>NC_081389.1:14209047-15551547 GCF_030684315.1 Stegostoma tigrinum | reverse complement strand
TACATTTATATAGCACCTTTTCTGATTATCGTGATTCCTGAAGCACTTTACAGCCAATGCAGCACTTTTAAATTCTGGGAGGATAAAAATACAGTGGCCAATTTTCAGAGTAGCAAGGTACCACCAACAGCAATGGGAAAATTGCCAGATAACGTGAGGTCCTTTTCAGCTTTTGGTGGAAGAACAAATATTGGCCAGGAAATCAATCTATCTGTGGATCTCTCTTTATCCCTCTGCCTCTCTATCTCTCCCCAGCTCTCTCTCATTCACTCACTCACTCACACACTCGCTCACAGTGTCTTTTTCTTTCTCTCTCTCTCTCTCACATCCATTCCCCCATCTCTCTCGCCCATCTCCCTGTCTCTCTCTCATCCACCCCTCCATCCCTCATCTATCTATCTCTCTCACACATCAAGTCCTTTTCTCTCTTACCTATTTTCCCTCTCTCCCTCACCCATTCTATCTCTCTGTCTCTCACACACACATACACACTCTCACACACTCTCGTATTCTCATACACACTCACACACACACATATACCCTCTCTCTCTCTTACCCATTCCTCACGCTCTCACTCATCCTCCCTTACTCTCTCTTTCTCTCACTCTCTCACCCATCCATCTCTCTCACCCATCCTCCCTTACTCTCTCTCACCCACCCCCTCTGTCTCTCTCACCAATTCTCTTTCTCTTACCCATTCTCTCTCGCTCTCTCTCTCACTCACCCATTCCCCTTTCACTCACTCTCTCTCTAACAAAAACACACACACACACCCCTCTCTCTCCTTCTTTCTCTCACCCATTACCCCCATTTCTTTCCCTCTCTCACACATTACACACGCTCTCTCTCACACAGCCATTCCTCCCTCTCTCTCACACACTCATCGCTCTCTCTCACCCATCCCTCTCTCTCACCCATCTCTCTCTCTATCTCTTTCACCCATCCCCCTCTCTCTTACCCACCCACCCCCATCTCTCTCTCACACATGTTTCTCTCACCCATTTGTTTCTTTCTGTCACCAATCCCTCTTTGCCTCTGTCTCTCACCCATCCATGTCTCTCTTACCCTCTCGCCCCTTTTCTTTGAAAAACGCCTATGATTTCCCTGAGAGACCAGAGGTTTCCTTTTATTTAACATCGCAAATGGAAGGGGATGCCTGCAATTGACTACGGTCCCTCCATGCTCTCACTGTGGCACTGGAGAGTGACAGCAGCCAGATTACTGTTGCTTGTAGTTATTCTTGTCAGGGGCTCTGCTGCTGTGGTAGGCCATAGTCATCTGTCCTGCCCCATCCTCTTGTGGCCATCACTGGAAGTTATTTGCACCTGCCCAGTGACATCTACCATGCAATTACATCTCTGTTGATCTCTTTCTCCTGCACCCTGCCCTCTGAAAGAGGTTTCTACCTTATCAGCTCTGATCAAACCGTCGAAGTAATGATATTTTCTATTTTGGATGTCGCTTTCTGGAGTTCTTACACTATTGAAATTTTGAGCACTTCTTCATTTGTCTCATGGTCAGTATCTGGAATTTTTAGCACACAACTCAGCATCTACATTCCAAAGGCTTCTATTTTCTTCCACAGATCTTTAATTGCTGTCCAATATTCTGAAAGTAACACGGTTTAAGTTTTATTTGTCCTTGTTGCAAGTTTAAGTTCTCTAGTTAACACTGACCTTCATCTTCACAATGCCATTTACAAACTGTTGCGCTGAAGATCAATACTCAGTTCCAATAACTAGAGCTGGAGAGAGTTTCAACATGATGGCTCAATGGTTAGCATTGCTGCCTCACAGCTCTAGGGACCGAGGCTCAGTTCCAGGCTTGGGCACCTGTCTGTGTGCAGGCATCACTGGCTAGGTCAGCATTTACATCCTCAATTGTCCAGAGGGCAGTTTAGAGACATCCACACCGCTGCGGGTCTGGAGACACATGTAGGCCAGACCAGGCAAGGATGGCAGTTTCTTTCCCTAAAGGACATTAGTGAACCAAATGGGTTTTTCCCCAACAATGGGTTCATGTCATCATTAGATTCTTGACTCCAGGTGTATATTGAACTCAAATTCCACAATCTGCTGTGGTGGGATTTGAACCTGGGATGCCACAATATTATCTCGGTCTCTGCGTTAACAGTACAACAATAATGCCACAAGGGCACCATCTCCCCACTATAGTTTTCTGCTGTATTAAACATGATAGATTGATTCCATACTGAATACCAGAAGCTTGTCTGGAGATTTCTAGTGGGGAGGGTCTTTCATAGCAAGATTACATAACACCATTACACCAGCGCTTCGTCGGAGGCTCACTGATGATGTTACCTAGAATGGTGACGGAACGTCTGAAAATGAGCCTTCCAGCTCAGCGAGCAAACTTACATCCAGAACCTCAACCTGAGCTACAAATCTTCTCTAAACTTGATAGCAAGATTAAGTCTGTAGCTGGGGTGGGAATGGCCTAGTGGTATTATTATGGGACTATTAATCCAGAAATCCAGTTAATGTTCTGCTGGAGACATGTTCAAATCCCTCATAGCAGCTACTGCAATCTGAATTCAATATAAAAAGAAAATCTGGAACTAAGAATCTATTGGTGACATATAACCATTGTTGATGTTTGGGAAAACCCACCTGGTTTATTCATATCCTTCAGAGAATGAAATCTGCCATCCTTGCCTGGTCTGGCCTACATGTGACTCCAGACCCATAGCAATGTGGTTGACTCTAAACTGACCTCTGAGAAGGTCCAGCAAGCCACTTGGTTGTAACATTCGCTGCGCAGTCTCAACAAAGAAATGAAGTCAATCTTCCATTGACCTAGGCACCGGAAAAAGATAATGGCAGAAACAGCCCTGTCGACCCTACAAAGTCCTCTTCACTAACATCTGGCAGTCTGTCTCACAGACTTGTCAAGCAACAGCCTGACATTTTCATACTCATGGAATCATATCTGACATTGTCCCAGGCACCACCACCATCCCTGGGTATGTCCTGTTCCCCCAGCAGGACAGACCCAGCAGAGGTGGAAGCAAAGTGGTATACAGGCAGGATAGAGTTGCTCTGGGAATCCTCAACATTGACTCTGGACCCCATGAAGTCTCATGGCTTCAAGTTAAACAGGGGCAAGGAAATCACCTGCCGATTGCCCCATTTGGTCCTCCCTTAGCTGATGAATCAGTCCTCCTCCATGTTTAACAACACTTTGTGGAAGCATTGAGACTGGCAAGGGCACAAAATGTGCTCTGGGTAAGGGATTTCAATGTCCACCACCAAGAATGACTTGGTAGTAACACTGCTGATTGAGCGGGTTGGTGTCTAAAGGACATAGCTACCAGATTGGAGTCTATGGCAGGTGGTGAAGGAGGTAATAAGCGGGAAAAACATATTTGACTTCACTTGACTGCCAGCTGCAGATACATCTTTCAATGACAGTATCGGTAAGAATAATCAGCGCATAGTCCTTGCGGAGATGAAGTCCCACCTTTACATTGAGCATAACTTCCAATCATGTTGTGTGGCACTTTTATCGTGATATCTGGGACAAACTTCAAACAGATCTAGCAGCTCAGGACTGGGCATCCGTGAGGCACTGTGGGCCATCAACTCAAGCACAATGATGGAAGAGCCCAGCTCATCAATGCAAAAGAGAAGGCTGAAACGGTCACAGCAATCTTCAGCCAAAATTGTCGAGTGGATCATCCATCTTGTCCTCCACAAGTGGTCCCTAATATCACAGATGCCACTCTTCAGCCATCTCAATTCTCTGCACATAATATCAAGAAACAATTGGAATTACTGAATAACGCAAGGCCATGGGCCCTAACATTATTCCTACAATGTTACTGAAGACTGGTGCCCCAGAACTTGTTGCTCCCCTAGCCAAGCTCTCCCAGTACAACACTGATATTTAGGTATGTTCTGTACATTAAAAGCAGGACAAGTCCAAACCAGCCAATTACTGCCTCATCGATCTACTCTCGATCATCAGTAAAATGATGTAAGGTGCCATCAACAACGCTCAGCAATAACCTGCGCAGGGATGCCCAGTTTGGGTTTCACTGGGACCACTCAGCTCTTGACCTCCTTTACAAACTTGGTTAAAACAGGAAAAAAGAGCTGAATTCCAGAGGCAAGGTGAAGAGTGACAGCCCTTGACATCAATGTCGCATCTGACTGAGGTTGGCATCAAGGACCCCAGTAAAACTCAAATAAACAGAAATCAGGAGACAAACTCCATGCTGGTGGGAGTCATACTTGGCACATAAGAAGATGGTGGTGGTTGTTACAGATGAGACATCTCAACTCCAGATAACACTGTAGCTGTTCCTCGAGCTAGTGCCCTAGACCCAACAATATTCAGCTGCTTTATCAATGATCTTCCCTCCAACATAAGGACAGAAGTGGGGACATTCGCTGATCCGAGTTCGATTCCACCTCAGGCGACTGTCTGTATGGAGTTTGTACATTCTCCCCGTGTCTGCATGGGTTTTCTTCAGGTTCTCCAATTTCCTCCCACAGTCCCAATACATCCAAGCTAGGTGGGTTGGCCATATTGGCCATATGATAAATTTCCCATAGTGTTCAGGGATGTGTAGATTAGGTGAGTTATGGGGGATGGGTCTAGGTGGGATGCTCTGTGGGTCGGTGTGGATTTGTTGGGCCAGAGGGCCTGTTTCCACACTGTAGGGATTCTATAATTCTATGATATGATAAGATTGCACAATGTACAGCACATTTTGCAATTCCTCATATACTTAATCAATCTGTGTTAAATTCATCAAGATATGGACAATGTCCAGGCTTCGGCTGACAAGTGGCAAGTAACATTTGTACCACACAAATGTCAGACTGACTTCAATAACAGTCAACCTAACCATCACCTGTTGACACTCAATGGTGTTACCATGACTTAATCCCGCAATATCAACATCCTTGGGGTTACCATTGACCAGAAACTCAACTGGACTCAACACATAAACATGGGCTACAAGAGCAGGTCTGAGGCGTGGGATACTATACACAGTAACTCATGTCCTGACTCCCCAAAGCTTGTCTGGCATCCACAAGGCACAAGTCATGAGTGTGATGGATTACTCCCCAGTTGCCTGGATGGGTGTAGTTCTAACAACTACTTGAGTTGTTGAGAAACTCAACACCACCCAGGACAAAACAACCCGCTTAACTGGCATTACATCTACTTCATCCATCTCCGACACTCAGTAGCAGCAGTGTGTACGATCAACAAAGTGCACAGCACAAATTCACCAATGATCCTTTGACAGCACCTTCCAAACCCATGAATACTTCCATCTAGAAGGACAAGGGCAGCAGATAAATGGAGACACCACCACCTTCAAGATCCCCCTGAGGCATTCACTATCCTGACTTGGAAATAAACTGCCATTCCTTCACTATCACTGGGTCAAAGCCCTGGAGTTCCCTCCATAGGACACTGTGGCAAACCCACAGCACATGGGTTACACTTGGTTCAGGACAGCAGCTCAATATTACTTTCTTGAGGGCAACCAGATAAGGGCAAGAAATACTGACCCAGCCACCAATACTTGCATCCCATGAATAAATACATAAATAAATAAATATTGACTACATTTCCGTAATGATAAAACCTCTCTTAGTTCGGATTCCAGGCTAAAAATCCATTTAATTAGTTAGTTTTAACCTGTCAGCTGGTAAAAGACAGGAGAGCAACTGATAACCTCATATATCCTGCAAAACCTCCAGCCCACAATTTTGCCAGTGAAACATGCAAGACCTACACTTTAAAAAAAATCCCTTCATGGTCCCACTACACTCCTCCTCTTCAACCCTGTCCCCATCCTGAAATGATCTCCTCTTTTTGTGTCCAGATGTGATGGGCCTCTTTATTCTTCCAAAGGATGTGGGTGTTGCTGGCTGTTTATGGCCCATCCAGAGAGTTTGGAATCAACTACATTGCTGTGGGTCTGGAGTTGTGTGTAGGCCAGCTGTTTTCTTCTGTAAAGGGCATTAGATAGGTTTTCCCCACCAACAAATTCATGGTCATCATCAGACTCTTAATTGCAGAATTTTTTAATTGAATTCCAATTCCACCACCTGCCACAGTGAGATTTGAGCCCAGGTCCCCAGAACATTATCTGGGTATCTGGATAAATAGTCCAGTGATAATACCACACCTACCCCTATAAATGGTCTCTTGCTGTATTGGTGTGGTTCTCAATGATTCAATGAGCATCTGTGGCAGAGGCTTCAGCCACAATATCTTTATGTTCTCTCCATAAATCGCTGCATTCCACTGCCAACTTTTTTTTCAAAATCGGTTCCAAGACTACCTGTTGAATTGTGTTTGACCAGCTCGCCTAATTTTGCTTCAGTTTGCCTCTCCATCAATCACTCTGCCTGCTTCATGTTATTGATTTTACTTTATTTCTGTTTATTTTTGCATGAGATATTGAGATCAGTAGCAACGGTAGTATTTATTGTCCCTAATTGCCTCTTAAGGGATAGTCAAGAGCCAAACACATTATGTTGGCCAGACAAGGTAAAGACAGCGGATCTCCTGCCCTTCAAGAATGCTTATGTACCAGATAGTGTATCTTTTAAACGAAAATCAATCGTTGCCATGGTCACCATTGTTGAAGCTGGCTTTATATTGCACATTTATTAATTGTGTTTAAATCCCGGCATCTGTTGTGGAGGATTTCAAACCAGTACCCCCTCACTCACCAGAATATTAGTCTGGCCAATGGACTACTATTGCACTGATATTGCCGCAAATTTACCATTTCCCTACACCAATGCAATATATTGGCGAGGAGTAGTGATGCTCCTTTTGCCATAGAAGCTGATTAGTTTATCAGAAACCGCGGATTATGTCAGGCTTCTTTCTGATTTATGTGCCTCATATTGGGACAAAAGGGTGGCTCAGTGGTTAGCATTGTTGCCTCGATATCCCCCCTTGGGCAGTTATAAGTGTGGGTTTCCTCTGAGTGTTCTGGTTTCCTCCCACAATCTAAAGATGTGCAGGTGAAGTGGATTGATCATCCTAAATATCCCATGGTATCCAGGATTTTGCAGACTCGGTGCATGAGCCATGGGAAATGCAGGGTTACAGGGGTGGGGTGTGTACAGCTGGGATGATCCCTGGAGGGTCAGTGTGGGTCGAATGACCCGCCTCCATGTTTTAGGGATTCTATGATTCTTTACAGTTCAGAGAACTGTTGAATCCTTCTCTTAAAGGGGTTCCATCACCTCAATATTTAAAAAGACATCTTAAAAGAGATGTTCAACGAAGGGTCCAGGCCCGAAACGTCAGCTTTTGTGCTCCTGAGATGCTGCTTGGCCTGCTGTGTTCATCCAGCCTCACATTTTATTAACCAAGTCTACAAAGTTCTCGTGTGCCATGACAAACAGAATTCTTTTGACATGTGGAGCTCCAACTCCCAAACCACAAACCTACTTTCAAATATTCACCTGTATTCAATTTTCAACACCAGCAATTAAAAACTTGGCTACACACTTGGTAACTGCAGACTTCCAAATGCAGCTGATCCAGCCCCTGCCACTATTGAATGCAATGCAAAATGTGTTTTGCAATTTAGTTTCTCAATACTGGTGAGTGGGTTGGGGAAGATGCTTCCTAAACAGTGAATTTCCTCAGCAATGAAAAAGTTGTATTATTGGTATCAATATGCGGATGGACAAATATAGGAGGGAGTGCCCTCTGAATTACTCAACAGTGCCTCCTGGTGGCATTGGTAAGGTAAAATGACAGCAAGAGAACCGTTCAGTTCCTGATCAATTTGAAATTATCTCCAATCTCAGTGTTGGCAGTGGCAGCAACTCTGAAGGAGTGTACAAAATACCTGTTATGTTTTAGCTGTGCAGCAATAGATACAAAGAGAAAGTGGGAACAAAGTCGGGGAGACAGATATGACTAAGTACAAGGTGAGACATGCAGATTTTGAAGGAATTGGACGGTGTTGGATAGGGAGGTACATGTAGAGTGGACTGGAGCATCATGTAGGTACAAGGATTAATACTGAGGCAATGAGTAATGTCCCTATCTTTCAACAAGGAGACCTGCGTTCAAATCCCACCTGCTCCAAAGGTATGCAAAAATATCACTGAACAGGTTGATTAAAAATATTTACGTCATTGAAAGCTTAGAAGAATTGGCAATTTTCTTTTAAAAAGGTACTCAGATAATAATATGGTAATCTGTCTATCGATTGTTAACTGTTCCCAAAACCTAAATATATAAGCTGCAAATCCCAATGATTAGCTGAGTGAATCAAACCACATGTGCATTTGGCTGTTCGTCATAGGCCGAGTACTGACTACATAAATGTACTCAACTGGCCTGTGTTTGTCAAACCCAAAATAAAATGTTTACTCTTCAATGCGTCCCACAAATGAGCACTAGCTAAACAAACGTCGGTGTGCTAATTGTTACGTGAATAACCAATTTCAGATGACCAGTTCAGCTTGTACAATGTCCGGTTATACTCACCAAAAGTGACAGATATCCATTCTTGGGTATCCATTCTTTATAAACAACAGGAATACATTCATATTGTTCAGTTTTTTTAAAATTGTACTACTGAGGCACTTGTAGAGCCTAAAGTTCCCTCCATGGCAATATTTTGCTTAAGCAGACTTTAGTAAGGTGTTTGATAAGGTTCCCCATGGCAGGCTGATGGAGAAAGTGAAGTCGCATGGGGTCCAGGGTGCGCTAGCTAGATGGATAAAAAACTGGCTGGGCAACAGGGGACAGAGGGTAGTAGTAGAAGAGAGTTTCTCAAATTGGAGACTTGTAACCAGTGGTGTTCCACATGGATCTGTGCTGGGATCACTGTTGTTTGTGATATACATAAATGATTTGGAGGAAGGTATAGATGGTCCGATCAGCAAGTTTTCAGATGACACAAAGATTGGTGGAGTAGCAGATAGTGAAGGGGTCTGTCAGAGATTCCAGCAGAATATAGATAGATTGGAGAGGTGGGCAGATAAATGGCAGATGGAGTTCAATCTGGGCAAATGTGAGGTGATGCATTTTGGAAGATCTAATTCACGAGCAAACTATACAGTAAATATAAAAATCCTGTGGAAAATTGATGTTCAGAGAGATCTGGGTGTTCAGGTCCATTGTTCCTTGAAGGAAGCAATGCAAGTCAATAGGGTGGCCAAGAAGGCATATGGCATGCTTTCCTGCATCGGATGGGATATTGAGTACAAGAGTTGGTAAGTCATGTTACAGTTGTATAGGACTTTGGTTCAGCCACATTTAGAGTACTGCATACAATTCTGGTTGTCACATTACCAAAAGGATGTGAATGCTTTGGAGAGAGTGCAGAGGAGGTTCACCAGGATGTTGCCTGGCATGGAGGGTGCTAGCTATGTAGAAAGGTTGAGTAGATGAGCATTATTTTCATTAGAAAGATGGAGATTGAAGGGGGACGTGATTGAGGTCGACAAAATCATGAGGGGTATAGACAAGGTGGATAGCAAGAAGCTTTTTCCCAAGCTTTCTCAAATACTAGGGGTCATGAGTTCAAAGTGAAAGGAGAAAAGTTTAGGGGAGACATGCATGGAAAGTTCTCTACGCAGAGGGTGGTGGGTGCCTGGAACGCGTTGCCAGCGGAGGTAGTAGATGCAGACACAATAGTGTCTTTTAAGATGTATCTGGACAGGTACATGGATGGGCAGGGAGCAAATGGACACAGACCCTTAGAAAATAGATGACAGGTTTAGACAGAGGATCTCAATCGGCGCAGGCTTGGAGGGCCGAAGGGCCTGTTCCTGTGCTGTAATTTTCTTTGTTCTTTGTTCTTTGTTCAGTCTGAACCTGCTATCTTATCAATTTTCTCCTGTAGTATAAATTGTTGTGACTGTTTGAAATTTGGCGTTCTTGCATTTGTCCTGATGAGTTCCCAGGTGAGAAGCCTTGCAATATGTTTGTCTTCTCTCCAATACTAAACATTTTTCTATCAAACTGATGACTGTTTATGGAAAGATGAAATTTCGGGATAAGGAACAGGAGGGAGTCATTTTGCTTCACCAGCCTGTTCTCCCATTTAATGAGGTGATAGATAATGTGTGACCCATATGTGCTCCATAACCTCCCAACACCTTTGGCTGATGAGTTCCAGTGCAAAATTCCCAATATTGTTTTTGGAAGAGGGCTTCACATTTCCATTGTTTCTTTATGTGTGGTAGTGTTTCCAAGCTCCAGTCTTGAAAAGTCTAGCCCGAATATTTTCACTTACGCTTCCTCCTACTGGTTGCCCCAATCAGCAGAAGTAGTTTGTCTTCTCCTGAACTACCTGTTCTGCTTAATAATTTGAAAATACTGATTCAATCATCTCTCATCTTCCAAATTTGGAGCAACATAATCCTAATTTGCATAACGTCTCCACCTCATTTAACTCCACAGGTCTGGTAAGTTTGTACTGCACTCCTCAAAGTAAAGGGATCTGGATGGGTACATGAATACGAAGGGTTGAGAGGAATATGAACCTAGATTGATTTAGGATATCTGGTTTGCATGGATGTGTTAGGCCAAAGGGTCTGTTTCTATGACTTAATGACTAAGTGCATTCTTCCTATGGTTTGGTATCCAGGTGGCTAACAGCATTCAAGTATGATCAATCCAGTGGTTCATACAGTTGAAATACGACTTCTCTTTGAGTATATTTACAAAAGGAACAGCACTCCACTAACCTTTTTGATTATTTTCAGTACCTGTTCATGACATTTTAATGATCTTTGTAGTTGAGTGGCCATATTTTTGAAACCATTTATTCCTTTTAATTCTTTGGCAAATTATTTTTAAGTCAGGTTCATGTGTGTGTGGTTTAAGGAGCAGTTTGTCAGCAGTGATGCCATTGTTTTCATCACCAGTATTACCGATTTAAAACTCCCTTCCATTGGAAGATAGAAACCTTTCAGATAGCAAGTACTGACATAAAGCAATGTAGTTTCTTGCTAACCTCTCATCCTCTTTGACAGTAATCTGATGATCAAAGCTGTAAACTTGCCAGGTTTAAAACACTCAGGTATAATGCAAACTTGCACCACAGAAGAAGACTATTCAATTTGTGCCAAATTTTAAGTAAATTCACTGCAATCTTTTGTTCTGAATACACAATAGAATATTGTAGATATACTTCAATCATTTTAATGCAAAACTCCTGAATTCAGGGGCAATTATTTAATTTGTAAGTGATTAATGTCCAGAAATGAAAATCATCCCATTGGCTATTATTTTGTGTATGTTTGTTCATTATCCTCATGTTATAGCCCACTCTCCTCTTCACAAACCTCTACACTCAAAAGACTGTTATATACTTCAACTTTCAGTCAGTTCTCATTCATGAAGCAGTGCTAGTACTGTACTGGAATATACACACTCTGTACTTCACAAGGAAATTGTGCCATTTATTTTGGTTCTTGCTAAAAAATTGTGGTGCTGAATCATCAGGGTTAGTTTGGTAAGGATAACAATCAAATTCTTGCCACTTTCTAAGAAGGTAAGGACATTATTCGTAAATTCCAGAATGCGATTTAGTTCTGTCTCTCTGCATCTGTCATTCTCTCTCTTTCTGCACTCTCTTTCGCCATCTGACTGTCTCCACTGCTTCACTTTCTCATTGCTTCTCCCCGTCATTTATTCTGTCTCTCTTTGTTTGTCTGTCTCTCTTGCTCTCTCTCACACACTTTCATTTTCTCATTCCCTTTCACATGCATGTATTTTCCTTTCTGGGATGGGTGATTCAGTGTGAAGCTCCAGTCTGGACTAGATGGTGAGATGTCAGAGCAGATGTTGGGCAGAACAAATGAGACAAACTTGCAACAACTCCAGACGGCAGCTGATCAAGTACCCCATTACTTCATACTGAGAAGGAGTAACAATGAAACTGACAGTGAAGAAGTTGAAAAATGGAACATTTCATTTTGTCTGGCAAACAAAATGTACTCTGCAATAATCTACACATTTAACCTTTCACTACAATCTTGGGAACCAGTCCAAGAGCTATGAGATACAGTGATTCAGCAAGGAAGTGGGTTAAAGAGAAATCTTGTCCTGTGCTTGTGTTTGGGTGGCTTAACACACTCATATAACCCAGACTACACATTAGATGGCTTGATAGAGGGTATCTATGTGTGTGTCAGTTTTAATCATCATTTAACCTCTGTTACTGTGTGTGTGTGTGTGTGTGTGTGTGTGTGCGTGTGTGTGTGTATGTGAGAGAGAGTGAGAGAGAGAGAGGAAGATAGAATCAGAGAGTTGGACAGCACAGAAACAGCCTCTTTGGTCCAACCCGTCCATGCTGACCAAATATCATAAATGACTCTAATCCCATTTGCCAGCATTTGGACCAGATCCCTCTAAACCCTTCCTATTCATATATCCATCCAGGTGCCTTTTAAATGTTGTAACTGTACCAGCCTCCACCAGTTCCTCTGGCATCTTATTCCATACACGCACCACCATCTGCAAGAAAAAGTTGCTCCTTAGCTCCCTTTTATATCTCTGCCCTCTCACCTTAAACCTATGTCCTCTAGTTTTGGACTCCCCTGCTTTGGGGAAAAGACCTTGGCTTTGTGTGTGAATATATACTTTAATCCCCACACACCATTTTGTCCACCATGATTGTGGTGAAAGAGTGCCTGTGTTTGTGTGTGTGTGTGTATGCTGTAATCCTACATACCCTCTTATCCACACCAATTAAGGTGTGGAGAGGGATATCTATCTATCTGTGTGTACACTGTAATCCCACATACGCTCTTATCCACACTGGATTGTGTAGGGGAGAGGAGTATCTATCTATCTGTGTGTACACTGTAATCCCACATACGCTCTTATCCACACTGGATTGTGTAGGGGACGGGGGTATCCGTCTATCTGCGTGTACACTGTAATCCCACATACACTCTTATCCACACTGGATTGTGTTGGGGTGGGTCCATCTGTGTGTGTGTGTGTTTAGAGGCTGAGCCGGAGAGAGGGTTCCTGTACCTTTAAGGCTCCTGACCGTGTGTGAATCCAGCCACATTTGTTTCGGCACCAACCATGCAATCCTGACGTCAGGACTTGCAGAGTCTCCTAGTTAGAGGCTGACGTGAGCGATCAGAGAGAGAGAGAGAGAGAAAGAGAGATAGAGCGCTTGAACATGGCCACTGTAACCAACGGAGTGCAGCTAGACAACAGCAGCAGCGGCAGCAGCCGGATGAACGGCTTAAGCCACGGCAGTCAAAACACCATCCCAATGAAAGACCACGACGCCATCAAGCTGTTCATCGGCCAGATCCCCCGCAATCTGGAGGAGAAAGACCTAAAGCCGCTGTTCGAGGAATTTGGGAAGATCTATGAACTGACTGTGCTGAAGGATCGTTTCACCGGTATGCACAAAGGTCTGTGGCTCCGAGTCTCCTTCTGTTCAATGTGTTCAATGAAGACACGCCGGAGCAGCGTTGTATATGTGTCTGTCTGTGTGTTAATTTCAAACCCAGCATGACTGACTTTATTTTGCTCTCCCTCCTCTCCGGCTTTTCATTGCTAACATCTGACCACCTTAAGGTTCTTTTTTTTTGTTATTTATTTTGCCATGTGTCACACCTTCCCCATTACTTTCCACCGACCTGTCATGAAAGTTTCCTGAGAAATTGCAAACAACCGATTCCCCCTCATTAGCTGGAGAGCGGATTTTCTCTGTGTGTCGCTCTCTCTCTCCCTCTCATTCTGTGTCCAGAAATAAAACAAACACTTTTTATTTAGTGATTTGCTAACCTGATCTCTTGTGCTTTTTTTTTGATGTCCGGAATTAGACAACCTTTGATTTGCATGCCTAAAATAAAAACTAAAAATGACCCTCATCCAAAAATGACGGACGCTGAAAAGTTTATTTCCGTGTGTTTTTGTGTGTATATGTGTGCGTGCAGAGCTCAAGTGAGAGCTGCACCTTTCCTCTCTCCTGCCTCCCTCCCTGCAAATTTCTCCTTTTTATTTGTGAAAATACACGGCTAAATTTGCAAACAAACAATAAAAAAATGACATTCAGAACTGTGTGTCTGGTTAATCTAGGCTCAAGGATTAAAAGTGCATCTTTGTCAATTCCGGGCGCTGAAACCGTGATAAAGTTTTTACAAAATTCAGTTTTTGTTTAGCTCCTGATCCGATTTGAATCTATGAAGGTTTGACACTGCCAGGTTGACACTTTTGTCCGATTTGTTACTTCACCGTGGACCTTTGTGTGTGTGGGTGTTTTTTTTGCATTTACTTCGAATCCTGAGCCATGTGTGGCACATCGCCTTTTAATGACACAGACAGATTCACAGTGACTTCGCTCTGTTGCAGTAAATCACATTGGCCCCAAGTTAAGTTGCGCAATTTCAACTCAGATCTATTTTTGTAGATTGTGTGTGCGTGTGTGTGTGTGTGTGTGTGTGTGTGGATAGGTTTTACTTGTTTTTTCTATCTATCTCTGCTTTCTTCCTGAGAGTTTATTACTAACTAGACTTGAACATTTCAATGAGATAACGTTGCAGGCAAGCAATTGGATAACAAAAAAAATGTCAAGTAATATCATCATTTGCATGCATTGGCTGACCTTAGCTTGTGTTAAATTATCAATGGGATGTAGATCTTAATGGAAATACGTTCTCCTCCACTGGGCTTTGGAGTTCATGTAACTGTGGTTGTCAATAATTTTAGCTTGGACAATAAACTGTGGACATTAATGTACACCCATTTATAGTCAAATCTTATTAACACGGATGCTGATGAGGCTATACCTGACTAGCAAATGATTGCTTTGTTCTTGTTCCATAAAGAGACGGATTGTTGGATCTTAAACAGCCATGATAAGCAGCCAAACTATTGACATCTGTTGCAATACATACTAATAAGATGTGTTCACACAGTATAGTTCAGCTTTGAGTTTCCAGGAGTCCTTGATGAATTGTTTTGTCTTAACCAGGCAGCAATCAGTAGCTTGGTGGGTCTTCTTGCTGTGCCCATCTTTGCAGCGAAATAATCTTGACTGAAAGCTCCCTTGCATTAATTGTCACTTGAATATGCCTAGTTGCAGACCAGGGATACTGCTGTCCACCATGAGCATTGCAGTGATATTGAAGAATTCATGCTAAGTTGATGTACTGGTTGTCAGAACAGTGTACTACAAGTCAAGTCTGTGCTCTAGAATGTGTAACTTGAACCAGTTATGATACACAACCCCTTTCTGAGCAATTGCTGCTTTTTTAAAATGCAAAGCTTAGTACTGGACTGATTGAATTAAGATTATGATTTGGCTTAAAAATTTCAATTTGATGTTTAGTTGAACCTGCTGAAAAAAGTCTGTAACTGAGTTTGTTTAGTAAAGCAAACCATTTTCTGTACTTTGTCTACTTCCTTACGGCTTCTGCATTTAATTTGACCAGGGCAACTACTCTGGGTGGGAAGCAAGGTAAAATTGCTGGCTTGGGAAAGGTAGATGTGTAGTGAAACGCCAGCACTGAGGCAAATTTTCACTGCCCTGTGTGCGGCATTTAATGAAGTGAAGGCACTAGCATTTGTGGTATTGAGTAACTCGCTCTGTTTTTCACACAGGTTGTGCCTTCCTCACATACTGTGCCAGAGATTCAGCTCTTAAAGCTCAGAGTGCTTTGCACGAGCAGAAAACATTACCAGGGGTGAGTGGACAATTTTTTTTTATTACCTTACCATATGAAAGATCTGACCCTTTTATCCCTTCACCCACTTCAGTATTTTTGTGAGACGCAGTGTTTGGCAGTTCCTCTTTGTGAAAGCTCTGGTTAACAATGGTGCACATGCATAGTGTACTAGTTGCTTCAACAGCAGAGCAGAAAAGGAGGGTTTATTTTCATGAATTTCTATCCCACCCTCCGATGCTCCCAGCACCTTCTGCACATAAAAATAACGTAGCAATCTGTCCTGTCAGTCGCAGAACTTGACATTGCAGCAGGCAAAATCGTTGCAAGATTTCACAGAGTGCAAACACTGGCTGAAGGGATGGAGAGAGATTCATTGAGAAACTGTGCATTACTGCTCCTAATTTCTGAAATGAGATCTGCCTGTCCCACGGAGCAAACTGCTTGTGTAAAAGGCACGTGAGACTGGCACGATACCCAAGTGGTGTTATTTCCAACATTTTTGATCCCTTCTTTCCTTGACATGTTTTCTACCTTGGCACTTAACGATCATTTCTAAAACGTGTGTTTTGAGCTTGGAATTAGACGTTGTCATGCCTGGATTTTAAATTTCTTTTATTTTGCATCTCTGCAAATGCTGGTTTGTATTGCTGGGGTTTTTTTGTAGCCGAATCTACTTCCCTCTGAGCTGCCATGGGCTGAATTAAATTTTTTTCCGGATACGTCATGCTGCAGTATTTGCATTCTTGTTCAAGTCGCAAATATAAGCTGATAAGGCGAATGAATGTAACAGGCTTTGTTACAAGATGAGGAAGACCCTTCACTCTACCAAGCTGGAGGCTGGAGGGAGGGGTGATGCAAATATTAAATTGGAAATGAGTTTTGAAAATTCCACTTGACACTTCCCATTTTGACCAAGGGACTTTGTTGAAGAATTACCGTACCATTCATATTGATTACTGTTGTCTGTGCTCCTGTGTCCAAGTAAAGCAGACAGTGATAAATACTGATGCCATGAATACCATATTCTTGAGTACATGGGGAGGGGTTGGAGACAAAAATAGGGGCAAGCTGTTTTAAGTGTTAATATTGTCTTGCTGTGTTGCAATTGCCATTTGAACTGGCAGCAATGAAAATGGGGGTGCTTTCTAACCTGGCATGAGATGGTGGGTCCCAGAAGTTGCTGGAGGATGTGAAACGGTTGCAACATCTATACTTTTTTTTGAGTCTGAAATTTACTCTCTCAGCCAGACATGTGGTCACACTTGACATTTATCTGCACTGCTTAATTTCAAGGTAGTTAGATGAGACCCGCCTACTCGTGACATTGGTGTCAGCCTTGACATTCGTTGTAGAACTCGCCTTTGGTTCGTTTCCATGCCCATCATACAATGTTCCAATAATGCGTCTTTGACAGTTGGAAGCAGGGAGCTGTCCAGCATTTCAGCTCTTGTGACGGGGAGGTAGCTCGTTTCAAGCCAATTGTGCTGTTCAATACCAAAGCAATACAGCGGAAGGCAAGCGCGAATTTGAAGGGTTAAGAGCTGCGGTTTGACGCGATTAGCAACACGTTATACGTCCATTTCCGAGCCCACCGGGCGCAGTTACTCATTCCAGTCTGGTTCTTGCCAATCTTCTGCAGCAGGCACCGCACTTGATGCCAAAGGTTGACAAGAGAAACTCTAGTCTTCCTCTGTAGGGCTGGTGAAATTTTTATTATATAAACACTGCATCAGGCTTGAGTGCTCTTTAGGGCTTTGCCTCTCTGTGCAGATGCTGATGTTTCCCATCGAAAGTTATGAATATTTATTGCATTAAAAAAAAATCAGGCAAGATTTTCATTCGTCAGTGGTGTGAACACTAGTATTAAAGAAGGGGCTCTTCACTGCCTGTTGACATGGATTGTTGATTCTACAATAGGTTTTCCATTCCCATTCTAATGTAGTTCCACAGGTTACTTCTGTACCAGTGGGAAATGCTGTATAAGTAGCACTTCCAATATCGGATTGCAAATATTTTTATCTTCGTATTTGCCTTTGAACACATTTATTTTTGTGTAGAAAACTGTTTTGTTTGTAATTAGTAGCAGTTTGGTTGCTCTGAGAGAGAGTTATACCTTTTTCAGATAATGATTTTCTTTATCTCTAGCTGTTGTGAAAAGGCAAAATTGCAATCCTGTCTTTTCGGGAGTAGTTAATAAATCATTAACCAATCCCCTATGAGGTTTCCACCTTTAAAAAGAAATTGAACAATTAATTCAGTACAGCATTTGCTATTTATTGAGTTGTACAAATGTATCCTGTGAAATTGTCCTTGGTACAATGGGAAGTTTCAATGGTGTAAGATTTCATTGCGGTGCACTTAATCTTAGTTGTTTTCAAACCTGTTAATGTCAAATTGCTTTTTTATTTTAAATAAGATCCTCCACTTTCTTAATGATTAAGGTTGTATTTAATTTTGAATGTTCCTTTGCTTATTTCTGAATGTAGTTTTCCGTATTTTGGCTTTGAATATACCTTGAAGCCTGCTGGTTTATTTTTTAAATATGTACTTTCATGGTTCTGGGCTTCACAATTGCTGTCACATTTGCTGTGGTTTTTCTGAGCTGTAAACCATAAAGAAACACACAGATACATAACTTCACTTGATGCTTGGAGCTTCCTGCATTTGTAGTCCCACTTGTGGTTTGTAAAGTCACCATTTAGCATTCTTCACTCTCCACTGTCCCCTCTTGGTTGTTTAACTCTCAATTCCACTAACAGGACGAAGAGGTTGCAGGATCACTCTTGACAGTCAGGAGGAGGGAGCGATACTGCGCAGTTGTTTTTGATACTCCAGCATCTCATTGCAGCCTTTTCGATGTAAAATATGCTCATGCTCTTCAAAAGAAATGCAGCCTCACTTCAGTTTTGCATAAAGAGCGAAGGAGCCCTTAGGCCCGGGACCAAATTATTGGTCAAATAGGAGGAGTGTACAAAAAAAGAGAGATAGCGACAGATGGTGAGGAACATGACTGAAGATAGGAGAGGGAACAGGTTAGAGATGCACAAGGGGCAAGAGTTCAAGGAATGCAGAGTTTTTGCTTGGAATTTGGAGTGGAGGAGGTCAGTCGAAAGGTAAACTAAGGAAAATCATCAGTTGTATCCTATGACTTAAGAAGTAGCTTGCTGCTGGGAAAGCTTTCATAGGATACCTGCACTGCAACATTTTGGACTATTCTTGACCATTGTGGGAGAAGCTTTGGAGTGAAGGTAGTGGATGACATATTTTTCATGAACTTGATTTGACATGTTTTGACTCACCTCTGGGGCAGGTGGGTTTATGACCCCAAGTCTCCCAGCTCAGGGCCAACTTCGCTATCACTGTGCCACAATAGCCTCAAATTTTAAACTCAAAGCACCTAGCATTTGCTCAAACCCACAATCCTGAGATAAAGTGTTGCAGGCCATACTGTCTGACCTAACCAGACCAGCAGGAGATAGCTGACAAAGTGTAGCTGATGATCCCTGGGACCTGGTGTTAACTCCAACCTGGATTAATGAAGATCTCCTTTTTACCATGAAAACTATGTTCCTCAAGAATCAAGTAGGTCCTAAACCCTTTAATCGAAGTTTTCAAAGATCTAATTCCAGATCAGGTTGTCTAGTATCGAATGACATTTGTATCTCTGCAGTCCAATAACCTGACAGATATAGATCAAGCTTTACATTGAAATAGAGTGTCCTGATCCAAACTTGGGGTAAACACACATTGTTGAGAGATTGTAAGATGGTACTTTACATTGTGTCTGGCTTGTTACTGTGACCAGAGATTATTTCACTCCAAAACTGAGCACAAAGGTGGGAAAATATTTGATTGCGTGAGATTGACTTCAAGCATACTTTGTGTTTATCCCAAGCCTGTCCAAACAGAGAAAGCTATGGAGGTAACACCTCAATTTTCTTTTCGCCTGAATTCTACTTCCTCTTCAAATCTTGGAATCAGTACTAATCTATACCCAACCTGTTCCAAATCCATTATGTATAATTACATTTCTTCTCTGCGTTGAACAAATCTTATCCTGGTATGGAGCATTGTGGATAAGAAATGTTTCATTTCAACACTAAAATTCCTCCTTCTTCCTAATTAAAATGCAATCTGTATGACAGTTTATCTTCCTTTGAAATTCCAAATGGATGAGAAATACAAGCTAAATGATGCAGTTAAAGTAACTGTATTGAAAGTGTTAATAGATACATTAAAAGATATCTTGTTTTCTTTATATAGTTTG
Organism: Stegostoma tigrinum; assembly: GCF_030684315.1. Classification (NCBI taxonomy): domain Eukaryota; kingdom Metazoa; phylum Chordata; class Chondrichthyes; order Orectolobiformes; family Stegostomatidae; genus Stegostoma; species Stegostoma tigrinum. The sequence goes on along the minus strand of NC_081389.1, from coordinate 15,531,609 downwards.
AAAGGAAAAATGGGCTTTCTTTTCAATTCCATTGTGATCCATTTTGATGTATGATGCTTGAATTAATATAACTTTTTTTTTGACCTCTGCTCCCAGTTCTTTGCATCTGGCTTTATTTATTAATGAATACTACACTGGTGTTGCTAAAATATGGTTCATTCTGAGCAGTATTTTTAGATGTGCTTGATTTGAATTTTTTTTAACTGAGTATTTTTTCCCCACTGCATTTGAACTGGAATTAATAATGAATACACTTGACAAGCAGAGTATTAAACAGTTTGACCATAGCAAGTCTGCTTCTTGAACTGCCTCAGTGTTGGAGACTAGGACATTGATTTACCATGTTTCTTAGATGTAGAAAACTCCACAGTGATGCTGCAAATGGTATGAACAGATAGCAGCATTTATTCAGCAGCTGTGGGCTTTAAAGAGTTACGTGGACGAATATTTAAAGCAACTGTTGGATGGTGTTCATGGTTGGAGTGTGGATGACTTGATGTGTATCAAACCATACAAATAAACCCATGTTTTATTTTTCATGTCACTATGCCCAGCATACAAATGTATTTCCCTATTGGGCAGCTTGCTCATAAGCACTTATCTCCTCAAGTCCTTTTCTAGCCAGATGTTTGAGTTACCCAAGAGGCAGTGTTATAGTTGTCCCCTTGTGATATTTTGTTTCTGCTCTTCAGTTTCACTTTACACTCTGTACATGTTCCACATCCAAAACATTGCTCAACTGTAGTGGGGAAGTGTGAGGAAGAAGATGGGGCAGCAATGGGATGATTTGTTTTCTAGCTTCACCAACTTATGGAGGTTTCCTCCCATTCTCTTCTCTCTGGTGTTGGCTTATTGCAGTTTTGTTGTTGACTTTTTCTCCTACCACTCTTATGTGTGAACTCAGATTGTGAAGGTCAACTCAAACCTGACCCTCCTCTTCAACATCTTAGAGGATTGATCGGTAGTTGGTAGCAAGGGGAATTCTGGCTATTTGTTTTCTCTTGCTGTCTAATTCAGGAAAACCACATGCATGCTCCATGTTCCCACCACAAGACCAACCAAGACCAGTTAATGAAACATCATCACAGTGAAAAATCACACCCCCCAGTCCTTAGAGTTCAGTGTCACATTAGACAGTTGTAAGCTTTCATATTGTTAATCCAATTTATCGAGCAATTGACACATGCTTGGATTTAGCTTTGCAAAATAAGAACTTTCATTTAAAGAATTCTTTCCTGTCATGAAACATCCCAACACATATCACAAGAAGTTTTCATAGCAAAATATTACACTGAGCCATATGAGGTGCTGTGGGGACAAATGGCCACAAGCTTCAAAGAGGTGGGTTTTAAGGGGTATTTTAATGGAGGAAGTTGAGGTTTTAGGGAAGGTATTCCAGAGGTTTGGCCTTGGTAGCTAAAGTGGCAGAGTGATTAGAATGATACAAACTCAAGAGACTGGAGTTAGGTGAAACAAGGAAACAAAGAAACCTACAGCACAGGAACAGGCCCTTCGGCCCTCCAAGCCTGCGCCAATCAAGATCCTCTGTCTAACCTGTCATCTATTTTCTAACGGTCTGTGTCCATTTGCTCCCTGCCCATCCATGTACCTGTCCAAATATATCTTAAAAGACGCTAACATGTCTGCGTCCACCACCTCCGCTAGCAACGCGTTCCAGGCACCCATCACCCTCTGTGTAAAGAACTTTCCACGCATATCTCCCTTAAACTTTCCTCCTCTCACTTTGAACTCATGACCCCTAGTAATTGAGTCCCCCACTCTGGGAAAAAGCTTTTTGCTATCCACCCTGTCTATACCCCTCATGATTTTGTAGGCCTCAATCAGGTTCCCCCTGACTGAGTGTTTGAATTTCAGAGGGTTGTGGGGCTGAAGGATTGTGTAGAGATAATGTAGAGATAAGTAGTTGCAAGGTTGGGGGATTTGGCAATAAGTTGGAGTACTTTACAATCAAGTTGTTACTTCATTTAGAGCCTCGTCAAGTGTGTGGTCAGCGCATGGGTGGGTTGGGGAGAGTGAATGATATCCAGTGTGGATGAGGGCATGGCAGACAATGGCTGGGATAAGGACAAATATATCCTCTCCAGAGCATAGTATGAAGGACGACCACCACATGCACATGGGAATACAGGCAACAAAGGGATGAATGAAGCATTCTGCAGTGGATAAACTGAGGACAGAGTCAGGCGATGTCATGGATGATGAAGCACCGAATCTCAGTACCCTCAAGATTTGATTTATTTGAGCTTTGTTCCACCTGCGCATTTATTTTGTACATTTTTTACATGCAGTCAAAATGTAGCTCTTAAGTCTTATTCTTTGTGCATTAGTCAATAATAAAATAACACCTTCAGCTGATCTGCTCTTTGGTTTGTTTAAATACCTTTTCATTTATTACTGTGCATTTTGAAGTTTGACTTTAATTCAATCTGTATTCGTACTGTCGAGCTTTGTACTTTTAGACAAAGTCTGCTGCTATGACCTTTGCAGTATGACATGTGTAAGTATTATTAATTTGATCATAGTGCTTGCAAATACAGTGGTTTGATTGGTTGGCTGCTGTTCATTTAATCTCTATTGAGGACATGTTGTGCCTTATACTTTAGCGTCCGACAGTCTCAACTAATCTCCTCTCCAGTGCGCTGCTGCCGAATTGAGTTCTGTTGTTGGTTTTTCGTCTAGGCCCAATTTAAAGCTCTGACACCTAATATACATATCATAAGGGGCAGATCTTTATCTCTCATTTTCTTTCCCTCTCTCTCTCTTTCTCTTTCACTCTTATTTTTTCTTTTCTTTTTCCACTCTTTCTTTCTCTTTCTCTTCATATTTTTCTTTCTCTTTATTTTCCTCTCTCTTTTCTCTTGCTTTCTGCATCTTTCTCTTTTTCTCTCATTCTTTCTCTCTCTGTCTCTCTCTTTCTCTTTTCTCTTTTTCTCTCTATTTTTCTCTCATCCTTCCTCTCTTCTTTCTCTCACTCCCTCTGTTTTTCTCTCTTTCTCTGTCTGTGTCTTTCTCTTTCTCTCTACTTTTTTTTCCTCTGTGTTTCTTTCCTCCTCTCTCTATCTCTCACTTTCTTTCTTTCTCTCAGCTCTCTCACTCTCCTCCTCTCCCATCTTACTTTCCTTTCTTTCTATGTTCTGTCTTTTATGTGCCTGTGGTTCTCCTGTTTTTCTTACCCTTCTCTTTTTTTAAATGCTATTCTCACTTGCCTTCCACCTAATGTCTCTCATGTATACCCTTCACAGTATATAATGAAATTCCATGCTCTGACAGAAGCATTTGTCCCCAGGATTTTCAATTGTGGATAACTCATTTCTCCCTTCAGTTTCCCCTTTCTCATTCAACCTGACATTTTCAAAACTCAATGTAGGTAAAACCTAATCTCTCCTCCTCATTTTAGTTCATTTTTTGTGGAACCTCGGCGCTGCTTTGCAGCTAAAGATCTTTGAGTCTTCAGCTAGGTTCTCCAATCAAACACAAAGGGAAAATAATGCAGTGAATTCAGAAAGAAAGACTGGGTATTAACAAAGGACAATCTTTGCATTCTAACCAGGCGTTGACAGTAACCCAAATACTTCTGCACACTTTCTATCTTGTGAGCACAGGACTATCTGAGCAAACAAATGGAAGTGACAGCGATTACTGCCTTTGTGAGGGTTGCTTGTAGACTGTAAGTTGTCAAGTAGCTGGTTCGACTATGTCACTCGGTTATTAGCTCTGGCCAAGAATGCAAAGCAGAGCATACATCACTTGTAACAATTACATCTCTTTCATGGGAGCGGCTCTTAAGATGCTGTGGTAATGTCTCTACCTCTGGGCCAGGAAGCTTGAGAACAAGTTGCGCCTGCTCCAGATGTGTGTCATCACAAATCTGAACAGGCTGAGTCAAATAACTACCTCACTGTGGTGTAGTGATAATGTTGCCCCACAGGTAATCCAGCAGGCAAGGCTATGGCTCTGAGGACATCAGGGTGGCTGCTGAAATTTAAATCTATTAATAAAATGTGGAATACAAGGCCAGTCTTCGCAATGCTGACAACTTTTGACTGCGGTTCAAAAACCCTTCCGGTTCTCAAACATCCTAAAGGAAAAGACATCGACTGGCCTTACTCGGTCTGGCCTCCATGTGACTCCAGACCCACAGCAACGGGGTTGACTATGAGCTGCTCTCTGGAATGACCCAGCAACCCATTCAGTTCAAGGGAAATTAGGGATGGGCAACAAATGCTGGCCTCACCAGTGATACAAACATCCCACCGAAGAATTTTTAAAAAACAAAGAAGCTTTGGTGTCTGTGTAAGGGGAGAGTGTTGCGCAACTGTTCTGTCTGTGGGTGCCCCATCAGTGTGAACTTTCAAAAATATTCAGAGTCCTGATAAGATTACTCACAGGAGTATTCACCCAGAGTAACAACATGCTAGTGATGAGCCCAATTCTATTGGTCAGCATATAGAATGAGGAGCTTGCTCCATGATCATTTGGACTTTGATGTAGGGTAGCAGTAAGGTGGGGAAGTGTGGAAGAGATAGTGAAATTAATTGTCATTCTCCTATACTGTGGATGAGGCTATTTGACGAGGTTGACTGCACCCAAACAATTTTAATGGACTCTCCTCCTTCCCTACTGCATGCGTGATGCATACAGCAGTTGAAGACAGGGTGTATGGCACTCTTCCATCAAAATTACACTTGCCTTTGAAACCCTGCACTTTGCCATTTACACAGCCCAGGTGGCAATTGCTGGTGCTCCCATTCCAATCCTGGAGAGTTCACAACCCTTCCTGCGTGGTCGCTTTCCTGCAGAGGGGTCAGAGCCTGGATTGGCGAGTTTCAGCCCAACACATTGTTCAATGGTTTTGTTTTGCAAGCAGCAAAAATAGACCATCTCGGAGAAATGTAGTACATGCGGGAAGTAATCGCTCTCAACTGTCCGTCCCATTCACACTAACAATGATGTACACAGAGTGTGGCACCCACTAATAATGATTTACACTGAATAGCGAACGCTGTAATGCCAGGTTTTATACTAAAGAATGATCTTGCAACTTACATTAAACAGCTGTAACTGCGCATAAAATTCAATGAATGGCAGAAGCAAAATTATAATGATTTTAGCATAAATAAGGCGAAGTGATTTACAGGCAAGCCATTGTTGCTAATAGGCAGCAATTGCAAAGAGATGGTGAGATATGAGGATGCGTAATAACTGTCTCCAGCACTGGGGGACGATGGAAGCTGAAAGGCCATGTTTTAACCTGCTGAAATTCTCGACAACCTTCCAATCTTAACTGTTAAGAGGATTGGAAATGGAAGCTGTGCTTTTTGTCGGGTGGCAGTTAAATATCCAATTCAGTGGAAGAGGAGTAAAGGCCTTCACGTTGTCAATGGCCCTGTGTTCATTTTCTCTTGCCTGTTTGCTGGGGAATTGAAGCAAGCTCACTGTGTGTGTGTGTGTGTGTGTGTGTGTGTGTGTGTGTCTGTGTGTGTGTGTGTGTGTGTATCTGTTTTTGCCAGCAATTTTAACAGTCAGTTAAATTAACAGGACCTTAAATGTTCACCTTGACAGTAATTTTGTTTTTAATTAAGAAACAACATTGAATGATTGGCATGCTCGCAGATTGAAATGTGAAAATGAATTTGATAGCTTTTTTTTAATGGCAGATGTCCTTCTGGATCTCACTCTTTTTCCCTGCGATTAAGAAAAGTAGCTGCATGATGTTTAGGGGCTCCACACCTCTTCCCTGGGACTATAAAGACTTGCAGTTAAAAAAACAAAATTACCTCCATTGAAGAGGGAATAATAGACAGTTCAGAGGTAGCTACAATCTTGAAGTGATCATTAATTTTGCTTACCTTCTGCTGGTTCACGGTGTCTTGCTGTGCGGGTTTGATTTGAAGGAAGAAAGTTTGATTCTGATTAATATTGTATTCTGTTTTTATGTATATTTTATGTACTTTTCAGTTTATGAGAAAATTGTTTCCCCTTCCCTCTTCGGTGACTCAGTAGTTTGCATGGTTGCCTCACAGCGGGAGGGATCTGAGTTCGATTCCACCCCTGGGCGACTGAAGTGCGGAGTCTGTACGTCAGGGGATCTGCAGGCGTGGTGGATTAGCCCTGGTTACAGAGATAGGATAGGTCTGGGTGAGATGCTCTTTGGAGGATCAGTATGGACCCATTGGGCCGAATGCTCTGCTTCTGCACTATAGGGATTCTATAATTCTTCTTTGTCACGCCCCCCCCCACCCCACTCTCCCATCATCATTCAGTGGATCTATTCCAGGGGAAGGTGTCCTTGTTGTTATAATTCACTCAGGCAGTTTGAAAGGTGGCAGCAACATGCACTTTTAAATGTATGGCTTCAGGTAGGGGTGGTGGAGGCTCTGATGTCCTTTCTATCACATGGGCTGACCAGGGATCCCTCCTGATCTTCGTGCCTGCCGTTGCCGTGTAAAGACAAAGTTACCAGAGTCCCGGAGGACTGCTGTCTCCGTAGAGAGAGATGACCGGTGGTGAGTTTCATGTGGGGTGGTCACCTTGCCTCTGGTGAGGGGAGACGTTGAGAAGGCAGGGCCTTCAAGTTAACGTCAGCGGGTGCAGGAATTGAACCTGTGTAAGTTAGCATCGCCCTGAATTGCAAGCCAGCTGTCCAGCCAACTGTTCGCAGTATTGGAAGGCTGATACTGAACCTGCACTGGCCATCCTTAACCCCCCACCGATCAGGTACTGCTTGAACCCAGACCTTCTGGGTGGGAGGCAGGGCCAGTATGCATGACTCCAGAAAACCTCTGAGCCCTGTGCACGAGGTTCAAGTAGACCTGTCTTAAATAAAAATACTAATTTTCCCTGACGGGTCTTGCTTTGCATGTTGATCTTCAACTTTCCTATTAGTGAGATCTCTTTCTGTTTCTCCCTCGCGAGTTTACAGGGCTGCATTTTGACATAGGGCTTTATAGACAGCAGGAGCACCTCTGAACTTGCATAATAGAACGAGAGAAGCAAGCTTCTCCACATTTTGTTGGTACTTATTTGGTTAGGATAAAGGAACTGGACTCCCTCTGTTGGTTGGTCTCACGAAAGGTTGAAGTCACAATTAATGCAAAAAGCGAAACACTACGCCTGCTGGAAATCTGTTGTTCTTGTGCAGGTGTATACGCACAAATCAGATTTCTTTTTCAAATTTTATTTCTTCTGGCATTAAGCACCTCTCGAGAGCAGGAGGAGGAATTTGGAGCAGGCACATTGGCCGAGAACAACGGCAGTCATTATGCCTGTTCTGGAAAGTGCGCTGCGAGAGTCTGAGTGAATAATTAGAACGCTATTGACTGTGGAAATAAACAATAAATGCCTACTTTGGGAGTCCTGTCATTACCTTTCCAACCCACAGCAGGGGAAAAATTGTGCCCTTCAAGGAGAGTCCAATTGTCACAGGCACATTTTGAAAATTTATGGGACCAATTTATTTAGCTAACTCTGGGAAATATTGATTTTTATTTAGGGAAATAATTAAATATTTATTTTCACTTTGTTAAGCTCTGGAGGTCAAAATCCACATAAAACCGTACAAGAAATCAATAGATTAGTTTGCAGGCCATAATATTTAATTTTGCTTTGATAAATATTTGGCCACTTCTAGTTGCTGTTAATACTTGTAGAAACTTAACATTTAGAAAAGGACGAATGGCAATTTAAATGAATGATTCAGTTGCACAAAGAAAGGAAGTGCAATCATCTGCTACAGTATGTGTTTGTTTTCTTCCTCTGGCTTTCTGACTTAGTTTTTGCTCTGCAAAGTATAAGCTGGTATTGACTGCTGTGTCCATTCTTTGCTGTCATCCACGAGGGATTTTGAATTGATGATGTTATCTATCTGTGCTAGCAACAAATAGCTTTAGGGGTGTTTCCATGGCTATATTTACCTTGGAGACAATTGCAAGAGAGTTCCTGTTGAAACATTCTGGTCTCTCAGAACTCACAGATTGATTTGCCAACAAGTCATAAGGAGAGTCCAGGAGTTTAAAAATACAACTCTGGGAAGTCACCAGATTCCACTGGAAGATGCAAACTAATTTTAGAATGAGGACAGCCCATAAAATCCAGATTTGCTCGAAGTTCAGAAATGTAGATGAGCACATATTAGACCGAGATCCTGACTTCCCCCTTATGTGTTTTTTTAATGGGATGAATGTTTTTTTTAATATGTATTCACAGCATGAGAGAATTGCTGGCCAGACCAGCATTTATTGCCCAGACAGCAGTTTAATAGTCAGCCACATTGCTGTAAGTCTTGAGTCACATATACACCAGAATCAGCTACGAATAGCAGTTTCCATCCCTAAAAGGCATTAGATAGCCAACTTTTTTGTGACAATTAATAGTAGTTGAGACTAATTTTACAGATATCATACTCTTAGTGAATCCGATGGATTTTTGCAACAATTGACAATGGATTTCTGGCCATCATTGGATTTTCAACCAGATTTTTAAAATTGAACTCAAAATCCACGATCTGCTATGATGGAATTTAAACCCAGGTTCCCACAACAATACCTGGGTGTCTGGATTAAGAATCTAGCGAAAATACCACTAGGCATCACTTTCCCTTGTATTCTGAAGAGCCAACACCTCTCTCGCGAAGTGGGGTAGAATGACTTCTCCCTGGCATCCTGGCCATAATTATCCCTCAATAAAGATCAAAAGTAAATTATTTGGTTGTTATCACATTGCTGTTTGCGTGAGATTGCTGTGTGCAAGTTAGAGGTTCTTTACAACGGTGAATGAAATTCAGAAGTCTCCCCGGACTGAAAAACACATTGGGGAGCTATGGAAATGAAAGCCTTTCAGAATTTTTTTTCCCCCTGTGTGATATGATTCTCTTTAGTCCCCAGTCTATTGGAAAAGTTTCTGTGGTGCAGTGGGTAACACACCTTGAGTCCCTCTCTGAGACTTACAAAAAAGCCAGGATTATCAACCTATAAATCCATTCCCGTGCACATCAATAACGAAAGTTGTAGAAACTCGGCAGGTCTGGCGGTATCTGTGCAGAGGAAGCAGAGTTAACATTTGGTGTCTTTTGACCCTTCTTTGGAACTATGCGGGAGAAGTGCCTGGTTTGTTGTGTGAAGGACACCACAGTGGAGTTGTTTATCATCACTGTGTAAATTGCCAAAATGTAAAGGCGCATTTTGCCAAAGTCACCTGGCCTCTTTGACTGACTGGTCATCTCAGTGGCTCAATGGCCAATGTGTATCTGATTGATGCCAACAGCTCAGGGTTCAATCCCACCCACCCCCAGCTGCGTGGCATGAGAAATGTGGTTGCCGATCCATGCCGTACAGTGCTATGGCTGGGATTGTATTCAGGGAATTCCTGAAGATAATGGTTTGACCCTGGCCTGCAATGTTTTGACTGGCTATGCTAGCTGTCCATGTGACAAAAGTGGAAGACTTGCCGGCAGAGTTATCATCTTCTGGCTTAACCTTTTATGTTCACTCAGGTTCTAGGAGGTAGCAATTCAGAGTGGAAACTCTCTGGTTGAATTTTCATTTCCGTGAAATTGTTTATTGTATATTTCAGGTCCATGTGAAGATGATTCTAGTTTCTACAGAAACAGGACTATTATTCACAATGCTTTGAAATATCTGTTCCATCCCTGGCTTTTTACAGCTTTGTTTTATTTTTCTGAGTCCACAACCAGACTTCAACTAAGCACACAACAAACTTCAAAAGGCAACAGTCTCATAAAATTAAAACAGAACACTTGAACATCATGCCTGCCTGGCAAGAGTTGGACCAAAAGATCTGGGAATGGAATGAGCCATTTAGCCCAATAAGTCTGCTCTGCTTTTCAATGAGAATATGATTGATTTGATCATCCTGAGCTCCACTTTCTTTGCCACTTTCCATGTAACCTCGATACTGATTAAAAATTTGTCTATCTCAGCCTTGAATATATTGAACAACTTAACCTTGACAGCCCTCTGCTGTAAAGAATTCCAGATTTATTAGCCTCTGAGGGGGAAAAAGAGTCCTCCTCCTCTCTGTTTTAAAATGGGCGACCCTTCATCCACAGATTATACCCTCTGGCCTTGGGCTGTCTTGCAAGGGGAAACAACCGCTTTGTGAACTCCCTTAAGAATCTTGTAATTTTCAGTAAAGTCATCTCTCATTCTTTTAATCTCCGAGTATAGGTCCAACTTACTCAACCACTGCCTATAAAAGCAATTCCTCAATTTGCAGGATTGAACTTTTGGAGTTGTTCCCAGAGACATGAAATACATTCAACAATCCTGGTCCCTACCTTTGGTTGCTTAATGGGCACATATTTGCAGCCCCATGGAAAACAAACAGGTCCTTAATTAGTTGACCGAATGGCGCTCACAATTCAAGCAAAACCAGCCTTTTTGTTTCATTTTCAATATTTTTACAGTTAATGAATGTTCAAAGGAAATAGGAACATTTATTCTCTCTGTGATTTTTCTCCTGGGCTGCTCATTGCAATGTCCTGGTGATTAATCTTTTAATTCTCAGAGACTCTAAGACAACGCTAGAGGGTTGGTAACCCTATCTACATCCCAGAGCCATTCAGGCTAATTATAACTCTCCAAGTGCCACCCCAGCTAACTGAGCATATCAGGCAATCCACCTGAGACCTTTCTAGTCTATATGGATCTGTGCCATATTTGCTAGAATTCAGTAACTACATGATGAATAGCATATACTGGAAATATTAATTAAAATTAATTTTTAAACTTGTAATACCACACAAGCAAAAATCACTTGGTAAATTCTATTAGAAAAGCTTAACAGTGAAAGTTGAGCATGTAAAGTTTGAACTTTCAAGGCATTGCCTGAAGGATATATTTAGTAATGTCAAAACAAACCCCAGGAAATGATTGGATAAAAGAGACATACACTAGGACAGGGTTTTGACACATCTCTCCTTGGTCAGAGTGATTGCCTTTCTGGGCTAACCCCCCACCCACCCCCAAAAAGGGAGAATTCACTTATTAAACCCTTAAAGCAAGTTAACTGCAAACATGGCTTCAGTTATTGAAATCCTTGGCCTCAATCTTTCCTGTGATCCTAGTTGATCTCAATCTCTAAAGCTGCCTGCAACAAGCCTGATTCTCCCTTTTGTGCCAAATAGTAATTTTCTCCTCAATGACTGAATGCTCTTCTAAATGAGTCTGATAGGTAAACTTTCTCTTGTCTCCAATATCTTTCTCTTGCTTTCCCTTTCTCTCCCTTTCCTATCTGATTTTCTCTTGACTTTTATTTTGTCTTTCTCTCTCTTCCTCTTGCATGCTGTTTTCTTATTTTTTTTCTTCACTTTCGTCACTGTTTTTGTTCCTTTTTTTTCTCTTTCCCCATGTGTGCCCTCTCTCTCCCTTACCTATCTCTTCCCACACATTCTCTGCAACTCTCTCTCTGACTTCTTGGGTGTTCAGGTCCATTGTTCCCTGAAGGTGACAATGCAGGTCAATAGGGTGGTCAAGAAGGCATATGGCATGCTTTCCTTCATTGGGCGGGGTATTGAGTACAAGAGTTGGCAGGTCATGTTGCAGTTGTATAGGACTTTGGTTCGGCCATATTTGGAGTATTGTGTACAGCTCTGGTTGCCACATTACCAAAAGGATGTGGATTCTTTGGAGAGGGTACAGAGGAGGTTCACCAGGATGTTGCCTGGTATGGAGGGTGCTTGTTATTAAGAGAAGTTGAATAGATTAGGATTATTTTCATTAGAAAGACGGAGATTGAGGAGGGACCTGATTGAGGTCTACAAAATCATAAGGGTTATTGGCAGGGTGGATAGCAAAATGCTTCCCCCTCCCCCCCCCCAGAGGGGGGGGGGGGGGACTCAGTTACTAGGGGTCATGAGTTCAAAGTGAGAGGAGGAAAGTTTAAGGGAGATATGCGTGGCAAGTTCTCTACACAGAGGGTGGAGGGTGCCTGGAACATGTTGCCAGCGGAGGTGGTAGACGCAGACACGTTAGCGTCTTTTAAGATATATCTGGACAGGTACATGGATGGGCAGGGAGCAAATGGACACAGACCGTTAGAAAATAGATGACAGGTTAGACAGAGGATCTTGATCGGCGCAGGCTTGGAGGGCCGAAGGGCCTGTTCCTGTTCTGTAGCTTTCTTTGTTCTTTGTTTCCTTGTTTCCTTGTTTTCCGGCAAGTGCTTTCATTTATCCTCCTCTCTCTCTGTCTCCCTCCCTCTCTCCATGTGCTGTCTCTCTCTATTTCATGAGTTTTCGCTCTCTTCCCGTGTGTCCTTTCTCTCTCTGCCTCTCGCCCCATGTGCTCTCTCTCCCCACAACATGTTCTCTTTCTCTGTCTTCACTCATACTATCTTTCTGTGTTCTCTCTCTCTCCCCAACTCCTCCTGTTCCCTCCTGTGCTCTCATTCTTTCCCTTCTCTTCTATTGTGAGCCCTCTCCATTTCTTCCCTCGCATGATCATGCTCTGTTTCTTCCCTCGTGCACTCACTCTTCTCTTTATTGTCTCTCTCTCTCTCTCTCTCTCTCCCCTTTTCTTTTGGTCTCTACCCACTTCCCTTTCCTCCTTCCTCTTCTTGATATATCTCCCCCTTGTGCTCTTTCTCTGTCCCCATGCCTTTTCTCAATCTCTCTCTCTCTTTCTTTCCATCTCACAGTCTCCTCCTCTGTACCTGCTTTCTCTTCCCCTGCACATGGTCCTGCTTCTCTCCATTCCTACCTCTATCTTCTGAGTAACCTTTTCAAAAAAAAATTTTCAGTAGTATTATCGAACAGTTTTCATTTGACAGGGCGTCTTTCTCAGATAAAAACGAGCAATAAAGAAAGTCGTTTCAGAGATAGTAGGAACTGCAGATGCTGGAGAATCTGAGATAACAAGATGTAGAGCTGGATGAACACTGCAGGCCAAGCAGCATCAGAGGAGCAGGAAAGCTGACGTTTCAGGCCAGACCCTCCTCCTTCTAGGGCCTAGGCCTGAAACATCAGCTTGCCTGCTCCTCTGATGCTGCTTGGCCTGCAGTGTTCATCCAGGTCTACACCTTGTTATCTCAAATAAATAAAGCTCTTCCTTTTTCTGCACCATCAGTGTTGATGTTGGGACTGATTGCATTGTCTCCCATTCAAACTCCTCACTCACAAGGCCTCAGCAGTGTGCCATTCTTTGCCTATCATTGTAGTCCTTTTTTCCTGCATTCTAGTATGTTTTAAACTCTGGGCATGACTACTAATCTATCCTATTTCAATTCATCTCAGCCACCTCATTTTGACTTAGCAACCATCCCTCACTTTGCTTGGCTTCAAAACAAAAAATGTTAAAATCCTGATAATTAATAAAAGCCTGGCCTTCAAATGTTCCACATTATGAATCAATATGACATGTGTTCTCGTCTAAGTTTTCTGTTTGTTTTTAATATATACGAGGATCTGCAATTTAATGTGACTGGTAGGGCATTCCACTAAGAAGCAGGGGAGTTTGGATTTGACAATAAATGTGCAGTTGAGATTTTGAATTGTTTGAACACTACAATTTCAATGAGCACAGCATCACTTGTTAAAATTTGAAAAGTTAGCAGTAAGTAATTCAGTTTTGGGATTTCCTTTGATGAAATCTATGCCTGTCTTTACGAGACCTGAATTTTTTTTTTAAACATTGTAGAGCTGCATCTCTGAGGTACCTCCTCTCACTCATTCATTTTGCTAGCATATGTATTTCTGTAAAGTTAAAACAAAATCATGTAGCCCATTCAGGGCAATATTTTCGAATCTGTCTGTACACAATTAATTCCACCTGCTTTTTCTCCAGCTCTGTTGGTTTTGCTTTTGTGTCAGATGCATCATCTTTTCAATTTTGGTGTTATTTTTATCCCTTCTTTGTTAATCCCATTCTGCATCAAAGACTGTCTCCAGAGTGCTAACTCTAAGTACATATGTCTTTCAATGGAGAGGCTGGAGGAAATGAAATACAAGCGCAGATCAGACCTGGAGCATCACTTTCCCACCTTCCACTCAAGGCCAATTTGCATTTCCTTCACTGGCAGAGATCAGTTTTTTGTGTTATTGGTCACAGGACGTGGACGTCATTGGCCACGCCAATATTTATTGCTCATCGTTAATTGCCCAGAGTTGAGAGTCAACCACGTTGCTGTGGGTCTGGAGTCACATGTAGGCCAGACCAGATAAGGATACTAGTTTCCTTCCATAAAGGACATGAATGAACCAGACGGGCTTTCCCCAACAATTTCATGATCATCACGAGAATCTTAATTCCAGATTCTTATTGAATTCAGATTCCACCATCTGCCATGGCAGGATTTGCACCCAAGACCTAAGAACATTACCTGGATCTCTGGTATGGTGATAATAACAATCGGCCATCACCTCTCCTTGTATCTTGAAGAGCCAATGGCATGGTCTTGAAGAAGATTTCTCCCTGGCATCCTGGCCTATGCTTGTCCATCAAGCAAGATCAAAAATAAATTAGTTTTTTCCCACAACATTACCTGGGTCTCTGAATTAGTAGCCTAGTGATAGAACCACTAGGCTATTACCTCTCCAGTGGGATATAACTTGGAAACAACCAAGAATGGTAATGTTGTGGCAATATTTCACAGTGTGCAGCGCTACTCAAGATGAATTGACTCATGGGGCGCTTGGTACTTCATCATGTGAGAGGTTTTAAATCGATTAGACATTATGACCCAGACTTTGGTTGTCAATGGCGTGACTGTAATTTTACTTAGAGGCTTTTTTTGACTGCCCTCAGTTTCCGTAAACCTACGCTGAAGTATTGAATAAAATAAAATTTCTGTGGATGCCAGAAATCTGAAATAAAAACAAAGTGCTGGAGAAACTCAGCAAGTCTGGTGATATCTTTGGAGAGAGAAACAGAGTTAACATTTTGAATCTACCATAACTCTTCAGAACTCTGAAGTAGAATCATATTGGATTTGAAACAGAAGCTCGATTTCTCTCTCTCTATTTGATGTTCAATTTCTCCAGCACTTTCTGTTATTTCTGAAGTTTTGAGTATCCGTACAGGCGATCACCAATTTATAAACATCTGACCTGCAAACGCATACACTTACAAGCAAGATCTCATATTACTATTGATTTTAAGGATCTGACACAAGAATGTTCACACGTACTTGCAACCAAATATTTTACAAAGACTGAAAGAGCTGCAGACTCTGGAAATCAGGAACAAAGGCAGAAATTGCTGGAAAAACTGAGGAGCTCTGGTAGCACCTGTGGAGAGAAATCAGAGTTAACCTTTTGGCTCCAGTGACCCTTCTTTAGAATGATCACCTTCTTCGGTTCTGAAAAAGGATCACTGAGCCCAAAAAGTTAACTGTGATTTCTCTCCACAGATGCTGCTAGACCTGCTGACTTTTCCAGCAATTTTTGCCTTTGGTACCAAATATATTTTCTTGTACTGTATTGCTTTCTGACTTGCGTACAAATCAACTTATAAACATGCTCAGGAATGGAATCCATTTCTAACTTGGGGATCTCCTGCACTTCTTTCTTATAAGATTTGTTAAACCTATTTTCCTAATCAACCAGCTCAGCAATGTTTTAGAGATAGCAGGAACTGCAGATTCTGGAGAATCTGAGATAACAAAGTGCGGAGCTAGACGAACATAACAGGCCAAGCAGCATCAGAGGAGCAGGAAGGCTGAGGTTTCGGGCCTAGACCCTTCTTCAGAAATAATTTCTGAAGGTGGCTCTAGGTCCTAAACGTTAGCAGTCCTGCTCCTCTGATGCTGCTTGGCCTGCTGTGTTCACCCAGCTCTGCACCTTGTTAGCTCAGCAATGTTATTACACATCTCTGGAGCATCTGAGACTTGAAGCTAGACCTCCCAGTCTAGGGGTAGGGATGCTACCACTGCACCACTGAGGCCTCAACTAGTTTCTTACATGCTGCCTATTTAGGGATTCACAGATGTTTGTTTAAATATTGATTCAGACCTGTGCTATTCAGCAATTGGCAAAAAACAGTCCTTTGAGAGATTGTTTTAAACAGAATTACCTAAAATTATCTGCTTAACAATAAAACCCGAAGACCTGGAAATACACCTTTTGCCTCCATCTATCTAGAATTTCTATTGACCTAGTATTCATTGAGCAATCTATCCAACCAATATATTGATTGATGTAGCAACGAGCACATTGATTGCTCTTCTAATAGATCCATCTAAGTTGAAAAGAATGTTAGAAATTGAGGTAGATCATCAAGATTAGGGGCAATTTTTTAAATTGAGAGGAGAGAGAGGTTTTAGAAAAGACATGAGGGGCACAAGTGTTTCCCCAGAGGGTGGTTTGTGTCTGCAGTGAACTTCCTGATAAAGAGGTCGATGTGGGTACAACATTTAAAAGACCATTGGCTAAGTAAATGAATAGGAAATGTTTGGAGGGATATGGGCCATGAGTGAGCAGGTGGGACTAGTTTAGTTTGGGATTATGTTGCACAGGTTGGACTGAAGGGTCAATTTCAATGCCATACGCCTCTGAGTCTATGAACATTAATAACATGATTGGCTTTACATGGTATATCATGAACAAAACACGAAATGGAGTAAAGTATTCCTGTTAATGAATTCCTAGGAAAAGATACATTGGTATAGAAGATTAACTTTTGATGTTTGTGAAGAGAAAGAGCATTGCAGATGACGCATGTCGAAATTGGGAGGAACACGCCAAGTAAACTGACAAAATGGATTTAATTTTGCACATTACCTTTAACAGTAATCTCTGAATATGTTTTCTGGCCAAACAGTGTAGCAGAGCAATGATCAGTGTAATCTGTAAATACGAAGATGCATAAATAAACCCAATGGAACAAACTTGGATGAGATTGTGACCAATATGTATGTAGTCTTGACAGACAGCCTAAGTATAGCCTGGTTCCTGAGACAGAAGGAAAGAAAAGAAAAACTTGCCTTTATACAACACCTTTCACAACTGCCATATTACAGCCAGTGAAGCACTTTTGAAGAGAAGTTGCTGCCATGTCATGGGAATCCCCACCAGTTTGTACATAGGGAAGAGTGGGAAGAAGAACAGGTTAGGGAGGCGGGGACAATCTGGGCTGGTTTTGGGATGCAATGGGGGGAGGGAGATTTTGAAGCTTGCGAAATCCACATTGATACCATTGAGCTGCAGGGTTCCTAAGCGGAATATGAGTTGCTGTTCCTGCAACCTTCGGGAGGTATCGTTACGGCACTGCAGGAGGCCCAGGATGGACATGTTGTCTAAGGAATGTGAGGGGGAGTTAAAATGGTTTGCCACTGGGAAGTTCAGTTGTTTATTGCAAACTGAGCGTAGGTATTCTGCAAAGCTGTCCTCAAGCCTCCGCTTGGTTTCCCCAATGTAGAGGTAGCCACACCGGGTACAGCGGATGCAGTATACCACATTAGCAGATGTGCAGGTGAACATCTGATTGATGTGGAAAGTCATCTTGAGGCCTGCGTTGGGAGTGAGGGAGGAGGTGTGAGGGCAAGTGTAGCACTTCCTGCGGTTGCAGGGGTAAGTGCCGGGTGTGATGGGATTGGATGGGAGTGTGGAGCGGACAAGGGAGTCATGGAGAGAGTGGTCTCTCCGGAAGGCAGACAAGGGTGGGGATGGAAAAATGTCTTTGGTGGTGGGGTCAGATTGTAGATGGCGGAAGTGTTGGAGGATGATGCGTTGTATCCGGAGGTTGGTGGGGTGGTGTGTGAGGACGAGGGGGATTTTCTTTTGGCGGTTATTGTGGGGACGGGGTGTGAGGGATGAGTGGCGGGAAATGCGGGATTTTTCTCCCTGCCTGTTTTGTGCAATTGTTTCAGACAGACTTAAAACCTCTTGACTTTTGGGGCTCGACCTTCCTTGCCTCCTAAAGTGGTCAGAAGGAACATCTACCATTGGAAGAAGAGCAGAGAACTTGGTCTGACCTGCTTGTTGTTCCTCATCAGGATCATCAGAAAATCACAATATGCTCACATACCCCTCTGCCACTGTGGGATCTTGCTATGCACATTTTGGCTGCTTGTTTTCTGCATTATAGGATAACTACAGTTCAAATGGGAAATCTCATTCACTGCCTCAGGTATATGCAGATTTTTTATTTCCGCCACCTACTTTACTCCTTATTACTATTTTTATTTCCCTTCACAGGGGCTAATCTGTTTATTTCGAGCAGTGTTGTTGCTTTTGGTAATGACATGCAGAGGAACTTCATGGTGACACATTTGTGTTTCTATGTACCCTACTCCACTGCATCATTCCATTGCAAATGTATCACAATGCCTCACAACGTATTTGTTATACTTAAATAAATACCTGTGCAGAGTTCCAACACTGAGCTAAATTTTACACTGGAAGATACTTTGCGGAGGCAGCGAGAGAAAAGTGATACTCACCACATTTGCACAGAGACCAGAAAGCTCTTTGATGTGTATGGGATGTTGAATCCCATAGCATTTTCTTTGTTGGTAGCGCTCATGCCTCTGAGGAATCAAATCATTGGTTCACATCGCGCTCCAGAGATTTGAAGGTTTGCATGGTACTGCTGTCCAGTACTGAGGGAGTGCTGCATTGTCAGAAGAATGATTTCTCCCATGACACTTTAAATCCAGGGCCATTTCAACTGTCTCTCATAGAGTCACAGAGATATACAGCATGGAAATAGACCCTTTGGGTAAACTGATCCACACCGACCAGATATCCCAAAATTAAATCTAGTCCCATTCGCCAACATTTGACCCGTACCTCTCTAAACCCTTTCCATTCAGGTACTCATCAAGATGCCTTTTAAATGTCGTAGTTGTCCATGTCTCCGTCACTTCCTCTGGCAGCTCATTCCACTCTCAGTTGGCCAGAGGAGATCCTGGGGCATTATATCAAAAGAAGAAATGGGGTGTTAGCTTCAAACATTCCAGCTAATGTGTACCCCTTAAAACCCCTAAAATAAATAATCCAATTTTTGTGTTACACTTGCTGTTTCTGGGATCCTGCTGTGTACAAATTGGCTACCAATCTGCCATGCAATGAGGATGACTTTGCAAGAGATGTTTCATCAGGTGTGGAACACTTTGAAATAACCCATGGATGTGAAAGGATGCTATACAAATGCAAGCCTTTTAGCTTCTAGAAGAAGAAAGCTCGCATCAACCTGTGACACATAATTAAGTGCATTTTCTGAGTGAATCCTATTCTGCTGGTCACACTGACTTTCTCTTCGCAAGGACCATCATCTGAGACAATCTTGACAAAGTATACCTTATGGTGATAATGAAGCTGCCATATAGAAACGTTGAGCAGGTGGTATGGGGGATGGGCACAGGGTAGCAGGTGTGGGGAATGGATTCAAAGCTTAGGGACCACCTCAGGAGATGGATAAACCTACTCTTTCAGCGAATAAACACAGCTTTAGTCCACTGCTGTCCAATTCTCCCATCACAAATCTCCTGGAAAGAAAGTTCATGACGTCAAGCCCATTAGATTACTATCGAACTCGTACTGTGACTGAACTTGGCAACCACACCATGGCAAAACCCTTGCTTATGTTCCTTGAGAATAAGTTATTTTAAGATTAGCTGTACTTTGCTGTCCAGAACTAAGCTCCGCCTGCTATTAATCGTGACTAATTGTCGCTTGGTTTTGAATTGCTTTTTGTCAGATATATGTTCGATTTAAGAAGGAATTAAAGGTGAAACCAATAACTTGCTAATTGATTATGTGTTGTGTGAATTAAAGGGAGGACCAGAATTCAGATTTACTCAGGTCTCCTTTATTAATCAGATTGCCTTTGGGCACATCTTATCAACCCAGGGTATTGCTCTAAATTTCATTGTTGCAAATAGTGCTGTACATTTGGCTTTCCCAAACAATCAGGCGTGCACTCTCTGCAAATATTGCCACATTCCACTCCATAATAATTTCTTAAAGATAATTTCAACACTCCAAGGGAAATATTAGCAAATTTGGGCTAGATTTACGCAGTTGGGTTCTACTCCCATTTACCAGGATAATTCTGGGTAGGGGAGTGGGACGTCTCGTAGATTCTTGACAGTGCAGATAGAGGCCATTTGGCCCATCAGGTCTGCACCAGACCCCTGCAGAGCATCCCACCCAACCCATAGCTCCACTCAGTCCCATTTAGCCCATGTTTAATGGTTAATCCACCTAACCTCCATATTCCTGGACACTATTTAAGGTTTAAGCAAAGATCTGTAGCTTGGGTTCTGGGTGAGGTTGTTGACATGCTCGCTGAACTGGCTTGTTTTCATTCTTCAGTTTTTGATTTCCTCCTGACGCTCGGCAGTTCTGAGGAACTCTGAAGAAGTAGTTACGAATTAGAATTTATGAAGCATCACGGATGCAACTGTGAAGTTGCGGTGTACAATTGGTGCACAATGATTAGAAGTGTCAGCCAGACGGGTTTCTCCAAGTTTTCTTTGATGTTGGAAGGAAGTATCTCTCTGCATGTTGAAAACCAAGCACAGAAAGAGAACGGTCAACATCCTCTGAATGTGGAACAAAAATAGGCCATTTGGCCTTCTCTCCTGGCCCAACATTCAATAAGATTGTGGTTGTTCTGAATTTAACCTCAACTGTACATTCCTGCATATCCACAATAATGTCTCATTCCCTCGGTCATCAAGAATCTATCTACCTCTGCCTTAAAAATATTTAAAGATTATACAATCACTGCCTGTTGAGCAAGTGAATCCCAAAGACTCCCAAACCTCTGAGAGAGAAAAAAGTGTTTCCTCATCTCTGTCCTATTTAGGAACTCTTTTTTTAAAAAAAACTATAATCTTGCCAACTAGAACCATCTGTTTTAATTTCCCATCTTTGTTCTTCCTCCAAGTCACTTTACTGTATTCTCACTTGTCAAGCTCTTGTCAAATTCCCTTTTGATCGGGTCCCTGAAACATAAGTGATGAATGGATTTGATTGAAGTTTCCAAAGTATTAATGGGAGAAAGTAGGGTCAACGAGGAGAAATCATTCAGAGTCATAGAGTCAACAGCACAGAAACAGACCCTTTGGTCCAACTCATCCATACTGATAAAGTTTCACAAACTGAACTAATCCCACTTACCTGCATTTGTCCCATAACCTTCTAAACCTCTCCTATTTACATACCTGTTCAAATTACTTTTAAACAGTGTAACTGTATCTACATCTACCACTTCCTTCTGACAGTTCATTCCACATGTGAACTATTCTCTGTGTAAAAAAAAATGTCCAACAAATCCCTTTGAAATCTTCTGCCTCTCACCTTGAAATTATGCCCTCTAGTTTTGGACTCCCCCACCCCTATGAAATGACCTTGGCTATTCACCCTATCTGCGCTCCTCACTATTTTATAAACCTCTGTATGGTCCCCACTACACACCAGGGAAAAATGTTCCCAGCATATCCAGTTTCTCCTTATAACTCAAACGCTACTGTTCCGGTAACATCCTTGTTAATCTTCTCTACACCCACACCAATTTAACAATATCTTTCCTGTAGCAGCACAACCAGAACAGTATGCAGTATTCCAAAAATGGCCTCACCAACTTTCTGTACAACTGCAACATGACTTCCACAACATAGTGTGGGGGTGAAGGATGTCTAGCACTTGGTGGTAGACTGCAAAATTTCAAATCAGACATCTCGAAAGTGACAGAATCACAGAGATAGATAACAAAGTGTGGAGCTGGATGAACACAGCAGGCCAAGCAGCATCTCAGGAGCACCTGAGATGCTGCTTGGCCTGCTGTGTTCGTCCAGCTCCACACTTGTTATCTTGGATTCTCCAGCATCTGCAGTTCCCATTATCTCGAATCACAGAGATAGTATGGCACAGAGGAGGCACCACCTCTTCAAATGAGCGTCATTACCCAGTGCCAATATCCTGCTTTGTCTAAAATCTTTGTACATTATTGATGTTTGAACTGTTCTCCATAGAAGAGGAGACTTGTTAGAGGGTTTCCAAAACACAAGCAGGCTGGATAGAGTGGATAAGGATAAACTGTTCCTGTTCACAAGAGAAACAAGAATAAGCAGTGCATTCCACACCCGAACAATTTTTTTGTGTGAGAAGTATTTTCTCACATCACACTTGCTCCTTTTGCAAATCACTCCAAATCTATACCCCCATATTCTTGTTTCTCTTGTGAACAGGAACAGTTTATCCTTATCCACTCTATCCAGCCTGCTTGTGTTTTGGAAACCCTCTAACAAGTCTCCTCTTCTATGGAGAACAGTTCAAACATCAAACTATCCTCACAACTGATGCTTCTCCTTGCTGGAACCATTCCTGTAAATGGCACTTACACTTTCCCCCCATTGTGTTTGCATCCTTTCTATTATACGGTGCCCAGCACTCATAAATGTTTGTACAAAGGCATGTTTGGAAGCTGTCCCCTCAAAATGGCATTGATGACAGATCGATTCTTTGTTTAAAGTAGTTATTGACAGAATTTTGTTCATCAAAGGTTTTGCAGGATTTGGGGAAAGGATCCTCACCTGGAATTCAAATCAAGCAGTGGCCCAGTGGTTAGCAATGCTGCTTAACAGTGCTAGGGACCCAGGTTTGATTCTACCCTCGGGCGACAGTCTGTGTGGAGTTTGCTCATTCTCCCCGTGTCTGTGTAGGTTTCCTCTGGGCGTTCCTGTTTCCTCCCATATTCCAAGGATGTGCAGGTTAGGGTGGATTGGCCATGCTAAATTGCCCATAATGTTCAGAGATGTGGAGATTAGGTGGAGTGTCAGGGGATGGGTCTGGGTGGGATGCTCTGAGGGTTGGTCTGGGCATGTTGGGCCGAAGGACCTGTTTCCACACTCTAGGGATTCAATGATCTATAACCAATTGTAATCGTATTTGTTTGAGGGGGTAGTTGGTTAACTCAATTGGCTGGACAAACAGTTTATGATGCAGGGTCTTCCCATCAGCATGGGCTCAATTCCCATAATGACTGAAGTCACAATGAAGGACTCTCCTTCTCAACGTCTCCCCTTGCCGAACAATGGTGACTCTCGGGTTAAACCATCAGTGGTCATCTCTCTGAGAAACAAGCCCTGTCATCCTCTAGGACTGTGATGACTTTATTGAAGAGTCAAGCAAACTCAAGGGGTTAAATGCCTTCTCCTGCTCCTACTCTGTATGTTTACCAATGGAATTATTGTGGAAATTGGCCGAGGCCTCATTAACTGTCAGGAAAGACTCAGGGGGCTAAACGTCCTCCTCCTGTTTCCTTGGTCCTATAAACATACTGTGAGCAGATTCGAAGCAGAGACTTGCATATTCTAATACCATGGCAAGTGTTATCAGGCAGTTCAGAAAAAAGCTGCAGTTGCCACTGATTGACATTGTTCCATATCTCAATTCTCTTGTGGGTTCATTGGAGGAGACGGATGGGGAGAGAGATTCAGTTTGACAGCTTTAAACCAAAGCCCAGATACAGCAATGTTAGATAATGTCAGGCTAACAGCACACCTCTGCTAACCAGGTATAACAGCAAATGCCTCTAGTCTCAGCTGCTATTACAGCATTCCCTTCAGTGCCTCTCCCTCCCTATATCCTGCTTTTACTTAGCTCTGGAGAGATAAGGGGGAACCTGCAATACCTTGAGATGATGATGCTGGGCCTTCTACAGCCATAAATTCACAGATTTTATTCTCTCACTCTTTCCCTTACTTTAAATTTCTTTTATTTTACAAGGAATTTTCATCTGTTGTCTTAAAGAGAAAAACACTATCTCTCACTTTGAAACCACACCCTTTTGAGAGGTAGGGGAAACTTGATTTGAGATATTTTTCTGGAGCTATTGAGTTTTATTTGGTTCTTCCATGGGGTGTGGCCATCACTGACAAGGGCAACATTTGTTGCCTTTGGATATAGGAGCAGAATTAGGCCATTCTGTCCATTGAGTGCCATTCAATGCAATCATGTCTGATCTGATAATCCTCCATCATCCTCCCTTTCTCCAAACCTCTAGATTGCCTGGCTTCTCCTTGTCATTGTTTATTGCCACTCATTTCAATTCCACAGTGATTAATTGCATTCAAATTCCAGCAGTTGGCCAGCTGGGATTTGGTCTCCAATGCCCTAAAGCCTCTGGATTACAACTCCATTGAAAGTACCACTATACTATCATCTCTATGTGAAGTGGCACTTAATAAGATCTCAAGTATCCCTGATTGTATTTCTGATCTGCAGCTCCTGCTCTCCCTACCAGCACTCTAAGAAGCTGAGTAGACTGTGGCTATTTTCCTGGGAGTGATGGACACTGAGGGGTGAGCTTATAGAAGCTTATAAAATCATGAGGGGCATTGATAGGGTGAATAGCCAAGGTCTTTTCCCCAGGATAGGGGAGTCCAAACTAGGTTTAAGGTGAAAGAGGATAGATTTAAAAAGAACCTGAGGGGCAACTTTTTCACACAGAGGGTGGTGCGTGTATGGAACGAGCTGCCAGAGGAAGTGGTGGAGGCTGGTACAATTACAACTTTTAAAGGGCATTCGGATGGGCATATGAAGAGGAAGAGTTTAGAGGGATACAGGCCAAGTGCTGGCAAATGGGACTAAATCAAGTCAGCATGGACGAGTTAGACTGCAGGTTCTGTTTCCATGCTGTACATCTCTATGACTCTGTAGTTGGAATTCTATTTTTCTGTTTCATCTCACTTTGTCACCACCCTGTTAGCGAATCCCCACTTCCACCAGAATCTAAATAGCAGCCCCTGCTTAAGGTAACATTGCAAGAATATATTAAAACTCCTGCCTCCCTCTCTTTGAAATAGCCACCAGCAAAGAAAACTTCATCAAATCTACTATTGAACTTGAATTAAAAAAAACAGAATTGAGCAAAAGTGAATGAGTTGGAATAAAAGTCGAGGGTGCTGGAGGACCTCAGCAGATTTGGCAGCATCTGTGGAGAGAGAAACCGTTTTAATACTGAGTTCAATATGACTGTTCAGATCCAGCGATCTGTATGTAGGCTTCAGAAAATAGGGAAGGGGGATCTTAACTATGATGTACTGGTGGCCCATTTTCCTCAGATCCTGCTTCACTGGAAAACTACGGGACTCCTTACAGCGCGTTGTCAGAAATATGTATCAAATACTGTCAATCACTGTACTGTTGAGACTGCTTAATTGGCGGTTAATTGGAACTTTGAAGATAATCTTGCTGGCCAAGGTTATCGATTAGTGAGGCCGGGCGTGAAAGCCATTAGGCTTATGACAGAAAGCTAGTGTGCGGCAGGCTCTAATGCATTCTTTCAGCTGGACTAATTACCATGGAGCTGCTTGATAATTGGAAACTCTTAAATATGGCCTTCTCAATCTGTATCTGTCTCGCTCCAGACCTAGGTTCAGACTAATCAGAAGCCTAGAATTAAAAGTCTTGACATTTGTTCATTTTAATCCCGTCTCTCTTTCATTTTTATTGGCCCAATATCCAAGCGCTCTTTCAATATGCTGCCTTCTCTCCTGGTATCCTGCGATTGATGATTGGCATTTCATAAGGGCTTGATCACATTGTTACATTCTGAACCAAAGACCTATTTCAGGAGGTGATGATGCTGACTCTCCAGTGAGACACAAAGATACTGCTGCACTGTCAGGGCTGCTGTCATTCAGTTGAGCAATTAATCTGCCCAATCAGATAGGCTTAACGATCCCATGCTGCCATTTCAAAACTGAGGGGAATGTGTCCTAAGTGACATTTATTCTGGTCTCCATGCTATAAGAAAGATATTGTGAAACTTGAAAGAGTGTAGAAAAGATTTACAAGGATGTTGCCAGAGTTGGAGGGTTTGAGCCACAGGGAGAGGCTGAATAGACTGGGCTGTTTTCCCTGCAGCATCAGAGGCTGAGGGGTGACCTGATAGAAGTTCATAAAAAATGTGAGGGGCATGGATACGGTGGATAGTCAAGGTCTTTTCCCCAGAAAAGGGAAGTCCAAAAGTAGAGGGCATAGAGATGAGAGGGGAAATATTTTAAAAGGGATCTAGGGGGCAACTTTTCATGCAATGAGTTGTGCATGTATGATATGAACTGTCAGAGGATGCGATGGAGGCTAGTACAATTTCAAAGTTTAAAGGACACCTGTTATATGAAGAGTAAGGGTTATAGGCCAAATGCTGGTAAATGGAACGAGAGTAATTTAGGCTCTCTGGTCAGCATGGATGAGGTGGACCGAAAGATCTGTTTCTGTGCTGTACGGCTCTATGACTGTATTTCTGAAGTGTCTAAAGCTGACTGTCTGGTCACTGTCACACGGCAGCTTTTGGGAATTTTCTGTGAATAAAGTGATTTCCAATACTTCCAAATTAAAATGCTTCAGAAGTCCGGTGTTGGCTGTAGAGGCTGAGAGGCGCTTTACAAATGCACGTGCTTCTTTACTTTCTGCTGTTGAATGCTGAATTCCAGTTTGATTTGCAGTGAGACAGCAGTCAGTGCCCTGCTCTTGCCATTGTTCGAGGTTTTGCTGTGTGAGAGTGAGCGCGAGTCACAAATGTCAATTCCAAGCTTTTTATCTTACAAATTCGGCGAAGGACATGTTTGTCATTTATCTCCTGTCAAGGTGAGAGAACGTTTTGGACCAAGCACTCACAGTCACAGATCATGCTCCTGGCACCTCATCCACATGGTGCCTATCGACATGCAAGTTTGTAAAGAGACTGGAGCAGACTGACAACAAAGTGCATGGGAACATTCCTGCTGCTTTCTGTGCAGCTGGGTTCACTGGTTGGCACGTGATGGGAAGAGCCCAGGCTACGTGGCAGCCCTGGAAGATTGAGATCAGATCGGTCGAATGAGCCCGAGTCTCAATCCAGAAACCCCCTCTACTCATGGTCCACTGCGCTGCAACATTAAACCACTGCCTCACTGAGATAGGTTGACTCCATGCTGAACACATTCCAGTCATATTTTGGCACCTTCATCAGCTGCATTGAGAGCTCAGAACCACTTCACTAACAAATTACATCTGGAATATTGTCTTTAATCTCTGTCCTAAATGGGTGACCCCTTATTTTCAACCATAACCCCTAGTTCTGGATTCTCCCACACGAAGAAACATCCTTTCCACCTCCACCGGGTCAAATCCCCTCAATTAAGGCTTCTCTGACTCTTCTAAACTCAACAAGATATCGGCTTAGCCTGTGCTGCCTTTCCTTAGAGGGTAATCTGCTTATTTTAGTATGCCTGGAATCTTCAAACTCCTTCTTTGGGATTCCAAATGCTATCGTGGAGCCAAGTTAGGACTTAGTCTGGCTGTATGGCTTCATGTTCCACTTGACTAACCTTCTCTTAATACATTTTATTGTCCATCTTTAGTCTTCAAACACAAGCTCCTTAATTTCAGGTGCTCTGAGTTCATCTGCTCGCTTGTCTCTCAGGACTCAAACCAGTTCATACTGGAAGAGAAAGGTTTTCCCCTCTTTGTATAAGATGGAGGACAAAATCAGTTCTGTGGAATGTTGATAATCCCATAATTGGTGAGGACAAAGGGGAGATTGATGACGGGCACTTTGAGATCGCTGCTCACAGAACCCAACGATTCAATTACTCAATTGCTACTTCTCTATAT
The DNA here is from genome assembly GCF_030684315.1 of Stegostoma tigrinum. Taxonomy (NCBI): domain Eukaryota; kingdom Metazoa; phylum Chordata; class Chondrichthyes; order Orectolobiformes; family Stegostomatidae; genus Stegostoma; species Stegostoma tigrinum. The sequence goes on along the minus strand of NC_081389.1, from coordinate 15,504,026 downwards.
TACCCAACCCAGCAAGTACATTTTACATGGTGAATCTGCACCATGATAGTTAGTAGTAAAGAGTCCTACATTATATCATGCCCCTTTTTTTTCGTTCAAAAGCACATTAAACAGTTGGTTACACTGCCAAGGTGAAACAAGCTGTAACTATTCACCAGTTGCCTCAAACTGAATGACCTAAAATCCAGGGAGCTATTATGGCCAACGCAAGGAGAGACTGATCTATTCTTCCTGAAAAATCTCATGGAACATTTCATTTCCATCTAGACAGGCAGCAGAAAACATGGTTTAGGATTGAGGAAGAGCTGCATTGTCAACAAGGCATCACTTCTTCGATGTTTTGTCAATGATGTGGAGGTGTCAGATGAAGTGGCCTGACAAAGGAGCAGCATTCCAAAAGCATGTGATTTCAAAGAAAATAATTGGACAATAACATGTGACTTTTGATGTTGTATCAAAGCATTTTCGATTACGCGTTTGAGCTCTGCCATAGAACTCCATTTTATAACCAAGTCAGATGAGTAGAGGATGTTAATAAGATGTGGTTTCACAAGATTCTGGTCCTATTGTATTTTGTTTTTCTGTCAGCTGACAGACTCTCAAATAATGGCTAAAGCACAAAAGGAGGTCATTTGGTCCAATCGGTTTGCACCAGCTCTCCGAATGAGTGATCCCTACTATCACTCCCTCATTGTTAGGAGTCCCACATTCTGGTATGGGACTGTAGTCACAACAGGCATGGCAGGAGGCTAGATGATAAAGGTGGCATGTTTCCTTCTCTAAAAGGGAACCGTAAACCAGTTGCATTTTTTTTGGAACAGTCTACAGTTTTGATGGTCCTTTTATACTGATTGTAGTTCTGTATCTAAATCTGTTCTCCCTGTTAACGTGATCAATAGTGGCATTTAAACTCCAGTTCCTTTTATTGTGAGTCGACACCTGTGGTTTACTTGCCCGGTAACATAGCCTTTACATATATTACCTAGCCACACTGCACTCCCATTCTAACAGCTAGATATATGTTTATGGTCACAGTGCACTGGAGATAGGAGTGGTGTTTAAATGTTTTTGGTTCGGGTACAATACATTGTGAAGTGAAACTGAAGTGGTTTATTACATTACATATGTTAGCAACACTTTCTGTATTAATCTTTTATGCTTCGAAGCTGTATGATTAATCAGATTAATATCTCGGCTTAGCTTCGTAGTTACGTTGGTTTCTCTATTGCTGTAGGTAACAGGTCGGCCTTCAGTCAGGAGCAGCTACATGGACAAGAATGGTCTACCACTTATAGGCCTGCACAGACTTCTCTCAACCTGCCCCTCAAGTTCTCATGCATTGGTTGCCATTTCCATGGTCTGAAATTCTCTTTCAGCCTTCTAACTTTCTCTCTCCTCCTTTAGGATATTCTTAAGCCTCTACCCCTTTGATCCAGCCGAACACAGCAAAGCCAATAGGGAAAACAAGCCATAGAATCATAGAGTTGTACAGCACGGAAACAGACCCTTTGGTCCAACCTGTCTATGCTGACCAGCTGCCCTAAATTAACCTAGTCCCATTTGCCAGCATTTGGCCCATATCCCTCTAACTCCAACTATTCATATACCCATCCAAATGCCTTTTGAATGTTGTAATGTGGCCAGCTTCCACCTCTTCCTCTGGCAGCTCATTCCGTCCATGCACCACCCTGTGTGTGAAAACGTTACCCCTTAGGTCCCTTTCATATCTTTCCCCTGTCACCTTGAACCTCTGCTCTCTAGTTTTGGACTCCCCTACCCCTGGGAAAAGACATTGAATATTCACCCTATCCAGGCCCTTCATGATTCTTTAAACTTCAATAAGGTCACCTCTCTGACAGTCCAGGGAAAATAACCTCAGCCTATTCAGCCTCTCCCTATAACTCAAACCCTCCAACCCCAGTAACATCCTTAGAAGTCTTTTCTGAACCCTTTCGAGTTTAACAGCATCATTCCTATATCAGGGAGACCAGAACTGAATACAATACTGCAAAAGTGGCCCAACCAATGTCCTGTACAACCGCTACATGACGTCCCAACTCCTATACTCAATGTGCCACTCTGTCCACCTTCAAGGATCCTTGAACTGCACACCAAGGTCTCTTTGTTGGGCAACACTCCCCAGGACACTAGCAGGTCCTCGTCAACAACTGTAGGAAATGTCACCCCTTAAAACAGAACTGATCACTGCATGCCATAGACTGACATCTCTTCATCCTGACCCTAACCCTAACCCTGCATAATGTGATACTGCCTTGTTCTGCACCTACAGAGGGATCAATCCCTCTAGGTTCTATTGTACACTTCATCTCAGTGAATTCTGGGAACATAGTTTTAGTTAAAAGTACAGATGGGGATAACTTTTGGTTATTGGGTACATAATTTTGACAATTTTATTTCAATGGCAGGAGTTAATTTATTTTGTGCCATCTTCACCAGATTTAAGAACAAAGAAAACTGAGCACTTTCGATATGATCTGTGTGAGGGATCGCAGTTTAACACTAGAGAATTAATATTTCCATGTCACCATCCAAGATCACAATTATAATTAAGGGCAGTGTTCTGCAGTGATTGACTAAACCAAATTCCCTGCTTACTACATGGATTTTTGGGAATTATAATCAGTGTTTTAAGGACCACATTCCTCTTTAGTGTCCATGAGGATCTGAGCCATCGACCTCCGTCATAATGAACTGTGCATATTAATTCAGTTCTCATGTGCTGTCAAGTTCAATGGCACCATCAGACCCTTTTTTTTAATAAATGGAATTATCACTAAGTTGGCAATGCACAGCGCATAATAATTCAGCCTTCTTGCTTTAGTCCTCAGTAACTCCTCCAAACTAGTTCTTCCAACAATGCCATTATAATTAACCTTGACCTGTACTTCCCTTAACTTCCCAGAATTCTGGTAATATATGAAGGGTTTATTCATTTTCATTTATGAATAACTTACAGCATCATATATCACACTGGGATCTTTAGAAATAAAATTAAAACACAGAACAGTGCAACACATAAGTAGGCCCTTCTGCTGACCATGTCTGTGCTGGCCATGATGCCGTTATAAACTAATTCCGTCTGTCCGTGCATAGTCCATATTCCCTGTTTTCCTTGCCTCTTCATGTGCCTATCTAAATGCCTCTTAAATACTGCAATTGCACCAGCTTCTTGTGACACAATAGATGGCATCCCTATCTCTGGATCAGATATTCTAACTTCAAGGCTCACCTCAAGAAGTTGTATTCATAATGTGGCCAAGCAGTTTCATTATCAGGCTACAAATCTTTCCAATACACCTTGTGTTAGAGTCTTTATAGAGTTTATTCGCTTCTACCACCTTCCCAGGCAATGTGATTCAGGCACCTACAACTCGCTGTGTGAAAAAAATGTCCTCGCACATCTCCTTTCAACCTACTCTTAAATCTATGACTGCTAGTGTTTGACCCTGGGAAAGAAGACTCCAACTATCCACCCTATTCATGCCTCTCGTAATTTTATATAGTTCTATCTGGTCTGCACTCAGCCTCTCAAAATAACCCAAGTTTGCCTAATCTCTCCTTATAGTAATACATTCCAATCCAGGCAACATCCTGGTAAACTTTTTTTGCACCCTCTCCAAAGTCTTCACATCCTTCCTACAATGTGGCGACCAGAACTGCACTCAATACTCTAAATGCGGCCGAACTGAAGTTTTACACAACTGCAACATGACTTGTTAACCTTTATACTCAATGCCTTGATCAATGAACGTAAGTGTACAGCATTCTTTACTTCTGTGTTGCTACTTTCAGGGAGCTGTGGACTTACACCCCAAGATCCCTTTGTATATTTTCCTGTTGCATTTGACTTCCCAAAATACATTATCTCATACTTGTCAGGATTAAACTCCATCTTCCATTTCTCTGCCCAGTTTTCCAACTGTTTTATATCCTTCAACAATGATCCTCACGACCCACAACTTATAGAATACCACTGATCGCAGACCTCCAATCAGAAGAATACCTCTCCATAACTATCCTCTGTCTCCTATGGCCGAGGAAATTTTGTATCCGACTCATTTGTGATGTGGATCACATATAACTTAATCTTCTGGATCATCGTACCATGAAAGACTTTGTCAAATGCCTTTGTGAAGCCCATGTAAACAACATTCAGTGCCCTACCTCATCAATCATCTCGGTTACTTTCTCAACAAATTCAATCAAATTTATGAGACAAGACCTCCCCTGCACGAAGCCATGCTGGCTGTCCCTAATAAGTCCATTCTTTTTCAAAAGTGAGTAAATCCTCTCCCTAAGAATATTCTCCAATAATTTCCCGACAACTGTAAAGCTTACTAGTCTACAATTGCCTGGGTTATCCCTGTTGCCCTAAGTTAAAAGAAGAACAACATTGGCTGTTCTCTAGTCCTTTGGGACCTAGCCCATGACTAAAAAGGATGCAAATATGTCCGTCAAGTCACCAGCAATCTCCTCCTTGGTCTCCTTTAGTATCCTTGGATAGATCTCATTAGACCCTGGGGACTTTTCTACCTTAATGTTTTTCAAGACCCCAAAACCACCTCCTTCTTAATACTGACATGCCGTAGAATATCACATACCGCTCCCCATTCTTACTATCATCCATGCCCTTCTCCTTGGTGAAACCCATGTGAAGTACTCATTAAGGCCTCACACACTTTCACTCATAAATTTCTTTCTTTGTCCTTGAGTGGGCTTACCTTTTCCCTAGTTATCCTTTTGGTCCTCTGCCTTGTGATTCTCTGTAATCCAATTTTCAAGGACATTTCATGGCCCTTTTTAAGTTCTCCTCATTCCTTGTTTCAGATCTTTCCTGCTTTCTTTATACTCTTCAAGGACTTTTTCCATTTTCTTAAACCTCATAAATGCTTTCTTTTTTTTGATTAGCTTTCAATATTTCTTGCCCTGCAAGCTTCTGAATCACTCCACCCTAATCTTACATCCTGACTGGAACATACTGGTCCTGAACTCTGCTGAACTGGCCTTTAAAAGACTCTCACATGTCAACTCTGGATTTACCCTCAAATAGGTGTCCCCAATTGAATTTCTCCAGCTCTTGTCTAATACTGTTATAGTTAGCCTTCCCCAATTTAACACTTTCACTCGAGGATCAGGTGTGCCAAAATCCATAACTATCTTAAAACTTAAGGAATTATGATCACTGTTCCTAAAATGCACACCCCACACTCCACCACCCCACCCCCCACCCCACCAAAACTTCAATAACCTGGCCAGGCCCCCTTCCCAAAACAAGGTCTAGTACGGCCTTATCCCTAATTGGACTAGCTACGCATATTTTCAAGAAATCTGCCCAGATGCACCTGACGAGTTCTGCCCCATCCAAGCCCCTGGGACTAAGAGAGTCCCAGTCAATGTTCAGGAAGTTAAAACCACCCACTACAACAGCCCTTATCCTGAAACTCTGGACATCCCCATTAACAGAAGCATACTTCCTGCATTTGATTAACTTTATTTTGAAACACGCCCACTATATTATCCACAGCTATCGTTAACACCCATTTTACGTCAAGATCACTCCTTTACCACCCTTGGCACTCAGGTTGTCTTTTGCTCAGGTCACTCTTGCCATTTGTTCCACTTTGCTCCTCATTGCATTGTCACCAAAATAAAAACCATTTTCCAGCCGTGTTCAGTTCCAAAGAGGAAAGCAACTCAAAATGTTAACACTGTTTTTCTCTCTTCACAGTTGGGTTTCTCCAGGATGTTGTTTTGCTCTTATGCCAGTTATGTGGCTGGAGGCTCTGAAATAGGATGTCTTACTGATGGGTGTGCACTTCACACTAATCAGCAGTTTTCCTATCATGTGCAATTCTGACATTGAATTTCTATTTATGATTTCCAGCATCTGATGTTTTGTTTACTCTCAGTAGTGTGTTTGCTGTCAATGTGAATGGAGATCTTACAAAGCTCAGAAACAGACCATTCAGTCCATCTCAGTTGTATGAGCACTTATGCTGCTCCTACCCATTACTAAGCATTCCTATCAGCATAACTGGCTCTTCCTTTCTTTCCCATGCAGTTAACCAGCTACATAGAAAATGGGAGTAGGCCATTCAGCCCATCAAGCCTGTTGTGCCATTCAGCATGATCATGGCTGATTATCCAACTCACTTTCCTGTTTCTGCTTTGTTCCCAAACCCTTTGATCCCTTTAAAATTATGAACTGTGTCTAATATCGCTTTCCCCTATATTTATCTCATTTTATTTATGAGGAAAGATTTGATTTAAAAATGTAAACCTGCTATGATGGCCTGCTAAATGTCCATTTATCCTTTTGAGTCTCGCAGCTGTGACCATACACGCTGCCCAAAAAAAAATCAATTTTAAAATATATGTTCTGAATGTGACTTGGTTGTCTGAAGGCATCGGTAGGAAATAATTTCTGGATAATTCCTAAAGCTAAGAAAGAAGCAAAATCCACATTTTGTAGCCTGCAGAGCAGTCAAACTATTATAGCTTCTGATCAATAGTTATGTGAGCTCTTTCGCTGTTGTGAGTTGTGACGCTATTTTAGTTGCAACCATTTCATACAGCTCTCGCATCATCCGGTTAAATAAAAATCCAGAAATTCTCAGTAATTGAATCTTGTTAAGATCTTGCCCTGCATCTCAGCAGGCACTAGATGTTGTTGCCGTGGTAATCTGATGGCATTTGCTTATTTAAATCCGTGGGGACCAGGAACTAGGACGTGATAATTAGCCAGAGACTTCAACTAAACTGCTGTACCCCTTAACTCTGCAGAGACTCAACAGGCCAGCCCTGGCAAGCGATCACACTTCAACACTGTGGCCTAATTGGCTAGATGATACATTTTATCTCGTCCATAGGAGTCAGTAACTTTTCTTCCAGCGTGACTGTTAAACCCTCGATGAATTAGGGAAAGGAAAGAAGTGAAATTGTTACAAGGTATTTAGGTTGAATCTCCTCCCATTGCTGTTCTAATGTCATCACTCGTTTATGGGGATTATCAATTTGTGTTAAAAGGGAAAGATGTAGATTTTACATCAGTGCAGTTTGATTGCTTCACATTTCATTCACAAGCTTGTTAAAACGGACAATTTCTCAGCTTTGTAGCAGTAGTCATATTGTAATTTTATACTCTGTTGATTGCGTTGGGGTTGTGCCCAAAGACATGCTTAAAACATGTGTATTTGTTGAACTTTCATTGAATATTTCTGAATATTAATGTACAAAATATTGGAGTTTGTTTGGGCAGGGGTGTGTTGATGTTGCAGGAATGGGACTGTTTGCTAATGTGTTGAGTCATAGAAATCAGCTTAGGCAGATGAGTGATCAGTTGCAGGGACAAGGTGATTGTGAATGTGGGACAATATTTAAAAAATCTCCAGGAATGCATGCATCCAACCAGAGTTACGCCAGAGGCGGACAAGTTATTGGAAAAGGGTCTGAGAGATAGGATTTATGATCACGTGGAAAGGCACAGTTTGATTCATGGTAGTCAGCATGGGTTTGTGTGGGGTAGATCATGCCTCACAAACCTTATTGAATTTTTTGAAGAGGTGACTAATACGTGGATGAAGGTAGAGCAGTGTGGTATATATGGATTCAAGTAAAGCGTTTGATAAGTTCCCCATGGCAGGCTCATGCAGAAGGTAAGGAGGCATGGGATAGGAGGAAATGTGGCAGATTGGATTCAAAATTGGCTGACCCTTAGAAGACAAAGGGTGGTAGTGGACATAAAATTTTCAACATGGTGCTCAGTTATGAGTGATGTACCACAAGGATCTGTGCTGGGTCCTCTTCTATTTGTGATTTTTGTAAATGATTTGAATGAAGGAGTGGAAGGGTGGATTAGTAAGTTTGCAGATGATACAAAGGTGAGTTGAGTTGTGGACAGTGTGGAGGGCTGTTCTAGGTTAAAAAAGGACATTGAAAGGATGCAGACCTGGGTGGAGAAGTGGCAGATGGAGTTTAACCCTGAAAAGTATGAGGTGATTCATTCTGGAAGGACAAACTTGAAGGCAGAATACAGGGTTAATGGAAAGATTCTTGGCAGTCTGGGGGTACAGAGGGATCTTGGTTTTCATGTCCTCAGTTTCCTGAAAGCTGCCACCCAGGTGGATAGAGTTGTTAAGAAGGCTATGGTGTGTTAGCTTTCATTAATAGAGGGATTGGGTTCAAGAGCCGTGAAGTTATGCTCTAGCTGTACAAAAGCCTAGTTCGGCCTCACCTGGAGTATTGTGTCCAGCTCTGGTTGCCTCATTACAGGAAAGATGTGGAAGCATTGGAAAAGGTGCTGAGGAGATTTACCAGGATGTTGCCTGGAATGGAGGGAAGGTCTTATGAGCAAAAGTTGAGAGAGCTAGGGCTTTTCTGTTTAGAATGATGAAGGATGAGAGGTGACTTGATAGAGGTGTACAAAATGATCAGAGGTATGGATAGAGTGAACAGCCAGAGACTTTTCCCTAGGGTGGAGGTAGCTGTTATGAGGGGCCATAGTTTTAAAGCGAGTGGAGTTAGGTATTAGGGAGACGTCAGAGGTAGGTTCTTTACTCAGAGAGTGGTCAGGGGGTTGAAATGCATTGCCGAAGAGGGCAGTGGAGTTGACCTCATTAGAGGCATTTAAGTGGGTATTAGATAGGCATATGGATGATAGTATAAGGTAGGGATGGAGGTTAGATAGATTTTAGGATTAGGGTAAAAAGTTTGGCACAACATTGTGGGCCGAAGGGCTCGTACTGTGCTGTACTGTTCCATGTTCTATGTCCTATGTTCTATCATTGTGTGACAGCTTGCTGCACTATTTGCACAAGGAAGGCCCAAGTTTCGGGAGAGTTCTGAGGGGCCTCATCTTGGTTCTGTTTAGCGTATTGACGTTTGATTGACCCTAATGTCCCAGGACATGATGGGCAGGCTATGTTGATCAAAGACCCTACTTTTAAGCAGACATTTAGCTATTCATAGAGTCATAGAGTTTTACAGCATGGAAGTTGACCTTCGGTCTAACTCTTCAATGCCAACCAAAATTCCTAAATTAATCTAGCCCCATTTTCCAGCATTTGGCCCATATCCTTCTAAACTTTTCCTATTTGTGTACCTATCCAGATTCCTCTTAACTGTTGTAATTGGACCAGCCTCCTCCACTTCCTGTGCTAGCTCATTCAACACTACCGTCTGCATGGAACAAACTATTCTTTTAAACCTTTTCCCTCTCAACTTAAACCCATGTCCCCTAGTTCTGGAATCACCCCCTACCCTGGGGAAAAGACTGGGCTATTCACTCTCTCATGATTTTATAAACCTCTATAAAGTGGTTTTATAAACCTCTATAAACCTCAGCCTGTGACACTCCAGAGAAAATAACCCCAGTCTATTCAGCCTCCCCCCCATAACTCAGACCCTCCAAGCCCAGCAACATCCTTGTAAATCTCTTCCAAACCCTGTCAGGTTTAACAGCTTGAACTGGCACAGTGGCTCAGTGGTTAGCACTGCTACCTCACAGCATTAGGTACCTGAGTTCAATTCCACCCTGTGTGGAGTTTGCACATTCTCCCAGTGTCTGTGTGGGTTTCCTCTGGGTACTCCAATTTCCTCCCATATTCCAAAGACGTGCAGGTAAGCTGGATTGGCTGTGCTAAATTGCCTGTTGTGTGCTGGCTGGGTGGATTGGCCATGGGGAATGAAGGGTTACAGGAATAAGATAGGGTACAGGGTGGGTTGGGTGGGAAGCTCTTCAAAAGATCAATAGGCCAAATGGCCTTTTTCCACATTGTTGGGATCCTATTCCAGGGATTCTAACACCTTCCTTAAAGCTGGGAGACCAAAATTGAATGCAATATTACAAAGGTGGCCTAAACAATGTCCTCTAAAGCCGCAACATGACATCCCAGCTCCTAAACTCAATGCACTGACCAATAAAGGCAAGTGTACTAAATGCCTTCTTCGCTACCCTGTCTTCTTGTGACTCCACTTTCAAGGAACTGTGAACCTGCATCCTACGGTTTCTTTGTTCAGCGACATTCCTCAGGACCCAACTATTAACCGTTTAAGTCCTGCCCTGTCTTGTCTTACTAAAATGCATCGCCTCACATTTCTCTAAATTAACCTCCATCTACCACTCCTCGGCCCATTGGCCCATCTGACCAAGGTCCCATTTTACGCTGACATAACCCTCTTCACTGTTCACTACACCTGCAAACTTACTAGCCATGCCTCCTATACTGAGTCCAAGATGCTGGATAGTACACAACGTCAGTATTGCTAAAGGAAGAGATATGTTTTTGAAGCATTTTGTCTTGTCCACAGTGGGACAGACTCAAGAATGCCAAATTTTGAAAGGGGCAATGAGTTACAGTACTATTTGGTTGGCAATTCAAATCTGATTGGCCAAAGCATTTTCATTGAAAATGCAGTGGGTGACAGTTGGCTTCCACAGGTTTTTATGTAATAAAAAAAATAAGCTACAATGCCTGGATGTACTCCTCATGCCTGCAGGTGCCAGTGTGTGAATATATGTCGCTCCCAGCAGGCATAAGTGAGTCACATAATGAACCCAACTGTTGATATTAAATGCATTGTTGGTACAATTCTTAGCTCACTCAAGATTGTTCAAACGCGATCAGTCGCCACCCATTTCTCAGTCAGTTTAACCAGTTGTTCCCTTTAAACTTTGATTTCCCTATTGATTGCAAGACAGAATGCTTCAACATTATGCCTATTTTGTTTTCATTTAGAGTAATTTCTGCTACAGACCACCAAGTACAGTTGGTAAAATCCATGTTTAAACCAGAAAACACTCTCTGTGTAGACTTTAGGGAATGTCAGCTTGAGTGAGGCCACTGAGGAGTTGTGAACCTGAGAACCCCATCCCAAACTGGGATGAGTAAGGAGGGAGAAAACAGTAAAAGTTACTTGGAGAAGGAGACAAGAAATATAGCCTGCTCTACTCACTGAAAGCTCAGTGAGTGTAGAGTCCTTGAATCATACAGCTTGGAAACTGTCCAAGCAATCTATGCTGACCATGTTCCCAAACTGAACTAGTTTCACCTGCCTGCATGTGGTCCGTATCCCTCCAAAACTTTCCTATTCATGTATTTGTCCAAATGTCTTTTAAATATTCTAACTGTATTCGCATCCATCACTTCCTTTGGAAGTTCATTCCATACATGAACCACATTGTAAAAAGATTCCCCCATGTCCTTTTTACATCTTTCTCCACTCATCTTCTAAGTATGGTCCTTAGTTTTGAACTACTCCACCTGAGGGAAAAGACCCTTGTCATTTACTTTATCTATACCCCTCATGATTTTATAGACTTCAGTGAGGTCACTCCTCAATCTATGACACTACAGTGAAAAAAATCATCCCGGTCTTTCCAATCTATTTTTAAATCTAAAACTTTCCATTCCTGCAAATGGCCTGGTAAATCTTTTCTGAACTCTCTCCAGTTCGATAATATCCTGTGATAACAGGGCAACCAGAACTGCATGCACTGTTCCAGATGCATTCTGTACAACCTCAACATGACATCCTAACTACTATACTCAAAGGTCTGAGCAATGAAGCAAATATGCTAAACACTTTCTTAAATACCCTGCCTACCATTGATGCAAATTTTAAAGAATTATGTGTCTGAACCCCTTGGTCTCTCGGTTCTGCAACACTACCCAGGGCCCTACCATTAGTTGTATAAGTTCTCCCCTTGTTGTATTACAATACCTCTCATTTATCCAAATTAACATTTGCAAGAGGGTAATGGACTGATCAATTCATCTTTATCAAGTGACTCAGTTATGCTTCTGGGAGAAAAGACTTGAAACTTCAATAAGGAATGAAAAAAAAACTTGTATTCTTACAGGACCTTACATGACCTCAGGAGATGGCACGTTACAACCAATGAACTGCTGTCGACATATATATCACTGTTGTAACGTATGAAATGCAACGGCCCATTTTCACACAGCATGCTCCCACAAATAACAATGTCATAATGCCTAGAATGAGCCTGTTTTTATTGATGTCAGTTGAGGATCAGGATCAAGACACAGTAGAGAACAGCCTGATCTTTGGGATCATGGAATCATAAGATTGTATTGCTTACCTGAGAGAGCCGGCAAAGACCCTCTTCTGTGGAAGACATCCATCAACAATGCAGTATACAAAGTCTCAGGACTTGCACCTGAAGTTCATACTCTTCTGGATTTGCAGCCAAGTATGTTGACAACTGAATCACCACAGTCCACATTTCTGCAATCGTGAAATCCTGTTTACAGCGCACCAGAATGAGTCTGTTCACCTCAAGCCTATCCAAGCTTTTATTAACTTGATAATTTTTCCATTGTTCCCACTGCACAAAACCTGATTGCACATTCCCAGCCCTGAGCACAGGGGTGGCCATTAACTTGATACTAAAGACTTGGTGATTGGGAATTTGGTTAACAATAGCAGTGAATAGAAGGAGTCTGACATTAAGACAGAAGGAACAGTGAGCGAGTCAGTGTGTGGAAGAGAAGACTAGGCTAACATTTCAGCAATGTCATTGTCCCTCATGACCAAGATCCAAATTGAGACTGAATTGAACATTGAAAAATCCTTTCACAAGAGGCACTGTAGCTGTCAATCCACTGGCAAAAATCATTAAATGAGGCAACTTTGGAGCACTGCATACAGCACTGCTCACCCTGCTATTGGAGGGATATTATTGAATTGGAAAGGGTGCAAAAAGATTTACAAGGATGTTAAAACAACTGGAGAGTTTGAGTTAGAAGGACAGACTGGAAAGGTTGGGACTTCTTTCACTAGAGCTTAGAAGTTGAGTGGTGACCTTAGAGAGGTTTGTAAAACCATAAGGGGTACAGGTAAGGTGAATAGCAAAGGTCTTTTTCCTAGTGTGAGTGAGTTCAAAATGAGAGGGCATAATTTTAAGGTGAGAGGAGAAAGATTAAAAGGGGACCTGAGGGGCAACATTTGCACGCAAAGATTGGTTCATGTGGAATGAGCTGCCAAAGGAAGTGGTTGATACAGTGCAGTTATAACATTTGAAAGACATTTGGACAGGTACATAAATAGGAATGGTTCTGGATGTGAGTTTGCTCGCTGAGCTGGAAGGTTAGTTTTCAGACGTTTCGTCACCATTCTAGGTAACATCATCAGTGAGCCTCCGACGAAGCGCTGGTGTTATGTCCCACTTTCTATTTATCTGGTTAGATTTCCTTGGGTTGGTGATGTCATTTCCTGCGTTGGTGATGTCATTTCCTGTTCTTTTTCTCAAGGGATGGTAGATTGGCTCCAAATCAATGTGTTTGTTGATGGAGTTCCGGTTGGAATGCCATGCTTCTAGGAATTCTCGTGCATGGAAATGACATCACCAACCCAAGGAAACCTAACCAGATAAATAGAAAGCGGGACATAACACCAGCGCTTCGTCGGAGGCTCACTGATGATGTTACCTAGAATGGTGACAAAACGTCTGAAAACTAATCTTCCAGCTCAGCGAGCAAACTCACATCCAGAACCTCAACCTGAGCTACAAATCTTCTCAAAACTCGATAGGAATGGTTTAAAGGGATAAGGGCCGTATCCAGTCAAATGGGACTAGTTTAGTTTGGGAAACCTTGTCAGCATGGGTAAGTTGGACCATAGGGTCTGTTTCCATGCTGTATGCCACTATGACTCTCTGACTATAATTATGTGTGAATTTTAAAATGTACTTTTCCAGGGCAATTCACCACAACCTTCTCAAGGTCAACGAGGGATGGTCAGTAAATGCTGGCCCAGCCTGGAATGCCCACATTCAATGAATGAATTTTTTAAAAATTTAAAAAAAAAACAAGGACATGGGCATGGACAACATTTGTTTCCCATTCCTCAATGCCCTGGAACTGAGTACTTTGCTAATCTAAGCCAACTCAGGTTGACTTGGAGCTTAATATAGGCCAGATCGTGTACGTCTGGTAGATTTCCTTCCCTGAAGAACATTCAACTTTTTGCAAAAATTGACGACGGTTTGAAAGTCATTGCCTTGAACTTCCAGATTTTGTTAATGGAAATTACAGTCCATCCACTGTCATGTAGGGGTTTCAACAAGGAAGAATCAGAATGGCTTGTAGTGACCTCACACTGAAAGCAACAGACTCATGCTTTTTAAATAGTAAAGATGGTGGCAGGGCAGGGACAGAAATCATTAGCCTTGGTGCTCCACCAGTACTGGGACCATGGCTTGATCTCCCGACCCAAGTGCGAACCTCCACCCTGATTCCATGGACAAGTAGCCCTCTTGAACTTTGGACCCTGGTTATTGGGCCCTGCTGTCCCAAGCCTTGGGACAAACTGGCAGGAAGCTAGTCACCAGGATACATGAGCTTCAACTAGCCACAAAGCGACATGACCCACTATCACTCGTATCCTTACATACAGATAAGGAAGGACACCACTTTGAGTGGGACAACACATCCATCCTAGGACAAGCCAAACAGAGACATGCACGAGAATTCCTAGAAGCATGGCATTCCAACAGGAACTCCATCAACAAACACATTGACTTGGAGCCAATCTACCACCCTCTGAGAAAAAGAACAGGAAATGACATCACCAACGCAGGAAATGACATCACCAACCCAAGGAAACCGAAGCAGATAAATAGAAAGCGGGACATAACACCAGCGCTTCGTCGGAGGCTCACTGATGATGTTACCTAGAATGGTGACGAAACGTCTGAAAACTAACCTTCCAGCTCAGCGAGCAAACTCACATCCAGAACCTCAACCTGAGCTACAAATCTTCTCAAAACTGGCCAGTGATGTACAGTATTAGGTTTATTTAGGGTGTCAAAGCATTTGTTCTATCTCAAAAACGGCCTGGCTATTCATCTTTTCTTTTGCTTTTTGTTGAAAATTGCAATGTTTCAGAGGGTTTGGGAGTTGATTGGATGTTAGGCACTATAAAAGGTGAAGCCTGTCAGTAAAAGGTGATAGTCCCACTCTCTCATGAGAGAGAGAGAGATGACTGGTGGTGAGTTTAAAGTGAGGATCACCGTGCCTCGGTGAGGAGAGAGAATTAGAAGGAGACTCCGTGGCGGTGACGTCAGCTGGTGCAGGAATTGAATGTGCGTTGCTGGCGTGACACCACATTGCAAACCATCCATCCTGCCAACTGAGCTGAACAAATCATTGCAAACAGCAATGTGGATACAGCTACACCACATGGACTCCAGAGGTTCACGAAGGTGACTCACCACCATCTGCTCTGTTCTATTACCTGAATGCATTATGTATGGTATGACCCGCCTGGACAGCATGCAAAACAAAACTTTTCACTGTACCAAGGTATGTGTGACAATAATAAATGAAATTAAGTCAAAAAGAATGGGCAACAATTGCTAGCTTTGCCTGTGACACCCACATCCTATGATTTTCTTTTAAGAAAAGGCATTTAGGGGAAAAAGCTGAGATTGTCTATTTCACTGGGCCTGGAATTCAGTCAGATGAGTAATAACAGACTATACGATGAGTTTGCTTGTATAGTTTGGTGGAGGGTCTTTGCTGAGCCTGTGGTTGTTTTCCTTTTTTTTGTGTGATCTGGCTAGACCAGCATTTATTGCCCTTTGAACTTATTAGATCAATTTCAGAAGACAGATTTCAGAAGACAGATAACAGTCAACCACATTGCTGTGGGTCTGGTGTCAGAAGTAGTTAGACTGGGTAAGGATGGCAGCTTTCCTTCCCTGAAGGGCATTAGTGAACCAGATGGGTTTCGATGACAATTGACAATGGTCAGCAATAGGTCAGCTTTTATCCCCAACTATTTAAAAAATAATTTTCACTATTTGTCCTGGTGAGGTTTGAACCTCTCATCCCAGAGCCTTTAGTCTGAGATTCTGGATTGCTAGTTGACTGAGTGCCACGATGTCACTGCCTGTTAAGTAGGTTTTGTGGTGCAGCAGTGCTTCACATTTGCTGCCACATGTTTGATTAAAGTAGGTGATTCTGTCATTGACCCCTGAGGCAGAGCCTTCCCCTTTTACACATTACCTCTGTTACCTACAGGTTACTCACTAAGAGCCTTCCAAGATGGTGCTTTTGAGGCAGATGACAGAGTGAGGGACCCCTCCAGCTCTTTACACTCAGTGCATTTATGTTGAAGACAGCTCTTTTTCTCTGCAAGGCAGTAAACAGCCTTTGAATGAGCAGACATTTTTACACTGTGTAGTTTAGGCAGCCATTCAGTTTTACAGCCTCGCACTTTGCTTATCTCTATTGCCATGTATTGGCCTTACAGAATATTTGAGAGCATGTTTGAGAGCTGACTGTGTGCATTGTAATTATCAGTGCATCTCTGAATAATTATAGCCAAGTCTTCACACTTTCTGTGTGACTTCATTCTGAATTTCCCATCTTTTAAAATTCTGTAGTGTTGGTTCATGATTTCCCATTGTGCTGTATATGTGACCATTTGCACAATAATTTATGTCCTACATGCTGTGAAACATGGGCAAGGATGGCATGACAATTGACAGCAGTGGTTACCTCCATTCATTGTAACCTCCGCGTAGTGACTACAGCTTGCTGTTTGGGGGTTTTTGGCTGTAACATGGAAATGCATTATAAGACAATGGTTGACAGACAACCATGGACTCCCTTAAGCTTTTGGTCATCTTGCAATGGCAATGGAAGCATTCCCATTTCCAGGACGAAAGCCCAGATTGACTCCCATGCCAGGATTTGTTGGTCATGGAACGTGTGTTTGTAACATGGCCAAACAGAATATCGAAGTGTTGATCCTTCCTATATACCTGTTGGCAGTCAGCAAGAGGGGTATTCCCTGTAGAGGGCAGCAAGAAACCACAATAATACTATGCCCATAGGCATTGACTAATCCAAAGGGAGTCCTTGGCTTGACCTTCAGAAATGAGGACTGACAGGGCAAACAAAAGCTGGGTCAAAGAGATAGGTCAGAAGTGAATTTGTAAATGTGAAGAGAAAGCAATTAGTGAAACAATTCCCAATTCTGGGCTTTAGGGAACTGGAGGCATGGTTTTCGATGCTGTCTGATGGAAATCAGGCTGGCACAGGAGGCCGATTTGGAGAGAAACAGAGTTTCATATAACGCTGTAAGAAAGCTACAAAAATGGCAAGGAAGGATTTGAACACCAGGGTGAGAATTTTAAAGCCATTTTTCACATGCAGTACAATGCCCCAGCAGTGAAAGACTAATAACATCTTCTGACTGTTCTACCAACACCTCCTGATAAAGAAAATGACCTTCAACATCCCTACCCCCATCAGTTTTTTTTGGCTCCGTGTACGCACTCTGCAGCTGTTGGCGGCTTGCTCCTCATTGGCATAGGGTGAACACTTTCTTCCTCCGGTGCAACTTGTAGTGGGGTTTTCACATCCCGAAGAGCAAAGTCAGCACTCCCAGGGACAACAGGAGACTATTCAGCCTCTGAAACCTCTTCCGTGATTGAAATTAATTGTTGCTGATTCCTATCTCAATTCTGCCTTGGTTTGCTTGCTCGATGCCAGCCCATCGATTGGAAATTTTCAATTGATGCCTGTTCCCAGCCAATGTTTTTAATGCACCTGAGCACATTGAAGTAGCTCTGAAATGTTCTGGCATGGTTTCACATTTCTTGATAGCATAGAACTGGAAAAAGAGCCAGATAACCAAATCTTTTCATCTCGCACTCATCAGGACACAAGCAAGAGTGCCAATTGCAACAGTTTACACAGAAAAAGCATATCATTTCCCCATTGATTTTCCATTGGCAATGCCTCAACCAACCACGGTTGACTTGTTATCTACCTAACTTCTTTTTCTCCTGTCGTATAAATTGATTGAAATTTTGACATTCTCGCTTTTGTCTCAATAAGTGCGAGACAAAAGATCATCAGCAACAAGTCTTTCTTTATATTTCATAACAAACATTTCAGTGTAAAATAGCTGTGACATCTTCACTCTCATCTTCATTCCATTCCCATCCCCCAGTCTCACGTGTTCTTTCACTTTTGGATCAGCAGCAACATCTCTCTTTATTTTCCTCCTTTTTAATCTCCTCCAACATTCTAATGACTCTCTGATCCCAATTCAAAGCCTGGAAAACATTAATAAATGAATGAATATTCATCCATATCTTTTGACTCGTGTTAGACTAATTGCAACGTTTTAATTGAAATAGGATTTGCTATAAAGTTCAATTGATTCCAATAGGTTTAATCTTGGCAGCAAGGAATGTTAGCAGTTTGTTTAATTTACACAGAAATGAATTCCTGTTCATTTTCCTTTCTACACCAGATGCAGTGAAAGCTAGCATCTGCATATATTCATCACTGACTAAGTTAAGAGTCCAGCTGACAATGATGCAGTGTGGGCATTCATAGAAGTTGTTTTTATTATCAATGTTTCATACCTGTTTAAGCTCATAATTTAACATTCAGTATCTAACCACATATCAATTATATATCATCAGTTGGAGTCACGTTAACCTGGAGAGACGCTGTCTGTCATGCTGAATGTAATGCTTTGAAACATTTTGATGATGATATTCTCTTTCACTGCTTTCCTGTATTCCAGTGAACCACAGACCAGATGATCCTGAAAACAAGTTGGAAATGAAAGCAACACTGATAATTAAATGGAAGGGATAGCTATGTATGTATTGGGGGAAAACAAAACTATTCTGAGCTTGTTGTAGCCAGTTGTTTGTTGCAGAGTGTAAATGTCCGTAGCTCTGAGTCAGGAGGCCTGAGTCAGAAGTCCCAGCTGCTCTAGACATATGCAATAATGTTGCTGAACAAGGTTGATTAGAAAATATCCAGAACTGTGCAATTAGCTTCATTGGGCTAACATTGACTCATGTGAAGTATCATAATGTGACGCAGCTAAAAAAAACGCCCTGCTCTTTAAACTTAAAACGAAATGCCTAAAGTTAGTAGTGAGTTTTTTTTATTTCAAATCACTCTGCTAGATTGTGTTGATTGATAGGTTTCAGGGTTCAAGAAGAACATCTGGTTATGCAGTTTTAATACAGCTCTTTTTGACTTTTTAACCCATGGGTTGTTATGTCATTATGAATGCTTGGCTAAATTTCAAATATTGCATTTATTTTAGCGGGAGTTCAGAATTCACTGTATGATTGGCAACTTAAAGAGACCAATAAATATTAATCGGTTTTGATGTAGCTACTGAATAAAATACTGATTGTTTTTATAACAGATTATCATTTGAGGAGACTTAAGTGAATTTATTTGAGCTTTCAACTGTGAAGGAGTGAAACCACGTTGGATGGCTCCTGGGGTCTGCCCACGGTGAATTCTAGATGTATGACAATAAAAATGATATGGATAATACGAGAGGCGTTATGAGTGTGTGATAGGGTCATTGAATGAGCAGAGGGTATGCAACATCATGGAGGCTGTGGTAGAGTAGGTTGGGTTGGGAAGATTAAAGAGTAGAGGGCCAATCACTTGAATAGAATTGAGGGGAGCTATTCCTCAAAGATCATGAAGAGTGACTGAAGTAATACAATCCCTTTTTTTTAAGCTGAAAAAAAATTGGAAAGACTGGGACAGCAGTTACATGGGAACACCATCACCTCCAGTTCCCCTCTAAAACACTCACCATCCTGACTTGGATGGATATAGCCAGTGCTTTACTGTCTCTAGGCCAAGATCCTGGAATTCTCTCCCGCAAAGCACAGAGTGTCTTCTGTTCAAAAAGGCACCTTCACCCCCATTTTGTCAAAGAAAATTAGGGGTGGGCGATAAAAATGCTGGCTGGCTGGCAACACCTTCATCCTATAAGAATAAAATGAAACATTTACCATAACTACGTCAGATTGGGAAACACAAATTTTCCAGCTTATGTTTTCTCAGGAGCCAAAGTCCAGGCCTGTTTTTCAGAATAGGCTGTCAAACAAAACAAAACCCCACTGTTTATTCCTCCTAACAAGGGCTTTTCACTCTCCACTAAAACAATCCTAACACAATTATTAAGACTCCCAAGTTCTGGAATTGTTTGAATGCACACCGACGCCAACTCTAATGATCTTCTGTGAAAAGTACATCTTTCAAAGGCCCTGTTCACTTTTTGAAAAGGTCAAAGAACCCTCATGCTCTAGTTCAAATTTGACTGTGAGTAATCTCTCAGTTTCTGAAGTGTGCGCATCAATGCTGGAAGCCCAGGAGCACAATTTGACATGCATGCTTTTTTTCACTTCTCAAGTGCCTTTGGAAGGCAGACAAACCTTGTGTAGCTTATCAGATACATAGCAAGTACTGTGTGTGGAATAACTGGCTCATTTAACAGCGTTCGCTTGTTGGGATTGGTATCCTTCTGATTTTTTTTGACTTGGACAGTTTGGTTTACAGTGGACTGCTTCGAAATGTCTGAACTGTAAAGAGGGTATCAAATCTCATTTTTCTTTTTAAAGAAATAGTAAGAACTGCCAACGCTGGAGTCAGAGATACCACAGGGTGGGAGCTGGAGGAACACAGCAGGTCACGCAGCAACAGAGGAACAGGAAAGTTAATGTTTTAGGTTGGGACTCTTCTTCAGAAATGGGGGAGGGGGGAAGGGAGCTCTGAAATAAATCGAGAGAGGAGGGGTTGGACTGTGGAATGTAGTTGGGATGGTGATAGGTGAGTGCAGGTAGGGAGTGGTAGAGATTGGTCAATGAGGTGGGAGAGAAGGTGGTTAGGTTCTATCAGGTCAAAGAGGCAGGGATGAGAGAGAGGGTTGATCATGGGATAAGGCCGGGGGGGTGGGGTGAGGAGATTTTGCAATGGATAATGTCCACATTGAGATCAGTGGGCTGTAGGCACCAAGGCGGAATATGAGTTGCTGCTCCTCCAGTTTCCGGGTGATGTCATTGTGACACTGGAGGAGGCCCAGAATGAACATGTCAACCAGGGAGTGGGAGAGGGAGGTCAAATGGTTTATGACCGGAAGATGTTGTCATTTGCCATGAACAGAGCACAGGTGCTGTACAAAGTGGTCGCTGAGCCTCCACTTGGTCTCCCTGATGTAGAGGGGCCAGATCGGGAGCAGCGAATGCAATGAACCACATTGGTGGATGTACAGGTTTACCCCTGTCTGATGTGAAAGGTTTTTTTGGTTCCTTGGATGGAGATGGGGTGGGGGGGAGGTAATGAGGGCCTGGTTGTGGTGTTGGGTATAGGGGCAGGTGTAGCACTTCCTGCAGTTGCAGGAAAAAGTGCCAGGGTTGATGGAGTTAGTGGGAAGTGCGGAGCGGATGAGGGAACCGTGGAGAGAGCAGTCCCTCCGGAAGGTAGATAACGGTGAGAGGGAAACATATCTTTGGTTATGGGGTCAGATTGCAGGTGGCAGAAGTGGCAGAGAATGATACATTGAATCCGGAGGTTAGTGCAGTGATGCGTGAGATCAAGGGGATTTTGTCTTTGTTTATGTTGTGGGGATGTGAGGGCAGAGGTGCGGGAAACGCAAGAGATGCGGTCCAGAGCAATTTCGACCAATGAAGGGGGGATATCGCGGTCCTTGAAATAAGAGGACACCTAGGATGTTCGGAGTTGAATGCCCCATCTTGGGAACAGATGCGACAGAGTTAGCGGAACTGGGAGTAGGGGATTGCATTCCTGCAGGAAGGTGGGTGAGAGGAGGTGCAGTATAAGTAGCTGTGGGAATCGGTGGACTTGAAATGCATATCGGTTGTGATGCAGTCTTTTTAAAACCTGTTTTATCTTTCCTCGTTGAACATCTGCAATTTATCCAAGGTATCTATCATTCAGTCCTTTTGCTAGAACAGAACTTGCTTAGGAGAGGGACATGTTTTTGAGGATTTCCATCTTGCACTCATCAGGACAAATGCAAGAATGCCAATTTTAAAATGATTGCAGTCATTTTTACTGTGGGAGAAATTGGTGCTTCTCACGTATGTTCATCATTCAGCTTGCTAAGGTTTTGAATTTCCAGCAGTAACGAAACGACAATTAAAAAGACTGGCAAATCCTGGTTTTATGCTGATTAACTGTTGTGTTGTACTCCATCTAATCTTGAACAAAGTGACAAGTAGCACCCTTATTCATTAGTATTGTCAAGCCTCTTGGAATTCACAAATAATTTCCTTGTCCCGGTTCAGGCAATCCATAACAATTGTGTCTTTGCCATTTTTCGGACCATTTTGAAGCTGTTGTGCACACACCAGTGACTGTACGTTGGATCGTGACTTGGCAGTCTTGCATAGATGAAGAGAAGTGCCCATTATTGTATTTGGAAAAACAAACAAAAGCAAGACTTATACAATTATAACTGGGGCCTTGGGTAGCGTTGTAGAACAGAGGGACCAAAGAGTTCAGGAACATAATTCTTTGAAGTTGGCATTGGAGGAGGTGATGGCCTAGTGGTATTCTCACAGGACTGTTAATTCAGAGACCCAGATATGTTCTGGGGACCTGGGTTTGAATCCCGCCAGGGCAGATGCTGGAATTTGACTTCAATAAATATCTGGAATTAAGAATGTAATGATGACCGTGAGTCCATTGTCGATTATCAGGAAAAATCCATCAAGTTCACTCGTGTCCTTTAGGGAAGGAAACTGCCATCTTTACCTGGCCTGATCTACATGTGACTCCAGACCCACAGCAATGTGGTTAACTCTTAACTGCTTTCTGGGCAATTAGGGATGGGTAATATATGCTGCCTGACTGGTGACGTCGATATCCCATGAATGAATAAATAATCACATATAAACATTGCTGAGAGCTTTGAGTATAGGAGTTGAGATGTTATGTTGAGATTGTACAGAATATTGGTAAGGCCTCTTCTGGAGAATGGTGTCCAATTCAGTTTATCTGGTATAGGAAGAATATTAAGCTGCAGAGGGTTCAGAAGAGGTTTACCAGGATGTTGCCAGGAATGGACAGTTCATGTTCTAAGGAGAGGCTGGATAAGTTGGGACTTTTTCCACTGGAGTGTAGGAGATTGACAGGTTATCTTTTGGCGATTTATAAAATTACGTAGGCGTGTGGAATGAGCTGCCGGCAGTGGTAGTGAAGTCAGATACTTTAGAGACTTTTAAGCGACTCTTGGATAGGCTCATGGAGGATAGTAAAATGTAGGGTATGCAGGATAGATTGATCTTAGTAGGAAAATAAATAACAAGATCGTGGGTCAAAGAGACTGCACTGTGCTATACAGTTCTATGTTCTATGTTCTTGATAAGGTGAATGGCATATTGTGGCATACAATGGGGCATATTTTTTCAGTGAGAGGAGAACTTCCAGAGGAAGTGGTGGATGTAGGGACAGTTACAACATTTGAAAGAAATTTAGAAAAGTACATGAATGAGAAATGTTTAGAAGAATATAGGCCAAGCTTACGCACGGGGGACTAGTTTTGTTTGGGTTTATGATCACTATGGACTGGCTGGACCGAAGAGCCTGTTTCTGTACTGTAAGACTCTATAACTTTAGCTGGCAAGCTGTGTGAGTGTTACCCCTTCTACTGTGTATAAAGAGAAGGGATAGTAGATGAGGCAGAAGATGCCATCCAGTTTGTCAGACAGAGAGCAGAGTAGTGTGAGACAAATCAGTCTCACATGCTATAAGTGCTATAGTTAACCATGGAAAATCATTGTTGCTAGACTATTAATCCAGACACACAGGTAATGTTTTGGGAACTGAGTTTAAATCCAGCCGTGGCAGATGGTGAGATTTGAATTCATTAAAAATTGTGAATTAAGAGTCTAGGAATTGTTATCGATTGTTGGAAAAAAAAATTTGGTTCACCCAACCCGAAACGTCAACTTTCCTGCTCCTCTGATGCTGCCTGGCCTGCTGCGTTCCTCCAGCTCCACCTTGTGCTGCCATCCTTACCTGGTCTGGCCTACATGTGACTCCAGACCCACAGCAATATGCTTGGCTCTTAACTGCCTTCAGAGCAATTAAGGATGGGCAATAAATGCCAGCCCAGCCTGCATCAGCCACATCTGGCGAATGATTAAGAAAAACAGATTTTCCGCTAGTGTAGTGTAGATTTAAGCACAGTTTCTTCCCTGCTGCTATTAAACTTCTGAATGAACCTCTTTAATTTTATATTTAATGTTGATCCTGCTCTCTCCTCACCTTCCCTGCAGCCGTAACATTGTGTTCCTTGCTCTGTTTTGTTATCCTAATGCACTTTGTATGCTATGACCCACCTGTTCTGTATACAAAACAAAACTTTTCACTGTGCATAGGTACATGTGACAATAATAAGTCAAATCAAATCAAAAGACAAGATGAGGATTTCTTGATTGTAGAAGCATTGACAATTGGGAAAATAAAAAAAGCTTGTTTGACTAACAAGAGAACGTAAATGAATTTGGGTGAGAAAGAGTCATCTAGACTGAAAACGTTAGCGTGCTCTCTCTCCGTCAATGCTGCCAGACCCCCTGTGACCTCCAGCATTTTTTTTTGTTTTCAGTACAGATTCCAGCAACTGCAGCAATTTGCTCCTATATTGGGTGAGAGGGAGTTTGTTAGCTTTACAACTGGCTGTGGTAAGTGGTGTTACCAGAATGTGTGACCAATGACCAAGGCGTGGGAATGGGAACAATGGAGGTGGCAGGTCATGTGATGCAATGCATGGAATTACAGGGTGGCCACAATTTGGAAACCATGTCTAGGTATCATCCTGGTAGGTAGCTACCTCTTTTGAGCCTATGGGCCTAAATTTGTGCTGCAACCACTGAAGAGGTGAGGCACAGTGAGGGCCTCTCATTTCTCTAAACTGGATTTGGATAGCTTTGCATCTGCCTGAGATGGATTATCGAATGATATAGTCAAAAGAGAGATCCTTTGGTCCATTGTGCCTGTGTCAGCTCTTTGAAAGTGAGATTCTGTGATCTCCACTCCCCAGCTCTTTCCCGTACTCCCCAGCTCTCTCCCGTATTCCTCAGCTCTTTCCCACACTCCCCAGCTCTTTCCCGCGCTCCCCATATCTTTCCCACACTCCCCAGCTCATTCCCCCACTCCACAGCTCATTCTCCCACTCCCCAGCTCTCTCCCATATTCCTCAGCTCTTTCCCACACTCCCCAGCAATTTCCCGCACTCCGCAGCTCTTTCCCACACTCCCCAGCAATTTCCCGCACTTCCCAGATATTTCCTGCACTCCCCAGCTCTTTCCCCGACTCCCCATATCTATCCGGCACGCCGCCACTCATTCTCCCACTCTCCAGCTTATTCCCTCACTCCCCAACTTTTTCCTGCACTTCCCAACTTTTTCCCGCACTCCCCAACATTTTCCTCACTCCCCAGCCTTTCCCCCCACTCCCCAGCTCTTTCCCCCCACTCCCAACTCTTTCCCCAACACCCCAGCTCTTTCCTGTACTCCCCAGCTCTTTCCCGCTCTCCCCAGCTCTTTCCCGCTCTCCCCAGCTCTTTCCCGCACTCCCCAATTCATTCCCTCACTTCCCAGCTTTTCCACCTACTCTGCTGCTCTTTCCCCTACTCTGCGGCTCTTTCCCCCACTCCCCTGCTCTTTCCTCGACTCCCCTGCTCTTTCCTCAACTCCCCTGCTCTTTCCTCGACTCCCCTGCTCTTTCCCCCACTCCCCTGCTCTTTCCCGCACTCCCCAGCTCTTTCCTACACTCCCCTGCTCTTTCCCCCACTCCCCTGCTCTTTCCCGCACTCCCCAGCTCTTTCCTCGACTCCCCAGCTCTTTCCCCAACTCCCCTGCTCTTTCCCGCACTCCCCAGCTCTTTCCTACACTCCCTTGCTCTTTCCCCCACTCCCCTGCTCTTTCCTCGACTGCCCTGCTCTTTCCCACACTCCCCTGCTCTTTCCCACACTCCCCAGCTCTTTTCCCCACTCCCCAGCTCTTTCCTACACTCCCCTGCTGTTTCTCCCACTCCCCAGCTCTTTCCTACACTCCCCAGCTCTTTCCCACACTCCCCTGCTCTTTTCCGCACTCCTCTGCTCTTTCACACACTCCCCTGCTCTTTCCCGCACTCCTCAGCTCTTTCCTACACTCCTCTGCTCTTCCCCCACTCCCCTGCTCTTTCCCGCACTCCCCAGCTCTTTCCTACACTCCCCTGCTCTTTCGCCCACTCCCCAGCTCTTTCCAACACTCCCCAGCTCTTTCCCACACTCCCCTGCTCTTTCCCCCTGTATGTTTTCATTTCGCAGACTCCTGCAATTTCCTTTCAAGCACCACGAATTGAATCTGCCTGCACCACCCTCCCAGGCAGTGCTTTTGAGATCACAACAACTCGCTACTTAAAAATATTGCTCTTCTTCTTGCCCCTGGTTCTTTTCCCAATTATTTTATATGATTAGAGACTCGCCAATCAATCTATAAAGTTTGCATTGATGAAAGCCCTATGCTGTTTTACCTTGAGCTACACTCTTAGATATAACAGGCATTTTAACCATAGTTGTAGCTTCAAGACATGAACCATCGATCGCAGTTTCCTGAGCTTGTCCATCCCAAATGTTGTGATATTGGCAACTAGCAGCATTTTCATTATAAACCCTGATGGATATTTTTAAGTCCTTTAATTCATCAACCTAGCTTCAATTTTCTGTGACAGTACAAATGATCTTTCATTGGTTCCTGCTCCCTGCCTTCCAGTGAAAATCTGAAAATTATTCCTCAATCATGTCTTTGTTACCTCTAGCCCCAATTACTTCAGTGTATTCCTGGCTGCTGTCTCACATTTTATCCTGAGGTCATCCAAAACTGTGCTGCCTGTGCCTTATCTTGTAGCTAGTCCAGCTCTCCATCACCCCTGTGCTTGATGGCCTGCTGTTTCCCGGTCTGGCAATGACATGATTTTAAAATTCTACTTTTGAATCCCACTATGATCTCCGCTAACCCCCGTCCCCTCAACCTCCCTAACTCTGCAATCTCCTCCAGCTTTATAACCCTCTGATATCTCTACTTCCCTTTCATTCTGGTATCTTGTGCATTTCTGATAATGGTCCCAGCACCGTTGGTGGCCGAACTTTCAGTTGCCTTAGTCCCAAACGCCAAGTTACCCCTCTGCCTGTCTACCTCTCCTTCTTCCTCTAAGACACACGCCTTAAAGCCCACCTCTTTGGTCCAGCTTTTGCTCACCTGACCCATCACTTCCTCTTGTTTGGTGTCTCGTGAAGAGCTTTCACTACATTAAAGGTGCCACTTGAATACACGTTGTTGTTGGAGAGTAAGAGACAGAGCCTCAGAGCCTGTGCTCAGTTGTTCCTCAGTCTGCTGATTTGCAGGAGATGTTAGCCAGTTAGATATGGTAAAGCTGGGTACCCCAACTGGCTTTGTTCTACCCCCAGTGGCACTTCTGTAATTAGCTCAGTTACAGGTCAGGGACTGAGCCTGACACTTGCCTAGACTCTAAAACAAACCAAGTAGTGCACCTACCATGTGACTGAGTACTGGGCTGTATGCGTGCACGTTTTAACAAGTACACTCCTGGGATAGTTTGTTTGTACAACTATGTAAAATTCATTCAGACCCCTCTGCTTAATGGACATTCTCGTTCTATAATTTATAATCTCTTGAATAATTTACTTTTATTTATTCCTGTGTGGCATGTGGACATCTCTAACAAGGGCAGTAACTCTTTGCCCTAATGATTGTGGGATAGATTGTGAGCTGCTGCCTCGAACGACTGCAGTGTGTGTGGTGTAGGTGCACTCCCACAGTGCTTCTCTGTACAATGCTTGCCTTTATTTATTCGCTCATGTGATGTGGGCTTCATTGTCTGGATCAGCAGTTTTTTCCTGTCCCTAGTTGTCTCTGAAAAAGTGATGGTAAGCAGCCTTCTTGAAGCGCTGCATTCCCTGTGCGGTAGGTAGATCCACAATACCATTGGGGAGGATTTTGTCCCAACAACTCTAAAGGAATGTTAATGTATTTCCAAGTCAGGATGCCAAGTGTCTTGGAGAGGAACTTGCAGAGTGTGGTGTTCCCATGTATCTGCTCCCCTATCCTTCTAGATGGCAGAGGTCATAAGTTTGGAAGGTGTTGTTGAAGAACCTTTTGTAATATGTATCTTTTTACACACTATGGTGCCGATGTTTTGTAATCCTTGGGTTTCTGGCAGTAAATATGCAAACTGTCCATGTTCCTTATCTTCTATGTTTTCTTTGTTTTTTCTGTGTTGCATAATGCACCTGCACAGCTGGCCTCTTTTTGTTTTACTGTTTGTGACAGTCACCTACTCTGACTTCTCTGGGAACACTTCCTGTGCAAATGGTGGGGCATTATTGCAGTTCTAGGCAAGGATGGTGTGTGGTTTGAAAGGAAATTTGCGGGTAGTGGCATTGCCATACCTTTGTCCATCAGAGGTGACAGGTTTGCAGCCCCAGTGAGTCACTATAGTGCATCACGTCAACAATATGCATTGCTGCCACTGTGTCTCAGCAATGGAGGAAGAGAATTTTGAAGGCAATGCCCTATTTGTGTGTTACTGTTTGTCTCTTTCTCTTTCTCTATCCTTCTTTCACTACAACCCTTCCTCTCTAACTCCAACCTCCAACCTTTTAACTCTATTTCTGTTTCTGTTTCTTTCTTTTTCTATCTCCCTCTCTACTCCTCCTACTCTTTCTCTGTATTTCTTTATCTCTCTGTCTCTATTTTGCTCAATGTCTATTGGTCTTTACCTTTCTTTCTCCCTCTCACTTATAAATGTGTATGTCTCTCTGTCCCCCTAAATATATATATTGAACCATAAGATACAGGAGCAGAAATTGGCCATTAGGTACATCAAATTTGCTTTGCCATTCGATCACGTCTGATGTGTTTCTCAAGCCCTTTCTCCTGCCTTTTTCCCGTAAACATTGATCTCCTTACCAATTAAGACGACAGGAGGAACAACACCTCATATTCTGCCTTGGAACCCTACAATCCAATGGCCTCAATGTGGACTTTATGAGTTCAAAATTTCCCCACCGCAACCTGATCCCAAGACCAGCACCCCCTCTCATCACCACCTCCTTGACCTGTCCATCTTCTCTCCCACCTCACTGGCCAAACCCCACGCCCACTTCCTACTTACATTCACCTAGTACCTTCATCCACACCTCCTTGACCTGTCCATCTTCCCTCCCACCTACCCGTCCCTCCCTCCTCACTGACCATCCCCCATCCCAACTCTATACCTACAATAACCTTTATTGACTTTGTCCCTGCCTCCTTGACCTGTCTGTCTTCTCTTCCACCTATTCGCTCCACGACCTACCTTCTATCATCGCCTCCCCCCCTTCTCTGTTTATTTCAGACCCCCTTCCCCAATTACGAAGAAGGGTTCAGACCTGAAGCGTCAGCTTTCCCGCTGTAATCCTCCAGTTCTAAACCTTGTAATCTCAGACTCCAGCATCGGCAGTTCCTAGTATCTCTAACAAAATATCTGTCTCGGTTTTAAATACAGTCAATGACTTCACCTACACAGCCCTCTATGGGAATGAGTTTCACAGATTCATCACCCTCTGGCTGAAGAAATTCCCCCTCATCTCAGTTCTAAAGGGTTATCGCATCACTCTATAGCCCTTGGGTCCTTGTCCCTCTTACGAGGGGGAACATCTTCTCTGCGTCCACACGGTCCAGGCCTCTCAATATTCTGTAAGTTTCAATCAAGTTCCCCCTGTCCCAACATCCTTATAAACTTTTTCCTGTAAAATTACCATTGAGTAGGACTTCTCAGCCTGGGGCTAGCCAACTCCAATCGCTTTTCTTTTTTTGCTTTGTTTTCTCATTCTTTTTTCTTTTTTTTTCTCTTTTATTTTACTTACCTCTTGTTGAAGAGCTTGGCGGAGGAGAAGACATCGATGGCAGTGGGTGAGCCCCGTCCAGACTCCAGTGAGCTCAGCGCAGACTCCAGTGAGCCCAGTGCAGATTTCAGTGAGTCCAGTGCAGACTCGAGTGTGCCCAGAGCAGACTCACTGAGCCCAGCGCAGACTGCAGTGAGCCCTGTGCAGACTCACTGAGCCCAGCGCAGACAGCAGTGAGTCCAGCGTAGACTGCAGTGAGCCCAACGCAGACTGCAGTGAGCCCAGCGCAGACTGCAGTGAGTCCAGTGCAGACTCCAGTGAGCCCAGCGCAGACTGCAGTGAGCCCAGCGCAGACTGCAGTGAGCCCAGCGCAGACTCGAGTGAGCCCAACACAGACTTGTAGCGGCAGAGGTGGAGGTGAGCCTGCACTCCCAGTGGCGTCGACATGCTGCGCAGACTCATGGGGGTGCTGGCAGAGTTGATTTTGGGCCCAGTATAAGACGTTGGCGTCGGTGAGCAGACTCTCAGTGACGGTGGAGTCAAGTTTGGGCTGGCCTGTTAGCCAGCGGCATTGGCAGCGCCTGCATTGGCGAGGTCCAGCGAGGAATCACAGCGACGACGACAGCAGTGGAGATGAGATGGCACTGAAGAGCAGCAACTCTTGTTCCAGCAACGACAATGGCCTCCTGGCCGCTCGGGCCCATGGCCCATGCTGATGCACTTAACAAGAAGAACTGTAAAGTTGAACACTGTTCCTTTATTTCATGATTTTTCAGTCTTTAGATTCTATGGTTTAGCTTATTTTTCTGTGCTTTAAGATGGCCCTGGAAAGTAATGACACTTTTTACTGTGTTTTGTAACAAAATTCACATGACAATAAATAAATGAAATCGTAATAAATAAATCAATAAACTCTTTTGAGTACAGACCCAGAGTCCTTAATTGCTCCTTATATGACGAGCCTTAATCCCCAAGATCATTCTTGTGAAGTACCCCTGGACCTCCTCCAGTGCCAGTACGTCCTTCCTTAGATGCAATATTCCAAATCAGATAGATGCTTTTTTAAAATCAATGTCTGCTTATATGTCTCTATCTCTAAACATTACTCCTTCTTTTCTTTCTCTCTATCTCTTTCTTTGGCTATGTCCTTGAGGGTTCCACAGATATTAACTTTGGTAAAGCACGAGATCATATTTCTCTGAGACATTCCAGAACATGACTGTGATTACTCTATGTATTTGGATTTGTGGTCAGTGTTGTTGAAGACCAAAGGTGGCAGCTCAATTTCCACAAAGCAAGTTTTAACAAATTGCAATGAGACATGCAGTAAGTTTGTCTGAATTTTGGTCATTTAGGTGGATAGAGCGTTGTTGGTTTGGACAGGAGGGAATCTTTGTAAAGTGCAAAGGAACCAGTGGGACAGGGCTTCAACTTAACATCACATCTAAAATGGTGTCATCCCCGACAATTACCAGCATTCACTGGATAGTTTACCTCCTGGATTAGAGCTTGAGTTTGTGATGTGCTGATTAATGATAAGAATTTGACCAAAAGGCCCTGAGACAGAGGAGCAGAAAGGAGCCATTCAGCCTGTTGGGTTTTCTCTCGGTATTCATAATCCCCAACTCTACTCTGCTATCTTTTCCTATCACCCTCGATTCCCTTACTGGTCAAAAATCTCTGTGTATCAGCCTTGAATGCACTAAACAACCTCTGCAGTGAAGAATTTCACAGATTCACAACTTTGAGAGCTGAAATTTCTCTTCCAATCTGTCTCAAATGGGCGATCTCTCACCCTGAGATTCTGTATTCTTTTGCCATAATCTTTCAATGTCCATATTAAACCATTAATAATTCCTAGTTTGGAGGAATATATCCTCAGGGATTGAGTTTTTTCCAAACTGCGTTTTAGATTGTTAGTGCGCAGTCTGAATGCAATTTTTGAATTGGTTTGATTTACCAAACTCATAATGAGATGCTGTTTACTGCTCACATTAAATGTTTAAGATTTAACAAATCTGTCCTCAAGAGTGGTGAACAGGGGATATTCCTAGACACACTTTACTGTATGTGTCAATAGATTGGGAGACTCGCGTTTCAGTACTTGTGAAGTGTCTCCTTGATTGGGAGAGAACAGTATTCTAAAATCCACTAACTTGCATCTGAATTGGAGTCAGCAACTTGATTAGAGCAGAAAAGGTTTTTGTAGTAGAAATTTCAATTGTGTGTAGCTTGAGTAGAAACTAATCAGGTTGGGTTGCCCGCAATGTCTACTGGCTAGTTCCCTCAATATGTTAGATCTTTAATGCAGTAATTAATTGAGAACTTCAGTCCTGGCACAATACCACCTTCAGAGGAGACGTGTGATTTCAATGGCCTGGTTTAGACAGAGAAACAATCATTGAGCTCCCAGCCAGTTGTACTTGAAAAAGTGAGAACTGAATTTGGTTTGTTCCCACAGTCATGCTGTCCAAATCCGTCCCTGTCATTTGATGAATAGCTGGTGCTCCACATCTGGAGTGAATTTGAGATTAATTGGGGAGCTAGTTATCATGGAACTATATCCCATCATGCATTGATGCATTCAGACATTGAACTGGAGAGGAGAGAATATCAATAAACAAGGATTGAAAAGCAAATATGAGAAGATATGTGAGACAAATATCTATCTTGTGGGGAAGAATTGGATAGATTTTGGCTTTCCGCATTTAGAAGGAGCCAAATTTTGTTCCTTCAGAGAATGGGGCCATCCTAGGTAAGCAGCCCAGTCAAAAACATATTTTGGTGTTAGAAATTTGATAAAGGTGGGAAAGTTTCAGGAATATGTCAGGAGGGTCAGACAGCATCTAGGAAGTAAGGAACTGAGCTCACATTTTTGTGTTGGGAGTCCTTTCATTATCTGTCCTCAATTCCCATAAGAAGGTGATGGTAAGCCATTGAATAGTTGGTGCAACTAAGTGCCATGCTTGGCCTCTTCATTGGGCAGGAGAGTATCAACCAACTTTACGAAAGGTTTGAGTGGCCTGTGTGCCACAGTGTGCATAAGCACATGTGTGAACTAACTGGGTTATTGCAATAGTCCTAGTTTTGTGGTCATTTTTACTGACCCAGATTTTCAAAACTCAGTTTGGATTCTCCAATTGCCATGTGGGGGGCCGATCTACAGCTCTCCATTATTAATTTAGGAGTTCTGAAAGAGTTCCAAGAAAGGGTCACAGGACTTGAAATGTTAACTAAGTTTTCTCTTTGCAGTAGCTGCCAGACCTACTGAATTTCTCCAGCATTTTTGGCTTTTGCCATTAATCGGGATCTCTACTTTATCGTATTCAATGTAATCACACTCCAAATAAAAGCAGAGTACGTGGATGCTGGAAACCTACAACAAACACAGGGAATGATAGAGAAGTTCAGTAGATCTGGCAACATGCGTGGAGAGTGAAACCTACTTAACATTCTGAGTCCAGTATGACTCTTGTTCAAATCTGGTTCTGCTTCTCTCTCCCTACAGATGCTACCAGACCTGTTGGGTTCCTCCAGCATTTTGTTTTTATTATCAGCTACAATCACATCTGAAAGTCGATTGTAGAATCCCGACAGTGTGGAAAGAGGCCATTTGGCCCATCAAGTCTCACTACTCTTCTGAAGAGCATCCCACCCAAGCCCACTCGGTTATCCTTTGCCTGGAACACTGCATTTCCCCATGGCAAATCCACCGAGGCTGCATATCCCTGGACGCAACGGGATAATTTACCATGATCGATTCACCCAGTCTGCGCATCTTTGGAATGTGGGAGGTAACTAAGAGCGCCTGGAGGAAACTCCACACAGACAGTCATCCAATGCTGGAATTGAACCGGGGGTCCCTTGTGCTGTGAGGCAGCAGTGCTAACCGCTGTGCCACTCCCTGATATTAAAGAGGCTATGGGAGGGTGTCATGCAGAAGATGGCCAAGGGCTAATCAACCCATTGTGCTAGCGTTGGCCCTTTGGTATATTGGTTCAATTAATCTTATTGTCCTGTTGCCTCCACCCAAAAATAATCTTTAGGATATTTATCTGATTTGTCTTTTGAATTTGCGTCAACCATTGCTGATCGCAACTGCCTGTAAGTTTTAAAACACAAGAAAACCTCCTCTAGCTCAAACAGGAAAATTAGCGGAAATGTTAAATCTTTTTCACACGAAGTCAGTGGTGTAGAAAACACAGTTATTCATTCAGTGCTGCAAACAGGGCAGATCTAATTAGGACTGATGCTAGGAGGTTCCTTGCACAGGATGATCCCACAGTGGCATTGGAGCCAGAGACAGTGCAGGAGGGATGAAAATGCTGGCAGATTTAAGAAGAATAACAACTTGGAGGAGGCAGTGACCTAATGGCATTATTGCTAGGCTATTAATTTGGAGACACTGAGGTAATGTTCTGGAGAGATAGTAGGAACTGCCAATGCTGGAATCTGAGATAATAAGGTGTAAAGCTGGATG
Organism: Stegostoma tigrinum; assembly: GCF_030684315.1. Lineage (NCBI taxonomy): Eukaryota > Metazoa > Chordata > Chondrichthyes > Orectolobiformes > Stegostomatidae > Stegostoma > Stegostoma tigrinum. The sequence goes on along the minus strand of NC_081389.1, from coordinate 15,469,801 downwards.
AACACAGCAGGAGGAAAATCATTTTCTAAAGAAGGGTCCAGACCCGAAATGTCAGCTTTCCTGCTGCTCTGATGCTGCCTGGCCTGCTTCATTCATCCAGCTCTATATCTTGTTATCTAATGTTCTGGACACCCAGATTCAAATGCCACTATGGCAAATAGTGGAATTTAAATTTAATAAAAACAAATCTGGAATTAAGAGTCTAATGACGGAAATGAATCAATTATCAATTGTTGCAATAAAACCCATGTGGCTCGCTCTTTGCTTTTAGGGAAGGAAACTGCCATCCTTACATGTTCTTCCTATATGTGACTCCAGACTCATGGAAATGTGGTTGGCTCTTAACTGCCCTCTGGGCAATTAGGGATGGGTTCAATAAATGCTGACTTACCCAGCAACACCTTGCCTGCCAATGAATTTTAAAAAAACTTGCATTAATATGGCGTCCTTCACATAATTAAAAATCCAAAGGCATTTCACAGAAGTGTGCGAATAAGCAAACATCGTTCATTGTAAGGAGGTGGTTGGGAATATAACCTGAGGCTTGGTCAAAGAGGTAGGGTTTTACCAAATGTCTTCAAGTTGGAGGCAGAGGCAACAAAGTTTGTGGAGGTAATTCCAGAGTTTGGGTCCGACACAGTTGCAATGGTTCTTGCTTCTGAGACAGTTACTACTCAGATAACCCCAGCTCAGAGATCTGAGCACAAAATCCAGGATATTGTTCCAGAGCAATGAGTGCTGCAGTGCACGATGTGCTATTCGCCTCTTCACGTGGGAGCAAAATATCCCACATTGACAATTTGAAAAAGAGCGAGGAGTTCTTCTCACATGGTTGCTAGCCAGCACTCATGGTGCAACCAAGAGGATTGAACCAGATACCCGAGGCCCTGCTGTGTGCAAATTGGTTGCAGCATTTTCTATACTACACACATAGCCTGTGAGGATCCTTCCAAGTTAATTGGTAGCCACTGGAATGTGCTCAGGTCAGGAAAGGTGCTGGTGGAAGGAGGTGAGAGTTTAGTGATGACTGTGATGCCGCCCAGTCAGAGGCCTATCAGAAAGCCAGCACCACAGGACAGGCAGTCGTATGACACCCACTGAAGTCCCAAGCTGCTGTTGATGAGATATGCAGGGGAGGTTATCGAGAGCATGGTGGAGGTGGGGCAAAGTGCTGTGGCTTAATGAGTTTTCACCTTGAGTATCTTTGAACATAGGATCATCCCTCGAGAGCTGCAGGAAAATCCATATGGATTTCAAACTGTCGGGCTCCTCATATGTCAATTGCTGTTGGATAGAGGTAGAGCAAATTTTATTTACTCACTCATGAGATGTTGGTATCGCTGGCTGGGACAGCATTAATTGCCCATGCCTAACTGGGAAAATTGGGTAAGCTTCCTTCTGGAACTGACATTGTGTGTAATACATCCGCAATGCTGAGTTCCAGGATTTTGACCCAGCCACGCTGAAGGAATAGTGATTTTTTTTTTCCAAGGTCAGGATGGTGAGTGGCTAGGAAGGGGTATTTGTAGGAATAGTGTCTTCATGTCTCTGTTGCTCTTGCCTGTCGAGATGGAAGTGCTTACTTGGGTCTTATTTGAATATTTAAGGCCTGAAAATGAGTAAGAGGACACAAAAGCTGGACACGAATGAGCCACGCAACCTTTGATGTAATCAGGTTGGCCACCCTCCTGGCTGATTAACGGGTATGTCAGACTCCCTGTAGAATCATAGAATCCTCACAGGCCAAAGGGCTTGCTTCCATACCAACCTTCCAAAGACCATACCACCCACCCAACCCCCGATTCTGTCCTTCTAATCCTGTATTCACCAGGGCTAATCCCACTCAGTCGGCACATCTCTGGACACTACGGGCAATTTAGCAAGGCCAATCCCACTGACTTGCATATTCTTGGACTGTGGAAGGAAATCAGAGCATCCAGAGGAAACCCACACAGACACGGGGAGAATGTGCAAACTTCACACAGGCAGTCGCTCGAGGGTGGAATCGAACCTGGGCCCCTGGCGTCGTGAGGCAGCAGTGGTAACTACCATGTCACCTTGCTGCCTTCCTCATTAAACTTTAGAACATAGATAGAACATAGAACAGTACAGCACAGAACAGGCCCTTCAGCCCACAATGTTGTGCCGAACATTGATCCTCATGTATGCACCCTCAAATTTCTGTGACCATATACATGTCCAGTAGTCTCTTAAATATCCCCAATGACCTCGCTTCCACAACTACTGCTGGCAACGCATTCCATGCTCTCACAACTCTCTGCGTAAAGAACCTGCCTCTGACATCCCCTCGATACTTTCCACCAACCAGCTTAAAACTATGACCCCTCGTGCTAGCCATTTCTGCCCTGGGAAATAGTCTCTGGCTATCAACTCTATCTATGCCTCTCATTATCTTGTATACCTTTGCTGTGTGGCTGTATGAATCCCAGGGCGCAACTGTTCCACAGTTATCTTACTGAGGTCATCGATTTCACACGAACAAAATTCAACCGGCTGAAAATTCTCAGCCCACCATCATTTTTGGATTCCCAGTGTGGAATCGCTGCCTTTGGGGGTGATGCTTTTCTAACTATGGCTCTGTGCAGTTGACAGAAAAGATTCATTACTAATTTGCTCTTTGTGATTTTTTTTGTTGCTGGCAAGTGGCTCAGTGACATCAACAACAAGGGCACTTCAGGTAATTAACGAGCACTCGGTGTAATTAACGAGCAGTGATGCTCATGCTGAAAGACTAATCATTGCAATGACCACAGCTTTATCGAATCATAATCTGCAATTGATTACAAGGAAATAATATAGTCAATATACTATCTATGAGCCGTGTGCTATGTTAAGAACGCATATGTTCTATGTATGCTAAACATTGAAGGGTATATTCGATGCAGTGATGTGTTCTTAAGTTGTTGCGATAATTTCAGTCTTATTGTGAATTACAATGAGGTTATCACAGTTTTGTTTGGTTTCACTTATTAATTTAAATTCATAAAATAACTAAATGCAGCGCATTGTTCTCATCCTTTTGTTAGTGTATATTGTTGTCATCAAAGGACATTGGGGTAGGGATGTTAGGATGCTTTCCATTTCAGCTCCTCAAGCAAAGAGTTGCTGAGTTACATTTTGCAACTTAACAGTGACATTGGAACTAATGAGATAACAAGGTGTAGAGCTGGATGAACACAGCAGGCCGAGCAGCATCAGAGGAGCAGGAAGGCTGACGTTTCGTGCCTAGGAGGGTTTAGGCCCGAAACGTCAGCCTTCCTGCTTCTTTGATGATGCTTGGCCTGCTGTGTTCATCCAGCTCTACACCCTGTTATCTCAGATTCTCCAGCATCTGCAGTTCCTACTATCTCTGAAACATTGAAACTAATGTCGACTCTGCTAGTTAACTACCATAACTAGTGTTCACTGTGCCCTTTGCTCTGCACAGTGCTCTCCTGAAACTCTGTCATTGTGCCTTTTTTCCAACTCTGCTACATGACAAGCACGCTGCGACTGTTGCAGTACCAACTGTTGAGGAATTTTGTCTTGTGCCCATGCCAAATGGCTTCAGGCTGCCCGAGCTCACCCATAAACTGTTGAGCTACCGTATCTTGAGTTAGTGTTGATGTTCTGTGTTTACTGCAACACGTATTTGCAAAGCAAGCTGGCTTAGGAAGCTGACTCAGTGCTTTCCTTGGGAGAATCGTGTAGATTCCCAGCCTTGCCTTCATTACACGCCATGGCCTCATCCTCCTCCCTGGCTTAATAGGGAGCTGCAGCCCTCAACCCTCTGAGATCTCTGCAGTCCTCCAATTCTGTGCAATCCCCAGTACATTTGCTCCCCTGCTTCTGGCTTCAAGTAACTGGGATCTGAAATCCCTCCCTAAACCTCTCAGCCTTAATGTCTTCAGTTTAAGAAATGCCTTTAAAGCTATTGCTTGGCTAGGCTTTTAGCCACCTATTCTAATATTTTAGTTATTGTTTGAGTTGTGGTAAGTTTGACTGTGTTAAAAGGGCTACATCAAAATGCTGGTGAAAAATAAATGTGCATCTGATTGATATTGTTAACCAGTTGGGGTATTTACCTATGGAGTGGTCAGTTTGCTCAATTGGATGGACAGTTCTGATGAGAGAGAACACCATAGAATCCCTACAGTGTGGAAAGAGACCATTTGGCCCATGATGTCTGCACTAAACCTCTGAACAGCGCCCATCAGACCCAGCCCCCTTCCCTAGTCACATTGTCTCCCTTTTTGTTCAATCATGGTCAATCTATCTAGCCTGCATGTTTCTGGACAATTTAGCGTGGCCAATCTATCTAACCTTTGGAACTGGAGAACTGGACAGAAACCCACGTAGACACAGGAAGAATGTGCAATCTCCACACAGCCATTTAAGGTTGGAATCGAACCTGCGTCCCTGACACTGCCTGGTAGCAGTGCTAACCACTGTGTCACCCCTTGTGACTGTTTTTTTTTCTGCTCTACCTGTGAGCCCATGAGTTACTGGAAGATACTGAAAAGTTCAACACTTTATAAAACCTTCAAAAGATTTGGAAAAGTCGTTACAATTGCAAACCTTGTCATAAAGTTATGGTATAATTGGTCCGTTTGTGACATGCTCTAAGAACAAGCGTCTGTACTTCGCTCAGCAATGCTTTGTGTTGTGCACTGAGCCCGACAGCAATCCTCATTCTTGTGGGTAGTTCAAATACTCAAGTTGCAGGATGGCTGTGAAAAATAGAAACGAAGCAGTGTGATACTAGCCTCATTACCACCGTCCCAGCAGGATGAATGGAGCTGATGCTACAAAGCAATTATTACAATGTGGCATAATCCTTCTCGATAAGTTTTGATTGGAGCTTTAAGGAAACTTGCTGCCACTTTGTAGAAACTTTAAGCGTTCTTTTGTTATAACTCACACACTGCGTTTGCAGAAGATCTTTGACTTGAGCTGTTCCAGTTTAACTTAAATATCTAGCAGGCAGCATTTTTGTTTTTGCTTGCAATACTTCATGTTGGAAATATTCTACCAGAAGGTAGAAATGTATTTCCTTTCCTTAACAGGTGAACTATCATGTCAAAATTCAAAAGAAAGGCCATTCCCAGTTATGCTGATTTTGGGGACTGTCCAGTTATGGAGGAGTTCAGTAGTGATTGGCACCAGTTGGATCATATTGAGTATGAGATCCTTGATTGGGGATGTTAACCTGGGCCAATCAAGGTGCCCTGGCTGACTGACGATTGAACAGAAATTTGAGTTTGGAGACCAAGGACTCTTTACAAAAAAGTGTGGATTTCAGAGAACATCTAGATAAAAAAGTTAATAACTTATTAATAAATCATATTTTCACAGAAAAAAAATATATACTGGAGAATCAGAATCTCCTGACTTCAGGGGGCTGACTCTGAGCTGACTGGCCATAACCAGTGTACTGTGCACATGTAAATAAAGGGGGACTCGGTGACAGGTGACACCTCTGTGCAGTTATTTCAAGTTCAGTTTTAAATGGACTGAAGGGGAGCCTTATAATGTATCTGTTACCTTTGAGTTGGTAGGCAAAACAGAAGAATCAGATTAAATCAATTTTCCATCCTGTTATCGGCTTTTCTCTGTCACTATCTCTGTACTTTTGTTTATATTCCTTTCATCACTTCCAGACGTGCACCTGATTTATTTCTTTATGACTTTCAGTTTGTGTCTCTTAGCCCCACGGGTAAAGGGAATTATACCTTTATTCGGTGTACAGCAAAGGAACTCGTCTTCATACGAAGTGAGTTAGGATCTGTTGGTTAAGTTGTCCTTTCTTACTGTCCCCTGTATTTAACAAAATTCAGCAGAACAAAACAAAGTTGCTGGAAAAGCTCTGCAGGTCTGGCAGCACCTGTAAAGGAAAGAATAGAGTTAATATTTCTGGTCCAATGACCCTTCCTCAGAACCCTTCTGAAACATTAACTCTGTTTTCTTTCCTTCACAGATGCTGTCAGACCCGCTGAGCTTTTCCAGCAATTTTGTTTTTGTTTCTGATTTACAGCATCCGCAGTTCTTTCGGTTTTTAACATTCAGTGGAACTTGTTGCTGTTCATTCACAAAGGCATAAATCCTCCTTCAATAACTTATTTCTTAGTGACCTGAATCCTTTCTTTAGCCATTTTCCACTTTAAACTCAATGAGATTATGTTAGATAAAGTGCCTTTCACAATACCAGGATGCTCCAAAGTGTTTTATAACCAGTGAAGTACTTTTAAAATGTTGGGACAGTTGTAATTGCATTTAATTTTTTGGCAGCAAGCTCCATAAACATCAGCGTTAACAGCGACTGGGCAGTCTGCTTTTACTTATATATTTACTTATTAAGGCAGATATTTTGGCCAAGTCACTGGGAAGAACTGTTGAAATTTTGAAATATTGTCTTTGAAATGTCCTGTGGAAACTTGAGAGGGTACAGGAATCCTCCAATTACTCCTGGTGATCAGTTTAATGTTTTTTCTGAAAGACAGCATCTCCAAAGGTGCGATATTCTCTCAATACTGCCTGAACTTGCCTGTGTAGACTTTGGGACCGATGAACCCAGGACATTCTGACACAAGATAACCAAGTGTGGAGCTGGATGAACACTGCAGGCCAAGCAGCATCTTAGGAGCGCAAAAGCTGATGAAGGGTCTAGGCCCGAAATGTCAGCTTTTGTACTCCTAAGATGATGCTTGGCCTACTGTGTTCATCCAGCTTCACACTTTGTTATCTTGGATTCTCCAGCATCTGCAGTTCCCATTATCTCTGATACATTCTGACACAAAGTGTTATCTAAGCTGAAATGCAACTACCTAAAGCAGGCAAAACCCTCATAAGTTGAGTAAATGAGTTTCCTACGGCATTGTAACCCTATCTGGAATTTGACAAGGGTGTGAGTTAGCTTTGCCTATGAGGTAGAAAGATTAAAAGTTGCCCCAGCTCAGTGTAGGGCCAAGAGAATTGGATAATTATTGCTGCTCCCTAGAGTAGGGGAGTTGAAAACCGAGGGGGCACACTTTAAGGTAAGAGGAGATGTTTTAAAAAGGAAATGAGGGACTTTTTTGTGAGTGTCATTTGTCATTTGTGAGTGGAATGAACTGCCAGAAGAAGTGACGGTTGCAAGCACAGTTACAACATTTTAAAGATATTTGGATAAGCACATGAATCAGAAAGGTTTGGCGAGGTATAGGCTAAATGTAGTCAAGTGAGGCTAATTTAGTTTGAGAATGTGGCCAGCATGGATTGGTTGGACTGAAGGGTCTGTTTCCATGTCCCTCATGATTTCATAAACCTCTTTAAGGTCACTCCTCAGCCTCCAGTGCTCCAGGGAAAAATGTCCTCAGGCTATTCGGCCTCTCCCTATAACCTAAACCCTTCTGTACTGGCAACATCCTTGTAAATCTTTGCCGTCCCCTCTCAAGTTCAACAACATCCTTCCTGTAAAAGGGTGACCAGAATTGTACACTGGCCTTTACAGCTGTGCTCACGGCCATGGACGAATAAAAGAAAAAAATCAGTGAGGAGAAAGAGGTGTAAGAAGGGGCCTGCAAAGTCAGATGAAGGCACTTGGTTTTTTTTCTATTCATTTACAAATTGAGGGTATTATGGTTAAGCCAACATTTATTGTCCATCCCTAATTGCCCAGATGGCAGTTTAATTGCCCAGATGGCATTGCTGTGGGTCTGCTATCAGACCAGGTGAGGATGGCACATTTCCTTCCCAAAAGGGCATTAATGAGCCATGAAGGTTTTTCGATCAACAATTGGCAATGGATCATGATTTTCATTAGACTCTTAATTCCAGAATTCTTTTTAAAAATTGATTTCAAGTTCCACCGTGGCAGAATTTGAACCTCAGTCCCCAGGGCATTACCTGGAGCTCTGGATTAACAGAGCAGCAGTAATGCCACTATACCATCACGTGCCCAACTGCCAGTGGTGGAGTTTTTACCGAAACGTTGACACACAGCAGCGCTCAGGTGAAGCATTGGCACCTCACCCGCCCTCTCACTGGTTATCCCATTCCCGCAATGAAGTGGTGAGGAACCAGGCAGTGAGTGGTGGAGGGCAGCCAGAAGGGGAGTGAAGGGCAGAGGGGAGAAGCAGCAAGAATGGGCTGCTGATTCGAATGTTCCATTTAAGTCCACTGATAGGAGACAGGCTGACTACAATGGAACAAAAGGATATAAGAAATAGAAAAGGAGTAGGCCATCCGGCCCATCAAGCCTGCTCCACCATTCAATAAGATCATGGCTGATCATTTTTGTGGACTCAGCTCCACTTACCCTCGTGCTCACCACAGCCCCTAATTCATTTCTTGTTCAAAGATCTATCAATCGTTGCCTTAAAAACATTCAGTGAGGTAGTCTCAACTGCGTCACCGGGTAGGGAAGGTGTGTAGGAGGACAGAACATCAATTTCAATGCACAAAACTGACCATTCTTCAACGCACAGAAACACCACAGCTCAACACGAGCAGCATCGCCCTTCACAAACACATGGGTGATGAACTGAATTCATTCATTTCCCCATGGAGAGTAATTAGGGAACAGATGGGTGTTAAGTAGGGCTGGGAGTGGATGATAAATATTTCTATTTGCTAGGCCTCACCTGGTGGGAATAGAGCTACTGGGTTTCCGGTTGATATATTTGGGAACAAACGCGAGGTGTCTGCTGGAGAAGGCTTGGTTCAAAGTACTGCCTTCGACACACACAGCACAATAATCTGTTATCAGAGTGTGAAGGTTAAGGCACCTCAAACAATGGAAACAGCTGCTGTGAGTCATAAACCGTCTCGAACATGCAAGTAAGCGTGACCTATGCTTTCTGCTCATTCATCAAGATTAGTTAAACAAAGAGAATTTAGGCCCACATGTAAATGTTTGCTTAGAGCCGACAGTCTGGGGTTTGTAGAGGCAGCCTGCCTGTGACCTGTTTATGCTCAGCTTGACTCCTGCTTGAAGTGGTTGGCTCTGCTTTCTCCCAGATTTCACAAATGTACTGGGTCAGTTGTGCCTTAGTGACACTCCTGTATGTGCATCAAAAATCACACTTTACATATTGGAACGCAAAATCCAGGCAGCACTGAGTAGAATGGCATATTGTTGAAGGCAGTGCCTTTTGAGCAAGAACTTAAACTGAAGTTCTGTCCCATCCACTCTCTTGGGTGAATATGAAAGCGCGGTACTGTTTTTTTCATAAGAGCAGGTGAGCTGTTGTTTGGAATGGTGGCTCAGAGGTCGACAATGCTGCCTCACAGTGCCAGAGATCCAGGTTCAATCTTACCCGGGAGTGACTGCCTGTGTGGAGTTTGCACATTCTCTCCTTGTCTATGTGGGTTTTCTCTGGGTGTTCTGGTTTCTTCCCAGTCCAAAGGCATGCAGGATAGGTCATGGGGAAATGCAAGGTTACAGGGATAGCGTGGGGGAATGACTCTGGATTGGATGCTGTTCGGAGGGTCAGTGTGGATTGGATGGGCTGGAGGCCTCTTTCCACACCATAGGTATTCTATGATCCCCTGCTGTTTTGATTAACATTTATCATCCAATTTACATAAGGCAAACTGTAAGAGACTGGTGTATTCATGTTGCAGAAGCTTTTTGTATTGCACTCATTAGGGTAAAGGCAAGAATGTCAAATTTCAGTCAATCACAACAATTTACACTAGAGGAAAGAGTGCTTATAGGCTGGTGCGTGAATTCTGATTGGCCGGGGCGTTGACATGAAGGCAGTGGTGATTTATCGCCTTCTCATGCTCACAGGTATTTCAAAAAATTTGGTTAACAACTCAACTTTGATGAATCAGCAGCCTTTTTTCTATTGTTGCAGAAATTCTTGTGATCATTTGGAATTTGCTGTTTTCATGCTTGTCTTGATAAGTGGAAAATTAAAAACTTCAGTGACATTTGTCTCAATTAGTAATAAATATGACAGGTTGGCCCAAAATTCAATGGAAATAGAGCAATACATTGAGTGCAAGTTAAGGCTTAAATGAGAGAAAGAATATGGATGCTGGAAATCTGAAACAAGAAATAACAGAAGTTGCTGGAGAAACTCAATAGTGTCTTGTAGTATCTGTGGAGAGAAAGCATAGTTAATGTTTTGTGTCCAGTGACCCTTCTGCAGAGCTTGGATTTTCTCATTTAAATACATTTTCTGTCAGTAACTTGTCTGCTGTACTTGCTACAGTAGTACCAGTTCAAAAGTGTTTGGGAACATCCTGGAGTAGTCTGCTGCCTGGGACCTGGGTTTGATCCCACCCTTGGGCAACAATCTGTGTGGAATTTGCACATTCTCCCTGTGTTTGCATGGGTTTCCTGTGGTTGCTGTGGTTTCTGGCCTCGGTGCAAAGAAATGCAGGTTAGATGGATTGATTGTTCATGCTCAATTGCTCTGCATTGTGCAGGTTAGGTGAGTTAGTTGTGGGAAATGGAGGGTTATGGGGATAGGGGGCTGGGTCTGGATAGAATGCTGTTTAGAGAGCCACTGTGCACACAATGGGCCAAATGGCGTGCTTCCATGCTGTGGGGTTTCTGTGACGATCTGTTTTAGTGATGTTTATTGAGGGTTAAGTAGCTTCAGGATAGTGGCAATTTCCTCTTGTTCATTTGAAATAGTGCTTAGGATGAGAGGGAAGACTGGAGCACTCTTTAAGTTCTCTTCTAATACAGGGTCTTTTGGAAGAACACAGTGCACATATCCATTTGTGCAATAGTCAATGCAGAAGGCCATTCAGCCCATCAAATAACAGAACTGTGTGAAGCCAGAGATATTGATCCATGGCTACTGCCTACGTTGTACAATTAAATATGGAGCAGCAGTCATCCATCCATTAATCAATGTTGGGAATCCAGGATTGCAGCCCATTTACAGCTCCCCTGAATGATGGAGCCTCACGTCAGCTTTTATTCCGTACTGGCCATAATGTCAAAGAAGGTGTCCTGTTTTAGAAAGGCAGCTTCTTCTTCATTTTGTAACTTTACAGAACAAACCACAGGAGAGATTTTTTCACTGACTTTTACTACCTATGTCTGGGCCTAATCAGTACTCATTCACAGAGGTGATGGGATGATGTTCTAATGCATACCGACCCCCTGACACCAATGTAAATTACTAAAGAACCATGATACGTCAGTACTGCAGGCTTAAATTATAGGACATATTTTATTTCCACTGTGTCAAGTACATGGTATCTTTTGCCATGTTGACACCATCTTAAAACAATTACTTTTTTACGTATCAAGTTAGTAGATAGCTTGTTGGCATGTAAACCTCTCTGGCATTTTACAAAGAAGCTTAAGCTACTTCAATGTTTAACTTCATCCTCAGTAAAGTCTACGCTTTATACTTTTTTAGAAAACAGGCTTTGTTTTTTAGGTCCACGTTTATGTGCCCTTTTCTGATCATGGGGATTGGGAATGGGATGGACAAGAGTGCCTCCCTGCAATGTTGAGATGCTGTGTGTGTAACAATATTTGGATTAAAACTTTTGGTCACTAAGAATTGATGACATCCCATTGACAGCAGCGAGATTGCCAGGCAGTGATCTAGTTGTGGATATCAGAAGAAGGAAGAGAACTAGCAAAGGTGATAAAATGTACCCTTTGTTCTTCTGTCTTTCAATGGGGTTTTGACCATCTAGTTGAACAGACCTACACTACCTGTAGAATGAGAAATGATGTTTCTTTTTATTCCTTTGCGGGATGTGAGAGGTTTAGGGAGAGGGGAGGGGACTGCCCTAAATTATTCAAGATACCGGATTCCTTCCCTCACCATGGTGGACTGTAAGGGGAAACACTAGCTGTCTCAGTCATTTTGTGGCAAATTGGTCATTCAAAAAATCGGTTTCGACTTTCCCCACCTGTTGGATACGGAGCCACACCTCAGGGAGAGCTGCTAGCCAATTGGAGGCTGTGAACTCTGCAGCACTGCAGGAATTTGGAAAGGGGTGAGGGGGTAGGTGCAGAATGTTGCGTGGAGCTTTAGTTCATGATGTGGGGACATGGGGCAGGGTACTGATTAGCAGGGGGTTCAGGTGTTTAAGAAGCTGATGGGGCAATTGAAATATTGGTGGGCTGTGGGGGTGAGGTTTAGTAGAAGCGTGGGAGAACTCTCCAAGGGGTCTAGAGACACCCTTCAGAGGGGCATTGGTAAAAGCTTGGGCGACCTCCCCAATGGGTCTCCAAGAAGAAATCCTGCCTGCTCCCTTCGCTTGGCAACACAGCTAAAATTCCGATCATTCTGTTTGGATGAGTTATGGCACACCTCCAAGGCAGATGGGATTTCTACCTGGATCTCCTGGCCCAGACATAGGAACACTACCCCTACACCACACGGGGCCCTTTCTGCTGCTGGTTAAAATACTGGAGGCAGCAGCAGAATGAAGTCTCTTTTGTCGGCAATCAATTGCCCACTTAATGGCTTCAATTGGACTAGTAGTGGGCAAGCTGCCTCACACTATCCCCTTTACTGAGATGCAAACAACATTGCTTGCCATAATAATGCCTCCCTCCCAGCACTTTCAAACCTACTGGCAGGTTCACATTAACCTTGCCCGGTATTCCAGAACTTCAGAGCCGAATCAATTGAAGTTTCTGTGTCCAATTGTTAAAATCTGGGTTGGTCAGGATTCGATTTGATTTGATATGTTATTGTCACATGTACCTCGGTACAGTGAAAAGTTTTGTTTTGTGTGCAGTACAGGTAGCTCACGGCATACAAAGATCTTAGGGTGATGGAACAGAGCAAGGAAATCAAAGTTACAGCTGTACGAGAAACAAGGTCAACATTAGATTTGAAATATGAATCAAGGCTTTGATTTGGTTTGATTTTATCATTGTCACATGTACCAAGATTCAGTGCAAACTATTGGTTTGTGTGCTTTCCTGACAAATCACACCTACATTATTGCATCAGGGTAATAGAACAGGATGCAGAATATGGTGTCACAGCTACAGAGAAGGTGCAAAGAAAATCGACTCTAATATATGAGACTCCTGTTCATAAAGGCAGGGAAGAAGCTATTTTTAAATCTGTTGCCACGTGTTTTCAAACTTTTGTATCTTCTGCCTGTTGGAAGAGGGTGGAAGGTTCTGGAATACCGGGCAAGGTTAATGTGAACCTGCCAGTAGGTTTGAAGGCAGGAAAGTGCTGGGAGGGAGGCATTATTATGGCAAGCAATGTTGTTTGCATCTTTGTAAGGGTGGGAGAGATGTTTGATTATGTTTCCTGCTTTCCCAAGGCAGTGGGAAATATAGACAGAGTCAATAGGAGGAAGGCTAGTTTTCATGTTGGAATGGGCTGTGTTCACAACTCTCTGTAATTTCAAAAGACGTGTGACTAGAAAAGTTGATGAGGGTCGAGCTGTGGATGTGGTGTATATGGACTTCAGTAAGGCATTTGATAAGGTTCCCCATGGTAGGCTCATTCAGAAGGTCAGGAGGAATGGGATACAGGGGAACTTAGCTGTCTGGATACAGAATTGGCTGGCCAACAGAAGGCAGCGAGTGGTAGTAGAAGGAAAATATTCTGCCTGGAAGTCAGTGGTGAGTGGGGTTCCACAGGGCTCTGCCCTTGGGCCTCTACTGTTTGTAATTTTTATTAATGACTTGGATGAGGGGATTGAAGGATGGGTCAGCAAGTTTGCGGACGACACAAAGGCCGGTGGTGTCGTTGAAAGTGTAGAGGGCTGTTGTAGGTTGCAGCGGGACATTGACAGGATGCAGAGATGGGCTGAGAGGTGGCAGATGGAGTTCAACCTGGATAAATGCGAGGTGATGCATTTTGGAAGGTCGAATTTGAAAGCTGAGTACAGGATTAAGGATAGGATTCTTGGCAGTGTGGAGGAACAGAGGGATCTTGGTGTGCAGATACATAGATCCCTTAAAATGGCCACCCAAGTGGACAGGGTTGTTAAGAAAACATATGGTGTTTTGGCTTTCATTAACAGGGGGATTGAGTTTAAGAGTCATGAGATCTTGTTGCAGCTCTATAAAACTTTGGTTAGACCGCACTTGGAATACTGCGTCCAGTTCTGGTCGCCCTATTATAGGAAAGATGTGGATGCTTTGGAGAGGGTTCAGAGGAGGTTTACCAGGATGCTGCCTGGACTGGAGGGCTTATCTTATGAAGAGAGGTTGACTGAGCTCGGTCTCTTTTCATTGGAGAAAAGGAGGAGGAGAGGGGACCTAATTGAGGTATACAAGATAATGAGAGGCATAGATAGAGTTGATAGCCAGAGACTATTTCCCAGGGCAGAAATGGCTAGCACGAGGGGTCATAGTTTTAAGCTGGTTGGTGGAAAGTATAGAGGGGATGTCAGAGGCAGGTTCTTTACGCAGAGAGTTGTGAGAGCATGGAATGCGTTGCCAGCAGCAGTTGTGGAAGCAAGGTCATTGGGGTCATTTAAGAGACTGCTGGACATGTATATGGTCACAGAAATTTGAGGGTGCATACATGAGGATCAATGGTCAGCACAACATTGTCGGCTGAAGGGCCTGTTCTGTGCTGTACTGTTCTATGTTCTATGTTCTAAGATGCGAGACAGCTCACAAAGAGTTGCCAAGCTCCAATGCCGTCTTCTCAGACTGTAGTGTTTGAGGCATTATTGGAGGCCAGGCTTCCACAGAGGTCACCCTGTTATGGGATGGATATTATTAAACTGGAGAGGGTTCAGAAAAGATTTACCAAGTTGTGCCGGGAATGGAGGATTTGAGTTAGAAAATAGACTGGAAAGTCTGGGACTTTTTTCACTGGAGCATAGGAGGGTGAGCGGTGACCCAATGGAGGTTCATACAGTCATGAGGGGCATAGATAAGGTGATTAACAAGGACCTTTTCCCTCGGGTGCACAAGTTCAAAACTAGGGGGCATATTTTTCAAGCGAGAGGAGAAAGATTTAAAAAGGACATGGGGCAACTTTTTTTATGCAGTAACTACTTCATGTATAAAATGAACTGCCAGAGGAAGTGGTGGATGAGGGTAGAGTTACAATGTTGAAAAGACATTTGGATAAATTCATGAATAGGAAAGGTTTGGAGGGATATAGGCCAAGTGCGGGCAAGGGTGACGTGTTTAGTTTGGGACCATGGTCAGCATAGATTGGTTGAACCGAAGGATCTGTTTCCATGCTGTATGACTCTATGACTTTAATGTGGAGGTGCTGGTGTTGGACTGGGGTGAACAAAGTCAGAAGTCACACAACACCAGGTTATAGTCCAACAGTTTTATTTGATTTCAGAGTGCTGCTCCTTCATGAGGTGAAATAAAGGAAAGTGCACAGGCACAGAATTTTACCTGGAATTACCTTGCAATTACCTCTTTGCCAATAAATTGTATGCCTGTGCTCTTCCTTCCACTTCACCTCATGAAGGAGCAGTGCTTTGAAAGCTTGAGATTTCAACTAAACCTGTTGGACCACAATCTGGTGTTGCATGACTTCTGTTTATGACTTTAAGAATGAGAATTTTAAAATGAGGCATTGCTTGAACTGATTTGTGAATGGAGGGGTGATAGATAATTGGAACTGCAAGTTAATACACAGGCAGCAATGTTTTGGAAAACCTCTAGTTTATAACATGTACAATACAGGAGAACAACCAAGAGTATGTTGGAATGATCCAATCTTGAGGAAACAAAGGCAGGAATGAGGGTTCCAGAGTTATGGAGGTGAAACTGAGTTTTAATATGTGAAAGTTTGTTACGCTGGTCTTCTCTGAAGTGACACACATACCACCACCTTCCCTAACCTCCATTGAAAATGCAGGCTCAATGGATAGGAACATGATCTTTAGAAATAAATGGCCATCTTCAGTTGACTGAGCTTAGCGGGCTATTGAACTTATGACCTTTTAGGGTTTTCTAAGTCCAGTCTGCCCACTGCGAGGCTTGCTGGGCCACGGGAAGCTTCCTTTTATTAAGAGCAAATTAAATTTATAGACAGCAATGTTCCCCAAATGTCTCAACCTAATGGCCGCACAGTTTGTGACTCCACGGATCAGAGCGCCACGCTCTCAGTATTCATGTGGCAGTCTGCTCCCATGCAGCTCAATTATTAAGAAAGGAAAAAGACACAAAGGCAAAAATGCTAATTCAGACCATAAAAAGGTTGAATGTTATTATCATAAGCGATAATTTGTAGTACAAGCTACAATACATGTTAAAGTGAGATATTTTATAGGGCAACTAATGGACCGAAGCTGCAAGCATTTTTATTACCAAGAAATATTAATTTGTAGTATATAGAATTCATTAACCCCCCTCTGGTATTTTTAAGGATGCTGTTTACAGTTTCTAAACCATACGGACTCAATATATGTATCAGATAATGCATGCACCGATAGCAAAGGCTCCCTCTGTGTGAAGTATAATGATCTACAAAGCCAGAGTATAAATCTGCAAACCTGCTCCCGTGACTGGCCTAGCAGCTTAAAATACAAGAGCCGTTCACCCAAACGAGTACTTCTGTATCGTACTTGAGGATTCTCCTGATTTGCTCACCCCCTTGGAAATCTCCTGTGTGTGGCCTTCTGAACAACAGAGAGACTCCGTAACTGTAATGTGTGTGTGTGTGTGTGTGTGTGTGTGTGTGTGTGTGTGTGTGTGTGCACATGCGTGTGTGTGTGCGCATGCGTGTGTGTGCGCACATGTATGGGTGTGTGTGTGTGCCCGTGTGTGTGGGTGCCCGTGTGTGTTTGTGGATGTGTGTGTACGCACATGCACTGAACTCCTGAGGAAGTGGTGGATGTGGGTGCAGTTACAACGTTTAAAAGACATTTGGATAAGTACATGAATAAGACAGTTTGAGGGACATGGGCCAGGGTAGGATGATTTTAGTTTGGAATTCTGTTTGGCATGGAGACATTGCAGCAAAGAGCCTGTTTCTGTGCTATATGGCTCTGTGACTCTGTGTGTACGCACATTATCGTGTACATGAAGAATGTGTGTTGCAGTCTTGAAATGAGGCACAGAATTAGAGTCAGAATCTTTCCAATCAACAGATGGAGTAAAGCAAAAACGTTGAAAGTTAAATGAGTGTTTTCAAATAACTTGAGTTCTATATTGGCATCAAATGTCCAAACGAAGCGCGGTAAGTGTGTAATGCACTATAAGCATAGATCAGGGTGAGGTTAAGGTGGAGTCTCAGGTCAGATCATTCTAATCCATTCTAAGTTAGGTGGCAGTATTCAAGCAATGACTTAAGTTTGTCTAAAGCTTTGCACAGCTTCCCACCCAGATGAGTTGCTTTTATCAGGTAGATAGATGCTGGCTGGCAATTTGCATGTGGCAAGATCCCATCAGCATTAAAGTAACAAATGACTGTTTGGCCTGTTCCCATTCGTGAAAGGTTTGAGAACCAATGGGCACCAATATAAAGTGATTGGCAAAAGAAAGATTGGCAACAACAGCATGAAAGAAAGCTTTTTATGCAGTGAGTAGTTTGGGTCTGGAATGTGTTACTGAATGCATGATGGAGGCTTCTCGATCTGGGTTGTCAGAAGGGTTTTGGATGAGCATCTGAAGAGAGGAAGAAAGGACTAACTTACTTTGGTGGAGAACTGATACCAAGTGGGCCAAATGGCCTCCTTTTATACTATAGGAATTCTATGACTGTGCATTTCTTTCCAGCAGAGGCATGGCATCTTGCATGCCAAGGCAGACTGACACACACGCACACAAATGTGCGCATGCACACACATGCACCATCACAGTTATGAAGTCTTTTCAGAAGGCCACACACAGGAAATTTCCAAGGGGTGAGCTAATCTACCAATTAAATAGACAGAGGTTAAGTTGCACCAGTGCTGAAATGGGGAATCTGCTCAACTGGGAAGAGGTGGGGAATGGGGATCAAAGGGATATAACAGTTCCTATGTTAAGCAAACAGCACAGCAGGCAGGATTAGTTAAAAAGACTTCTCCAGACCCTAGGTTCTGTCGACTGCAGTGAATTCTGGGCCTAATCATTTATGGAAATGTTTTCATGTATTTCATGCCAGTGAATAAATAAATCAAAACAAGGGGCAATTTTGTAGCTCATAATGTGTCTGTCATCACTACCTGGAATGGCTGAGGCAGAGAGTCCAGATTCCCTTAACGAAAAATTTAAGGGAAAAGGGAATAAAGAGTTAAAACTAAAGCCACTCTAATTAGATGCTCTCTAATTAGAGACAGATGACTGGTGAAGGGTTAACCTGAAGGCTACTAGCCCTCAGGTGAGGAAAGAAGTTGAGGAGGAGATTCTTAACATTGAAAACTCAGCTGGTGTGGGAATTGAACTGATCCTGTTTGAAACCCTCTGCATCGCAGACCAGTCATCCAGCCAGCCAAGTGAACCAACCCCCTATATTTCTGATGACACAGTGAAATGAAGTCGGGTTGGAGGAGGCTGAGCACCATCATGGACCAGATGGACTGAATGGCCAGCTTCTGTGCTGCTAATCCTGTGTAATGCTTTGTAACAAGACTGCTACATTGCTAATGTAGATGCCAGCCTAAGACTTCATCAAACTGTGCCTGATCCTCCCAGAGGTCATAGATGGATAAACATATTCTGTTTTCCCCAACACTACCATCCCTCAGTTGAATGGAGTGTTTGACACCTTTAAAGAATTCTGACTGTAATTTTATTCAATATTGTTCTGCTAGGTTTAGATGGCGCAAAACAGTTTTGTCTTCTCCCAAGCTGCAGAGAAATTCAATGCAGAAAGCCTTGAAGACTTATCCCATTGTTTTACTCATAATTCACTCTGATAGTATGCAGAAAAATCATGAAATCGTTATTTGAGATATATTCGCGAGCTTAAAAGTTGGTTCCACGGTATAAATCACAGCTAGGACTGTCAGATGCTGCAATCAACAGACATATAAGTGAGATTTAAATTGATGATCATTGTGTAATGTGGTGCTCAGTAGTTTTGCACATTTGTCTATCTCTGCATGGGCATCAGCTGAGTTAGACAAAAAATATTAAGACGGCCCAAATAACAACAGGTAGGGTGTGGGGAAATGTTGGCCTGGAGACTGTGCAGGGACTATACCAAAGATAAGGTATGAAGTAAACAGGACTGGCATGGTGCTGAAGCAGGCCATTCAGCCCATTGTGTCCCACTGACTCTCCGAGCATATTAAGAATCTCCTGCCTATTCCCCACAACTGAGAATTTTGTATCTATTTTACACTGCAAGGTGGGTGAGTTTCCAGCCAGCTCAATAAACCTTTGCATTTATTTCCATCAAATAGCTGCACCGTGTTTTGATTTCAGGCTTCGCTAGCGAGTCCTCAATACTAAAGTGTGTAGTCATTAGAACAAGGGCCAGGTGGATTTCATTGAGTCTGAGATCCCTCATTGGGGTTGTTAACCTGCGCCAATAAGGGAGCCGTGACTGACAGGTATAAACAGGAGATCCAAAGATTCTCCTCACACCACGGACTGGCTCTGAGCTGGTTTGCCAGAGCCTATGTACTGTGAAGGTGTAAATAAAGGGTGACTTGGTATTGAAACCATGGAAATGGCCCTGAATGGGAATGAGGCAAGGTCGATGCACAATCAAATCCTGTGACCACCAAGTTTGGGTAGGTTAGGCAGTCCTGAACAAACACATGGAGCGCATGAAATTTACTACCCAGCAAACCAAGCAAGAGCAAAAAAAAGTGACCCTCTCATGACAGCCAGAAAGGCCTGTCAGAAACAGTGGTATTCCCCCAATCTGTATCACGTCAAAGGAACCTCAGAGTTCCAGATAGATGCAGCGTCAATACTGCGACCACGGGAAGAAGAGGAGGAAACTCTTCCCAGACGCACCGGGCACAAGAGTCAGGCTATGGTCTGGTACATGCTGCCCGTGTCTAAGTCAGAGTCGGAGGAACTGGACTTGGGATGAAAATGTCCCGGGAGAAGCTACAAGGAAAAGAGCAGGTCTGCGTTGCTGGACTTAGGGTGGGAGGGATGTATTGATTGGAATGAGGGCCAGCCGTATCTCAGTGACTAGGAGATCCCTGATTGAGATTGTTAACATGGGTTAATCAGGGAGCCCTGGCTGACAGCTATGAACAGGAGACTTGAGTCTCCTAACTCCAGGGAATGGCTCTGAGCACCTGGTTAAAGCCCATGTACTGTGCATGTGTAAATAAAGGGGGACTTGGTGACGCGGTGCCAGCCTCTGTGCAGTTATTTCAAAGGGCAAAAGAGAAACTTTAAAGGGGCACAGTCTTCACATAAAATTATTGGGGAACCTTTACCAGATAAAAGCCATGCAGTGCAAACAACTTGGAGATTTTACAGGAAGCCTCTGTCGTTTTGGCAAATGGTTTGTAGGAACAGCAGCACCAGTACAAGCTCATCCTGCCTTTCATGGCCAATCTAAAAACTGCTTTGTCTACTGCCTTTGCCCCAGGTCATCCAAACAAAAAAAAGCAACCAATCTCAGATTTAAAATTCACTGTTGTTCAAGCAAAACTTGCAAAGAATTAAGGGGAAGTTTGAGTCATCCTTTGCAAATGTGTTTGTTTAACTTGCTTTTTCAAAGCTGCATGTAACCCATTGTACCTCCTCTCTTTTTAAAGTAGTGCCCATTTTTTAAATTTGCAGTCCATAGTCCAAAAAAGATGACAAAGTTTGGTCTCTTTGCAATGAATTGACAGCAAGCATTGAGAAGAGAGAAAGGCTTGCATTTATATAGCACTTTTCATGACCGCCCTGATATCTCAAAGCATTTTACAGCCAATTAAGCACTTGAAGTGTAGTCCCTGTTGTAGTGTAGGAAGCACAACAGCTAATTTGTGCTCAGCAAACTCCCACAAACAACAATACGATAATGACTAGATAATCTGTTTCTGTAATGTTGATTGAAGGATAAGTGTTGGCCAAAACACTAGATGGAACGCCCCCCACTCTTCTTCAAAACAGTGCATTTGGAAATTTCACATTCACCCAAGCAGGCAGATGGGACCTCTGATGAAGGGTCTAGGCCCGAAACGCCAGCTTTTGTGCTCCTGAGATGCTGCTTGGCCTGCTGTGTTCATCCAGCCTCACATTTTATTATCTTGGCAGATGGGACGTTTGTTTCATGCCCCAACCTAAAGATGAAAAACAGCACTCTTGGCAGTGCAGCACTCCCTAATCCTCACAAGTAACAAACTCAGTTTCAGTCCACACAGATAGTAGGAACTGCCGATGCTGGAGTCTGAGATAACAAGGTGTGGAACTGGAGGAAAACAGCAGACCAAGCAGCATCAGAGGAGAAGGAAAGCTGATGTTTCAGGTCTGGACCTGGAGGAACCTGATGCTGCCTGGCCTGCTTTGTTCATCCAGCTCCACACCCTGTTATCTCAGTTTCAGCCCAGTTGTCTAGAGTAAGCAGGCCAGAAGATGGCAACTCCAACAGCAGCACTCCCTCAGTGGTCCAGTCAGGAATTCTGAGGAAGGGTCCCTGGACCCAAATTGTTAACTCTGTTTTTTTTTCTTCACAGATGCTGCCAGGCCTGCTGAGCTTTTCCAGCAACTTCAGTTTTTAGGGTGTCTGCTTTGGTTTTTGTGCTCAAACCTTGGAATGGGATTTGATCCCAGAGCCTTGTGGTACAGCGATGAGTGTGCTCACAATATACAAAAAGAAAACAAAGAACTACAGATGCTGGAAATCAGAAACCAAAACAGAAATTGCTCGCTAGGAAAGCAGGTTTGGCAGCTTCTGAGGGAGGGCGGCAATATGAGGTATGTTAACACTTCACATTGAAAGAATACTGTTAACGCCCATGACACCATTGCAATTCTTTGTGAGATTTGCTGGATTTGTAAAGGCCATTTATCTGACTGTTAAAATAATTCTATCCATTCTTGCGCACAGGAGAATAAACAAGGCTGTTGAGGAGCAGAGAAATGGGTAACACGTTGCTGAATCACAGAATTGTTCAGACGCAGAAGGAGGCCATTCAGCCCATCATGCCTGCACTGGGTCTATCACCTCGTGCCAATCTCCTGCCTTTTCTCCAGTTCCCTGTGCACCACTTCTATCCAAATAATTATCTAATGACCTCTTGAATGCCTCCACTGTGTTTCCAGGCAGTGCATTCTTAAGCCTAATGACCAAGTACTTTCCTACCCTTTCCCCTTAATGTTTAACTCCCTTACTGATCAAGAATCTTCCTATCTCATCCTTAAATATACACTGGGACTGTATCCCCACGAGTCAACCATCTGAAAGAAGAAATTCCTCTTCATCTGAGTTTTGAATTGGCATCTGTTTATTCTGAGACAGTGCGATCTGATCCTGGACTGCCCCATGAGGGGAAACAACTTCTTAGTACTTACCCTGTCAAGCACGTTCAAGACTCTCATACGTTTCAATGAGACTACCTCTCATTTTCAAAAGTCGAATGAGTAGAATCCTGATCTGTCTAGTCTCAGCTCATAAAACAGTCCAACCAAACCGAGGAGCATCGGAGTGTATCTTCTCTGAACTGCCTCAGATGAAATGATACTTCAAATAAGGGACCACGACTCTCACAGTACTGGCAGATACGCACCTGTTGTTTTTCTCTCTCATGCCCTTACCTAACAAGAGTCTCTCTCAGTCACCATTTTGAAAGCTTGATTTGAGAGCTGCATTCATGCTTTTTCTGATAGAGATGGAGCCTTCCAAATTTCCACAAACTTTTGCGTTGGAAAAATATCACTTGTTTACAATCCAAAATCAGTTAGATCTGAATTTTAAGAATAAGCCCTGTCATTATTTATTTATTTTTTGCCACCAGAGGTAGTCCACCTGCTCTATTAAACCCTTATTAACAGCAGTGCAGAATTTTTCCTGATAAGAGCGACATGTTGCCAAAACATTTAATCATAGGGGTTGGTTACCTCACTTGACTCGATGGTGATGCAGAGCATTGCCAACAGCATGAGTCGATTCCCATTACCAGTTTGAGATTGCTATGGAGATCTCACCTCCTCAACCTCATTCTCACGCAATGACCCTCAGGTTAAACCACAACCATCCACCTCTACGTAATGAGAGCGCAGCCCTACAGTCATCTGGGGCTATGGCAACTTTACCTTTTCCCTTTAATCTAGTCGGAAATATACTAGAATAGCTCATTTTGTTTGGGATTTGGCATTCTTGAATGTGTCCTGATGAGTAGGAGACAGAAACACATTGTTCTTTCTGGGAAAAATCCTTCTTAACATTTCAAACACCTCAGTCTTGTCATCCCTCTATCTCCGATACATGTCACTTTGATGGCAACCTTCTTTCACAATTTAGCAGTTGTTCTGACAAAGCTTGTTGCATCATATGGAGATGGTGGTGTTTAAGGTGTCCTCCACAATAGGGTATACTGCATTCTAAGCTTCCCGAGTGAATAATGGGGGAAGTTTTCTCTGCGGGTAAAGTTAAACAGTAGTGCAAGTGTCCAGATAAGGAAAGAAGGAGACTTGAAGTGGAAAGGGAAAGGGAAAAAGAAGCATTGTAATATTTTATACGTTTAAAATTTTCCATCAGCTGTTTACCATGAACTGTTGCGCATAGAGTCCTCTTGGCAATTCCTGACTGGGAGCTTATTAAACAAACATGAAGATAAATTCCTGGTTAAAGAAAAATCATTAAATCGATGCAATGAAGAAAAATTAAATGACAGTGGATGTGAAGAAGCAGACAATATTTAAATAAGAAAGTGAGTTGATGGTGCTAATTTTATTTTGGTTGAAAAAATATTAATTTTTACTTTGTTTAAATATCTCCTATGGCCAGGAATTTAAAATTCAGATATCATTTGAATAATTCTTCTGAATTACTGTTGTATTCCCTCCCTCCCTGTAGTTGGCTGCATTCAGTATTAAACTACCTAATCTGATCCATCAGCTATTTTTGAGATGCTTAATCTAAACTGAAATGAATTTTAACAGCGCAGTCTCTTTTTTATGCCTGTGTGTTTTTTTTCCATATATAAAGTATTCTATGTGCTTAACTGTAAAACAATTTATGCTGAACTGCAAATGAGAATGAGGTATTTCATCCTTATCCTACATTATCAGCTGGCACTCCTTATAAATAATTGCATTAAAGTTTAATATGGCACATGTATAATGTCAAACTTGTATTGAACAGTTTCTCTTAGAGTGAAGTGCAATAGCAAATATTGCTGTATTTAATATGCCAAGGCCCTGGCAGTCATTTTTCAAAGCTCTTTTAATATGAAAGGAACAGTTCCATTAATGTTTTCGAGCAACAATTCAAGCCATCCTTTGTTAACTGCCCTTGTTGTTAAAAATAATATGAGCTCTCTTGTAACAGAGCAACATTTTAATTATATTCTGTCTTTTTTTTCTCTCAGACATTTTTTTTGAGAGAAAGAAAATCACTGGAGGCTTGTAAATGTTGCTATTTTAAAACTGTTGCTGCATTGCTTCTGAGGAAAGCCGAGCACACTTTCTCAAAAACCAATGCACTTTTTGGCTCCCGTGTTGTAATCTGTTTGCATAGTGCCTCCTCGTGTCAACTGGATGCCTGTGGACCAGGGGCAATGTATTCATTACTGTCCAGTTTGTTGCGCAAGCTGCTTCGAGGTCCGCAATGCAGGATCGAGCTGGGATGGTCTCACATTGCAGTTTATTGCCGACACAAAATAGTGCCCCAACAGGTTGGTGAAAAGAAGTTGAGTTGAGTTGTGTCACAATATGTGCTGCGTGGTGTCTAAGTCTGCAGTGTTTGAACAATGTTGCACAAACCTGACAGAGGAATAATCTGTAGGAATCATGGTCATTGCAAGAGCACAACTACTCTTTGTCCGATTTTCAATCTGGTAAATCTGGCGCCAAGTCCCATTGTGTTGGTTGTATTTGGGCCCACTAGAACCATTCACTGCCACCAAACCTCCTTATTGGTATCAATTGAAATTCCAACTGGCGGAGAATGCCCACACAATATCTTTGGATGAAGGTTGTCTTAGAGCCATAAATTCACATAGCACAGAAACAGAGCCGTCAGTCCAACCAGTCCATGCCAAACAGAATTCCAAACTAAACTAGTCGCACCTGCCTACTCCTGGCCCATATCCCTCCAAACTTTTCCTATCTATGTGCCTATCCAAAAGTCTTTTAAACATTGTAATTGTACCCACAACCACCACTTCCAAAGGAAATTCATTCCACAGACAAACCACCCTCTTGTAAAAAAAAAATTGCCCTTCATGTTTTTCTTAAATCTGTCTCCTCTCATCTTAAAAATGTGCCCCCGGTATTGAAATCCCCATCCGAGGGAAAGGACAACTACCATGACCCTATCTATATCCCTCATTATTTTATCAATTTCCACAAGGTCACCTCTTAACCTTCTATGCTCCAGTGAAAAAATGTCCCAGCATTTCCAGCCTTTTGATATTACTCAAACCTTCCATACCTGCCAACATCCTGGTAAATCTCCAATGAACCCTCTCCGTCTTAATAATATCCTTCCTTTAACTGGGTGACCAGTATTCTGAAAGAGGCCTCATCAACGTCCTGTAAAACCGTAACATAACATCCCAGCCTCTATACTCAAAAGACCGAGCAATGAACACGTGTGTTAAATGCCTTTTTACCCACCCTTTCTATATGTGACACAAACTTCAAAGAATTATGTACCTGAACCCCTAAGTCCCTACATCACTACTCAAGGCCTTACCATTAATTATATCTGCCCTATCCTTGTTTATTGCAATACCTCGCATTTATCCTGATTGAACTCCATCAGTAGAACACATTAGGTTTACTGTACTTAATCACTTGCTTTGTTGCACCTAAGTTGCGTAAACTTCCCTTGTGCCACCTCACATTAGACTTGAGTGTTATTGTACATGCTCTTTAGTTGTGTAGAACTTAGCGCTTAGAATTCTGCTACTGGTAAACTGGTTAGCTCCTTCAAGGAGTAGTCCATTCTGTCCAGATAGGAAGAGTTTGTTTTGCAATGTCAGTTAACCTTTATACAACAGGCAGGAATTTCACATGAGGTTACCAGCTCACCCAGATTGCTCCGAAACTGATCAGGAGTTAGACAATTAATTGCAGGACACTGCTGTGTTTAAAATCCAGGAAGAATTTTATTTTTGCAGGGGTCAAAAACAATTTCACAAAGAAACACTCCCTTGAAGTAAAAAGAATAAAAAGAATATTTGTCTAAAAAAATAGTAATAATGCTTTTGTGATTTAAAAGCAGGCGATGATGTGGTGACAATCAGCAGAACTATGTCCATTCAGAATTGGCAATTATAATTCATAGAACCCCTGCAGTGTGGAAGCAGGCCATTCAATCCATTGAGTTCACATTCAAAGAACATCTTACCCAGACTCATCTCCCTATCCTATTCCTGTAACTTTCCATTTCCAATGGCTAATCCACCCAGCCTTCATGTCCCTCTATCTGCACTATTGGCAATTTGACTTGGGCAGTCCATGCCAAGGAATAGGTATGGGTTAGGGGGAACCACTGGTGTCCATCACTACAGCTGTAAAAATGCTAACGAAAGCTACGTCTCCAGTATCCATGACAGTGTTGTGAGTGCCCTGGGATGAAGCACAGGAGGCTAAGTTAGCCATGTTAGGGGCATTTAAACAGTCCTTGGATAAGCATATGGATAATGATGGGATAGTGTAGGGGGAGGGGCTTAGATTAGTTCACCGGTCGGCGCAACATCGAGGGCCGAAGGGCCTGTTCTGCGCTGTATTGTTCTATGTTCTATGTTCTATGTGGAGATGCCGGTGTTGAAACTGGTGGGCAAAGTCAGAAGTCACATGACACCAGGTTGTAGTCCAACAGGTTTATTTTAAATCACAAATTTTCGGAGAACTGCTCCTTCACCTGACTTCACCTGATGAAGGAGCAGCACTCAGAAAGCTTGTGATTTCAAATAGAACATAGAACATAGAACATTACAGCGCAGTACAGGCCCTTCGGCCTTCAATGTTACGCCGACCTGTGAAACCAATCTGAAGCCCATCTAATCTACACTAATCCATTATCATCAATATATTTATTCAATAACCATTTAAATGCCCTTAAACTTGGCGAGTCTACTACTGTTGCAGGCAGGGCATTCCATGCCCTCACTACTCTCTGAGTAAAGAACCTACCTCTGACATCTGTCCTATATCTATCACCCCTCAATTTAAAGCTATGTCTCCTCGTGCTAGCCATCACCATCCGAGGAAAAAGGCTCACGCTGTCCACCCTATTTAATTCTCTGATCAGTTGGACTTCCATTTGGTGTCATGTGACTTCTGACTGAGTTAACCGTGTCACTGAGCCGTGTATGAGCGAGGTCAGGATTCACCGCAGTTCCTGTTTGAGATGAAAAAGTTTGCTGACACTCCCGCTCTGGAATCTGGCAGAATTCCAGCAGCTCCTGGAGACACGGGATATAACGATGTGCCTTTGCAGTGTTCACCCCAAGAGAAATAAATAATATGTTGTAGGTTTTGTGGGTGAGTACCAACTTTCAAAGGGAACAACAATTTACATTGCATGAGAAAAGGGTGCAACTAGGTCTGCAACTCAACTCTGGTTGAGATGCTATCATGGAAAATACACTGGAGAACTGTTGACCCCCAGTTTCTTTTGTTGATCTTGGAATTGGATTCCCTAAAAATTGGTCGAAAAGATATGCACCCACGCAGAGGGAGACAAAGGGAATATATCCATTCACTGCACTTGTCTTGAATTGAACACATCTAATACAAACAAAAACAGAAATTGCCAGAAAAGCTCAGCAGGTCTGGCAGCAAATGCAAAGAGAAATCAGAGTTACCATTTCAAGGTCGAGTGATCCTTCCTCAGAACTGATGGTAGCTAGGAAAATGTTGGTTTGTATACAGAAGATAGAGTTGGGAGATGGGTATGGAGTAAACAATAGGTTGAGATGGAGAAGAACAGCTGAACAGACAGAGGAGTGGAGAAAGATCTGACTAAGAGGGTGAATAGCGATTAATGGGGACTGTTAATGGCTAATAATGAGAGGTGTGCAATAGTGGACTGTGTGATGCCATTTGTATAAGACCCCGGTCACTACCATATCAAAGGCCAATCCCGATGATACAATTGATTTGCACTTTGCACTCTCTTTGAAAGTGATATTTCATCAAAAAAAGGACCTGGAGGTTGAGCCTTTTTATCAAGATCTGGGCCTTAGTATTCTCCAAATTGCACGCTAACCATTTGCCTTCATGCAATGTATGACACATCTTTTATTTTTTACCTCTACAACTGTATATGGAATTGGAATAGTTTGGTTTGCTTTGATCAGTGTGAAAGCAATGGGGAGAAGGGCTTTTTTTTTCTGTGCTGTAGATCTCCATTCACCATGGCTTTCAGTGCAGCCTTTAAAAAAAAATCGCTGGCCCAGTTTTGAGTTGAGAAGAGCAATCTGAAAGGAGTTGATGGACTTGTATCTGCTGCTTGTTGGAAGTCTCACGAGGGTTCCCTTGATCAAACCCAGCTCTCCTCTGTGGTTGATCAGCATTCATAGTATTCAGCTGGCCTGAAGACTGTGCCAGATAATCTCTGCTGTCTGTTGCCTGGTGTGGAAATCATAAATGTGTTTTTTAGAAATGCATTTGCAGGTCTGTGACAACTAGACCAAATCCTTTCTGAACACTTTTCAAATACTGTAATCAAATACAGCATTCCAACCACTACGACGACTGTGGCATTCAAAATAATTCATTGTATGCACAGCACTCCAGAAACTCTTTGGAACAGTGTGGTAACCTCTCTATAAATGTAAGTCTTTTTTTTATGTTATGTAAGGTCTTTTATTTTTAAAGCCCATATGAAAGGGCTTCAATGCCATGAAAAATTATTGGCAGTACCACTCTCTTTAAACAAGACAAAAGAAAATAGCGTACATTTATCTAGCACCTTTCAGGTCCTCGAAATGTCCCAAGACTTTCTACAACCGATGTGACGTTTTTAAGGAATTGTCACTGTTATAATTGGGAGATTGCAGATATTTTTTCTGATTTTTATAGCAAATACAGGCAAATGGGCTCCTGCATTTCCACAAAATTTATATCAATCATGTCTTGCATTCATCTTTTGCCAAATTGTTGATAACCATGTAACAATGGTGGGTACCCTACAATGTCTTATTTTATTCATTTCATGGGATGTAAGCATTGTTGGCTGGCCAGCATTTATTGCCTGCTCCTAGTTACCATTGAGAGGGTGGTGCTAGCTGCCTCTTTGGCCTGCTGCAGTCCATGTGCTGCAGGTAGACCCATAATGTCCCAAAGGATGGAATTCCAGGATTTGGACCCAGCAACACTGAAGGAATGGGAATATATTTCTAAGACAACTTGGAGGGAAAGTTGTGAATGGTGGTGTTCCCATATATCTGCTGCCCTTGTCTCTCTCGATGGAATTGGCCACGGGTTTGGAAGGTGCTGCCTGAGGGTCTTTGGTGAATTTCTGCAGCGCGTCTTGTAGATAGTATACAGTGCTGCTACTGAGTGTCAATGGCAGAGGAAGTGAATACATGAAGATGTGATATCAGCCAAGCAGGCTGCTTTATCTTGGATGATGGGAGCCAAGTGGAGAGTATTCCATTACTCTCTTGACTTGTGCCTTGTAGATAGTGGACAGGCTTTGAGGAGTCAGGAGGGATGCTACTCACCGCAGTATTCCCAGTCTCTGACCTGCTCTTGGAGCCACAGTATTTATATGAGGCGTTCAGTTGAGTGCTTGTGCTTGGTTCCATCTTGGGAAAGGCAGTCAGAAAAGATATCTATTTTCTTTTCCGTTCAATGCGATCTATAAATTGGCACAGTGCTATTGAGTGGAGTGCCTGATACTTGCACGAACAGCTGGTACAGGAGCCAGCTGGAGTTTCTCTTCAGTCTAAGGACCAGCTGAAGGAAAAACATAACACTGCTTCTTGCTAAGCGCCACGGGTTAAATCAAGAATGCTGATGATTACTGAAACAAAAGGAAAATGTTACACAATAGAATGGAAAACTACGAGGTTTGAATGTGCAGTTTATCTTGTCAACAAATCATTTGCTTGCAATGATTGATGTTCAAAAAAAGGCACAAAAGAAAATACTGGCTCTCAAATAACGCCCAGAAAATGTTGGGAACTGCGCAGCAGTTGAACATCGATGTAACGAGAGCAGACAAGTTAACATTTTGAGACTGTAGCCCTCCATCAGCTACAGGTCTGATTCGTTCCGACAATTTTTGTTCTGAAGGTTTATCAGTTTGGTTGAAATGTTACTGAAGTTGTAAGCTAGTGAGTTCCAGTCTTAGTGCAGTCATTTGCAAATTTAAATTTAGTTTAATTGATCTGGAAATCATTTCTTGAAAACTGATTTCAGAGGAACATAGCAACAGAGATGGGGTAAAAATCCAATTAGTTCATTAATAGTAAAGCTGTTATTCTTCCTGATTCTAGCTTAGACGTCGCTCCAATTGTATACCATCACGGTCACCTCTTAACAAATCCAAAGTGGCTGAGCAAAGCATCAATTGTTATAAAAACAGCACAAAGTATTGCGGATACTGGAAATCAGAAACAAAAACAGAAATTGCTGGAAGAACTCAGCAGGTCTGGCAGCATCTGAGGAGAGAAATCAGACTTAATATTTTGGGTCCAGTGACCCTTCTTCAGAACAACCCCAAACCTTCTTTAGAACGATCCTGACCTCAACTTTCTGCTGCCAGACCTGCCGAGTTTTTTCAGCAATCTTTGATTTTGCATCAATTGTTGCAGACTGCTGTCAACAGTTGTAAAACCATATTAAAGCCATATTTTTCTATATTTTTGATTGTGGACTGAAATGGGAAAAGGACTATTTTTAAAACCAAATATTGCTGAGGGACTTCTGCACTTTTGTTTTCAAAAGCGAGCTTCCACCACTTATTGTGAATGCTGGTTGCACAGTTTTTTTTTGTTCAACCAATAGAGGCAGGTTATCGCAGATAGATTGCACCAGGAGCAGGGTACAAGGTGAGATTCACCTGGCAACAAACAGCTGATTGGTCTGTGGAGTGATAGCCAGTTATCGATGGTAGAGGCAGTTTGGTGGGGGAGGACAGTATTTCCAGTCTTTAGGGTCCCTGACCTCAAAGAAGATGATATAGCCTCTCCCCTACCCACCCCCCCCCGACCTACCTTGCCTCTACACAACCCAATTGCCTAGTGAAGTGCTCGAGGTGTACTAATGGAATTGGACCTTCCCAAAAGGTGAGGCTAATCTCTCACCATCTCACCAGGCAGTGAGTGAGACGCCCTGTTTCATCCTTTGATCAT
This sequence comes from Stegostoma tigrinum, assembly GCF_030684315.1. Taxonomy (NCBI): domain Eukaryota; kingdom Metazoa; phylum Chordata; class Chondrichthyes; order Orectolobiformes; family Stegostomatidae; genus Stegostoma; species Stegostoma tigrinum. The sequence continues at coordinate 15,438,523 of NC_081389.1, read as the reverse complement.
TGTCAGTGAGGGCAGCCATTTTTCTCATCTCAAAGTAAAGTTATTGGGGTACACTGAAGCTGCAAGTTTTAGCTTGTCTCTTCCATTCAGAACTCCACCAGCCAAAGGAAAGAGAATCTCCTCAGGCCATCTCCTCCTCCTGGGACAAATACCTGTCAGAACTGCTTCCCAACTCAGTTGTGCAGACTCCAACATTCTGTGCTCTTCAGCAAAGTTCCCGCAATCTGATGAGCCAAACTGCAAACAATTTATTTTTCAAATTGTGACAGTTTAAAATTAATTCTGGTTTAATTTAAGCCATTGTTCACCCAGTCAGATTTATTGGAGGGCGATAGTGTTCTTTATTTTGTGTTCCCATGGTAACGGTAATGGTTTCTCCACGGCGCTGCGGCTGTAGACTCAATAATCTGGTTTTCTGAATCAATGTGACCTTACAGAGTTTATAAAATCAGGAGGAGCATGGATAGGGTGAATGGCCAAAGCCTTTTCTTCAAGGTAGGGGAGTCCGAAACCAGAAGGCATAGTTTAAGGTGAGGGAAGAAAGATTTATATGGGACCTAAGGGACAACTTTTTCATGCAGAGGGGGATGTGTATGGAATGGTCTGGCAGAGGAAGTGGTGCAGGCTGGTACAATGACAACATTTAAAAGGCATCTCGATGGGTATATGAATAAACAGGGTTTAAGAAGGATATGGGCCAAATGTTGGTAATGGGACGAGATTTAATTTCGGATATCTGGTCAGCGCGGATGAGTTGGACTGAGGGGTCTGTTTCCGTGCTGTGTAACTGTACGACTCTACGTGACATTACTGTAATCCGATCTGAAACCGGTTTGGAACAGTGTGGTTGTGATTACATAAGGAGACTAGTGCCTCTCAGCATTGTGTTTTTTTCCTCCTAATTAACCTGTTTAGCAATGTTATTGCACAGGTTTGGATAAGGTGGGACTTAAACCTGGGCCTCCCAGCCCAGGTATAAAGACAGTACCACTGTGCCATAGGAGGGTCATCCTCTCAGGTCTGTTCCTCCATTTGACTAGTTTGTAGCTGATCTGTAACTTGACAACAACCAGCTACCTTTTACAGCATATCCCGTACTCAGAAATCTTTTCGCCTGTAAAAGAAAACATTTAATCCTGAGCCTCTGTAGCTTTTTGGGAAAGAGAGGACTTGGCACAAACAGTGCAGAAATTTCCGAAAGAGGGTCACTGGCCCCGAAATGTTAACTCTGATTTTTCCATGCAGATGCTGCCAGACTTAGGTGCAATTTTCGAGCAATTTCTGTTTTTGTTACGTGTGAAGTGAATTTCTTCCCCACACCAGCCTAAAACTGTATGATTCTAATTCCGAAGTATTGTGCAAAGAATTGATGTTGGGGGAGGGGGTTCCCCCATCCAGGAGAAGGTACATCTGACGGAGCGGCCCACACAATCGTGCTCTGGAGAGTATCTGCCTCAAATGTATGCTCAAATCTTTGGACTGAGCTTTGAACTCGGGACCTTCTGATTCAGAGTCAGAGGGCAAACACTGCTAACACAGGAAACATCTTGATTTTGCATTTCACACTTTGTGTCTGTCGCACTACATCGAAAGAAACACCTTCTTTTCACCAATCAGATAGGGAAATGGCCTACTGTCTCAATTTTGGCCACCATGATTTTTAACCTGCAGAGACAAATAAACTGTTGAGAAGTATTGTTGAATAATTAGACCTCAATTCTAACATCTCGGAAGTGAATGTACGAACGGTATCGCCCAATGCTTTTCACCATCTCCCCTTCCTTTTTGTGCCCCTGTCAACAGTTCCCATTGCTAACTGTCATCTCTCATCAAGTACATAACATCAACAAGCTCATAAAACTGGACACTGCTTCCTAATGAGCACTGTGACAGCTGCTCTTAAGGGTATTTTGAATCATCTGTGGAGAGAGAAAAACATTTTGAGTCTGGTATGACTCCTTTCTGATGAAACATTAACTCTATTTCTGTCTCCACAGGGGTTGCTCAGACTTGTCGAGTTTCTCCTGCAATCTCTGTTTTTGTTGCTCAGAAAATAATATCCACTGGTTGAGTTAAGTCCTGGAGTATGCAGTAATGCGATTGATTATCTCCCAAAGGCTATCATCTCACCAGCACCTGCATTAACAGAAGCAAATAACTGTAAGGTGCAAACCCAATTTATTTTCTATTTTGTTTTGGCCAATTCCACATCTTGGCATGATCTGGGGAGAAAAAAAGTTGCCACAACAATTCTTCAGTCTGTCTCCTCTTCAAGGCTGCCTCAAGGATTGTGCAAACACACTCGAAGCTTGAATTGTATTAGAGCCGTGCACCCATTCTGACTTCTGCAAAAGCGTTAGTTCTCCAGTGGACCTGCGCTCTTTTTTCAGAAACCGACAAGAAAACCCAATATTACTCCAGGCAGCACATAATCTGACCTCTCACTAAGGAAACAGATGCATTCTAACAGTGAGAAGACTTGTTTCCAAAGATTTTGGCGAGGGCATAGGTAGATAAGACTCTCAGTGACTCCAAGGCAGTTTTGTCATTTGACACACAATCTACGCTCGGCTATTGATAGTAATTTGACAGTGTGTCCAACAGACACCTGCCTGCCTCAAGGCTGCAATAAATGATGGTGGAAGTGGTGAGCTTTGTCGTTCCAAGGACTGGTAATAATTGGAAAGTGCGTGATCCCCAATAACAGCCTAAGGCCAGAATCACAGCAGGGCAAAGCGAGTAGAAGCCATAGTATAGATCCCAAGTTTAGCTGGTTCATATATTGTGAGAAGTATGTCTTTTAAAGTTTTCTGTTTGCCCATCAATTTTGATAAAGCATGGTACTAAGTCATGACAATGAGTAACAAGGAAGGAACGGTGGTCCAGTGATTAGTCCAGCTGCCTCACAGCACCAGGGACCCAGGTTTGATCCCACCCTTGGGCGACTGACTGCATGAATTTTGCACATTCTCCCTATGTCTGCATGGGTTTCCATCAGGTATTCTGGTTTCCTCTCACAGCCCAGCAGGCAAGGTGGATTGGCCATGCTAAACTGTCCAGGGGCAGGTAGGCTAAGTGGGTTAGCCATGGGAAATGGGGGCAGGGGGTTTTGTGGCTAGGTCTGGGTGGGATTCTGCTCAGAGGGTCAATGTGAGCTCAATGGGCCAATTGGCCTCTTCTCACTCTGCGGGGATTCTCTGAAAAACTAACGAATGCGTATATTTTTGGAAGCTGAAACAGAAATTTCATGATGCATGCACTTAGAGGTCAGGTAGGAGATCGAAATAAGGTGTGGGAACACTTCCGCAGTAAATTGAGTTGCTACAGCATTCATTTCCATGCTAAAACGAATCAACATTTTTATACAATGAAAATGTGACAGGTTTTCTCCCGCAGTCAAAAGGTGCAGAGACTTGGGACTCTGTACTGTGATTTTAGAGGTGGGAACTAGTGGTATTACTGATAGACTGTTAAACCAGGGACAAAGGGAATGTCCTCTGGACCATGGTTCCAGTCCCCCCATGCCAGATGGTGGAAATCTGGAATTAAACGTGTAATGATAACCACTAAATGATTGTTGATTCCCAGGAAAAACACATCTAGTTCACTAAAGTCCTCCTTACCTGGTCTGGCCTACATGTAACTCCAGACCCAGCAGCAATGTGCTTACTCATAGCTGCTCTTTCATGTAATTAGGGATAGACAATAAATGCTGGTCGAGCCAGTGGTGCCCACATCCCATGAGTGAAGAAAAAGCACTCCTTGGAATGAAGACTAAGGGAAAATTTGACAGACATTTTCAAAATTATGAATGCACTGGGTACTGTAGATAGGAAGAAACTGTTCCCAGTGGTAAAAGGAATACGACTGAGAGAGCAAAGAAGTGCAGATGCTGGAATCTGTACTGAAAACAAAAAAATGCTAGAAGTCACAGCGGGTCAGGCAGCATCCGTGGAGAGAAAGCAAAGCAAGCGTTTTGAGTCTAAATGATTCTTCTAAGTTTGAGAGACAGGTTTAAAGTGATGTGCGAAAGAAGCAAGGGTAATGCGACAAAAAAAATCCCTGACACAGTGGGTATGGAATGCACTATCTACAAATGTGGTGGAGGCAGATTCACTTCAGGCATTAAAGAGGACATTGGGTGTTTATTTGGCTAGAAATGGTGAGTAGGGATATGAGGAAATGGCAGGAAATTGGTAACAAAACTAACGCAAGAGGCTGACTAGCCTTCTTTAGCACTGTGATGATTCCATGATTTGTCTCCTTTAATGGTTTAACTGTATTTGGAGATCACTTTTTCATGTTGAATATTTTAATCTCAGTTTTAGAATGCACCTTTCAGGGAATTAATTATAAGCAATTAGCTACGCAGTCTCACTGCATTAAGCGTTAAAGTCAGAAGACCCATCTCAAAGGGACCTTTGAAAAGCAATGATATGTATGTTGCCATAAACAAACGATTTATTAATGCATTTGAACAGTATTTAAGTCATTGTACATCTGCAGGAGAAAAAGTTTTGTTACAAAACTGTCCCCACTGTTTATTCTAAAGATTGTGCCCTTCACTGTGGGAATCAATGAGTACGGCTGAGACTTCTGTGAGTAGAGACGGTGCAGTTAAAAAAAAGATCATTATCGAATACTGTCTAAGATGAATCTTGAATATTATTTAATAGTTGTGAATGGTGCAAAAGGGCATCCAATAAAATAAAAAATTAAAACAGCTCTTTGACAAAACACTTTTCACTCATACCACTGTCAAAGATAATGGAAAGTGCAAGATGCAGTTTTAAATTAAAAAAAAGGTGCCCCCAGAATAATAACAGGGCTGAGAAACCTCTACAGCGGCCAGTATCTTGTCACCAAGTCACCATTTATTTCCATATATAGTGCTTGACACTGGTCCAGCTTCCTCAGAGCCAGTTCTCAGAATGAACAGATCCTTTGACATTCCTGTCAGCCAGGGCTCCCTGATTGAGGTGGTTAACCTGGTCCAGTCACAGAACTCATATTCCATGAGGTTCACCTGGCTGACCTCATCATAGTCACTACAAGGGCTGCATTTACTGCCTACCTAAATGCCCTGTGAAGGTGTGAGAGGATTGAACCTCTGTGCTCACGGTCCTTCCTATGATGGCATCATAAGATCTTTGGAAATAGGACGAGGAAGAGGCCACTTGGTCCATTGAACCTGCTTCACTGGTCGGTAAGATCAAAAGTATCTGAATGCGACCTCAATTCCACTTTCCTGCCTGACCCCTGTAACCTTTGACATCCTTGTCAATCAAAATCCCATTGGATAACTCTAGAATTTTGATCCGGTGACGGAGAACTTTCTTTCTTCTTTTGCAGGATGTTGGCATTGTGGGCAAAGCTGGCATTCATTGTCCATTTCTAGTTGGCCCCTTGAGCAGGTGACATTGAGCTGTTGTCGTCAAGGGAACTATGTATCTTGCTCAGAACGTTGCTGATTGTTTTGAGTCTCACATTGACTAGACTTCAGGGCAGATTTCCTTCCTCAAAGTTAAGTCAACCAATTGACCACAGTCAACCAGGACGGCATGGTGGCTCAGTGGTTAGCACTGCTGCCTCACAACACCAGGGACCTGAGTTTGATTTCACCTTCGAGCAACTGTGTGTAAGGCACTGCACATTCTCCCTATGTCTGTGTGGGTTTCATCCTTGTGCTCTACTTTACTCCCACATTCTGAAGATGTGCAGGTTAGGTGGATCGGTCATGTTAAATTGCCCATAGTGTGCCAGCTAGGTGGATTAGTCATGGAATATGCGGGGTGACAGGGATGTGGCCGTGGGTGGTGGTCTGGGTGAGATACTATTTAGAGGGCCAGTGTGGATTTGATGGGCTAAATCGCCTGCTTCCATACTGTAAGAATTATATGAATTGGTTTTTCTGTCATCTGTCATCTGTCAGTTGTGGTTAGCGTTGCTGAGACCAGCTTTCTTTGATTCCGGAATTATTTGGTAAACATGAGTTTAGCTTCCCTGATACCTGTGCTCGGATTCAAACTCACATTTTCAGATCATTCATTGGGAGCTCCTGGATTTTTTAGCCAGTAACAGAACCATGATTCTGCCAATCAGTCACATTCTCCGGCTAGTTGAAATGTCAGAGCAAACAAATGAATTGAGTCGACTCAACCATGTGTCTGTTTGTACTTCCTCAATATTCCTTCTCTCTAAGAGCTATTGAGGGTTGGAAACTGTAGATTCCACCATAACCCTGTTATCCCCTTGGAAAGACTTTTTTCTTTCCAGACAATTTCATTTCCAACCTCTACACTGCAATGGAAATCCAAAATTTAGCCTGAGTAAACTTTACATTGCTGAAAATTTTGCTGTTAATATTTTATTCCAAGATCAAAATACAGCGATTTATTTTTTTAAAAAATGCAGCTCTAACCTCTGCTCAGTGTTCTGACTTTTGCTTTGCCTATTAATGTCTTGCCGCCATCTCCCTGTGCGGAATAGGAAATGTTTATGGGACCTTGAGAATGCTATGTTAAAAGTTGTGGAAATGTTGCGCCCTGACACAACCTGTAAATGTTTAGTAATAAGGTTATGGGCCTTTGAAAGTCATTGAGGATGCTGACGGGTCTTTTGCCAAAGGTGGATTTTCCTGATTTTAAGAAGGGCATTCCCCAGCCTAAAGTTAACTCTGATACCTCATATGATCTGTGCAACTTTATTAAGTAGCTTCATAAGGTATTATGTCAAAGAAGAAATTATTGGCTGGGGATTCAAGAGCTCGGTCTGAGAGGTGGATATAAATAAAGACAACAAGAGAGAACATAATGCAGATTATAGGGGTAAGGGGATGAATATCCTTCAAGAAATATGACAGAAAGAGAAGAAGTAGTAAAATAAGATCAATGCTAAGATTCCACAAGCTGTGGGCTAACTCAAATTAGATTCGACTTATCTCCCTCCCTCTGTCATTGCTGACTTACATTTGCTCTTGGTCCTCCAATGCATCAAATTCAAGCCTTTCACTCACCCCTCCATAGTCTTGCCCCCACAAAATACAGCAACCTCCAGCTCTACTTTCCTTCCCTCTTATCTAACCATTGTTTGTTTAGCTCCAGAAGCCCACACTACTGCTGGGGGAGGGGCAGAGACAGGGGGAATGGGTTCAACCTGTATCGTGTTCCTGGTGGAATTTAGATTCTGTTAATTAATAATTCAGAAATGAAACGCTGGTGCCCAAGGATCATCAATTGTCATTCATGAGGAAAGGCCCATCTAGGTTCAATAACGGGGAGGGAAATCTTCCAATCTTACCTGGGCTGGCCTCCAATTGCCTCCAGACCCACAGCAGTGTGGTTGACATCCTTGCTGTCTGAAATGGACACTCACTTCAAGGGTGATTTTTCATTGATTTTTTGTTATTCTCGCTGCATTATTTGTAGGACCCCTCTGTGCCCAAACTGGCTGCTTTGTCTTCAGTTATGGCCGAGATTACAATTTAAATGTATCCTTAATTTCCTGGAGAGAGCTGTCAGCTGTCCTGAGGCGGTGTGAAGCAATATCTAATTGCAAGTGCTTTATTGTTAAGATTGTTTTCTGAAATAATCACTGCCCTCGCTCGTTTGAGTGTCTTTTTATACAAAATAGCCTGATTGACTCAATGTTGCCCTCCCTTGGCTCCTGAGAATTGAAAAATCCTTTGGCATTATCCATAAACAGCAACATACAAAATCCTACCTGCTGGAATTTTTGTCATCATGACCTCTCCAAGATGTGCACTATTGTGTCTTCAAAAGCAGCCTGCAATGTTTTCCATTTATATTTCCAGCTCACATTCCTAATAGTTAATTATCGCAAGAAATGTGGACAATAATCACTGGAGTCTCGCTGTTTATTCTCTAGAAAGTATTCCAATTAGTACACTTCCTCCTGGGTTTCATTCCCAACTCTTAATTGGTGGACATCCTGGGGACTTTAATTGGATCCAATGCCAGTATGGTGTGCACCTTAATTAAAAAGACACTTTCCTTTCCGAACAGACCTCTGGGACTGTGCTTCACCGGTTATTTTAAGGGCGCTGCCATCTTCTGAGACTTTACCTAGTTTTGTAAACAGAGAAATGATATCATTGAATCCATTGATCTGTCTTGAGCTTAAACAAAAATGAAGCTAAACTTAAAAAGAAAAGAGCAGTGTTGCATATTTGAAGCCACAGGAGAGACAACATTTGCTGTAGACAAATTTAGCCCCATCGGCCTCAGCAATGACTAGATATGGTTGAGTTTTTCTTGGAGGATTGTTTTAAAAAAAAACCTTCTTTTCCTTTGAGACAAGTGTTCTGCTCCTTTAACAGTTCTGTTCGCTTTATGTTTTACATCCAATATGTAATTGAGACATACGGAACATGGAGAGAATTACAGGTGTATGGCTGGTGGGGAAGACAGATTTTGATAATTGTCTGTGGTACCCCAGAAAATATAAAGAAGAGAAGGCTAAATGCCAAAATAATATTTATTGAGTAGTACAGCACAATTATTAATCATAATTCCTGAATGGTTGGCCTTGAGTCACTTAAAGATTGACCCTCAACCCTCTCCCTGTTCCTCATGCCTCTCACTGACTCCGTTTGGATGAAATAAGACAGTGTTGTCTTTCATATGTATTCTGTCCATCTATATCTTTTTCCTTTCCCCCTCTATCCCTCCATTGCTTACCTGTCCATTGGACACTGTGTCCTGGTTGAGTTGCAATTTCCTTCATTTAAGCATCGGAAAGTTGCTTAAATGAAGCTTTGCTTTCTTGCATTTTGTCCAGTGTCTAAATGATCACTGTTTCCAGTTGAAGATAACGTTCACAATCTTGATATCTTCTTTAGCCTGCCACTCAGCACCATATTCCCTCCAGCATGAAGACCACCCACTTGCACCTATCTTTGTCCGACTATTGCTGATACCTTCATCCATTTCAGAGTCACCATCTAGACTCAGTTGTTTCAATGCTCTGCTAGCCAGCCCTTCATCTCCTGTGAACATCAGCTCAGTTTATACTAATCCACCTTGCCCCTAGGCGAACCACACTTTGCACTTGGTGTTTATAGTTTCCAGTTATCTATAATTTAAAATTCCCATCCTTGGATTTAATCCCATCGTGGCCTCCCATTCAATATCTCTGTAAATTCCTCAAACCCCACAATCTTTCAGAAAAACTCTGCATTCCTCTGAGTTAGTCATAAGAGGCGTAGATAAGGCGAATACCAAAGGTCTTTCCCCTGGGGTAGGGGAATTCCAAACCAGAGCCCATAGCTTTAAGGTGAAAGGCAAAAGATTTAAAAGGGACCTGAGGGGCAACTTATTCACACAAAGGGTGGTTTGTATGTGGCGCAAACTGCCAGATGAAGGCTAGTTGCAGGCACAATTACAACATTTAAAAGACATTTAAACAGGTACACAAATAGGAAGGGTTTAGCAGGATATGGGCTAAATGAAGGCAAATGGGATGAGTTTAGTTTGGGAAACTTGGTCGGGCTGGATGAGTTGGACCAAAGGGTGTGTTTCAGTGCTGTATGACTCTATGCCATCTTTACACAACCATGACGAGACATACCCTCAGCCAAGCAAGGCTGTGTTCTCTGGATTAGCCATCCCCAATGTCTCTGTATCCCCACTTTAAAGAGGTTTCCTTACCCTCTTCGACAAAGATTTTGGCCACCCCTTCTCTAATATGACTGGTGCAGTGGAAGATCTTTTTTTCATGTTCCTGTGACCTACCTTGAAATACTTGTCTGCATTAAGTGAGACTCCATGAATGGAAGTTGTTACTGGTTATATCGCTGTATGACCGGGAAGGTAATATGTTATGAAATGAATTAGGCTGAAGCAGTGACAATGTTGCATGGTGCTATGTTTCCCTGAATGCGGGTAAAATGAATTGGAAAAATGCTGCACAGTTACTTACCGATATGTGAAGAAAAATGGCACAGGCTATGGCAATTCGGGGCTGTTTTGCTTCACTGTGGTACATTAATCCAGAACAACAGATTATACTGTATAATCTCTTAGTTCGTCCAGATTACTATGCTATAGTACATGATGTCATCTTTATTTAAAACAGCATGCCTCAATTCACTGATGCCAAATAGCATTGTATTCTAAGATACCTTATTAGCCTCGATCACTCAGCTATATTGCATGATGTAGAATGAGACAGATTGCATGTTGCTACATTGGCCTAGAATCTTTGGTGATGGTGTAACGTTATGTCACATAGCACCTCCGATTAACAAATGTTTGTTGTATCTTGTTCCACAGGTTGCCACAAATGTCATTGAAACACTAGTGTCGTGTGCTAAAAGATGGTGAATTCAACTTTTTCTTTGATTATTTATATGCAGGATGTGGGCATTGTTGGCTGACCAACATTTATTGCCCATTCCTAGTTACCATTGAGAGGGTGGTGCCAGCTGCCTTCTTGAAACGCTGCAGTCCGCATGCTATGGGTTGACCCGCAATGCCATTAGGGAGGAAATTCCAGGATTTTGACCCAGTGTCATTGAAGGAATGGTGATATATTTCCAAGTCAGGATGATGGATGCCTTGAAGGGGACCTTGCAGGGGGTGGTGTTCCCATGTATTTGCTGTACTTGTCCTTCTGGATGGGAGTGGTTGTGGGTTTGAAACGCGCTGTCTGAGGATCTTCGGTGAATTTTTGCAGTGCATCTTGTAGATAGTACACCCTGCTGCTACTGCGCACCAGTGGTAGAGAGAGAAAAAGTCTTATTAAGAGTGAGTGCTGAGCGAGAGCAGAAGAGAAATTCAGGTTTTTTCTTCATATTAATCTCATTTGTAAATTTTGGATAACTGCATAATGTAACTTTGTTTCCAAAAAGCATGATGGTCTGAGCTCATCCTAGAGTTGGCACCTGATAATGACATTTATTTATACAATGTGTATAATGTTGTAGCAGATTGGAACTCTTGTGGTGTGGGCATCTGAAGGCATGATCTTCATTCAGCCACTAAAGAAAATCCCTGACCTCTCAATGTTCAAATAGAAGGAGGAACCAGCTGTTCGGGTACCAAGATATATGAACCATAAAGGCCCCAACCTCAGTTTGCAACTGATCTTGAGCATGTCAATGTTCTGGCTGTTGACCCATTGAACTCCACCTCTGATGCTTCTGTTAGAGATACTGACTTGTTGCATTGAACGTTATCTCTCCAAGTATTCCAATAAAAGCCAGAGATTCTGTTTTAAGAAGCATTCTTCAGCCAACATCACTGATGCAGCTTTTTTGACCATTTTCTCATTGCTGTTTGTGGAAGCTGACTTTGTACAAACGGAATACCTCATTCTGTAATTACAACAGTAAGAGCTCAAAATGACTTCCATGGCACTAAAGCATGTTGGGACAGCTGAGACAGGAGAAGACTCTATTGAAATGCAAGTGCTTTCTTTCGCTGTATCTGGGAAACTTAGGAAGCTCTGCAAAGCCGTGGCAAGGTTCTGAAATTGTCAGGGCATTGGCCCTGAATGCTGACAGCTGCGGTCTTCAGTCTATATCCTTGGGCATTCTTTTAGCACCCACTAGTAACTACACTTACAGAGGTTTTGGAAAACTCTGATGCCTTACGGCACGGAAGCAGTTGGAGAGGAAAGTAGCAAAAAAAAACCCAAATAAAAAGCAATTTTAAAAAAATCTTCTGGTTGCAATTCCTGCCAACAGGCACCAGTTGCAATGGTGGTACGTGACACTAATGCTGTAACTGCATGTAGATATGAACAAAAACGTGTATGATTTGAAATATAATTTGGCTTTTTAAGTAGAAGTGTAAAATGCTGCTTTGATATCTGAGGTAGCAGGAGGCTATAGCCCTGCAACAGTCAGAATTGGGCCGCACAGTGGCTCAGTGATTAGGACTGCTGCCTCACAATACCAGGTTTGTTTACAGCCTCGGGCAACTGTCTGTGAGGAGTTTGCACAGTCTCCCCGTGTCTGTGCGGGCTTCTTCTGGGTGCTCCAGTTTCCTCCCACTGTCCAATGATGCGCAGATTAGGTCATGCGAAATAACCCCATAATGTACTGCGATGTGTAGGTTCGGTGGATTAGCTATGGGAAATGCAGTGCTACAGGGATTGGGTGGGATGCACTTTGGAGGGTCGCTGTGGACTCGATGGGCTTATTGGCCTGCTCCTACAATGTAGGGATTCTGTGATTCATCCTTTAAGAATAAGGAGCTACTTTGTGTATCTTAAATCTTTCACTCCACACACATAACACATGCACACACATTATTTATTCCATTTTAATTGAACCTGGATTAACCAGCCACCTGCTCTAAATGAGCAATCTAATTTCCTTCAAAGGTTTCCTGTGCTTTAAAGAGGAAGTGTGTGTTGTGTGATTGCAACTTTCGCTATTTAGAAAAAGAATATCCATACCTTGAGTCTAAATCATTTAATTTTTGATTTGATGGGAAAAAGTAGACATAAAACGCACCCAATTGTGCAGGAGAACTGTATGGTGACATACACAAAACATAAAGGAAATTTGGACTGCCTTAAAATGCAGTTGAAACAGATGTAGTAGCAACAGTCAATAGTGAATGACTGAATGCTTGAAGCGATAAGATTTACAGTGTAATGTGGAGGAGCACGACAGTGTGATTAATTTTAATTTTAATTCTAAAGCCCTGCCCAAAACAGAATGTTGTCCTTTGTACTGCACCATTAAAGCACAGAACAAGAACAGGTCCTTTGGCCCAGCATACCTGTGCCAACCATGATTTTGAAACCATCTTAATAGTGCCGATACAATGAAGTGGTGTGAAGACTGGATGATTTTTGCAAATTGCAACAATGAAAACAATGGTCAAACAGGCACTGAACTTTATAAGAGGCCTTATTTCAGGTTGTCATGTTGTGACTAAGTGCCAAGCACACGACTGATTGTTAAACAACCCTGGACCTTCTTTCAACACGGACCTGATGAGTTGAGTGCAGTTGCGTGTCTGGCAATCATCGGGCTTCTGATTGTTTCCTAGACAACAGCAAAGTAATTGGAGACTGCCGTTGTTCAGCAAGCTGGATTTATCATCTTCTGCACAGCCAATTAAAGAGGCAACAGCCCTTGTGCTCTCGTTCTGCAGAAGGCTTTAAAAGGGACATTGTCCTTTCTGTAGTGCGTGTATTTTGTCGAAAGCACTGAGGCATAGCACCAACCCTCTAATTCTACCAGTTTACATTGTTGCCAACTCCATGTCAATGGCCTGTCCCCCCTTCCCCTTTTGAAGAGGCTAATTTATCTTTCAGCTCAAAGAGGGGTTTCTATGGACATCTCACACCTAAGTGTCAATGCAATATAACGTGATAAGTCTGACTGCATAATATACTAGGGAGACGTGGTAGACATCATCGCACAGACTGATGCAATATCACTTGATTTTGTTCACACTTTCAGACTCGTGGTGAGATGAAGTCACAGTAAGACATTTCTTCAATAAAATTAATGTTTTCTTAACCTCAACTGATGATACTTAAATTACTCATGGGATGTGGGTGACCCTGGCTGAGTCAGTAATTGTTACCTGTCCTTAGTTGCCTTTGAGAAAGTGGCAGTGAGCCGCCTTCTTGAACCTCTGCAGCCCATGTGTTGTAGACGGACCAACAATTCCCTTAGGGAGAGAATTCCAGGATTTTGTCCCAGTGATGCTGAAGGAATGATGATCTATTTTCAAGGCAGGACGGTGAGTAGTTTGGAGAGGAACTGGCCTAGTGGTGGTGTTCCCATGTATTGGCTGCCCCTGTCCCTCGAGATGAAAGTGGTCATGCTCTTGAAAGGTGTTGTCTAGGATCCTTGCTGAATTTCTACAGTGCATCTTGGGGCAGCACGGTGGCTCAGTGGTTAGCACTGCAGCCTCACAGCACCAGGGACCCAGGCTTGATTCCAGCCTCAGGTGACTATCTGTGCAGAGTTTGCACATTCTCCCCGTGTTTGTGTGGGTTTCCTTCGGGTGCTCCGGTTTCCTCCCACAGTCCAAAGATGTGCAGGATAGGTGGATTGGCCATGCTAAATTGCCCGTAGTGTTCAGGGGTGTGTGGGTTATAGGGGGATGGGTCTGGGTCTGGGTGAGATATTTCAAGGAGTGGCGTGGACTTGTTGGGCCGAAGGGCCTGTTTCCACACTGTAGGGAATCTAATCTAATCTTACAGATCGCGCACACTGCTGCTACTTAGCATCAGTGGTGGAGCCTGCTGTTTCCTGGATGGTGTCAAGCTTTTTGAGTGTTGTTCTGTCTTGTAGATGGTGAACAGGCTTTGGGGATGAAGGAGGTGAGTCACTGCGGTATCCCTAACCTCTGACCTATTCTTGCAATCATTGTATTTACATGGCTGCATCAGTTGAGTTTGTAGTCAATGGTGACCCCCCCAGGACATTGATTGAGGGTTTTTGTGAATATTGTGTGCTAATTAACAAGAGCAAGTGCATTAATTATGCCATCAAAGTGACTTTACTTTTTGGAGATAGCAAGAACTGCAGATATTGGAGTCAGAGTCAGTGTGGAGCTGGAGGAACATGGCAGACAGAGCCACGAAGACTTGAATATGTGCCTTCAGAAGCTCATTCAAATTGGGGAGTGAGTGAAGCTGCAAAGGGATTTGAGGACTAAAAGACAAATTTTAAACCCCAGTCCTGTGGAGCCAATGGAATTTTGGTGCAGTGGGTGGACCGTTGATGTGTTTGCAAAGATTGCAGTCGTCCTTTTTCTGGTAAAACACAACAGTCAGTGTGATATGAGGAATCTTTGACTTTTCATGGTGCAGCCCCAGAGCAAGAAAGAGAATAAACTCTGAACTTGATTCGATAGCTCTTTGTTGCATTGAATAGAACTTGGTATCTTTTGGCGTTGTATCATTTTTGCTTGAGTCTTGTGACCCTTGAGTAGAAATTTGAGTGGATGGAATTGAAAACACCTTTGTCCAAATCTTGTAATGTTTACTTTAATCCAAAACAAAAAGGCACATTATATAGTACCTCTCACATGTGAAGATGCCAAATGTGTCTGTGGCTAATGAAATAATGTTAAACTCTCGTCACTGTTGCAAGCTTCGCAATAACTTTGATAACAAAGTGTGGAGCTGGATGAACACAGCAGGCCAAGTAGCATCTTAGGAGCACAAAAGCTGACGTTTCGGGCCTAGGCCTGTTTTCTAACCAAACTGTTCAGTGATGTTGTTACCTACCTTGAGAGAAGGTGAGACTTGGCCCCAGGCCACCTGCTCGAGAGGTAGGGGTGTTGCAACATCAGAAAAGACATTATTGGAATGGGGTTTTGATTAATTGACATTTTTTTTTGAGGCCACACAACTGAAGTTGGGCTGTCCCAAAGTGGAGAGGGTTCAGGACCCCAGCTCTGGAGCTCTTCATGAGCAATGACAGCTGTGCTGTCTGTCTAAGTGGTGCCTGCTCCTTCCATCCCAGAGTTCAAATGAAACACAGCAAATTGGGAAAGATTATACCTTGGCAGCTTCAGCATGATTAAATTCTCAGTGGTGAGAGCCCCTGCATGTGGGATCGCACATGACACTTTGCCATTGTGCCTTCCTGTCAACTACCTGAGTAGATCGTAAGACCAGAAGATGTAAGAGTGGAAGTAGGCCATTCGGTCCATTGAGTCTGCTGCACCATTCAACGCAGTCATGGCTGCTCTGATGGGCCGTAATCCAAGTTTACTGCATCGTAAGACTTGTGTCAGTTCTATTAACAGTATTTATGCCCTTGAGATTTTACATTTCCAACATGACTTTTCTTAAAAGCTCTTTCATGTGAATTATAGAGTTGTGAACATGTTTTTATAATTGTTTTGCAAAACTCAGATACCATGACTCAAGTTGTCAAGGAAGAAAAACGCTTGGTATTTTTTGATGTTTTTCTGATGTTGTAATCTGCTTTTTCATCAACAGCAGAATTTAGGGAAATGCAAGTTGCATTGCATTTGCAAATGCCAATGTAGAGGATAATTTTTCAGGTCACTCTAACAGCGCTCGGGCTGTGCCTTTGGCACAGAGAGTACGCCAACTATGGTCCATAGATACACCTTCAAAATATGGTTCCTTCTCTGAGGGCAATGTGTACCAGACTGAGATTACTGGGGTAATGCACTGAAATTATGAGATTATTGGAGATCTTATTGTGAATTAAAAGCTTCACTTTAAGGTAATTAATATTCAGAACCTGTGACATTAATGCATTCAGAGTACTAAATACTTTGAAAAGAAGTGTAAGCTGAGTCTTAGTGTATCTGTGAACTGTGTTTCTGTCTGCATTCTTTTGTTCTCTTCTGTTATAGATACTAATTGCTGTTTGTTTTTTAATTTGTTCATGTGATGTGAGTGCCATTGGCTAGACCAGCACTTATTACCCAACCCTAACTGCCTAAAGGCCAAGCTCAACTTAAATGTCACTCGGCTCAGTGGTTCGCACTGCTGCCTCACGGCGCCAAGGACCCGGGTTTGGTCCCAGCCTCGGGTGACTGTTTGTGTGGAGTTTGCACATTCCCTGCGTATCTGCGTGTGTTTCTCCTGGGTGCTCCGGCTTCCTCCCACAATGCAAAGATGGACAGGCTTGATGGATTGGTGGATTGACCATGCTCAATTGCCCAAAGTGTTTGGGAGCGAGTCGATTTGGTGGGTTGCAGAGGGATAGGTCTGGGTGGGATGCTGTAAGGGTCAGTGTGGATTGTTGGGACAAGGGGGCATGTTTCCATGCTGTAGGGATGCTAGGAAAAAAAAGGCTCAGTGGGTTGCTATGGCCAGAAGTTTTCACATTCAAGTCCTTGACAAACCAGTGCCATGCTGAGGGAGCCCTGCAGTGAGAAAGGAGCAGTTTTTCCAATGCAATATTCAGTTGCGGCCTGTCTGTTCATAGAGATGCATCTGAAAACAATATTTTTGCCAACACATATCCTTTGTGTGACGTGGTGAAGAAGGTTATTTGGGAATGATCATATGCCCAAGTGTGGTCCATTTGGCTGCCATGTGTCTTGCATTTCGACAAAATACCTCCAAAGCACTTCATTTGGTGCCGAATGTTTTATGGGACATCTTTGCATTGCAAACAGCTCGATCGAAAGGCAAGCCTTCACTTCCTTTTGTCAAGGGGTAGGCCGTCACCAAACAGAAGGAGAAAGGGACAAATATTAAGTGATAATATGAGTTAAAGCAAGAGGCATTTCAGAACCAGATTTATGAGAGGGCAAGTCAACACAGGTCTCATTTTGTGGTGCTGCAGTCTCTGGGTTCCGACAGGTGAAACAGGATATTAGAAAAATCAAATTACTGCTTTATTGAAAAATATGTATTACTGTCAGCATGGTGAGCTGTAATTAGTTTTCTCGAGAAACCTGTGTAAACCTATATTAGAGCATAGTTTAAGCTGGATCCTGACAGGATGCTGCTTGTACTGATATGGCACAGAGATTTGATCTTTCTCCCTATGTATACACACAGAAGATATTGTATGCACAGACATCCCAGCCACCTTTTCATAATGCACTTCTTCAGCTTATAAGCAGATTTTTCAGAAGATGGTCAATGTTGAGTCCGTGCGGTTGTCCTGGGAGTTCACTCATTCATTGTTCTATTCAGAAACCAAAAACAAATGTGTGTACAAGTCTTACTCCACATTCTTATTCACAGTCCCACAAGAGATTATTGTTTCATATTCATGGATGAATTTTATGGATTGACATGGCTCTCCAATCTCTACTGTTTTAAAGATAGCATTATCTCATGTAGAATGGATGGCGCAATGTTTCAGTTAAAGTAATGGAGAAATGAACATCAAGAAAGACTAGCTAAATTGTATACTAATGCTGCATCTGGAATTATATCCATGCAAAAGTTTCTCAGGGTAGTGTCCTCGGTCTGACCATCTTCAGCTGCTTTATCAATAAATTGCTGTGCGCCAAAAGGTCAGAAGAGGAGAGGTTTGCTAATGGTTGCACCATGTTCATCACCATTGTGTCTCCTCAGTTTCTGAAAATTCATGGGTTCCTATATGATTGGGCTAACATAACATTATTCTGATATACAGAGTAGCACCCTTCCACCAGCACGTAATGCTTTGAGTGGCTTACGTTGAGATCAAGCCTGAGACCCTTATGCCCTCAGGTCCCATGCTATGACACAGCCATGTTATCATTAGCATGTTTCTTGAAGGTACATTGAAATAAGTTTGTGAGACATGATGCAAATTATCCCAGCCTCAAATGTGGACTGTGATGGAGCATCCGCATGGCACTCTGGGAGAGAATTCCAAAGGTTTAAATCCCTGCTTTTGAATAAACACGTCACACAAAACTTGGCTGTAAATGTTTGGCCATTTTTCCTGAAGCCGTGTCCCTGTGTTTTTGATTTTGAGATTTGCAGAAACATCCTTAAGTGCCTACTCAATCAAGCACTGTAAAAAAATCTTGTACAGGCAGTCCCAGGGTTGCATTGAGGATAATAAAGTGTGAAGCTGGATGAACACAGCAGGCCAAGCAGCATCTCAGGAGCACAAAAGCTCGCGTTTCGCGCCTCGACCCTTCATCAGAGAGAGACCCAGTTTTAAGTAAATTTTCATGTGAGTCGGAACACGATGCAGACAATAGAAAACAGCTGTTTGTGAGGACAGGAAATATTTGCAAGTTGGGTATTTAAAATTATACCGCCTCAATGGGATTGCACATACAAGTGTTCCTAAGTCAGTTGTTCGTAAAATGAGGACATCCCACCCCTCTTTGTTTTAATGGGATCACCTCTATTTTCTGGGGCTTCAAAAAATGATGGTCTGATTTTCCAAGCCTGTCATCATGGGTCAGCCCCTTTATCCCAGAGACCTATTTAATGACTTTCTCCATACTACCTCTAATGCTAGGTACATCTTTTTGTAAGTATAGACACATCGTTCCAGATGTAACATTCTTTGCATTTCGCCACTGCTGTCCAAAAGGGCACACACTTGAAATTACCATGCAACACGGTATTCTGCTATCTATTCTCTTGTCAATTTTCCCTGTCCCTCAACCTACCCTGGTTTTGAGGCCATTGACTCTTTCCTAGAAGGAGATGTGTTGGTTATCAAGAAAAGTTCCACTGCACCATGCCTCTCCACACTTTTCATCCTCGAGAACAAAGAAGAACATGCCCTTACGTTGTGTGCCTTAAGACCGCAGGACCTGCTGCGGACCTGGATTCACATTTAGACCAGACCAAGTAATATCTCCCATAGAGTACTAGTAAATGAGTTGGGCTTTTTCCGACATTCAGCAATGGTTTCATGGTCATCATTACATGCAGGACATCATAAAGGACTGCGCAGACAATGGTAGGATTAGAAAGATAGATCACAGGGAACATGTGTACATAGCAAGATCCCACAAGCACCGATTGAGGCAATGAGTAGAAAAAACCTGGTTGGCAATGCTCAGTGTAGTTAAGCATTGACTAGTGCGCTCCTCTTCTCCTTCAAATTGAATGATTGTTTCCTTTGTTCTTCCATCTAACCATGTGGACAAAACCTTGAAGGCAGCATTGTAGACAGTGCAGCACTCCATCGGTACTGGGAGGTACTAGAGTGATAGCCTAGATGCTAAAGTCACTTAGACTGGATATACTAGGCCAAGCAGAAGAAGCTTGCCTGTAGACATTGTGTTCAAGGGGAAGAAAGAGAGAGAGGCAGAATTATTTAGATTCATTGTTTAGACAGCTGAAGGTATGGCTGCCGATGGTGGATTGATTTAAAATCGGGGAAAGACTGGAGGCTTGTGGAGTTGGAGATTATTAGAGAGATGGGGAACAATAGCAGTAAAGGAACTTGGGAGGGAAAGAATTGATGAGAAAGTGGAGTGAAGGATCAGGGGTAGACAGCAGCTCCAGACATACTGAATGTGTACAGAAAAATCTTCATAAATCATACAAAGCTGAATGTTGTACCAAATGACAGTGGGAAGCTAAAGAGAATTTGAGGTGGTAATCTTAACATGCTGGAAGAATTTACACAAAACGAGGAACAAAAAAGGAAGAACAAAGCAGAATTCCTATCCATCATGTATATAATTATGCATCAGCAAAGGCTTGCCATCTGCATATAAATATGTATGTGTGATATAATGGAGTTATATACATACATGCGTACATGCTCAGAGCCACTTTGAAATTCAGAGCAACATGGATTTGCAAGCCAGTTGACGGAGACATCAACCCATAATGAGCTGCTTAATCACACACATCTGCAGCTCATGTAATAGTTTGCTTGCTGTCTGGGTGACTTTGTTTTGCAAATTGCAAATCTGGCCACCTTAGCCTGAGACAGGCTTTCTTCAACAAGAAGGATACAAATTAAAAATATATCTGGTGCAGTGAGGGGGTGAATGAATTGGAGAGGCAGAGGACCAATACCTTGCTGAAGTAGAAGTCTTTATTTTACAATTTGTTGATCAGATGCGGGTGTTTCCAGCTACGTCAGCATTTATCACCCATCCCTAATTGCCCAGAGGGCATGTAAGAGTCTATTGCCATGCATCTGGAGTCACATGTAAGCCAGACCAGGTAATGTTCCCTAAAGAGCATTGGTAAACCAGATGGGCTTTTACAAACAATCGGCAATGGTTTCAGGGTTATCCTTAATTCTAGAATTCAAATTTCAACATCTGCCATGGAGAGTTTTGAACCCAGGTCACCATAACATTAAGAATCCCTCAATTAATAGTCCAAAGAATAGCACTAGACCATGGTATAAAGTCCCCATTTCTTTTTTAGAGTCATAGAGTCAGACAGCACAGAAACAGACGCATTGGGTCAACTAGCCAATGCTGAACATAATTCCAACATAAATGAGTCCAAGATAACAAGGTGTAGAGCTGGATGAACACAGCAGGCCAAGCAGCGTCAGAGGAGCAGGAAGGCTGATGTTTCGGGTCGAGACCTTTCTTCAGAAAATCTGCAGTTCCTACTATCCCATTAACGAGTCCAACTTGCTTGCTCCTGGCCCATATCCCTTCAAACCTTTACTATTCATTCATCTATCCAAATGTCTTTTAAACGTTGCAACTGTACCCAGTTCCAACACTTCATCAGGAAGTTCATTCCACACATGAACCACCCTGTGTGTAAAAAAAATTTGCCTCATGACTTTTTTTAAAATGTCTCGTCTCACCTTAAAAATGTTTCCCCTGAAATTCCCCATCTTAGGGAAAAGACAGCTACCATCAAATCTATCAATATCTCTCATTATTTTATAAACTTCTATCAGGCCACCTCTTACGCTGCAGTGAAAAACGTCCCAGCCTTTCCTTTTAAATCAAACATTCCAAATCTGTCAACGTCTTCATAAATCTCTTCTGAACTTTCTCCAGCTTGATAATACCCTTCCTGTAATAGGGTGACCAGAACAGGATGCAGTATTTCAGATGAGGCCTCACCAATGCCATGTACAACCTCAATACAATGCCCCTATATTTAAAGTACTGAGCAATGAAGGCAAGCGTGCTGCACACCTGTTTAACTATCCTTTCTATATGTGTTGCAAACTTTAAAGACTATATACCTGCGCCCCTCGTTCCCTCTGTGTTCTACAACACTGCCTAAAGCCCTACCATTAATCGTACAAGTCCTACTCTCGTTTGTTGTACCAAAATGCAATACCTCACATTTATCCGGATTGATCTGCCATTTTTCAGCCCATTTGATCAAGATACCATTGTAATCATAGAAAACCTTCTTCACAGTCGACTATATCACCAATTTTTGTGTCATCCACAAACTTACTAACCATGCCTTCTATATCCTCATCCAAACCATTTATATAAGTGACGAATAAAATAGGATATAATAAGGTATAGAGCTGGATGAACACAACAAGCCAAGCAGCATCAGAGGAGCAAGAAAGCTGACGTTTTGGGTCTAGACCCTTTTTCAGAAATGGGAGAGAGGAAGGAGGTTCTGAAATAAATAGGGAGGTGGGGGGAGGCAGATAGAAGATGGATATTGGAGAAGATAGGTGGAGAGGAGGCAGACCGGTCAAAGAGGCAGGGATGGAACCAGTAAAGGTGAGTGTAGGTGGGGAGGTAGGGAGGGAGGTCAGTCCGGAGGGACGGACAGGTCAAGGGGACGGGATGAGGTTAGTAGGTAGGAGATGGGAGTAGGGCTTGGAGTGGGAGGAGGGGATAGGTGGGAGGAAGGACAGGTTAGGGAGGCAGGGACAAGAGGACCTGCTGGTCACAGGCCTCATCTCTGAAAAGCAACCCTCCATCATTACTGTCTGTCTCCTATTGTTAAACTAATTATGTATCTGATTGAAAAAGCCTTGTCAAAGGCTTTACTAAAATTCAATGATGAAGTGTGTAATCTTGGCGTCAGCAATGAAATGTCATTTTGGAGTCCTTAGACTTTGTGTTTTGCTGTTGGTGACTCCCAGCAGCTGAGAAAGGCAATGGGTGGTAGATCTGGCTTTTTTTCAAAAAAAGGCTACAATTTGGACAGCAGGTGGAAAGAGGAATAATATACTCTCGTCCTTAAGGGCTACAAGAATAGAAATTGCTGGAACAACTTCAGTTCAGTTCTGAAGAAGAGTAACTGGACCCAAATTGTTAACCCTGCTTTCTGTCCACAGAAGCTACTGGGCCTGCTGAGTTTCTTCAACCATTTTTTTCTGATATCCAGCATCTGCAGTTGTTTGCTTTTTTCTTCTGTTTAGACCTAAGGGCTAGTTGGATTCAGTGATTGGCATGTATGACAGAATGTGTGATGGGTAATGGACACAAAGGACTAATCATCAGGTTTTCCTTCTCTACCAGCACTTACTCTTCTCGATCTAGTTCTTTCACTACTTAACACAGGGATTTGCAAAACGTGGGCCCTGACCTCCAGTGGGCTCACAGGATGGGATTTTGCTGTTACTGACTGTGAGATGGCAATGGCAAGTATTGAGGTCCGTCTGAGTTTTACAGCCGTGAAGCCCCAGAAAAAGTTTTCGGTTTTTGTCCCTATCAGAGAGTGTGCACTAAATCGCCTACTCCCTGAGGCCTGACTTCTGCTAAAACCAGAACCTGTCATGAGATTTGCATTTCTCTCTCCGTGACAGAGCACGCTCTCCCAACGACGTTCCGTTCATTCATTCACAAAAGGATAATGGATGTTCACCTCCCCCCAGGTTATTTTTCACTATCAGATTTGTACTCACTGCATCCAGCTGTTTGCTGAACTTACTTAGCGTAGGAACCGTGTGATTGAGAACAAAGTCCATCCCGGTCACCTTCCTGAATCTATTTGTTTTACTCAGGGGCACACCCAGCAACTGTAAACCTTCTTCCATCCCAGTGGTCACATTGAGCGGGTGGGGTGTGCATAGAAATAAAGAAACACTAACCAGGCGTGCATTTTCAAAGATAGGACCATTCTATTTTTGTCCGGATCTGTGGACAGAGACAGAATCGTTTGTGTCACCATTAAATGAGGATATTAGAGCAGAATCATAAAACAAACGTTTGATGCATTTGCATGTGTATATTTATACATTACAAAGTTGGGTGAATAGCATTATAGTGTTTTTTGCTCGACTAGCAATCCTAAGTCTTGGTCCCATTGACTCATATACAAGAGGTTGAAATCCATGAAAACACAAATAAATAGTCATAGAGCCATAGAGATCTATAACACAAAAGAAAGCACTTTGGCCCACCATGGTTATACCAGTCAAAAACAACCACCTCACTAGTCCAATCCCATTTTCCAGCACCTGGCCCATAGCCTTGTATGCCTCAGCATCACAAGTGCACATCTGAATATGTCTCAAATGTTATGAGGGCTTCTACTTCTTCCACCCTTACAGGCAGTAAGTTCCAGAATCCCACCACCCTCTGGGTTAAAAAGCTTATCCTCTCAACCTTCTGCCCCTTACCTTAAATCTATCCCCTCTGAACAATGATCCCTTCACCAAGGGGAAGGTTTCTTCCTGTATACGCTATCTATGCTCCTCATAATTTTACACATTTTAGTTATGCCCCCTCTCAATCTGCTTTGGTGTACAGAAGACAACCCAGTCTGTCCATTAGCTGACAGCCTCCAGCCTGGTCAACATTCTGGTAAGTCTCTCTGCACCCTCTCCAGTGTATCCCTCCTACGATGTGGATTGCAGAATCTGAAAGAAAGAACTAGTACATCTCCAACAGTGACCACGAAAGTATCGGATTATCCTTTAAAAAAACACTCATCAGGTCCATTCATCCCCTTTTGGGTAGAAAGTCTGCCATCCCTACCCAGTCTGGCTTGTAAGTTATAGTCTGTAAAACTATAAATGGCACTAAATGCTGTGATTTATTGATACTATTACAAAGTATTGAGTACAAGACTTAGTGGAAGATTGAAACCCAAACCATCCATAAGGCTAGGCCTGTGAAGCAACCATTTTTTTTTCCTGGCCATATATCTGTGTCTACCTCATATACAAGCCCATGTACACCCATCAATCTAATTGCAGCAATGTATAATGCGAAGTCCAACTTTAATTCCAAAGCTTGTGCTCTTTTTCAATTACTCACAGAATCCCTACAATGTGGAAGCAGGCCATTCAGCCCATCAAGTCACAGTGATCATCCACAGAGCACCCCACCCAGGCCCATCCCCATACCCTATTTCTGTAACCCTGCATTTCCCATGGTTAATCCACCTAGCCTGCCCATTCCTGGACACGCTGGGCAATTTAACCTAACATGCACGTCTTTGGGCTGTGGGACAAGACTGGAGCGCCTAGAGGAATCCCACACAGACAGGCAAAGAATGTGCAAATTCCAAGCAGACGGTCTCCCCGAGGTGGGAATTGAACCGGGGTCCCTGTTGCCATGAGGCTGCAGATAATTGCCCTTTGCTTGCTTCATGACAGTCACTCAGCCCATTATTGACTTGCCAACCAACTGTTGCCCTTTTCTTCGTGTCATACAAATTGTTGCAATCATTTGAAATTTGGTAATCTTTCATTTATCCTGATGAGTCCAAGATGAAAACCTTCTCTCTTTCCAACCATATTTCTGCTTCCACTGCCCCTCTTCCCATTCCTTTTCTCTTATGCTCAAGCATTTACTATAAAAGCAAAACACACTCAAAATACGCGGCAGATCACAAAGTACGTGGTAGAGAAAGCAGGACCCCCTCAAAATATATTAAGAAGGTACTCTGCACCCTGGTTTATTCTTATTTTAAAGGTATGTAAGATGTTGAGTTTGAGGTGCAATGTCATTGGTCAAACCATTCATACACTATAGTTAAAATCCAATAAAAGAAAAGTATTGGCTTAGCTGTAACTTTATTGAAATTCTTAACAAACTCTGAACGAAATTCTGAGTATTACTCATAACAAAATGGCAGCTTCAATATTATAACATCTCACAAACACACCGTTGACAAAAGGCAAAGTCAGAAAACAGATTGTCTCACATGTAACTCTAGCAGGAGGGAGATAAAACACCAAGACAAAGCTGTGACAGCATGTAGCAGGGAGAGATGCGCTGCAGCTTCCAAACCCTACTGAGATCCCAACAATAACTGTTACTGAATTCTAAAACAAAAACTGGAAATCCTGATTCTGTGGGGGTTGGCCACACCCATTCAGGCTGCATCTGTTGTTCCAACTTAAAAATATTCCCAAGGCCTCACAAGCTGTTTACTTTATTGGATCCACCTAGACAACTGTTTACCTATCTTAAAATGAATTCAAAAAAAACTGGGATAAAATGCACCTCTTAGTATTGTCGCAGTATCTCTAAGATTATCACTATCTCTCACACACATGTTTGTCTTTTTTCTTTGTATTCTCTCCCATGCCTCACTTTCTCTTTCACTTCCACTCTCCCAATGTAAATTTTAAAAGAAATTGTTTGACTCAGGGGAGATGTTCAGTTTGGATTCTGGCTGACTGCTGTCTGCATGCTAGCTCCCTGCAATTCTCAAATCGAGCTCTGTTATCCCAGTGGCGAAGTTTGTACCCTGCTTTTAAAATAGAGAAGCAGAGTTGTAACCTGTGTTGAAAGTGCCTAGTATAGCAGTATAAATGCAGAGCGGCACTCTCAGACACCAATCCTTCACATTCCACAGTGAAAGACCCTTGGTGTGAAAGAAGCTGCACAGCATCTTATTGCTGTCAGTGATATTTATTATGAATGCGTTGGCATGGTGTCTCGATAAGGTATTTTGGCACATTAATTTGCCCATTTACTTTAATTGGATTAGCAAGCGTCTTTAAGCAGCACGCAGAAGAAGTTGATATGGCACGTCACCCAATGCAATCTGGACGCATTAGCTCTTTTCTTCTCATTCTTTCCAATAGGCTGAGTCCTGTCCCCCAGATGTCCACCTGTAGCCCTTTTAACCTACAGACTATATCGATCTTGCTCTCAGTACTGAGGTATGTGTGCAGCTAATGTCACTTTCAGACTCACTAAAAATAAATAAGACTTGGAACAAAAGGGAATTGAGGTAACAGTGGACCTAGGTTGTCATTTCTTTTTTTAAAAAAAAATACGGAACTGAATGTATTTGCAGAGAAAAATTGTGAAACACCAGCCTGCTCAAAAAAAAAATCCTTGTCAATGTACGGCCACTAAACCTGCAGGATTTGCCAGAAAAAAACATAGCAGCATTAAAAATCAGGAGATTTTTCATTAAAAAATTCTGTTGCATTAACTGTAAAAAACATTGCAGGTGGTCAGTACAAAAAAACAAGTGCAGACTTGACTTGATGAAGTGGCTAAACATGGAAGGATAAATGCGCCAAGGTAAAGCTTGGCAACCCATGTTGTCAAGCTGCAATTTGGCATGGCGGCCATTTTGTGCTACAGCAGACTCTTCACTGTGGCATATTTTAAAAATTCTTCTTTACACATCCGGTGCTATTCTGTTTGAAACAAAATCCGGTGGAAGTGATGGGCCTTTAGGTTGGGAGTCACTGCAATACCAATAATGCAGTCTTGGTCTCACTTCTGATCTGACAAATCACCAAGTAACATGAGTTCAGTTCACCAGAAAACTGTGAATTGGAATAAAGACAAGTATAAAGACAAGACAATAAATACAGTTGGAGGAGAGACTGAACGAACATTGAGATGACCTATAATTTGTAAAGGAAACTGAAACACAACAGGGTAAAGCAGATTAGATCCCTAATCAATAGAGGACTTTCACAGGGAGTTTCCACACTGTTCTGAAACAGGGCTGGTATCAATGCAAGGTTGTCAGAGTTCTTGGTACAGATACAGAATTCACCAAACCAGTAATAAACTGGAAAATAAGTCTCGGCTTGTTTTTTAGAATCCTAGAATTTAACAGTACAGAAGGTGGCCATTCAACCTATCATGTCTGTACCAGCTCCCAAAAGAGCTAACCCTAACCCTAACCCAGCTATTCCCACTCTCCAGTCCTTCCATAGCTCTTTAAATTCATCCACTACAAACATATCTCCAGCTGTTTTTTGAAATTTCCTGTGGAATCCGCCTTCTCCACTCTCCCAGGCAGTGCATTCCAAGCCCAAAAAGTCTCTGAGTAAAGAAGGTTCTCCTCACCACATTCCTAGCTGTCTTGCTGACAATTTAGAAACTGTGACCCTGAGTTGTTGATATTCCAACTAATGGAAACAGAATATCCTTCTTTATTCTGTTAAAATTGTTCATAATTTTGAACACCTCAGTAAAGTCACCTCTTAATCTTCTCTGCTCCAAGGAGAATAAGCCCAATCTCTCTAATCTTTCCTTGCATCTAAAATCCCTCATTTCTGATTGCATTCTAGTAAATCTCCTTTGAACTCTCTGCAGGCCTTTAACATCCTTTAATAAGGTGTTCGGAACAGAACAGAATACTCCAAATATGGTCTGACCAATGATTTGTAGAGGTTGAGCAACACTACCTTGCTTTACTCCATGTCTCTATTTATAAACCCTGTAAACATCCTATAAACCTTCTTAACAACTATTCAACTTGTCTGGCCACCTTCAGAGAATGATGCACATGAACCCTGAGGTCACTCAGCTCCCCTCAAAATTGTACCATTGAACATGTATTGTCTCTCCACATTTCTGCAGTCAAAATGGATTATATTTTATTTTACAGTGTGACTTTTGCCAACAGTTCTGAGGTGCTCGGTGCAATCCAGGCTTATAGCCAGAAACTGGTGATCATATTAAATCCTGACCCAGAAGGTCAGGCTGGAAGCTAAGTTTTCAGCTTGGTCAGTCACATGAGATCACCCATGGTTTTGGTGCAATACCAGCTTTGCAATACCAGGTTTGTCCTTGTGGCGATTTCTTTCTCAAATGTTTTGTCCATCCAGGGGAAGAATGCCAACACAGGTTTGTTTCATGGATGTCAAAAACCCAACATGTTGGAGCTTTCTCTTTCAAATCATTCCATCTGTTCACCGTGTTGCAAAAGCCTTCCAAAACCTGACATCAGCTGGGATCCGAAGCCATTCCTAAATCTGGCCCACCTCTTTCCACTCCTGTTCGATAATAGTCCCTGCCTAATGCTCAGCATCCTTTTTCTGCTCTTTATAAAGCACACTCACTTGCTCTGACCCTCAATTGTGAATTGCAGTCGTGTACCTCATTGAAATTGAATTAGAATTCCCAAACTTCCACATAAGAAAGCTTTGGAGTCTTTTTCCTCATTGGATCCTGATTTATTTAAAATTCTATGCAATCTAAAGGTGAATTCCTTTCTGTTCCATAGGAATTGTCGAGTTGTTCAGAGAAGTGAACCTTTTTTTATTTGACATGGTTGACTTTTAGGCTGTGTGCAGGATTAAGTCAGTATAAATGCCAGGTCTATAAGAGCTGCCAGCTAAGCGACTGTTGTAAAAATGTAATTTTGTGCCTGTCAATAAAATAGCAAATTGTGTTCATGGGCAATGTGGGCCAAGATGTGACTGAGAATGATTAGCCTTTTAGAAAGGGCATGGGGGTAGCACTGCAAGCGAATTACCTGTCATCTACATCCCTCCAATGAAAGCCAAGCACAATATTTACCCTGGAATCCTGGAGATCTTCCAAGTTGTGGCATTGTCTGTGGTTTGAGTTCATCGACAAGAGGCCATTTGTATGGAGGGAGTGCTGCATTGTTGTCCTTTGAGTGAGATGTTTGACTAATTGAAGCTCAACCAGGCATTGAAGATTCCATGGTATTCAGTTGAGAACAGCAGAAGATTGTCCGTGTGGACATATTCATGAGGAAGGCTCCTGATTATTCCTGTAATGCTCTAGGTGCGAGAGAGAGTTTGCCTCATTTATTCGCATATTCCTGATTAGCCCTAACTCTAAGGCACACCCAGCCCCTCCCATTTAAGACAATCTTTGCCCATAGGTTTATAGAGTTGGGGAAGGGGTTTGTGGTATGGTATTAAAAGGTTTTAACCTGAGGACAGTACAGTTACAACTTTTAAAATTCATCTGGCAAGTACATGAATAAGAAATGTTTGCAGGGAAATGAGCCAGGACCAGTCTGGTTTGAGATTATCAGAGATAATGGGAACTGCAGATGCTGGAGAATCTGAGATAACAAAGTGTGAGGCTGGATGAACACAGCAGGCCAAGCAGCATCTTAGGAGCACAAAAGCTGACGTTTCAGACCTAGACCCTTCATCCTGAATTGTCAGCTTTTGTGCTCCCAAGATGCTGCCCGGCACGCTGCGTTCATCCAGCTCCACACTTTGCTATCTTAGTTTGAGATTATGTTTGGCATGGACTAGTTGGGCCCAATGATCTGTTTCCATGCTGTATGACTCTATTTTAAAACCAAGTTTTCAGTTGGCCAGGAGGCAGTGTCGGTGAAGCAAGTTGAAAGATGATTGGTGAGCAGACCTTGATCTAAATTAGGATACAGGCTGCTCAGTCTGACATAGAACGTAGAACATTACAGCACAGTACAGGCCCTTCGGCCCCCGATGTTGTGCTGACCTGTCATACCGATCTGAAGCCCATCTAACCTATTCTATTCCATGTACATCCATATGCTTGTCCAATGATGACTTAAATATATTTAAAGTTGTCGAATCTACTACTGTTGCAGGCAATAAAACACTATATGCCTTCTTAACAGCCCTGTCAACCTGGGTGGCAACTTTCAAGGATCTGTGTACATGGACACCGAGATCTCTCTGCTCATCTACACTACCAAGAATCTTACCATTAGCCCAGTACTTTGCCTTCCGGTTACTCCTACCAAAGTGTATCACCTCACACTTGTCTGCATTAAACTCCATTTGCCACCTCTCAGCCCAGCTCTGCAGCTTATCTATGTCTCTCTGCAGCCTACAGCATCCTTCGTCACTATCCACAACTCCACCGACTTTAGTGTTGTCTGCAAATTTACTAACCCATCCTCTACGCCCTCATCCAGATCCTTTATAAAAATGACAAACAGCAGTGGACCCAACACCGACCCTTGTGCTACACCACTAGTAACTGGTCTCCAGGATGAACATTTACCGTCAACTACCACCCTCTGTCTTCTTTCAGCAAGCCAATTTCCAATCCAAACTGCTATATCCCCCACAATCCCATTCCTCCGCATTTTGTACAAAAGCCTACTGTGGGCAACTTTATCGAACGCCTTGCTGAAATCCATATACGCCACACCAACCAGTTTACTCCCATCTACCTGTTTGGTCACCTTCTCAAAGAACTCAATAAGGTTTGTGAGGCACGACCTTCCCTTCACAAAACCATGCTGACTTTCCTGATTCATTTATTCTTTTCTAGATGATTATAAATCCTATCTCTTATAACCTTTTCCAACACTTTACCAACAACTGAGGTAAGGCTCACTGGTCTATAATTACCAGGATTGTCTCTACTCCCCTTCTTGAACAGGGGAACCCCATTTGCTATCCTCTAGTTGTCTGGCACTATTCCTGTAGACAATGACGAGTTAGAGATCAATGCCAAAGGCTCGGCAATCTCCTCCCTGGCTTCCCAGAGGACCCTAGGATAAATCTCATCCAACCCAGGGGACTTATCTATCTTCACACTCTGAAGGATTTGTAATACATCTTCCTTGTGAACCTCATTGCCACCTAGTCGAGTAGCCTGTATCTCAGTATTCTCCTCGACAACATTGTCGTTTTCTAGAGTGAATATTGTTGAAAAATATTCATTTAGTGCTTCCCCTATCTCCTCTGACTCCACACACAACTTCCCACTACTATCCTTGATTGGCCCTAATCTTACTCTCGTCATTCTTTTATTCCTTAAATACCTATAGAAAGCCTTAGGGTTTACCCTGATCCTATCTGCCAACAACTTCTCATGTCTCCTCCTGGCTCTTCTGAGCTCTCTGTTTAGGTCTTTCCTGGCTATCACGTAGCCCTCAAATGGCCTAACTGAGCCTTCACATCTCATCCTAACATAAGCCTTCTTCTTCCTCTTGACCAGAGATTCTACTTCCTTCGTAAACCACAGCTCCCGCGCTCTACAGCTTCCTCCCTGCCTGACAGGTACATACTTATTTAGGACACACAGGAGCTTTTCCTTGAATAGGCTCCATATTTCTAATGTGCCCATCCCCTGCAGTTTTCTTCCCCATCCTGTGTTCCCTAAATCTTGCCTAATCTCATCGTAATTGCCTTTCCCCCAGCTATAACTCTTGCCCAGTGGTATACACCTATCCCTTTCCATCACTTAAGTAAACATAACAGAATTGTGATCGCTATCACCAAAGTGCTCACCTACTTCCAAATCTAACACCTGGCCAGGTTCATTACCCAGTACCAAATCTAATGTGGCTTTGCCCCTTGTTGGCCTATCTACATACTGTGTCAGGAAGTCTTCCTGCACACACTGGACAAAAACTGACCCATCTATAGTACTCGAACTATAGTGTTCCAGTCAATATTTGGAAAGTTGAAGTCCCCCATGACAACTACCCTGTCTCTCTCACTCCTATCGAGAATCATCTTTGCTATCCTTTCCTCCACATATCTGGAACTGTTCGGAGGCCTATAGAAAACTCCCAATAGGGTGATCTCTCCTTTCCTGTTTCTAACCTCAGCCCATACTACCTCAGTTGACGAGTCCCCAGATATCCTTTCTGCAACTGTAATACTGTCCTTGACCAATAATTCCACACCTCCCCCTCTTTTACCATCTTCCCTGTTCTTACTGAAACATCTAAATCCCGGAACCTGCAACAACCATTCCTGTCGCTGCTCTATCCATGTCTCCGAAATGGCCACAATATCGAAGTCCCAGGTACTAACCCGTGCTACAAGTTCACCCACCTTATTCCGGACGCTCCTGGCATTGAAGTAGACACACTTCAAACCAACTTCTTGCTTGCCGGTGCCATCTTGTGTCCCTGAAGCTTTATTTCGGACCCCCCTACTCTCAACCTTTTCTATACTCGAACTACAATTTTCGTTCCCATCCCCCTGCTGAATTAGTTTAAACCCTCCCGAATAGCCTTAGCAAATTTCCCCTCCAGGATATCGGTACCCCTCTGGTTTAGGTGAAGACCATCCTGCTTGTAGAGGCCCCACCTACCCCAGAAAGAGCCCCAATTATCCAAGAATCCAAAACCCTCCCTCCTGTACCATCCCTGTAGCCACATGTTCAACTCCTCTCTCTCCCTATTCCTCACCTCACTAGCACGTGGCACGGGCAACAAACCAGAGACAACAATTCTATTCATCCTAGCTCTAAGCTTCCATCCTAGCTCCCTGAATTTCTGCCTTAAATCCCCATCTTTCTGCCTACCTATGTCGTTGGTGCCAATGTGGACCATGACTTGGGGCTGCTCCACCTCAAGGATCCCAAAAACACGATCAGAGACATCACACACTCTGGCACCTGGGAGGCAACACACCAACCGTGAGTCTCTCTCGTCCCCACAGAACCTCCTATCTGTCCCCCTAACTATGGAGTCCCCAATGACTAATGCTCTGCTCCTCTTCCCCCTTCCCTTCTGAGCAGCAGGGACAGACTCTGTGCCAGAGACCTGTGCCCCACTGCTTTCCCCTGGTAAGTCATTCCCCCCCAACAGTATGCAAAACGGTATACTTATTGTTGAGGGGAATGGCCACAGGGCATCCCTGCGCTGCCTGCCGGTTCCCTTTCTGTCCCCTGATCGTAACCCATCTGCCTTTTTCTTGTACCTGAGGAGTGACTACCTCCCTGTAACTCCTCTCAATAACCCCCTCTGCCTCCCGAATGATCCGAAGTTCATCCAGCTCCAGCTCCAGTTCCTAACGCGGTTTTCGAGGAGCTGGAGTTGGGTGCACTTCCCGCAGATGTAGTCAGCAGGGACACTAGCGGTGACCCTTACCTCCCACATTCTGCAGGAGGAACATTCAACTGCCCTGACCTCCGTTCCCATTGTTCTAAATTCCCAAAGAGACTGTTAAAAAATAAAGAATAAAAATAAATTTGTTACCTTACCAATCAGGCGCACAGAACCTTTTTTTTTGGTTAGAGGAGGAGGATGGGTGGGAGGCACTACCTGGGTAGTGTTTCGGGTAACGCAACCACACAAATATATTACCTCACTCACTCACCAGTCCCGTATCTGGTCCTGCTCAGCATACCTCCGCCTATTCACGAGGTAAGCTTTTTATAGATTCAAAAACAGTGACTCACCGGCTTCCCGACAGACCCCTGGCCCAAGCTCCCGCTCGCGCTGCTGTTCAGCCAGAAATTGGTATATGACCCCCAAACTCCCACCTCTCAGAACTGTTGACAAAAGTCACACTGTAAAATAAAATATAATCCATTTTGACTGCAGAGATGCAGAGAGACAATACAGGTTCAATGGTACAGTTTTGAGGGGAGTAGAGGGATTTCAGCGTTCATGTGCATCATTCTCTGAAGGTGACCAGGCAAGTTGAATGGATGTTAAGAAGGCTTGAAGGACCCTTATAAGGTTTATAAATAGAGACATGGAGTAAAGCAAGGAAGTGTTGCTCAACCTCTACAAATCATTGGTCAGACCATATTTGGAGTATTCTGTTCTTTTCCGAACTCCTCTTCCTCTCACCATCAACTTAGCCTCTCTCTCAACAATTCTCTCCCTGACTATAATTATATTTAACATTGCTAATTGCTGTTATCAATTATTATTCTTATACCACTATCATAGCTTCCTCAGAAACTAATTCTTCTGCTGGTGCCTGAAGTCAGTTTCCCTAATTCCACACCTACTCATAATTTATATTCATCTTTATGAATATAAAAGGCCTCTCTTTATATTCACTTGTGAGAGGTGGGCATAGCTGGCTGTCTTTATTGCCTGTCTTTAGCTGACCTCGAGAGGGTGATGGTGAGCTGTGTCCTTCGACCACTGCAGTCTGCATTGTCGCTGGACTCTCAATGCTGTTAGGGAGTGATTTCCCAGATTTTCACCCGGCGGCCCTGAAGGAACCGCAATATATTTCCAAGTCAAGATGGTGGGTGGCATGAAGAGGACCCTACAGGTCATGATGCTCCCAAGCATCTGCTGACCTTGTCCTTCTAGATGGAAGTGGTCATGGGTTTGGATGGTGTGTTTGAAGGAGCGTTGGTGAATTTACAAGAAGTCTGGAAGTTATCCTGTTGGTACTTCCTCACGCAGACTGCACCTATAAATTTCTGAACTAGTTTATAATTTGAAAGCCACATATTCCTCACAACACTGCACTAGTCCATGTTTATGTTATCCTGTTTGTGTACCATTCAGATTTCTATGTTATCACAAAATAATGAGTTTATTCAGCATCACCAAAACAGCTGTCTTAACAAATATTTGATGTGGGAAATTCAACAGTCTGAGGAACATTAATTTACAGCTATTTTCCTGAGTATTTTGAAGCAGTGCCATGACATTTCATGCATTCAATGGTTTGACGGAGATGACACAATTTTTGAAACAAAGTATTAACTTGGCATGGAAATCTGAAGGACATTATATAAAATTCCATTACCAGAGCCACTTCAAATGTTTTCTCTTTTTTATGTGGGATACTAGCATTGCCAGCATTTGCTTCTGTACTCCAGTTGCCCTTCAAAAAACGATAGTGAGCTGCCCTGTGACTAAGGCAATTGCACAGTGTCTAGGGATGTGCAGGTTAGGTAGATTAAGCTTGGGAAATGCAGGGTTACCAGTCATAGGATAGAGGGATGGATCTGGGTAGAATGCTTTTCAAGGGAGTCAGTGCATACTTGATAGGCCGAATGGCCTGCTTCCACACTGTCTCTTAACAAAACTAATTTTCCAAACAATAGGTACACCAACTGATGACAGTGGGCTCTTTGAATTTGATGTGACATTGAGCAATGGATGCCCCAAGAAATATAATGGCTGCAAATTTAGTTTGATGTCAAATCTATAATGAAGGGTCCGAAGTATTTTCAGGCAAATTGAATGACTGTATTATTCAAACTTAAATCACATATACTCGCGTTACAATAACTGTAGGCAGAAAGGCTCTACTCAACATTGGTGGGAATTGTCTGCTTGAAGATAACTTCAATTCTGCAAATCTATGGGGTAGAATATACATATATTTTAGACATAAACAGACATCCACAGTGCACTAAAGAATTATAAGCAAGGTGGTGCTATTTAAATATGTAATTTGCTAAGCTGGATACAGGGAAGACTCAGTACAACTCAGAAGAGAGTGCAATGTTGCAGGGATGGGGAAGTTTCCAACAGTTTTTAGCCATGCCTTGGGAATGATAGTAACTGGAGGTCATCATTACTTGTCTAGTTATGCTTGGCATCATCATATGCTAGCCTGCCAGTATTTCTAAAGCCTTCCTGCGTCACAATGGAGGGCGATTTACCTGCTTGTTTGCACAGGGCAACCCACTCATACCAGGATTTGAGGTCTTTGATACAGAACTTTTAAGAGCATGGACACTTTCATCTCTGTTGAGATGCTACATTATTGTGAACGGTAAATAAACCCCATCAGTAAGGAAAGGGCAGGCTATGTTCTCTGTTTCAAAGGAGCCCTAGTGTGATTAAAAAAATAAACTCCCAACCATAATAGATGTTTTTCATTCTGTCTGTTCCTTTATGTTATGACTCTGCAGTAGAGGGTACTTGAGCCTATATCTCAGAGCTCAGAGGTAAGGACAGCACGAGAGCCCTCCTCAATCACAACATACTTTCCACCTTTGTTTGGAGGACCTTCAGTTTTTGTTTTTCATTTACAGCACGGAAACAGACCCCTTGGTCCAACCAGTCCATTTGATAATCTCAAATTAAACTAGCCCCACCTGCCTCGTCTTGGTCCATATCCCTCCAAACCTTTATTCATATACTTTCCAAATGTCATTTAAATGTCGTAACTATGCCCATATCTATCAATTCCTCAGGAAGTTCATTCCACACGTGACCAACTCTAGGTGTAAAAAATTTGCACCTCATACCTTTTTTTAAAATCTCTCCTCTCACTTTAAAAATATGCCCCCCAGTCCCCATCCCAGGGAAAAGGCACCGATCATTAACCCCACCTGTACTCCTCATGATTTTATAAACCTCTATAAGGTTACCTCTCAATCTCTTACGCTCCAGAGAAAGAAGTCCCAGCCTATCTAGTTTTTGTTTGTAACTCAAACCTTCCAGTCCCCATAACATCTTAGTAAATCTTTTCTGAACCCTCTCCATCTTAATAATGTTTTTCCGAAACTGGGTGACCAGAACTGCGCACAGTATTCCGGATGTCCTGTACAACTTCAGCATGACTTCCCAACTCCTATACTCAATGTCAATGTTTAAACGTTAGTTTCCAGTCCTACTTGCATTGGTATAGCACCCAGTCAAATCTGTGTCATCCTTCTTCATGCCAAACATAAATAACTTAAAGAACCAGTGATTAGTTTTTACTGAAAAATACTTTCTAATGTTTTATGGGATCCCTGCATTCCTCAAGACCAGCATTTGTTACCCTGCCCTAATAGATGATGAACTGAATGGTTGAATAGGCGAACTGAGAAGGCAGTTAAGAGTCAACTCAACAGTTGCGTGCCCAGAGTGACATGTCGATAAGTACTGCAGATTCCCTTCCCGAAAATTATCCAAATGGATTTTTGCAACAATTGATGATAGTTTCATGGTCCCCATTACTCAGATTAGGGTTCCTTTCCAAGTTTTTATTCATTGAATTGATTCATTCACTGAATTTGAATTTTACCAGCTGCTGCAATGAGCATGAGCCTGAATCCCTGGTCTATCAGTCCAGTGACATTAACATATCACGACTGGCTCCCCTCATGCCTCTGTGCATTGGAGCTGTTGTGTCGTGGCTTATTCTACAGACTTTCAGCAACACAGGTGGAAATGCAAAGTTGTGTGCGAATGTCCATTCCCAATAGGTGGATGATCGCACTGTGCAGCAAAAGAGATCAGAATACTGTTATGTAAGGGTCTTGATCACATGAATTTAACTGGGAGATAAAGAGAAAGAGAGGAACTGGTTACTGATGGCTCAGATTTTTATATGCTGTCTGCCTGGCCAGCATCTAAGTTAATTTTTTCAGTGTCTCAAACAGTTTGTGTATAGTTTCATGATTTGGAGTGACCTTTCCTGAACTTAACTCACCTCCAGTTAGGTTTGTCTTCTGTCAAAGGTCATCTCATTACTGTTATGTTACAGTTCCAGTGAAATACAAGTCAGTGGCTGATTTGAATAATGGATATAGCCATGTTTGTTAGCAGGTCGAATCCTCAAGCGGCGTGCATTATTTATCAAGAGCTGACTAGCCGCCAGTATCTCTGGTCAGAGAAACAGAGACTGGCACTGATGTAATTTCACTTCTTAACAGAGAATAACCCCAGCAGAATGAGCTGTGGACTGCAGTAGCCTTGCTATGTGAAGATGTACAGAAGCAGAAATTGATTACGGTTCTATCAATGTTTGCTTAAAAGGACTGTGGTCCTTTTCGTCCATTTGTTGAGCCTCTTGCCAAACTGCAAATTAATTGGCATGACCATATTGCCTTATGTTGCACTGTGTAGGCTGAATGTTAAGTGATGCATTTTATTTGTGGTCTATTTTTAATTTTTAGCTTTGATTTTGTGTTCATGTTTCTGCATAAACCTGAAGCAGATGTGATCCCGGTAAACTTGAATTAAACATTGTGAGAGAAAAGGAAGACTTGCAATCATATAACACCTTTCAAAACCTCAGGACGCCTCAATTTTTCTTCACAAGCAATTACATATTGAAATATGGTCAGTGCAGGAATGTAGAAAATGCAGTAGCCAGTTTATACATGGCAAGCTCCCACTAGCAACAATGTAATAATGTCCATCTGATGGAAGGCTAATTATGGATCAAAACACCAGAGGGAAACTAGCCTGATCTTTGAAAGAGTGCCATGTGATTTTTTTTTCCTCATTCACTCTGAGGACAGTTGAAAATTCAGCTTAACGCTTAAACCATCGACAGTGCAGCACTCCCTCAATACTGCCCTGCAAGAAACAGGTTGTATTCTGTGCTCAAAGTCTTTGAAGTGGGTCACCGAAATAAATGGACCAGTGGACTGAGTGTTAAACAAATTTTATAAAAGTACTGACGAAAATAGACATTCCAGAATAAAAATGAAGATTAACAGTTTGCAGCAGCATGGAGTGTAATGCATTTTTGAACAGTTTGAAGGAAAGGCTGATGAACTGTTTGCCTGTTGTATTATAAGTGATTCATCTGTCTGATTTTCAAACAGCTTGTAAGAGGTGCTAATTGGAATAATGGGAAATGGTCTACTGCAGGATACAGGTCATTGGATTTTTTTTTGATAAGCATACACATGTAAAATTCCTTCTGATTTTTGCAGTCTGCAATTCAGAGCAATTGACACATTCTTCCTCTATAACAGAGCTCTATTTATAGTCTGGTCTAACACTTGAAGCCCACTCCACGCTTAGTTGCTGTGGTTTCCATGGTGGCCTGCAACTCATGCTGCATGCCAATGACAGAAGTTTGTGGGGGAGAGGCAGCGGGATCTCCCCCATTTGTTAATTCAGCCGACACCTGATTTTAAGATACTGTTTTCAGTTACTGCTGTTCAGTAAAGACTTTAATTTTGTTGCAATGGGGGATCTGGGACTCCTGTATCGAGCCTGGCTTTGTAATCTTCTGGAGTCCATATCACATTTTGTCCAGTCCCAACCCATTGCAATGCTCACAACAGGGATTCATTATAGATGATTACAATCTCTGTGTGTGAACACTAATTGCATTATCACTATATAATTATATATTATGTAATGATGTTTATCTATATCCCAAAATAAATGTCATTACATCAGTGTTTATCAGACACACTGCGTGGGGAAAATACTGATTTGAATCAGGGTGTTATTTATACTTTCAGAGTCATAAAGTGGGAATGAGTTCTTTATTTATGCTGTACTCTTCTGGGTTCTCCTCAACGATGTATTAATTTCCCTGGTCTTTCTAGTCCTCCTTAGCTTGTCTCTGCTTCTCATGTGAGCAATGGAACAACCTCACCCTTGGAAATCTCCAGCCCCTACCACAAAACTATAAACGTTAAATACTTCACTTACTGCGTTTTTTTGTTTGCATGTTGCAAGAGTTGTTGGCAATGCCTGAATTGGATGCTCCCTCTCTGATTGCCCTTGACCTGCTGCTGATCCACCTTGAACTGCTTCAGTCTTCGCTGTGTCAATACATCCACTGTGCTGTTGGATAGAGAATTGCAGCCTGCAGTACCCCGAGCTCACAGCTCTAAAGTATCTATGGGCTTAGTTTCCATTTCAGAACCGTCCAGCTGTTGAAATGAGTACGAGACATTAAATTTCAGTCATTGAGAGAGGGGTACGGTGATCCTGGGAAACAAGTGAATGGTGTTAGTCAAGCAGGAAAGGACTAGTTAATCAGCAGAGTCTTCCTGACCTGCCTGTGACTAGAGCGCTTTGATCACTTTCCTGTATCTTCAAAGCCACCATCGGTCCTAACTTATCAGTCACCTACATTATCATATTTCCAATTTCCTCCTTGGCGATCAATCTTTTCTTTCTGCATAAAATTGGTAATTCTGTCAAAATCGTTTTTTTGCCCACCATTGAGCTATGAATAATTGTATTCATTATAATGAGATGGTTGTGTACCCTTTTGCTGATACCATCATTCACAATCTCTTTGAAGGTACATAACTGCAATGTCATGATTGGTTGAAACCCTTTTAACATATTAACCAGGGCACTTCAAGCGCATGGTGTGTCATACTTCGCTTTTGCATCAGTAATCCACGTGTTGCATAAATAGAAAGGATCTTTGACATTCAGTGGCATTACCAACAGCTGAAGCCCCTACTATCACCGTCCAGGGGTTGTCATTGATTACAAACTAAACAGGTCTAGCCATTTCAATACAGTGGCTACAAAACTAAGTCAGAGTCAAGGAATCCCCCTGCAGGGAGTACTACACCTCCTGATTCCATGACATCTGTCCACCATCTAGAAGGCATACATCAGGAGTGTGATGGAATATTCTCCATTTGCTCCATGAGTGCTGCCCCAACAACACTCAAGAAGCTTGACACCATTCAGGACAGAGCAACCTGCTTGATTGGCACTATATCCACAAGCATCCACTCCTTCCACCATCACTGCTTAGTAGCTACAGTGCGTATCATCTACAAGATGCGGTGCAGAAATTCACCAATGATTCTTAGATAGCACCTTCCAAACCCAAGATCACTACTCTTTAGGAGAACAAGAGCAGCAGATACGTGGGAACACCATCACCTGCAAGTTCTTCTTCAAACACTCACCATCCTGACTTGGAAATATATCGCTGCTCCTTCAGTGTCACTGGGCTGGAATCTTGGAATTCACTCTCTAATAGCATTGTGAGTCTACCTGTGCCAAATAGACTGCAGCAACTCAAGAAGGCAGCTGAAAAGCACCTTCTCAAGGGCAAAAAAGGGTGAGCAATAAATGCTGGCCCGTGGATGAATTTATTTTAAGAAAAGAACAAACTGGATACAAAGGCAAGAGAGAAGTACAAGATTCAATCTCCGTAAGTTGCATCCTAAGTGCTATTTGTTCATCAGTCTGTCTCTGAAAAAGCCACACAGACAGTGACATCAGAATTGGCATCGGATGAATGAACGAGCTCCTGTTCTGTATTGACTTGAGCCTATTGAACTGAAACTTTAGTCAGAACCATTATAACCCCAAATAGTGGAGGTGAAAGCAAAACTTGCCTTTAGTCTCATTTAGTTTAGATTTCTTGCGGAACAGAAACATTTTTTTGTACAGAAACCAGAAGCCAGTCGATTTGAGCAATTGGAAAGTTTGACTTTTCACTTGGCCACCGACAGCAGCTGAACTAATTTTATTTTAGCTCCAGTCATTTGTTGAAACTTAAACCCGACTGTTTGATCGTATTGATCCAAAACTTGGCCAAATTTCACTCAACCGCTTCCAAGATGCTCGTTGCAGGAACGATATTTAGGAGGAACAGGGTGAGAAATCTTGGGCAGCTACCCTATGAGTGAATAAATTGCTTCAAACGATCTTGTTGTCCTCGTCTTATTTCAAATGTAATACACTGGAAATTGCAGGCTGTATGAAATTATTGTTCATTGGCAGTGAGGGCTTCGATCTTCAATATCGATGCTATTTGCAAACCCCAAGCCAACAATCCTCATGCGCATATGCAATTGAATCCAGAGCTCTGTGAGTCAGAAATAGAAACTGGAGATAGTTGCCAAACTCTCTCGAAATGAGAACAGTAATTGTAAAGGTCACAATGCTGAAGCCCAAAATGTTCAATTGGATTCAGGATTAAAGCACAACCTTGTAAGGGAGTGAAGGGTGCATCACCCTGTGTCTCATCTCGAGTTAGCATTGGGCATTAAGCAGATTTGATGGCATTGCCTATGCTAGTGCCCCCCACTCCGAAACACAGGACATGAGTATGTCTTCTCCTGCCTGCATGTTCCTCCTTGCATCAAACTTGGACATACTAACTCCATCTCGATCATTCCCGGCACTCGAAGACAGCAGCAGTCTGAAATTGTCTAAGGCACCTTCCCTTCCTGTTCAAGCAGGGCTGGAGTGGAATTTTCCCATGGACTGAACGATATGGGTATTGGTGATAGAGTTGGGAAAACCACATCAGTTGAAATTTCTCGTCATGGAGAGTGGAAAGTCCTGTTTTCCAGATAAGTTTTGAGCAGCGAGACAACATTGTCGTTAGTGAGCGGTGAGAGGCTTATTTGCATTAGCATGTTTTCATATCTCATGATATGCAGTTCCTCAGTCTCACATCCACTGGATATAAACTAGATGGCAACAAATCCTGGCATCAAAGTCTAAATGGTAACCTGGCAACACCAGCTGTTCCAGATCTCCAACCTGGATAACAGTCACAACAAATCAGGCCATCCTTCATGGCCAGTGACTGCATACTGTGTTTTGCGCTCGGAGTTTTCTCCCTGGAGAGAAGGAGGAAGAGGGGTGACCTGATCGAGGTGTACAAGGTAATGAGAGGCATGGATAGAGTCGATAGCCAGAGACTTTTCCCCAGGGCAGGATTGACTGCCACGAGGGGTCATAGTTTTAAGGTGTTAGGAGGAAGGTATAGAGGAGATGTCAGAGGGAGGTTCTTCACGCAGAGAGTTGTGAGCGCATGGAATAGTTTACCAGTGGAAGTCGTGGAAGCGGAGTCATTAGCGACATTTAAGTGCCTGCTGGATATGCACATGGACAGCAGTGAATTGAGGGGAATGTAGGTTAGGTTATTTTATTTTTGGATTAGGATTATTCCACGGCACAATATCGTGAGCCAAAGGTCCTGTACTGTGCTGTACTTTTCTATGTTCTATGATCTATACAGCCCCCTTCCTAGATCTTGGCATCCAGTGTGTACCAGCCTGTTTTCACCCCCATGCTATATCTCTGACCTTGGAAGCACATGCCACCTTTTCATTTCAAGGTTGCTGCCAAAGCAGGTTCTGTGTCACTGAGTCAGATGAAAGTGATTGGCACGTGGCAGAAAGTGACGCGC
Source organism: Stegostoma tigrinum (assembly GCF_030684315.1). NCBI lineage: Eukaryota > Metazoa > Chordata > Chondrichthyes > Orectolobiformes > Stegostomatidae > Stegostoma > Stegostoma tigrinum. The sequence continues at coordinate 15,395,502 of NC_081389.1, read as the reverse complement.
TAACCAAAAAGGCAGTGAGGTGGCCTGAGTGAGTGAATATGAAGTGCAGAATGCATGCAGTGTTTGCAGTCTGGATGGTGGGAGTGGGTGAGAGTGAATGATGGAAGACATTGCATGCAATAGTGAGGGTGATGGACCTTGAGCCTTGCTAGCAGTGAGATGATGGTGGGCACTCAAAGTGCAAAGAAGAACAGTAACTTTCTTCATACATTGTTGAGCATTTTCAGGACTGTGGGCACCGGACTGACCTGGGTGGCAAAGCCCAGCATTATGGTATCCTCTGCCAGTTCTGAGAGGTGAAGGTGGCTTTCCTCTGCACCAACATGTCCCTCAGAATCTTCAAGGTCCTGCCTGCAAAGCAGGGTGTCAGTCTGACATGATCTGCCATGTCGTGGACAAATAACAGAAACTGTGGACCATTGTGCTTAAGCAATGAGGTAAGTTTGGAAAGATGTTGTGAGAAAGCTCACATGACCCCACGGAGAGAAACCCTCTGTGAAACTTACATTGACACTTAGCCGAATTCTGGCAAGATTCAGCCACATTTCTAAACTGGGTAGCAATTAACCTCAGTTTAATTTCCACATTACACCATGAGAATGATATTTTGGATTTTGAAGTTTCTCACAAGCTCCTCTATTCCAACTATCCGTTTTCTGCTACTAACTGCGACTGAATATATTGATTGCTGATATAAAAGGAGAATGAAATGTGCAGCGTATCTAAAAGGTTAGAGTGGCATAAAAGGAAAATGTTATGGAATTTAATAATTTAATACCAGTGCCATTTCAAAGTGTAATTACTTTGACAGAAAAGTTTCACTTTCTGACATCAGTTGTCGCTTCATTATCCCATCTGCACCATGATATGACCACCAGTGATAATATATTTCATTTCTCGTTTCTTCCTATTTACCATAAATGGACCCCCTTTGGATCTTAAAGATGCACACAGCCCTTACTGGCTAATGCAACTGTATATTACCTATTGTAAGGGCTCATGCAATAATAGTGTCCCTACCTCTGAGCCAAAGGCCTAGGTTCAAGTCCCAACCTGCTCCAGAGATGTGTTACAACACATTTGAACAGACTGATTGTAAAGATCCATAGTGTGGTATAGTAGTAGTGTCCCTACTTCCTGGCGAAAAGATCCACGTTGAAGCCCTGGCCAGACCTGCTGATATGTCCAGGATATGTCTGAACTAACTGTATTGTAGTCACTAACAGTCCCCATTAACAACTATTTACCCTCCCAGCCTGATCGTTAGCAACTCCTTTGTCTGTCCAACTGTCTTTCTCCCTCTTTGGGCCCTATCCTATCGTTTACTCCCTACCCCACCCACGTCCCTGTTTTCGGCACATACACTGACATTTTCCCAGTCACCATCAGTTCTGAGGAAGGGTCACCGGACCCGAAACATTAACTCTTGTTTTCCTTCACAGATGCTACCAGACCAGCTGAGCCTTTCCAGCAACTTTGTTTTTGTACCTGATTTACAATATCCACAGTTCTTTTGGTTTTTAACTGTATTGCTTGTTTTGTGGTACAGTCTTTCAACAGGAGTAGAATTATAATTTCAAACTTAGACCATGTCGCACCAAGGCCGATTTACCAATCACCTCTTCGTTTTCATGTAGACATTAATTTCCATTCTTGCTTTTAAAATTCTTCGGCTTTCAAATTGTGATGTCGATGGTCTCTTCCACCTCCTACCTTAATTGGAAGCTCTACATCCAGTTACTTGAGTTCTGAGCTCTGAATTCCCTCCCTAAACCTCTCCATCACTCCACCTCACTTCTCCTTTAAGGGCTTTCTTTTTAAGAAGAAGGTCTTCCTCTTGAATTCTGGCATATCTCATTTTATAGCACTGAGTCAGTATATTTTCTAATTTGATAAATCTCCAGTGAAGCATATTTGAGATGTCCTTATTATCCAAAAAAAACTGCATAAATGCAAGTTGTTTTTAGTGGGTAATAGCATGGGACAGTCATTGGTATACATTGGCAATTAAATGGATTTTCTTCCACTTTCCTCAATAGATTTTGATTCTAGCCCTGGCTTTTGTGTATTCCATAACTAAGCAGCCTACCTCCTGGGCTTGTCCCTTCTGTATGTTTTCCCTGGCACGTTGCAGTATTACAATTTATAAATGAACAGAAATAAGTAGAATAAATCAAAAGCAACTATTCCATTCTTTACCTTGGGAAAGAAAACTTTTCCTTAATAGAGACAGATATTTGTCCAGTCGGAATTTACATGGTCTGGATCTGGGGGATGGAAGTACTTTATTGCAAGCACATTTAAGTTATTAACTGTGCTGAAGTCTAAGGATTGCCCTAGTTTGAGGTGCAGTAAGGAGCTGTGGCTGACAACATGTAAAATTCAGGTTCCTTTTGAGGAGCGCATTATCTCCTGCTATCTCAACAATTCAGACTTAGCCCCTGTCTTGTTTTCCCCACCGTTTTGCTTTTTTTGCTGATTGTTTCATCGCCGCAGGTGGGAGCTGGTTTTAAAATAAATAGCAAGGCTGGCTCTTATATTGCCTCAAGTGTTTGTTACTTGCCAATGAGTTAGTTGGGTGAGTGGGTGGTGGGTTTCACAAATCACAAAAATAAAGCTGAGTTTTCTCAGTACCAGGGTGTCCTTGGGAGAGGGAGAATGCAGTCTCCACTAGTATCCTCAAAACTTTCAGAGGGTATATATTACTTCCTCCTCCATCAGTGCTTTGAATTTGTTTCCTATCTTTTGGTTTGATTTTTGGTATTGTGAGCAGTGTTTGTTGTTTGTTAATTGGATGCTTTGTTAAATTGATGGTTGGTCTATCAAAATAAAATAAGGGCAGTACAGTGGCTCGGTGGTCAGCGCTGCTGCCTCACAGCGCCAGGGACCCAGGTTCTGTTCCACCCTCAGATGACTGTCTGTATGGAGTTTGTATTCTCCCTGTTTCTGCATGGGTTTCCTCCGGATGCTCTGGTTTCCTCCCACAGTGTGCAGTGTAGGTGGATTGGCCTGGCTAAATTGCCCGTAGTGTTCCGGGATGTATAGATTAAGTGGGTTATAGGGGGATGGGTCTGGGTGGGATGCTCTGAGTGTCAGTGTGGGCTTCTTGGGGAAAAGGGTCTGTTTCCATACTGTAGGGATATGGAAAGAGCTGTAACTTTGCCTTGTCTGGATGCAGTTAAAGAGGGAGCATGTGTTAGTGATCAGTAACCTCGAAGCTTTTAGAGAGAGGCACCAGAGGGGCTAGAGTGCATTATCTCCCTGTCCAACGTTACTTTGATTTAGCCTCTCCCTTGTTCCCTGCCTTCATTGACTTCTTTTTGTAGTTTTAATACTGTTTCTGTTTGGCAGTAATTTGATAGTAGATTGATTAATTTGGAAAATTGTTAAATTGATGGTCACACTATTCTCAAAAAAAAGGCGGACTTTTCCCCAGTCTAGGATTGGGCTCCTGGTTAGGAAGCCGAGCTGGAGGGAAGGGGACAGCAGGACTTGCACTGCACTGCAGTTCAATGATAAAGCTGTGTAAATCATAGATCGTCTTCACCTGCCTGATTCAATGCTTTGATAACAGCTCATTAAACAGTGACTGACCGCATTTGACCTTTTTCTATGTGATAGATGGAAAAAATATTTCAGTGATTGGTGAACTTGGCAAGTGTATCAAGCAGTGTTGTCTCTCTTGATGTAGGGAAAACCAAACTCAAAATAATATTGAACTGTCGATTTACATATATTCTTTCAGTATTATATTATAGAGTCATAGAGTATACAGCATGGAAACAGACTCTTTGGTCTAACTCATCCATGCCGACCAATTTTCCCAAACTAAACTAGTCCCACTTACCTGCATTTGACCCATATCCCTCTAAAGCTTTCCTAATCATATACCTATCCAAATGACTTTTTAATGTTGTAAATGTACCTGCATTTACCATTTCCTCTGGTAGTTCATTTCATGTATGAACCATTCTCTATGTGAAAAAGTTGCCTCTTGTGTCCCGTTTAAATCGCTCTCCTCTCACCTTAAAAAATATCCCCTAGCTCTGAACACTCCCACCCGAGGGAAAAGCCCCTTGCTGTTCACCTTATCTATACCCTCGTAACTTTATAAACCTCTATAATGTCATCCCTCAGCCTCCTATGTTCCAGTGGAAAAATTTCCAACATATACAGCCTCTCCTTATAACTCAAACCCTCCTGTACCAGAATCCTTTCTGAGCCCTCTCCAATGTAATAATATCCTTCCTACACAAGGGTGTCCAGAACCAGACACAGTTGTCTAAAAGGGTCCTCACCAATGTACTGTACAACCTGAACAATATGTCCCAACACCTATACTCAGTGGTCTGAGCAAAGAAGGCAAGCATGCTAAATGCCTTCTTAGCCACCCTGTCTACCTGTGATGCAACTTTCAGAGCTATGTATCTGAACCTCTAGGACTCTCTGTTCGACAGCAGGGCCCTGCCATTAATTGTGTACGTCCGGCTCTCATTTGTTTTACCAAAATGCATTACCACACATTAACCCAAATTAAACTCCATCTGCCACGCCTCAGACTATTGGTCCAATTGATTGAGATACTTTTGTAATCTTAGATAACCTTCTTCAATGTCCACTCTACCACCAATTTTGGTATCATCAGCAAACTTATTAACCATGCCTCCAAAGTTCTCATCCAAGTTATTTATATACGTAACAAACAACAGTAGACCTATCAGCCATCCATGCAGAGGACTGCTGGTCACAGGCCACTAGCCTGAAAACCAACACTTCACCATCACTCTCTGTCTACTACCACTAAACCAAATTGCATCCAATTGGCTAGCTCTGCCTGAATGCCATGTAATCAACTTTTACTAATCGTTCTACCATGTAGAACCTTATCAAAGGCTTTACTAAAATCCAATTGGAAAATGTCTACTGCTCTGCCATCATCAATCATTCTGGTTCCATCCTCAAAAACCTCAATCATGTTTGTGAGACGCAATTGCCCACACACAAAGCCATGCTGACTATCCTCAATCAGTCCTTGCTTCTCCAAATACATGTAAATTCTATCCTTCACAATCACCTCCAACAACTTACCCACCACTGATGTCAGACTCACAGGTTTATAGTTGCCAGAGTTCTCTTTATGGCGTTTTTAAATAAAGGCACAACATTAACCACTCTCCAGTCATCTGCCACCTCACCTGTAGCTGTAGATGACACAAATATCTCCTCTAGCAGCCCCGCACTTCCTTCCCTAACTTCCCACAGTGCCTTGGGATACACTTACCCACCTTTATGTTTTTTAAAGACCTCCACCACCTCCTGTTATGTAATATGGGCTGCTTTCACAACAGTATTATTTATTTCCCCGAGTTCCCTAGCCTCCATTTCTTTCTCTACAGTAAGAACTGATGCAAAATACTTGTTAAGTATCTCTCTCATCTTCTGTCGTTCCACACCTAGACAACCTTGTTGATTTCTGAGGGGACCTATTCTCTCCCTAGTTGCTCTTTTGCTCAGAATGCACTGGTAGAATCTCTTTGGATTATCCTTAACCTTAACTGTCAAGGATATCTTATATTCTTTTTTTTCCCCTCCTGATTTCCCTTTAAGAAGGCCCCATACACTCCTTATACTCTTCAAACGATTCACTCAAACCCAGGCATCTCTGCATCATTTATGACTTCTTATTCTCACCATCTAAACCCTTAACACTGTGGCAGGCCCTGTCTGTGTTTGAAAAGTTAAAATTCTCTACTAATATTCTTACATGTATGTAAGATCACCCGACATATTTAGTCCTCAATTTCTCTTTGGCTACTAGGGGGCCTATAGTACAAACCCATCAATGTGATCACCCCTTCTTATTTCTGACTTTGACCCATATATCTTCACTACGCGATCCCTCAGCAGTATCCTCTGAAGTACAGCAATAATATTTTCCTTAATCAAAGTCACCATTTCCCCCTCCTGTCTTGCTTCCCTTTTTGTCATTCCTATAGCATCTAAACACCAGAATATTGAGCTGCCTCAGCCATGTTTCTGTAATAGCTATGATCGCACGCCATGTTCCCATACATCCCTGAGTTCATCTGCCCAACCTACCAGCCCCTTTGCATTGAAATAAATGCAGCTTAATTCTTCAGAGTTATCTTGTTCTCTGACTTACTCTTGCCTGACTCGGCTAGTTAACTTGCTCTCTTTAACTTCAGAACTATCCTCATCTGTCTTTCTGCTCTCACTGCTACTTAGGATCTCCCCACCTCTCTCGCTGCTAATTTGAAGGATCCTGCGTGGCACTAGAAAAGGATGTTGATCCCTTTCTGTTCAGATGAAACCCCTCGATTCTGAACAAGTCTTAGTGTTGATCTGTCTATCGGAGCTTGGATAACTATTGTTCCTCACTAAACCATGTTATTTGAGAGAGACCATTTATGTGAAACAACTCTCGCATACTGGTAGCTGCATTTTGCATGCTCCTGCCAGATGCATTTTTGACAGACGGCCACCTACCATAAGGTTGATTCCCAGACAACTACCAGCTGCACCAACTCTGAGCCTATCCCCACATTGTGTGGCAGGGGAAGTGCCAAAAATTGGCTGCCTGTCCTCCTATGTTTCTCCTTCTACCCAGAAGTGCTATCACACACAACTGAGCAACATCCCCATCTCCAAAATCGCCACGACCTTTTTATAGTTTATTTAAACAAATAGCCACTGTCAGTTTTAAAAATAAAACACCCATATAGCCAAGCAAAGCCTATTTCAGGCAATGCAACCCATCAGATGAGAGAGAAAGAGGATAAGGAGAGTGGGAATGGACTGAATCAAAATAGAATTGGAAGGTGAAATAAAGCACCATATATCCCATGGTGTCCATCTCTCTCTAAAGGCATCGAAAACATTGATGGACACTGTGTGCTCACTCTCCAAGGATATTTGGGGCACAAATGTAACCGTGGAAGAGGGGCAGGCAGTTGGCAGAGATTGGCCCTTCACAGGCTGCTGCCTGGACTTATTTATAGCCAAACTGCCCAAGTCCAGGAACAGGCCCAAAGAGGATTCCTCTGATCCGCCCATGTCCCTCCACACCGGGTGCCCAAAGATCAGGAGTGCGGGGCTGAAGTGCATCCAAAAACATAACAAAAGCTTTCTGAAATTTCTAAAAATGGAATCCAAATAGTGACAACCAACTTGAACACAGTTCATGGACTCCATGGTGCTGCAAAAGAAACAGTTGGCTTGGGAGTCCGTGAACCGCCACAGTCTGTAGTTATAAGGGAGTACTACATGCAACACCCTCCTCTTCAGGATTCCAGTGGAAAATGGGAAGATTCCGACACAGAGAATCCTCCATTGAGGACTCCTGCCTTCTGGGCCTTTCTATTTTAATATTTCAGGGTCAGTTGAGCTTGTTAGAAGATCAAATGATTTCAGGATTAACCTACTCACTCATAATATGGTTGAAGAGGAAGCCCCTTTCTTTTTAAAATGTTTATGAAAGTGTGGGTGTGGGCAAGAAGAAGATGTGCCCCTTGGAGGCCAGCTCCCCTTCACTCGCCCCGGGTTAGACTTTAAACCCAACCCGACACCTTCCTCACCCCTCCTTCCCAAGGTGCTTGAGCTGCCCCCTCCTGATGGTCGCCATTTATCTGTGCATCCACCTTGGACCTACCTGTCTCCTGACAATCTTTGCTACCAAGCTCCACTGCTGCTGGCATTCCTGGAGCTTCTAGTCAATCAGATTAGCTGGCAGCTCCAGAGGGCAGGACCACCTCCTAGTGAGGAGTACACAGGTTGCACACTCCGAAGCAGCACGGTGGCTCAGTGGTTAGCACTGCTGCCTCACAACGTCAAGGACCCAGGTTTGATTCCAGCCTCAGGTGACTGTCTGTGTAGATCTTGTACATATTCCCTATGGGTTTGTGAGCAGTGCTAACCGGTGTACCACACGGAAATGTAGAATGCAACAACTGGGGTTGAGAGATGAGACTTTGGGTTTATGACCCCCCCCCCACCCGAAGGCTGCACTGGTCGCCATGGAGCTCAAAGGGAGTGCTAATAACAACAATGTAATGGGCTGATTTTTATAGGCCTGATTCTTGGCTCAAAAAGAGAAACTATGGAAAGATAGTTGGAACTGCTGATACTGGAGAATCTGAGATAACAAGATGTGGAGCTGGATGAACACCGCAGGCCTAGCAGCATCAGAGGAGTAGGAGAGCTGATGTTTCGGGTCTAAGAAGAAGAGTATGAAAAGGTTGATGGTTTAGTCAAGCTGAGTTTAATCCCATCACACTTTCACTATGGGAGGGGTTTACGTGAAGTGCAAATCATTAAAATGGGAGAAAGCTTAAGAGGCACTGACTCAGATCTTCTGGTATTCTAATTTTTAAGAGCAGTGTAAATTTTACCCTCTTCCATGCAAATGTCCCTTTTGGTAGGAGCGACAGCTCCTTCACTGCGTCCGCTGAACGTTTCGCTGAATGTGTTTTAACATTTTGCCAGAATGGCTTCCATGGGAATAAGAAATTCGATCTGGAAATTGAAACAAAACCCCTGCATAACTAAAAAGTAAAATGAGTACATATTTGCCTTTGAGGTAACTTCAAATCTATTGCCAGTCTGAAAACAGAAAAGGCAAGGAATGTCAGATTTAAGATTCCGTTTGGCAGCTTTGACAGGCACTATAAAACAAAAGGCTTATGTTGTTCACTTTGAGGTACTTAAACTCTGGCCTCCTCAGGCAGAAGTTAAATAAAACGGGCTTTCACCTGGATATTTCCCAGTAGTTAATGCCGACTGAATGTTCTTCTAGTTTTGAAGGATGGAGGCATGTGAGAAAGTATTTCTTTACATTTTTGATTGGAATCGGTTACTCTTGGGTACGATGTGGGTGATATTCACCTGTGTTCCTTGACTTCACTCAGACTTGATATATACCTGAAGGGACTTTGGGATAAGAGCTAGAAAAAAAAAGTAGAACTAAGTCGCTGGCTCTTTTCCAAAACTGGTAGAGATGTGATGGGCTGAATGGTCTCCTTCCATGAGTAATCAGTGATCTTCCATCAGCCATCCATTGATACTATGAATGGATGACAAGCTAGCCCTGAGAGACCACTCAATGCACTGAAAGGGGTACATATTTATATATCTATCTACTCTTGCTTGGAATGGTTTCTTTTAGTTTCTGATCGGTCATCAATTGAAGTTAAATGAAAATGAAGGAGTTAGTCATTTCATGGGATAGGGGCATTTGCCAAGACTACCATTTGTTTCCTCTCCTGAACTGCCTTTGCCTCGGTAGGACATTTCAGAGTCAACACCATTGTGGTGGGATTGGATTAGATGTAGGTCAAATCAGGTGAGTTTTCCAGATCTTCTTCATAGAATGGCGCTCACTTGGGAAGTGGGTTTTTGCCCCAAAGAATGATAGCTGTTATAGTCAGTATTACTGAGACTAGTCTGATATTTCAGATCCTAATCGCCTGAATTTAAATTCTTCCAGCTGCAATGAGCATTGAACCCGTGTCCCAAGAGCATTAGTCTAGGCCTCTGGAATACAGTCTAGTGACAATACCACAAAAAGACCATCTCCCATTCTGTCCCTTTATCTAATCTGTGAAAGGAAGCATGTTGGTGTGTACCTGCGTGTGTGCCTCTCCCTCTCTCTCTCTCTACATCTGTTTCTATGCCTCTCTGCCTCTGTCCATTTCTGTGTGTGTGCATTTCTCTCTCTCTCTGATGCATAATTTAGTGGCACATCAGAACATTATGGAAATTAATTTGCTATTAAGTTTGAGGCTGCTCAGTGATCAGGAACTTTAAATGTGCCGTTCAAATAGATTTGTTGTCCTAATGTGGACAGAAAATAAGCCCATTCATGCATTTAAGATATGTTGTCTCCAGCTACACACATGCATGTGATTCCTTGACAGTATTATTCATGCTATCATCTTGTGATGTTAGTCCAAGTAAGTTCACACAAGGCACACTAATGGCTGATGGCATCATATATCCAGAGAGACTAGGCAGGGAAAACTGCCAGGAATTTACTTTCATTATATAGTGTATCCTTAGCTCATGGTTGGGGTGAACTGAAATGCACTGCCTGAAACGGCAGTGGGAGTCGATTCATTGTGGTGATGTTTACAAGTAACCAGATGAATAATAAAAGGAACAGATTAGTGAAGAGTTACAGTCAGAGGGCAGGAGAGTGGGATTTACTTTGTAACTATGATGAAGGTTTGTATTCTACTCCAGTATTTGGTTGCATGGGTTCTAAGGTGGAGGGAAATTGGACTTTTGGTTTCAGTTCTATGAAGTCCTGGCTTGTTTTTCATTTAAAGACCAGGAAGTCATTTTGAATAGTGAATTTTAAACAGCATTTAGAAAAAGTCAAGTGTTTTAAGTTAAATGACCAGAAAGTCACCTGGGAATATAACTGTTAAGACATTTGACTTGTTTTTTATGAACTGCAGAGGGTGAGTGAGAGAGGAGGCAGAAACAAGTTCATACAGAGAGAAGAGGGCACAACAGCAGAGGTGCTGTCAGTAGAGTTGTCCACTTCACATCACAATCATTAAACAATTATTTTAGCCAGTATTTGCTTTAATTGTTCAACTGGTTTGAATGTTGAAATGTCATCTATGCCAATATTAACTTTTCTATTTTCAAGCTACCCGATTTGTACCATGCACAGATACAAAATGGGAGGAAAAGTAGACTTTTTGACCACTCAAGCATGCTCCATCGTTTGATAAGATGGTGTATTGAATTCTACATTCCCAGCTATTGCCAAACACCTTTAATTCCCTTCTTGAACAAAAAACTATCTGATTTGATTTTAATTTGATTTGATTTATTATTGAATATGTACCCAGGTACAGTGAGAAGTTTTGTTTTTTGCACCCAGTACAGGCAGATCATACTATATAAAGTGCATTAGGTAATAGAACAAAGTGAGAAATACAAAGTTACATCTTTAGTGAAGGTGCACAAAGAGAGAAATCAACATCAAATTTAAAATTTGAGAGGTCCATTCAGAAGTTTGATAACAGTGGGAAAGAAGCTGTTCTTAAATCTGTTGATGCAGTGTTTAATCTTTTTGTATCTTCTGCCTGATGGAAGAAGTTGGAAACGACTGTAAACAGAGTGGAGGGGATCTTTGATTATGTTGGTTGCTTTCCCTAGGGAGAGAGAAGTGTAAGTTGAGTCAAAAGATGGAATGTCGGCTAATCTACCTCTCCCTTAAACATATTCAAACCATGATGTGTCCACCAAATGTCTGAGACAAAGAATCCCAAAGTGTCTGAACCCACTGAGAGAGCAGAAGGGTTCTCCTTGTCTCTGACCCCTAATTCTAAACAGGAAAGCATCCTTTCCACATCCATCTTGTTAAGACTGTTCAGGATCCTTGTACATTCCAACGAAATCACCACTCACTCTTGTAAACATCATTGAATGCGCCAACCCAGCCTCTCTTCAAACAGTAACCCACTTATACAGACTAGGATGAGGCTGAGGATGTAGGGCAGGTAAAGAATGCCTGTCTTACTCACTTTGGACAACAGGAAAAAAACAAAAGTCAGAGGTATAAACAACTGCTGCAAAAACAGCTCTGAGTACCGATCACTCAACCTGAAATGTTAACTCTGGCCTCTCTCCATAGACGCTGCCAGACATGCTGAGCTTTTCCAGCAATTTCTGATTTTGTTTCTGAAACAATTACTGCAGTTGATGTTTGCCAGGTTTCACCATTATCTCTAGCACATACATTTAATTTTAGGATGCTACCTGATCCAACACTGCACACCTGTTCATGAATGTTCTTTGGTGTCTTAATTTGACTCCTTTCTACTATTTTTAAATAGAACAGAAATCCTGGCCTTATCCCCTGTCAATAGATGCAGCATATTGTTTTCTAAATGAATGGTAGCTTCCTTTGGCAGTTTCTATGTTGGAAATTGTTCATGCCACTTTTTCTTAAAATGTATTTTGTGGGATGTGGGTGTCACTGACTGGGCCAACATTTCTCACCCATCCCTAGTTGCCCTTGAGAAGATGGTGGTGAGCTGCCTTCTTGAATTGCTATAGTCCACATGCTGTGGGTTGACCCAAAATACCCTTAGGGATGGAATTCCAGAATCTTGACCCAGTAACAGTGAAGAGCAAGGATATGTTTCCAAGTCAGGATGGTGAGTGGCTTGGCAGGAAACTTGCAGGGTGTGTGGCATTCCCATGTATCTGCTGCAGTTGCGCTTCTAGATGAAAGTGGCTATGGGTTTGGAAGGCGCTGTCTGAAGACCTTTGGTGAATTTCTACAGTGTAATCATGCGATTGCAGCTGCAGTCCAGTTCAGTATGTATCTGAATGGCCACAGTCCCCCTCCCTCTACCAATTTAGGTTTGACAGCTTGCTCAGTTTAGCAGTTGACTTGGATTCAGTCCCATTGGATTTGCTCAACTCTCCAATTTGTAAGTTTAGAGTGTGTGTGTCGGGAGGTAAGAGTCTGAGGAGGAATAAAACGAGAGGGGAAAGATACTATGCATTGCTAATTAAATTATTGTGGTGTCTCCCAACAGTAAAGAGCCCCTCATCCCAATTGGTCTATTATAATGGATTAGACACTGGCCTACATGGACAATGACCTGCAATGGAGAAAAATGTAAAATGAGTTAACTTGATTCAATAAGTAGCCTTTTCCTATTATGAATCATGCTAAGAAAAGGGACGTGTGTTACTGCCAGAGGAAAAGGTTGACAGGGAGTTTTCTCAGCACTATTTGCTTGTGAAGCTGGACTCACCACAAGCTAAAGAGAACAGTTTTATTTCTTTTCAGGTCAGTTTAAAGGCTTCTGTGTGCTCAGTCATGCTTTTGTACAGTTCTAATGCAGCACTGACAGTTACCAGGTGTCACATCACAGCAGTCACACAAATTATGTTCTTTATTCTTGGCATGTGGGCTATGTTGTTAAGGGGAACATTTACTGCTTTCCCCTGATTGTGTTGAACCAAATCGTTTACGAAGGGATTCCTGAGGCATAGAACATATGATCTGATCAAGAACCAGAAGGATAGGTGGGTAAGAGAGATAATGGGAACTCTGATGAAGGGTCTAGGCCCGAAACGTCAGCTTTTGTGCTCCTGAGATGCTGCTTGGCCTGCTGTGTTCATCCAGCCTCACATTTTATTATCTTGGATAGGTGGGTAATGTCAGTTTCCATTGTCGTTTAAGCATTTTGGGCACCCTGGAGTAACTTAGTGAAGATGTCATGGAGCTGCTTCTCACTGCGTATCAATAGCATAATGAGGGAAAAGAGAAAGGTGGGCAGAAGACGGATGCCTGGCCATTTGAACGTTCATAATGTGTGCAGAGATGCATATGATGTAGGCTGCTGACTTGTATCATCAATAGAGTTTATGGAATGGCCTTCGAATAATATGACAATAAAATTACAGCCTTAGTGCATGCCTCAGTGCCATGTAATATAATATTTAGTCTTAATAAGTCATAAACAGTTTTTTTTAACAAAGCCCAAACTTAAATACAGTTCTTGATCTTGCTTTCTGTTCCAATAGCCTGCCTTAGACCTAAATGCATGATGTGACCACAAAACTACATTGCAATGGACTCTTCCCTCAATAACATTACACCAGGAACCAATTTTATTTATAGAGCAGCTTTAATGTAGTAACATATCACAAGTCATTTTACAGCAGAGGTTATCAGATGGAATTTGGAACTGAGCCATACAAAGGAGATTGTAGCACACGTGATTGAAACTTAGAAGAGATGGGTTTTAAGGAGCAATATTAAGCAGGAGACAGAGGCCAGAGGATTTGGGTGGGGAGTGGAATTCTAGAGTTTGGGACTCCAATGGCTGAATAGACAGCCACTACAGTAAAATTGGGAAGGCAAAAGTGTCCTGTGACCTGTAGAAATTTAAGGTTTGCAAGATTGTAGGCGATTAGGGAGAGGGAGGAGTGAAGCCTTGGAAGGCTTTAAAACACAGATGTGGATTTTAAGAGCAGCTGATTGCCTCAACAAAGCTTAATCCATTATTGTCTGCAATAATCCAACAGACTTTCAACTTTTAACAGATTAGCAAAATTAAATTTCATCTCTTGCCCGTCAGAACCATGATCCTAGCAAGCTCCTTTCCCATGGATTGTTCTTATCTGCAAACGTGAATTTTGCACATGCCAGGCTTTCCAAAGTGTCAGGGTTGTTTCAGTGGTAGTCCAATTGCTGCTGTGCAAGAAGGTTGTGAGTTCAAGTCCCATGTGAACATAAAAGTCAGTCTCATGCTCCAAGATAGTACTATAGGAGTTCTATCAGAGTTCTTGGTTTTTGGGTAAGATTTTAAAACCAGGATAGACATAGAGATGCATGGCCCTCATTAAGCTTCTATGCTTCCAAGATTGCAAAAGTGATTGTACATTGAGTGTAAAGTGCCATGAGGTGGTGAAAGGAGTATTTAATTATTTATGTTTCTTATTTTTCTTTTCTGACTGAGCTGAATAGTTGATGCACATCCTTTTATTGGCTAGTAAGCATCTCTAATTCAGCATCAACAACAAGAGACCTCTGGAATTGTTTTGGCAACTAAACAAGAGGAAGATCAAGACTATGGGACTGATTAGAATAAAGAGAGGAGAACAGAAATGTTTTATGGATCTGCAAAGGCATAATAAGGGTTCAGAAAAGATTTACCAGGATATTGCAGGAATGGAGGTTATAAGGTATAAAAATAGACTGGAAAGACTGGGACCTTTATCACAGGAGCATAGGAGGGTGAGGGGTGTCCTTACAGATATTTATAAAATGATTACAGGTATATATAAGACGAATGACAAGGGTCTTTTCCGAGGATGGGGAACTTAAAACTAGAGGACATATTGTTAAGGTGAGAGGAGATAGATTTGAAAAGCACTTGAGGGCCAAGCTTTTTACACAGAGAGTGGATTATGTTTGGAGTGAACTGGCAGAGGAAGTGGTGGATACAGGTACAGTTACAATGTTGAAGAGAGATTGGTTTAAGTTCATGAGTAGGAAAGGTTTGGAGGGAATTGGGCCAGACGCAAGCAGGAAAGACATAATTTAGTTTGAGAACTTGGCTACCTTGGACTGGTTAAACCAAAGGATCTGTTTCTGTGCTGTATGACTATGACTATTGAACTGTAACCTCAGACTGTAGCAATTACATACACTCAGCGATGTCAGTTTAACATTGAACAACTTATAATCATTTGGAACCCCTCCAGGTGTGTGTTAGCAATTGCTCTCTAGTTATTGTGTGAGGAGAAACAAGGCACAATATTGCTTGTTTACCTTATTTACTATATTGGCATTTCTAACAGATGTTTGGTGAGGATCCGTGATTTATTGATCAAAGAGCCAACAGGAGCTCGACCATATGAACCATAAAATTTGTTGCACCATCTTCCTTGAGTGTAGAAAATAACAGGGTCTGGTGTGTTGGAAGAAAATTACTAACTAGAAGAGTCCCTTGTCAAGAACATGATCAGATTGCTGTATCTTTGCAATTCTTTCAGGCAATGCTGTGGCTCAGTGGTTGCACTGTTTCCTCTCGGTGCTAGGTATCTGGGTTCACTTCCAGCCTTGTGTGACTGTCTGTATGGAGTTTGAACATTCTCCCTGTGTCTGTGTGGTTGTCCTCTACAGTCCAAAGACATGCAAGTTAGGTGGATTGGTCATTTTAAATTGTCCCAGAGTGTCCAGAGATATGCAGGCTAGGTGTGTTAACCATGGGAAATATTGCATTATGGGGGTGGGTCTGTGCAGGATGTTGGTTGGAGGATTGGTGCAGACTAGATGGGCCAAATAGCTTTTTTCTGCAATGTTTCGACTCTATAGGTTACATTGATGCAACAGACATTGTTATAGACACTTTGAAGAGGACCAGATTCCCTTGAGACTTTAAGGAATTCTGTCCACAAGCCTATATGATATTATCATTGTGGGTGGTAATCCTCAGTACTAACCCTTTCAACACTTTCAAACCCATATAGCCTGTATTTTATTTAAATGGTGTGTCACTCTGTTGACAATATAGTGTAATTTTGATACATTGGCTACTTAAAAAAATTTATGTTATACTGTGGGTTCATGAGGTCCTGTGACAATTTTATTTATTAAATAGACATCCATCTGGTTTAGCTCAGTTGGCTTGGATAGTTGGTTTGCAATATAGAATGGAATCAACAGTGTGCGTTCAATTCCTGTACCGATTGAGGCAACTGTGAAAGATTCTTCTTTTCATCCCCTCCCCTCACCTGAGACGTGCTGACCCTCAGGTTAAATGTTCCCAGTCATTTCTCTCTAATGAGAAGGCAGCCCTATTGTCCAGTGAGACAGCACCTACTTTATCTTATGAGCTTTCAAAACTTGCAGTAACCCTTCAACAGTTCTTTTTCTTTAAAGCTGGTGATCTTTACCCATTTCTGCCCAAAATTAAAAATACAGTAAGGAAAAATGATGTCGCCTTTACATAACCTAAGACTTCTTTCAAGAAAGAAATTGTTACAAACCTTCTCTTGAGCTGTTATGCAGAAAGGTTCGTGCAAATTCTCAGGCAACAATTAGGAGAAAACTATTACATTAAAAACTTGATGTCGTACTCATTAAGTGTTGTGCCTTTAAAGAGGTCAGTTGCTCAGAGATTCAGTTCTGTTCAGAGTCAACTCAACTATCTTTTAAGTTACCACTGCATCAAAATTACTCTAAAATGTCAACAGGGTGATGAATGAAATAAAAAAAACTCAGTGGGTTTCACTCTTTTTGCCTCTTTGATCAATATATCAAGGGCTTTTGAAAAAAAAGCTGGGAAAAGGTTAGAGGGAATTTCGTACAATAGTCAAGGTTTTTGTTGAAGATTGCAGGCAATAGTTGCTTTTCAGTGAAGTGTGATATGGAGATTTGCAGATTTGGTAAATTGTGACAGGCTTGTCTCTGAGCCTGTGTCATGAGACCTTTCTCAAAATGAAAATCTTGGGGAAAACTAAGGAAGGTTTTCTCATTACTTTGTATTCCACCTTCAGATACAATCTTGAATGATGAAGCTGTCTCTGTGCTAATAGTTCCCTTATATCTTTTGGTGACTGCAGCAGACAGTTTTTTTTTGTCATTGTCTTTGGAGAGAGTGATTGGATTGAGTGAGTTACATGTCATGTGCGTTCCTTGCTGTATTCTCTGTTGTCACACTGAATGCAGTTCCAACGTTTTGAGCTTTTCATTCACTGCATTACTGAGCAGGTATGTTCTTTTGTGCTCCATCTCTAATTCATAATATTCAGTCTCAGAAGCGAACAGTGGATTATCTTAACAGAAGGTACATGTGTATGCTATAGGATTGACAAAGAACTCTCAGTGTCTTGGCACAGTAACGCATGATAAACGTGCCTTCAATTCTATGAGACCTCACTGGACCCTTGATGTTGCATGCTCATGTGGTTAATTAGCTCACTTGGCTAGATGGCTGCTTTGTTATGTCCAGTGACAACAGCAGCACATGTACAATTATCACACCAGCTGAAGTTACAATTGTGATGATACTGTGGCTTTAAGAGGGAAATTTTGTCCTGCTTGTTTTTGTGAAGAAAGGCTGTGACAGAGGTGCCAGACAGTCTTCTCCAAAGCCAACAAAGCAAACAGCTTGTGAAGCCTTGTTGACAAAGTGTGAAGCTAGATGAACACAGCAAGCCAAGCAGCATCTCAGGAGCACAAAAGCTGACGTATTGGGCCTCGACCATTCTACAAGCATCTAGGCCTGAAACATCAGCTTTTGTGTTCCTGAGATGCTGCTTGGCCTGCTGAGTTCATCCAGCTCCACACTTTATTATCTTGGATTCTCCAGCATCTGCAGTTCCCATTATCTCTGAGCTTGTGAAGCCTTGTTTATTTTTCTAAATTCAAGACAATAGAAGCAGCCTGAATGGGTGGGGTCAAGCTTCCATGGAACCAGGATTTTTCATTTTAGCTTCTCAGCAGTAGTTGCTGGGTCTTGAAGCTGGGTTTGGAAGCTGCAGTATATCTGCCCCTGCTAATTTAGCTCTCTCTCAGAGTTTCCTCTTGTTGTTTTTCCTCCTGGTAGAAAATTGCATGTGATACAACCTATTTTACTGAATTTGTTTTTGCTGTTGTTTTTAAATTTGTTTTGTGTTTATGTGATGATACAATATCAGAACAGTTACTGTTCAGTCACTAAATAATCTATTATTCTGTTAAGTTTTCCAGTAGAGTTAAATTATTCAAATTTCTTCTTTCTTTTATTTTAACTATAGTGTATAAATAAAGTTGTGGTCCTTCAAGACTGGTAGCTTGACCGATCTAATTGCGTCTGGAACACAATGCCTGGCACTCATGTTTAAAATGAGAAAAAAGTTAGTTTCTAAGTTATCTTCTTAATACACTTTGAGGGGGAACAAAAATAAAGTTTCTAGAGTAGCTCAGCAGGTCTGAGGGAGGGTCACCGGGCCTGAAATGTTAACTCTGACTTTTCTTCACAGATACTGCCGGAACTGCTAAGCTTTTCTAGCAACTTTGTTTTTGTTCCTGATTTACAGCATCTGCAGTTATTATGGTTTTGATATTTTGAGGGGGGTTTGGTCTGTCCATAACACAATGAAGGACTCTCATTCTTAATCTATCGCCTCACTTGAGGTCTGGTGACTCTCAGGTTAAACCACCACCCATTGTCTTTGGCCCATGAAAGAACAGCCCGATGATCTGGTAAGACTATGATGACTTTGCTTTGTATGCGAATGACATTTTGACCATCTGGGTCTCAATGGTTTGGAAACTAATGAAGTTTTTAATATTTCCTGGAGTGCTGCTTTACTAAAGCTAAATACAGTAGATATTTTCGTTTCATAGAAATACCGATCTAATTTCAAAGAAAGAAGTTTGGCTTTTTTAACATTCTTTATTATTTTAATATGCTGGCTATATTTTATTATATTTTAGTTTACTTTTACAAAGGCAGGCGATAGCCCAGTCGTATTATTGCTTTTAATCCAGATTTTGTGCACCCAGGCATGAGTTCCTGCAGGGCAAATGGTAGAATTTGAATTCAGTAAAAATCTGGATTAAGAGTCTCACAACGACAATTGTCAGGAAAAACCCATCTGGTTCTCTAATACCCTTTCAGGAAGAACACT
Organism: Stegostoma tigrinum; assembly: GCF_030684315.1. Classification (NCBI taxonomy): domain Eukaryota; kingdom Metazoa; phylum Chordata; class Chondrichthyes; order Orectolobiformes; family Stegostomatidae; genus Stegostoma; species Stegostoma tigrinum. The sequence continues at coordinate 15,376,326 of NC_081389.1, read as the reverse complement.
GCCATCCTTACTGAGTCTGGCCTACATGTGACTCCAGACGCACAGCAATGTGGCTGACCCTGAATTCGCCTCCGGGATGGGTATTAAATACTAGCCTGGCCAGGACCACCCGCATCTCTTGATAAAAAAGAATTTACGTTTCCAAATCAATAACAGATGTGCTTTTTTTTAGAAAAGGACTTATGACCAAGCGACTTGTGGGACGATAGAAACACATTGATCAGGGGTGCCCCCCCTTTAATCTCAGGCCTGTGCTGGGTTTGATGAGGACATCAAAGCCACTTGTGGCATCTCTTTGAGAGGAAAATAAATTTTTATAAATTTTTCTTTCCCCTCATCACTTTCCAGCGGCATGTTGTATGTGCATATGTATGTGTGTGTGTGTGTGTGTGTGTGTGTGTGTGTGTGTGTGTGTGTGTGTGTGTGTGTGTGTGTGTGTGTGTGTGTGTGTGTATTCAAACGTAGTTGTGAAGCCTTTCACAGCTGAGTAGCTAATCCATGTCTCACTGAGGAAGAAAATTGGTTGTTGCGGGACTGTACCCTCGATTCAATGAGTCGTCTGATGAAAGGACAAAAGAAATTTTCACAGGGTCATGACTCCGACCCTGACTGTTTTAGTGAGATAAAGGAATCCATGACCATGTGGAGCTGAAGTGCAGTGAATGTAGTAAATTACAGGAGATCAGGCTTAAAGGTTACAAAGAAAGTATCCACCTTCAGCCTAGTTTTGATGTTGACTGGCTTACGTTCAGCTTGGCAGCGCGTAGCATTGTATACACCAGTGACCATTGCTGCTTAATTCAGCAGCATTAGGCTTGTGCTTAGGCTGGCTGGTGGGATTATGGCCGTCCTCAAAAGGCATTGCTGCAGCTCAGGCCATCTGGAAGCACTCCAAGCCCAAACATTGGTTAGGCCATGGCTTGTTGGCAGTGTGTGCTATCTGACAGGCTCCATACTCTGTTAAATACCATGGGATGAAATGGAATCCTAATAGATTATTGCTTTCAAACATATCCCAGCAATGGAATTCCCCTGCAGCTAAGTGCTAAATACTTGTCAGTAGCCTGTGGTAATAGCATCCCCATCATTAATTCTTCCACATGGGCTTCACTGATGACGTGGGGTACATCTGTGTCTTTCACTAACGGCAGCTTAATAATGAAACAGAACAGAAGAAAATGACCCCATAATAATAAACATGTCTGAAATTGTAAGAGATTCTTTCATTGTCTGAAGTGAGCAAAAGGTTATAATCCAATCTCACCATTCATAGTGTTAAATCTCCAATGTTCCTGAACCCTATATCCTGAATTCCTTGTACTACAACCACTTTAAAATAGCCATTACATTCCATATAATCAGATATCTGCCAACTTGTGTAATGTAAGAGGGCAAGAATAGGAGTTGGAGAAAGCCATTTGACCCATTGAGCCTGCTTCACCATTCACTATGATCCTGGCTGAACATGGGTTTCAACTCTGCTTTGTTTTCACTGTATCCCTGGAATCTGAGAGAGACCAAACATTGACCTGTCCCAGACTTAAATATGCTCAACAAAAGAGCACACTGGGCCCTCTGGGGTAGAGAGTTCCAAAGAACCACGCCTCTTTAGGTACAGGAAATTCTTCTCTTCTCAGTCTGAAGTGATTGGCCTCTTAATCTGAGACCATACCCTGCATTTTAGATCCCGCAACCAGTGGAAATAGTTTCACTGAATCACTGAATTGTTGCTGTGCAGAAGGAGTCCATTCGGCCCATGATACTCGTCCTAGCTTTTTGTATGAGCGCCAATTGTATCCCCACATCCTTGCTCACACTGTTTTGATCTAAATAAACATCTAATGCCCTTCTTAAAAATCTCATTTGAACATTCCTCTACCCCGTTTCCAGGCAGTGCATTCCATACCCTAACTACTCGCTGTATGAGAAAGATTTTTCTCATGTTACCTTTGCAAATCACATGAACTCTATGCCATTTTCTGCTTGTTCATCTTAAAGGGAACAGCTTTTCCTTCTCTACTGTACCCAGCCCACTCATGACTTTGAAATCTTCTATCAGATCTGTTCTGAGTTGCCTCCAAGGAGAATAGTTCAGACTTCCTCAAGCTGTCCTCATAACTCAAGACATTTTTTTCCCCAATATCCTCGTAAATTGCTTCTGCACACTCTCCAATATATTCACATTTTTCTTACAATGCGGCACACACAGCTGAACACAATGCTATGACTGAGTGTCTTGTACAAATTCAACATCACCCACCTCCGAGATAATGGGAACTGCAGATGCTGGAGATTCCAAGATAATAAAATGTGAGGCTGGATGAACACAGCAGGCCAAGCAGCATCTCAGGAGCACAAAAGCTGACGTTTCGGGCCTAGACCCTTCATCAGAGAGGGGGATGGGGGGAGGGAACTGGAATAAATAGGGAGAGAGGGGGAGGCGGACCGAAGATGGAGAGTAAAGAAGATAGGTGGAGAGGGTGTAGGTGGGGAGGTAGGGAGGGGATAGGTCAGTCCAGGGAAGACGGACAGGTCAAGGAGGTGGGATGAGGTTAGTAGGTAGCTGGGGGTGCGGCTTGGGGTGGGAGGAAGGGATGGGTGAGAGGAAGAACCGGTTAGGGAGGCAGAGACAGGTTGGACTGGTTTTGGGATGCAGTGGGTGGGGGGGAAGAGCTGGGCTGGTTGTGTGGTGCAGTGGGGGGAGGGGATGAACTGGGCTGGTTTAGGGATGCAGTGGGGGAAGGGGAGATTTTGAAACTGGTGAAGTCCACATTGATACCATATGGCTGCAGGGTTCCCAGGCGGAATATGAGTTGCTGTTCCTGCAACCTTCGGGTGGCATCATTGTGGCAGTGCAGGAGGCCCATGATGGACATGTCATCAAGAGAATGGGAGGGGGAGTGGAAATGGTTTGCGACTGGGAGGTGCAGTTGTTTGTTACGAACTGAGCGGAGGTGTTCTGCAAAGCGGTCCCCAAGCCTCCGCTTGGTTTCCCCAATGTAGAGGAAGCCGCACCGGGTACAGTGGATGCAGTATACCACATTGGCAGATGTGCAGGTGAACCTCTGCTTAATGTGGAATGTCATCTTGGGGCCTGGGATGGGGGTGAGGGAGGAGGTGTGGGGACAAGTGTAGCATTTCCTGCGGTTGCAGGGGAAGGTGCCGGGTATGGTGGGGTTCTCACACACCACCCTACCAACCTCCGGATACAACGCATTATCCTCCGACACTTCCGCCATTTACAATCCGACCCCACCACCCAAGACATTTTTCCATCCCCTCCCCTGTCTGCTTTCCGGAGAGACCACTCTCTCCGTGACTCCCTTGTTCGCTCCACACTGCCCTCCAACCCCACCATACCTGGCACCTTCCCCTGCAACCGCAGGAAATGCTACACTTGTCCCCACACCTCCTCCCTCACCCCCATCCCAGGCCTCAAGATGACATTCCACATTAAGCAGAGGTTCACCTGCACATCTGCCAATGTGGTATACTGCATCCACTGTACCCGGTGCGGCTTCCTCTACATTGGGGAAACCAAGCGGAGGCTTGGGGACCGCTTTGCAGAACACCTCCGCTCAGTTCGTAACAAACAACTGCACCTCCCAGTCGCAAACCATTTCCACTCCCCCTCCCATTCTCTTGATGACATGTCCATCATGGGCCTCCTGCACTGCCACAATGATGCCACCCGAAGGTTGCAGGAACAGCAACTCATATTCCGCCTGGGAACCCTGCAGCCATATGGTATCAATGTGGACTTCACCAGTTTCAAAATCTCCCCTTCCCCCACTGCATCCCTAAACCAGCCCAGTTCATCCCCTCCCCCCACTGCACCACACAACCAGCCCAGCTCTTCCCCCCCACCCACTGCATCCCAAAACCAGTCCAACCTGTCTCTGCCTCCCTAACCGGTTCTTCCTCTCACCCATCCCTTCCTCCCACACCAAGCCGCACCCCCAGCTACCTACTAACCTCATCCCACCTCCTTGACCTGTCCGTCTTCCCTGGACTGACCTATCCCCTCCCTACCTCCCCACCTACACCCTCTCCACCTATCTTCTTTACTCTCCATCTTCGGTCCGCCTCCCCCTCTCTCCCTATTTATTCCAGTTCCCTCCCCCCATCCCCCTCTCTGATGAAGGGTCTAGGCCCGAAACGTCAGCTTTTGTGCTCCTGAGATGCTGCTTGGCCTGCTGTGTTCATCCAGCCTCACATTTTATTATCACCCACCTCCGACCTGTTTAAATCTATGCTCCAATTTTATAGGATCCCTATAGTGTGGAAGCAGGCCATTCAGTCCATCGATTCCAGACTGACCCTGCAAAGGGCATAGGGCAGCCCGGTGGCTTGGTGATTAGCACTGCTGCCTCACAGCTCCAGGGACCCAGGCTCAATTCCAGCCTCAGGTGGCTGTCTGTGTGGAGTTTACATATTCTCTCTATGTGTACACGGCTTTGTGAGGGGCAGGTCATGCCTCACAAACTTTATCGAGTTCTTTGAGGATGTGACTAGAAAAGTTGATGAGGGTCGAGCTGTTGATGTGGTGTATATGGACTTCAGTAAGGCATTTGATAAGGTTCCCCATGGTAGGCTCATTCAGAAGGTCAGGAGGAATGGGATACAGGGGAACTTAGCTGTCTGGATACAGAATTGGCTGGCCAACAGAAGGCAGCGAGTGGTAGTAGAAGGAAAATATTCTGCCTGAAAGTCAGTGGTGAGTGGTGTTCCACAGGGATCTGCCCTTGGGCCTCTACTGTTTGTAATTTTTATTAATGACTTGGATGAGGGGATTGAAGGATGGGTCAGCAAGTTTGCAGACGACACGAAGGTTGGAGGTGTCGTTGACAGTGTAGAGGGCTGTTGTAGGCTGCAGCGGGACATTGACAGGATGCAGAAATGGGCTGAGAGGTGGCAGATGGAGTTCAACCTGGATAAATGCGAGGTGATGCATTTTGGAAGGTCGAATTTGAAAGCTGAGTACAGGATTAAGGATAGGATTCTTGGCAGTGTGGAGGAACAGAGGGATCTTGGTGTGCAGATACATAGATCCCTTAAAATGGCCACCCAAGTGGACAGGGTTGTTAAGAAAACATATGGTGTTTTGGCTTTCATTAACAGGGGGATTGAGTTTTAGAGTCACGAGATCTTGTTGCAGCTCTATAAAACTTTGGTTAGACCGCACTTGGAATACTGCGTCCAGTTCTGGTCGCCCTATTATAGGAAAGATGTGGATGCTTTGGAGAGGGTTCAGAGGAGGTTTACCAGGATGCTGCCTGGACTGGAGGGCTTATCTTATGAAGAGAGGTTGACTGAGCTCGGACTTTTTTCATTGGAGAAAAGGAGGAGGAGAGGGGACCTAATTGAGGTATACAAGATAATGAGAGGCATAGATAGAGTTGATAGCCAGAGACTATTTCCCATGGCAGAAATGGCTAACACGAGGGGTCATAGTTTTAAGCTGGTTGGAGGAAAGTATAGAGGGGATGTCAGAGGCGGGTTCTTTACACAGAGAGTTGTGAGAGCATGGAATGTGTTGCCAGCAGCAGTTGTGGAAGCAAGGTCATTGGGGTTATTTAAGAGACTGCTGGACATGCATATGGTCACAGAAATTTGAGGGTGCATACATGAGGATCAATGGTCGGCACAACATCGTGGGCTGAAGGGCCTGTTCTGTGCTGTATTGTTCTGTGTTCTGTGTTCTATGTTCTATGTCTGTGTGGGTTTCCTCTGGGTGCTCTGGTCCTCCCGCAGCACAATAATGTGCAAGTTAAATTGCCCCATAGTACACTATAATGTGTAAATTAGGCGCATTCGCTGTGGGAAATGCAGTGTTACAGAGATTGGATGGGATGCACTTTGGAGGGTCAGTGTAAGCATAATGGGCTGAATGGCCTGCTTCCTGACTGTAAGAATTCTAGGATTCATCCTTTAAGAACAGGAAACCACTGGCTTTATTAATAGGTGGCTCAGTGGGCGGCACGGTGATTCAGTGGTTTGCATTGCTGCCTCATAGTGCCAGGGCCCCAGGTTTAATTCCAGCCTCAGCTGACAGTGTGGAGTTTGCACATTCTCCCCGTGTCAATGTGGGGTTCCCTCTGGGGACTCTGGTTCCCTCCTACAGTCCAAAGATGTGCAGGTTAGGTGGATTGGCCATGCTTAATTGCCCATAATGTCTATGGACGGGAGGTGGGAGGGGGCTGGGTCTGGGAGGGTGCTCTTCAGAGACTCAGCATGGACTTCAATGGGTCAAATGGCACCAAGATCCACCCTTCTACCCTATCCCTGTACCCGTTTATTCCCCATGGCTAACCTGCCCAGCCTTGGACAACATGGACAATTTTGCATGGCCAATCCACCCTAACCTGCACATCTTTACATTGTGGAAGGAAACCGGAGCACCTGGACAAAACTCCCACACAGACACAGGGAGAATGTGCAAACTCCACACAGTCACCCTGAGGGTGTATTGAACCCAGGTCCCTGGCGCTGTGAAACAGAAATGCTGGCCACTGAGACACTGTGCCATCCACTGAAAGATTTATTGATAAAGCCAAGGACACCGTGCGCTTTATTAACTGCTCTCTTCGCCTGCCCAGCCACCTTCAATGATTTTTGCAATAATGCATCCAAATACTACTACTACCCTACATTCCCTTTAGAATGATGGCCCATTCTTTGTAGGAAAACGGACATGAGAAATGTCAGATCAACCAAGTTTCTACTGAAGAGTGAACAAGTTTAAGGGGCCGAATAGCCTTTTCCTGTTCCTATCTCCTCTGGTCTTATTGTATATGGTCTTTTGATGTTCCTGCTCTGCATTGAGCCTCATCTGCCACCGATTTGCCCACTCCACTAACTGGTCTATGTCCTTTTGGTGTTCTACACTGTCCACCTAACAGTTTACAGCTCATCCAGGTTTTGCGCCATCTGCAAACTATGAAATTGCCAGTGTTTACCCTATCAAGCAGAACCCTCTTCAATGTTACTGTTTCAATGAGAAATGACCATCTCATTACTCTCAGATATCAATCAATCTCCATTTAATTAGATACAGTGTCCATAATTCTCCACATGGTCTCACCCAGTCATCAATTATTCGTTATATCATTATTTAATGGAGTTGTTATTTTGTCAACCTGTTTAACATTTTTTTTAACTGCGTGAAAGCTAACGAAGCATTGAAAACTGATTTGACTTTTGAGCCACTATTTTTTTCCTAAAGGGCGGAAGCAAATTCAAAGCTCTCAAACTGAACTTCTGAAATAAGCAAAATTTTGTTCTTTTTATGGCAGCGATTCACCACCTTAAGGGGAATCAGGGATGGGTAGTATATGCTGGCTTGGTTAGTGATGCCCACATGCAGTGAAAAAAAAATGATTGTTTGAGTTGCCACTATTCATTTCTGAGTTTAAATTAAAATCAAAGAAATCCCATTCAGTCTTGAGTTTCTAGTCAAAGACATTAGACATATCATGTTCAGGAACATGCCTCAGCACCAAAGCACCCTGTTAGATGCCTTCAATTCTGAAATAACTCCACAGAAGCCAGCATCCCATCCTCAAGTCACTCTTTATTCCCACATGCACAGTATTATGGACTCTGACCAGCCAGCCCAGGGCCAATCCCTAGAGTGAGGAGAATCCCTGAGACTCCTGTTTAAATGTTTCAGCCAGAAATCCCTGATTGGCCCAGGTTAACAACCCCAATCTGGGGGCACATATTCAATGAGATCCACCTGGCTGACCTTATTCCAATCGCCACAAATTCCTTTTCTCCCTGTAAAAATGTCTAACTTTCCACCTAATTTTCTATCGAACCCTGCTTTGCTATGTACTTCATTTTCCTTCATTGATGATATTTTTCACAGACTTTAGCCATTGGGCGTATAATGTTCTGTCTGCTGTCCCTTCAACTCTTTGATCTCATTCAGTCAGTTGGTGAATAATTTCTGGAAACATTTGCCAAACAAAAACCTATCCATTCCAGAGAGAAAGGCTGATAGAAAAATAAAGTAATGTAGAGATAGAAATAGTCCTCCACATGAAGTATACATGATGAGTCAGCCCAGTTGTATCACTTGCCTGTTTCACTGTTTCTCTTTTCCTTCTGGGACATCAGACTTGAAATTTGCAATTGACCTGGCAACAACATCAATTTCTAAAGAGGGAAATCTCATTTTTGTTTTCCATTTTGTGAAGAGGTGCTATCTGTCTTGAATTGGTCTGGCTCTAATTTTTAATAGAATTGCTTTGAGCCTTTTAGCACAGAAACAGATTGTGGTGAGTAGAGTAAAGGATTAATACCGAAAACGTATCTTACATTCATAATGATGAAAGAAGTTGCAGGATGGAGAAACTTCAGTCAAAGATGCTACTGTGTAGACATTATGTTACATCTAAATGTGCAAATCATTTGCAGAACGTTGAATGAGCAGTGGCTTTAAAAAATGTCTCCAACAACCTCTCTTAAGCAAAGTGAATCAAACCTCATCCAAAATTCACCACCACAACAGCAGTCTACATTGGTGTTTGTCCTCCATATAAATCTCTCCATCTTCTACACCCCCTACCCCACCATTTCCATTTCCTTCCACCTTCTCCTCCATCATGTTCTTATCTAGATTCCCTTGCCCTACATATACTAGATATATATTAGAAAGGGATCAAGTTAGAGGGTTTTGGGATAGGGCTGAAGAGTGGGACAAGCTGGGTAGCTCTTTCAGGAGCCAGTACAGACTCGGCGGGTTGAATGGCCTCCTTCTGTACTGTAAAATTGTACAATTCTACATGTGTCAATCACCTTGATCACCCCACACTACAGCAAGCTCTGCATTCTCGCCGGTCTCTTGATGAACAAAACATCCTGAATCCCAATTTGAATTCCATTCTGACAATTGTATATCTTATGGTCCATGATTTTGGGCTACCTGTGATTTGGGAATCACAACAACCTGGAATACATCCCCTTTGTTTCGGAGACCTGGTCGCAATGAAAGATGGACCAGTGGGGAAATGCCTTTGATTGTGCTGTGCGACAGTTCTACCTGGAGAAGTGCACCTGCCTTCTTGACATCCGTTGCAACAACTTCTGAAATCTGTCTGAGACTCCTGCAGTAGCTTTGTGAGAGGCAGTCATTTATTTCAGCCTGTTGACATGTGCAATTTCCATTGTGCCTGCAAGCCAAAAACATGTACAATGAACAAAGAGCAATTTGTTTTGTTCCTTTTCCACCAAAACCCAAATCACCTCACCATCCCATCAATAACACCCATCGGTCCAAGTGTGCATGTGAGCCATGTACTGCCTGGAGTTGTGCATGGCTGCACTGCCCTCTCACAGTATTTTGCGTTTCTGGTTGGATTGGACATGCAGCGTGAGCAGGTTCCAAGTTGTTTGCTGCCAAGATATTCCCATGTGTTTTATTGAGCATATGAGTCAGAAGCAGAACTAGGCCATTCAACTTGTTCGGCCTGTTCAATCATTCAATAACATCATGGCTGATCTGTCTGTGTGCTGGAACCCAGGAGTAAGAGCTGGGTCCTAGAAGTGTTTGCTAATCTAACTCATTTCCTGTAAGAATTGCAAACAATTCCACAGTTTAAAATCAGCCAAAAAATATCCTTTCCGCCCTCTAATTTTCTTCCATGAAGGACTGTTTTGTTTTGGAGCACAGTGAAAGAGAAGGCTAAAAGTTTTGCCAAAGTATTTAATCTAACTGTAAGCAAGCTATTCAACTGACAGCACAATTCATGAGTTCATCTGACGCAAGATCCACATTTGTTGCCCATCCTCAATGGTCCTTGAGTGGAGAAGCTTATTCATCCATTGAAGAAGACTTTTCAGGATCAACCACATTGCTGAGAGTCTACAAGCACATGTAGGCCAGTCCAGGTATGGAGAGTAGATTTCCTCCCATGAAGGAACCAGATGGAATTTCATAACAATGGATGGTAGTTTCATGTTCACTATTACTGAGACTCACTTCCATCTCCAAATTTGTTTTTTAATTACGCTGAGTTTAAATTCAAGCCAATGCTAAAGTGGGATTTGAACCCTTGTCTCCAGGAAGATAGACTGAATCTCTCAATTAGTAATCCATTGATATTATCCCAATGCCATTAGCTCCCTGTAGAGTAATTAAAGAAAGAAATGTTTAGCCATAATAACGACAATCTATAGCTTGCTAACTAGTGAGGTTTAAATGAGAAGAGTTTATGATGAGCCTCACATATAATAATTTCAAGACTTATTCTATGAATGCCTCCAAGTGTGCCAAAGCAATGTGCTCATCATGTTCATAACTTACTGGTGAATCACTAATTAAATATTGAAATCATGAGAGAGGAAGGAAGAAGAAACTACCATTAAAGGAATTAGAAAAATCGTCAGATAAGAACCTTTGAAGTAATGCACGACCTTTCCACTTTTCCAATCCTTTTATTACTTTTAATGGTTGTCTTTTTTAATTGCCGTCTTCAAAATGAGACACTGAAAGAAAGACTTGTGCGCCATGTGTCACAGAGTCATCAGCACATTTGTGAAGAATGCATCCACAATTTTGCTACATAGTGATCAAAAGATTTTTTTTTAATCTTTCCTGGGCCTATCTCAAAACTAAGGCATCATTTTAATGACTACATGCTGTGGTTTGATTGAAAGTAATGGTCATAAAGATAGAAAAACTCAGAACTTTCTTCCAAGCAAAGTGCTTTCTTTAACCAGGACCTTGACGGAATATAGTAAGAGACATCTTGGCTCCCGTCCAACATATTACTTAATCTTACTTGCTAGATAGCTACCTCCCCAAGACAAGTATTTCATCTCTCTCTCTCACTTTTCTTAGGTGTAATAATCACTATCCCAAAGAACATTTTTCCACATGTATCCTACACTTTGAAAAGGAGACCTATGCTGTAAATCTTCCTGTTCTCAGTGTCGTTTCCAAATTATTCAGCTTCAATCCTTTGAATAGACTCCTTTTCTCCCTTGGCTGCTGTTTGAATCTGAACCAGACTGCTCCTAAAATTAGTGACCATTCCAATATAATTCTGTGATTAGTTTCTGACTTTGATTGCTCATTACCAAGACTAACGAGGTATTCTTCAACTCCTCTCCTCCCTCACCTCCTCTGCTGTTGAAACCATCAGCCATCACTTTGTTGGCTGGCAGCCTTGATTATTCCAATGCTATCCAAGCTGGTTTTCCATAGTTTGCTTTCCATTAGCTTGAACTTTGCTGGCTTCTCATTCAAGTTCATCCCAAGTGCACTGACCAGTTGTATCACCACAGTCTTACCAGACCATGGCTCTGCTCTGTTATTTTAGAGTGAGTCAACTGGTGGTGATTTGACCTGAGGGTCTTCATACCATCACACGCAAACCAACCGCTCAGCCAACTGAGCTAAACTGACCAACATTGGCTCTGAGTCCAACAATGCCTTGAATTTCAATTTCCCATCCATGTTTCGAAACTGTTCAGGGCTCCAGGCCTATCTCTGTAATCCTCACCTACTCTACATGCTCCTCATATCCCTGAACTCATCCACTTAAGCCTTCTCGGCAACCATGATTTTCACCAATATCTTTCAGATGACTGTGCGAGCCTTGGTCCTCTCAGATGAAAGTGAGTCTGCATCTTTGCAGAAGTTTAAAAGAAAAAGAAATTAAAGTAAATACAGAAAAATAAAAAGGAAGGAAACCCATAAGGGTTGGTGATTTAAAAATAAGAATTAAAAGCAGTTACTGAAATGTCATCGCAGTTCATTTCATGGAAAGGTCATGTTATAAAGGCTCTCAATAAGAAATAATTACAAGAGGAAGAAAAATTAGAAATCTGTGCCCTCTTCAGGATAAGTCAATGTAACTCGTAAAACAAAAGAACGGCTGGATTGTATTTTACAAAAGAATAGCTACCTGCAAAAAATCCATAAAAGACTTTTGTTTCTAAATGTGTAGCTATAATAATTTTAGGTAACATTGGCACTCTCATCACACTTTATAATAGCATATTTGAAATATGAAAGTGAATACTCTCATGTTTGACCATCCATTTTCTTGTTAATAACACCATGTTGCCTGAAATGTGCAAAAGAGCATGTCATTTAACCCATTTAGTTGTTCTTATGTGATATGTATCAGAGTCCATCTCAGCATCTCATTGCTTAGCGATAATGGGAACTGCAGATGCTGGAGAATCCAAGATAACCGAGTGTGAAGCTGGATGAACACAGGAGGCCAAGCAGTATCTCAGGAGCACAAAAACTGACGTTTCGGGCCTAGGCCAATGATGAAGGGTCTCAGCCCGAAACGTCAGCTTTTGCGCTCCTGAGATGCTGCGATGCCTGCTGTGTTCATCCAGCTTTACACTTGGTTATCTCATTGCTTAGCAATGGTTCTCAGATATTTTACCTATAACATGCCATGAAAATAAATCATTTGGATAACTACATGATTAGGAAGGGTTTGGAGAGATATGGACCGGGAGTGGGCTAGTGGGATTTGTTTTGTTGAGGATTGTGTGTGGCATGGACTGGTTAGTCTAAAGGTTCAATTTCCATGCTGCATGACTCTATGACTCTATTGCAAGTATTAATGATTGTGTCAGGAAATCTGGCTTAACCTCCAGCATGAACTTATCCCAGACTGTTTCTTGCTCTAACCACATAGATTTATGTTTATCTCATACTTGGGATGAAGCTTTGCCATTCCATGAGCATATTATCTGTCCTGATGTTACTGTTGAGTTGGGTTCTTGATTTGACCATTCAATGGTATTTTCAAAGACCACTTAACAATGTTACTTGAGGTTTTCAAGATTAAAAGAATAACATTAGCTTTGTCCTTTATTCTTTCGGTGGTGGTGTGGGTGGTGGGTGGGCATTGCTAGCTAAGGTGATGTAGGTGTATATGTTAATGGTTCTGAAAGAATTAATGCTGCAGTTGCATCAGTTCTCCCTAGTCTGTTAGCATCATCCATAGTCTGTGGGAGGAGGCACTGCGTTGTACACTCCCTTTCAGTGTAAGGAGATATATTCAGTACAGCTTCTGAGAGTACTAACAATTATGCCTGACTTGTCATTGCAGTTGTATGTATTGCTCTGATGCAAAACACCGTCTTGTTAATTAAGAACAATGCCACTTCTGTGCAAATTTTACAACAATATATCCTTTGCCAATTATTGTTATACAGGCCATAGACAAGATCTCTCAACTTTCACGCTAAGGCCAACACTGTTCAGAGTCTGGGAAGATTCTGCCCTAGTATTAGAATATTGCCTTCCCAACACCTACCAAACCTAATGCCCCTACTATCTAGAAGAAAAATTGGACCAGGTATGGGAACACTACTCCATTCAAGTTTCCTCTCCATGCTACACATCATCCTGGTTTGACCATGCATCATTACAAGGTGATGGTCAAGTGATATTATCGCTCAACTATTACTCCAGAAACGCAGGTAGTGTTCCAGGGATAACAAGGTGTCGAGCTGGATGAACACAGCAGGCCAAGCAGCATCTTAGGAGCAGGAAAGTTGATGTTTCCAGCCTAGACCCTTCAAAATGTCAGCTTTCCTGCTCCTAAGATGCAACTTGGCCTGCTGTGTTCATCCAATTCTACACCTTGTTATCAAAGATTCTCCAGCATCTGCAGTTCCTACCATCTCTAATGTTCCAGGGACTTGGATTCAAATTCCGCCACAGCAGATAGTGGAATTTGAATTCACCTAAAAATCTAGAATTGAGAATGTGATCATGACTGCGTATCCATTGTCGGAAAAACTCATTTGGTTCATAAATGTCCTTCAGTGAAGGAAGTCAGCCATCTTTACCTGGACTGGCATACATGTGACTCCAAACTACTGGCAATGTGGTTGACTCTCATCTGCCCTCTGAAATAGCTGAGCAAGCCACTCAGCTCAAAGGCAGCTAGGGATGGACAGCAAATGCTGACACTTATGTGAATAAAAAAAATCACTCATGGTCACTGGGTCAAAAACCTAAGACGTCCTCCTTAACAACAAAGAAAACAGGTGAAATGTTTGGGGAATTGATACAAGAAACTAACTTTGAGAGTTACTTATCAGTAAAACCAAGCATAAAGGTGACCAGGCACAATGTGCTCAACTCCTTTCACAGCAGTGTGAGATAGCTGATAAAGATTAGACTCACCTAAAATCCACTATCCTGGGGATCCTGGTTTTCACAGGTATTAGTGAGACACAATGCTCGATCAGATAAGTAATTCCATAATATGATAAAGGAGCATCAGGCCCCAGGTTTCATTATCTTATTGAGTACAGAACCTTGATCAAATAGATTGACCAAATGACTGTTCCCCAGCTCTAAATTTTCAAGAACAAATTTTTAAAAAATGGAAATTTATCAGGCAATGTAATTACAATGGAAAAGCCTTCTCACCTATTATAATGATCAGATGTAGTGTATAATTGATTGCACAATCATCTTCCATACCACGTTTTAATTATACAAAAAACTATTCATCATAAACAACTCAATGACTTAAATGATTAGATTCATTAGGAGATTCATTGATGTCATTCACCTCCAAATTAATTCTGAACCCAACATGTCTCGCACTCTTGGGGGTCATGTTAATGTTATTCTGATGGTTGGTAGATATGCTCGCATGATGACGAGACCAAGCAAGAACACCAAATTTCCTTTGCTAAGGGAAATTAGTGAACTGGAAAGTTTCAAGAAGGCAACTTACTGGCCACTTTCTGAAGGACATCAAGGGATGGGCTATAAATACTGGCCCAGCCAGTGACACCAAATCCCATGAGTGAATTTTGACGAAAGACAATTTTAAAACAATCGATGATAGTGTTGTGAATCTTTTGGTTTAACAATGAATTGAATCTAAACTTTCCCAGATGCTGTGATGATATTTGAACCTATGTCCTCAGTGAACAGTGCTAGCCTAGTGACATTAACGCTATGCCGTTGCATTGTTGCAACAGAGCAAGTAGAAACAAAAGCTGGTGGTACATTTTTGACATCATTCTTGAGTACAAACAAAGCTTGTTCGCACCCTTTTGCACAGGGCTGCATAGGTGGATTTTCTCTTGAGACTTTCAGTTCCAATCAATGGAGAAGCATCATATCCAAACCGGAAACAGCGTTCGCACCAGTAGTCGATATTCCCAATGACATGGTGTAATAATTTAGGAGTGAGATCTTGGCTTAGTGGTAATAATCCAGAGGTTCAGGTTCATGTTTAATGAGAAGTGTTCAAATCCCTCTGTGGCAATGGGATTTAAAATCCAGTTGACACAGAATATGGAGTTGAAATCTGATCTCAGTAATGGTGGGCATGATTGATTATTTGTAAATACCCATCTAGTTCACTCATGCCTTTCAGTGAAAAAGTCTGGTATCTGATCTTCAGATCCACAGCAATGTGCTTGACTCTAAACCCCTCTCTAATGTGGCCTAAGGCTGTAAGGGATGGACTACAGGGCTGGTCCCGCCCATGATACTTGTACACAGTGATAGAATTTTAAATGCCCAATGTGTAGTGTAGCCGGAACTATGCAGGTTGGGGTGGCTGGGGATGCTGCAGAATAGTTTCTATATCAAGAAACTCTGTTACCCAGTGGGTGTTCAATTTGGCAGCACTCCTTGTCTTGCATTGTACTGGAAGATACAGTGAAGAACATAAAATCTCGAACCCCACCCCTGCCCCCCAAGGTACTGAGGGGGTGTCATGGTGTAAAAGATACCATTAGATCTGTAGTAATAGCAAGACTGACTGGTCTGGCAGCATCCATGTAGAGTGATCAGGGGAGATGACAGGCTAGTGGGCTATATTACTGAATTCTTAAACCAGAGGCCCAAGAAATTTTCTGGGTTTGAATTCTGCCATGGCAGATGATAGAATTTGAATCTAATAGAAATCTGGATGAAGAGGCTAATGATGACCATGAATCCATTGTCAATTGTCAGGGAAAAAAAATCTAGCTCACTAATATCCTTCAGGGAAGGAAACTACCATCCTAACCTGGTCTGGTCTACGTGTGACTGCAGACCCACAGCAACATAGTCGAGTTGTAACTGCCCTGTGGGTAGTTAGGTATGGACAATAACTGGCAGCCTAGACAGCGATGCCCTTGTCCAATGAATGTATTGTTTTAATTCAAAATTAGCATTTTGAGTCAGATATGGCTGTTTTTTGAAACGTGTTCTTCTTCTGAAGAAATGCTAACTCTGTTCCTATTTCAATGAATTCGGTCAGACGTTCTGAGTATGTCCAGAAAGTTCTGCGTTTATTTCGGATTTCCAGTATCTGCAATGTTTGATTTTTATTACAAGACGGGCTACTCAGCTATTCTGTAATGATGGCCCCATGGTAGCTGTCAAGTGAAGACCATGAACCAAAGTCCCTCCAAAATATCCTCTTTCATCCGACTGATTAATGAGTCATGTAGGCTTTTATGGGATCGTGCTAATGCACAATGTGCCTTATTGACAATTGTACCAATTTTGAGGTACTTCAAAGTGATTGTATAAGAAGCATCCAAAAGACACAATGATATCCTGGAGCATCACAGCTCTCTATAGGGGCAGTTTCTTTTTATCCTACTTAGTTTAATGCAGGAGAATGGTACTACTGATGACTGACTCATGTTGAATATTTACAATGACTTGCAAATTTGAAGAGAGGAGCTGTAAATGGTTAAGCGCAACATGTGGCCACTCACCCCATCATACCTATGCAGGTTGTTTGGTGGAGTGCTCCATAACCGAAACTATAGTCCTGCTAACTCCTTATGGCTGTGTACTTTGTTGTGTTTTGAATGCTGACCCTTCATTCTTACCTCAACAGGTGCAATGGTCTCTCCCTCCACAAAAAAAAAGACAAGCACTCCTTGCTCCAATAGCTCTTGTTGGTAATGGGGTGGAGGAGAGGGGAGTGGCAGTGGGCGAGGAAGAAGAAGGCTTTGTCTTGTTCCCTGGCGAAGTTCTTAGTTGTAAATATGGTCTGCTAACACTGGTATGTCTCCACATCTCCAAACTAAATGATGCTGTGGAAAGCAGCCAGCATAAGTAAAGACCCCTCCCACCTGCTTATACTCTCTTCCACCCTCTTCCATTGGGCAGAAGATACAAAAGTTTGAAAACACTTATCAACTGATGCAAGAACAGTTTCTTCCCCACAGTTAGCAAACTTCTGAATGGACCTCTCATATTTTTGTGCTGATCTTTCTTTGCACCTCCTCTGTAGCTGTAACAGTATATTCTGCATCCTGTTCAATTACTGCGATGCAATTATGTAAGGTATGATCTATCCGGATAGCACACAAAACAATAATTTTCACTGTATCTCAGTGCATGTGACAGGAATAAATCAAAACGAGGCAAGTTAAAAAAAAACTAGCTTTGGTTCCTTTGCAAAGTGCATTGGCTTGGGAGGAATCCTCTACATGGAATCCAAATAGAGGTGATGTTGCCTCTTCTTTAAAATGTGTGCCTTCTGGACTTAATGATGGCCTGGCAAAGGCTCTCCTGCTGTGGCATGCAAAGCACCCATCTGTACAGAAATGAAACTGGCATCTTGACACCTTCTCCCCCGTTCCAAGAAGTCGATTACTTGCACATTTGCGAATGCATGATGGGCTCTATGATGATAATGAGCCAGGGAAATTATTTGGTGATCAAGCCCGTGATGCTGACTGGATTTATGGCCTGGTTCAGTGCACGGAAATTCATTCAGAATAGCTGCAGCAGCTGAGGGGTGTACAGCTCCTCATCCTTAGCAACAGTTGTTGTTTCTGAAAAGCCTCAGCAAAGAATTTGATGGAGGCTTGCTCTCTGCTGTTCTGCTGTCTCTGTGTGTTGTCTTTCTGCAGGCCAGGTCAAGTCTGTCTCATAATTACAGCCCTGCAATTTTTAAAATATCGTTTAAAATCACTCCCTCAGCATCTCATTGAGAATCCACCGCCCTTGTTCTTGAGAAATGGCTGTTTGCTATTTTTCTTTCTTAACTGATGACAGAGATTTCAAGTGGCAAAATCAAATGATGGGTTGTTATTTCTTGGTGGTTTTTATGCAGAAGTTTTCTCTGGAAGGAAAAAGGGGGAAAAGAATATGTGGTCATACAAAAACTTGCATTCATATGTTACCTTTTCATGCGTCTAAAGGTGCTCCCAATGCGGATGTACCACATTTTCGATTGTCATCACTTTTATTGTTTTGATCAGTGCAGAAACTGCCGTACATAGCAAGATCCAACTGAACAACCACAGGTTCAGGGTGAGATGGTGGTGTTGTGGTAATGACACTGGAATTTTTTTTATTCATTCATGGGATGAGGGCATTTCTTTCCAGGTCATTATTGCCCAGTGGTCAGTTAAGAATCAACCACATTACTATGGGCATGGAGTCCCATGTAGACCAGACCAGGTAAGGATGGCAGTTTCCTTCCCTCAAGGATATTAGTGCATCAGATAGGTTTTTCCAACGATCGACAATCATAGTCATTTAAGTTTCTAAATCCAGATTTTTTTTATTGAATTCAAATTTCACCACCTGCCATGATGGGATTCAAACTCAGGTCACCAGAACATTGCTTGGGGCTCTGGATTAACAGTCCAGCGATAATACCCTTGGGCCACCGCCTTTCCTAAATAATTGGCAGCAGTGGGACGAGATCCTTTGCCTGCACAGAGACTGGAACCTAAGTACAACATCTTTGACCACTCGGCAATGCTGCCACAATTACCTAGTGCTCTGGGGGACATGGATTTGAATTCCATCGTGGTAGGTCATGAAATTTGTGTTAAACAAAAGTTTAGAAACAAGGCTTGGCAACAATGCAACCACTGTCAATTTTCATAAGATGTAAGAGCAGAAGTGGGCCATTCAGTTCGTTGAGTCTGCTCTGCTATCAAATCCTCACTGTCTGGTTCATTACGGACCTTTAGGAAAGGTGCCTGTACTCTACCCCCAGTCCAGCCCACACCTACAGTAATACGATTGACTTTCAACCACCTCCTTGGCATTTAGGACATAAAGTAATGCTCACTTCTCAAATGAATAAAAGAAAAATAGTGACCACGGAGTATGGTTTTGGTGGGCATATTGTTTAGGGACTTAAAACTTGGGTCAGCTGTGTCTCAGTGGGATAGCAATCTTCACTTTGAGTCAGCCTGATGTAAGTTCAATTCTCACTTCCAAAACGTGAGGACAACAATCTCACCTGGTATGCCACTGTGACTTTAAGGGAGCGCTGTGAATTTGAGCCTAAACCATGATCCTTTCCAAGGTGGATGTTAAAGATCGCCAGGAGCCAAACCAAAAATGTGCAGGGCAGACCTAGCCACTATTTACCACTCGATCAGTGTTACCAAAACAGATCTTGTAGTCATTGCCACGTTTGTGGGATCTTGTTGTGCCATGTTGGCCGCTATGTTTCCTACATTACAGCAGTGACTACACTTCAAAAGTTTGTCTTTGACTGTATAAGTCTTTGGGATGGACTGAGGTTGTGATAGGCATCATATAAATGCAAATCTTTGCTCATGTGCCCTCATGGGTTTAACAGTCCATTGAAGAATGTCATCTCCAGTGGCAGCACTCAAATAGTGCAGTACCTGAGGTTCAGTGTATTTCACATCGAATGGCCCTGTAACCTTTTCACAGGGGCAAGTGACTAAGACAAGCTCACACGCACAAATTATTAGTTTGTGGAGTAGCCACACTTACAGGTTTGGCAGCTTCAATATCAAGATGGAGAGTTACAAGGCAAATAGGGAAGCATTTAACATCTGACGATAGAATTTGCAGACGTCACAAATGCAATTGGTTAACCATTGCATTGTCAGTATCTGCTAAACAGATTAATATTTCTATCAATGTGGTATACTGCATCCACTGTACCCGGTGTGGCTTCCTCTACATTGGGGAAACCAAGCGGAGGCTTGGAGACCGCTTTGCAGAACACCTCCGCTCAGTTCGCAACAAACAACTGCACCTCCCAGTCGCAAACCATTTCCACTCCCCCTCCCATTCTTTAGATGACATGTCCATCATGGGCCTCCTGCAGTGCCACAGTGATGCCACCCGTAGGTTGCAGGAACAGCAACTCATATTCCGCCTGGGAACCCTGCAGCCTAATGGTATATATGTGGACTTCACCAGTTTCAAAATCTCCCCTTCCCCAACTGCATCCCTAAACCAGCCCAGTTCGTCCCCTCCCCCCACTGCACCACACAACCAGTCCAGCACTTCCCCCCCACCCACTGCATCCCAAAACCAGTCCAACCTGTCTCTGCCTCCCTAACCTGTTCTTCCTCTCACCATCCCTTCCTCCCACCCCAAGCCGCACCCCCATCTACCTACTAACCTCATCCCACCTCCTTGACCTGTCTGTCTTCCCTGGACTGACCTATCCCCTCCCTACCTCCCCACCTATATCTCTCCACCTATCTTCTTTACTCTCCATCTTCGGTCCGCCTCCCCCTCTCTCCCTATTTATTCCAGTTCCCTCTCCCCATCCCCCTCTCTGATGAAGGGTCTAGGCCCAAAACGTCAGCTTTTGTGCTCCTGAGATGCTGCTTGGCCTGCTGTGTTCATCCAGCCTCACATTTTATTATTTTGGAATTCTCCAGCATCTGCAGTTCCCATTATCTCTAATATTTCTATCACCACTGTTTGTTCCATGTCCTGGGAGCAGGAACTAGAATCTATGAAGCAATATAATAGGAGCAGGTCATTCAGCCTTTTGAGTCTGCTCAATTTTTCAATAAGACTATGGATCTTTTGATTTTTCTTATATACCAAAGGCATTAGGTAAATTGGAAACAATTGAGTGAATGTTTTCAATTACCTGCAACCATGTGCCCATTAACTGGCATTAATGTGCATCACAAATCATATACAATAAGCTCAGCACTTAGAACTGCTGTCTCACAGCACCAGGGACCTAGGTTCAATTCCAGCCTTGGGTGACTGTCTGTGTGGAGCTTGCATGTTCTGGCTGTGTCTGTGTGGGTTTCCGCTAAGTGCTCTGGTTTCCTCCCACAGGCCCGAAGATGTTCAGGTTAGGTGGATTGGCCATCCTAAATTGCCCCATAGTGTCTAAGGATGTCTAGGCTAGGTAGATTAGTCATGGGAGATGCTGGGTTACAGGGATGGAGTGTGGTGGATCTGGGTGGGATGTTCTTCAGAGGATTGTGGTGAACTCAAGGGGTCAAATGATCTGCTTCCGCACTGTAAGGATTCTATGAAATACTTGATTTTCCATAGATATAGTGTATGTCATTATATAAAGCCTGTTTTCTGGAAGTACTGATCTGTCTGTCTTTTGAAAATATTCCAGCAGTCACCACATAGTGAAGGCCCTTCCTCGGCTGTGAAATGCTTTTAGACATTCTGAGATCATGAAGGCTGCTCTACAGGTAATGTAGTTTCAAAGTGGTGCTGCAGGGACAGTCAAGCTAAGTCATATTCCTGGTTCTGCTCTCTCTGAGCCACGAATAGTAAACATCATTTGAGTTTCGCTGTAACTGTAAATGAATTTTTGTGGATGTCCCAGATGGCTTACTGGAGACTGCAGGCTATAGGAAGCTTTGGTGGTGTTAGATTGCTTCTAAGAAGTGTCATGCGCCATTTATGCCAATTCAATTCTGGTGGCTTCTCACTTGAGCAACCCAACACAGTTTTCATTAGTATTAGTCTCAGCCCACTTCATACTCCTTTCATGAATCCTGGACAACTGACTGCCATTGTGATGAGCTCGATTCATCTCTTAATGTTTCTTGCTACCTTAAGGAGACGTCTTTCTGTTCACCTTTATTGTGCAAATCTTAGCAGAGACTGCCATTAGTCTAGATTCTTTTCTCTGTCAAAATAGAAGACAGGAGCAAACATATGCCATTTGACCCCTTGAGCTGGTGATCTGGCTGATAATCGTGCCTTCCCTCCATATTTTTCCAGCAATGAGACCTAGATCCAACTCCTTCTTGAAAACATCTAATGACTTGGCCGTAACTACTTCTCTTTGGTAATGATTTCCACAGGCTCACTACTCTCTGGGTGAAGAAATAATGTAAATGTCTTGTTTCTCTTTGATCTTTTTCCCTGTAGCTCACTTTGATACCTAGGAAACTGGATGGGACTGTTGACATCTAAACATTTGGCACTGCCAATGTTCTGTGTGGTCAGACATATCTGAGTGCAAATGTGCTCCAGTTGTCTATATTTCCCATGCAATAACTGTGAGGAAGTGGCCAGTGACTGTCCATGATGGCCCATTGCTAAAATCATGGAATCTCTACAGTAGGGAAAGAGGCCATTCAGCCCATTGAGCCTGCTCCAACCCTCTGACAAGCATCCCACCCAGACCCAGCCCCAAACCTATCCATGCCTTTCTGACAGCTAATCCACCTAACCTTGGACAATTTCCCATGGCCAGCCCATCTAACCTGCACATGTTTGGACTGTGAGAGAAAACCAGAGTGCCCGGAGGAAACCCGCAGAGGCAAAACGCAAAGTTCACACAGGCAGTTGCCCGAGGGTGGAATTGAATGCAAAACCTTGGCATTGTAAGGCGGCAGTGCTAACTAACACCATGACACCCAAGGCTCACCTGGTGTGTATTAGAGCCAGTGGTTGCCCATGAGCAAATTAGCCACTTGGTCTTGCTTCTCTAAACAGCAACTAAATAGATAGAAGTGACATGGTGGCTCAGTGACTGGACCTGCTACCTCACAGCTCTAGGGATTTGGGTTCAATTCTGGCTCTGAGAATTTCAGGCTATGTGGAGGGGCCTGGGTGGGTTGCTCTTTCAAGAGCTGGTGCAGACTCGATGGGCCAAATGGCCTCTATCTGCATCGTATGGATACTAGAATTCCATGACTGTTGGGAGAGGCAGCATTGAGTGTATACCTTTTCAGACCCAATTTCTATGTGCATTCACTGGCAGAAGTTACAACTGAAGGTTAATATAGCTGCCTTTGCCTTTCATAGAGAGAACATAGTAAAAAAGCCCTTCAACCCATTAAGTCTGCGATGGCCAGAAAAAACTACCTTACTATTCTAATGCCATTTTCCAGCACTTGGCCTGAAATCTTGTATCTCTTGGTATCGCAAGTGCACATCTAAATTCTTCTTAAATGTTACTAGTGTTTCTACCTCTGCCACCATTTCAGGTAATGAGTTCCAGATTCCTATTTAAAAAACTTCTCATCTGACCGCATCGTCTTCATTGAATCCAGGTTATTCATCTTAAAGCAGGAAGTTTATTGCCAATATTAGTCACTGTGCATTTCATTCTACATTGCTCCTGATTTCAAGATTTTGCCCCATGTCTTACTGTCATGGTTTTGGTTCAGACTGGGACTCTATAGGGTTAGATCTTGAAAAGCCCAAAGTGTTTCAGATCTGAAGCCTCTTATGGTAACACAGTGTGGAGCTAGAGGAACACAGCAGGCCTGGCAGCATCAGAGGAGCAAGAAAGCTGACATTACGGGTTGAGACCCT
Organism: Stegostoma tigrinum; assembly: GCF_030684315.1. Taxonomy (NCBI): domain Eukaryota; kingdom Metazoa; phylum Chordata; class Chondrichthyes; order Orectolobiformes; family Stegostomatidae; genus Stegostoma; species Stegostoma tigrinum. The sequence continues at coordinate 15,352,823 of NC_081389.1, read as the reverse complement.
TCTTCAGAAATGGGGGAGGAGGAAGAGAGCTCTGAAATAAATAGAGAGAGGAGGGGTGGGGCTGGGGAAGGTAGGTGAGATGATGGTAGGTGAGTGCAGGTTGGCAGCGGTGGATCAGTGAGTTGGGAGGAGCGGATAGGTGAGAGAGAAGGTGGGCAGGTTGTGTCAGGTTGAGGAGGTGGGGATGAAAGGGCGGGTTGTCATGGGATTGAGGCTGGGGATGGGGAGATTTTCAAAGTGATAAAATCCACACTGAGACCATTGGGTTGTAGGCTGCTTGGCCTGCTGTGTTCCTCCAGCTTCAAGCTGTGTTATCTCTGACTCCAGCAACGGCAGTTCTTATTATCTCTAAAGCCTCTTGTGGCTTATCTTTGACTTGCCTCGAAAGGTCTGAATTGTCTCCCGGGATAATTTCAGCCAAGAGCGGGTTGAGTTGAGCACAGGTTGGTTCTCTCAGAGAGTGCGATGGAACCCTAGCCGCTTTCCATCCAGCTCAGGGACACAAGCCAGATTAGCGTGGTCTTAGTGAGCACAGGTTAGGGATTATACCTGAGATCTGTAAAGCTCACTGCTACAACTGGAAGAGTAATTACCACTGAGCCATAAAGCAGGTGAGGAGATTTATAATGAGCTCTGAGGGTTAGAGTAAGGAGTGAAACCTCTTGGGCAGCGCGGAGATTATTTTCTTTATAAACCAATCCTACTTCTGGAGCTAAACATCATGGGAGGCTTTCCAACTCTATTCTGCTGGCCTGGAAAGCAAGTATGATTGGTTTAAAAGGGTAAGTGGAGAATTAAAGAAAAGGAAATTAAAAAGGAAGGCCTCAGAGAACTTACTCTGAGTGCTTTTTAATTTTGCAAGGCCAGTCATTTTCCCTGGTATATATTTGTGGCCTTTCAGCAAAGGGAATGGGCTTATGTTAAAAGGAACAAGGTTACTTGACTGAAAACAGCAAATGCTGGAGATCACAGTGGGTCAGACAGCATCCATGGAGAGAGAGCAAGCTCACATTCATTAGCTTGCTGTTTCTCCATGGATGCTGCTTGACCGCTGTGATCTCCAGCATTTGTTGTTTTCAGTACAGATTTCAGCATCTGCGGTTATTTGCTCCTCGGTCACTTAACTGCTGTCCTGCTTGAAGTCTAAAAGCGCTGAGCTAGGTGTGAACTGAAATGAGAAACCATTGAAGCTGATATTAAGGTACTGACAGAGCCCTGTCAGGGAAGATATTCCAAATGGCAATCTTTTCTTGGGGAGAGAAAAAAAAGATTTTGAGCTCAGAATAAGAAGTATTTCTCAAATGTCAGGTGTAAATTTGAGCTGTCTGGTGATTTACAGCTGAGTGAAGTTGTTTAAGTTTTCAGGGACCCTGATGTGCTGGGAGGGGGAAAGAAATGTTTCTATTACTTTGGAATAGGTTAGAAGAGTAATTCTGACTGAGGTCACTGCAGTTCGTGAGCAGATGTCTGCAATAATTCCATTGAATCTATTCCACACTATTATTGTTATTAAAATGCAACGGTTTATGAAGCCACATAAAATGCAGGAGAGGTAAAGTAATGAGTATTTATTACTCCTGGAGGAACAATTTGTGGATATTTTTCACATTCTGGCAGCAATGAAGGAAAGCTTATATATTTAACATCTTACCATCTCTGAATGTTATGAATGCACATGGCATTGATTGATGGTGGCCTGCTTTAACAGGCACTTTAGTTGGCTTAATCCCTTATGTGATATTATCAGCACTCCGCACAGGGGCAGCTCAAGCCCATTGCTGCTTGTGTTTCTTGATTGCCACTTTGACCTCTGAATTCTGGGACCTGCCACTTTGGAATGGACTCATTCGGAGCATGTTGCTTTGCAGGTGAATGACTCCAGAGCAGAATGCTGAAATTCCATTCATATTAACCCCTAAGATTAATGCTAATAACTCGACTTCTGCATACTTTTGAGCCACTCGTCTCTGGAAGTTTCAATCATTTCGAAAAGAGATCCCACATCTGCAGATAGGCCTGGAACTCTATCTGTGGACTCAATGCAGAGGCTCTAACAATATGCATTTATAGAGCACTTTTAATGTAGCATAATGCCCTCAAGCAACTCCCAGTAGGAGATGAGACACTGAGAAACACAAGGTGTAGGTAAAGTTGCTACAGCCCAATCAGGCCATGGGGTTACTCTCTCATTACAGAGAGGTGACTGGTGGTGGTTTAACCTGAGGGTCACAAAGCCTCAGGCGAGGGGAGAAGCTAAGAAGGAGAATCCTTCATGGTAACCTCAGCCCGTGCTGGAATTGAACCTGCACTGTTGGCAACAGTCTGCATCACAAAGCAAAATTATTACAACAGTACGGCCAAAGAGCTAGATTTTGGGAAGCACATTTAAAGGGATAGGAAGGAAATTGCAGAATCAAAGCCAGAACATCCAGTGATGAAGCAATAAAAATGTAGAATGAATGCTTTGTTGGGATATGGGCACCACTGGTGTTATCCATGTATTTGGCCCAAAATTTCAAGATGGCGGTGGTGCACCGTCAGGCCCCCTTGGGCCCAGATCTCATCCATTCCACCTGCTTTCTTTTTGTCCTTCCTTACCTTTTTCCCTTCCCTTGCTTTTCTTCTTTCCTCAGTTTTTTTTTCCAGCTTTTAGTGCCTCTTGCTCAGCTTTTGGAGGCAGCGAGGTGACAGAGCGTGGCAAAGACGGGGACAGATGGTTGCAATTGGCGGCCGCTGGTAAAAGGGGGCGTCAACGGCGGTCAGGCTTGAAACCTTTGAAGCAGCAGCATGCCCAGGTGGGTCTAAACCCAGGGCGGGAAAGCACGCTCCGTACAGGGGAGAGTGAGCCCTCTTGGGGAGAGCCAAGCTTGGAGCATCTACAGGCCCATGGCTTCAGAAAGGACTTGAATGTTTGACATTTTAACTTTATTTCTTATTTTTCTACTTTTATGTTCAGAACACCGTAGTGCTGAGCTTTTTAAATTATTAAAATAGAAACAAAAGAACTGCGGATGCTGTAAATCAGGAACAAAAACAAAGTTGCCGGAAAAGCTCAGCAGGTCTGGCAGCATCTGTGACGGAGAAAACAGTTAACGTTTCGAGTCCGGTGACCCTTCCCCAGAACTCAGTTCTGAGGAAGGGTCACCAGACCCGAAACATGAACTCTGTTTTCTCCTTCACAGATGCTGCCAGACCTGCTGAGCTTTTCCGGCAACTTTGTTTTTGTTCCTTTTTTTTAAATTATTACTTTATTTTTATATTTCAGTGACTAACATTTTGTTCCTAGGTACTTTGTACCTAAGATTGTGCTATGTGTGGTGACATTGTATACTTTTCATTGTACTCTTGTACCCCCTACCTGAGTATATGTGGCAATGATCGCTAAATCTAAACATTTTCTAACTGCCCTTGAACTGAGTGGTTTGCTGTCTCTAATTTGTTATTTCAGAGGGCATTGATAAAAGGAAAGCAGGTGTAGTAGATGAGATCTGGGCTCCAGGGCCTCCACACTGCCCATCCCACTGCCACCATCTTGAAATTTTGGGCCAAATACATGGATAACACCAGTGGTGCCCATATCCCGTAAAAGCATACATTCTACATTTTCATTGCTTCATCATTGGATGCTCTAGCTTTGATTCTGCAATTTCCTTCCTGTCCCTTTAGACGTGCTTTCCAAAATCTAGTTCTTTGGCCGTGCTGTTGTAATAATTTTGTTTTGTGATGCAGAGTGATGTCAACAGTGCAGGTTCAACTCCCGCATGGGCTGAGGTTACCATGAGGGACTCTCCTTCTCAGCTTCTGTCCTCGCCTGAGGCTTGGTGACCCTCAGGTTAAACCACCACCAGTCATCTCTCTGTAATTGCCATTTCCCAGAGCAGTGAAGAGTTACTGACATTGTTATGGGTCTGGAGTCACATATAGACCAGACCAGGTAACAATGGCAGATTTCCTTCCTGTAAAAGATATTAGTGAACCAGGTGAGTTTTCGACAACAGTCAATAGTTTTGCAGTCACTATTGTTTTGTTATTTTAAATTCCTGGTATTATTAATCAAATTTAAAGTTTCACCAACTGTCTTGGTGGGATTTGAAACCAGTTCCTCAGAGAACATGCTCCCCAGGGTTTACTAGTTTGGTGGTTCAGTAATGTCATTAGTGTACCATGAATGACCTTGAACCCATTGCTAATTGTTGTAAAAATCCATCTGGTTCACTAATCCCCTTCAGGGAAGGAAGCTGCCATACTTACCTGGCCTGTTCTACGTGTGACTCCAGACCCGTAGTAATGTGATTGACTATAATTGCCGTCTGGGCAATTAGCAATAGGCAATAAATGCTGGCCTGTCCAGCAATGCCTTCATCCTGTGAATGAATTCAGAAAGAAATCTCCTATCATGCTCAAGAGGCTAGAGTTGGAGGAGTGCAGCTACTGCGGAGGGTTCAGAAGGAAGTGAGAGAAATAGGGATTTGGAAACGAGAACAGCCATTTTAAAACTGAGCACTTATCCAAAAATACAAGCAGGAAATGCAGTCATTCTCAGATTGTTTTGCTGCCATTAAAAGTTACATTTAACTTTCCTGACAAACTTGCCAGAAAACTAAAATGTAAAACAGGCATAAGACAGCAGTTCTCACTAAGAACAAAGAGTGGCAGTTGTAGGTTAAACATCTTGACCTTTATTCATGTACGTGAGGCACCTCTTAGGAGTTTATCAGAGAAACAAGAATGTGTTGCAAATTCACAGATAATGCAGTGTGGTGAATAAAGGTTTATAAAATGACCCATTTGTTTCAGTTCAGGCTCTGCCGGCCTGAAGAGTGAAATTACCAGTGCACGAGTTAGCTCCTAATTTTCACACTGCTGAATCGCACAACCTTATTCAATTAATGCAGTCCAGGGCCACAATATAAATGAATAGTTGTAATTTTGACACGGGAGAATTTGAGAGTTGGATTTAGCCACTGGAAATTCAGCGAGCAGCAGTGGCCCAGTGCCTGAACTCAACAACCAGTGAGAACTGTCCTCGTACAAAGCAAATTTAAGCAGATTTTTGTGTTTGCTCAAGACTGCTATATACTATTAGAGAGCCCTGCTTACTGTGACCTGGATATTTCATTTAAGTTTAATTACATTTTATAATAGCTCACGGCTTCCCATCCTAAAATACTCTGACCCTACATTCCCTTTACTGAAAAACTGTCTGCGCCCACTTCTGTTACATTACCTGCATCTGTCCCTGCTACATTTTAACTGCTGTTAAATCAGGGGCTTGGTGTTTCCTTAAATTGACCACACTACTGTTGCAGGCAGGGCATTCCATGCCTTACTACTCTCTGAATAAAGAACCTACCTCTGACATCTGTCCTATATCTATTACTCCTCAATTTAAAGCTATGTCCCCTCATGGTAGCCATCACCATACGAGGAAAAAAGGCTCTCACTGTCCACCCCATCAAATCCTCTGATCATCTTGTATGTCACCTCTTAATCGTCTTCTCTCTAACGAAAACAGCCTCAAGTCCCTCAGCCTTTCCTCATAGGACCTTCCGTCCATACCAGGCAACATCCTAGTAAGTCTCCTCTGCACCCTTTCCAATGCTTCCATATCCTTCCTATAATGCGGCGACCAGAACTATATGCAATACTCCAAGTGCGGCCGCACCAGAGTTTTGTACAGCTGCAACATGGCCTCATGGCTCCGAAACTCAAACCCTCTACCAATAAAACCTAACACACCGTACGCCTTCTTAACAACCCTATCCACCTGGGTGGAAACTTTTAGGGATCTATGCATATGGACACCGAGATCCCTCTGCTTGTTCACACTACCAAGAATCTTACCATTAGCCCAGTACTCTGTATTCCTGTTACTCCTTCCAAAGTGAATCACTTTACACTTTCCGCATTAAACTCCATTTGCCACCTCTCAGCCCAGCTCTGCAGTTTATCTATGTCCCTCTGTAACCTGCAACATTCATCCGCACTATCTACAACTCCACTGACTTTAGGGTCATCCACAAATTTACTAACCCATCCTTCTATGCCCTTATCCAGGTCATTTATAAAAATAACAAACAGCAGTGGACGCAAAATAGATCCTTGCGGTACACTACTCGTAACTGAACTCCAGGATGAACATCTCCCATCAACCACCACCCTCTGTCTTCTTCCAGCGAGCCAATTTCTGACCCAAACCACTAAGTCACCCTCAATCCCATGCCTCCGAATTTTCTGCAATAGCCTACCATGCGGAACCTTATCAAACGCTTCACTGAAATCCATATACACCACATCAACTGCTTTACCCTCATCCACCTGTTTAGTCACCTTCTCAAAGAACTCAATAAGGTTTGTGAGGCATGACCTACCCTTCACAAAACCATATTGACTATCCCTTATCAAATTATTCCTTTCTGGATAATTGTAAATCCTATCTCTTATAATCCTTTTCAACACTTTACCCACAACCGAAGTAAGGCTCACTGGTCTATAATTACCAGGGTTGTCTCTATTCCCCTTCTTGAACAAGGGGACAACATTTGCTATCCTCCAATCTTCTGGCACTATTCCTGTAGACAATGACGACATAAAGATCAACACGAAAGGCTCTGCAATCTCCTCCCTAGCATCCCAGAGAATCCTAGGATAAATCCCATCTGGCCCAGGGGACTTGTCTATTTCCACATTTCCCAAAATTGCTAACACCTCCTCCTTATGAACCTCAATCCCCCCTAGTCTAATAGTCTGTATCTCAGTGTTCTCCTCGACAACATTGTCTTTTTCCTTTGTGAATACTGATTAAAAATATTCATTTAGCACCTCTCCTATCTCTTTGCTATCCATGCACAATTTCCCACTCCTGTCCTTGACTGGCCCTAATCTTACTCGAGTCATTCTTTTATTCCTGACATACTTATTGAAGGTTTTAGGGTTTTCCTTGATCCTACCTGCCAAAGACTTCTCATGTCCCCTCCTGGCTCTTCTTAGCTCTCTCTTCAGGCCGTTCCTAGCTAACTTGTAACTCTCAAGCGCCCTAACTGAACCTTCATGCCTCATCTTTGCGTAAGCCTCCTTCTTACTCTTGACAAGGGATTCAACTTCTTTGGTATCAATAAATGGGTATGGGTATCGTGATATTGAAGAATGGATGTTTATTACTGTGAAATTTTATAGACAGCCATTACATTGAGATGCACATAAATGTCTGAGTAAGGTTAATGGTTTACAACAGAACAACATTGGGTAAAACGATTATTATCTACACTGCATTACCTGCTAAATTTTATCCGTTCTTGTCATTGAAGTCCCTTTGTGTCACTGATGGAAGAACTTGCCTACTTGCTGGATTGACGTCTCAACAGTATCCAAATTGACTACCTTCAATTGGTTGTACTTGAACTGCAGGGCATAGCCAACCCGAGATTCTTTGTGTTTAAAGAGCAGGAGATTTAGAAAACTTAAGATTATGACACTTAAATAGATCTTCTACATTCTTCAATGATATTTACATTTGCTTTGTCTGTTTGTGGCTCCCATACCTGACATTAAGGCCATGACTTTCACAGCTAAAATGGAGTCTGTTTGAACCCAATATTTGGCCAAAATGATCTCCCTGAGATCATAGTTCCCTTGTCAAGCCCTTCACCCATTGGCAAAAATTTGACCTGTCTGTAAACCGAGTTGAACCATTCACACCTGAGTTCTGCTTGCCATTTTCAATGGTCCCAGCATCTTAGATCTGTAGAGATCCAACTCGTGCTGTTACCCTGAGTCAGCAGCACAGACAAAGGCCATTTGGCCCTTCTGGCCCCTGCTGATGTTTATCCTTTATATGTCCTTCCTGCCAGCCTCATTAATCAAACCCTATCTTCCATTCTGTGTCTTATCTCTCATACCCTTATCAGGACTTCCCTCAAGTGCATCAATGCTCCTTGCCTCAGCTGCTCTTCATGCTGGTAGTTCCACATTACCCCTACTCTCTTGGTGGAAAAAGTCACTCAAAATCACCAGTCACACAGTCCTCTCCAAACCAATCACCAACCTGACTTGGGAACGTATCACCACTGATATCTTCAGTGACCCACCACTGTCGCTGGGTCAAGATCCTAGAATTCCCTCCCTGAGTGCATTATGGGTCAACCTACAGTGCACAGACTGCAGCAGTTCAGGAAGGCAGCTCATCACCACCTTCTCAAGGGAAACTGGGGTGGGATGGGTTAATAGATACTGGCCCAGCCAGCGATATCCACATAATGTATATAGCTAGATGCCTTATTAGTGTATCGGTGGCTGAAGTGGAGGGGGGCAGGTGGAGTGAAAGGGAACGATGGTATAACTTGAGGTAGCAGCAGAAGTGGGCAGGAGTCACACTTGGCTTAACCTCCACCCAGGGTAGTCTTTCCCCACTGACACCCACGTCCAAGCCTTTTAAATCAGAACTGGAATTCTAGATCATTGTACAGAGTGAGTTACACATCTGACATCACTGTAAAACAGGCAGACTTATAATTCTCTTCCACATTACTTAACACCATGCTGTGCTTGATAACATCTTGAGGACAGTTTTACTCTCCCAGTGCAGAAACTGTACACAACAGCCTCAGCCTGAATCCCTTTTATTTTCCTGAACTTTACCCTCCATCTCTCACCATCTGATCTATTTTAATTTTCCATCGGTGTCGTTAATCTTTGGCTGCTCTAAATGATCGAGTATGGAGTGTCCCGATTTATTGTGGCTTTTAAATATGTTATGAATGCCTCTCATGAATTGGACCATTAAGTGATTATTCACTGCGGTGAATTATCATTTTACAATATCTACTGGCTACAGACTCTCCCGGTAATCAACAGCAAATTATTTCTCGATAAACTTGCTGCGCTCCTGGTGCAACCGTTAATCCTAAGAAAGCATCACTTACTTGTCAGATCTGCCAGGTTTTAAGGTTGAGTTTACTTGTCCAGTGAAATTAGGATGTACTGTGATGGCCAAACAGGAACTAAGAACAGATTTGATGCTTTCACCCCCATGTTTCATAAAACATTGGCAAAATGTAGTGCCCAAATAGATATAGAACAGTAACAAAGGGACCTTGGTGCATTAGTCCATAGAACCTGAAAGTTGTCAGCGCAGGTATGGTCGTGAGAAAGGTGTACAGGATGCTTGCCTTCATTAGCTGGGGCATTGAATAGAGGAGCAAGGCAATCTTGTTACAAACTTGATAAAACATTGGTTCGGCCACAGATGGTGTACCGTATGCCGTTCTGGTCGCCACACTTTTGAAAACACCTGATTGCACTGGAGAAAGTGCAGACGTGATTGACCAGGATGTTGCCTGGAAAGTCTCAGCTATGAGGAGAGACTAGATAGGCTGAGTTTGTTTTCCTTAGAGCAGAGGAAGCTGAGGGGGAATCAGATTGAGATACCCAAAATTATGAGAGGCATAGGTAAGGTCGATCATGAGTATCATTTACTCATGGCAGATTTATCTAAAACCAGAGTGTATGGGTTTAAAGTGAGCAGTAAGTGGCTTAGAGACTATCTGAGGAAAGGATTTTTTTTTCACCCAGAAGATGGTCGAAATATGAACCGTACCATCTTAGAGGGTAATGGAGGCAAGTACTGTTATGACGTTTAAGACGTATCTGGATGAGCACTTAAACTCCAGGACATAGTAGGCTAAGAAGCAAGTGCAAATAAATGGGATTAGTATAGTTCATGATTTGATGGTCAGCATAGACATGGTGGGTTGAAGGGCCTGCTTCTATGCTGTGAGACTCTATGACTGGTTTATGATGCAAAGTGACGCCAACAGTGTGTATGCAATTCCCACGCAGGCTGACGTTACCATGAAGTTACTGTCCTCCGCAACCTTTCCCTTTGCCTGAGGCATGGTGACCCTCAGGTTAAACACACCACCAGTCGAATTTCTAATAAGAAAGCAGTCCTTTGGGACTATGGCAATTTTCCACCGATTCTAGAAATGTTCCAATTATTTGCTGGGTTCCGACAAAGTAATTCTTCTCATTTTGGAGTTCATTATTGTGTTTGGAGCAATTCTTTCTCGGCTATCTGATTCCCTATGACTTTCTTCCCTGGATATTTAGCAACCAGGGCTCAGTGGTCAGTGTTCTCTCCCTTCTGAGTCAGAAGCTTCCAGGGTCATAATCCCATTCCAGATCACTAAATCTAAGTTAAAGCTCCTGAATGTGGTACTGAAGGGAACACCGCACTTTACAGCACCTGTCTCCTGCTTTGAGTAAATGTAAATGATCCTGTATCCTAGTCACTGAAATTTGAACCCCATCCTGGTCACTGCTATTGCATAAATAGAATTTGTAATCTGGCTAAAACAATTAGACACAAGAATCTAGTGATTAAAAAGATCCTCAATTCTCTCCATTTTCACTCTCAAGACATGAAATTCAGTCAATTTGGAGGCAGCAGTGTAGAAATTCAAGGAACCACTTTTGTTAAATCCTTGAGTGTTTTTCAGTTATGGTTGAGATTGAATTACAGAGTCAGTGATTCAATAGTCCATGGTACAAAGATTTTCAAATTACCTTATTTTTATCTGTAGTTTATAGAACTCCTGATTCAAATATACTTTCTTTTGCAAATTACTTAGGCATTTATCAAAGTTCTGTGTGGATTTGTGTCCACTGGGTTGACACAGCTCAAAGTTATTCCATTTAGCCTGATTTAGCTTTCTGTATGGTACAACAGTGGGAATGGAGCTGTTTATTAAAAGGTCTGTGATATCTGAACTCCTTCCTCTGAGCACCGTAGTCGTAGTTACATTGTGTGGACTGCAATTGTTCAAGAAGGAGTTTCTCCATCCCCACCACCTTGAGAGCATTTAGGAACCAGCAATAAATGTTTAACCTAGCAATTGATGCCCACACCCTGTGAATGAATGAATAAAAATAAACCCAAGGTCTTGGAAAAAATGTTTGTTTGAATTTGTCAGTTACACAGTGCAGGTTGTAGAACATCAGTTATGGTACTGAAAAATTGTGGGGGAAATGAATCAGGTGTTTTATAAATGTGAGCTGTAAAGGATAAATGGTTGCTACCCTGCTTTATTGAATCTTCTTGAACAAATGCATTAATAATTTATATTGTGTACACAGGGCAATTATAAAGTTTGAATTTACATTTTTGATTATAGTGAAAAAAATGCTCTCTCTTTCCTAAAAAATGTAGTCAATTGGGATTAGTTTAGTTTGAGAAATCAGCTTTTTCATGGGCGAATTGGATCAAAGGTATTGCTTCTATGCTGTATGACTGTGTGATTCTATTCTTTGTAAAAAGTACAGTGTGCATGTGAGCCATTGGCATTGCTGGTGTTACACTTGGTGCTACTTACCCTGGTATTGTTTCTCTGCCTGCTTGTTGGAACTTTGTATATGAGTTCAAAATATTCATCCAATCCCCTCTTTAAATCATATCATCTTTGCCTCAAAAACCAATTCTGCAAAACATCCAAACTACAGTCACTCTGCGTGCAAATTAACGCTTCTAGCTGGAACCTGATGGTGAGCACCTGGGAAGGACATTTATTTCGGGGGAAGAGGTAGGTGGATCATGAATGCAAATCCCACCACACTAAGCTGAGATATTGAATTCAGCAAATTGAGTAATTTATAGATTAGTGCAAGAGATTGAATTAAAAGTTATCTAATTGTCATAAAAATGCGACAGGTTCATCAGTGTCCTGAAGAGAAGAGGACCTCCCATTCTGAACCTGTTTGATCTGTTTGTGAGCGCCCAGTACAAGAATATTGTGAAAAAGTAGGAACCTGATGATAAGTAATGCTGCTCATTGAAGATTTTTGCACAGATGCAATTGGCTGAATAGTTTTCTTCTGTGCTGTAACACTTTGGCACGATTCTGTGTCTGTCCCTTAATGTTTTCAAAAACTGTTTTCATTTTCAAAGGCTGCATCAGCACTTCCTATTACAGCATAACCTCTTGTACAATTTCAGTTTGCTGTTGTATTCACTTTTCCCACAATAGTGTACAAATCTCACAATCTCACCTGTCTTTTTACAACCTTTTCTACCTGCACACCAACCACTACATCTGCCCTGTGAGATACCTTTATTTTTTCAACCGTTGCTAACCTATTAGCTGATTGAAGTAACTGCACAGGGGCCAGTATCATGTTACCCATTAATTACTTGTACACAGAATATGGACTCTGATCTGTCAGCCCCAAGCCACTCCCTAGACTGAGAAGATCGTCTGAATCGCCTGTTTATATCTGTCAGCCAGGGCTCCCTGATTGGCCCAGGTCAACAACCCCAATCAAGCTCTCATACTCAATGAGACCCACATGGCCGTGGTTCCAATCACTACACTGATATTTATTTTTAACAATTTTACATTCCAAATGCCCTCCATCCCCTTTCTATATTTTTCTATGGAATATTAGCATCCTTGGCAATACTAGTATTTGTTGCCCATCCCTAATTGTCCTTGAAGTGAATGGTATGTTGTGCTATTTTGGAGAGGAGTTGAGAGCCAACCACAACGCTATGGGTCTGGAGTCACATGTAGGTCAGACCACATAAGGACAGCAGATTTCCATCCTTCAAGTGAACCAGATGAATTTTCACAAAAATTAATGATAGTTTCATGAGTATCATTCTTGAGGCTAGTGTTCAATTTTAGAGAGTTTATTCATTGAATTTAAATTCCAGAGCATTAGTTTGTGCCCCTGGATTACAAACTCAGCAACATTACCCTTACAACACCATCTCCCTTCAGTGTATTAAATGGTAGGAGGATTCAGAAATGGGATCTCAGGAAACCCAGCTCTCCCTTTTCCTTTTCTGGTTCTGTTTTTTTGTCCCTAAAATTGAGTTCTGTTTATTTCTTTCTCAACACCTGAAGTGTGAACAATGTTTATCTCTGTGTAAAAGCCTCGAGGGACTCTGCCGTATGATAAAAATTGACTTGTGTGTTATATTCATTTTTCATTAAATTAACCATCTCCTCTATAAGCAATAACCATTTTCACTCCAATGAGATGGTGAAGGAGAATGAATTCCTAAACATTCTGCTGATGCTGTGCGTTGCTTGAGGCCAGGCAAGTCATAGTGACAATATGTTGCTCTTGTTTTTATGGTCCATGTTTCTTTGCAATTTACGGAACCCTGCAGAATTGTTTGTATATAACTGTTGACTTTCAATTCATTGATCCTTTAGACTAGTGACGAAAAATACTTTTATTTAAAAAAACTCCACGTGATTAATAGTCAAATATATTTGAGGTATTTAAAAAACTCCGAGATAAATTGCTATCTCTCATATCTTTTCCCCCTTTCAACTTTATATTCTCTTGTGTGGTCTCCTTTCTACTCCTTTTTTTCCTTTTTCTTATTTCCGACATCCTTGTGTTGTCCTGTGTACTTTCTAGCAGGAACAAACAGTAGGACTTGGAATGGAAGCAAATTGGCCCAACTCATCTTGTATATCTAAGCATGGACTCCAGTATGATCATTACATTCATTCTCTGTGTTACTGGTAGCTCCTCACTCTTTTTCTCTGTCTCCTGTTCTCCTCTCCTCTCTCTTACTTTTCTTTCCATTCTCTTCGCCCATTTGCTTTCGATTATCTTCTTTCTGTCACTGCTCGCTTTCTCTTCCATTCAATTCTTTCTTCTTTTTAATTTTGCTTCACTACTCTCGAATGTAATATACATTATCTAGTGAAGACCGCAATGAGAGTTAAATAGGGTGCTTCTTTTTAATCTATCACTAGAACTAGAACTCTTGTCTATACATCATTGAACTATGATCCTTAATGCATTTTCAAGATGATACAGATTGATAACAAGAGAAGTTCAGCTGCTGTAAACCTGTGGTGTACGACAAGCTTATCTTTATTGGTCAGGGTATTGAATATGAGAGTCACAATGTCATGTTGCAGCTTTATAAGACTTTAGTTCGGTCACACTTAGAGTTTTGCATTCAATTCTAGTTGCCACATTACTGGAAGGATGTGAAGACTTTGGAGGGGATGAAGAAGAGGATGCTGCCTGGTTTAGACAGTGAACCCACCACACTATACGCAGTTCCCATTATCTCTGACACTATACACTGTCTCTCTCACACACACACAAACACAAATACATGCAAACATTCACACACACTCTCACACAAACATGCTCACACAGTCCCTCTCTCATTCACGCACTCTGTCTCAAACACACAGTCACACTCACAGCTTACACACACTCTCTTGCCTGAAGCACGCGCGCACACACACACATGCACACACACATGTGCGCGCACACACACACTCTCTCTCTCATTCTCTTCACCCCCACCACACACACACACACACACACAGACACACACGCTCGCACACACACTCTGTCTCTCACACACATGCGTGAATGCACACAGACACACGCACACACACACTCTCTCTCACATGCGCGCACACACACATATATAAATTTAAAGGATGAATTTGCATTTGCTGATTTGTAATTGTAGATACATTTTATTTTGTTCAAAAAGCACACAATTTGTAGATAGCCAATGTGGCATTTTGTAAATTCCTGCTTTGGAAATAAAACCAGTCTGACTCCAACATAGACAGATTCTAAACAAGGCCTCACACCTAACATGCATTGTCTTAACTCAGATGTCACTCATGGTATATGGATAAAACCTTTAGCTATCCCAGGGCAGTGACTTGAAAGAAATTCTGGGATTTGCATATTAACCATTTGATACCTGCATCTCCTTTCTAACTGATTGAAGATTTAACAGCTGTCTTAGGTTTACTCAATACATTCACATCGGTTCTATGACAGCTTTGATCTTTTGCTTATAAATTCTGTGTCTGACACCACCTCACTTACTAACACCTGAAGAAGGAGTGAGCCTTTGAAAGCTTGTGATTTCAAATAAACCAATTGGACCATAACCTGGTGTCATGTGACTGCTGACCTTGTTCACCCCAGTACAACACCGGCATCTCCACTTCATAGAGTATATGGGGTATAAGGAAAGGCGAGAAAAACTAAGGTTGTTTTCTCTGGAGTGGTGAAGGCTGAGGGCAGACTGGATACAAGTCTATAAAATTTTGAGATCCATAGATAGGGTTGATAGTCAGGACAGTTTTCCCAGACTTGGAATGTCTAATGCTAAGGAGCATGCATTTAAGGTGAGAGGTGAAAAGTGATGTGAGAGGCAAGTTTTTTACATGGGGTGTGTCAGAGCTGGAACATGCTTCCAAGGGTGGTGGTAGGGGCAAAAATGATACGGGTGTTTAAGGGGCTTTTAGATAAGCACATGAATATGCAAGGAATGGAGGCATATTGGCCCAGAACAGGCAGAAGGCATCAGCTTAATTTGGCATCATGTTCAGCACAACATTGTGGGCTGAATGGCCCATTCCAATGTTGTACTGTTCTATGTTTTATGTTCTATGTTCTTTGAGTCACTGAATGGGTCTGCTGCCAGATAAAATTACTTTGTGTGCACCATCGCTCCAATCATACACAAAGCTTCCAGACAACAACAGCCTAATGGTACTCTCATATACCCTGAGCAATTTGGTGACACATGACTATGCATTGAGACAGGTCCAGGTATATAGACAATTCAGCTTAAAACTGAAATGAAGAACAACTCCTTAGTGATCATTGCATGACTTGTTGTCATCAGTTCGCAGTCACCTCTGTAACCAAGCTTGTTTTGGTGTTGGGAGAAAATGGGGTGTGCTCTGTCACTACTGATCATAAGTAATTGGATTTCAAATCTGATAACTGTCTCCAGTTGAAATTTTTGGGAAATGCTTGTAGATTACTGTGTGTTGGTGATGTGACAATGTTTTTATGCAACATCAATGTTTGGAACACTTCCAATCCCATGCCATTACTGCAACTGTCAGGTTTGCCTTTGTAATTTAATGAGTTAACTAAGAGCCGATCAAGCTGGGCTTTAATGTCAACGAGGCAGAGAAATTAGGAACAGGAGTAGGCCATTCAGCCTTTCATTCAACACAATCATGGCTGATCTTCCATCTTGACTGTATAAACCTGCTCATTCCCCCTTGATGCCTTTAGCCTCTAGAAACGGATCTATATTTCATTGGACTGATGTGGTTATAAAATAACTTAGGAAGGATCATATGAGGGTGGATGAACATTGCAGAAATCTACAGATTACAAAATTGTGGAATGAAATCTGTTTTGTGATCTTTTAATTTCTACACAGTTTCAAAACTGGAATCTCCCATCACAGTGTTCCATTTTTATCATGTAATATCGACCGTGTACTGATGTACCCCTTTGAGATTGTCTTTAAAATCTGTGACAGACTGATAAATGATAGGTTTTCTTAATGTTTTAAACACAGCTAAATACAACCGCTTAGCTTTACTGCTTACATATTCCACCATGTAGATGAATCAGTTTGTCCAAACTGGGCTTAACCTGATAGTCATATGTTGCAGAGTTTTCTGAGGAGTGGGCCTAAGTTAGACAGGACCTTTCAATGTCATGATCGGCTGAATGGCCTCCTGAAAACCTCTCAGATGGTTCAGACATAGAAGTTGAAGGATTTGCGGTAAATACTCAAAAGTTGAAAGTGAGGAATTTAACAATCGCCTTTTGATAATCAGTAGCATTACTATTGCTGAACCCCCCATCTTCCTGGGCACTATTATTGAACAGAAAGTAAACTGGGACAGCCATATAAATAGTGTGACTATAAGAACAGGTCAAAGGCTAGGAATTCTATAGTGAGTAACTCTCCTCCTGTCTCCCCAAAACCTTTACAGTATCTATAGGGCACAAGTCAAGAGTGTGATGGATTGCTGTCCACTTCTCTGAATGAGTACAGCTCCTCAAAAGGCTTGTCACCATCCAGGGAAAACAACTCACTCTCTACCTCAAACTTTAACAACCACCATCGATTGCATACCGTGGCTTCAAATTGTATCACCTACAAGGCACACAGCA
Organism: Stegostoma tigrinum; assembly: GCF_030684315.1. Classification (NCBI taxonomy): domain Eukaryota; kingdom Metazoa; phylum Chordata; class Chondrichthyes; order Orectolobiformes; family Stegostomatidae; genus Stegostoma; species Stegostoma tigrinum. Next base: position 15,335,837 of record NC_081389.1, on the reverse strand, counting down.
ACGCTTCACTGAGCCTTCAACCACACCATTCAAGCCCAAGTCTGCTGCCACCTAGTGGCATATCAGACACTAGGAAAGGCCGCATCTTACATTAGAGATAATGGGAACTGCAGATGCTGAAGAATCCGAGATAACAAAGTGTGGAGCTGGATGAACACAGCAGGCCAAGCAACATCTTAGGAACACAGTTGATCCCCTCCAGATGTCTTGGAGCTATGTTGCCGTTTCCTCCCCATCACTGCAGCAGTCCTAGAAGGCAGCTCACCACCACTTTCTCAAGGGCAATCAGGGCTGGGCCACAAATGCTGGCCTTAACAGTAACACCTACCTCCAATGAGTGAATAAAAGAAAAGCATAAACACTGAAGTAAATCAGATCTCCTAATGCTTGTCTTTGTGATGCCAATCAGCGTGTTCATATTAAAAGTGTGAAATGTAGAGGTCCAGAGTTTGGTTTTCAGGATGCAATTCACCCAAAATCATGTAAGCCACATAAAGTTTTAAGTGCAGACTATGCAGTGCACCATTTGTGAATCCATTGTCTTTTGCCATGGTTTTAAAAATCTCATTGGACAAGTGCTCGGCACTCACAACCTCAGATTGATTGAATTGCTGTTGAGGTTCAATCAGTTGTGTTTAATTGTGCTACTTCATAGAAGGTCTAAAAATATAATTTCTTTCAGCCACATGGGCACTAATTGTAATGCTCTAAAAGCTTTAGAGATTTTTCTTCGAATCTACTAAAAAACTGACTAAATGTAACACAGTACCCCTTGAGAATCATTCTGCGTAGTTCTTTAAAGTCATTTTCAGCTATTTTAAAAGTTGCTTCCTTACAGCTTGTCAACAGGCACTGATTGAAATGCTAAATCTTCTTCCAATCAAATTGCATTAATCGAAGTTCCCACTGCAGGTGAAATAACTGCACAGAGGCCGGTATATCGCCAGCAAGTCACCCTTTATTTACATGTGCACAGTACAATATACTCTGAGCAGCCAGCTCAAAGCCAGGCCTTAGACTGAGAAGACCACTTTGCAGAACACCTCTAGTCCATGCACAAGCATGTTCCCAAAGCCAGTCGCTTTAACACAGCAGGTCCTGCTCACATGCCTGACTTGTCAGTCCTGGGCATATTGCAGTGTTCCAGTGAATCACAGCGCAAACTGGAGGAACAATGTCTCATCTTCAGACTCGGCACTTTACAGCCTTCTGGACCTAATATTGAGTTCCACACCTTCAAAATGTGAACCATCTCCCATTCCTTCCCTTTCTTTTAGCTTCACTTTTTACAAACTCTGTCACCATGCCCTCCCCCTCACTGCCACCACCATCCCAGTGGGACTATTTGTTCTCTCCAGTCTGGCAGTTAGACACACCATTGTTCTGCTGTTCTCATGTTCTGATGCCTTAATCTGAACTAGCAGAATCTTTTCTCCCCCCCCCCACCAGTACGCTACACACCAAACACCCCACAACTATAGCATAAATTCTGTCCCCTTCATATTTCACTTCAGCTCTGTTGCAGAGTCATCTAGACTCAAAATGTTAGCTTGCTGTCTCTTCATGGATGCAGCCTGATCTGCTGTGAACTCCAACATTTGTTGTTTTCAGCCTAAACTGAGGAGATTTTCTGAATCTCCTATTTAAGTCTGTCAGCCAGGGCTCCCTGATTGACTCAGTTAACCTCGATCACCTCCCCCGACCCCCCGTCCCATCAAGATTTGCACGGTCAATGGACTGACCTACTCTTGGTTCCAATCACTGCACAAGGAACAACAAATTTATGTCCACTAATGCTTCCCAAAAGTTGATGGATTTTGAGTGTTTTGGGTGTGGTGATTGACAAATGAATGCCAGCAAAAATGAGGTGGGAGAAAACGTCTCAAAACTAACACAATTGCAAATTGCATTTAAAGTGGAAGCTCTCCCTGTGAAATTAGCAAAAATGAAATCTCAAGCTACAGGTACCATTGGCATTTTTACTTGTCTCTTCATTGGATTTTTCTATGTATTAGCTTTCTTCCCAGCCGCCCACCTATTGCTTTTCCCTCTGCTTGTCTTCTTGACTCAAACAGTGCTCTCAAGTCAAGAGGTCAGCCTGGAGAACCTGTGCCAGGCGACGATTGAGGAAGTCAATGAGAGTACAGGCTGACTCTCCTTCAATTCTTCTTAAGGTCTATTTTTTGTAATCAGCTATTCCCTGCCAACAACTAAATTGAAACCTGGTACATTCAGTGCACTGGGAATGTCAGCCCGAAAGAAACAGATGCTATTGTCAATGAACTGCCCAGTTGTCTCTATTTACTAGCAATACGGGTCAGCATGATTAATAAGGTATGCAGTGTTTCAACTCTGCATTAGCAGCGTTGGACAGTCTCTGAAGCGATTCCAAATTGTTTTTGTATTCACTGCTTGGATGTGTAGGTTGCTTTCAAGTTGACGGTTACTTGTGTGAATTAATTCTGGAAAGGAATATGACCCACTTTGCGGTGTAGACAATGAATTAGACAAGAGAAATACAAAGAACTGTAAGAGTTCATAGATAATTGGATACAGTGAGACAGTTGAGAAAGGGACAATGAAAGATTGGAATTGGAGTGCTGAACACTCGTGTCACTGACAAACCGATGTGTTCCTTTGCTTCTGAGGCCCATCAGAGGCATAAAACAACCAACTCACTGACAATTCCATATGTCAATATACAGCACTTGTCAATAAACCAACATCACACAAGTATTAAAAATAATAAATTAGTTGTTTGGTTTGTTTTCTGAGGAGGATGATTCTAATCATGTCAGCATCGATACTTTCAGGACCGTTTCCTGTTGGTAAAATCACCAGAACTTTCCTTTGAATTAACTTTGATTTTGCAAGCAGTACTAATTACGAGAAATCTTTATGAACACAATTACAATGTTGCAGCATGCGATGATTCAGACATGTTATTCGCTGCAGTTTCTCCTTAGCATGTCGTGGAACCAAAACCCAGAGTTCCATAAAATCCTGTTGTTGAGTGAGAAATAAGTGGACAATTTCCACAGAAATTGTTTCCACAATTGTAGAAAGCCCCACGTTGCAGGTAGCTGAGAGACTCGATGCAGTCAAGTCAATCAATCTCCTTGCTACAATTTCCTCCAATCTCCAAACTCTTACCCTTGCATTTAATTACCTTCATGACCTTACCTATTTCTATGTCTAACTCCTCCCACCTCTATAATCCCTACAAATTCCATTGACTACAAGATGGAGAATGCTGGAGAAATCCAGCAGGCCTGACAGCATCTGTGGAGAGAGAAACAAAGTTAACATCTCAAATCTGGTTCAGAAGAAGAGTCATACTGGACTTGAAATGTTAACTCTGTTTCCCTTTCTAAATCTTTGTTTCTCCTCTTTCAAAATCCTATTTATAAACCAACTCTTCAACCATGCTTTCAGACCCATCATCCTAATTTGTCTTTTTTAGTGGCACCATCTAATTTTGTCTGTTCATGCTTTTGTGAGACATCTTGAGAGTTTTTCTGTATTAAAAGCAAAATAAAGCCTTTAAACAGAACATGTTTCATCACAGATAGAGGTTATTTAGCCTGTCATTTCTGTGCTGGCTCCCCAAATGAGAAGTGCACTCAGTGTCATTCCCCCAGCTTCTCCTTCGTGACCCTGCATATTCTTGCTTGTTAGATAATAATCCAATTCCCTCTTGAATGTCTCTATTTATTCTACCTCTTTCACACTTTCAGGAAGGGAGACAGTAGCCTGGTGGTATTATTATTGGACTGTTAATCCAGAGATCCCAAGTGGGGATTCAAGTTCCAGTTCTGCCATGGCAGATGATGGAATTTGAATTCAATCAATATATGGAATTAAGAGTCCAATAATGACATGAATCAGTTGTTGGGAAAAACCCATCTGGTTCACTAATGTCCTTGAGGGAAAGAAACTGCCATCCTTACCTGGTCTGGCCTACATGTGACTGCAGACCCACAGCAACATGTTGATGCTTAACTGCCCTCTGGGCAATAAATGATGGCTTAGACAGCAATGCCCTCATTCCCATCCTATGAATAAATAAAAATAATCAAATCCTATCAATTTTCTGCATGAATAAAATTCTCCTTATGTCACTGTTGCTTCTTTTGCCAATGACCTTGCATTCTTGATCCTTCTCCTTGTAGGATATGCTTTTTCCTATATAGTCTATCTAGATCCCTTAAGACCTTTAATCAAAACTCCTTTCTCTGTAAAGAGAGCAGCCTCATATTTTCCAATCTAATCATTTATTTCTAATTCACCTCATGATGTCCCAAAGCTTTGTATCAAGACTTTTAAAGTGTTGTCACTGTTGTAATGTAAGATGTACGATGACGTAGCAAGCTCCCACAAATAATGTGATAACAACCAGACCATTCCTTTCAAGTGACGTGTGTTAAAGGATGAACATTGGCCAGATCACTATGTCCACTTGAGAAAGCAAGACTGTAATATCCATGAGCTGGCACCCCATTACCATATTGCATAAATATGATTTACTTTTATCTGGGTTGGATCAAATGTGGAAATTGTGAGGCAGTGGGATTATGTGTGAATACTCCTATAATATCACAGTGCCTCCTTGACATAGACTTATAGAGTCATACAGCATGGAAAGAGACCTTTCAATCCAACTAGCCCATGTCAAACATATTTCCAAACTAGACGAGTGCCACCTACCAGCTCCTTGACCATATCCTTTCAAACTTTTCCTATTCATGTACTTATCCAAGTGTCTTTTAAACATTATAATTGTGTCCACATCCACTTCTTCCTCAGGAAGTTTGTTCCACATGTGAACTGCTTTAAATTTGCCCTTCATGAATTTTTAAAATATCTCACCTCTCAAATTACAAATATGCCCACTAATCTTGACATGCCCCATCCTAGGGAAAAGACACCCAACATTTATCCTATCTATACACCTCAACTTCCTATGCTCCAGCAAAAAAAGTCCCAGCCTATCCAGCCTTTCTTTTATAACTCAAACCTTCCATACCCGGCAACATGCTCGTAAATTGTGTTATGTGAATCAGTGATTTTCTAACCATGTGTTGGGCTATAAAAATATATCTACCAGACACTTCTCTGACTTGGAACTTAGTTACATGATTAACACTAAACTGAAGAGTAAATGTCCGGATAGCAAGTATAAGAAAGGTTTTAAGGTGGTGTTTTCCACAGGGCTGATATATTTTTTCCCTGAGCAGTAAAGGTAATGTCCTGTGCATTCAGTGTAATATAGGCCGATGGCCATGTTTATTAGGCATGGTTGTCATGGTGATTAAGGCCCATCTCTGCTTCAGTTGTGTGATAGTATTGATAAGGCATGATTGTTTTGTGATTTGATCATGTTTCCAGCTTTTCATGTTAATCAGCACCCCTGAGGTGCTGCTCTGAAGGTCAAAGCAAAATGATTTGTACAACTCGAGAAGCAAATTCTTTCATTATAATCCCCAACACACAATCTTACAGTCTCAGCTCAAATGCACACACAAAATCCATGGAGTCTACAGTTGTTGACAGGCCATATATATATATATATATGGCTTAACCTTTGAACTGCTGCAGGACATAAATTAGCACTTTCTCCTTCATTTCAACCATACCAATTTAAATACTTGGATCCCATTTGTTAAATTCCCATTATTCCAGGAATAGGGCACAAATGTACAAGCACACTCTATCTTTAATAGCAGAGAATTAAGCTTACCCTGATGTTTTCAGCATTAACTCAGATTTCATTTGTATGTTTTCAATAAGACTGTGAGATATAGGAACAGAGTTAGGCCATTTGGTCCATCACATCTGCTCTGCCATTCAATCATAGCTGATACATTTCTCAATCTCATTCTCCTGCCTTCACCCCATAACCCTTGATTCCCTTACTAAACAAGAACCAACCTATCTCCATCTTAAATACACTTAATAACTCAACCTCCACCTTGACATTGAGTTCCACAGATTCACCACCCTCTGGCTGAAGGAATGCCTCCTTATTTCAGTTCTAAAGGGTCGTCCCTTAACTCTGAGTTTGTGCCCTTGAGTCCTAGTCTTTCCTACTAGTGGAAACATCTTCTCCATGTTCACTGTGTCCAGGCCTTTCATTATTTTGTAAGTTTCAATGAGATTCCCCAACGTTCTTCTAAACTCCATTGAGTACAAACCCAGAGTTCGCAACCACTCGTCATTTGACAAATCCTTCACCCCAGGATCATACTGTCACCCTCTAGAGTAGCTCAAATGCCTTCCTTAGATGCAGGGCCCACATTTGCTGGCAATATTTCACATGGGATCTGACCAGAGCCTTATACAGCTGCAGCAGTACGTCCCTGCTCTCGTATTCTAGATCTCTTGAAATGAATGCTAACATTGCATTTGCCTTCCTAACCTGCATGTTAATTTTAAGAGAGTCTTGAACCAGGACTCCTAAGTCCCTTTGTGCTTCAGAATTCTGAAGGCTTTCCTGTTCAGAAAATAGTTAATGCGTCTATTCTTCCTACCAAAGTGCATTGCCCACATTTGCCCACTTGCCAAGCCTATCCAAGCCTGCAGACCATCCCTGCCTCACCAACATGACTTGTCCTTCCACTTATCTTTGTGTCATCTGCAAACTTAGCAACAGTGCCTCTCAGTTCCTTTGTTTAGATTGTTGATGTGAAATGTGAATAGTTGTGATCCCAACACTGACTCCTGTGGAATTCCACTAGTTATCCACTGCCATCCTGAAAAAAAACCCTTTATCCCTAATCTCTGCCAGTCAGCCAATCCTCTATCCATGCCAATAGCTGTTTATAACATCACGGGATCTTAAATTATTTAGCAGCCACCTGTGCAGCACTTAGTCGAAAACCTGGAAATCTGAATAGACCGCGTCAACTTGCTCTCCTTTATCTCCTGCTCATTACCTCCTCAAAGAATTCTAACAAATTTGTCAAACATTATCTCCCCTTGACAAAGCCTACACTGACTCTGCCCTTACTTACAGTGCACTTCCTTGCACTCCACAATTTCGTAAGAGTCATATGGCACAGAAACAGTCGCTTCAGTCCACCAGTCAATGCCGAACGTAAATCCCAACCTAAACAAGTTGCACCTGCCTGCTCCTGGGCCATATCCCTCCAAACCTTTCCTATTCATGTATTTATCCAAAATCCTACCAACGAACCAGATCAGGCTAACTGGTCTACAGCTTCCTACCTTCTGCCTCCCGCCCTTCTTAAACATGGGTGTTACATTAGCCATTTTCCAGTCCTCTAACAGTCTCTTTGACTCCATTGATTCTTGAAAGACCTCCGCCAATGTTTCCAAAGTCTCCTTCAGCTATTTCCTTTGGATCTCTGTGGTGTAATCCATCCCATGTGGGTGATGTAGTCAGATATGTCATTCTCCAACGCCTTCTCCTTCAAGATGTTATTGAACTCAGCATGTTATTTGCCTTTTAACATATTTTCCCTGTGCAAAGCGTTTCAAGGGACTTTGGTTAAGTTATACAATTGATGGTCAAATTGAAGGCTCTTGAATTGGACCAGCCTCAATATTCAGATCTCACTTGCTCACTGAACTCTGTTTAGTGTAATGCATAGCCCTGCATCCTCTGCTTAACAACAGAGGATTAATCAAACAATGAACCTTGGTGTCTGTGCGTGTGCAGCTAATCTACCAGCTGAGATATCTATAAATTGGCTTCTGTGTGGGACTAACATTTTTTTCTTTAATTTCCTGCTGTGTAAAATGCATTCCCGTAATGCTGCCCACCCCCAGAACATTGACAGAGTCGATTGTGGCGATTAATTTGGGAATGTGAATCACACAAGTGTTCACCTTGATATATCTTACTGTGTGTGGAACCAGTGTGCAATGTGTTCAAACCATTTCTAGTTCTGTCGAAGAAGGAGACTTGTTAAGCAGGCACCACAGAAGGAAGGCCATTCATCCATTTCTAACATGCATCTAGATTTTGTCATTGTCCATATGTGATTGAAGATCTTAGGTGGGCCAAATATCTATTCCCCTTGATGGAAGGATTGATAACCAGGAGGCATAGATTTAAAGCAAGGGGCATGTTGTTTTGAGTGGATGTAAAGAATAACCTTTACCCAGAGTAATAGTGGGAATCTAGAACTCACTGCTGTAAGGACGATCAATGCCGAAACCTTCATACCATTTACGAAATATTTAGATGTGCGCTTACGATGGCAAGGCAAACAAGACTATGTGCTAAGTGCTGGAAAATGAGATCAAAATAGTGAGGTGATACTTTTTGACCAGAGTGGATGCAACAGGCTGATGAGCATTTTTTCTGTGCTGTCAGTATATACATCTCCATGGCATGGCATCTGAATTTCTGGGAGAGAGTGAGAGGAACACAAGCGCATCTTCTTGGCTGCATATTATCTGAAGTCTGCACAGTGTGTCTTTTGACGTTTTGTGATTTTATGTTGATATGCAAGGAATGTAGACATTGAAATTAGAATTGGCACAAATGTTTTGAGTGAACCGCAGTTTGGCGTAGTCATATTGGGATTGTGAATAATGGTACCAGAGTTTTTGAAATGTATTGTAAACTCAATGATCAAGAATAATATAATCAGTTTAGAATCCTTTGTACAATTTTGCTGAGACCTCATGTATCATGAAGACGATGTCCGTGATTAAAACAATGGACCAATTTAGAACAGGAAAGAAGTCCAGCATTCACAGGATAAATAAAAACTAGACAGGATTCCAAGGCTCAGCAGGACAAATACAAGAATGGAAAATTTCAAGCAATTGCCACAAGTTATACTACGGGAGAAACGGAGCTGATTGGATTGCAAGTTGAATCCAGTTGGTAGAGGCAAAAACAATTTGACATTCTTGTGTTGCTCCTAAAGAGTGCAAGCAGCGACATCTAAGATTAAAGAAACCAATAACAAAACTATTTTCTCCTTTCCGGCTTCTATAGATCCACTGGAATATCCTTCTTTTATGAGATGTGTGCATCCCGAGCTAGCGCATTATTTACTGCCCATCTCTAGTTACCCTGGTGAAAGTGGTGGTGAGCTGCCTTCTTGAACCCATGCATTCCTTGAGGTGTAGGGACACCCACAGTGCTGTTAGGGAGGGAACTGTAGGATTTTGACCCCAGTGACAATAAAAGAACGGCAATGCATTTACAAGTCTGTGTAGTGAGTGGCATGGAGAGGAACTTTCAGAAGGTGGCGTTCCCATGTTTCTGCTGCCCTTGTCCTTCTAGGCAGCAGAAGTTGTGAATTTGAAAGATGTTGTTGGGGACCCTTGGTGAATTACTGCAGTGCACCTTGTGGATAGTACACACTGCTGCCACTATGTATGAGTGATGAAGGGAATAAATGTTGATGATGGATGGGGTGCCACTCAAGTGGGCTGCATTGTCTTGGATGCTTGTTAAGCTTCTTGAGTGTTGTTGGGACAGCACCCATCCAAGCAAGTGGGGAATATTCCATCACACTCCCGACTTGTGCCTTGTAGATGGTGGACAGGCTTTGAAGTGTGAGGCGGTGAGTTACTCATGGCAGAATTCCTGGAGCCACAGTGTGTAGGCTGGCCCAGTTCAGTTTCTGGTCACCACAGAATTCTGATAATGGGAGAATTCGGAAATGGTAATACTATTGAATGCCACTGGATGATGCTTAATTTGTCTTTTTCAGATGGTCTTCATCTCGCACTTGTGTGGCCTGAATGTTACTTGACATTTGTTAGCCCGAGCCTGGGTATTGTCCAGATCTTGTTGCATGTGGACATGGACTGTGCAAGCATCTGAGTTGCAAATGATGCTGAAGGTTGTGCAATTATCAGCAAATATTTCTACTTCTAAACTTATGGAGGGAAGATCATTAATAAGATGGGTGGAGATGGGTGGACCTACGACACTACACTGAGGAACTCCTTCAGTGATGTCCTGGAACTGAGATAACTGAACTCCAACAAACACATCCACCTTCCTTTGTGCTAGGGATGACTTCTGTTGCTTGCATGGCCAGTTTGCTATGCTGAGTGATGCCAACAACATGAGTTCAATCCCCACATCAGCTGAGTCTCTCTCTCTGTATCACTGGTGAGACTTTACCTTACCTTTATACTAGATTCCCGTCCGCTGGTAAGTCATTTTTATGTTTACATGTAAAGGTTTCACCCCCATGGTCCTACCGATCATAGAACTGTTCTGCCATTAGAGAGAGAACTGGTGGTAGTTTAACCTGAGAGCCACTGCGCCTCAGGTGAGCGGAGAGGTTGAGACGAAGGGCCCTTCACAGTAAGCTCAGCCAGTGCAAGAATTGAGTGCATGCTATTGATGTCACTCTTCATTGCAAACCAGCCATCCAGCCAACTGAGCGAACCATAATGGGAAAGAAGTATTTAATTGTGTAGGTGAGAGCACTGCAGTAGTTCTCAATGTCACTGGGTGAACCCAATGGCCCCAAAACAGATGTATGCACATTGGAACTGGAATAGACTATTCATTGCCTTGACCTTATTCCAGCATTCGGTTTGGTTTAGCTGATGTGCTTCTCAGTTCCAGTTGCCTGCTTCAGCTCCATAATCCTTGGCACCCTAGGCAACACATATTCAGGGATGTCAGTCTTAAATGTCACAGTTGTCACAGCCTTGGCAGCCTTTTAGAAGTGAGAATTCCAGTTTCTGCCTATTTTTTGTGTGTTGCCCTGATTTTCATCTTGAATAGCCCAGTTCTAATTTTGGGATGTATCTACCTTTTCAAATGTTTCTAACATCAACTCACTCCAACATGGTCTACATTCAAGAGATTCTAGGTCAGTTTCAGCGATTTCCTTTTGATACTGAGCCCACTATGACCCAAGTGGGGAGACGGAAGCTGCCCTGATTCAGCTAATGTCACCATTGCCCGCTCATTTTGACACAGGCCTGGAAAAATCCCTGGGACTTGCTTAGTTTAGATTCCCCATGTCACTCCCTTCAGCTGCACCAATCTGGGGAGCTTTGTGGCCACTCAGCAATAGTCAAATGCACTTTGAAGATGATATTGATGTAACCTGCCGTAAAGTTGGAATTACTCAAGGTACTGGCAGTACAGCACAGCTTGCTAGCGAGCCTCAAACAGTCCATCGTAAATAGGTATGTCTTCCAGATTGGATTTTTTGATAGTTGGCAGACACAAACAAGGTAGTCTGTCATGAAGGGATACTGTCTCTTTAAAGGAGAGCCATATGAAGAGAAGGAAAATCTAATCTATTCAAAACAAAATTGAAATAATGCTGTCATATTAAAGCCATCAAGAAAGGAAGAGTAGGATTATGTGTGCCTTGCTGTCTGTGCCTGACCATCTCAGGAATTACTAACTGGATTGATACTATCATCAGTCTTTGAAATATCTTCAGGCAAAATTGTTTTCTGTAGAGCTGAGAACATCCAAAATTTAACCCATTTTAGCCTTGCAATGTTTTGTTTAGTTTCAGTAATCCACATTTTTTCATGCAAAAAGCATGTTCGTGCACAGAGGTTCAATGGTTAGCATCGCTACTTCAAAGTACCAGGGAACTCAGTTCGATTCCATCCTTGGGTGACTGTCTGTGTAGAGTTTGCACATTCTCCCAGTGTCTGCATGAGTTTCCTCTGGGTGCTCCATTTTTCTCTGACGGTCCAAAGTTGTGCTGGTTAGAGTGGATTCAACGTGGGAAATGCAGGGTTACAGCAATAGCATAGGAGGGTATGTGGGGATGGGAAGCTCTTTGGAAGGTCAGGATGGGCCGAATGGCCTGCTTCCACACTTCTAGGGATTCTATGAAAACATTTGCTAAACGTCCATCTGCGGGTAAAGGAAGACACAAGAACTAATCTGCTTTCCACAGAGGTTTATTCCTGTAAAAGGAAGAAATTTCTTCAACCAGAGAGTGGTGAACGCATGGGATTCTCTTCCACAGGAAATGACTGAGTCCAAGAAATTGAATGTTTTCAACTTGGAGATAGATACAGTTCTTAGGGCTGAAGGGATCAAAGGGTATGGGGAGAAAGCAGGAACAAGGTATTAAGTTGGATTATCATCACCATCATGGCACAGCAGTCTCAAAGCGCTAAATGGTCTACTTTTAAGCCTATTTTCTGTTTCTGTTCTCCTGTTTATAGTACTCCATGCAGCGCCAGTGCAAACTACTTTCCCCTTCCACAGACTAAACCCCCCCCCCCCCACAGCTGGAAACATTTATTCTCCTTCAACTTATATCTCCATCAATGTCAACAAAATGAAAGAGCTGGTCATTGACTTTGAAAAGTGGAGCGGAGGGCACGCCCCGCTCTACATCCATGGTGCTCAGGTGGAGATGGTCAAGAGCAACTGAGTGATGATCAGCAACAATCTATCCTGGTCCATCATGTTGACACAATCGTCAAGAAAGTACAACAGCATCTCTCCATTCCTCTGGGAGCTAAGGAAATTTGGCATGTCCACAATGACTCTTACCAATTTTTATAGTTGCACCATAGAAAGCATCCTATCTGGATGCATCACAGCTTGGTATGGCACCTGCTGTTCCCAAGATCACGATAAACTTCAGAGAGTTGTGAACGTGGCCAAATCCATCAGCCTTCCACCCATTGATTCTATCTGTACTTTTTGCTGCCTTAGGAAAGCAACCAACACTATCAAAGGCCTCTCCCACCCCGGTTCTACACTTTTCCACCCTCTTCCATCAGGCAGAAGTTAGTATACATGTACGAATAGATTCAAAAATAGTTTCTGTCCCACTGTTGTCAGACTTCTGAAAGGACCTCACAAATTTTAAATTTAGTGTTGAGCTCGCTCTTTGTGCACCTTCTCTGCAGCTGTAACATTATATTCCTCACTCTGTCCTGTTACCCTAATGCGCTTAGTACGGTATGATACGGTACTGCATGCAAAGCAAAACTTTTCACTGTACCTAGGTACGCGTGACAATAATAAATCAAATCAAATTAAGTATGTTTGTTTTTATTATGAGGTACCAACAGTTAGCCCCTTAGGCTCATGATTCAACTCGTCACTGAAGGGAAGCGTGGCCAGCATTTAAGTCTGCATAGTGGGACCTCAATGGATTTTTAATCCATTACTTTAACTGCTGGGCCATGACTACACTCTCCAAAGACAATCTTACATTTAATGCACTGCTGAGATTCAAATTCAAGACTTCCCGTTTACAAGCCAAGTCTCTATATAAGTGTGTTTTTTTTGGAAAGGAACAATGTGCAAGAGGAGGACAAATGGCATCAATTCATGCTGTTCATTTGGACAGCCGCTGCAGACCTTGTGGGCTGAATGGCCTCTTCCTACACTGTAACACTTGATTCTGTGGCAAGGCTGAAATATTTGTATCCATCTTCAGCAACTTATTGATGTGTGTGAACATTTCTCTGATTAGCATGATCAACTGGAGCACGCTCATACAGACATGCAATTGATGCAGCATTCACAATATTCTCAGAGAATGGGAGGGTGCAAAGTTGATTCAGAATAGATTATGTGAGTAGACAAAGGTGCAGATGCTTGAGTGTATTGGCCAAGCCAGTTGCGCTTTTATTCCTCTGACACAGATAGAAACCCATTGGAAGGCTGTAAATACCACAAATACCAGCTCTGGAGTTTGCACAGAGTGCACGCACACCAAAAGGAACCCAATATCATTCATCATTGTTGGTGTGGGGCAAAGCCAGCAGTCCCCAATCCCTGGAGCAGCACACCCTGTCCAAATCCATATGGAGAGGGACAGCCATGGGGAGTGGACAGGGCAATTAGGGGGAGGGACGAGTGGCTGAGAGCCCAATACCAAAGCCCCCACCCCAGAGGGGAGTGGGACTTGACTTGATAGAGGTGTGCAAAATGATCAGAGACATAGATAGGGTAGACAACCAGAGACTTTTTCCAAGGGTGGCAGTAGCTTTTATGAGGGGGCATAGTTTTAAAGTGAAAGGAGGTAGATATCAGGGAGACATCATAGGTAGGTTCTTTACTCAGAGAGTGGTCAGGGCGTGGAATGCATTGCCCGAGAGGGAGTGGAGTCGGCCTCATTAGGGGCAATTAAGCGGCTATTAGATAGGCATATGGATGATAGTATAAGGTAGGGGTGGAGGTTAGATAGCCCTTAGGTTGTGGCACAACACCGTGGGCCGAAGGGCCTGTACTGTGCTGTACTTTTCTATGTTCTATGTTCTAGATTAAGAAGGGACCTAAGGGGCAACAGAAAAATTGCTAGCCCTGGATGCTCTGAGGTTTGGTGTGGACTTGTTGGGCCAAAGAGCCTGTTTCAACACTGTAGAGATTCTATGATCTCATATCCATGCTCTTTGGATTTAAACTTGCAGCTTGCCATTATGGATCTCTCGCATGTTTCTTAAGGTATTATTAATTGCACAGCTCTCTTACCTCCCAGTTGAGATTGTGCATTCAAGTCCCAGTCTGAAGACTTGGGAACCAACTTCAGAGCTAATATTCCAGGACATTGGAGAGAAATTAAGGAGTAAACCTGGGGAGAGATTTCAGATATACCTGCAAATAGTAGGGTTGGATTAATAGCTGATTTTAATTTAACAAACATTGACTTGGACTGCCATTGTCTAAAAGATTTGGATGGTGGGGAATCTGTTAAATGTGTTCAAGAAATTTTTCTTCATCAGCATGTAATTTCTTTCTACTAGTGAAGGAGCTAAACATGACATTCTCTTGGGAAGTAAGGCAGGGCAAGGGACTGAAGTGTTGGTATGAGAGCACTTGTAGATTATAGAATCATAAACCCCCTACCATGTGGAAGAAGGCTATTCAGCCCATTGAGTCCACAACAACCCTCTGAAAAGCATCCCAACCGGACCCATCCCCCTAATCTCACCCTGCACCCCTGCATTTCCTAAGGCTGCACTTCACCAACACATCCCTGGATGCTATGGTGTAACTTGGCATGGTCAATCCACCTAACCTGCATATCTTTGGACTGTGGCTGGAAACCGAAGCACCCAGAGGTCACAAAGTGTGGAGCTGGATGAACACAGCAGGCCAAACAGCATCTCAGGAGCACAAAAGCTGACGTTTTGGGCCTAGACCCTTCATCAGAAAGGGGGATGGGGTGAGGGTTCTGGAATAAATAGGGAGACAGGGGGAGGCGGACCGAAGATGGAGAGAAAAGAAGGTAGGTGGAGAGGAGGGTATAGGTGGGGAGGTAGGGAGGGGATAGGTCAGTCCAGGGAAGACGGACAGGTCAAGGAGGTGGGATGAGGTTAGTAGGTAGGAAATGGAGGTGGCTTGGGGTGGGAGGAAGGGATGGGTGAGAGGAAGAACAGGTTAGGGAGGCAGAGACAGGCTGGGCTGGTTTTGGGATGCGATGGGGGAAGGGGAGATTTTGAAGCTGGTGAAGTCCACATTGATACCATTGGGCTGCAGGGTTCCCAAGCGGAATATGAGTTGCTGTTCCTGCAACCTTCGGGTGGCATCACCGTGGCACTGCAGGAGGCCCATGATGGACATGTCATCTAAAGAATGGGAGGGGGAGTAGAAATGGTTTGCGACCGGGAGGTGCAGTTGTTTATTGCAAACTGAGCAGAGGTGTTCTGCAAAGCGGTCCCCAAACCTCCGCTTGGTTTCCCCAAGGTAGAGGAAGCCACACCGGGTACAATGGATACAGTATACCACATTAGCAGATGTGCAGGTGAACCTCTGCTTAATATGGAAAGTCATCTTGGGGCCTGGGATAGGGGTGAGGGAGGAGGTATGGGGGCAAGTGTAGCATTTCCTGCAGTGGCAGGGGAAGGTGCCGGGTGTGGTGGTGTTGGAGGGCAGTGTGGAGCGAACAAGGGAGTCACGGAGAGAGTGGTCTCTCCGGAAAGCAGACAGGGGTGGGGATGGAAAAATGTCTTTGGTGGTGGGGTCGGATTGTAGATGGCGGAAGTGTCGGAGGATGATGCATTGTATCTGGAGGTTGGTGGGGTGGTGTGTGAGAACGAGGGGGATCCTCTGTGGGCGGTTGTGGCAGGGGCGGGGTGTGAGGGATGTGTTACGGGAGGTCACCTGTGCAGGCTGGTGTTCATAATTGCATTAGTTTTAAAATACTTCTGGAAAAGGATAAATCTTCCATAAAAGTTAATATTCTTAATTGGTGTAAGGCAAATTTTAATGGTATGAAACAAGAAGTTGATTGGAGTAGACTGTTTGCAGGCAAAGGCATGTCTGCTATATGCAGATTGACTGCTGATTTTCCTATATTATGGGTACTGACTAGATAAGTAATTACCTAGAGTCCATGAAGCACCAGAGGCAAGTCTATTCAAGAGAGAGGCAACTTGTTATTTAGCTAAAGAAAACCTCAATACACGCCAGCTTTACTTCTGCACAGCGTTAAGGCAACTTGATTTTGTAATCTTTACTGAAATATCTAGAGCCCAATGGCAATGCTCCAATTTGAAATCTGACCCACTCCAGGACTTTTTTGGGGGAGGGGGAAGGGAGCTTTTCTTTAATTCATTAAAAGTTGAAAAATTGTGTTTCCTTTGCATAATATATTTGCAAAAACTAAACAAAAATCTTGCATGAGTGAGCAAGAAAACTGAGAGAGTGAGTTCTACTTTGAAATGAAGCATTGTTTTCTGTTCAAGTGTCTCAAAAGGTTTTTTCAGCCTTCCATAACTGGTAGCTTTGAGGATATGATTGACAGAAATCCATGTCTTATAAATAGTTGTGGATCACCCTTTAATTATTTCTGGACTGAAATGAGGAATATGGAACATTATATACTTCCATCAACAATGGTGTCTCGTGATAAAGGAAACATTTCAGCTATGATTGAATGATGGTGCCGACTTGATAGACCAAATGGCCTAATTCTACTCATATCTTATGGCCTTATGATCTTATTAAATGACAAAATAAGCTCAAGGGTCAAATGGTTTATTCCAGCTCTTATTGTTTATATAGAAACAGATTTCGGTCTACCGTGTTTTATGGGTGAAGGATCTGCCAATGCTTATTATGTAAAGTCGGACATGACAAATGAAGCTGTGGGTGAGTTGGTGAATTGTTACAGTTCACTTGGGGGTGTCTGAGTTGTTGTGGCAACAAGTACTGTTCACATGGATGGTGACTATGCAGGCTGCAATGCTGCTTTCATTGCTTGGTCAACTGGAATCCAGTCCTAGTCTTAGTAACTACCCTAATTGACCTGTCAGGCCAGATCACCGACCCGCCTTCTGTGGCCATTGGGTCTTGGGGTGGGACTGGAGCTCAGAGCTCAGAGGATGTGCTACTTACTGTACCACAGGACCTCCATGTGAATAAGACGTGGAAGGATAAGCAGCATCCCAACCTTGTGACAACAGTGTCGAGCTGAATGAACACAGCAGGCCAAGTAGCATCTTAGGAGCACAATCTTGAGACATCGGCTTTGGAAGAATCTGATTGCAAAGTACTGGGACTCACAATATATGTGCCTGAGCTGAGGCACACACTTTCCAAAGGAGGCTGTGAGCTGATTTCCTGTTTACCCCAATTTCCTGGCCTAGGAGCATCCCAGTTAAAGTCAACTAAATTAACAGCAGGGGGTCTGTTAGCTCAGTTGGCTGGTTTGCAAAGTGGAATGATGCCAATGACATGGGTTCAGTTCCGACTCTGGCTGAGGTTACCATCATAGTAGGACTTTTCGTTCCAACCTCTCCCCTCTTCTGAGGTGTGGTGACTCTCAGGTTGAACCACCACCAGTCATTTCTCTCTCGTGAGAAAGAGAGCAGCCCATGGTCTTATAAGATGATGGCAACCCTACCTTTTACCTTAACCCAGTGATTGAATCAGATATACCCCTAACTATTAAGAACCATCGAGATAGCCCTGTTGGTCAGGGTTTAAATATAATATCCTGAATCTCCTGTGGTATTGCTCATAGTTACAGAGGGAGGAGGCTCAGGTGGAGTTTGGAATGTGGCTCCTAGCAGCAGTGATACCTGACAGGGACAGTGGAAGAAATGAACTACCTCCAGAGAAAGTAACATTAACACAGATACTGACATTGCAGTTGATTGAAAGATATTTGGGTATTCAGGCTTTACCTATTTACCATCAGCAGAATGAATCCTGCAGCAGACCTCTGTCAGTGCATTAGGGTTTCAGTATCAGGGAGAGACGGATCTGTACTTTGCAAAGCTTCATTTACTTGTAGCCGGATACAGTTGTGTGTGTGTCCGATAGTACTTTGATGCACCAGTGTGGGCTGTAAGATGTAAAAAAAACACATTTAATGCATTGCAGAGGGTTGTTGTCTGAAAGAAATAGAGTTATTTCCAGTTTGACTACTCCAATATCCTCTTCGCCAGCCTCCCTTTTTCCACTCTCTAAAGTGAGCTCATCCAAAACTGTACAGCTGATAACTTATACCAATTCCTTTTCAGCCGAAAGTCTGCACTCAATGACCTACATTGGCTTCCAGTTTAGCAATCCTTTGATCTTCAAAATCCTCAACCATGTCTTCAGATCCTTCTCTCCAGATTTCTGTAACTTTCTCCTCTGAGAGCTCTGAATTCCTTCAACTCCATGCTCTTGCATGTTGCCCTCTTCCTTCACCTTAGTATACGTGGCTAGGCTCTGCAATTCTGATTTGTTTGATATATTTATTGTCACATGTATCTTGTTACAAAGCACAGTGAAAAGTATTGTATGGTGTCACCGCACTCTGGAGCCATCTTAAAAAACACAAAATAAAACCAAGACAAAGAATACAAAGGCAGGAAAGAATATAAATTCTTTCTACCTTTCAGACAGTCCTCAAGACCCACGTCCCTGACAGGGCCTTTAGTCACCTGTCCAAATACCTTTCGATTTGTCGCGGTAATAATTTTTTTTTATTTGATAATGCTCCTGTGAAGCAGCTTATTGGAACATTAAACGCTGTTAAAAGGACGAGAGAAATGAAAGTTGTAAAATTTTAGATGTTTTACGTTGTGAATAAAACTAGCATTTTTGTGAGACGAAGTTTGAGAAATGAAAACTGGAGCATGTTGGTTCTGAGATCAAGGCTCGTCGCTACTACTGTGTGCCACTGGGTAAAATAAACTAAATTCCATTTTTTATTACCTGGGATTCAGTGATCTGAACTGATGTTTTAGGAATCACAATCTACACTTCCATGCAGCTTTCTATGAAAGGTGCAAATCAGTTGTCTCACCAGGGGCATAAAGTACAACCATTCTTCCTGTCTCTTGCAGTGTTTGGGAGATGATGGCCTAGTGGTATAATAAATAGACTGTTAATCCAGGGACCCAGGTCATGTTCCCTGGACACAGGTTCAAATCCTGCCATAGTGTACAGTGGGACTTGAGCTCAGTTTTAAAAAAAAACCTGATTCACTAATGCCTTTTAGGGAAGGAAGCTACCATCCTTACCCAGTCTGGCCTACATGTGACTCCAGGCCCACAGCAATGTGGTTGATGTTTAACTGCCCTCTTCCCATTAATGAATTAAAAGAAACAATTTTGATTCAATGTGAAGGGATGAGTAGCTGTCAGTCATGTATGCGGGTGATTTTTAGCCTGTGGATATTGAGGTGTGCTATGTAAATTCCTTTGTGTGAAAAATGTTTAATTTGTTAACAAAAAGGACAGGCGAGCTTTCCTTTTCATTAAAATGCTTGGCGGCTTCACTACTTTCCAGCAATTTTGTTTTATTTTTGTTGCCGCTCTTAAATTGGCTGTAAAAACAAAATCCCCAGACTTGATGTGTGGCAGGAAGTGTATTGTACTGGGGTTAAGGGCTTTACAAATGACATTGCTGTACAGCTAATTGGCCATTAAGAGGATGCATGGAGCAGCTGGGGAGCGCTGCAGTTCAGGTGAGGACTTGTATTTACCGAGATTTCCACAGGCTTTTATGACAAGGCCCAGTAGCTAAAAGGAACAGAAACATGATGTTGGAAGAATAAAAGTGCTAATAAACTGACCCCAAGGAGAGAAAGAAGGCAAACAATTTGGATAGCCTTTAGCTGTTTCCAACTGAGAGTCTCTCTCCTCTGTAACAGTAATTGCCTAACTGCCTTATACTTAATAATAAATATTCAGAATTGAAATTCCAGTCCACAGGATACAGAACTTGATTTTACAAATTGCAGATTCACATTTGACGAGGCAGAGTGTGTGAATGGCGAAGAGTATTGATGAGGTTGTCACTGGATGGTCACTTCATCAGTCAGTTCAGTGTCTTCATCGAATTCCTGTGGAAGCAGGCCGTTCAGTTCGTCACTGACCCTCTGAGGAGCATCCCATCTCCCACTGTATCCCCACATTTCCCATGGTCAATCCATCTAACCTGCACATCTTTGAAGGAAGCCCACAGAGACAAAGGGAGTACATGCAAACTTCATACAGACAGTCATCTGAGCCTGGGTTTGAACTCAGGTCCCTGGCACTATGAGGCCGCACTGCTAGCCACTGGGACAGCCCGTCTTTGTTGTCTCTTTTTTTTAACCTAAATGTCCTACATGATGGACAATGGGCTCGGATTCTCAATCCCAAACAATTAGCCTTGGGCATGCAGCGCAGGCCCATCTGAAGTTGAAGACACCGTCCTTCCTCCTGTTGCCTCCTTTATTGCTGTTTGTGGGAGCTTGCTGTGCATAAACTGAAAGTGATTCTGTAAGTGGTGAAGAAGGCACATAGCATGTTGGTCTTCCCAGTGGGAGGATTTGAGTATGGGAGCAGGGATGTTTTGCTGCATTTGTACAGAGCTTTGGTGAGACTACACCTGAAATATTGTCTGCTCTTTTGGTCTCCTTCTCTGAGGAAGGATGCTCTTTTACCAGTTTGATTCCTGGGATTGCAGGACTGATGTACGAAGAGGAATTAGATCAATTTGGATTATATTCTCTGGAGATTAGATAAATAAGGCAAATCTCATAGAAACCTGTACAATTCTAATGGGACGAGATGGTGTAAATACAGAAAGGATGTTCCTGATGACAAGGAATTCCAGATCCAGGAATCACAGTCTAATGATACAGGGTAGGCATTTAGAACTGGGATGAGGTGAAATTTCTTCACCCAGAGCACAGGGAGCCTGTAGAATTCTCACCATAGAGTGCAATTTAATGGTTTCACGAAGGAATTAGATATAGTTCTTGGGGCTAAAGAAATTGAAGTGTCTGGGGGGAAGGCAGAATCAGGGTTTTAAATTGAATGATCAGCAGGTGAGTTGGGTTGAATGGTATTTGATACTAACTTTGTGTTTGTATGCTGTGCTTGTTTGGCTTTCCGTAAATATAGCCAAAATACTTACACGGGCTTCTATGGGAATACTTGTTTTGAATAATGTAATTTTGCTGAATGCAGTGATTTTCAGCAATGTAACTATATTGTTAATTGAGAACTATCTGTCCAATAGTTGCATACACATAGGTATGGTACAGAATAAGGAAGCCCAGTCTCAGCTCTTTTAACCTGATTATCCAGATGCAGTTTGAGCCCTGATAAAGATATTGGCTGGACTGGAACTGCAGCAGGTGCTCTGTGAAATAAACACAAGGTTAAAAACTTACTTCATGTCATCCTCGTCAATCTATCTGTTGCAAATGCTTCTGCCCATGACAGTTTTGACAGGAGTGACCAGTTGGTACTCACTCACTACATGTTCCCCAGTTTGCAGGTTTCCAATACACGCACACACACACACTCACACACACGCACACACGCTCCACGCGCACACACACTCACTCACTCCACACACACACACACCCCAACACTCCACAAGCCCGCACACACTCCACACACACCCACACACATGCACACGCACTCACTCCACACACACACACACACACACACACACACACACACACACACACACACACACCAGCTTTGGCTGCATTTGTGGAGGAAATCAGAGGTAACCTTTCGAGCCAAGTGGTCTTTCCTCAGGACTGATGGCAGCTAGGAAAATGTCAGTTTGTATGCACTAAATAGGGAGCGGGGAGGGGATAAGGAGTAAATGTTAGGTGGGGATAGAGCCCAGAGAGACAAGGGAACAGTTGGACAGACAAAGGAGTGGATAATGATCTGGCTGGGAGGGTGAATAGCAGTTAATGGGGACTGCTAGTAGCGAACAATAGGTTTGGTGTGATTGCAGACAATATGTTAACAAGGCTTGGTCTGTGGGTGGGGGGGACATGGGAGAGGGTGCTCAAGCCCTAAAGTTGTTGAACTCAATATTGAGTCTGGAGAGCTGCAGGGTCCCCCAAGCGGAAAATGAGGTGCTGTTCTTCCAGCTTGTGCTGATCTTCACCAGTTCTTTGTTGATTTGCATAGACTCAGAGATCTAAATTCCCACATTTCCAGCAAGACGACGACAGGGTAAGTTGCTCCATTCAGAGCACTCCTCTGCTCCACAGTTCTCTTTCTCCTTCTTTCTTTGTCCTTCCTTTTTTTATTCTCCCTTCTTCTCCCTCCCTCTGTCGTAATTCTGTTCCTCCCTCCTCCACCACCCTTTTAACGGGATGGGGTTGGAAAGGAGTTACACCGCGACCAGGAAACCACCTGGCAGGGGCTGAATATGTGGGTTGTGCCCTGCAGCGATGGTGAACCGTGGGTGGGCCAGAGCTGCAGCAACGGTTCAAGAATGGGTTGGTGAAGCAGAGGCAATGAGATCGAGCTGGTGATGAAGCCCAGAGCAGGACACTGGCAGGGGCTGGAAAACCCGGAGTGGGACCGAGGCTATAGAAAGCAAAGTTGGATTCTATTAAGTTATCTTTTTACTTCTTGTCTTATCCTAAATTAATGCAAATAGTGCCATGTATGTACAGCGAAGGCACACACATTATTTTTACATTGAATACTCATGACAATAAATGATTCAATCAAATGTGCCACCCATTTTCTAGAATATCGATGGTCACAGCCAAATGCGACAAGAATTTTGTTTAAATGTATTCCATTGCCTCAAATAAGTGAAAGTTTTACTTTTTTGCCTGCGCATCTTCTATATCCGTACATATTCCATCAGCAATGAATAAGGGATTACTGCAAGCAGCGAGTAGCCGGCAGTCTAGTGCCCATTCGAGCACACAGCTAGAGCAGTTTGAGAGAGCATGTTTCTGGCTTTAGTCTGAAAATTTCGGACTGTGCAGGTTCTGAAGCAAGTCCCATCAGAAAGGTCAATGGGACGACCAGCTGTGTTAGGCAGAGCTCAAGTTCTGCTCTTTGCTACCGTTTTATTTGGCTGTGTTTGAGGGATGGAAAGCACCAGGTTTGAGTTTCAAACGGTTACAGGGTAGATTTGTACTCAGCGGGTGCCTGGGTAGAGGCTTTCTGAGTCACGAAGGGAAGAATATCTCTGGTGTTAGACTCTGGAGCACTAAGGAATCAGGCACTTTGTACACAAGCCAGAAGAAAATAGGTTCAGTTCAACATACAGCTGTCACAAATAAAACAAACAGGGAATTCAGGAGAAACTACTTCACCCAGAGACCGATTAGAAGACGCAAATAGCTATCACAAGGAGTATTTCAGATCATTTGTATAGAAAAATCAGGAGGAGGAATTTGAGGAAAATGCAGGCAAGTGGATGTGAGGAATTTCAGATCAACCATGATCCTATTGAATGGTTATCTTGAGGGGCCGAACTGCCTACTCTTGTTCCCATTTCTTACGGTCTTACATATTTATGGCAAATTTCGAGAAGGGAGAAAGGAATTCTAGAAGTCTATGCTGGCAAAGTATAGTGGAGAATGAACACCAGCCTCAACAGTGCTTGCATCTGAAGTGGAAGCTTGTGGCTCAATTTTTTTTTGTTGGCCTTCACCCCTTGAGAAGGTTGAGTTTGATTTGAATTTATTCTCTTGGTGTTGCAGTGATTGCCTGTCTCTGATTACACTGAGATGCTGATAAAGGAGCTCCCTCCTTGATTACCACAGTTCTTGTGGTGTTGATGCATGTACAGTTGTAGTAGGATTTTAACCCAGTGCCTGGATTTGGAGGGGAACATCACCGATGATGGTGTTCCCACCAGCTTACAGCTTGTGACCTTCACAGAGATCTATGCTGCAAGGGAGCCAGGTGCTGTTGCAATAGCCTTAGACAGGTTATACAGCTTTGTGGCCATTCTTTACATCTAAGCTTATTACAATTTTTAAAAATGATCAATTTCAAACATGACGTGCAGTGAGTAATTCAGGAGAAACAGTTGACTTCTGATCTGTGGTTTTCCCAACATCAAGGGATTTCCTTGATTCATCACTGGAACTATTACCGAATAATTGCTACAATTAGTCAGTAACTCCAAATGTCTTTTTTTAATTCTTTCATGGGATTTTGTGGGCTTTGTTGGACTTGTCATCCATCCCTGATTTCCCTTGAACTGAGTGCCCTCTTCTTGATGAAGGGTGAAAACCCAAAACGTTGACTTCCCTGCTCCTCTGATTCTGCCTGACCTGCTGTGTTCCTCCAGCTCCACACTGTATTACCATTTCAGAAGGTAGATTGGAGTCAACAACGATGCTGTGATTTGGAGTCTCAAGTAGACCAGGCCAAATAAAGATGACAGATTTCCTTCCCTGAATGACAGTAAGGAATCAGAATCAGGCAATGATCAATGATAATTTCTGATGTGATTTGCCGTATCATATATATTAGCCTAGGAACTGTATGTCATAAGAGATCGGGATTTGTTGAGTCAAATGTCTTGGAGTTTATTTACTACACTAACAATTTGCTCAGCTACAAATGTCCACACAGTTTCAGCTACTTGCTTACTTATGCTGCTATATGGAACATGTACAATTGACTGAAGACTCTACAATGACTCCATAGTACAGAGAATGACTGAGGCAAGATCGGTAGGTTAATAGGAAATATCACATGTTGTGATGTCTGGTAACTGTCTTAAAGCTATAGGCCTGCTTACTTGGGTACTTTTACTGCAACACAACAGCTTCATGGTCATCACAGCTGAGTGCAGCTTTCAATTCAGATTTGTCATTACTTAAATTTAGATTTCACTAGCTGTCAGAGAGAGAATTTAACACTGGTGTTCCCAGAGTATTAGCTGAGACCTCTGGTTCACTGGCCCTATAACATTGGCACTATGCCATTGTCTTCCAGCATGAGGAAAGGTGAAAAAGAAATGACTTTCATCTTGATGTTAAGTGATTGTGCTGTTGGTGTTTATGTTGTTTTCACTTAACACCAATATGTGCATAAGGTGTCAGGAGACAAAATCCAGGAATGAATAGCAATGCCATCTCTAATTTTCTAAATAATCTGTTCAGAGATGTTATGAAACACCTCTGGAACAGGTGGGTCTTGAACCCAGGCCTCCTGGTTCAGGGGTAGGGCATTACTATTGTGTCACAAGAGAGTCCCTGGCAAATACATCTCTACAACTTTACTGAGTATTCTGTCCTCTGGGCCTGCTTCTGAAATCAGTGTGGTACTTTAACCCACTTGGCCCATCTGTCCTCCCAGTACAGTAATACGGTAACATACTGGTAATGTGACTATGGACTATGAGCCTGAGGAGGTAGGGGAAGCCCTAAATGAGTTTTTTGCTTCTGTCTTTACGAAAGAAACGAACTTTGTAGTGAATGAAACCTTTGAAGAGCAGGTGTGCATGCTGGAATGAATAGAGATAGACGAAGCTGATGTGCTGAAAATTTTGTCAAACATTAAGATTGACAAGTCGCCAGGCCTGGATCAGATTTGTCCTCGGCTGCTTTGGGAAGCGAGAAATGCAATTGCTTCGCCACTTGCGAAGATCTTTGCATCCTCGCTCTCCACTGGAGTCGTACCTGAGGACTGGAGAGAGGCAAATGTAATTCCTCTCTTCAAGAAAGGAAATAGGGAAATCCCCGGCAATTACAGACCAGTAAGTCTCACGTCTGTCGTCTGCAAGGTGTTAGAAAGGATTCTGAGGGATAGGATTTATGACCATCTGGAAGAGCATGGCTTGATCAAATACAGTCAACACGGCTTTGTGAGGGGTAGGTCATGCCTTACAAACCTTATCGAATTTTTTGAGGATGTGACTAGAAAAGTTGATGAGGGTCGAGCTGTGGATGTGGTGTATATGGACTTCAGTAAGGCATTTGATAAGGTTCCCCATGGTAGGCTCATTCAGAAGGTCAGGAGGAATGGGATACAGGGGAACTTAGCTGCTTGGATACAGAATTGGCTGGCCAACAGAAGACAGCGAGTGGTAGTAGAAGGAAAATATTCTGCCTGGAAGTCAGTGGTGAGTGGAGTTCCACAGGGCTCTGTCCTTGGGCCTCTACTGTTTGTAATTTTTATTAATGACTTGGATGAGGGGATTGAAGGATGGGTCAGCAAGTTTGCAGACGACACAAAGGTCGGAGGTGTCGTTGACAGTGTAGAGGGCTGTTGTAGGCTGCAGCGGGACATTGACAGGATGCAGAGATGGGCTGAGAGGTGGCAGATGGAGTTCAACCTGGATAAATGCGAGGTGATGCATTTTGGAAGGTCGAATTTGAAAGCCGAGTACAGGATTAAGGATAGGATTCTTGGCACCGTGGAGGAACAGAGGGATCTTGGTGTGCAGATACATAGATCCCTTAAAATGGCCACCCAAGTGGACAGGGTTGTTAAGAAAGCATATGGTGTTTTGGCTTTCATTAACAGGGGGATTGAGTTTAAGAGTCGTGAGATCTTGTTGCAGCTCTATAAAAGTTTGGTTAGACCGCACTTGGAATACTGCGTCCAGTTCTGGGCGCCCTATTATAGGAAAGATGTGGATGCTTTGGAGAGGGTTCAGAGGAGGTTTACCAGGATGCTGCCTGGACTGGAGGGCTTATCTTATGAAGAGAGGTTGACTGAGCTCGGATTTTTTTCATTTGAGAAAAGGAGGAGGAGAGGGGACCTAATTGAGGTATACAAGATAATGAGAGGCATAGATAGAGTTGATAGCCAGAGACTATTTCCCAGGGCAGAAATGGTTAGCACGAGGGGTCATAGTTTTAAGCTGGTTGGTGGAAAGTATAGAGGGGATGTCAGAGGCAGGTTCTTTACGCAGAGAGTTGTGAGAGCATGGAATGCGTTGCCAGCAGCAGTTGTGGAAGCAAGGTCATTGGGGTCATTTAAGAGACTGCTGGACATGTATATGGTCACAGAAATTTGAGGGTGCATACATGAGGATCAATGGTCGGCACAACATTGTGGGCTGAAGGGCCTGTTCTGTGCTGTACTGTTCTATGTTCTATGTTCTATGTTCTAATACTAAAGCTCCGGGGACATGGGTTCATGGAGCTAGTAGAGTTTAAATTCAATTAATTAAAAAAAAGTAGATTTGGAAAGCTAATTTCAGAAATGGTGACCATGACAACTATCATTCAGGGTTGTAGAAACCCATCTGGTTCATGGTCCTCGAGGGGAAGAAGACTGATGCCCTTGCCAGATTTGGCCTACATGTAACTTCAGATCCATCTTACTGTGGTTGACTCTCAACTACCCTCTGAAAAAGGTAAGCAAGCCACTTCGTACAAGGGTAATTAAGGATGGGCAACAACTAATGAAGCCCAAATCCTGTGAAAGAATAAACAGAAAGAAAACAGTTGAGGCAAGTGAATAAACACAGACTAAGGATGAGTTACATGTCTACACTGTTAAGCTCAATGCCCATCTGAGGTGTCGCATTTACAAACCGAACCATTTCCTTAAAATATGCTGTGTAAAACCTCTACTATCTGTCCATCTCTTGTGGAATTCCAGATTCCACCTCACTATTTGCAATGTAAGAATGACTCTATCAAAACTGACGTGAAATCACCTCGTTTCTTAAAGGGGCAACTTGATATTTTAAGGTAACATTCAAATCTCTGAATCAATAGCTTGCAAGATCTAGCCCCACTCCAGATACTCAAGCATATGACCCAGGCTAGCACTTTAGTATAGTGTCGAGAGTGTACTGTAATGTCAGAGGATTCTGTTGAATACAAAGAACAGCTTTGCTGTCAGGTAGGTGCATGCAGAGAGATCCCACAGGAAAGGAGCCTTCCTTAATGTTCTGGCTAATATTTACCCTTCTGTCAGTATTGTTAAAAGAAGACAGCCTGGCCATTAATTGACAATCATCGTTAGCTGGTGCATTCTGCATGACAAAGCCTTTGCTGATCATCGTCCTTGCCAAAGCACTCAACAGTCTCCTTTCACTGTATTAATATTATTTCAATCTTCTTAAATTGGTATTCTCAGCATATTGTCCTGATGAGTACAAGTTGAAAGGCTTCAACGAAAAGTCTTTAATTCAAGTTCTATGCTACTGAGAGACAATAATTTTAAAAACCTGCTGATTGCCATTTTGTAGGTTATGGGAGCTTGTGTGTTAATTTTACTGCGACAAGTTTCCTGGAGTTACGATTGTGTTTTTATAAGAGTGTTATATTTTAGAACTACATTCTTAATTTAAGGGAGAATAATGATGGTCGTTTGACCTGTTCAAAAGAGTGCTGAATAAAATAGCATGCACAGCTGTTTTGATTGAGAATGTATAAAAGAGACCAAGATTGTTTCTTTATATTTTTTTTACTGGGAGACAAGTGTAAGATGTTTACGTTGAGACACAATGTCAGCAGCCTTTTCCGAACAATGATTAGACTATGACTCCCCAGAATTGTAGAAACCCATAGAAAATGCTGGGTTGTCTGCATTTGGTCTTTATAGATTTCACTTGCTTCCAAGTGGGATCTCAAGGATAGCTAATCATCTTTTTTTACCAGACTACAAGGCCCATATGATTCATGTTGCAATGGTGATAGGTTCGAGAAGGGTAGTGTCTATGGTTTCCCTGAATTCTATCCAAGTAGGTTACCCCCATCTGGGAGGGGGAGAACAGCTATAAAAGTTGATGCTGTTGGCTCATTGTGCAGGAAAGTGGGTGGAAGCTGTGTATGGATATAAAGTTGAATTTGTGAAGAATTAAAAGATTTGCTTTACTTGTGCTAGAGGTAGGATCTCTTGGGGGAGAGGGGAAACAGCTCACTACAATTGACAGTTCTGAGATTAAATGACCCAGAGCTGAGTGTTAACAAAAGGAAGCAAATCCTTGGGAGTTAAGAATCACCTGAGACTGTTTATACAAGAACTGAATGTCTCCTTAAACAACAGTGCAACATATATCTGTGAAGTGCTTTTCTGTTATGCTGAAAGGAAAAGGAGAATGTTTTGTTTTATGGTTTAAATTCAAGTTGCATGAAAAGGTAATATTTTGTACTGAGATAATAGGAGCTGCAGATGCTGGAGAATCTGAGATAACAATGTGTAACAAGGTCATTTCTTAAGAAGGGCCCAGACCCGAAATGTTAGCTTTCCTGTTCCTCTGATGCTGCTTGAAGATGCTTGCTTCAAGAATGGACATCAACCAATACTTCAAAGCGAAATAGTTTATAGAATTATGGAAAAGATTAAAAGAAGGGAACTAGACATAACAAGGTGTAGAGCTGGATGAACACAGCAGGCCAAGCAGCCTCATTAGGAGCAGGAAAGCTTACGTTTCGGGCCTAAAGAAGGGTCTAGGCCGAAACGTCAGCTTTCCTGCTCCTATGATGCTGTTTGGCCTGCTGTGTTCATCCACCTCAACACCTTGTTATCTAATATCTAGTACTTTTAGTCTTTTGTTGCAGTAAAGTTCTTAAAATATGAAATCTTCTGTCATCCTTTCAGCTATTATCTGGATGTTTGAATGTCATTTCAACAGCTACTGGTCTCTAAAGAGATCGTGATAACTAAATTACAACAGTGCTTGTACTTCAGGAGGGCATCAATGTATCAAAGTTACTTTGTGTCAAAGCCAAAGTATTCAGTTCATTTATTTGTTCATGGGATGTGAGAATTGCTTGTTGCGTTTGCATTCATTGCTGATGCTTAATTATTTACAGCACATTTAAGAGTCAACCACGTTGTTGTGGGCCTGGACTCACATTTTGATCAGAGCAGATCAGGATGACAGAGAACATGAGTGAACCATATAGGTTTCCATGATATTAGACAGATATTACATAGTTGCTCACAAAAGCAAAATTGCTGGAGAGGCTCAGCAGGTCTGGCAGCATCTGTGATGGAGAAAACAGAGTTAACGTTTTAGGTCCGGTGACCCCTTCTGAAGAAGGGTCACCGGACCTAAAACGTTAACTCTGTTTTCTCCATCACAGATGCTGCCAGACCTGCTGAGTCCCTCCAGCAATTTTGCTTCTTTTCCTGATTTACAACATCCTCAGTTCTTTTGGTTTTTACTACTTAGTTGTCATTAGGCCAGTTTTTTACCTCTTTTTTTTAAATTGAAATCAAATTTCACCAGCTGTCATGATGGGATTTGAAGCCATGTCCCCAGGACATTGGCCTGATATTAGTCTCTGGCTCACTATTGACATCACTGCTATGTCTTCACCATCCACCACCGCCCCCCCCCCCCCCCCCGCCCTTGATATAATTCAAGCAAACTGAATATATACCTGTAAAATGGTGACAACATCTCAAAAAGTGCTTACTTGACTGTAACATGCTCTGCAGACTGCCCAAGTTGTGAAAGAGGCTTCAACATAAGTTCTTTCTCTTGAACGAATGTCATCCCAATTAACAGTAACTGCATTGTCTTGCTTTGATTTGGAAATTCTAAATACACTTAATGTTATCTCCAGCAACAAACTTCCCATGATGCAAACCCAGAAGATAAATCCTGGTTTCAAATTCCAATCCATTCTCAACGTCATTCACTGAAATTGCATTTTGGTTTGCGGCAAGGCATGTGAAAATGGAGGGTGGGCAGGACTGGGTGAACTGAGTGGGATTATTGAACCTACAGGGAACTTTTAGGTTCACTGCGATGATAGTACATTCCCCCCATGTGTTTATTATTGTTTTGTGATCAATGTTAATGAAATGTGGACTGAGCTACTAATCCTGGCTGTGAGATGGATTGTGTCTCAGCTCCTGGCTTGACTGAGGGCAGGTGCAAATAGGATCATAGCATATTTCCACAGTGGTATACAGAGCATTAAGGAAGCTTGCAGAGCTCGGCTGGTACCTGACTGGACTTATCGCTATAGTTATGTAGCAATAGGGTATTATGCTTTGCAAGAGAGCTTTTGTCTGTAGCCAGAGGAAAGGTAATACAAACAGATAAAATCAATTTTAATCTTCCCTGGGCTTAAGAAATGTATTCATTTCTTTTCTTTGCCAGCCTCTGAGAAATAGTCATGTTTTCTGTCAATTTTCTATTCACACAATGTTGTGCACTAGGCAGTTGACGGATGTTCGGTTACAAGGAGATCAATATCAGGACTCTGTGGTCAGACATGGGTTGGCATTGCTTGCCTTTTGTTATCCTCATCAGCCATCCCTCAAAGATTCCAATTCTGGATGAGGAAACACATCTTGTCCATGGTACACATTGTTGGTGGATAATGGACATACTCATCAAAATGCGCGCACACACACACACACACACGCACACACCACGCACACACACCACGCACACACACACACACACACACACACACACACACACACACACACACACACACACACACACACACACACACACACACACACACACACACACACACACACACACACAGTGACCACCTTCTCAAGGGCAATACATGCCGGCCAGGCAACGACGCCTACGTCCCACAAGAGAATTTTAAAAAGTCAACATCTGCAGGAGAGAACATCGGAAGGGGAAACAAGTCAATTCATCATCTTCAAACACGATCCCATCTCTAATTTATATGTAGAGGACTGGCTGCATTCAGAATGAGTGCTAACAAATAATTGGCAATTATTTATTTGATTGAGAAGACTGAGGTGAAAGGCCAAAGCTTCAGCCCAACACTCGCGAACATTCCAAAGGCTCAAGAGGCAAAAAATGATTAGGTGATACCAATTTGAATTACATATTAACGTGGAACATGAGTAGGTCCTTGAGCTTGTGCATTCAATTAAAGTCATGGCTGATCTGTACCTCAGTTCTATTAACTTAACTTTACTCATCCTACCTAAGCAACTTAAAAAGAATTCTTTATAAGTGAAAACTCACAAATTTAGAGGAAATGGAATAGCTCAGGGAGACACAGAATTTTTTAATATCCTGGGAGCAAAGCCCATTTGGGAATAAAAACAAAAGGCAAGCTAGTCACTCAAAGGCTCCACTTTGAGGCATATTATTCGAGCCAAACCAGTCTACGTCATTCACAAGTTTTACTGCTGTTTTCTTCTTGGAGAATAGGACTATAAGTTCAACACCAGGAGATCTTACAGCAAGAGGGTGGGGATCTAGCAAATAGTTGAGAGCCAGTGACAGGCCACCATTGATTGTATCGATAGGGATATGTACTGAATTAGCAGGAAGGAAGCATCACCAGCCTTCACCACATGCACATTTTAGAATCATTAATTACTTGCCCTCTTTCTGTAATCCTGATATGCAACTTGGTAACTTTACAAGGATTTACAGTACATTTTATCCTGCACTGCTGTTAATAAAATGAAGCCATACATAATTAATACATTCTTACTATCAAGCATCGCTTTATTATTTGATTGCATTTCTGAAACTTTGCATTTTCTGCACTGAATGGAGCAAAAGGCACTAATTATTAAATTGTGCGCATTCTCAGTCAATTAGAATTCTTCGCCTCGGCCGATACCTTTGTATTTCCCATTAAATAGAAGCAAAAACCAATTAGAAAGGGTTTTTTTTAATACATGTGGAGGGAATTGTAATCTTTTACTTTACATGCGATTCTGACCTCCCGTTTGACTACAAAGTCATTAATTAAGAGATGTGGGGAATTAAAAATAAAAGTGCAGAATACTATACAGACAAGTTCTGGTGTTTTACTGTGGTTGCACTGCACAATATATGCAAAGAAGGAATAAGTGGGCAAGAATGTCAAATTCTGCAATCATTTGATTTTTCAATTTGCTTCCATCGTGTTCTTGGTTTCCCAACGCAAGTATCTGTTTCTCTAAGGGAGACTAATAATTTACCATACAGTAATAATGTCATACAGCCATAGTAACAGACCCTTCAGCCCAACCAGTCCAACAGACCCTTCGGTCCAACCAGTCCATGCTGACCATAATCCCAAACTTAATTCGTCCCACCTGTCTGCTCCTGGTCCATACCCCCTCCAAACCTGCCCCATTTCTGTACTCATCCAAAAGTCTTTTAAATGTTATAATTGTACTTGCATCCACCAGTCCCTCAGGAAGTTTGTTCTTTATGTGAACCACTGTCTGCACACAAGATTAGCCCCTCAAACCTTGTACACATAGACCCATACAGCATGGAAACAGACCTTCTGGTCTAACCATTCCATAGCAAACACAAACCAAAACTAAACTAGCCCCACCTGCCTGCTTCTGGTCCATGTCCTTTCCAAACCTTTCCTATTCATGTAGTTATCTAAATGCCTATTGTACCCACAGCCACCACTGCCTCAGGAAGTTCATTCCACATCCTCCTGTAAAAAATTTGTCCTTTTATAAATCTCTGTTCTCTGACCTTATTAATATGCCCCCAGTCTAGAAATCCCCACCCTAGGGAAAAGACCACCTACCATTAACACTATCTATACCCTCATGATTTTATAAACACCTATAAGGTCGCCTCTCAACCTCTTACACTCCAGTGAAAATTGTCCCAGCCTCTCCAACCTCTCCTTCTAACTCAAATCTTCCATACCCAGCAACATCCTGTTAAATTTCTTCTGAACCCTCTCGAGCTTAATAACATCCTTCCTATCACAAGGCGACCAGAACTGGACACAGCAGTTCCGAAGAAGAAGAAGGCATCTTGATCATTTGTTTTCATGGGATTTGGGCATCATTGGCCAGGCCACCATTTGTTGCCCATCGTGAATTGCTCTTGAAACTGAGTGGCTGACAAGACGATTGCAGAGAGCAGTTAGGGGTCACCCAAATTATTGTGGTCTCAAAGTCACAAGGTCAGAAGGGCAGATTTCCATCCGTAATGGACATTATCCTTTTAAATAAAGGTAAACAAATAATTTGTGCCTTGCAGGTGTTCAGACTTGGCAGTGAGCACGAATGGGGGGATATCAAAAGGGTTGGGAAGGGTGAAAGGGAGTGCATTATAGAGCTATTTTGTCAATCCAAGTTGAGAATGAAGATGTATGTTTCTAGCGAGTTTTGAGAAGATTTGTAGCTCAGGTTGAGGTTCTGGATGTGAGTTTGCTCGCTGAGCTGGAAGGTTCGTTTTCAGACATTTCATCACCATTCTAGGTAACATCATCAGTGAGCCTCCGACGAAGCGCTGGTGTTATGTCCCGCTTTCTATTTATCTGGTTAGGTTTCCTTGGGTTGGTGATGTCATTTCCTGCGTTGGTGATGTCATTTCTTGTTCTTTTTCTCAGGGGATGGTAGATTGGCTCCAAATCAATGTGTTTGTTGATGGAGTTCCGGTTGGAATGCCATGCTTCTAGGAATTCTCATGCGTGTCTGTTTGGCTTGTCCTGGGATGGATGTGTTGTCCCAATCAAAGTGGTGTCCTTCCTCATCTGTATGTAAGGGTACGAGTGATAGTGGGTCATGTCGTTTTGTGGCTAGTCGATGTTCATGTATCCTGGTGGCTAGCTTCCTGCCTGTTTGTCCAATGTGGTGTTTGTCACAGTTCTTGCAAGGTATTTTGTAGATGACGTTTGTTTTATTTGTTGTCTGTATAGGGTCTTTTAAGTTCATTAGCTGCTGTTTCAGCGAGTTTTGAGAAGATTTGTACCTCAGGTTGAGGTTCTGGATGTGAGTTTGCTCGCTGAGCTGTAAGGTTCATTTTCAGACGTTTCGTCACCATTCTAGGTAACATCATCAGTGAGCCTCCGACGAAGTGCTGGTGTTATGTCCCGCTTTCTATTTATCTGGTTAGGTTTCCTTGGGTTGGTGATGTCATTTCCTGCGTTGGTGATGTCATTTCTTGTTCTTTTTCTCAGGGGATGGTAGATTGGCTCCAAATCAATGTGTTTGTTGATGGAGTTCCGGTTGGAATGCCATGCTTCTAGGAATTCTCATGCGTGTCTGTTTGGCTTGTCCTGGGATGGATGTGTTGTCCCAATCAAAGTGGTGTCCTTCCTCATCTGTATGTAAGGGTACGAGTGATAGTGGGTCATGTCGTTTTGTGGCTAGTCGATGTTCATGTATCCTGGTGGCTAGCTTCCTGCCTGTTTGTCCAATGTGGTGTTTGTCACAGTTCTTGCAAGGTATTTTGTAGATGACGTTTGTTTTATTTGTTGTCTGTATAGGGTCTTTTAAGTTTATTAGCTGCTGTTTCAGCGAGTTTTGAGAAGATTTGTACCTCAGGTTGAATTTCTGGATGTGAGTTTGCTCACTGAGCTGGAAAGTTAGTTTTCAGACGTTTCGTCACCTTTTTTTTAAATTTGATAAAATATACTTTATTCATAAGATGTACAAAAAAAAACATATTTATACACCTACCCAGTCATGTAAGCCACTCCGGGTTACCCAGGGGGTACGTACACCAACTAAAGGAAAAAAAGAAGAAAAAAGAACAAAGCAAATACCCCGGCAGTCGTCACCCCGCACAGTCCCCGTTGGCCCCCTGACCAGTTGGGGAAGGCGCCAGCTGGGCCCAGTTACCAGATAGGGCCCTTTTTTCTATTCTGGACGAGGGGGTTCATACAGTGGTCTTTCCCCACCGCGCCTTGGCGGCGGCTGCCCCAAGCTTTAGCGCGTCCCTCAGCATGTATTCCTGGACCTTGGAGTGCGCCAGTCTGCAACACTCGGTCGGGGTCAGTTCTTTCAGCTGGCAGACCAGCAAGTTGCGGGCAGACCAAAGAGCATCTTTCACCGCATTGATGGTCCTCCAGGCGCAATTGATGTTGGTTTCAGTGTGCATCCCGGGAAACAGCCCATAGAGCACGGAGTCCCGCGTCACGGAGCTGCTCGGGACGAACCTCGACAAATACCACTGCATCCCCCACCAGACCTCTTGCGCATGGGGACACTCCAGAAATGGAGGTGATCGACAGTCTCGTCCCCCCTGCAGCCGCCTCGAGGGCAGTGTGCGGTGGTGCAGGGAATCCGGGCATGCATAAAGGATCTCACTGGCAGAGCCCCTCTCACCGCCAGCCAAGCAATGTCCTTGTGCTTGTTTGAAAGTTCTGGCGATGAGGCATTCTGCCAAATGACTTTGGCAGTCTGCGTGGGGAACCACACGACAGGATCCACCCTCTCCTTTTCCCGAAGGGTCTCGACGATACTACGTGCTGACCACTGACTGATGGCCTTGTGGTCAAAGGTGTTTCCTTTCAAAATTTCTCCACGAAGGACAGGTGGTACAGGACGGTCCAACTACTCGGAGCATTCCGCGGCAACGAGGCCAGGCCCATCCTTTGCAACACTGGGGACAGGTAGAACCTCAGTAAGTAGTGACACTTGGTGTTTGAGTACTGGGGATCTACGTACAGCTTGATGCAGCCGCACACATAGGTAGCCATCAGGGTGAGGGTGGCGTTCAGTACACCCTTTCCCCCATTTTCCAGGTCTTTGCACATGGCGTCCCTGCGGACCCAGTCCATCCTCGACCCCCAAATGAAGTGGAAGATGGCCCGGGAGACCGCAGCGGCGCAGGTCCAGGGAATAGGCCAGGCCTGCGCCACATACAACAGTACCGAAAGCCCCTCGCACCTGACAACCAGGTTCTTACCCATGATGGAGAGGGACCGGAGCGTCCACCTGCCCAGCTTCTGCTTCAGTTTGGTGATACGCTCCTCCCAAGTCTTAGTGCACGCCCCAGCTCCACCGAACCAAATACCCAGCAACTTCAGGTAGTCTGTCCTGACAGTGAAGGGAATGAAGGAGCGGTCGCCCCAGTTCCCGAAGAACATGGCCTCACTCTTACCCCTATTGAATTTGGCACCTGAAGCCAGTTCAAACTGGCCGCAGATGTCCAACAGCCTACTCACCGACCGACGATCGGTGCAGAAAATGGCGACATCGTCCATGTACAGGGAGGTCTTGACCTGAAAGCCTCCGCTGCCTGGGATAGTCACGCCCTTCAGGCTCACGTCCTTCCTGATGGATGCGGCGAAGAGCTCCACACAGCACACAAACAAGGCAGGAGAGAGCAGGCAGCCGTGCCTGACTGCAGATCTGATGGGAAACCTATCCGATTCCCACCCGTTGATCGAGACTGCGCTAACGATGTTGGTATAGAGCAGCCGGATCCAATTGCGGATGCCCTCTCCGAACCCCAATTTGGAGAGGACGTCCCTCATGTAAGCATGAGAGACCCTGTCGAAGGCGTTCTCCTGGTCCAGGCTGACGAGGCAGGTGGCCACCCGCCTGTCCTGTACGTAGGCGATCGTATCACTGATGAGCGCGAGGCTCTCAGCGATCTTCCTGCCCGGCACAGCACAGGTTTGGTCAGGGTGAATCACTGACTCCAGGACAGACCTGACCTGGTTGGCTATGACCTTGGCCAGGATTTTGTAAACCACGTTCAATAGTGAAATGGGACGCCAATTCCTAATTTCTTCCCTCTCCCCCTTCCTCTTGTAAATGAGGGTGATGATGCCCTTCCTCATGGACTTGCACATTTCCCCTGCCCAAAGCGCACTATCGTACACCTCCAGCAGGTCCTGGCCGACCAGGCCCCACAGAGCGGAATACAGCTCGATCGGTAAGCCGTCGCTCCCGGGAGTCTTATTCCTCTCCAAGGACTTGAGGGCTCTGGTCAGCTCATCCAGGGATATCGACCGGTCTAGCCACTCCTTTGTGCCATCGTCTAAGACCTCCTGATAGACGACAGGAATGACTCGGAGGCCGTGCTGTCCAAGGGCTTCGCGTCGTGCAGTCTGGCATAGAAGGATCTGCTGATCCTCAAAATGTCGGGCTGAGACGACGTCACCGAGCCGTCATCCTCATTCAGCCGGCTAAGCACAGAGCTCTCTTTGTGCACCTTCTGAAAGAAGAAACGCGAGCACATCTCATCCTGCTCCACGGAGCGGACCCTGGACCGGAAGATTATCCTGGAGGCCTCCGTGGCGAAGAGCGAGGCTTGCTGGCCCCTCACCTTGCGGAGGTCCTCCGTGACATCGACCCCCATCAACTGCAGAAGGAACAGGTTCTGCACCCTTTTCTGGAGTCGCGACAGCTTTCCCCGCCTCTCTCTCGCCTTCCGAACACCCTTGAGGACAAAGAACCTCTTGATGTTCTCCTTCACCATCTCCCACCAGTCGCCCAGACACTCAAAGGGTTCACGGTTCTCCAACCAGCGTACTCCCTCTTAAGCTCCTCGACGTTCTCTGTGGTCAACAGAGTCGTGTTGAACTTCCACGTCCCCTTGCCGGCCGGCTGGTCGTCTTGTAAGTGACAGTCGGCCAGCAGGAGGCAGTAGTTGGAGAAGAACATCGGCTCGACGCCGGTGAACCTGACCGAAAACGCCCGTGATAAAAACAGGAAGTCCATCCTTGAGCGGATAGACCTGTCTGGTCGCGACCAGGTGTATCTCCGCTGCGCTCCGTCTGCAGGGGTGCTGAAGCCGTCGAGCAGCTTGGCATCCTTCACCGTGCTCATCACGAATCTGGACGTGACGTCCAGTTGACTCCCCCCACCCGCTGTCCCCAAGCTGGATCTTCCATGTGCATCGATGATGCAGTTGAAGTTCCGCCTAGGATGACTGGCCTGGACGTAGCCAGCAGGGGTGGAAGCCGCTGCAGGACGGCCAACCGCTCACTCTGTACCTTTGGGGCGTACACGTTGATCAGCCTCAGTGGAGCATTCCTGTAGGTGACATCAGCTACTAGGAGGTGCCCCCCACCACCTCCAGAACTTGAGAGATGGTGAAGTTGCACCCCTGCAGCAGAATAGCCAGGCCCGAGGAGCAACAGTCATTACCCCCCGACCAGATCGAAGGCCCACAGGTCCAGGCACCAGACCATTTCCCGTACCTGCTGAGGTGCTTTATCCCGCACTCCTGCAGAAACAGGAGGTCCGCCTTGACGGTGGTCAGGTAGGCCAACGTGGACACACATCTTGCGGTGGACTTGACGCTGCGCACATTAATGCTCGCAACTCGTACCCACATTGTGGGCAGTGACCGCAGTACCCTCCCCAAGTCCAAGGTCCAGTCCCTCCATCTGTCCCGTCATGCCCATTGCCCGGGCTAACTGCGGGACACTCTCCGGGCTCAGGAAACAATCCGAGCTGCCTTCTGTGTGGCATCCCCCCGTCGGGGGTACGGAGGCAGGAGAGTCCGGCTCTGGGTCAGGATGGGGATGTGCTGTTTCCTCCTTCCCACCTGAAAGTTCCGGGGGGCCCTCCAGGGCCCCAGCGGCGCGTGGCTGGGTGTTGGAGGGAGCCTCAGGACGCCTCCCGTCACCTGGGAGCGGGGTGCTGGCTTCCTTCTCCCTTGAGATCTTTAGCTTCTGCTTTGGGCGGGCCTCCTCCGAATCTCCCTCGTCAGAGGAGCTCTTATAGCCCCCCTGTAGCTGGCTCTTCCCGCCTGATGGTAGTGGTGCCTGGGCCCACCGGCACTCCTTCCTCCTCGCTTTCCGGACCGTCATCCACTCCCCTGGGTCACCTGTCGCCTCCTCAATCGTTTCTGGGTTGTTGGGGGGGAGCGGAGCCTGCAGGGGCACTTTGCTGGCCTTGGGTCCATCCTGCGGGGCTGAACCCTCCTGCACGACCTGGCCCTCCTGCACATTAGCGGGGTCCTTGCAGGGCCCTGGTGCCTTCCTCTCTTCCGGGGAAGCTTGCCCCGCATTGCCCCTGCCAGCGACCTGGGCGTAGGTGGTCCCCCACCGCGGGCATGCCCTATTGAGGTGGCCCGCTTCCCCACAAAGGTTGCAGCTTTCTTCTTGTGGGCAATCCTTTGCAAGGTGTCCCTCCTCCCTGCAGTTTCTGCAGATGGTGGCTTTGCAGTCGGCCGCCACGTGACCTGACCTACTGCGGGCATGGCAGACTTTAGGTTGCCCTGTGTAGGTCAGGTAGCCCTTGCTCCCACTGATCGCAAAGCTGGAGAGTGGGTGTACGATGTTCCTGTCCGCACCCATCCTCAGCGTCACCTTGACCTGCCTTTTACTGGTCCAGATCCCAAAGGGGTCCATGATGTCGGTTAGGTCCCCTTCCACCTTCACGTGCCTTCCAAGGAAGGTCAGGACATCAACTGCTGGCACATGCGGGTTGTACATGTGTACAGTCACCATACGGCTCCTCTGCACCGGCAACACGAACAGCGGGACAGCAGTCAGTACAGAGAGGGGGCCCTCGCCTCCTTTGTCCTTGAAAACCTCCAGGAAGCGCTCGCAAAGCTTGGCACTCCTGAAGGTTACATCGTAGAAACCTCCTCCGGGGAAATCCTGCAGGCAGTAAATGTCCACAGCAGCGAGCCCACAACAGTCCAGCAGGATCCTCTTCACGAAGAAGGTGCAGTCCACAGGTGCATCTTCATCCACCTTCTTCACGGAAATGCGGATGGTGTTCCGGACCCCCTGACCCGGAGCACGAGCACTCGCCGCAGCCATCGCTGCAGGTTGGCTGCTCCCCTGAACCAGCGTTAGGCCGAAGCCAGCATTAAGATCCACCGGTTGCAAGGGTGCACAGCAAACCTGAGTCTTCCTTCCACCTCCAACACAGCGCTCTCCTCTTCTCGGTCCACAAAAGAGTGGGCCTTTATTTTGTTCCGGATGTAAGCTGGTTCACTGAGCTGGAAGGTTTGTTCCCAGATGTTTCATCACCATTCTAGGTAACATCAACAGTGAGCCTTCGGCAAAGCGCTGGTGTTATGTCCCGCTTTCTATTTATTTGCTTAAGTTTTTTGGGTTGGTGATGTCATTTCCTGCGTTGGTGATGTCATTTCCTGTTCTTTTTCTCAGGGGATGGTAGATTGGCTCCAAATCAATGTGTTTGTTGATGGAGTTCTGGTTAGAATGCCATGCCTCTAGGAATTCTCGTGCGTGTCTCTGTTTGGCTTGTCCTGGGATGGATGTGTTGTCCCAATCAAAGTGGTGTCCTTCCTCATCTGTATGTAAGGATGCTAGCGAGTTTTGAGAAAATTTGTAGCTCAGGGTGTGTTTCTGGATGTGAGTTTGCTCGCTGAGCTGGAAGGTTAGTTTTCAGACGTTTCGTCACCATTTTAGGTAACATCATCAGTGATGATGTTACCTGGAATGGTGACGAAACGTCTGAAAACTAACTTTCCAGCTCAGTGAGCAAACTCACATCCAGTATGTAAGGATACTAGTGATAGTGGGTCATGTCTTTTTGTGGCTAGTTGATGTTCATGTATCCTGGTGGCTAGCTTTCTGCCTGTTTGTCCAATGTAGTGTTTGTCACAGTTCTTGCAAGGTATTTTGTAGGAGAGCAAAATGAACGTCATCGACAAAATACCTTTCAAGAACTGTGACAAACGCTACATTGGACAAACTGGCAGAAAGCTAGCCACCAGGATACATGAACATCAACTAGCCACAAAACGACATGACCCACTATCACTCGTATCCTTACATACAGATGAGGAAGGACACCACTTTGATTGGGACAACACATCCATCCTAGGACAAGCCAAACAGAGACACACACGAGAATTCCTAGAAGCATGGCATTCCAACCGGAACTCCATCAACAAACACATTAATTTGGAGCCAATCTACCATCCTCTGAGAAAAAAGAACAGGTAATGACAACACCAGTGCAGGAAATGACATCACCAACCCAAGGAAACCTAACCAGATAAATAGAAAGTGGGAAATAACACCAGCGCTTCGTCAGAGGCTCACTGATGATGTTACCTAGAATGTTGACGAAATGTCTGAAAACTAACCTTCCAGCTCAGCGAGCAAACTCACATCCATGTATATTTCAAATTCCCATGCCTACAAAGAAACATTACCTTTCGACTAAACCTGATCTTAAAACACAGCATAGAATCACGTCTATTGCACCATAAGACACCCACGAATGAAACGCAAATATTCAACTACTGTGCACATCCTTAAAAGAAAATTGCCTGAGCAATACAAGCAGAAATATTTCAAATGTACCAGCTGGTCCACAAGGGTAAGCTATGCCTCAAACACAGACATTCAAACATTGCAAAGTTCCAGCTTCTTCCCTTGGGATTTACTTTCCCATTTTAAAACTTTATTTGATGATATTTCATTGATTTTTATTCCCAGGCTGTTTTATTTTTCCACAATTTTTCCTTTAGGGTGTGAGTGAAGAATTGTACCCTTCCCATCTCTCATCCGACTTATCCCTCCTCAGTTCAAATTAGGTTGTTACAACAAAATTAAAGGCTGGATCCCCAGATTGCTGTTTCTGTTCTGAGCTACTTCCATCAAAAGAAGCAATTTCTAAGTGGTGATAAAACACTGTTGAGGGCATCATGTGAATCTGCACTCTGCTTTCTGTAGCCTTCAGGAATTAAATAGAAGGGATTTATTGAAAAAACAGGGAAGAGGAGACTGAAACCTGTGTGCAGTGATTCTGCACATTAATATTTACTGGGGCAGGATTGCTGATCCCATTGGCAAAATTTCATGCCATCATGTGGCATATGATTCGAATGTCCATGTAAAGGAATCTGAATTCCTTCAGTGTTAATGCTTCTTGGATAGCACTCCGTGTGATCCTGAAGTATAGACACAACAATCATTTTTAGAAAAGCAATTTTTTAGAAGGAAAGAGTTGTTATTATTGGCAAATGCATTGAATTAGAACAGACTACCATGTCAACAAGGACAGGAAGGGAAGATATATTTAAGGGCCAGTTCAGTAAGCATGAGAGAGAAGAGTGCAAGGAGTCTTAGATAGAGCATACTCACACAGGCTATTTACAAAGGCCTGCTTTGGTGTAAGATGAGGTAAATTATGAAAGACTTGAGAGATAATGGGAACTGCAGATGCTGGAGAATCCAAGATAACAAAATGTGGAGCTGGATGAACACAGCAGGCCAAACAGCATCTTAGGAGCACAAAAGCTGACGTTTCGGGCCTAGGCCCTTCCAGAAAAATGATGAAGGGTCTAGGCCCGAAACGTCAGCTTTTGTGCTCATGAGATGCTGCTTGGTCTGCTGTGTTCATCCAGCCCCATGCTTTGTTATCTGTGAAAGACTTGAGTCAGCTTAAACTTTTGAAATGGAAACAGAATACTTATGACAATGAAGGAGGCTTTTTGGCCCATCGAGACTGTGTTATCTTCCCCCACTTCCTCCCAAAAGTGCTGCCTGGACCCCAACAGCATTCCACTGTCATTATCCCCACCTTTGGCATGGGTTTATCCCAACTGTGAGGACTCAGGTAGGAAGAGTACTGGCAGTGGCCTAGATTGAGAACTGTGGACATTGCAATGGTTTGAATCCACCTTGCAGTAGAGGAGGTGACCTGGTGAGTGTAGACATCACAGATATGGGATTGCAGATGGGTAGAAATGAAAGCAAAGATTTAGCAGAGCAGCTGCTATACCAACAGCCAATTAATTGATTAAATCATGGACTAAACAGAATTGATTGCATGTTTGAAGTCATTACTCTGAGGATTTGCAGTGCTTTAGAGTGGATCATTTTTAACTTTGCATTTCATAACAGGACTGTAACTGCACAACAGGTTAACCAGGCAAGTACAGGAGTGCAATGTCAGACTTCTTCAATGGTGACGTTGAATCTGAATTTTGGCAGGAAGCCATCATCAGTTCATTAGCTTGAATTGGGCATGTGTTAAGTTTGTTCTTTCATTTGCTTGCAAGCAGAGGTAGAGTCGTAGATAATGACAGCCATTTAAGAAAAAAAAAATATGGAATAAATATTTGGGATCCAGAAATCACTGAATCTTTCTGCTGTACACAACAAGAGGGATGGTTATGTGAAGAGAGAGGATTTTCAGGATAACGAGGAAGAGGCAGGAGTAGGACAAGCTGAGTCAGTCTTCCAATGAGCCAGCTCAGATATAACAGGCCAAATGGCCTCCTCCATGCTCCAGCCATTCTTTGTTTGTGTGGACCTTCAGGCTATGCCTATTTGCACCACCCTTCCCTGTGCAATAAAACTTCCCCTGAAATATTGTCCACAAACAATGCTATTTTTGCATGTTACAATGAATCTTGCCTCATTTGAAGAATGCACAGGTGAGTGTGGGATTAGAGATTGAATTGTGCCAATTCAGAGATGTCACACTTGACATCTGGTCAGAGCTGAGTTGTCTGATCTCCACTGGAGTGCCTTTAAGAATGTTGCGTGTGGTACAGTGCTGGCAATGTGTGAATGTCAGGATCCTTACCCAGTGCTAGAAGGTGAGGATGTCAGCTGAAGGCATGGATAAGGTTGCATTGTAATTCTCCCTGTGGCCAAATGCTCCTGAAAAATCATCATTGGCCTTTGTATTGCATTATTTATTGAGGGCAGCACGGTGGCTCAGTGGTGAGCACTGCTGCCTCACAGCACCAGGGACCCAGGTTCAATTCCACCCACAGGTGACAGTCTGTGCAGAGTTTGCACATTCTGTGTCTCTGCATGGATTTCCTTCAGGTGCTCCAGTTTCCTTCTGCATTCCTGGATCAGGTGGATTGGCCATGGTAATTTGCCTGTAGTATCCAGGGATGTACTAGCTTGGGGGATGAGCCATAGGAAATACAGGTTGGGGTGTGGATCTGGGAGGGATCCTCTTCAGAGGGTTAGTTTGGACTCAGTGGGCTGAATGGCCTACTTTCACACTGTACAAATTCTGTGAT
The DNA here is from genome assembly GCF_030684315.1 of Stegostoma tigrinum. Classification (NCBI taxonomy): domain Eukaryota; kingdom Metazoa; phylum Chordata; class Chondrichthyes; order Orectolobiformes; family Stegostomatidae; genus Stegostoma; species Stegostoma tigrinum. The sequence goes on along the minus strand of NC_081389.1, from coordinate 15,291,124 downwards.
TCCACGTATGCACACCTGTCACAAACTGTGTTTTGAACTTTATGTAATGCCAACTTTGAACAGCCAGATAATGCATTTTTATAAATTTTATGAATGGAGTATACTTCTAGGAAAAAAAATTGAATTGTTGACTCTCCTTTCTGTCTCTTTGAGGGTGTTCATTGACTGTGTGTGGGTGAGGAGTGTCAGGGAGGGATGGAAAAAAACGTCAGTGCAGCTTTTGAGTGGTCCAAATGTACAGAATGACTGCACGGTGCTCCTCCACCTCGTATCTTCTTGGAGAAAACCTTAGCTTTCAGGAATCACCTCCTCCTTGTCCCAGTAAAGATAAGGAAGGCACTTTAACTGGAGAATAGTCACAGTGAATCTCTGTCCTTTATTCCCCTGAAACCACCCGAGCTTTCCGATAGAACATGTCAAACTATGGTCATGTCCTTCTGATCAAAGCTGCCTATCCTCATCACCTCAGGCCAATGCAGGTGGTTATCCATAATCACATTCTAATAGATAGTTAGAAGCGTGAAGAGCTTGCAGCATGTTTAAATTGAGTCGACTTTGGGAGCTAAATGAACTATTAACAGATTTGCATTTTGCAATGTTAAGAATGAGGGTGGGAGTTGTAACACTGCACACTTAACAGAAAGTGACTTGTGTTATTACGCACTTAACAAAGATGAGCTTCTGTAGAAACAAGTGAGGCAGATGTTGGCTAAGCAATTGCTTGGCAGGTAAACCCCTAAGTGGAGCAGCGTTAAATGCTACAAACCAGAACATTTTCCTTGTCAAATCAACTTGCCATATTTAAAATTACTGATTTAATTTTCATACATTCACCAATGTTGATTTCACTCAAGTAGCAGACACAGTGAATATTGATACCAGTGTGTCCTTGTCTTAAAGAGTCAGCTGTGGCTCAGTGGGTAGCCGACTGTCCTCCCATACTAGAAAGTCTCACCTGGACCAAAGTCAATCCTGTGCTGTGCTGGAAGTGCTGCCTTTTAAGTGAGATGTGAAACTAGAACTCACAGATATAGCCACAAAATAGGGGGATGCGGATTTAAAACTAAGCTGAGAAGGAACTTCTGCGCCCTAAAGGTTGAGAATCTGTGGAATACCCTGCCCAGTGAGACTACCTCATTGAATGACTTTAAGGCAAAGATGGATTTTTGAACAGTAAAGGAATTAAAATTTATGGTGAGTGGGCGGGTGAGTTGAGCTGAGTCCATGAAAAGATCAGCCACGATCTTATTGAATGGTGGAGCTGACTCAATGAGCCAGATGGTCTACTCCTGCTCCTATTTCTTACATTCTTATGAAAGAGTACTTCTGTTTTTTTCTTCAAGTGAATCTAAAGGGATCCCTACTTTAAGGAAGAGCAAGGGAGGATTTTTCCTCAGTTTCCTGGGCCAATGTTTATCTATCAACGAGCAGGTTACCTACAAGAGCGACAATACTATGGAAATATTACATTCAGTTCAGTTCAGTTCTGAGGAAGGGTCGCCGGACCCAAAATGTTAAATCGGTTTTCACAGATGCTGCCAGACCTATTGAGCTTTTCCAGCATCTTTCTTTTTGTTCCTGATTTACAGCATCCGCAGTTCTTTTGGTTTTTATTTAGAAATATTATAAATTGCTTGGAAAGTGCCATGGGATGTTCTGATGCTGTGATACAAGCTATATAAATGCAATTCTTTCAGTGCGGTAGTGGCACAGAACTTTAATTTACAGTCTCTCTGAATGTGAGTAAAATTACCGCAAAAGTTGAAACATTTTTCACTGGAGTGTAAGAGATTGAGGGGTGGCCTTATAGAGGTGTAAAAATTCATGAGGGACTTGGTAAGGTGAGTGGCAGGTCTCTTTTCCCAAGCATGGGGGATTTCAAGACTCGGGGGCATGTTTTTAAGGTAAGAGCAGAAAGATTTAAAACAAACTGTGGGGAAATTTTTTTTAGACAGTGGCTTGTGTGTGGGATGAACTTTCAGAGTACGTGGTGGATGTAGATACAGTTACAGCGCTTAAAAGATGTTTGGATAAGTACATAAATAGGAAATGTTTAGAAGAATATGGACTAAGAACAGGCAGGTGGGACTAGTTTAGTTTGGGATAATGGTGGGCTTGGTTTGACCGAAGGGTCTGTCTTCATGCCGTATGACTCTGTGACTATTTTGTAACGAAACAAATGAAATGCGTAAACTCATTGATAATGGGAACTGCAGATGCTGGAGAATCCAAGATAATGAAATGTGAGGCTGGATGAACACAGCAGGCCCAGCAGCATCTCAGGAGCACAAAAGCTGACGTTTCGGGCCTAGACCCTTCATCAGAGAGGGGGATGGGGTGAGGGTTCTGGAATAAATAGGGAGACAGGGGGAGGCGGACCGAAGATGGAGAGAAAAGAAGATAGGTGGAGAGGAGAGTATAGGTGGGGAGGTGGGGAGGGGGTAGGTCAGTCCAGGGAAGACGGACAGGTCAAGGAGGCGGGATGAGGTTGGTAGGTCGGAGATGGAGGTGCGGCTTGGTGTGGGAGGAAGGGATGGGTGAGAGGAAGAACAGGTTAGGGAGGCAGAGACAGGTTGGACTGGTTTTGGGATGCAGTGGGTGGAGGGGAAGAGCTGGGCTGGTTGTGTGGGCAGTGGGGGGAGGGGATGAACTGGGCTGGGTTTGGGATGCGGTGAGGGAAGGGGAGATTTTGAAGCTGGTGAAGTCCACATTGATATCATTGGGCTGCAGGGTTCCCAGGCGGAATATGAGTTGCTGTTCCTGCAACCTTCGGGTGGCATCATTGTGGCACTGCAGGAGGCCCATGATGGACATGTCATCTAAAGAATGGGAGGGGGAGTGGAAATGGTTTGCGACTGGGAGGTGCAGTTGTTTATTGCGAACTGAGCGGAGGTGTTCTGCAAAGCGGTCCCCAAGCCTCCGCTTGGTTTCCCCAATGTAGAGGAAGCCACACCGGGTACAATGGATGCAGTATACCACATTGGCAGATGTGTAGGTGAACCTCTGCTTAATGTGGAAAGTCATCTTGGGGCCTGGGATAGGGGTAAGGGAGGAGGTGTGGGGGCAAGTGTAGCATTTCCTGCGGTTGCAGGGGAAGGTGCCGGGTGTGGTGGGGTTGGAGGGCAGTGTGGAGCGAACAAGGGAGTCACGGAGAGAGTGGTCTCTCCGGAAAGCAGACAGGGGTGGGGATGGAAAAATGTCTTGGGTAGTGGGGTCGGATTGTAGATGGCGGAAGTGTCGGAGGATGATGCGTTGTATCTGGAGGTTGGTGGGGTGGTGTGTGAGAACGAGGGGGATCCTCTTTGGGCGGTTGTGGCGGGGGCAGGGTGTGAGGGATGTGTTGCGGGAAATGCGGGAGACGCGGTCAAGGGCGTTCTCGACCACTGTGGGGGGAAAGTTGCGGTCCTTGAAGAACTTGGACATCTGGGATGTGCGGGAATGGAATGCCTCATCGTGGGAGCAGATGCGGCGGAGGCGGAGGAATTGGGAATAGGGGATGGAATTTTTGCAGGAGGGTGGGTGGGAAGAGGTGTATTCTAGGTAGCTGTGGGAGTCGGTGGGCTTGAAATGGACATCAGTTACAAGCTGGTTGCCTGAGATGGAGACTGAGAGATCCAGAAAGGTGAGGGATGTGCTGGAGATGGCCCAGGTGAACTGAAAGTTGGGGTCGAAGCTGTTGGTGAAGTGGATGAACTGTTCGAGCTCCCCTGGGGAGCAAGAGGCGGCGCCGATACAGTCATCAATGTAACGGAGGAAGGGGTGGGGTTTGGGGCCTATGTAGGTGCGGAAGAGGGACTGTTCCACGTAACCTGCAAAGTGGCAGGCATAGCTGGGGCCCATGCGGGTGCCCATGGCCACCCTGTTAGTCTGTAGGAAGTGGGAGGAATCGAAAGAGAAGTTGTTGAGGGTGAGGACGAGTTCGGCTAGGTGGATGAGGGTGTCGGTGGAGGGGGACTGGTCGGGCCTGCGGGACAGGAAGAAGCGGAGGGCCTTGAGGCCATCTGCATGCGGAATACAGGTGTATAGGGACTGGACATCCATGGTGAAAATGAGGTGTTGGGGGCCAGGGAATTGGACGTCCTGGAGGAGGTGGAGGGCGTGGGTGGTGTCACAGGCCCCAAGATGACTTTCCACATTAAGCAGAGGTTCACCTACACATCTGCCAATGTGGTATACTGCATCCACTGTACCCGGTGTGGCTTCCTCTATATTGGGGAAACCAAGCGGAGGCTTGGGGACCGCTTTGCAGAACACCTCCGCTCAGTTCGCAATAAACAACTGCACCTCCCAGTCGCAAACCATTTCCACTCCCCCTCCCATTCTTTAGATGACATGTCCATCATGGGCCTCCTGCAGTGCCACAATGATGCCACCCGAAGGTTGCAGGAACAGCAACTCATATTCTGCTTGGGAACCCTGCAGCCCAATGGTATCAATGTGGACTTCACCAGCTTCAAAATCTCCCCTTCCCTCACCGCATCCCAAACCCAGCCCAGTTCGTCCCCTTCCCCCACTGCCCACACAACCAGCCCAGCTCTTCCCCTCCACCCACTGCATCCCAAAACCAGTCCAACTTGTCTCTGCCTCCCTAACCGGTTCTTCCTCTCACCCATCCCTTCCTCCCACACCAAGCCGCACCTCCATTTCCTACCTACTAACCTCATCCTGCCTCCTTGACCTGTCCGTCTTCCCTGGACTGACCTATCCCCTCCCTGCCTCCCCACCTATACTCTCCTCTCCACCTATCTTCTTTTCTCTCCATCTTCGCTCCACCTCCCCCTGTCTCCCTATTTATTCCAGAACCCTCACCCCATCCCCCTCTCTGATGAAGGGTCTAGGCCTGAAACGTCAGCTTTTGTGCTCCTGAGATGCTGCTGGGCCTGCTGTGTTCATCCAGCCTCACATTTCATTATCTTGCGTAAACTCATTGCTTGTCATTGATACAGAGAGGTAGTGAAAAAATGGAATGGTTGGACCAGAGGGTTTGTTTCCATGCTGTATAACTCCTGTGACTCTTTTAACAGGATGAACAGGAAGAATAATTTCTGCCTCACCGTTATGTGGAGTGAGTTGTCATTTTGTTTCTCATTGGATAGGGGTACCATTGGCGAGTATTTGCTGCTCTTTCCTCTTGAACTGAATCACTTCCTTGGCCACTTGAGAGGGCAGTTTAGAGCCAATCTATGGCTGTGGGTCTGGGATCACATGTAGACCAGATCAGGTAAGGATGGCAGATTTCCTTCACCAAAAGACATAAATGAATCAGGTGACGTTTAAAAACCAATTGACGATATCTGTAACCAATCTTAAGCCTAATCTTCAATTCCAGATCCATGAATTGATTTTAAGTTTTACCAGCTGGTGAGATTTGAAACCATATCCCTAGAGCGTTAGATTCAGCTTCAGTGTTACTAACCTATGAACAAGAGGTGAACCAAAATGCTTTCTCGAAAGGTGATAATATTTTCTCGATGACACTGAGGCAGTTCTGTGAATGTGACGTCTTGAATGTTGGTTTCGAACAGCCTGGGCATGCAATGTATCTTGCATTTTTTTGGCGCTGGGCCATCCTAGATCACTTTGCAACAAATTAATCACTTTGGAAGTGCGGCCAACATGGCAGGTGTGTTTGCCCGATTGTGCACAGCAAGAGTCCACAACCAGCCGGTGAATGTCTGTCCGATTGGTCTGACCCTGGCCAAGCCGAATAGTTATTGCTAGAGCATTCAGAGAAGTTTTATCTTCTGTGTGTGACCCTGAGCAATTAGCGAAGTGCACCTTTGATTGTGTAGCACTCCCTCAGCATCACTTGGGAGTATCCATCCAGTCTTTCCCCCCTCTTTATTCCTTTACAGGATCACTAACAAAGTCAACATTTCCAAATGCTATTAGACTGACTGGTTTGATATAGCCACAAAATAGGGGGAAGCAGATTTACAACTAAGCTGAGAAGGAACTTTTACACCCAATTCGGGCCTGTGACATTAAGAGCTGACCACAGGTACTGGATTAATTGGGTAAGTGTAGCAGATTCCCTTCACTGAAGGGTATCCGTGAACCGGATGGGTTTTTACTATGATGTCCTCAGTCGTGATGACCATAAAGCTAACTTTCAATTCCAGATTTCACATTTTGAATTTAAATTCCATCGAATCGCTACAGTGTAGAAGCAGTTCATCGAGTCCACACCAGCCCTCCAAACAGCATCCCACCCATACCCATAGCTAATCAACATATCCCTGGTCACACTGGGCAATTTGGCTGTCCAATCCACCATTGGGCACATCTTTGGACTGCAGGAAGAAACCCACGCAGGCACAAGGAGAATCTGCCGACTCTACATAGACAGTTGTCTTAGGGTGGAATCAAACCCAGGTCCCTGGCACTGTGAGGCAGTAATGCTAACCAATGAGCCACTGCTTTTAACTAGCTATTGTGTTGGGATTCGGGAGTTATCACCTACCCATGTTCTCAGAATATTCTGAATTACTCACCCAAAGACCTTGCCACTATACCATAGGTCTGCCTCCCCTTAAATATTGACTGAAGAGCAGTGGGGTATCCAATGGACATGGGCTGAGAAGAGCAGGAGTTAAGATAATTTAGAGAACACAGTGTGTGACAGATGTGTAATTATCAATATTCCTCAATATATCTGTTTAGAGATATTATTACACACTTCTGGAACAGGTAGGACTTTGCCTTGGCCTTCAGGCTCACAGGCAGGGACGCTACTGCTGTAGCACAAGAACCTTTGGAATGTAATTTTAAAGTGAGTGCCCAGACTTGATTAAGTAGCTCAGCATCATTACTTGTGAATGTTAGAAACATGCATCCCAAAAAGCGGCCATTCAGCTGTCTGCATGGTCCCACTTGCCTGGCCTTTCTCCTAACCTTTCAAGTTGCTGTTGCTGCTGCTTCCTTCATCCCTCCAGGTCAGTGCATTCCAGGTAGTATTGGATAAGTATCTCTTGTTACCAACCCCCTGTTGCTGCTTGTAAAAGCTGATGGTTGGCCTCGTCGAGCAGTTGGGATGCAGGGTCAGATTCTTAGAGGGCTTCACTATCTTCACCAGTACTTTGTAGTGAGGGGAGACACATTTAGGGAGATGTAAATCATTTCAGATCCAGGCCATGTAGAAAATAATAATAATAATAACTTGGAAATGTATGCCAAACATGTAGGAATAAAAATAGTCAAATTCAGCAGGTTAAAGGTAAGTGGTGAATGGGATATTAAAAAGGAAACAATATTGAATGAAAGTTATATTAAAGTTATAAAGCCAATGCATCATTCCTACACTACAACCTGTTTTGAGTACATGTAGATTGCATAGTTTACTTCATTCACGGTCAGTAACATGTAATAAGTAAGGTTATATCAGTACCTTTCCATTCTTCGTCCTAATGGCTTGAATGTAGGTAACATTCTGAGTTGCCTTGATTAGTCTGGGCGCATTGATGGTTCTAGTTCTGAACTTGAGTATCTTGCAAAATGGATTTTCTGAACTTCACCTGCCACAGAAAGCTTACCAACATCATAAAAGGCCCATTGCACCCTGGTAATGATCTCCTCCAACCTCTTCCGTGAGGCAGAAGATACAGAACCCTAACACACACAGCAGCACTTTCAGGAAATGCTTTTTCCCAGCTATTATTTGACTGCTGAGTAATAATGCTGGTTTTGCTAGCGTTGATCATACCTAGTTACGCTCTGAGCAATGTAACCTGTATGCCTCTGTCTGAGCCTTGTTGATCCTTACTTACTATGATCTGCCTGTACTGCTTGCAAACAAAACGTTTCACTGTACTTTAGTACACATGATAGTCAATCAATCAATCAATCAAATATTAACTCTTCTTGCCTGCGGGAGATCAAACATGCAGAGATCAAAGTCATTATTGTACTTTGAAAATCAAACTCCGAAGATCAAACTCTGGAGAAAAGTGCAAAGGCACATTTAAAAATTGTATGTATTTGACATTTTTAGCATCATTTACCTTCAACATTTCTCTTTGCTAGGTGCAAAGATATTGAAAATGGGGGAAAATAAATTGCTGCTTGGCTGACAGTCAAGTGTAATCCAATTGGAGAATGAATCATCTTAGTTTCACATTGGCAGTGCATCTCAAGGATGGATGTGTTGGCTGACTAAGGGCTGGTGTGTGCAGACAGTCATGAGATGAAACCTCCAGGGATATAGTCAATCACAGTTGGCAGTCTTAGCAACATAAAAAAGGTAAAGTTGCTGTAGTCCTACCTGACCAAAGGGCTGCTGTCATTAGAGAGAAACAACAGATGGTAGTTTAACCTAGAGGTCAGCTCACCACTTTTTAATCTTTCCTGGAATGAGGGCATCACTGGCTGGACCAGCATTTATTGCTCATCCTGAGTTGCCCTTATTGAGAGTCAGCCATATAGCTATGGGTATGGAGCCATGTGTCGGCTAGGCCAGTTAAGGATAGCAGAATTCCTTCCCTAAAAGACACTAGTAAACCAAATGGACAATCAACAAAGGTCACTATTGGCTAGCTTTGCTTCACCCCAATGCTAATTTGCCTTGGTGGGATTTGAACCCATGATCCCAAAGCTTTAGTCTGCGATTCTGAATTGCTCGCCAAATAACAGGACCACTATGTTGCTACCCGTTTACAGTCTTTGCAGTGTAGCTGTGCCTTATAGTTGCTTAGGCTCTTAATTCCAAATTTATTTTGTTGAACTTAAATTCTGTTAGCTGCTGTGGGGGGATTTGAGCATAGGTCTCCTGAATCCTGTGTCTCTGGATCAGTAGTCTAGCGATAATACTATTAGGCCATCACCTCCCTTCAATTGAGGGAAAAGGTTCACTTATTCATGATATTCTCAGTTGATGCAGGAATTAAACCCATGTTGTTGGCATTACTCTGTATCACAAAAAAGCTGTCTAATCAACTGAGCTAACCAACCTTTAAACACAAGACTAGTGAGGTGCTGGATAACAAAGTGTGGAGCTGGATAAACACAGCAGGCCAAGCAGCATCTCAGGAGGTGCTAGCAGCTTTAATTGTAGTGCCAGTGCTGTGCTATCGGTCATTTCCTAACAGGCTCTATTCTTTGACCAACTGTCTTGTGCAAATTGCCAATGTATTGTCAATCATTACTTACCTGTAGCTTCGAAGCATACAGAGGGTTGTTGCAATACATTTCGAAGTGTGGATCTAAGGAGAAGTTCCTGATATGCTATTCTTTCATTCCTGATGCTTGATCATAGCGAGGGACTTATAGGGACTTATTCCCATGACTGAAAGCATCAACATTTACGTTGGTAAATCATCCACATCCTATCTCAAAGCATCTTAGAGGGAGTCATAGAGCTTGAGGAGAAAGCTGGAAACAGTGGTATGCAGACCTGGGGTATGTCCCAGGAAAAAGTTCAGATACTAGTCACAATGCTGCATGAGATTTTGTGCAAGTTTAATACAATATCATTGCTCTGATACAGTATCCCCTGTTGCTAGAAACCATTAATGGGAACCATTTGGCCCTTTGAGCCTGTTCTGAATATATTCAATAATTGAATATAATTCAATGTATACATGATCATAGCTGATCATCAAACTCAGTACCCTGTTCCCACTTTCTCCCCGTACACTTTGATCTCTGCAGCTCTAAGAATTGTATCTAACTCCTTTGTGAACTCATTCAGTATTCAGTATTTGGGCCTTAACCAGTTTCTGTGGTAGACAATTCTGTAGACTCACTGACCTCTGGGTAGAAATAGTTTCTCCACATCTGAACCCTAATTGGCCCAGCATGCTTCATTACCCTTGGACTGAATTGTTCCCTTTGCCATTTCAAGGTACAGCTAAGAGTCTTGCAGTGGGCCCGGAGTCATATGTCAACTGGACTGGGTAAAGATGGCAGATTTCCTTCACTGGCAAACCAGGAGGACTTTTACAACCGTCAGCAGCAATCATTACTGAGACTAGCTTCCCCATTCCAAATTTTATTAACTGAATTTAAAATCCATCAGCCTCCATGATAGTATTCGAACCCACGTCCCCAGGACTTTGGCCTGACCCTCCAGTTTATGAGTTCAGTGACCCCCATCACAAGGTCACCAGCCGTCCTCCCTGTTCAACTCTGGGGTTGTCAGCCATAGTGCAGTATTTTGCTCACAAGGCTTGCAACGGCAATATTTAATCTTGTAAAATATTGTCCTTGTGAATCTGATTACATTGAAGCTCTCAGTGATTTTCTGACCCTTGAACGATATTCTGAGTTGCATTTTTGTCCTTCATATTTTCTTTTCAATTAAAGGCATATTACAACAAGCCCAAAGTAAAAGCTGCTGTTCTATTCAGTCAGGAACCATTTCTATCCTTCCACCCCATTCCTTTTTCTCGCTCTCGATGTGAATTATTTTGGAGGTTTAGTTTTTTAGTTGGAACAGAACCTATTTACTTTAAATGAAAGCTGTAAAATTCCTCACGGCTCCTGGCCTTGGCTTTTTCCTGGAAACATGAACTCAAGCAGAACTTGTTAAATTAACAATAAATCACCCAGGGTTCTGACAAATTGGATCCTGGGCGGAAGATAATTTAAAATACCAACTCATCAAAGGCCTCAGAAGCACGTTGAATGTCGAGCAGAGTGTTTGTGTGACATAAGGATGACTGATTTGTGACTGACAGCTGCGTAAAGAGATGGGTGCTGTAAACCAGGTCAGAAGAATGATGTCTCTCATTGAGATGTTGCCTTCTGTTGACAGTAGTTACCTCAACTCATTTACTGCACAGGGCTCTTGAGCTGTCACTCATGCTGCATTGCGGGGTCACTGTCTCTAACAACTGAGACACCACCTCGCATCTTCGCTCCCCACTCCATATCAGGACTAATCAGCGGTTGTGTCACTGGTGTGCCAATTTTTTTGTTTGGTCATGAATAAGTTGCTTTCGAAAATTGATGAGGAAACAACAAGACGGCAGCCGTTGGGAAAAGCATCATTATGTTTTGAACAAAGAGATGTAGAAAATAGGAGCAGGATTAAGCCTTTTGGTGCTTCAAGCCTGGTCCACAATTCAGTATGATCATGGCTGATCGTCTAACTCAGTCCCTCTTCCCACTTTCTCTATCTTCAATCCCTTTAGCCCTAATAATTATATCTAACTCCCATCTGAAAACATTAATTGTTTTGGCCTCAACCACTTTCTGTGACAGATAATTCCACAGGTTCTCATCTCTGTCCTAAATAGTATATTCATGGATGCAGGACTAGAGGACCCAGACTCAGTCCATGCTGTGTGCTGAATTTGTAAAGAAGAGCTTGGATTGATATAGTGCCTGTTGTTGTATAGGGTTAATGTTGGAGATTGCGTAAATTCCACCCAATTTGATTAGGTCATACAACCTTGATTGGTGAAAAGAAGAATTCTACTTTAGATTCCATTTGGCAGACATATCATTTGTGGTTTTTAGCTATTATGACTAACTAAGCCAATATCATTTGTAACTGTTGCCATTAAGCAATAAAAAATATTACAGTTTGTTAAGTTCCTTTTCTCATTACGACTCAGGTATAGTTCACTCTCTGCCACTGCTAACCAATATGTTCTTAGACTCATGGGCATCTTGTGACCCACTGGTTGTGCCCTTTCTTTGAGCCAGAACGTCAACGTTCACTTCTCCTCTGTCACGGAAATGAGCCCTGACATGTCTGAACAAATTAATTAGGGACAATTTCGAATAGAAGATTGGTGGCTGCACTCATCCCTGACTATTAGTTGCCAATTTTTGCTTCTGCAGCACATTTAATACCTTTCTCAACAACAGGATGGCCCATTTGCTTTCCAATCAATGAATCACTTTTAAAAAAAAATAATTGTCACTGTTGTAGTGAAGCAAACACAGCCGCCAATTTGCGAACAGCAAGTTCCCACAAAGACAATAACCAGATAATCTGAGATAACACGGTGTGAGGCTGGATGAACACAGCAGGCCAAGCAGCACCAGAGGAGCAGGAAAGCTTGACGTTTCGGGTTGGGACCCTTCCTTAGAAAACCAGACGATCTGTTTCTTTTAGCGGAGGAGATTGAGAGATAATAATTGACTGGGAAATGTGCCCTCTTCAAAGTAAAGCAGTGAGAACCTTTACTTTCACCTGAAATGGGAGACAGGACGTTCGCATCAAATCTCACCTGATAAAAATAGCGTGTCTGGCAGTGCAGCACTCTTCCAGTAGAATGTTAGCTTAGATGTAGTTATACTCAAGTCTGTGGTGTGGAACTTGAACCTGTTGCCTTACGACTGATTGGTAAAAAAACGTACCCACTGAGGAATGTCAAAAGTGCCATAGTAAATGAATGATTAATGCCAAAATTTTGAATAGCTGAACTATAAACCTCTGTCGCAAAAGCCAATGTGTATTGTTTCTTACACACCAGCTAATCTTTATTTAACCTTTCATCAACAAGTCTGGTCAGAGGTGCATGCTTCACATAGAAAAGAATTCCTAAATACCTATGATTAGGACAAATGGTTTATCACCATTACATCCGTCAATGATCCTCACTAATTTTCATTCATTACCACATGTGGTTCTCGAGCTTACTGTAATTGTACAGGACAAGTTCTCTCAGGCAAGTAAAAATGTCAGTTTTAGGTGAAAATAAGTTATATTTAATCATTTGATTTATAAGTTAAATGTGATATGTGTATGTGAGGCAACACCTCTTGAGTAAACATAGAAATTAGGAGCAGGAGTAGACCATTTAGCCCCTCAAGCCTGCATCAACATTCAATATCACCATAGCCAATCCTCTGTATCAATGTCATATTCCTGCTTTCTCCCCATACCCCTTGATGCCTTTAAAACCTAAAAGTTTGTCTGTCAGCAGGTTACTACCAGTTAATGAAATTATTTTATGTTTCTAAAGATAATTGAGCTCTGTTACTTCAGCTGTACTTGGATTTTATGGCAATGAATGATCATCTACTTCTTTACTATGAATAACATTTATCTCTTGGAAGCTTTGGGATCTTAGCGCTTGAGGTGACTATGTGAGTCTATGCCAGTTACTTTATTGAATAGTCAGTCATAAAGTCATATAGCAGAAAAAGACCCTTCGGCCCAACCATAATCCCAAACTAAACTAGCCCCACATGCCTGTACTTGACCCATATCCCTCCAAACATTTCTTATTCATGTGCTTACCCAAATATCTTTTAAACATTGTAACTGTAACTGCATCCACCAAATATGTTCAATTCTTTTACTCATTTCTCAAACGTGTGCAGTTTTCTCTCCTTCAAGTATTTACCTATTTCCCTTCTGAAGACTACCGTGGAATCTACAATCCCAAACCCATCAGGCTGTGCATTAAAAATCTTACCTAGTCATTGTGTAAAAAGTTCTTCCTCATGTTGTCACTTCTGAGCGAGTCACATCAAATGAATACAAAGTAAATTCATTTGAATTGCCTCAGAGATAATGGGAACTGTAGATGCTGGAGAATCTGAGATAACAAGGCATGGAGCTGGATGCACACAGCAGGCCAAGCAGCGTCTTAGGAGCAGGAAAGCTGACATTTCGGGCCTATACCGTTTCTAGCCCTGAAACGTCAGCTTTCCTGCTCCTAAGATGCAGCTTGGCCTGCTGTGTTCATCCAGCTCCACACCTTGTTATCATTTGAATTGCCCTTGTTATGTTGGCGAAAACGGTTGCCATTTTGGTTCTCGCAAACGCTAATCCATTGGTTGTGAGGGTGGAATGTTGGGAAGCTCTTCTTCGAACAGTGCAAAAGAGATCCGTTGCAGCGACCAGTGCTGGCAGTTCAACATACCGCCTGCAAGCTGGCACTTCTAATCATGTAGCATCCCTGCTGTGCTGCAGTGATGTGTCAACAGACGTTGTGTGCAAGTTACACTCAAGCTCAAAACATCAACCTTCAGAGCTTAAAGCAGAAAGTCTTACAAATGAGTTATGTCTACATCCTGTGGATGTCACACTGTGTATCCAAAAGCAACAACACCCTTAGCAGGTTTAAAGAAATTTATATAACATGTAGTAGAAGGAGAGAGAAATTGAAGCATTTGGATTTTGAGACAAATGAGAGATGTTGCGGGAAGAATAAGAGCAGGAGCCAATCTAGAGAAACAACCAGCTATAATAATGGTAATAATAATAATTAGTAATTTAGCAGAGAACTCAGTTGGACAATTTCATCATCTGATCAATGGGCTTCACAGCCTAGATAAGATGAACAGTTAAATGTTGCCAAGGTACTCAGCTGGTAGTCAGGAAAGAAGCATAATATTCCATCTAGCCGGTCCCTCAAACATCCATTAACCCTCAGCCTACTCTGGGTACGTGCATTCCTGCAGACCTCATCTCATGACCTCCAATTGTCCATTCTCCTATAATCTCCCACCGTCTCACCCAACCTGTGCTAAATGGAAAGCAACAAATCTTTGTGACCCGAACCATTTTGTTTAGAATTGATAAACAGAAGTATTTATAGAAAATTTGAAAAGCAAACTTCTTATAAACCTTTATTTTGCTGGGATTGCTCATAGATGTAACCTAGTGACTAGCGTTCAGTCTATGGAGGCTTCAGGCTAGTTTGGGAGAATTGAAATCCTTCACAAGTGATAGTATTTTTTTTTCAAATTCACTCATGAGGTGTGGCTGTTGCTGGCTTGGCCTGCATTTATTGCCCATCCCCAACTCACCAACACCTTCTCGAGGGCAATGAAGGACATACCAATAAATGCTGACCCAACCAGTGACAAGTGAATTAAAAAAAAATCAGCCAGCTCATTAGGAAAATAGATTTAAGTTCTATTTTTAAAGTAGAACCTGAATATTGCTGAGGAGAGAAATATGTCAGTCAATTCTTCATTCAATCAGGATATAATTGAGAGTATAGATTTCGAAACGCAGACAGATTAACCATGATCTTATTGATGCCAGAACAGGCTTGAGGGGCAGACTGGTCTCCCTCTGTTCATATTTCGTGTGTTTGCAAATGCAAGAATGCCAAATTTCAAATGGTCACAACAATTGATACTGCAGAAGAAATTGCTATGGACTGGCTGGCAACTCGAATTTGAATATTCAAAGTGCACTAACTACTATTTTGTGTTAATCAGTTGAGGTCAGTTTACACTTGCTAGAAGTGACATTAAGTCGGATGCAAAAGGTCACACATGCTGCAAACAAAAGGAATATGACTCTGATTGTCTGATATGCTTAAGCCTTGCGTTTTCTTTTTGTTGAAATATCGAGGAGCTCAGGAAGTTTGATTTGCCCCAGTCCTTCTCAATGTTTATCGCAGAATCACAAAATTGTTAAGGGACAGAAGCCCTATCGTGTCTGTGCCAATTCTGCTACCTAGCGCCATTCTCCTTCTTTCTTCCCCATATCCCTGCACACCATTTCTATCAAATAGCCACCCTTTGACCTCTTGAACACCCCAACTGAATCAGTCTCCACCAGGATTCCAGGGAGGGCATCCTGTACCATGATGACTCGGCATGTAAAAAAGTTCTTTTCTTACACCACTTTTTCTTCATCCCTTTACTATAAAAGAATTGAATATCCTTTATTGTCACACGTAATCCATTATAGAATTACAGTGAAGGTCTCTGAAATCTGTGTCATCTCGTTCTTTGATCTTTAACGAACAGGAACAGCTTCCCCTATCTACTCTACCTAAGAACACTATGTGCTTTATGAACTGCTCTCCACCTTTCCAACCACCTTATAATCCAGGTCCTTCTGGTCTTTACATCCCCTTTAGAATTGTACACCCTATTTTCTATTATCTTTCAATGTACCCAGATAGTCTTAAATTAACAATGGTAACACCTTGATCAATCATTACCCATTTCTCCTGACGTACAAATTGTCACTATCTTTTTAAATTTGGCATTCTTGCAATGGTCCTGACGAGTGCAAGACAGGAAAAGTTTTGACAATACATCTCACTTCTCAGAAGAATTGACAATACATCCACATTCTTGCTCAAGGAATAAAAACAAATTTCTTGTTCCAGAGCTAGATTAATTAAAGCCACTACATTCTAAAACAACACTTTATTATTTTCCAGGCGTTTTTGCGTTTGGCACTTTGGGAGGAAATGTTTCTCAGATAATCTTTATTTAACTGTCTGATCATTTGTATCTGCTGTTGCAGATTGCGCATTAAAAGCTATTTAATGCTTAATGGGTCTATGTTCAGATGGCTGAGGGTGGCAGACAGCAGCGTGAGTGACAATAAAATATCCTGCACAGCTGTTGCTGGTAAACATATGCAAAGGAAAATGTAGCATTGTCATGGAAATCTGGGCCTTCGTTTAATGAACAGTGTGCTCTCACTCCCTGTTTGGCTCTATCACTCATGAATTACTTTAGTACAGAAAAGTGCACGTGCAGAATTTACTCTTGTTGGTTGAATCCTATTGTATTAACCATCGACCCTTCAGGTAAATAAAAAAAAAGGGCATTATTTAAGCCTGGTTCTTTTGCTTGCTCTGAAATATTCTTGGTGTTGAGCTAATCTTTCAGATTCCTGGGATTGCTAGATTTTTGTTAGTGTCACAGGGCCCCCAGCAGCAGGTGGCGACAGTGAGAGACAGGACCAGCTTTCAAACTAGATAGGACCTGGGTCAGGAGGAAAGGGTTTAAGTCCTACTCCAGAGGTTCACGATGAAAGTTGATGCTGTGCAGTCTCTCACTGTCGCCACCTGCTGCTGGGGGCCCTGTGACACTAACAAAAATCTAGCAATCCCAGGAAATGCACAGTTTTAAGCTGCCCCCTTTCAGGTGAGATGTCAAACTCAGAAACTGGTCCGTCCGTCTTGGACAGATGTAAAAGCTTCTATCACACCTTCTTGAAGAAGGACAGGGAAGCTATCCCTGATGTTCCAACCAATATTTATCCTTTAACCAATATCGCTAAAACCAGGTTAACTGGGTATTATTCTTTTGTTTGTTACAGTTGTGGGACCTTATAGTACAGAAACTGAGTGTTGTATTTCTTTCATGACAGTGACAACACTTCATTGGCTGTAAAGTATTTTGGGGTCATGAGGTCACAAAAGGCACTATATAAATACAAACCTTTATTTCTTCCTCCTATAAAAATGTGGCCTTTGTTTCTGTTAAATTGAAAGGAAGCTTACTTTATTTCCTTGTAATCGTATGTGAGACTTGGGGTGCAGTATAGCCTCAAGTGTTGGCCCAAACTTGAATGATTCTTGAAGTCTTCTAACATACATACCAACTGATCAAAGCTTAGAGATGATCAGAGAAATTCTTATCCTATTGCTCCTTAGATTACGCAGTCACAGTTACAACAGGAGCAAGACATGACCCTCTTGTGATATCCTCCTTTGAAAATGGAAGACACTGAGCTAAGTACATCTGCAGGAGCAATAGAACAAAATCTTCTCTGATCACCTCTAAGTTTTGACGAGCTCATACTTGAGTCAAGACCTCTGCTTCAAGCACCGGTCAAGACGCAAACATGGATCTTTTCTAACAAACCTGTTCAAATGACACACTGCTGGAGTAGGTGGGACTTCAAACCGGGCCTCCTGGCTCGGAGTTAGGGACACTACCACCACACCACAGGAGCCCTAGAATGGTAGAGGTGTGGATGATAGTCAGCAGGATTCAAGTATACACAGATGTCGCTGTGATTGAATTCTGGTACCAATACTTTTTTCCTCAATCAGTATCATCCAAGAAAAATATTAACGCGTCACCCACCTTGCTGCAGTTTGTAGGTGTTGAACACGAATGCACAATTCATTGCTTGAAATGTTATGACACCCAAAATATATCAGTCTCTTGCAAAGTCACAAGAAGAATCTGTAGGTACTGGAGACATTGACAGAAACATTCCATGAGAACAACAGTGGAAGCTCGAGGGTTATAACAGATAGGCAAGATGCAATATTTCTCGACAAGAGAATAGAGTGAGGGGGTGATCTGATTGAGCTGCATAAAACAATGAAGGGATTTGATAGTGTCGACATAGAGATCATCTTCCCAGTTGTGGGGGAGACAAAAGCTAAGAGCCGTAACTTTAACGCATTTGCTTCTGAATCCAACTGCAATCCCAGAGACAAGGTGTACAAAAGGTTTTATGATCACTAGGTCATTGAGTTATAGAGTCATAAAGCACTGAAACAGATCCTTCAGTCCAAGCAGTCCATAATCCTAAACCAAACTAGTCTCACTTATCTACTCTTGGCCCATATCCCTCCAAACCTTCTCTACTCATGTACTTAAATAAATGCCGTTTAAATATTGTAACTGTACCCACAGCCACAACATCCTGTGGAAGTGTATATATAGAATCTCCACAGTGTGGAAACAGGCCATTCAGCCCAACAAGTCCACACCAATCCTCTGAAGAGCATCCTACCCAGATCCATTTCCCTGCACTATCCCTCTATTTCCCATGGCTAACACACCTAACCTACATATCTCTGAACACTATGGGCAATTTAGCATGGCCAATCCATCTAACCTGCACATCTTTGTACTGTGGGAGGAAACCAGAGCACCCGGAGGAAACCCACACAGACATGGGGAGGATGTGCAAACTCCTCACAGACAGTCGCCCAAGGCTGGAATTGAACCCAGTTCCTGGCGCTGTGAAGGCAGCAGTGCTAACCACTGAGCCACCATGACACCTGAAGGAGTTCCTCCTCAACTCAGTCCTAAATCTGCTCCCCGCTTATACTGGGGCTATGCACTACCCACCCCAGTTCTAGATTCACCCCTCACTTAAAGGACAGTACCTCCAGCACATCCTCAGTATGCCACTGGATAAACATCTGTACTCAGATGGTCTGGGTGAGACTTGCACCCACAACTTTCATCCTTCGGAAGCCTGTGCGCTACCCATGGAGCCATAGTTGAAAAGTATGTGTTTAAGCATTTAAGGGAAAATGGGATGAGTACATGAGAGAAAAGGCAACCGAAGGCAATAGTGATGGGGATCTTGGCTAAATTAAGGTGGGCTGTTGCTTATGTACAGCATAAGCACAGAGCAATCAGACATGATGCCCTGCTGCATGCTGCATCTTCAATATGCCAGTATTGCAATATATTTCTGGTCTTCCTTCGATCTCCACGTGAGATGTCATTGCTTCGTTGACTGAATACGGCTCCAACCTACAAGACTGTTACTTTGCTGTGGAGTCCAAAATATGTATCGTTAGCCACCCACCAGACAGAACATGTGAGGGTCGCTTGAAGCACTTGTGTAATGGAAGCGAGCAGATTACTGTTTGCAAGAGGAGTCGAGCAATCAAGGCTGGTCACCAAGGCAACCAGAAGATGGAAGTGAAACAAGAAGAAAAGTAAGCGCTGAGAATTAAACAGCCGGTCAGCCAACACTTGTACAAAGGAAAGGTCAGCAGGTTTTTTTCCTTTAGAATTCTATGTTAGAATTGAAGACATAAGGACCAGCAAACATTTCAGTAAAGCAGTAGGTGATTTTTGCCTTTTTTTTAGACTGACAAAAATTTCAGGAAGCAGCAACACTTGAGTTCCTTGTTTTGTAGAGACATTATTTTTTTCTTAGCAGGAAAACCCAAAAGGTATGGCTGTGGATGCAAAACTGAAGAGGTCCATTTTAGATTCAGAACACAGATGGAATCGGGTTTAGTGTTTGTTCAATGTTCCACTTCTCCAGAAATAGTCTAAGGGTACAGGCTAGGCCATTGGGGACCAGATGAGGAGGAATTTCTTCACCCAAACAGTGGTGAGGCTGTGAAATCTTCTGCCACAGAAAGCAGTTGAGGCTAACACACTGAACGTTTTCAAGATGGAGTTAGAGCGAGTTCTTGGTCTAGGCCCGAAATGTCAGCTTTTGTGTTCCTGAGATGCTGCTTGGCCTGCTGTGTTCATCCAGCTCCACATTTTGTTATCTTGGATTCTCCAGCATCTGCAGTTCCGATTATCTGGGAAGAAAATGGGAACAAGGGACTGAGTTGGATGATCAGCCAGGAAGATATTGAATGTTGAAGCAGGATCAAAAGGCTGAGTGGCCTAATCCTGTCCTATTTCCGATATTTCAATGTTCATGTATGATTCCATTGAAGTTGCTGGGAAATATTTTTTACATATTTGCTCACAGGATATGGGTGTTTCTGACAAGGCCAGCACTTTTGCTGTTGCCCCTTAGGTCCCTTCTTAATCTAGAACATAAAACATAGAACATAGTACAGCACAGTACAGGCCCTTCGGCCCACGATGTTGTGCCAAATCTTTGCCCTAAACCTAAGGTCTATCTAACCTCCACCGCTACCTTATACTATCATCCGTATGCCTATCTAATAGCCGCTTAAATGCCCCTAATGAGGCCGACTCAACTACCTTCTCTGGCAATGCATTCCACGCCCCAACCACTCTCTGAGTAAAGAACCTTAATCTTTCTCCTTTTACGTGAGAGGGGAACTATTTAAAAGGAATCTAACGGTCAACTTTTTTACACAAGAGTGTGGTGAATGTATGGAACGAGCTGCCAGAGGAGGTGGTGGGAGATGGTACAATTACAACATTTAAAAGACATCTGGTTGGGTATGTGAATAGGAAGGGGTTAGAGGGATATGGGCCAAATGCTGGCAAATGGGACTAGATTAATTTAGGCTTGACGGGGATCTATTTAAATGCTGTACAGTTCTATGACTCTAATTGCCCTTGAGAAGGTGGTGGCAAGGTTCCTTTTTGAATCAATGCAGGACATGGAGAGTAGGAACATGCACAGTGCTTTAAGGAAGGCAATTCCAGGATTTTGACCCAATGACAGCAAAGGAAAGGTATAAAGTTTGGTATTTGGCATAGAAAGTAACCTACAGGTGGTAGCGTTTCTATTTATCTGCTACCCTTAGCCTTCTGCATGCACAGGTAACTGCAGTGTGGTTGACTTTGAATTGTCCTTTGGGCAATTAGGGATGGACAATAAACGTGATGCCCACATCTCACGAATGACTTAAAAGATAGGCCCAGTCACTGAAGATATGCATTTAAGGGCTTGTGAAATTCTAAGACTAGCAGACTACCTTATCCTGAGGCAATGACAGTTGATGATCCTAGACACATTTTCAAATATGGATCCTGGTGACTCTTAAATTCCAGTACCACCTTGACTCGGCAGATTACCAATGCGGAATCTCTCATCCTCTGTTCTGCAAAATGACAATTCAAATTAAAAAAGAAATGCAATAAAAAAAACACCTTTCCCATCTAATTCCCAAATCGATTTCCAATCCACTAGTCTTTACTCTAAAAAAAATGGAAATGTTAATTTGTTTTGGCATCGTTTCTGATGTATTTCAGATTAATTTTATGGGTTTTTACTGGCATTTCTAGACACAGACGCATTTGTCCTGTAACCAATTTTTTGATTAAGTCTCAGTGAAGTGCCTTAGACTGTATAAAAGGTGCTGTATAAATGCAAGTTGTTGTTGTTCCTTCATGAATCACTGCCATGTGTCACAGCTCATGCCAAGAGCCTAGCTTGTGTGGAAAATCAAAATTTCACATTGCAGGTGAATAATTTTGAAACATTTTAAGTGAATGCTCGGTGTTTTTTTTTCAGTGGCATATTGACATGATTTACTTCCCTTAAGGCATAATTGGATACTGCGTACATTTGTCTAAAGGCCATTTCTTGTCAATAATTTTGCTTGGTTACTTTTTACTCATACTACACTTAATACCTCTCCCTCTCAGGGCACTATTCATTCACAAAGAAAATCCTACAGCTCTTTAAAATTAGACGGAAGTAGCTGAAGAGAGGCATGTGAATTTCTCAAGCATCAGTTGCAACCCTCAAAATAAATGCTCCCGATGAGAAAATAAGGAGAAATTGTTGTATTTTTTTGAACAGGGAGCTGTTACAATCTGGTTGGCAGTGTTTGAAAGGATGGTGGAAGAAGTTTTGATTCTTCAAAAGAGGGTTGGAAACATAGAATCATAGAATCTTATCATACAGAAGGAGGGCATTCGACCCATTGCTTCTGTACCAGCTCAGGAAACAGCTACACAGTTGGTCTGTTCTCCAGCCCTATCTCCAAAGCACATGAAATTCATCATGTAAAATAGGATATCTTTCATTGTTAAGTGTACTCCAGTACAGAAGACAGGAGTACAATGAAAAAATTTTACAATGACTGCCAAAGATGCCATCTTAGTTTCAAGTACCGGTACAAATCTTGGATACAAAAGAGGAATGAAAGGAAAAGTAGTAACAATAGAACACAGAACAATACAGCACAGAACAGGCCCTTCGGCCCTCGATGTTGTGCCGACCTGTGAACTAATCTAAGCCCATCCTCCTACGCTATCCCATCATCATCCATATACATTACTTCGAGTATCTAAAAACATAAGAAATAAGATAATCATAACATAGTTCAAGGATTGAGATCACAGTCTGGTAAAGAATTTCAGACAGAGATTACGTTGCAGTTCTGAGGAAGGGTCCCCGGACCCGAAAGGTTAATTTCTTCACAGATGCTGCCAGACCTGCTAGGTTTTCCAGCAACTTTTGTTTTTGTTCCTGATTTACAGCATCTGCAGTTCTTTCGGTTTTCATTTCATTGCAGTAGCTTGGCAAGCATGTGATCTGACTACCAGCCCCAGGCCCCAGCCTAACTACTACCCTGCTCCGCACCAAACTTCCAGTCCACTCCATCCCGGTACTCAGCTCGACCAAAGTAGTTATATTACTGCAGGATATGGTTAACCCTCGCGCTGCTCCAGGACTCACTTTCCTTCACGCTGCTCCAGGACTCACTTCCCTTCGCGCTGCACCGGGACTCACTTCCCTTCGCGCTGCACCGGGACTCACTTCCCGTCGCGCTGCACCAGGACTCACCCCTCGCGCTGCTCCGGGACTCACTTCACCTCGCTCTGCTCCAGGACTCACTTCCCTTCACGCTGCACTGGGACTCACTTCCCTTCACGCTGCACCGGGACTCACTTCACCTCGCTCTGCTCTGGGACTCACTTCCCTTCGCGCTGCACTGGGACTCACTTCCCTTCGCGCTGCACCGGGACTCACTTCCCGTCGCGCTGCACTGGGACTCACTTCCCGTCGCGCTGCACTGGGACTCACTTCCCCTCGCGCTGCTCCGGGACTCACCCCTCGCGCTGCTCTGGGACTCACTTCCCCTCGCGCAGCTCCGGGACTCACCCCTCGCGCTGCTCCGGGACTCACTTCCCCTCGCAGTGCTCCAGGACTCACTTCCCGTCACGATGCACAGGGACTCACTTTCCCTCATGCTGCACTGGGACTCACTTCTCATCACACTGCTCCATGACTGTTAAAAAGAGAGAGAAAAATGAAAAGAATGATAGAGAACAAGCAGAGCAGAGGAGTTCCAGGCGGTGTATCCTACTGTGCTGCCATTTTGCCAGATATTCAAATACATGTCCAGCTCCGTTTAGAATCCACCTCCAGCACTCCCCCAGCCCATTACAAACCCTACCCACTCTCTGATTAAAGAAGTTTGTCCTCATCTCAGTCCTAGTTCTCTTGCTGATAGTTTTGAAACTGAAACCCCTAGTTACTGACATACCACCTAGTAGAAACAGAATATGCTTCTTTACGCTGTCAAAATTGTTCATAAGTTGGAATGCACCAGTAAGGTCACCTCTTAATGTTCTCTGCTCCAAGGAAAATAAGCCCAGTCTCTCTCATCTTTCCTTGTATCTAAAATCCCTCATTCCTCGTATCCATCTGGTAAATCTGCTTTGAACTGTCTCCAGGCCTTTAACATTTTTCCTTAAATAAGGTGCCCAGATTTATACACAATACTCCAAATGTGGTCTGACCAATGATTTTTAGAGGTGTAGCATCACTTCTTTCCTTTTATTCTCTTTTCCTCTATTTATAAACTTTAGGATCCTATGAGCCTTCTTAACTGTTTCAACTTGCCTGGCCACCTTTGGAGAATTATACACATGCACCCTGATGACTCCATGCTCCTGTACTTCCCTCAAAGTAGTACCATTGAGCCTGTAGTGTCTCTCCTTGTTTCTTCCGCCAAAATGCATTACCTCACATGTACTTGACAGTTCAAGTCTATGGGGAAAGAGCAAGAGGACTAATTGAATTGCACCTTCTGAGATCTAGCACAGGTACAATGAACTGAATTGCCACCTGTAGAAATTGTGTGCAGACAACCCGTGACATAATAGAATAATGGATGTGTGTGTGTGTGTGTGTGTGTGTGTGTGTGTGTGTGTGTGTGTGTGTCTGTGTGTGTGTATGCCTGTGCATAGTGTGTGTGCACGCGTGTGTATGTGCGTGCATGTTTGTATGTGTCTGTGTGTGTGTGAGTGCATGTGTGAATGTCTGTGCATAGTGTGTGTGCATGCATATGTGTGTGTGTGTGTGTGTGTGTGTGTATGCCTGTGCATATGTGTGCGTGTGTATGTGTGTGTGTGCGTGTGTCTATGCATGTGCTTGTGCGCATCAATTTGCAGGTGGAGTGAAGAGCCTGTGTCAGGAAAGTCAAGGTGTAACAGCCTGAGCACTCACATATCTTCCAGGGTGTGGCTAGGATTCAAATGCATAAGGATACCTTTTCCTTTAACAAAACTGGAACAACTATGTTGCCCATTTCAAACAGAGATGAGTTGATTTTTTTTTCCTCTCTCGCCATTGTAAATGTTTGTAACTGAAAAGGTGGTGGAAGCAGAGTCCTTGAATAGTTTCAGGCAGAGATAGTTTCATGTTAAAGCAAGGTGGGAGGGGATTGGGGATGGGGAAGGTTATCGGGGTAGGCGGGAGTGCTGATTAACAGATAAAACCTGATCTTATTGTATGGTGGAACAGGCTCAAGGGGCTTGAATGGCCTAGGCTAGCAGTTCATTCTTATGTAGGTTCATAATATCACAGGGATTTACTTAGGTAATAAAATGTGAGGCTGGATGAACACAGCAGGCCAAGCAGCATTTCAGGAGCTCCTGAAATGCTGCTTGGCCTGCTGTGTTCATCCAGCCTCACATTTTATTATCTTGGAATCTCCAGCATCTGCAGTTCCCATTATATCTGGGATTTACTTCGGGTTCCTTTATGATAATGTCGTGATTAAAATGAGGTTGGCCAGTTAGATTTCATAGAGTATGAGATCCCTGATTGAGCTTGGTTACCAAGGTCAATCAGGGAGCCCTGACTGACAGATATAAACAGGAGTGTCAGGGATTCTCCTCACTCTAAGGACTGGCTTTGAACCAGCTGGTCAGAGTACATGTACTGTGCACATGAAAATAAAGGGTGACAGGATACCAACTTCTGTGGAGTTATTTCATATACTTTTCACCAATTTAGAACATTCCAAAGAATTGTACAGTCAATGAAATACTGTGTAAAGGGCGTCACTGTGGGAACACAGGAAATGTGGCGTTCAGTTTGTGCACAGCAAGATCCCACAAGTAGCACAACGTGATCATGATCTGTTAATCTGTGATCTGATCTGAGGTATAATCACTGGCCAGGAATTTAGGGGAGACTCCCCTGTTCTTCCTTGAGATTGGCCCATGGATGCCTCCACCTTAGGGGTTTTTGGTTCAACGTCCCATCTGAAAAAGAGACACCGCCGTCAGCTGCAGAGCTCCAATCTCTACGGGTGGTAGCTAACCCACAAACTGGACTTTATTCCCTCAAAGCTGTGAGAGCATGCAGCAACCCGAAATTCCATGCACAAGTCACCCCCTTTAAATTACTGTGCGCACGTAAGGATAACAGAAGGAAAATAAATGAGCTTTTCTGCAACACTGTCAATGACCATTGGACATGTCCCGCACTTAGTAGCTGACCAAGTACTTTTGTAGAGTATTCACTGTTATAACGAAGGAACTACATCACACAAATTGTGCACAGCAAGCTCCCATAAACAGCAATGCGATAACAAATATCTCTTTTCATTTGACGTGGAATGAGGAGTATTTATTGGCCAGCAGATCAGTGCTAACTCCTCTCTTATGTCCTGAAGCAGTGCATGGTGACCTTTGAATGTGCACCTAAGCAAGTGACTGGGTTCTCAGTTTAATGTCTCTGAAAATCAACACCGGCAACAATGCGGCACTCCCTTAGCTTAGCACTTGATTTAAGGGAGCTTTGCATTTCAATAAATCACTGACACACCTTACCCCTTGAAAAAAAATTGAGGGAATGTTGCCTCTGGCTTTCTGATACTCGCTGAGACACAGCTAGATAACAGTTGCAGGAAATTCAGCTTTATTGTGAGAAGACGTGTCACAAACCAAATAATGAGATATATCACAGAATGAGCCATCTTGAATACACTATGCCTGCTCTGTTGTGCTTTAGCGTTCCCAGGAGGAATCTATTGTAAATAAGCTTTTTGGATTAACTGAGTCATCTTGTATGAAATCAGGACACCTTGTAAAAAGTGAGACTTTTTATAGAAACTGTTCAAAAGGCAATGGAGAGTGCTTTGAAATTGTCTTCTTTTAAAGAGACACTGCTTCTAGGGAAAAATCTGCACACATTTTCCATTTGTGGATCTTACTTAGGAGTGAGGATCTCCTGCAACTATTTCTGTCCCTTTTTGCTGATCTATGTTTCCTTATAGTTAAATTGTGTTTGTTTTTTTAAAATCCATTATCATGATGAAGGTTTCACTGACTAGGTGAGCAATTATAATAATAGATAATAGACAATAGGTGCTGGAGTAGGCCATTCAGCCCTTTGAGCCAGCACCACCATTCATTATGATCATGGCTGATCATCCACAGTGAGTATCCTGTTCCTGCCTTATCCCCATAACCCTTGATTCCGCTATCTTTAAGAGCTCTATCTATCTCTTTCTTGAAAGTATCCAGAGACTTGGCCTCCACTGCCTTCTGAGGCAGAGCATTCCATATATCCACCACTCTCTGGGTGAAAAAGTTTTTCCTCAATTGATTTTGCTGTGTGGCCTGGAGTTGCATGTAGGCCAGGCCAGATAAGGCTGGCAGATTTCTTTCTCTGAAAGATGATACTGAACCAAATATATTTTAATGATAATTGACATTGTTTAGCTTTTTATTGAAATCACATTTCACCATCTGATTTGAGCCCATCATGCCCTCAGAACATTAACCTGGGGTGCTAGACTATTAGCCTTGTGACATTACCATTACACTGCCATCTCTCCTTGGTTAACCTGGACCAGCTGGTTCAATTTGAGCCAACAATTGAACCTGAAAATTTCTTGCACATAACTAAGCTATCGAGAAATTAAAAGCTAGTTTCAGTAAAAACAATGATCATCAGACATTGCAGAAACCCTTTAGGATTCTCTTTTGGGAGGTAATCTGCTCTCCATGCCAGGTTGCCTACATATGACTCCAAAAGTATGTCAAAAAACAGGAATGTCGCCATAGTCTCTAGGCTCTTCTCTCCAGACCATAGGCTCTTCTCTCGTTAGAGAGAAAGAGACAACTGATGGTGGTTTAAGCTGAGGGGCGGGGAAAGATCGAGAAGGACATTCCTCACGGTAACCTCAGCAGATGCAGGAATTGAACCTTTGCTGTTAGATGGCAATATGTTTGACTCTTACCTCTCTCCAAAATGACCCAGTAAACTGTTCAGTCCAAGGCCAAACGGGGATGGGCAACAAATGCTGGCGATGCTCATATCCTATAAGTATGGAGATAACATGAGTAGGATTTTGTTGACGTGTATGCACTAGAAGCAGTGAAGATGAATTGTCTAATATGTTGAACTGCACACTGAACAATTCATTATTATATGTGGTTGTTGCAGCAATGGCCACAATTTGTTGTATTAAAACACTTCATTGAGCTAGGATAATGGATGGAACATTGCATTAGAATGGACCAAAAAATAGAAGAGGTTAGAAAGAAACCCATATTGGTGCCAATTGTAGATGCATTTCTGGAATGGTGGGACTGGCCTATGAAGAGATATTAGAGAAGCTGGATCTATATTCTCTAGTCTTCCAAAGAATGAGAGGTAGAAACTTACAAAATGCTGAAAGGGTTAGCCAGGATGGGTGCAGGTAAGATGTTTTCCCTGACTAATTCCAGAAGCAGCATACACAATTTCATAATAATGTGACACCTACAGGATTGAGATGACGTGATCTTATTTTACTCAGAGACTTGTGAATATTTGGTATTGTCTACCCCAGAGGGCACTGTACGCTCAACCATGGAGTACGTTTAAAGTAAAGATTTATACATTTACAAGTGTCAATGATCTAAAAGAATATGGAGTTGACGTAGGAAAATGCCTTTGAAATGGATGATCAACCAAAGTCATATTGAATGGAGGAGCAGAGTCAATAGGCTGAATGGCTTAATCCAGCTGCTATGTTCCACTGATCCAACTGTCGAATATTCCATTGAATTATGATAGAGGAGGGAATGATTAGAATTATGCTTCATTATCAATTGCACTCAAGTACAAGGATACAGGAGTAAAATTTAAAAAAAGTACATTCCCTGTGCCATCTTATGTACAAAGGAACTGAGGTACAAAATCTTAGGTACAAAGTAGAAAAATAAAGCAAGAAGCGAAAATTTCAACAGTACAGTTCTTCTTAGTATAAAGTAGAAGAATATAGAAATAAAATTTTAAGTTCACATTTCCAGTCCTTCTTTGGCCATGAGATAGTAGGAATTGTAGATGCTGGAGAATCTGAGATAGCAAGGTGTGGAGCTGGATGTACACAGCAGGCCAAGCAGCATCAGAGGAGCAGGAAAGCTGACATTTCGGGCCTAGACCTTTCTACAGAAATGGGGGAAGGGAAGGGGATTCTGAAATAAATAGGGAGAGAGGGGGAGGCAGATAGGAGTTGGAGAGGAGAAGATAGGTGGAGAGGAGAGAGACAGATCAAAGACACGGGGATGGAGCCAGTAAAGGTGAGTGTAGGTGGGGAGTTAGGGAGGGCATAAGTTAGCCCAGGAAGGACAGACAGGTCAAGGGTGTGGGATGAGCCTTGTAGGTAGGAGATGGGGGTGGGTCTTGAGGTAGGAGGAGGGGATAGGTGAGAGGAAGGACAGGTGAGGGAGGCAGGGACAGGCTGGGCTGGTTTTGGGATGCGGTAGGGGGAGCGGAGATTTTGAAGCTTGTGAGGTCCACGTTGATACCATTGGGCTGCAGGGTTCCCAAGCAGAATATGAGGTGTTGTTCCTACAACCTTCAGGTGGCATCGTTGTGGCACTGTAGGAGGCGCAGGATGGACATGTCATCTGAGGAATGGGAGGTGCAGGTGTTTAGTGTGAACTGAGCGTAGGCATTCCGCAAAGTAGTCCCCAAGCCTCCGCTTGCTTTCCCTGATGTAGAGGAGGCCACAATGGGAACAGCAGATACAGTATACTACATTAACAGATGTGCAGATGAACATCTGCTTTATGTGGAAAGCCTTCTTGGGGCCTGGGATGGGGGTGAGGGGGGAGTTGTAGGGGCAGGTGTAGCACCCCCTGACTCATCCTGGGACCAGATGCAGTGGAGCTGAAGGAATTGGGAGTAGGGGATGGAATTTTTGCAGGAAGGTGGATGGGGGGAGGTGTATTCTAGGTAGCTGTGGCAGTCGGTCGGCTTGAAATGGATATCGGTTTCCGGGTGGTCGCCAGAGATGGAAACAGAGAGGCCCAGGAAGGAGAGAGAGGTATCAGAGCTGGTCCAGGTGACCTTAAGGTTGGGGTGGAAGGTTTTGGTGAAGTGGATGAACTGTTCGAGCTCCTGTTGGGAGCATGAGGTGGCACCGATGCAGTCGTAAACGTAACAGAGGAAGAGGTGGGATTTAGGGCCAGTGTACGTACAGAAGATGGATTGTTCCACATAACCTACTAAGAGACAGGCATAGCTTGGGCCCATGCAGGTAGCCTTGGCCACCCCCTTTGTCTGTAGGAAGTGGGAGGAAAAGAAAGAGAAGTTGTTGAGGGTGAGGACGAGTTCGGCTAGGTGGATGAGGGTGTCAGTGGAGGGCGACTGGTCAGGCCTGTGGGACAGGAAGAAGCGGAGGGCCTTTAGGCCATCTGCATGGGGAATGCAGGTGTATAGTGACTGGACGTAAAGATGAGATGTTGAGAACCAGGGAATTGGAAGTTTTGGAGGAGGTGGAGGGTGTGGATGGTGTCACAGACATAATTAGGTGTTTTCTGGACCAAAGGGGAGAAGATGGAGTCGAGATAGGTGGAGATAAGTTCAGTGGGGCAGGAGCAGGTAGAGACAATGGGTCGACCAGGGCAGGCAGGTTTGTGGATTTTGGGAAGCAGATAGAAGCGGGCCGTGCAGGGTTGGGGAATGATGAGGTTGGAGGCTGTGGGTGGGAGGTCACCTGAGGTGATGAGGTTGTGGATGGTCTGGGAGATGATAGCTTGGTGGTCGGGGTGGGGTCATGATCCAGGGGGTGGTAGGAAGAGGTGTTGGAGAATTGGCACCTGGCCTCGGCTATGTAGAGGTCAGTGCACCATACTACAACGGCGCCTCTCTTGTCCGCATGTTTTATAGTGAGGTTGGGATTGGAGCGGAGGGCTGCACGTTCTGCGGGGGAAGGTTGGAGTGGGTGAGGGGGTGGAGAGGTTGAGGCGATTGATGTCATGACGGCAGTTGGGGATAAAGGGGTCAAGGTAGGGTAGGAGGCCTTGGGGTGGTGTCCAGGAGTGGCGGGGGGGGATGTGCCGGAGACGAGAGCAGGGGTTGGTAGAGGGAAGGTTAAGCTCACGATTAAAGAAGTAAGCGCAGAGTCAGTGGAAAAACTGTTCAACATCCAAACGTGAGCGGTATTTGTTGATATTAGGGTGGAGGCAGGCAGATGCTTCACACTGGCCTTTGCCCATGAGGGCTCTACCTCTTTCCCGCTCTGAGATTGATCTCCTCCGTACTGCCACATCACCAATGACCACTCCGGACCTCAATGATGCTGTAATGCCACCGTTTGCTAGAGTTCCACCTGGCTACCAGATGCCTTGTCATCAAGCACCATCGTGTGTTCCAGTGATGAAACATAGATCTTGATGCATTTATTGCCTCTCCTTTCTTGTCCGGGAGAAGGTTTTGATGGGCTCCCTTCTCAAGCCACAGAGCCGTGAAGTCACAGTGCCAATTTATGAATTTATTCCTATTAAGGGAATTAAGATGTGTGACTCTATTGCGCCATACAGTGGAGAATGATCACCGAGGAGCCTTGTGGTTGGGGCAGGACCTGCACTGAAAAGGGGACAATAAAGAACATGATCTGTACCTGTTTGAGATAAAAAGAATTCAACAAAATAAGATTGTTCAATCAAACCCGAAAGAACTGCAGATGCTGTAAATCAGGAACAAAAATGAAGTTGCTGGAAAAGCTCAGCAGGTCTGGCAGCATCTCTGATGAAAAGAGTCCGAGTTAACATTTCGGTTCCAGTGACCCTTCCTCAGAACTGAGGGTGGCTGGGAGCACATCAGTTTATGTGCTGAAAATAGGGAGGAGGGGTTAAGATTGTTGATTGCCCAATTCCCTCATGGGACACCTCTAATTTGAGTCACTGCAAGTACTTATTGATCAGCGAATATTTGAGCTATTTGTTACTAATGCAACATCAGAGTTAATTTTACAACCCTTTTTCACAATAGGGGAATAAATATTCAGTGGAAAACTTAGCATTATATTTGTATATTCTACCCCATTTGTGTGGGTTTTTATGGAGCAGATCAACGGTGCTCGGATGGCAAAGAAAGTGATTACGAGTGTGAAAGAAATTAGATTGCTGGAGAAGAAGCATCCCTCTTTCTTTTAAACTGGTTCCTTATCAAAGGAAACTTGGAATCATAAGAGCACAAGTTACTGTGAATGAAATTATCAGAAGTTTTAGTTCCTATTAATATTTTGACTGTTTGTTAAAGGCAGGTAATAAACACAGGTGTCAGAGAAGCATAGATCTCACAATCTTGATTCTTTCTGTCAATGAGAATGCAGAGCATACGCAGTGGATGTGGCAAATAGCACAGAGGCAGTCAAGAGGAAGCTAGATAGTACATGAGGGAGGAAGGATTAGCAGCCTAAATGGAGGAATATAATGAAGTGTGGTAGGAAGAGGCTTGTATGGAGACCAAACGCCCGATGGCATGAATGGCCTATTCCTGTGCAATGAAAGTTCCTGCTACAGTTTTATGTAGAATGGAAATTTCCTTATGCCAAACAAGGGATTTCTTGAGTTAAACACAACCTGTAAACTGAGTGCATATCTTTAGGTTTAACAATACCTCTAAGGCACAGTTCTAGTTGAGACAGATGGCTTGAAGTTTCTTGACAACACTATTATAGGATCGTAGAGGTACATTTAGTTTGGTTTCTATGCTTACTAAAGTTAGAACTAAAAAAAACTCGAACAATACACACGATAGATGGACGACTCACTGCACTGACTACTTTGGACTGCTGAACATGAGGTGAGAACCTTTATACCAGAATATCACATATCATGATATCATTTCAATATCTGCGAGGTAGACTGCCTTACTGGGATCTTTTGTAATAATACTATACATTTGTGTACATTGGAACATAGTGTATGCTAACATCCAGGTTACAATTAAGTCTTTCAGATGCTTAAAGATAAAGGAAAGTCTGTATTTATTTTTACATGTCACCCCTATATAACCATTGTCTGGTTTTGTACATGGATTCTGCTAGACTCACAATGTAATTGCTTACATTGGAACAGCACGTTGGTGGTGTAAGCTCTCCTGCAGATCTCAGTACAGGACCATCAATTTTGACCTGAGTTTTAGAGCTAGGATTAGGATTAAGATTAAACTAAAGATCAGTCGTGCTATCAAACTAAGAATGAAAGCATCATGATTGCAATTCAACCTTTATTTTTGCCCTTGTTCCACCTAATTTCCTTCCCTCTTCCAAAGTCTTTGTTCCGCTCTATTGCTTCACAGCTGCTCTCTTCTATTTCCGGAAAGTTTCCATAGCCTTTGTGTGAAATTTTGCACTGAGCATTGTTCAATGGCATTTTCATGCACTCAATGACAAGTGCATATACTCACCCATTTCCAATTTACAGTGACTAGACGTATGACCCTGTCAAGTTTTTCTTCCCCAGCCCTGAGGCAAAGGTAAACACCCTACTCACCATGTCATAGAGTCATACAGCATGGAAACAGACCCTCCAGTCCAATCAGTCCTTGCCAACCATAATCCCAAACTAAACTAGCCCCACCTGCCTGTGTTTGGCACATATCCCTCTAAACATTTCTTATTCATGTACTTACCCAAATGTCTTTTAAACATTGTAATTGTACTGATATCCAGCACTTCCTCTGGAAGTTCATTCTACAAATGAACTATCTTCCCTGTAAATAAAATTACCGCTCATGGCTTCTTTAAATCTTTCTCCTCTCACCTTAAAAATATGCCCTCAAGTCTTGAAATGCCCCACCCTAGGGAAAGGACACCTGCCATTCACCAGATCTATACCCCGCGTGATTTGATATGAGGTCATCCCTCAACCTTGTTCACTCCAGTGAAAAAAGTCCCAACCTGTCCAGCCTCCCCTATTAGCTCAAACTGTCCATTCCTGGCAACATCCCAGTAATTTTTTTCAGAACCGTCTCACCTAGAGTCTTAGAATCTGAGATCCTCCCATGCCATGCTGCTGTAAATAGCTCACTCATCTTGTAAATTGTTATTCTTCTGTCAGTATTACTGGCAAGATCTATATTTTATCACCCTTACGTGCCCTTCAATTCACAAGACTATTTCAGAGGGCACGGCGGGTCTGGAGTTACAAGGAAGCCAGACCAGGTAAGGACAGCAGATTTCTTTACCTAAAGGGTAGTAGTGAAACAGATCTTTTTTTTTAACCACAGTTGATGATAGTTGTCATAGTCACCATTTCTGAGAATAGTTTTCTATTCCAGATTAAATCTAAATTTCAGCAGCTACGAAGGTGAGAATCCCTGAACCTCTAGGTTACCAGCTTCGGAACATGACAATTCTGCCCCATTTGCCAAATGAGGTCACTGTTGCCTTTCGCACCAGCCCTAATTATTGAAGTCTAAAAGCTGTGTACCTTGAAGTGTAACATCAGTAAGGCTCTGTATACGGGGAGGGTCATGAATCTACACTCATGCACACAGATGGACACACACACGCATGCACAGACGCATATAAATATCATAAACACATGTATATCTGCTTTACTAGATGTGGCTTTTTAAAGATGCAATGCTTACCTTTCCTTTGTTGGATTTGTCGTGTGACAAGCAATTTTCTTGTGTCAGAAAAGCAGGCAACTTAAGACCTCAAGCTAAAATGTAGAAAACAGAAATCTGAAATCTTAAAATCTTGCAAGTCCATCTGCCATCAGAAACCACAGAATTCACATTAACAGTAAAAAGGCAGAGTGGTGGCTGTATGGTTAACACAGCTACCCATAGTGCAAAGGAATGTGGGGTCAATTCCACCCTCGAGTAGCTGGCTATGTGAGCTTGCACGTTCTCCCCCTGTCTGTTTGGGTTTCCTCCCAGTCCTATGGTTTCCTCTACAGTCCAAAGATGTGTAGGTTAGGTGGATTGACCATGCTAAGTTACCTGCCGTGTGCAGGCTAGGTGGATTAGACGTGGAAAATGTCAGGGCTAGAGTGGCAGTGATGGGTCTGAGTGGGAAACTCTTCATGGGGTCAATGGGCCGAATGCTTGCTTCCACCCTGTAGGGATTCTATAAAATTCTGACAAAGACAATGGGGAGGTGTTTTTATATACTGCATAAAAACCATTGATCAGTGCAAGATGAAAACTGAATCAGCGCAGACAATTGTCATTCGAGACAAATTATGATGCAGGAGGCAATTTTAAAACTGCAGTAATTATATTATAAAATATTATCATAAAATGAACAAAATCAAGGCCATATTATGAATCACAACCTCATTATTGTCAGTGCAGACACATTATGCTAGTAAATGTCCATCCTATATATTTTACTTTACAACGTTCTGTAGCCTGTTCCTGGACCCAGATGTGAGGCGGTGCAAGGAGAATTCTCCCTAATGTCCACTGAACTTTTACTACTCCCAACAAGGACTGCCAAAAGCTGAGAGATCACAGCAAGGACCGTAGGTGAGAATAATGGGCAGTGTATCATCCTCTCAAGCTCAGGCTGATTGATCTTTAGGTTGCGCTCAACTGGGCAGTTGTTTTAATGTTTGCAATCTGTTTAAGATGTAAAATTGACACAGATGCAGCGCTGGACCATGGCGATAAGCCGTTTTGCAAGCCAACAATTAAGACTGGCTTTATCAGGCACAGTTACTGCACTGCTCCTGGTCGACAAGAATAGACGAGAGGGAGTGAATTGTTGGTATTAGTGGACAAGGGTCCTTTGGACCCAAATAGACCAAGATGCAAGCTACTTGCCTGTTATTCAAGATGATCTGACAGACATGTTTCAAGATTACAAAGAGAATCAATACGGCAGATACAAACAGGATGTTTCCATGTGTGAGGCTGACAGATGTCAGGCAATGTAAACATAGTGTCTTTCACAGAGTCATACAACATGGAAATAGAGCCTTCAGTCCAACTAGTCCACCCGACCATATTATGCCCCCTAGGTTTGTACTGCCCCACCTTAGGGAAAAAAAACCTTTGCCATTCACGTCATCTGTGCCCCTCATGACTTGATAAACCTCAAGCCCTGACACTGCAATGGAAAATATCTCAGCATACCCTGCCTATTTTTATAACTCAAACTCTCCATTCCCACCCTGGTAAGTCTCTTATGAAATTTTTCCAGTTTAATAATATCCTTCCTGTAACAAGGCAACCAGAACTGTGCACAGTACTCCAGAACAGGTATCACCAATATCCTGTACAACATTATTATAGTTAAATGATGTGTCAACAAGGCAGAGGAGGTGTGTAAAAGTTGTTATTCACACAGCAAGTGTTATGTCACCAGAGTCTTAGCGGACCATAGGACTACTCTGTCATTCGAGAGAGATGGCTGGTGTTAAGTTTAACGTGACGGCTACCATATCCCATGTGAAGATAGAGTTTAAGAAGGGCAGTCTTTCATGGTAACCTCAGCTGGCACATGATTTGAACTCATGCAGTTGGCATCACACTGCTTCACAAACCAACCATCCAGCCAACTGAGCTCATTAGGGGATGGAATACACTACCTGGAAATGTGCTGGAGGCATGTTCATTTGAGGCAATTCAAAGAGGCATTGGATGATTATTCAGGTCTAAATGATGTGCAGGGGTCTGGGTGGAAGGAAGGAGATTGGCACTGGGTTCTAGAAGTGGCACAGACACAGTGGCTGAATGGCCTCCTGCGCTGTTACATTTCTGTTATTCTGAGTAAATCCACCAGGGAATTCAGAAGAAATGTCTCTACTGAGGGAAAGGTTAGAATGCAGAGCAGTGGAATAGTTGAAGCAGGCAGTGTCAATCCATTTTAGTGTCAGAAGTCACACCACACCAGGTTATAATCCAACAAGTTTATTTGAAATCACAAGCTTTCGAAGCACTGCTCCCTCATCAGGTGAAGCCAATGAGGCCTGCAGCTTCTGAGCTGTAGAAATAATCACCGGAAGCCAAGTGTTCAGGGGAACCAATGCTAAGATGCCCTTTTGTTTTAGGTTTTAAGGCGTGGGAGTCTTGGGGAGGGACTGTGAGTTGTGAGGCAAAAACAGACAGTGACTTTCAGCTTCCACACCTTTTCCCCCTCCATCGCTGCTCCAGACTGGGGCAAAAGAACTCCCTAAATTGGTCAGCAGGTCATGCTGGCATAAAGATTCAGCAAAATGTATCTTTTCTTCAGCAAGATTCAAGTTCTAGTATATTCAATACTAGCAATAGTGTTCTTCATGAAGATGGCTTTAGCAGCTTCATGGTAATTTTTTTTTAATTATAGGTAGTGGTAGGTGCCAGGTACAGTCACAATATTTAAAAGACATTTGGATAGGTACTCAAATAAGAAAAGCTTAGAGGCATTTGACCGAATGTAAGCTTGTGGGTTTGATTTAGTTTGGGAAACTTAGTTGGTGTAGATGAGTTGGACCACAGAGTCTGTTTTTGCGCTTTGTGACTCGATGAGTCCACTGGCAATACCGTGAAGGGAGGAAATTGGGATGTGATGAGTTAATACCTTTAAGTGGTCATTAATTGTTTACTTAAGGGCTTTAATTGCTAATGAGATGAAAAAGACACCCGTGGACATTCTTGCTGATTGATGAAGTGACAAAAATTGAGAGAATATCTCTGCAGAGACAGTGCACTGGATTATTTGTCCTCCTTACTATATTCACTGTTCCCAGGGGGAGAATATTGCACCCAGTGGATGAGAAGGGCTTTGTATGGAGCAAAGACAGTGGTGTTGACTGAATGACTTATTTCTCTGTTGTTCATTCTGCAGTTTCAAAATTCTAAAGCAAACACCCAAAGGCTTGTTTGATTTTGAAAGTACAACACCATGTTTCAGTTGTGATTTTTCTATCTTAGTCTGTTGCCAAGACATCGGTTGATAAGATTTTCAATAACAGCAGAACAAGGGAAATGAAATACAGTTGCATGCGGTGTTGGTGAGACCGTTAAATGAAGAAAAATTTGCCTTTGTCCCATAGACCAGTGGTGGGGAAATTAGCCTGGGGGTTATGTCCACTTCAGGTAAAGAGTCCATTTGAAAAGGCAAGGCCTCCATGACAACATTAGTTAGTACGGGAATGGAACCATTGCTTTTCCTGTCTTTCAGCATTGCCAGCTGTCCAGCGTTGCTTGCCAAGCTAAGTAGTTCATATATATGGTGTTAGCTTTCTAACACAAGCGACGCTATCCTATCATTAGGATTTGATGTGAGATTGGACCTGGGTGGGCTGCTTTCAGAGATTTGGAGTGAACTCAATGACCTGAGAGGCATGCATCCAAACTGTCGGGATTCTCTGATTCTGTATAAGATCCTGAGAGGGTTTGACGGATGGACACTAAAGGTAGGTTTTCTCTTATGAAAGAGATCAGCGGACACAATTAAAAACAAGGGATTGCTTGTTGTTGACTGAAATGAGGAGAATTTGTCTCTGGGAGAGTGTTAGACCGTGGAATTCATTTTTTTTCCCAGAAATTAGTGGAGGATGGGCTAGTGACTATTTTTGAGGCTGAGTGAGTTACAATCTTAATAGACAAAGGGATCAAAGGGTCATGGAGGAGTCAGCGGGAAAGTGGAATTGGAGCCACAATCAGATCAGCCAGTATCTTGTCAAATGATAGAGAGTCTCGATGGGCTGAATGGCCAACTCAGCTCCTAATTTATGTGCGTAGACTATGAAGCCAAATGTATCCGGTAAGGAAGACATCTATGATTTTTTAATTAAAGTTTCGCAATTGCTTAGCCCAAAAGTTGGTGATCTTCTTGGTATGAAAACCCTTTAAAACCTCAAAGATCTGGGACCACACCAAAATACTTTAGACATCACAAATATATTCTGGAAGCAGTATTTATTATGGGATGGGGAAAACTCTCTCTTCATTTTATTTTGAAAAATTGACCTCTGTATAAATAAACTTTATATATATACTTTCTTAAATTCATTGATGGAATAAGGATGTCACTGGCTAGGCAGCATTTATTGCCCCATCCCTCCCAAGTTGCCCAGAGGGCGGTTAAGATCACCCACATTGCTGTGGGTCTGAAGTCACATGTAGACCAGGAACAGAAACAAAGTTGCTGGAAAAGCTCAGCAAGTCTGGCAGCATCTGTGAAGAAAACGTTAACTCTGATTTTTTTTCTTCACAGATGCTGCCAGACCTGCTGAGCTTTTCCAGCAACTTTGTTTTTGTTCCTGATTTACAGCATCTGCACTTCCTTCAGTTTTTATATGTAGGCCAGATCGGGTAAGGATGGCAGTTTCCTTCCCTAAAAGGCATTAGTGAGCCAGATGGGTTTTTCCAACAATCAACGGTCATCGTCATCATTTGATTTGTCATTCCTGTTTTTTTTAATTGAATTTAAATTCCCCCATCTGCCATGGTGGGATTTGAACCCAGGTCGCCAGAACATTACCTGGGTTTCTGGATTAACAATCCAGCATTGATACCACTGAGTGTGTGTGTGTGTGTGTGTGTGTGAGAGTGTGTGTGTGTGAGAGAGAGAGAGACAGACAGAGACAGAGACAGAGAGAGGAATGTGTATATAAGAGAGTGACAGATTTGGTAGTATGTGTGTGAAAGAGAAAAAGGAGGGTTCTGTGCTGAGAAAGAGAGACAGTGAAGGAGGTGTGTGAGGTGACAGGGTAGGAAATGAGTCAGAGAAAACCGAAAGAACTGCAGATGCTGTAAATCGTGAACAAAAACAGAAGCAGCTGGAAAAGTTCAGCAGGTCTGGCAGCATCTGTGAAGGAAATACTAGAGTTAGTGTTTCGGGTTTGGTGACCTTTCCTCAGAAGTGAGTGAGGTGGAGATATGTGTCTGAAGAAGGGAGTGAGAGAGAAAGAGAAAGAGAAGAAGGTACCCGTGTGTGTCAAAGAGAGGGACAGGAATGTAACATGAAAGCCAGACATGGGAAGAATTGGATGTGAGAGAGTGAGATGGAAGTATGTGTTTGAGCAAGAGAGAGACAGTGCATGTGTGAATATGTGTGCAAGAGAAAACAAGAGCAACTGAGGCAGGCTCCAGAGAGATGAGGTAATTTAGGTTTGTGGTTGTCAGATAGTTTCATTGACTTGAAGCAAATGAATGCACCACATTAGGCCTATCAACACCTTGAGCTCATTCAATTCAAAGCTGATAAATTGTGGAGGGAGTATGTGTTTATTGGAATTCTCACTGCAGTGGAAAACAATTGAAGCAGGCCAGAGACACCCAATCAGATTAGCTTAATTTTAAGAAGACGATGTTGGTTAGAATTCAATTGTACTTAAATTACAGATGGCTTGTGCTACTGCTTTCACCTGTGGGAATCTTTTGTGATACCTATAGAGCCCTTCAGAAAAATGCAATCAGTTTATCCACAGTACAGTGGTTATTTTATGTCAATTGTTTGAATAATATTGATGACAACATAAGAGCTAAAGTTTCTGGTCTGCTTAAAGGAGAGTTCACAACCCCTTTCATGGAACATGGGTTCAGTGGGAAGGGCAGAATTTGTCACTCATCCCTAATTGCCACTTCATCTGAATGGCTGAGCCATTTGAGAGGGCAGTTAAGAGACAACAATATTGCTGTGGGTCTGGAGTCACGCATAGTCCAGTCTGAGGAATGATGGTAGATTTCCTCCCCAAAGGGCAAATAGGTTTTGATAATGAATGATTCTCAACTAATGGTCACCATCACAGAGACTGGTTTTCGATTCCAGATGTGTAACTGATTTCAAACTCTACCAGTTGCCACTGTGAAATTTGAACCGTGCCTCCACTGTGGCGTATTGTGACTTAGTGGGTAGCACTCCCCCTCTGAGCTTGAAGGTCTCGGCTCCAAGACCACCACCTGATGTTTGAGCACCAAAATCTATAATGCATGGAGCAAACTTGAGGGAGTGTTACTCCATTAAAGGAGTTGTCTTCTGGATCAGGCCTTACATTTATCACCTCAAATTTAGGTAAAAGATTCCATGACACTATTTCAAAGTCTACCTCCCAGAATTAAAGAAAAACATCCTTGTAGACTATATTTCAAAGCAGCAATTATTCCCCCATTGATATTCTGCTTAATACTTCACTAATTTCAAGAAAAAAAAGATTATTTGCTTATTGCCTCATTGCTCTGTTATGAATCCCTCAGGATTCAAGTATTTGGCATAAATTTAGTTTTAGGAATTAATAACTATTTGGACTAAGAGGTTAACTGAAAGACAGAGCAATGAAAGAGCATAATAAAATGTGAGGCTGGATGAACACAGCAGGCCAAGCAGCATCTCAGGAGCACAAAAGCTGACGTTTCGGGCCTAGACCCTTCATCAGAGAGGGGGATGGGGGGAGGGAACTGGAATAAATAGGGAGAGAGGGGGAGGCGGACCGAAGATGGAGAGTAAAGAAGATAGGTGTAGAGGGTGTAGGTGGGGAGGTAGGGAGGGGATAGGTCAGTCCAGGGAAGACGGACAGGTCAAGGAGGTGGGATGAGGTTAGTAGGTAGCTGGGGGTGCGGCTTGGGGTGGGAGGAAGGGGTGGGTGAGAGGAAGAACCGGTTAGGGAGGCAGAGACAGGTTGGACTGGTTTTGGGATGCAGTGGGTGGGGGGGAAGAGCTGGGCTGGTTGTGTGGTGCAGTGGGGGGA
Organism: Stegostoma tigrinum; assembly: GCF_030684315.1. Lineage (NCBI taxonomy): Eukaryota > Metazoa > Chordata > Chondrichthyes > Orectolobiformes > Stegostomatidae > Stegostoma > Stegostoma tigrinum. Next base: position 15,249,880 of record NC_081389.1, on the reverse strand, counting down.
GGGGATGAACTGGGCTGGTTTAGGGATGCAGTGGGGGAAGGGGAGATTTTGAAACTGGTGAAGTCCACATTGATACCCTCAGCAATGAAAGAGCAGGAGGGTTTCCTTAGCTAAAGAGTCAGAGATGTGGCATGTTCTATGCATGCAAATATAGTCACAATTTTTTTTTACTTTTGGGAGGTAGACTTAGCTGACACAGTAATTCCTGAAAGACTATGAAGACCTTTGGTTCATGAGAGCAAAGTAGAAATTGTAAGTGAGGGATAATTAACCTAAAAGCCAGCCTAGACCATATTGTGTTGTCATGGAGATGGGTGGAGTTTAGGAAGGCTGTCTAATTTCAAGTTATCTGAGTGTTTGTTGTGAAAAGCATTTACTTGTGATTTGCTTTATATTACAGGATTTACAGCTTACTTCGAGAAGTAAGCTAATATAAATGATAAACATACCTAACTGTGTTACATACATAATTGTTTTAACCATATTTGTAGATTACTAAAGCATGTTTTGTTTGAGAGCCTTTTATTTACAATTTGTTGGAGTTAAAAAGCAATGAAATCTTATGTTTTAGCTCTGTCAATTAAAACAAAGTGTTAAGAGGTTGAAAAAATGTTAATGGTCTGTAACTGGATCAGAACAGCTGCTTGTCGGATTTTTCTGTGAATGTTAGCCTTGGCGCTTCCTCCAATAGCGAAAGCATTTCAGGAACATAGCTCATTAATTGTAAAGCATCTTGGAACATCTTGTAATCATGAAAGGCATTGCATAAATGCAAACGTTGCTTTCCTGAGATCAAATACTTTAAAACAAGCCAGGTAACTATTCGAGACCGCTTAGTTTCTGTGCCAGCGGAGCATAGATCATGCCTTGTTGTATTCAGCAGGTTATGAACTGTAATGGTACAGGGTTATAAATCATTCAGCAAGAGATAGCAATGCACAGAGAAGGGGCATATCCCTCCTTTGCCTGAATTAACTAGCCAGTTATGCACTCAAATAATGCCGTGCACGTCGACATGCTTTTATTTTCCAGCAAACTTGGGGTGCACACATGAAAGAATGTGTAGCATCAAGAGTTCCAGAGTTTCAAGCCTCTGAGAAGGAAGTCAAATCAATTAGTCTCCTTCCTCCAACACCTACTGCCTCAGTGCTTCTCTATACATACTCTAGTCGAGAATTGCATGCTGAGCTAGTTTCTCGGAGCATTAGTTTAATGAAAGTCTGTGAGTTGCTCGTTTAAACACCCCAGCACATTTTGGAAGTGTTAAAGAATCAGTCTGCTGGAGATCATGTCTCGTTATCAATAGTCCTGCCTGTACGTTGTTTATGTTATATATCCATATGGATTAGGTCCATGTCCCTTCTCTGAATTGTTAGCGAAATTCCATGGGAAAACCAAGCAAACAATGCAAAGGAAATAAGAAAAACACCTGCCCAGAAACACCAGCAGTAGACAGGATGATCTCAAAATATAATATAATTGTCAGGTGCATTCAACAGATTTTTAAAACAAAAATCCCCCTGCTGTCAGACCAGGTCAGAGACAGTGCTGTTAACTCTCAGCTCGTGAAGTTAAACATAAAATGGTTGACACTGCATGAAATAAGGAGAGCGCACAACCATGTGGGCCCAGTAGAAGTTTAAAAAGACTCTCAACTGCCTTGAAGGTTTGAAGGTGAGGAGATTGCTCAGAGCTGCATGATGTGTAAAGCTTTCTTATCCTCAGATGCTTCCCTTCAAGGTCTCTGGCCATGAAATTGGTGCAGATTGGTTACGAGGGTGCCCCTGATAGATATGTGACCCTGCTATGGGTTGCACGGTTGGTCAGGCTTGTTAGCAGCTGCCTGGGGTGGGTGTTCAGCCTCTTTTGTACATCCAAGAGAGAGTCACATTGCTTTCTTGGGGCCCTGTCTTCTTTTTTGTTGTTCAGTCATGGGATGAGGTCATCGCTGGCAAGGTCAGCATTTATTGCCCATCTCGAATTGCCCGGAGGTTAGTTAAGAGTCAACCATGTTGCTGAGGGTCTGAAGTCACATGTAGGCCAGACTGGAGTAGAAAGTATGATGTTGGTGGAATTAGTGTTGTTAAAAAGTTAACACCGAGTTATTCAACCTGCTGATGTAGTAGTCTTGGCAAGTTAAAGTCACTATGATCCTACCAAGTCAATAGCGCTGCTCTCTTGTGGAAGAGAGGTGACTGGCGGTGGTCTCAGGCAAGGGAAGAGTCGAGAAGGAGAGTCCTTCATGGTAAGCTGAATCATTTCAGAAATTGAACCCACACTGTTAGCATCACTTTGCATTATCAATAGCGAACCAACTCCATGCTTTGATAAAAGAAATACTAATAAAATAATCTGTAAATTGGTCTTGAGGATTTCAAGTGATGGAACTGTGACTATATCCTTTAGTGACTTGTTCCATTGTAGGATTTTCTTGAGAAGAAAGACTATTATACGCTGCTTAGAAACAATTGATTTTCACTCTTTAAGTTACTTTTTTAAACATTCTTCCTTGAACAAGCTCTTAATCACCTGTCCCAATAGCTCTTTATGTTTTTATTTATTACCTTACTGGTTGTGAATGCTGCTGGTCAGCTCAGCATTTTTCACTTACCTTCAATTGCCCTTGAATTTAATGGTTGCTAGGACCATTTCAGAAAGGGTTTAAGAACCTACCACATTGTTATGTATCTGGAGTCACATGTAGGCCAGGCGAGGTAAGGATGACAGATTTCCTTCCCAAGACGACATTAGTGATCCTGATCATTTGTTACTGTAATTGGTTCTCGTTGCCATTACTGAGACTAGCTTTTATTTTGGCTAGCAATAGCTTGGACCTCTAGCTTACAAGTAGCAGTGACAATATCATTATGCCACCATCTCATTGTCAAACATTTGACAGTGCTCATGTGAAGCACTTGTGAGGCTTTATGAACCTATTAAAAAGACTGTAGAGTATAAGTTGTTGTTGTTTCTAGATCACGAATGTTAGCTGAGCCATTTGATCAATAAATATGTTTTGAATGACCAGCACCTCTAAGTTTCTCGAGGGCGTCTGTCTTTTGAACACCAGACAATTTCCCATTCTCTAGTCCAGGACTTTGAGGCTGTTTGCAGTAGCCAGCTGAAGTTCAATAACTTGTTGCTACTTTTCTTCTTAATTTCACCAAGGGCATACTTCTTTCCATATCTTGCTGACAGAAGCACATAAGCAATGAGATTTCTGATTGTCCACATTGAGAAACAATGATGGGCACGTTCTTCATGGGTCATGAGCATTTTCACATATCGTCAATTTTCTGACGACATTTATTGGGTGACACTGGTGCAACTACCAGTTGGCTTGCAGTGATTTGGTCCAGATGACAAAATGAGATCTTGTCAACACTGTTGCTCCACCAGCCCTCCAACCCCCAAACCTCCATCACTACTGCATATTGTTGCCCCCTCCACACTTTATGTCGGTTCCAATGAAGCATCATCTGGACTCAATGTTAGCAAGCTCTCTCTGCACAGATGCTGCCGGACCTGCTGTGATACCCAGCAACTTTTGTTTTCAGTAGGGTGATGCCTACTTTGCCCAGCAAAGCGACAACAGTCAGTGGCAGCCTTTTTAAAAAAAATATTATAAAGCCATCTGGCACATGAACAAACATGTCCCACGGAAACCTCCAGCCACAACTCTCTTATTTCAGACGTTTCTTCAGATATAAGCTGTGACGCCTCATTGATTTGCTTTGGTTGTGCATCTTCCAAATAAAATGTGTGGTTTTATTGTTCTTTCATTTTCTTTTCAGCGCCTCAGTTGTCAGAAAGTTTTACATCAATATTCTACATACCTTATAAAGCCTACTGACTCTTGAAATTCTGTTTTGAGTGTGCTTACTTGCTGTTGGTATTATTGTACAGCTAGACAGAATTGGCTATTTGGGTGGAAGGCGATGAACTATTTAAGGGCTGTTTTGTGCTTTCCTATTCCTGCAAAATGCCGTGCGATTACATGTTGTGCACTGAATTCGAAATGCCATGTGTGATATTAAAGCTTCTTGCTGCTAGAAAGAGCCTATTGTGAACTTTCCAAAAATACAGTGTTAGGGTTAGGCTGTGAAAAGCCACTTCCCCGATACTGAATTAAACAAAAGTGCAAGGGACCAGACTTGGATGGTGCATTCTCCATGACAACATCTTGACCAATTGGAGTTGACCTGCCAACCAATCAACAAGCTTTTCTTGTGCATTATAATTACTGCTGCCTTTGAAATTTGGTATTCTTGCATGTGTCCTGATGAATACAAGATACAAAGCTTCAAAAGTATTTCTCTTTGTTCAGCAATATTCAATTTCTATACCACTAAAAAATTTGGTTTGGTCAACCTGTGAAATCATTCAACCATATACCACTCAATTCATAGATCTCACTTTGCCACTTATTGGACTAAGTGAGACTATGGAACCACTGTTGTCATAAAAACCCACCTTGCTCACTAGTTTCCTTTAGGGAAAGAAATCTACCATCCTTATCTTGTCTGACTTAAATATGATTCCAGATCCACAACAAAATGATAATTCTTTATTACCTTATGGACACTTAAGTTTGAGCAATAAATGCTGGCCTCACCAGTGATGAATGAATGAATGAAAAGAATGTGCACTTTCTCACAATTTAAATGGTTTATCTTGACTCCCGATGATGACACTCTGTAAGCCATTTGTTATAGACTAAAAATATTAAGGCTAGTTGACTTTTCCTTCAGAAAACAATGGCTTAATAATCAGATACCCATTCACTTTGTACATCAAAAAGTCCCATAATTTGGTCAATGAATTAGAGTTATGGGCTTTTTTTTAACTTAAACAATTTTTCTTATCAATCTGTTTAGAAATGTTATTACATACCTCTGGAGCAGCTGGGTTTTAAACGTAGGTTTCCCAGTCCAGGAGTAGGGACAGTATCACCGCATTACAAGAGGGCCTGTACAGCCTTTCTTATGTAACAATAACACTAGCAAATTGTATTTATATGGTGATGGTAACACAATATAATGTCCTAAATTTTTAAACTAATTTCTTTATTTTCGTATTTTCGTACCTAAGATTTTGTACCTGGGTACCTCTGTACCTGAGATGCTGCTGAGTCTGGCAACATTGCACACTTTTCATTGTACTCATACATTCCTGTACTTGGGTACACATGATGCTCAGGTTTAGTTTAGATTTTATTATCATGAACATTGTATGACTGTGAACTGTCATAAGGTAATATTAGATCAGTTGACCAAAAACTTCATCGAAGAGGTAGGTTTTCCAAGCTTAGGTAGGGTAATGCAGAAATTTAGACCTGAGCAACAGAAGACATGGCTGCCAATGATGGATTGATTAAAATTAGGGATTCTCACACCGTTGGTCTCACTGCATTGCAAACCAGCTATCCAACCAACTGTGCTAACCACCCAACTCTAACACAATTAGGACTGGTGAAAACTGCTGAGATAGAGAGTGATAAAGACATTGAGGAATTTGAAAACAAGTCGGGACAAATTATGCCCTGTCACCATGTCAGGGGGAGAAAAGCCCATCCAGAAGGAAGACTGAGGTTGAAGGCAAATAGTCAAGGAGTTCCTATCAAACAATAACCCAAACAAGCTCAACTAGGAGCCATGTTGATTGGTGAGCACGGGGAATGGTCAGGGAACAGGAGCTGCTGCAAGTTAAAACAACAGTTTTGGCTAATAGTGTGGAAAAATGCAACTATGCCACACTTCTGTATTCAGAATCACATCCAATGAATGAATTTGAAATGTTGGGTTGGAAGAAGTGGCTGCTACATTGTGATTAACTGAATTTCACAAAGACCAATAAGGCGAATGACATGACCCTGATGCTGCTGATGATCCGAAGATATTATTTTCCCATCACAGATAGCTTTTCTTGCATTGTGCCACTGTGTTTGTACCAGAGGAAGCAAGTCACGTTCATGGGTGCAGTTGAATAATGTAACCACCAAATTGTAGGTCGAATCTTTGCGTGTGACAGAGCTTGCTGATTCCAAGGTGAGATTGCTACCAACTGAAACAACCTGACAAGCCTTAAAATATATGGAAGTTAATCCTGTCTTTCGCATTACTGAGGTGAGATGCTGAAGGCTGATAGTGAAGCGTTACTTTGTGTACTGTGTGGAGGGACCTGCTCCCATGGGGAAGACTGACAAAGAACGTTGCTCTCTGCTGCTTCACGGTTAATGTTGCTACTCTTTTATACTCTCCATCAGCTTCTTATCGCCATAATATTGGACTCAATTAGTTGTTGTTTAATCAGACTCAGAAGATCAACTTAAGGAAAATCTAAAGAATATGTACTTTAATATTCAGCGATAAAATCAACATTGCATAATGGGATTTTGATTGATGGAGATGTTCCTTTGTGGGAATGTGTTTTTCTGAGGCAGTAATTGATTTCTCAATTGATTTAAATCACTTGATGCTGGTGCTCGAGTGAAGGATGGAACAGCTTAGGGCCGATGTTTCGGCACTAATGGGGCTGAGTACGGAGGCAGTTGGGTGGAATTCTGAGCAAACCGGCATTGCAATAGTTTATCCACACCATTCGAGTTATTTTTATTGGAAATCTGCTGTGGAGGGGTCGGGTGCAGGGCTACCTATTTGCCCGCAGTGGTAGCCAATTAAATATCTTTACTGGTCTATTGAGGACCATTACCAAAGGCTGACTGAAATTTTCCAAACTATTGAGGGTTAGATCAACGGTGCAGGGATGATGCCTCTGCTTCTAGAGCTGAAGGCCGAGGTTCAAGTCCCATTTCCTCCAAAAGTATGTAATGATACCATTGAATAAGTTGACGTGAATATATTAAAGCAAAAAACGGCTCGGTCTGTGACCTGGAGCTAACCTCCCAGTCAGACACCTTTGAGGCCTTCCCTCAATGAAGGAGCAGTGCTCCAAAACCTTGTGATTTTAAGTAAACCTGTTGGACCATAAACCTGGTGTCCTGTGGCTTCTGATTTTGTCCACCCCAATCTGATACCAGCATATCCCCAGCGTGTCTCCCTTCAGTCTCGCACCAGCCTTCTAGAAGGACCTCTCTCTCGATCATGGTGATGTGGCCACTAAGGGCATTTTTGATTTTATTTCATACAGTGAGGTGTTTGGAATGCACTGTCTGGAAATGTGTTGGAAGCAGGTTTAATTGAGGCACTCTGGAGGGTATAGGATGATTATTTTGACAGAAGTGATGTACAGGGACTCAGGAAAAGGTGGAAGACAGGCACTAAGTAACAGAAGTGGTGCAGGCATGATGGGCCTAAAGGCCTCTGTCTGCACTATCAGGTTCTGTGACTCTGTGAAACTCAAACAGGCTGAAGAGATATCTTCTCTGTCAAGAGGAATTCTCTCCCTTTCTTAACAGAAAAGACAAGTAAGTTGCTCCTTCTTCAGTGCTTCTAGTGCCTCCTTATTGACCCTCCAGCCTAGAGATCCAGGCCTCTGACATCATGTTGTTCAAAAGTAATGATGGGTGACTGTTTCCCCCCAAAGTCCAGGTTTCTGACTCCGTCTGACCCACACGTCAAAGTTCTAAAGCCTTTTTTTGCCCCTGGCCTCTATAGAGATTAGCCCCAGGCATGACTTCATGTTTACAGGGTGGGAACTTGGGCCCCGTTTTTACTCCTATGTACCAGTGTTGTTCACTCCATTTTCAAATTCATGAAAAGCTAAATGCTGAGGTATGGTACCTGTCCCTCACCAGTTCTGTATCGTGCTGCAAATTATTGTAACGACATGTCAACTGAGACGAAAATTCTCTCTAAGGTCTTGATATCGGATCAATAAGTGATCAAGATTTTCTTGTCCTTTTGAGAACCAAGGTTCTCTTGAATAGAAATAACATTATTCACACAATTAAATTTCTGGGGCATGGCGTGAGTACCAACCTGATATCTATAGCTTCTAAATGAGGCACGTGTGCTGCAGTGATAGTATCCCTACCTTTGTATTCAAATCCCAAACACACCAGTCAGGAATATCTAGCTTCAGATTAACATGTCTTTTGCACTCACATTGGTATATCCAATCAACCTGTTCAACCACACCTCTGGGGCAGGTGGGACTTGAACTAAGCCCCCTGGTGCAGATGTCAGGGTGCTACCACTGTGATACAAGAGGCCTTCTGCATGCATGTAAATCAGCAATAACAGCAAGCGTTTCTGTGTATTTGCTGGTCCACTTAGAATTCCTACAGTGTGGGAGCAGCCGATTCACTCCACAATGACTCCACAAAGAGCATCCTATCCAGTCCCACCCAGCCAGCAACCTACCTCCCCTTTCCCTGTATTTCCCATGGCTAACCCACTTAACCTGCACATCTCTGGACTGTGAGAGGAAACCAGAGCACCTAGAGGTGGACAGGGACAATGTGTAAACTCGACACAGACAGTCACCCAAGGGTGGAACACAGGCCCCTGCAGCAGTGCTAACCACTGAGCCACCAGCCAACTCAGATTCCAAGCACTAAAGTCAGTAATATTGTACCAGACCGTAGGGCTACTCTCTCATTAGAGAGAGTACCACTGATGGTGGTTCGCCCCAATGTGAGGTTGAGAAGGAGAGACATCCATTGTAACCTCAGCCTTTGCAGGTCGTACAGAAGGAGGCCTGGATGCCATTCAACCCATTGACATTGTGCTAGCTGTTTTGAAGAGCAACCCATTCCCCCCTCTTCCCCCCAGTGTTTTGTTTGTTGTCTCCAATTTGATTTCCTTTAATTATTTATTTACTTGCCTTTTGAAAGCCACCGCTGACAGCATAACAAAAACAGAAATTGCTGTTAAAAGCTCAGGAGGTCCGGCAGCATCTGTGGACAGAATTCAGAGTTAACGTTTTGGGGCCAGTGATGCTTCCTTAGAATTGTCTCTAAAACAGTGTTCACCACCCTATCAGGCAGCATCTTTCAAATCTTGACCACTCCTCTAAGGTCACATAGAATGGAAACAAACCCTTTGGTCCAACCAGTCAATGCTGAAGATAATCCCAAGCTAAACTCGCCCCACCTGCCTATATTTGGCCCATATCCCTCATGTACTTATCAAAATGTCTCTTAAATGTTATAACCATATCTGCATCCACCACTTCCTGTGGAATTTCATTCTACACATGAATCACTCTGTAAAAAAGTTGCTGCTCATGTGTTTTTTAAATCTTTCTCCCTTGTCTTTAATGATATGCTCCCTAGCCTTGAAATAGCCCACACTGGGGGAAAAGAGGGCTGCCATTCACCTTATTTGTACCCCTCAATCTGTGTAGGAAGGAGTTTACTCATGTTCCCTTCCCTCTCACTTTAAATCTGAACCATCACATATGTTTACTGGTGGTATTGGGATCCTATCAGTTTAATATCACAATGAATAGAGGCTGAGCTAGAAAGAACCTTTGGCAGTCTAATTTATCATTGATGATCATACTACCACACAGGGTGTTTGCAGAAGTATTCCTGTTTTACATTTGTTGATAAGGTTTGCCAGACCAGAAAGGAGGAGAGTGGAGTTCAATGGAAACAGTTCCTGTGAATCATACTGCTGAAGCCCTTTGTTTTATATGCTTGACTGTAAAATAATCCACAATAGCCCTGGGAAAAATAAGGTGACAGTGCATCCAAAAGGTTGGAAATCCAGAAAAAGCATGCTATAGAGCAACTAATTCATGTCTCTAAGCTGTTGGAGGAAGAAAAAAACCTTTTGAGCTGCATCTTATATCACACCATTGTGACCGAAACCCTGTCAGCAGAAGAGCTTGACATATTCCAGCAAAACTCACTGAATAATGGCATTTCTACACTGCTAACACAATAGTTAGTGCCAATTAGTTGGTGCCTGTATTGTTTGGTTGCTCGCCATTTCCCTGCAACTCTTGAATGTCAATGTTTATTAGACTAGTTCTTTTGCTTCCAAGATTGACTGGTCTGATGAAAAGGAATGTGTTTCTGCACAATCTAAGCAGTCCAAAACTGAATTCCGAGATTGACTGCATGTTAAAAGTGATGTGTGTGCAAGTGGTCAGCACTTGATCAGGAGCTGTTGGATGTACTTTAAGTGAATGGTGTATGCTGAAGGATTGTTGACTGCTTATTTACGCAGGGTACAGTATACACGCAGTGGGCTATGATTTAAGTTAAGGTCTTGTGGCAAGGAGCAGTGGGATATGATTTAGGTTGGCAATGCATTAATTACTTGTTAAATATTCATTAATATTAATAAGTATAAGCCACTGATTCAGTCGCAGCTGGAGAATTGTGTCCACACTTTAGCAAAGATGCAAAGGCGCATGAGAAAGATAGAGAAAATAAAATTCAAGGAGTGGGCAATAAACATCCTATGAACAAATAAACAAAACAATTCACGAAAATGAGTAACATCCATTGTGTATGTAGCTTGGACAATTTGGGACTGTTTTATTTGAAGAAAGTTGAGAGGGAATTTGACCGAGATGTTTAAAATGATGATCAATCTGAACAGAATGGGTAGGGAAACATTCTTCCCATTGATGGGAGAATCGAGACAATAAGAGAGCATCGATTTAAGGTGGCTGGCACAAACAGAGATGGTAAGTGAAGGAAAACCTTTTCTCTAACATTGTGAATGGTTAGGATCTGGAATGTGCAGCCTGAGAGTATGGTAGAAGCAGCCCAATTGAAGCATCCAAGTGCAAACTAAATCATTATCGAGAAAGGAAAAATGTTCAGGCCGATAAGGAAAAGGCAGAAGAGCGTCACTTGATTAAGTGTTCTTGTGGAGAACTGGTACTGATATAGTGGGCTGAATGGCCTCCTTCTGTGCAATAGATATTCTATGATTCTGTACAAAATATTAACAACTAAATAAAAAGCCATACAGCATGGAAACAGAACCTTCAGTCCAACAAATCCATGCTGACCATAGCCCCAAACTAAACTAGACCCACCTATCTGCACTTGGCCCATATCCCTCCAAAAATTTCTTATTCAAGTACCTATCCAAATGTCTTTTAAACATTTTAACTGTTCCCGCATCCACCACTTCCTCTGGAAGTTCAATCCACACAAGAAGCTCTTTGTGTGTTAAAAAGTTGCCCCCCATGTCCTTTTTAAATCTTTCTCCTCTCACCTTAAAAACATGCCTCCAGTCTTGAAATCCTCTACCACAGGGAAAAAGACACGTGCCATTCATCTTATCTATACCCCTCATGATTTTATAAATCTGTAGGAGGTCACCCCTCAATCTCCTACACTCCTGTAAAAAATATTCCCAGCCTCTCCAGCATCTCCTCATAACTCAAACTTCCATTCCCAAAAAAGTCCTGATAAATTGTTTCTGAATCCTCTTCAGCTTAATAATATCCTTCCTATAACAGGGTGATCAGAACCAGACACAGTGAGCCAGAGGAAGTCTGCACATGACATCCCAACTCATATACTCAAATGCCTGAGCAATAAAGGCAAGTGTGCTAAATGCCTTCTTAACACCTTCTTATGATTATCAGCATAGACATGATGGTGAGGGTATGTGGGGTCAGAGGAGAGGTTTGGGGTGACAAATTGTTTTGCATCTGTGCTCTAAAATTCTGTTGCTGCACAAATATGTGTGTGAGGTTAATAAAGTCCAGGAGGCAGAATAAGAAGCTGTGAGATAGGATTCAAATTGAATAGGTGAGCTGGTCTAATGCAAGCTTTTGCATTGTGTGTTATGGTTTTGCCATATAGTGAGATGTAAATCATGTCCCACACCTCTTAACATGTGCTTCCCATGCCATAGGAGAAGCAACTAATTAAAACGATAAAGGTTACAGGCAATTTTTCGCTTGGAGGTCCTTTAATTGCCCCAGTCAGTAGCTTCAGACAGTGCATTGAGTCTCACAGACTAGCAAGGCCCAAGTTGTGCTTTTTATTCCCCTGTGGATGGTGTTGGCTGGGCTAGCAATTACTGTCTGCTCCTATATATCCTTGAGAAGGTGATGGTGAGCTGCATTCTTGAACTGCTGCTGTAGGTTTACCCACAATGCAAAGAGGGACAGAATTCCAGGATTTTGACCCAGTGACACTGAAGGAAGGGCAATACATTTCCAAGTGAGATGCTGTGTGGCTTGGAGGGCATGTTGCGGGTGATCTTGTTCCTGTGTATTGGCTTCTTCTTCTAGATTTTAGTGTTTGTGGGTTTGAGAGGGGGATGATCTAAAATGGACCTCGGGGCGAATTTTCACACAGAGGGTGGTGCATTATTGGAACGAGCTGCCTGTTGAAGTGATGGAGGCTGGCGCAATTACAACATTTAAAAGGCATCTGGATGGGTATATGAATAGGAAGGATTTAGAGGGATATGGGCTAAATGCTGGCAAATGGGAGTGGGTCAGTTTAGGATATCCAGTCAGCATAAAGGAGTTGGACTGAATGGTCTGTTTCTCTGCTGTACGTCTGTATAACTCTATGACACCTTCATTCTGTCTGTGAAACCAAGAAATTTGCCGTATCAAAGGAAATGTTATAGATATGTTCCTGAATTCCTTTCTCGATTTAATAGCAGCAGCTTTTATAATCAGCGTTCCTTGCTTTCTGGAATCCTGAGCAAGTACAACTGTTTCATGTTGGAGTGTTCTGATCTGAGAGGCCAGGCTACTGAAGCAACAGAACAATTGGAATGGGTACCAGTGTCACTGCAATGGGGCAGGACTGAGTGTGATCAAAGGGCTATGGCTTTAGCCTTCTTTGCTGGCATAGGAACATCTTCACAGGGTGGAGTGGTGAACTCACTGAATGTTTGGGATGGTACGGCAAAAACAGGAAGAAAATAATAGAGATAATGGGAACTGCAGATGCTGGAGATTCCAAGATAATAAAATGTGAGGCTGGATGAACACAGCAGGCCAAGCAGCATCTCAGGAGCACAAAAGCTGACGTTTCGGGGATGTCACTCAAGGGTGAAAAAAAAGTCAAGGTCATGCCATTCATCAATCCTGCAAACTCATTCCTGCACCTGCAGGACCTGAAATTGTTTTTCCTTTCATACCCGTTGTCGGCTTTGATGGCAACAGAGGACCTGCGAACAGCACAGTGAATTCATTTGTCCTGAGCCCCAGTATAACTCACTGAACACAGCACTTCTGGCTTGTTACTTTATGGCATGTCGTATATTGTTTATTTGAAAGCACATTCTGTCCTCTGCAACTGCAGTTTATTGACTGTAGGGAGAAGAAGCATGAGAAAGGAGCCTTTCCCTTGCTTTCCATCATTCTCGATCCTTCATCCGGTTCAAATGTGTGTGCGTGTGTGCACTTCCATTTCTTGGGAAACACTTTATTCCATTTCCTCCATCAAAAATTGTGATTCATGGATTTTATTTTTGCTAAGGAGGGTTGTGAAGCATTATGGAATCAAATTGGGTCAACGGAGTCAATATGCAGATAAGCTGTGATCACAATAAATGGTAGGACAAACTCAAAGGGATAAATGTTCAATGTAATAATGACATGCTTATGGAATGTCAAAGTTCCAAGGGACTATAGGTTACCCTCTTGTTACATAGAGGGAGAGTGAAATAACTGCAGAGGCTGGTATCCAGTCACTCTTTATTTACATGAGCACCATACATAGAGTCTGACCACCCAGCTCAAAGCCAGTCCTTCAACTGATGAGATCTTCTGAATCTCCTGTTTATATCTGTCAGCCAGGACTCCTTGATTGGCCCAGGTTAACATCCAATCAAGGATCTCGAAGTCAATTAGATCCATCTGACCATAGTTCCATTTGCTACAGAGAGAGAGAGAGAGAGAGAGAGAGGAAATGGCAGTGGAGTTATCCTGAGGGTCACTGCGCTTCAGGCAATGGCTTCAGTTGAGAAGCTGAGGCCTTTGTGTGACCTCAGCCGAGGCAGGCATTGAGCTTGCTTTGTTGGCGTTACTCTGCATTGCCAGCTGTTCAGCCACCACAGTCTGCACAACAGAATGGATAATTCTCAGTTTCTCTGATCACCAAATGTCTTGTGAAAAACAGGGCATTGAGGGGCACAGAATTATCTGATACCAGTTTCTCATTTTGAGAATGAATGTGTTATAATAATAGCAAACTTGACTTGATTAACCTTATTGGACTTGGGTGCTGAACTTGAGTTTATTCCCATTTTTCCAACAGGATTTGGAACCTTTTGAAAGATCATTTTCTTTGCTCAGTAAGAATAAAAGGGTTGTATATATTAGAGGAAAGCAATAGTGATGTCTCATGACCAGCAATCCAGAGCCCAAAGCTGTTGTAGGGAATAGGTTCAAATGGCAGATTGTGAAATTTGAATTCATTAAACTCTGGAATGAAAAGGTTAGACTAGATGGTGTCCATGTAATCATTGTCAATTACCCTGAGAGCCCATTAGCTCACTAATGCCCCTGGAGGGCAGGAAGCCGACCATGTTTACTGGTTTGCCTTCCATGCGTCTCCACGTCCCACATACTTAGCTGCCCTGTGAAAGAGTTCAGCAAGCTACTTAGTTGTGTCAAAAGTGCTTCGAAGTCAAAAGAAAGGTATGAAGGACCACCCCGAGACAATAAAGACTAACCTAGTCCTGTAAAGCCCTCCTTGCTAACATATTGTACAAAAACTAAGAGAGCTGTCCCAGGCAAGTCGAGTAAAAGCCTGACACAATTATATTAACTTATAAGCAACATTCTCAATACCTCCCCCACACCCGCCACGTGCCGCCCCCCCCACCCCACCATCGCCAGCCCTAGATGTATCCTGCCTCAGCAGCACTCACTGCGATTGTGGTACCTTGCAAATCCTCAACATTAATTCCTGGATCCCATAAAGTGTCATGGTATCTGCTCAAAATGATGGAAATTTGTGCAAGGAATCCTCCTCCACACCATCTCCATGTCTCACCAGCTTATCACCCCACCTCCAGCTGATGAATTAGCATATCTCCATGTTGAATAACATTTGATAAAAGCAATGAAGGAGGAAAGGGTACAGAATGCACTCTTGATTAGGAGATTTCAGAAACCACCACCAAGACTGGTGCGGTAGCATCATTACAGATCAAAGGCTGAACATTAAAGGACATAACTGCTAGACTGAGTCTGCAACAACTGGTAAGGGAACCAACAAGAGGGAGAAGCATACTGGATATCATCCTCACTAAATTTTCTGTCACAGATGCATCTGTTCATAACAGTACCTCCTGAAGTGACCTCCACAGACTCATTGTTGAAGCAAAGTCTTTTCCTCACCCACTTTCTCCAATCTCGCTTCCTCTGGTAGCTTCAGTCCATGCCAGCACTCTCTGTCTCACTGCTTCTCCAGACGTGGACTTCTAGCCTAGATTTGCTGCTGAAAGACTCACTATGAGCCTGTCAACTAATCTGGGAAAGAAGCAGCCCATGATTGGTAGAATCGCTTATCAGAGACTCTGTTCATTGCATTTACTTGTGTGACTTTTCATCATCGACCATGCTATGTAGCAGCTCAGTGGCTTAGGACCATTCAGCTCATGACCTCATCACATCCTTTGTCCAAACATGGATGAAAAGCTGAATCCCAGATGCGAAGTGAGAATGACTGCCCAAGATATCAAGGCAGCTTTTGACCAAGGATGGATGCAAAAAGACTGAGCAAAACAAGAGTTGAAGGAAAATCTCTGCTGTTTGGAATCACGCCTAGCGCAAAGGAAGATGGTTATGGTTGTTCGAGGTTAGTCATCTCAGCTCCAGGACATCACTGCAGGCGTTACTCAGGTTAGTGCCCTGGACCCAAACACTTTCACGTACTTCACCAGTCATCTTTCCTCCATCGTAAGGTCAGAAGTGGAGATTTTTGCTGACAATTGCACAATATTCCTCACTATGGCCAAATGCAGCAAGACCGAGACAGTATCCAGGCTTAGGCTGAAGTAACATTTGTACCACAGGAGTGCCACTCTATTACTTTCTCCAACACGAGATAATCTAAACATTGCCTGTTCATATTCAGTGCTATTCCTATCACTGAACTGCCTCCTGGGCACTGAACATCTTGGGTGTTCCCAGAAACTGAAGTGGACTAGACATATAAATAGTGCGGCTACAAAAGCAGTTCATAGGCTGAGAAATCTAAGACAAATAACTTACCTCCTGCTTTCCTACACAATGACCAGAATCTACAAGGCAAAAATATTGGGTCTGTTGCCTGGTAAGGTGTATGATAAAGATTTATAATGTTATTTGGGAGATTGGATTTCAAATTAGAGGTAAATGGGTTTTGGATTTCATTGCTGAGAAGATCTGACTTCCTTGTTAAGAAAAGGTCAAAGAGTAGTTTGGCACAGTAAAGATAGTCTTTCCAAGAAATAATGTGATTTAACTAAGTAGTTCAACCATTGTCTGTTGAGACATTAACTAAGGGCCAAAAGCAGAGACGAGGGGCCTGAAGCAGATTGCCCTTTAGACAAATGATCCATGCCTGCAGAAGTGTGGAGTGGCAGCTTAGAAGTCACCCCCAGCCTCAAGTTTACTTCTTAAAGCTCTGTGAGAAATGTCAGTGAGTTAGCCTGGGTGGTTCTTTGGTTTTATGGGGTAGTGGAGTCAGCCCTTGAGAAAACCACGTTTGATAAATGTGTAGAATGTTTATGATTTTGTCAATATGAGAAGAAATTTTAAATGAAGATAGCATTGATAATTCATTGAGTTTGAACATTTCTAAAAGATGTTGCTGGGAAAAGGGGGAAGATTTTTATTGAGATCTTTTTATGTATATTTTATACATAACTTCTTAGATTTTCTTTTTTGTAATGAACTTATATCCTTTCATTAAAAGTACATTGACAGCCTCATGTGAATATGGTCAATCACTGATCACCATGGTAATCAAATGGTAAAAATAAAACTTCTGGTCTATCAAGTCAGTTTCACTCTGCAATTGGACTTCTTAATTATTACTATCATTTCCTACAGCATCAGGCATTTGATGCTGTCCAGAATATAGCATTGTGCTTGATTGCCACCCTGTTCACCACCTTCAGCATTCACTCTTTTCACTGCTGATCCACAGTAGCAGCAGTTTGTACCATTTCTGAGTTGCACTTCAGCAAGTCACCAAGGCCCCTTTTGATAGCCTCCTTTCATACTCACAACTTCTACCACCTAAATGGACAGGGGCAACAGATATATGGGAATACCATACCCTGGCAAGTTCCTCTCCAAACCACTCACCATCCAGCCATGGAACCAAACCTTTGTTCCTTCACTGTCACAAAGTCAAAGTCCTGGAAATACCTTCCTAAAAACACTGTGGGTCTCACTAAAATGTATGATCTATGAAGCCAAGTTTCTGCATGGGATCTGACTTGTTTAGTATTGCCATGAGCTGGCATCATCATAATGGTATTAAGGGAGAGTGATCACAATTGATTTCTTTATACTTGAACCAGAAGTTAATAAGTTGTAGAATGCTTGTGAAAATCTTGTTCAGTGTATTGTTGCACTGTGTTTATTTGTGCCCTATGTTGTGATTAGTGCAGTGTGCTGCACAGAGAAACTCCAATTAGTGGGATGAGAAAGGATTTCAAATTTGAATTTTAGAAAATGTTTTAATCTGCTTATGAGTGGTATTAGTTGAATTGAATCATGTTCAGTCAAGGCTGTTCTAGTTTTTCCTTGCTTTACATTCTATAATTGGTAGCAATTCACAGACACAGTTCAGAAATTAGCCATCCAGCCCAAACCAATGGTTACATTTTACAAGTCTCCTCCATGCCTGCATTGTTTCACCTTATCAGCATTACCTGCTATTCTTTTGAAATTGCTTATCTAGTTTCCCCTTTACTGTTCACCTTGACGAAGAGTATCCCAGTTGTTATAATTGACCAAAGCCTTAACTTGAGTAACTGGATAACTAATGTGGGTACAGGAGCAGGTCAGATGCTGGGAATTCTGTGGTGAGCAACTCAGCTTCTGAATTCCCAAAATCTATCCATGATCCATATGGCATGAATCAGCACTGTAACGGAATTACCTGTTTCGCTGGATTAGGGTTATTGCTAAAACAATATTCAAGAGGTTCATCAGCACCTATGACAAAGGAGCCCACTTGATTGGTGTCACATCCACCACCTTAAATGTTCATGCTCTTCACTACTGACACACATTGATTACAGTATATGCCCTCTACAAGATGCATACCAGCAGCTCACCAAGGCTTCTTTATTAGCACTTTGCAAACCTGCTAGCTCAAAGGACAAGGGCAGCAGACACAGGGCACACCACCACTTGCAAATTTGCCTGCAAGACAAGCACCATTTTAACTTGGAACTCTATCTACTGTTCCTCGCTGAAAAATCTTGGAGCACCCTTCTTAATAGAACTGTAGCTGTCTCTACAATTCCAAGACTGTAACAGTTCAAACAGGCAGATGGCCAGCTCCTTTTTGAGTTTTATTTTCTATTTATTCAAGGCCTCACTGGATAGGCCATCATTTATTGTCCAGCTGTATCGACCCAGAGTGCTCGTAATAGACAACCATATATATGTGGGCTTAGAGTCATGTTAGACCAGACCAGGTAAGGCTGGCACATTTCCTTCCCTGAAGGACATGACTGAACCATTTAGAGTTTTACAACAAAGGACATGGTCATGGTCACCACCAGGTTAACGTTTTAATTCCAGGTATTGCTGAATTTGAATTCCACCGTATGCTATGGTGGGATTGAACTCATATGCTCAGAACATTAGCTAAGGAATCTGGATTACCAGTCCTGTAACATTACCAATACATGATACCTCTTCACCCAGCATAGCTAGCCTGGCCAGCAATGCCCACATCTCATGGCACAGGTATTTCTCTGCAGTCTTTAATTGGATTCATAAGTCATTAATATTAATGATGTCAATATCAGTGTGTAATTCTTTGTTAACGTTGATTCAAGGTTAAGGTGATGGTGACAATGAAGTGACATCAGCTGTGTTCTAGCTGAACGGTGGAATAAGTTTTGGGGATTAAATGTCTGTCCTATCCCTGCTCCATGTCCTTTTGGTTATATTATTGTTACAGCCCTCATTTCTGTCTCTCCCACAGTGGAAACATCTTCATTACATTTGCATTCATTACATTCCGAAATATCCCTTTCATAGCCTTTAAGACTGCTTTCACCTTCAACCTTTGTACTTCTCAGCGTCAAGGCCCCAACCTATTCAATCTTTTCTGATTGTCATACCGTCTCAATCCTGAAGCCATTCTTGTACTTCTGTTCCCCCTGCACCTGCTCTACAGCCTTTATATTCTTTAAGTAATCTGAGACCTGTCTGTTTCATTTAACCCCACAATGAGTGTTGCTGTTAATATTTTCAGCTCTCTACCCAATATAGCCAGAAGGCTTGGTAACACCCTTCAGGGAATGGTTGCAAGTTAACTTCATTGGTGTGGGTCTGGAGTTACATACAGCCCAGACTGGGCCGGCACATTAGATCTCTAGCTCCAAGGGTATAGTGAGTCTGTTGGGCATTTCTGAAAAGTTGTTCTAAGCCAACATTTCCCTGCAGCTACTCACTTGTACCAAGAGCCATAGAGCTGCACAGCATGAAGCAGACCCTTTGGTCCCATTCATCTATGCCAACCAATATTCCAAATTAATCTCGTCCCATTTGCCAGCATTTGGCCCATATCACTCTACATCTTTCCTAGTCATATATCCATCCAAATGCCTGTTAAATGTTGTAATTGTATCAATCTCCACCACTTCCGCTGGCAGCTCATTCCATACACGCACTACCCTCTGCATGAAAAGGTTTCCCCTCAGGTGCCTTTTAAATCTTTCCCCTCTAACCTTAAATCTATGTCTTCTGGTTTTGGAGTCCTCTACCCCGAGGAAAAGATGCTGCAGGGAAAATAGCCCCAGCCTGTTCATCCTCTCCCTGTACCTCAAACCCTCCAACCCTGGCAACATCCTTGTCAATCTTTTTTGCACCCTTTCAAGTTTCACAAATCTTTCCTATAGCTTTGCTGTTCTTTCAGTGATATGAGGACAGACTTTGAAGCTAATTAATGTGAGTGGTTTTGTTCATCAAATGAGGAGCTTGGAGACAATGTAAGAGCCAGCAGTGTCTGGGAATGTGTTAAGAACAGTAATATCAGTCAAATGCTAGATATGAGACTTTCAATCATGAAATGTATATCTGATTTGTAGACTTACACCTTAAGCAGGAGCGTGCTGTGTTTGTTCTTTAAGTTGTCAAGATCACCATAATGTCATTGATGTCTTAAGGTGGAAATGTCTGAAAGATACACAACATTAGAAGAACGTGTAAATGTTTCAGATATAGGCCCCTCAAAAAATCATGCATATGCCTTCTGCTTATTTGCTGCCTTCCTTTTTGTCTCTGTCTAGCTTCCATTTTCAGTCTCTTCAGCAGATTCCTGACCATCTTCTTTTCTCTTGACCTTGTCACAAAAAGATTGAAAGATTTAAGAAAGGCGCTGGACTTAGGCACAGCGAAATAATTCCTATGGACGGAGGAGCTTGAACTGCAGGGCAACCATTTGACATGATTCGGGAAAATGTCAAAGATGACCAGATTGAAATGTTGTTTACACAAACAACTGTTACAACCTGGAATGCACTTTCAGAGGATGGCGGTGGCAGATTGCGACTTTGAAAATGAAATTGGGAAAGTTCTTGAAGGAGAAAAAAATTGGAAAGATTAACAGACGGGGTTGGGACTGGCTAAATCACTGTTGCCAAGATCTGGCATGGCTTAATGGGCCAGATAACCTCTTTCAGTGGTTGGTACCAAGACATGATTCTTAGAACTTGAGGCAAAACAAGAAACAAAAGCAGAAATTGCTGGAAAAGCTCAGCAGGTCTGGCAACTTCTGTGGAGAGAGAGTTTCGGGTCCAGTGACGCTCTC
The DNA here is from genome assembly GCF_030684315.1 of Stegostoma tigrinum. Classification (NCBI taxonomy): domain Eukaryota; kingdom Metazoa; phylum Chordata; class Chondrichthyes; order Orectolobiformes; family Stegostomatidae; genus Stegostoma; species Stegostoma tigrinum. The sequence goes on along the minus strand of NC_081389.1, from coordinate 15,228,984 downwards.
TCAGGAAAAACAACAGATGTTCATGAAGTGTAGAGCGGGATGAACACAGCAGGCCAGGCAGCATCAGAGGAGCAGGAAAGCTGATGTTTCGTGTCAGGACGGTTCTTCAGAAATGTTGGAGGGGAAGGAGACTCTGAAATAAATAGAGGGGTGGGGGAGGCGATGATAGAAGGTGGATAAAGGAGCAGATAGGTGGAGAGAAGATGGACAGGACAAGAATGCAGGGATTGAGCCAGTAAAGGTGGGGAACCACCTGGAAACCAATATCTACTTCAAGTCTATCTCAAGCCTACCGACTCCCTGAAACGTCAGCTTTCCTGGTCCTCTGATGCTGCCTGGCCTGCTATGTTCATTCAGCTCTATACGTGGCTGTCTCAGATTCTCCAGCATCGGCAGTTCCTACCAAATCTCAGATGTTCATGAAGGCTAGGTTTTCTCAACAGTCTGGGAAGCAGTGAAAGCTGTCTTTCGACTGTTTGGGTAGCAGGCTATCAGTTGTAGTTTACAGGCATCAGTTATTAAAGAATCAAAGCCAATCGCTCGTTCTGCCATAGAATCTTAGGATCATGTGTTTTAGAAGACAACCACAGAGTCTGCAATAACAAAACTGAATCTACACCAGTCCCGCTTTCCAGCATTTGGCCCACAGCCTTGTATGTTATGACATTTCAAGTGCTCAACCAAGTACATTTGAAAGGATGTAAGCTTTCCCACCCTCCCAGGCAGTAGATTAACTCAAATCCCCTCTAAACTTCTTGCCCTTCACCTGAAAATTATGCCTCCTCATCATTGACCCTTCCACAAAGGGAAAGTACTCCTTGGCAGTATCCCCTCATAAACTTGTACACTTTAATTGGGCCGTACCTCAGCCTGCTCTGCTGAGTTTACACAGTCTCTCTTCATAGCCAACATAACCACTGTCCAGTAAGCAATATCAAGACAGCAAGACAATGGGAAATTTCCTGTGTGAAATTTGTCCTAAATACATGTGTCTTAATTTCTCTACCTCTTTCTAACTGCTGTAGGCTTGACATAATTATGTCTTGTATTTTACTGAGCACAGAGACAGACTGTTTGTAAATGATATCTAAGTAGGATCTATAATTATTCTTGATTACAACAGTACCAACTGAGTATTAATTAGTCCATTGCTGGAAATACAGTTTTAGGACGAAATTTCCTCAGCACTTGAAACTGTGCAAAATAAACATAGCACTAGAAAATAACAACTAGAAGAAAAGATGTGTTTATATAGCACTTCCCATAATCTAAGGATGTCCTAAAGTGCTTTACAACCATGAGTATTTCCAAAATGTCATGACAGTTTGTACTGTAGTAAATGTAAGGTGATTCTGAAGGCATCAAAACCTGTTAACAAATCATTTTTGTTATTTGTAACAACAGGACCAGCTAAACCATATGATTCAACTATGACATGGTGTCATTGAACTGTACAACATGGAAAGAGACCCTTTGGTCCAACACTTCATGCTGATGAGATATCCTAAATAAATCTAGTCCTATTTGCCAGCATATCCCTCAAAACCCTTCCTATTCATACACCCATCCAGATGCGTTGTAAATGTTGTAATTGTACCAGCCTCCACCACTTCCTCTGGCAGCTCATTCCATACATGCACTACCCTCAGTGAAAAAGTTGCCCCTGAGGTCCATCTTAAATCTCACCTTAAACTTATGCCATGTAGTTTTGCATTTTCCCACCTGGGGGAAAAGACCTACCTCATGATTTTATAAACCTCCATAAGGTGGTCGCATTGAAATAACATTCCTGTCTTCTCACCCTCCTTCAGATAAGATTTTTCAGTACACCTAATTAACATGATTATTGTGGGGTCAAATTGATTAAGGACTTCAGGGAAAGAGGACAATGGTCATTTTTCATATGAACATACAGAGAGGAAGTCTTAACACTGAAGTGTAAAGCACACTTGCACACATTGCATAGATTACAGCTTGCATGTTGCATTCCCACATTTCATGTGTCTCAGGTTATCTTTATTTTCCCACAGTCTTTCATAAGCATTGTCTGTCTTTTTACCCAAGGTCAGCTCTACCTTGCTGATTGTGCAGCTCCAATATTTCTAACCTGCCTTGGTAAATCTGAACTTCCCATTTACATTTACAATATGCTAAAAACTTAACCCCTAGATAACTGAAACTAATTTAATCCCTTGAATAACAATACCTATTTTAACCTGCATTTGGTTCATTAAATGAGGATGGGGGAAATGGCCTAGTGGTATTATCGCTGGACTGTAAATCCAGAAACCAAGGTAATATTCAGGCAGATGGTGGAATTTGAATTCAATAAAAATATGGAACTAAGAATGTAATGATGACCATGCAACTGTTGGCTGATTGTTAGGAAAAACCCGTCTGGGTCTCTAATGTCCTTTAGGGAAGGAAATCTGACACCCTTATCTGGTCTGGTCTACACATGTCTTCAGACCCACAGTAATATGATTGATTCTTAACTGACCTCTGAGCATTTAGAGATGGGCAATAACTGCTGGCCCAGCCAATGCTGTCCTCATCCTATGAATGAATAAAAAAAAACACTCTTCAAGAAAATGTATTTGAGCCTATCATCTTTCATATTATTTGTGTAGTCTGGTTAGAGTAAATACTAAAAACATACAACACGAGCTAAGAGAGAATACATCATCAAATCAAGTCAGGATGAGATGACTTTAAACTTTATTGTTAAAAGCCTAAAGCTTGTAAGGTAAAAGAAAGAACAGGTATTAAGAATTGCAGAGTTTTTAGATTCATTTCTGTTTTAAAGTCTGACATGAAATACAAAAAGTCTTGCATTTTTATAGTACATTTCATCATTTCAAAATCAGGTGAGGCACATTATAGCCTGCAAAGTAGTTCTGATGTCATCACTGTTGCACGTAGAAAATGTAAGATGTACAATGCATATGCAAATAATCATACATATGAATATATACTGGGGAGGTGATGGCCTAGAGCTATTATCACTGAACTGTTAATCCAGAGACCCAAGCAAAGTTCTGGGTGCCTGGTGTTTGAATCCCACAAATGCAGATGGTGGAATTTGAATTCAATAACTACAAAAAATATCTGGAATTAAGAGTCTAATGATGCCCATAAATCCTTTGCTGATTGTCAGGAAAAATCCATATGGATCACTAATGTCCTTTAAGGAAAGCCACTACCATCCATAGATGTGACTCCAGACCCACGGCAATATGGTTGATTCTTAACTGCCCTCTGGCCAATTAGGGATGGACAATAAATGCTGACCTAGTCGGTGATGTCATCATCCCATGAATTTTTTTTTTATAAACTTAAGTTGATTATTACAGGAACAGTGAGATCAATGGTCATGTGCAAATGATTGTGAAGATTGGATGAAGCAGTCTGAGGGAGAGAACTGTATTTACAGAGAATAGTATTACATGCCAAAGTGTAAATAAAAGCATTTGAAGAAACCTATGGGAGTCAGACAGCAGTCACTTGCAGATAAGGAAGAGTACAGACCACAAACTACCACCACATACAAGGATAGTTGCTTCTCTAATGTGCTGAATAGAACTCTGATCCACAAGCCTCATGGCACTGCAAATCATGAGTTGCCGATTTGTTCACAGCAAGTTCCTGTAGACATAAATTTGATAATGAACAGATAATTTATTTCACTTTATGGTTTGCAGGCTCAGTATTAGTCAAAGTGCAGTGGTAAGCTTACGTGTTCTTCATTGAAATTGTGTCACGGTATCTTAATTGGAGCCTCCAAGACAAGTCCTCAGTTCCACAGCTCGTCTAAAATCTGGCAACTGTAATGGTATAGCACTTGGAGTGTCAGACAAGAATGTTGTTTTGTGCTCAAGCTCTAGAGTGCAACTTGATGCCAGGACATGGGTGTTAGTGACTTAGCCACACCAGTGAATGAGTGAAAGTTGGCTGTAAGGTTTTAGATCTTTGATTTCAATCTGTCAGTGCAAGGAGAAGGAATAAGGTGTAGGATTTGTACATTTGGGAGAAATTTTCCACAGGGATTTCTTCTGAATATTCACTGTAATTTTGACCTGAGATCACTGCAAACTCTTGCGAATTGAGCAAAATCTCACAGAAATGATATAAACATCCAGATTTTCCTCATGACCAGAAGAAATGAAGAATTGCTTAATCAGACATTGAATATTTGGTTTACTCCACATGCTGCCTCCAAATTTTGATGTTAAATTTCCTGGCACTTGGGGACAGGATGTTTACCAGAAATTAGAGCCACAAATTTCATGTTGTTGACACAAGGCTGTGAGGTTTAAGGCCAAGAAGGCCAAAAGGAGATGTCCTTTTGGTCTCCTTTGTCAAGCCAAAGCAACCTGGCCTGACAAGTTCTTGAGGCAGGCTCTGTTATGGGCCCATAAAAGCTACAAAGTGCACTAGGGAGTAGATAATCAATGCTATATGTGAACAAGGCGCAGGATAAGGGATCAAAATCTGTTTCATTACTCTGCTAAAGCCTTGGCACCTTCCAAAACTCAACACTCTCCGAATGGGAGCTTACAACTTGGTGCAACGTTTTTCAGAGTAACTGAACTAAATGGACACATGTTTCGATTGAAATAGTGGAGAACTGTTTTGAAAAAAATCAGTAAGTAAATGGTTGCGGCAAAATAAAGGAATCTAGTTGTCGACCCATGTTACCTTTAAACTTGGCATCCTCTTGTGCTTGAAGAGAATGGGGGAATGAAGTGGTGAAAAATGTATTCATAATGAGAGGCATTTACCAGTAGGAACTTTCCCAAGGCTCTGTGTGACCTGGTCGAATGTAGTACAGGCACTGTGTGGCTTTTCTACAAAATGCTGACAAGGGTGCCCTTGCTGAGCTGTAACCTCTGAAGGAACCCTCCTGTGTTGCGTTAATGTGACATCTCTTTCTCATATGCATATAATATTCATGGCCACTCAGCTCAAACAAGATTGGCACCAATTAGCCTGGTTCAATGCTGCGGGCGCCTCTCCACTGGGAGCCTGATTTGAAAGTGCGGAGACCTTTCCTGTACAAGTTAACATGAGAGGTTACATGAAAAGGGGCAGCACTGCAGCTGGAGAACAGTCTGAGTTTGTAGAGCAGCGCACACAGAGATGACGCCCCCACCCCCCCCCCAACCCCTGTTCTGAGCAGCCATGTTGGAAGCGGCCTTAAACTCCACTCAGCACAACAAATTGATTTTTTAAAAATGTTTCAGTTCAACAACAGCATTGATGAGAATACTTATTCCTCCTAATTGATTTCTTAGCCCTTTGTCTTTGCTCTTACCCCAAGCACACAAATTTCTGTTGATATTAGCATGGTAGTTTATGTCATCCCTTTTCCAGCAAGGGATTTATAGGAATAGAGAGAAAGTATTATTAAACAGCAACATTCAATGCCTCGGTTCATTGCAAACAAATGAAATGCAGCTAATAGAGGAAACGTAGCAAACAATTTGGACACAGCAAGGTCCCACAAGAAGCAATGACCAAATACTTGTCCCTAGTTGATTAATAGATAACTATTGGCCTGGACACCAGGAGATTAATCTCCTGATCTTTTTCAACATAATATCATAGGACTCTTCAGTTATACTTGAGAAGGCAGAGGATCTTTGTTTAATGTGTCTCCAATGCTAGAAAGAGGGACCACATTGAAAATTTGACTGCAATACTGTCCCATTCTCAAGTAGTGGTCAATCTCAGGTAAGAATCAACCCCGAATATTTGGACAAATATCATTCATTTTACATGAATAACTCATGGGTACGGTGACGCCCAACATCTGTCCAAAAGGTCCAAACACTATCTATGGACTACCCACTTGTCTTTGAAGTCAAATATACCCTGGTACAACGTAACCCCTCATTGACCCATAACATAGTGCATGAATACCAGTGATTGTACAGCCCCTCATTTCTTTGCATGTGCTTTTGGACATTACGGTGCTACATTTAGGGTTTGAGTTGGCAGGGACTGTCTTCAACCTGGTGACGCTGTGATAACGAGGCAGCGGAACGGGGAGATTTCAAGCTATCCGCAATATGAGTCATAACCTTAAAATACGAGGGAACAATTTAGGACTGAGTTGAGGAGGAACTTCTTCACCCAAAAAGATATGAATCTGTGGAATTCTCTGCATAGTGAAGTGGTGCAGTCAACTTATTAATTGTTTTAAGGCAAAGACAGAGTTTTGAACAGTAAAAGAATTAAGGGTTATGGTGAGCAGGCAGAAAAGTGGAGCAGAGTCCATCAGAAAGATAAGCCATAATATTATTAAATGATAATCCAGATGGCTTACTCCTGCTCAAATTTCTTATGTTCTTATGCCTTATACAAAACATTGCCCTCTCCTTTTTAAGAAAAGTTTTACTGTAGGACTTCAATTTTTATATATATATTTTTTTCTTTTTCTTATCTTTTTTCCAATGCTGATCAATTCAGCTAACTGCCAGGATTGTGGACTTACCCCTATGGTGCCAACATAACCACCAGGCCTTCATCACAACCCCCCCCCTGTTCTTCCTTCATGCGGGAGTTTAGTTGCTCACTACTCTAATCCCTGGATATTGTATTTGACTGCAGGGAGAGCTCAAATAGAATTTGAAAACTTCTACCAGTATGCACAATGTTGTCAGGCACACCATTACAACACTGGCAACATAAGGTGCAAGACATGGCCCACGCAAATGTAGCCCAGTAAAACTCAATAAAGTTGCCACAGCTTTAATGATCTGAGGTGGTATTTGTGGATCCTCATGTTTTGTGCTTATGTTAACTTCTGCTTAAAAATAGCATGCGAGGCGTGTGGTATGAGTCCCTTAAGCAATTATACAGTAAGTTCAGTAATCAAGAAAAATACAATTGTACACTGTGTGGATTCTGCATACTCCTCATTGCCAGACTTATGGCTTGGATATAGGCCAAGTTTATCTTTATGATATCCTCTTGCCGATTCCTAAACATCACTAACTTCAAAGGTGTGCAGATCTAAATTAACACTTTTACGTAGTCTGTCAGATTTAAATTGGCAATGAGGATTTTTCTTTCTCAAAACAGGTTGGGAACCCTTACCCTTGTCTGAGATTCCACTGAACAATGGATGGATGAATTTTTCATTATCCTCTCCCTAGTGATATTGTGTGGTCATGAAAGAAAAGGAGAATTTGCCCATTAAAATGGATGAGTCTGTCAGATTATTTATGAGGACAGTGAATTGTGTCTAAGTCAAAGGTTTGGTTTGGCCAAAGTTTCTATTCAAATGGTAGCTCAGCGGTTGGCACTGTTGCCTCACAGTATCGGGGACCTGGGTTCAATTCCACCCTGAAGTGACTATGTGGAGTTTGCACGTTCTCGCCCACGTCTGCATGGTTTTTCTCCGGTTTCTTCCCATAGTCAAATTGTGTGTTGGTTAAGGGGATTGGGCAGCCTCTGATAGCAATGCTCAAGCAAGCAGATTTTGTTCAGTGTAGAGCTGAGGAACACAGCAGGCCAGGTTGCATCAAAGGCTCAAGAAAGTTGTCATTTCAGGCCGGGATGACATCAGCTGTTCTGATGCTGCCTGGCCTGCTGTGGCTCTCCAGCTCCTCACTGTTTGTTTTATGACTCCAGCATCGGCAGTTCTTACTATCTTTGACATTTTGTGTATTTGTTATTCACTTCACCTTCAGTGCCTGAGGTTTAATGGTGTGCAATACATTTTAAAGGTATTCATGGCCTTATTTCAAGAAAGAGACTTTTAACTTTTTTTGTGTGTTTATCTTTAAGCTCTAGCTTCAGATCTGTCAGGATTTGTTCCCCACATGCATTTACCTGGCCTTCTTGAACTGCTGCATTCCATTATGGTGAAACTATGCTTACAGTCCTGTTAGATAGGAAGTTCACCCAATAACAGTGAAGGAATGGTCTTATGTTTCCAAATCAAAATGGATGTGGCTTGGAGTGGAATTTGCAGATGGTGGCGTTCCCATATTCTATGCCTTTATGCTTCTAGATGACAGTGGTCACAGGTTAGGAGGTGCTGTCAGAGGAGTCTCAGTCGGTTGTACAGTCCGTCTTGTAAGTGATGCATACTACTGCTGCTGTGTTGTTGGTAAAGAAGGTGAATGTCAATGAGGTTCCAAATGAGCAGGCTGCTTTGCCCTAGATTGTGTGGAACTGCACTCATCCAGGTTAGTGTGGAATATCACATTGCACTCCTGACTTGTGCCTTATAGGTGTTGGGCTGGATGTGGGGAGTCAGGAGATGCGTTTCCCTGTCCAATTACACTACCACTAAGGATATAAGTTCGATCGTAACTTGTTCAACATGGGTGACTTGGACTGAAGGGTCTGTTTCTTCGGTCTTTAGATTGAAGGCTATACAGGTATGCTGTATACTTCTGTGACTCTAAGTTGCCCTGTAGTGTCCAAGGATGTGCAAGCTGGGTATGTTAGCCATGGGAAATGAAGGCTAGAGGTCTAAGGTAGGGCTTGAATCAGTGTGGAATTCTCTTCAAATGGGTGATGTGGACTATTAAGTAGCCTGCTTCTGTGGGATTCTGTGATAACAAAATATAGCCACTGTTGGCGTGATAGAAGTGTGAGAAAGCACAGCACAGGGGAAGACCATTCAGCCCACTGACTGTGTGCCAGTTTCTTTCAGACGACAATCCTATTAATTCCATTATGCACCCTTTACCTCTATCTCTGCAGCCAATTTGCAGAGAGCATGATCTCGAGAATGAAGTGATGACTAAATCATCTGCTTTCGTGACATTGCTTGCATCTACCTCAGCTCATTAAAGGAATTGTATGCTTTTGAAGTTGATTTCTCTGAACATTGAAATGAGCATACAGTATTCGAACACAGCTTGTGTCAACATGAGAATGATGCCAGGCTTTAGTGTCTTCGAAGACGTCATTTTTCTTTTTCTGTGAGGCACTGAATGTACTGGTAGATTTAGATAGCTCCCCTGTCTTTTGCTGCCATGCCATGATCAATTAATGATATTGAAGGGACACAAGACTTTGTGCTTCTGTTTACCTGTCAGTCAGTGTAACAGCTCCTTTTTCCTTGTGGTTTTACCTCATTCTCTATTCTGTCTCCCAACTTCATCTCATCTCATATTCCCCCTGTACTTCACTGCCCCCCTTCCTGACCTCCCACTCTCAAAACAAGACGAACCTTCAAGCAATGTTAAATAATCAACAATGACCCAATGTTTAACCCATTAATTGATTGATGAATCAATTCAAGTTCACACTGAAGTTCACTAATGATACCCATTGATCAAAAGTTTTGTCACATCTAAAATAGTGGTTGTCAATACTCACCTACTCAAATTGAAGCCTGATGATAGATGTCTCTCAAATCCCCCCTCTGTTTTCCGGATGACATTGACTCCCTTACTGGGATCTAATCCTGTGGGAAGAGATGAACTTCTTCTCAACAAGGCGGGCATTATTCACGTGCTGTTGTATTACTAGTAGTGAAGTTAATAATGATCTGGCTTGATTCACTAATATACGTTGCAGACTGAAGCTGTGTAACTCATTATCAGTATGTGCATTCATATGGAATTCTTATACCTGTTGTTACAACAAACCCCTTGATTTAATGACCAAGCAACAGAAGTTTTTATATTAATGTTCCACTTAACTGAATAGCTTGTCAGAATAATTTAGAGGATGTTAAGAGTCTGGCACATGGACTACTGTGGTTCAAGAAGGCAGTTCACAAGCACCTTCTCAAGGGCAATGAATGCTGTGATGCTCACATCATAGAATTCCTGCAGCGTAGAAAGAGGCCATTCGGCATGATAAGCCTGCAACTACGTATTCTGTCTACGCTATCTCTGTAACCCCACATTTACCATCCTGAGAGGGAATAAATAAAAAGAGCATCATTTTGTACCACTGAAGTTTTATCATGCCAAATTCCTTTACAGCTAATTAAATACTTTTGAAGGGTAGTCACTGTTGCTTTGCAGAGACAAGACATTTGCAACTTATCATTGTCATTTTTCTTTGCAATGTTGATTGAAGGTTGGATTTTGACCTGGGCACCAGAAAGCAAATTCCTCTTCTCTTCTTCCAAGGGTATCATGGGACCTCTAACTTCTTCCTGAGAGGTCAAAGGAAGCTCAGTTTAACGTCTTGTCTAGAACCTTGACCTTTATTATGTAACATTGGCCTTTATCACAAGTAAATTGGAACACAGGAATAAAGAAATCTTTCTTCAATTGTACAGGGCTTTGATGGGACCACTTCTGGAATTCTCTGTGTAGTTTTGGTATCCATATTTTAGGAAGGATATGCCTGCTTTAGAGACCGTACAACAAATACTCACTTAGTCCCTGGGATGCAGACGTTATCCCATGATGAGAGGCTGGATCAGTTGGACCATCATTCTTTAGAATTTAGAAGAATGAAATGGGATCTCTTGGAAGATCCTGAGGGTCTTGTTGAGATAGAAGTCGAGAGATTCCTTTTCCTGGTGGTTGGGAAATCTAAATTGGGTAGGGGCACAGTTTCAAGTAAATGCACTGATCATTTAGGAGTGAGATGGAGGAAATTACTTCACTCAAAGCATTGCGAATATTTGCAATTCTCTATTTCAGAGTTTGGTGGATCGATTGTTAAACATTAACAGATTGAGGCTAGGACAGACAGATCATTTTTATTCTCTCAGGGAGTCAGGGGAATGGCAAATTGGAGAAAAACTGGTGCTGGAGCCCACAACTATCCATTATAATATTGAATGGGGGAGGAAGTTTGATGGGCTGATAGGTCTAGTCCTGTTTTGTGTGAAAGTTAGTACCACTAACAGGGCAAAAAAAACACATAGCATCAGGAGAAAAAGCGAGGCAACGGAACTAATTTGATGGATCTTTCAAAGATCTGGCACAGACAAAACAGACTGAATAGCCTGATGTGTGCAGTGTGATGCTAAATATAAATACTGATGGTTCAATTTTCCACTTAAGGAAAATTTGAAATAACTTGTTAAATAACCAAGCAACCTGAAACTTTAACGCTTAGTCAGTTGACAGTAATGAGACTTGTTCCAGTATGCAAGGTAGATTTGTTAAATCAGCATATAGTTTAAAATTTATAACCTATGTCAAGTTAGATGGACAGAACCATTCAGATTTCACTTGAATGGTAGCGTCATCCTTTATAACTGACTCTGCAGAGTTGGTAGTGTTATGGCATAGTTGTTTTTCCTTTATCAGATTTTGCAGACTCATTTAGACTTTCAAAACAATTCTGTCTTCTTCAATAAGTGCACACTCTGGTTGAGTAGTAGTTATAAGCCCCCTTCCCCACTCCAAAACAATGTAGTAGAATTCTCCATTATTAAGGTAAATTAGGAATGATTCTTATTCAAAATTAAGGTTCACTCATTGAGGACAGAGATGAGAAATTTTAACCTTTGTAGGGTAGTGCAACATTGGAGCTCTGTTCCACAGAATGTAGTGTTAGTGGGATCATTGAATATTTTAAAGGCGGCGTTAGACAAATCCTTGATAGACAGGGGAATCAAATCAAAATTGGTGATAGTTTGGAATGTGAAATTTGAAAGACAATGAGATCATCTATGCCATTATTGAATGGTAGACCAGTCTTGAGGGACTGAACGGCCTACATCTGCTCCTTGCTTAAAGATTTGTATTATGTTTGCATTCAAGCTAATAAAATTTTCAGAGGCCATATTCAAGAGTCCACAAAATAGAGGCCATAATCTTATTTATGGAGCTGGTCATTTTAAATTGACACAGAGACATTTCTTCACTCAACAGCTTGTGAATCTTTGATAATAAAATGCGAGGCTGGATGAACACAGCAGGCCGAGCAGCATCTCAGGAGCACAAAAGCTGACGTTTCGGGCCTAGACCCTTCATCAGAGAGGGGGATGGGGGGAGGGAACTGGAATAAATAGGGAGAGAGGGGGAGGCAGACCGAAGATGGAGAGTAAAGAAGATAGGTGGAGAGAGTGTAGGTGGGGAGGTAGGGAGGGGATAGGTCAGTCCAGGGAAGACGGACAGGTCAAGGAGGTGGGATGAGGTTAGTAGGTAGCGGGGGGTGCGGCTTGGGGTGGGAGGAAGGGATGGGTGAGAGGAAGAACCGGTTAGGGAGGCAGAGACAGGTTGGACTTTTGGAGTTTTCTTTCCTGAAGACTAATAAGTGTTCAGTCATTGAGTTCTGTTTTTTTTTGCATGCTATTCTCTCATGTGATGTAAGCATGGTCAACATTTGTTGCCTGTCCCTAATTGCCCTTTTAGAATCAATCACATTGCTGTGGGTCTAGAGTTTCATGTAAGCAAGACCAGGTAAGGATGACTGATTTTCTCATGATTGCCTCTCCGAGAAAAGTTTTTAATTCTAGTTGCCTGTTGCGAGAATTTCTGAAGCAATCGTCCATCTTGTTGTGAGGAGCAACCTCCAGCTTTTGACCCCTACACACTCTTTAGAAGTTGATTCCTGATTTTTGGAACAACAATCCCTCATTTTTTTAATTTGCGTCGAGCCAGTTCTGAAACCAGAAAAGTCTTTTTTTCCACAATTGTTCTTTTTGCATTTAAACATGAGAAACATCAGCTGATTACCCTGGGCAGACATACCCGGTGGGATTCAGCACCATGGCCTGCACCCAGCGAAGGTGTCATTGTTCTCAGTTCAACAGTCCTCAGGGTCAACTTAATTTTTCAACGCCTCAAAAGTAATACGTTAAACTCCTCCTCCACTTAGTTTTTGTCATAGTCTGAAAAATATAGACAAAAATCAGTAGGGGCCTGGCAGCATTTGAGTTCTGAAGAAGGGTCACCAGACTTGAAACATTAGCTCTGCTTTCTCTCTGCCAAACCTGCTGAGTATCTCCAACAGTGCCTGTTTTGTTTCAAAACCCCGGTTCTCAAGAACTTGAAGTTTTTGGGTGCTAAGTGAATTGAGGTTTTTGGGGAGAGGGATGGAGAAGTGGGATATGGGGCAGGAGTGTTAAACGGGTTTCAGAGCTTATTGAGCGGTGAAGCAGGCTTCCCGTTTGTACGCACAACTGTTCCATTTTGTCTGAACTCGCCCCAAAACCTTCCCAGCAAAGGAGACCATTGAGCCAACCCGTGGGCAAAAGGGAATGTTCGCCTCTGGTTTGAACGTATCACAGAATATTTGGCGTAGGAATTATTGTATTTACAAATTTTCAACAATTGGTGACACATTTTTAAAGAATTATTGCACCTTTAAATAACAGCAGATCAAGGCAACAAATTTCTTCTTTTTAAGGCCCTGTCTATGAGAAATATTTTCCCATTACTAGAATGCACCAGACCACAACACCTTGGGACCTTTTCCATGGGCCACTGCCTAAGATAGCTCCTGTGCTGGAAAATTAATGCCACTGCAGGCTCCTGTCACATGAAGGTGTCGCCTTTCATTTATTTTGGCTTGTCAACCTCATTTGACTGCTTCAGGATGTAAATGCACACATTTTGCAGTGCGATGCAGGCAGATTTGCTCGACGATCCATCACTAGAGTCCTAACTTTGGTCAGCTTTACATCTTCCTGGGAAAATTTGCTTGGTGTATCAATTAGTTTGTGAGCATGCACATGGTATAATTTCCATCACATTTAGTTGCGCTATTACAGAGAAATGAAGTTCAACTCATTCTTCCAATCTTTCTAAAAAATGCAAGTTCCCTGAACACAAATGAAATCATGCATAAGTATACCTTGAGTACATTGGCAGATTTGACAGGATTAACCTTTTGTGCACTACAGACTCTCATAAGCAGCAATAAGGAAAAGCTTTTTCACCCAGAGGGTGGTAGGGGTTTGGAATACACAACCTGCAAGGGTAGTTGAGGTAGGAAACCTCACAATTTTTAAAATGTATTTGGATGAGCGCTTGAAGTGTCATAACATTGAAGGTTATGGACCTAGTGCTAGAAGGTGGGCCTAGTGTAGGTAAGAACATACTTTTGACAGGAATTGGTAGGTTGACAGGCCCCTTCTGTCCTGTATGATTCTATCGGTTCTATGAGGTGAACGACCTATTCATGTCATGGAAAATTCAATCAGATTACCCCAAAACCTTTCAAATTCGGGAGAAAACAGGCTTAATTTGCAAAATTTCTCCTTAAAATGTAACACCAGAAGTTCAGATATTTTTCTTGTAAACTTGCATTGCCTTCCATCCAAGGCCAATACTGTATATACTTCCAAAGATGTGGTGCCCAAATTTACTCTCTGTAGCTGTAACACTATATTCTACATTCTGTTCTATTACCCTGATGTACTTCAGTAAAGTATAATTTGCCTGGATACAATGCAAACAATACTTTTCACTGCATCCCAGTACATGTGACAATAAATTAAATCAAATCAAAATGTTTTACTTCCAGCCTATATACTTTGGAAGTGTAGCAGTTGTTGTAACGTAGGAACACAGAAGCCAATTTGTGCACTGTAAGATCTTATAAGCTATAAATGATAAAGATCAGATAATCTGTTTTTGTGGTGTTGATTGAGAGATAAATGCTAGTCAAGGCACAGCTTTGAAACAGTGTCATAGGATTTCTTATATCCACCTGACACAGGAAGTGGGATATTGGTTTAGCCACTGATCTAACAAAATGGCACCCATAACAGTGCAACAATACTGCATGGAAATGATAGTTTTCAGAATGCTTTCAAATTAACATTTGTAACTAAAGAAGATGGTCATGATTTTTATTGAGGGAGGAATGCTGTTCAGGATTGTTCAGAATGCTGTTGTTTTTCACCCTTACTCTGGTTTCTTGGGCACATAGTCTATTTGGGCAGACTGAGGGGCTACTGCACTATCAGAGATGTCATCCTTTGGATGAAAGATTAAACCTCTCAGTAAAGTTCTCCATGTCGCGTTGGCTACATTTAATCTTTAACCAGCAGGGGATAGAATCATGCCACATGTAAGACAGCTAATTGAGTGCTGGCCTCTCTAGAGAAAGTCCTGTGAGTATAAGAGTTGGGATGTTATGTTGAGCTTGTACAAGACATTGGTGAGGCTTTTTCTGGAGTACTGTATCCACTTCTGGTCACCCAGTTGTAGGAGAGGGCTCAGAAGAGATTTACCATGATCTTGCCAGAGGAAAGGTTTGAGTTTCAGGAAAGGCTGGATAAGCTGGGACTTTTACATTCACTGTTGGAGGTGAAGAGGTGACCTTATGAAAGTTTATAAAATCATAAGGGGTACAGATAGAGTTAATGATAGTTGCCTTTTCCCTAAATTGGTGTGTTTCAAGACTAGTGGGCATATTTTTAAGGTGAGAGGAGAGAGATTTTAAAAAGCCATGAGGGGGCATATGTTTTATACAGGGGGTGCTTGCATGTGGAATGAGCTTCCTGAGGAAGTGGTGGACGTGGGCACAATCACAGTGTTTGAAAGACATTTGGATAAGTATATGAATGGGAAAGGTTTGCAGGGTTCCGGTAGCAGGCAGGTGGGACTACTTTAGATTGGGATTATGTTTGTCATGGGCTGGTTAGACCAAATGGTCTGTTTCTGTGCTGTGTGACTCTGCAAATCTCTGATTTGAGTACAAGGATGCAGAAGTTACACTGCAGTCATACAAACTCTGGTTAGACCCAATAGAGTACTGTGAGCAGATCTGGGCACCATATCTTAGGAGCTATAATTTGGTCTAGGAGCAAGCACAATATAGGTTTACAAGAAAAACACCATGAGTTCAGATGTTAGGTTATGATGAAAGATTACACAAATTAGGCCTTTTCCTTCTGGAATTTGAAAGGTTAAGGGGCAATCTGATTGAAGTCTTCAAGACATTAATGGAAAAGGGCAAGGTAGATAAAGATAAACTATTTCTGTTGATTAGGGATTCTAGAACTGGGTACCATAGTGTGACGATTAGGGATAGACATTCAGGAGAGATGTCAGGAAGTACTTCTACACACAAACAGTGATAAATAATTGGAACTCTTTCACAAATTGCAGTGGATGCAGGATCAGTTATTAATTTTAAATCAGAGACAGATACAATTTCGTTAAGCAAAGATATTAAGAGACCGGGGCCATAGGCAGGTAGATGGAGTTCAGCCACACATCGGCCATGATTTCATTGATGGTGGAGCAGGCCTGAGAGGCTGAATGGCCTACTCCTCTTCCTATGTTCTTGTGTAAGGAACTCTGTCCCAACTTTGCGAATGAGACACACAAAGGCATCTCATTTCCAATCATCCTGCAAATGTTTCCCTTCACTAAAGTGATAACCTTGATTTCACTTTTAGAGTCATATCATTTCATAAAATAGGCATCATTGCTGCCAGGTTTTGAGGCATTTCATAGAGGATGACTTATGCTGGGAGAGGTTGGTTCTTGTTCTGAATTGCACAGTAGTTATCGCTTTCTTTCACTGAGCAGCAGATTGTATCTTTGGACATGAAATCAGAATTCACAAAGAGTCAGCGTGGAAAGTCACGCTGTCACAAAATAGGCAGGATTTGCCTTTTGCAAACCGATCTTCTTCATCAAATGGAAAACTCAGGAGATTGAAACTTGCTAATGATACCCATTTAAAGAACTACGGCAGGTACGATGGGCTGACTGGCCTCCATCTGCACCATAAACCCTGTGATTTTGTGAACTTGTTGGCTTCGAGTGACTGCTTCTTTGCAGGAAAGGGCTAGGTGTGGATTGTCAACTTTCGGAATAAGGTGGAGGAAAGTAGTGGAGGATAAAACAGTGGTATC
This sequence comes from Stegostoma tigrinum, assembly GCF_030684315.1. Taxonomy (NCBI): domain Eukaryota; kingdom Metazoa; phylum Chordata; class Chondrichthyes; order Orectolobiformes; family Stegostomatidae; genus Stegostoma; species Stegostoma tigrinum. Next base: position 15,212,228 of record NC_081389.1, on the reverse strand, counting down.
CCTGCCTGAGGTTTGTTTAAAGAATTCATTTGCCCATTTTCCCAACTTCTCCAATTGCTCCTTCTCTGGTGTCTCTGGTTAAATGAACCATTTTCCCAGGTCTGCACTAAGGCATTGTGCATCAGTTTGGGGACTATTCCAACTTAAACTGCAACCAAATGCTTTCCAATCCTCAACCTGTGCCCATTCCATGATGAGGTCAGCTGGAGTCCTGGATAGGGAGAGATGAACATAACCTAGGACTGAGTAATCCCAAGCCCCAAATAATGTGGGAAAATATTGCAAGATTGCAAAATTAAGGCCCTCAACATCCAGAAAAAAGGGTCCAACTTTCCACCCAATATTTGAATGGTAAAATGAGAATACTCATGAGTGCTGAGGGGCCTGTTTGCATGCATTAACATTTCAGTATTAACTGTTTTTGCTCCATTTATACGCAGTTTACGTTTGTCCTATGTAGCAAAGAGAGCCTCGATGGCCATGAGTGCTGACATAAAATTTAGAATGGATACGTGGTAGCTCCAGCTCCCCACTAGCTCTGCCAGGCCTTCCTCTTGACTAGCAGTCCCTGAGAAGTCAGGACATCCTCCATGTGTATTTACTGCCTGCATAACATCTCCCCACCAAGCCCTATCCCCACCCATAGAGGTTGGTTTCAGACACATATCAACCTCAGTGCATCACCATGCCACATCTCTGACTCACTCAGAATGCAGTCCATCCACTTGAAGGGTGCAATACGGAGCACTTTGCATTGTAATGCTCATACCAAGCCACTTTGTGTGCAGGGACAGACACCCAACTCATGGTTTGGAGCAGAGTGCATCTCTGGACTTTTCACTTGCTCTCTTAGGTCCCACTCACTATCCGACAACATTGATGCTGATAGAATCCCTGTCTTGCCTGGTTTGCCTCATCTTTTTGTGCATTACCATATTATTCAGAACTTACAGGCTCACTGTATTTTTGCCTTGCCTTGGCCCTTCATTATATACAGCCCATTCCAAACCCATGACCACTGTCATCTCAAAAGACAAGGGCAGTAGATACATGTGAACCTGTAAGTGTACAAGACACACTCCATCTTGACTTGGAAATATAGCACCACTCCTTCAGTGTCACTGGGCCAAAATTCTGGAATTCCCTCCCTGGTTGCACAGTATATGGTCAGCAGCATTTCAAGAAGGCAGCCCACCACCACCATCTCAAGGGCAAGTACAGAGGGCAATAGATTCTGGGCCCAGCCAGCAATGACCATGTCCCACAAGTGAATAAAAAAAGTCTCCTTCAGAAAGGCCTGCATAATATTGTGTCACTCGGGCAACTCTCAGACCAAGGGTGGAACAATTTTATTTATTCAGCTAAACACTGTGCGTAAATACTTCAAAGAGACTTGTTTATCATAGATAAACACAATTGAAGTTTAAGCCATGTGATGAGTTTTCATGACCAAAGGCCCATGGAGTCAGATGTTCCACCTGCCAAGTGCTGCTGGCCAGGGACTAGCATCTCATGTTGGCAGCAATGCCACTGGGCAGGCTGTGGGTGTTGCTAGAAAAACAAGCTCCCGCAGCCCAGGATCAATGACCTCGGCCTCCGGTCAGTAATGTTGGGAGAGCTCGATGGGAGCTGAGTGGAGCTGGTATGGGAAGGAATAGGAGCTGGGAGGTTTCCAACAGTAAGAGCCATGGTGGGGTGATTGGTAATCTATGGCCTCCAACGAACCCCAAGTCTCCGAGTCACAAATCAGGCAGCAAACACCATTGAAAGAGGGGCCACCCCATTTTCACCACTGTGCCTCCCGGAATGTCTCACCAACGTATTCACCTGGGGCACGCAGCTCACTAGTTGTTCAGCTCAGTTGGCTGGGTGGCTGGTTCACAATGCAGAATGAGATTAATAGCATGGGTTCAATTCCCCCATCAACTAGGGTTACCATGAAAGAATCTCCTTCTCAACCTCCCCTCTTACCTGAGGCATAGTTCTAGGTGAAACTACCACCAGTCATTTATCTCTCTTAAGGGAGAACAGCCCTACAGAATGGCTGCTTCACACTGTGTGGTGACAGACCCATCCTCCAGCGCACTAATGCCATTTATTATTGGTCATTTAGGGAACTCAAAACACAGAAGAATGGGATGTCCAACCATGGAGAGGCCAGCTGGGTTTATTTCTGGATGAGATGGGGATACAATGACATTCAGGCACATCAGCATCCCTCCTAATTAAATGCACTTTGGCCCTCAAACTTGCTATGCAAATGGTCATAAACCCCTCCCATTTTACAGTCTCTCGCTGAGACTGATTTTCTTTGTCCCAACACAATAAGTGAAGACTTTGCAGAATTATAATCTGTGAAAGAATTAAATATTGAAGTTCAATGTCATATTTAGGCAAAAGGGATAATCATGCAAGAAGATAATACCACATTAAATTATACAGTTTCTATCTCTGCAAACTTTATTATTCAAGTGTTCATGAAAATAATTTCGTTTATTCAGCTAAAAACTAGTGTGTAAATAGTTCAAAGAGACATGTTTGCTATAGATAAACTCTATTGAAGTTTAAACCATGTGATGAGTCTCCATGTAATTTTAAGTAGGAATCAATTTTTCTTATTTTGCAAGGACGCTCATCATTGTCCGGATTTTTAAACAAGAAATCCTGAAGGATTAGACTTTGCAATGGGATTATACGCTGCCGTGTTTATTTTCCCAAATTCAGGTCTGCATCCAGCTTACAAAAACTATTTGGACAAGCATGTATTTTTAACTTCAAATATTAACCATTTTGTCTCTGGAATTCCCAAATTTCAGCTTCTTGACTCCCCTACTCCAACTTTGTGTGTCACCACATATTTTACACTGATTTAGTCCTCTTTTTCTATTATCAGCGACTGTGAGGCACTGTGTGGTGTACCCACCCAAGAATTGAGTTGAGAATTATGTTGTGTACCTGTGCAAAAAAATAAATACGTCAACTGTGGACTCAATTTCACCAGAGAATCGGCCAGTTGTCAATTTCAGGGGGTTTGATGGAGGGTTTTTCTCTCTCCGGCGAGTTACCTCTTGCTATTCTCTGATGTTCACCTTGTACCACTGCGATGCTGCTTTCACACCATTGTGCTCGCAAGGCAGCCGGGATACTTGCCAATACCGGCATGTTCTGGGATTTCCTCCACCGGTCCCATATTTAAGGTTCATCTGCACACTAGGTGAATGTCTGCCACCAAGAATAGACCTTCCCGGTGCACGTTGTGTGAGGAAAAGTTACTGAGGACACATTGGTGGCATAGGTGACACTTCACTATAAATAGAAGCTCATATTTGTAAATGTAGACAGGGTGGTGAAGAAAGAGTTCAGCATGCTTGCCTTTATCAGTCAGAGCACTGAGTACAGGAATTTGAATATCATATTACAGCTGTACGTGACATTGATAAGGCCACATTTGGAGTACTGCATATAATTCTGGCCACCCAGCTACAGAAAGGATGTTATCAAACTGGAAAGGGCACAAAAACATTTTACGAGGATGTTACTGCGACTGAAGTGTTTGAGTCAGCGGGAGAGGTTGGATAGACTGAGACTTATTTCCCTGAAGCATAGAACAATGAGGGGTGATCTAATAGAGTTTTCAAAAATCATGAGGGGTGTGGAAAGGGTGATCAGCCATGTTTTCCCCATGATAGGGGAGTCCAAAATGAGAAGGCATAGGTTTAAGGTGAATGGGGAAAGATTTGAAAGGGCCTTGGGGGTCAACTTTTTCAGAAAGAGGGTGGTGCATGCATGCAATGAGGATGTGGGAGAGGCAGGTATAATTATAACATTTAAAAGACATTTGGAAAGGTACATGGACAGGAAAGGTTTAGAGGGGTGTGGGCCAAAGGCAGGCAAATGGGACTGATTCATTTTAGGAAGCCTGGTCGGCATGGACAAATTAGGCCAAAGGACCTGATTCTGTGCTGTATGACTCGGTGACTTTATGTATTTCTACTTTACATCTTCACCTAAAATCAAAATACTGTGGAAGTTCTCCTTTTGTCTCTCCACAGATGCTGCCAAGCCTGCTGAGTTTCCCCAGCATTGTCTGTTTTTCTGACATCATCACCAGCCTCATTGACTGTACCTACATCTACAAGAATGAAGCCACATGCATTACTCTTCATTAGTGTTACATTGTGTTTGAACCTGGTCTAACGGAGTCCGACTCTTCTCCTAATGTCCAAAAGATTACTGTTTCCAGGACTGACAATGGTCCAGAGCTGAAACACAATTTAAACTTGTTACAGAGATAGTAGAAACTGCCGATGCTGGAGAATCTGAGATAACACTGTGTGAAGCTGGATGAACACAGCAGGCCAAGCAGCATCAGAGGAGCAGGAAAGTTTGACATTTTGGGTCGAGACCCTTTTTCTGAAGAACGGTCTCGACCTGAAACGTCAAACTTTCCTGCTGCTCTGTTGCTGCTTGGCCTGCTGTGTTCATCCAGCTTCACATCGTGTTATCTCACAATTTAAACTTAGTGAATTTCTGCAAAGCATCTTGTGGTTGATACACACTGCTATTATTGAGTATTGCAGGTGGAGGGAATGGCTGTTTATGGATGTGAGCCAAATGGAGTCAAGCTTAGTAAATATTGTTAGAGCTTCACTCATCAAGCAAGTGCAGGTCACTCATTGGCTCTCCAGCTGGTAGTCAAGACCCTGGACATAAAGCCCAGCCAATAAATAAAGAGAATGGGAGTAGAGGCACCTAGAAGTACATCTGCACAGAATTCCAGATGTAGCGGAACAGGTAGAAAAATTGCCTGAGCGTTTCAATGAAATGCTTTCCTATTTCAATTGAGGTAGAGCAATGAAGAGTAGGATTGTTATCTTAGAACTGAATAAAACACAGTGCTCATTTATGGCTACATTTTGCAGGAGGAATGTGATTGTAGAGAAGAATTTTACTCAGATTTATTTTATTTAGAGGATGACGAGGGGTTTTGAATAAACTGAATAAGAAGGCCTTGATTTCCTTTGTGGACAGGTCAATAGCTGGGGAGAGATGGATTTTAAAAAGTCAATGGTTTCAGAATTAAAAGGAAGTTGGGGAGATTTTACTCCAGCCAGGGAAGGATAAAGTATGGAATTTGTTACCTGAAAGTGTGATATTGAAGGCATAAACCCACAATGCCCTTTAAAAATGCACTAGGATGTGCACTTGAAGTGCCTTAATCCTCGGGGCTATAGACGAAGATTGGACACAGGGATTAAACTTGATTGCTGTTTTCAGATAGCATACAAAGGATGGGCTAAGTGGCCTCTTTCCATGCCATAAATTTTCACTGTTTCAATATAAGTTGATATTCAATGCCTCAGTCCTCACTTTGCCTCATGTGCGTCTCCCCTTCAATCAGAAAGGTACAGTGATTGCTTGTCGTTAGCACTTCTGAAGTGGATACATCTCAAAGCCCCTCAATCAGACTTTTGAGAACATTAGAAGCTCTTTTTCAGCTTGCTCCCTCATCTTACTTCTAGCTTGCTCACTTGGATGCAGTTTAGTTCAACTGCTCTCTTGCCCAGCTCTCTCGTACTCTCACCTGGTCCAGCTCACTTACGCCGAGTCCAGATCACTCAAACACAGCAACCTCATGCCTCTTAAGGAAGCAGACAAAGGAAAGTAGCATGGAAATCGTACTGTAACCAGTGCATTATATCTGCTGTTGTTCACGGTAAATAAAATACAAGTTGATTATACTGCTGATGAAACAGAAATGTTTACAATGTGGCTCACTTATGCTTACTACAAGCTATATATACTTAAATGCAGTGACCTATCCTCTACAAGCAGAAAAAAAACATATTCGGGCATTGTGCTTTTCTCTTGAATTGACTGTAAGTATGGAGGTCAATAGTTTTCTGCTGCATTTTCCATGGTAATGTCATGAACAATCAGAGTGAACTCGCCATCCAATCAGCAGCCTTGACGCACACAGTGTAAAATCATATACCTTTGCAAGCTGGTATCCTTGTGTTTGTCCTGATGAATGCAAGACACAAACTTTCGATAACATACTCTTTGATAACAATACTCAAGTTTTGTATTACCAAGCGAGCTGTGTCTTTGTGTAGGGAGATAAGTAAATAGCAGACGACAAGGTGGAGCTCAATTAGTTGAGCCATATAGTGGCCATAAATTGCACTGCATTGTGACAGTTTACATAGCTAAATTCAGCAGAAAATTTTGACAGCAATTTGCAATGGCTTGTGTTAACTGAAAGTCTAACAGGAATAAGGTCTGTAGAAAGCAATTGCATGTATGTCAGAATTTTTGATAATCTGCTTGTTCCCCTTTGACATTGGGTTTCACGATTTGGTATTGCCTTCACATTGGAAGCTCAGGGATAGTCAGACAGGAAGTAATTTGGCTCCCATTTTAACATTACACATTCCCCTCTTGTTTCCCTGTCTCTATTCTAAATGCCTCTGTCCCTAGTTATCATGGAAGCATTGCCTCTGCAAACCTGCCCTGCTTTAATTAGATCTGGCTGTCAACAATGTGGATGTAGCCCCTCCTCTTGGGGGGTAAGGTGCAATTACAGTATGACAAACCTACTTAGGCAGCTTTCATTACAAATGCACACCTAGGAATTCAGGGTGGGAAATAGATACCTTTCCAGTAATTTGGAAGTTCTGGTTGCTATCAGAAGATTTGAGAGATAGCTGAGCAGGACACAGACTATTATTATTCCTATTAATATTAATACAGTAATGAGTACACTAATTACAATTGTATAAATAAAGACATTTAATATTGGGCTTTCCTGGAATAAGAAAAATTGTAATTAATTACCTTTTTTTGCAGCGTGATTCTGTTGATGTGTTATATCAACCGTACCTATACAGATGTGTAGGTTTGTATTTTTGTCTTCGCATCCTGACAGTATTATCAGACAGGCTGGCTTTGAGGAATTACTGAGCCTGACAAGGCAAGGGACCTGAATTAACATCGGCAGATACACTCATTAACCCCATGCTACTCGAGCAATTGTATCATTTCCACTCTGCATGTTAATTTCTCTTCACTTGCTCCATCGGTTTCGATCACTTTTTCTGAACTGCCACCACTGATTGTATCATCAGTACTCGCCATTTGAGTTAACCTAATAAATGGAAAAATATAAATATGAGGTAATAGAATATTCTTTGCACACACCTAACAACGCAAGAGACAGGTAAATGATGCACTTATATCTATTTCTAGACCTAGATTTTCTGGAGTAAGACCCAGGGTTTCTGATCAGATACAAAATCAAGATCAAAAATCACACCAGGCCATGTCACATCCAACAGGCTTATTTGAAATCACAAGCTTTCAGGCACTGCCCCTTCAGAAAGCTTGTGATTTCAAATAAGCCTATTGGACTCTAACCTGGTGTCATGTGACTTTTGACTTTGTCCATCCCAGTCCAGCACCAGAACCTGCACATCACAGAATCAAGAGGCATTGCTTTGTAAGAGTCCCTGCTCAAGTTGAGTCATTGCTTGGAAATTTAAAAATCTGCACAGGAATTTCCCAGTTTTTAAACTCTGCCTATTTAGTTCCATCCAACAAAAGGAACACAAGATATTTGGGAAGTACTTCGATGAACACTTGAAATGCCGTAGCCAACTGTTGGAAAATTGGATTGGAATAGAGAGTTGCTTGATGACTAGTATGGACATGATGGGCCGAATCACCTTGATTTCTGTTGTAAAGTCTTTGCGACTGGGTGGCAGGTCAGGATTGGTAAATGTAAATGTTTTAAACAGATGCTGGACTTTGCCGATGTGGCCTTTGTACCATCAAAGACATTTTCAAAATCTATTTTTAGAGCAATGTCTCGTTTGAATCCAGAATGCATTGCCACATAGAATTATGGAAACAAATTCTTAATCGCATTCAAAGGGGAAATAGACTTAATTTTTGAAGGAGTTTAAACAAGCGCGGGATTTAGAAAAAGAGTTAGGCCTCACATGGCTTGTGGAAAGAGCTAGAACAGACTTTGTGGGCCAAATGATCTCTCTCTGGTCTGTGTCACTGTGTGATTCCTGACCCACTGTCTTTACACAGCCCAAAGAAAGTGATTACAGTGTCAGCATTCTAGTCCAGACACACTGACAGGAAGCTGGGACCAGTTTCCTTTTCTTTTTCCCAACCAGTTTCTATATAATTCCGTTCCTTTGAGCCTTGAGCTCACTGGCAGGGAGATGATTTGCTTCAAACGGTCTTCCATATACTATTATTCTATACTAATTACATGTATTCCCAGGTGAGAAAAACACAGTCAGGGCCAACCATGCAGTAAATACTGCAGTGCCTTATTAGCAAGCAACTTCAAAAGCCCATTTTCACTGGGCTGAAAAGAGAAATTCTTGTTGACATAAAGCCTATTGGAGAAGATTTTCCATCCTTTCCCCCAGCTCCCCCCTCCTGGAATCACCTTATGCTTGCAGCGGGAGATAGCAACTCTGTTAAGAAGAGGTTGGAGCTTGATAAAGCAATGCAATTGCATGCAGCTTAATTTGACAATTGATGAGCAAGAGTATTGATGGACGGCTTGCTTTGATCAGCGGGAAAGGGGACGTGACCTTTCGTCACATTTGGGTTCTCCTGCAATGAGGATTGATTGACATTTACATCCCATCTCCAGCTGATGAAGATGTGAAGCCTGTCTGTGAGGCTGACAGGAGTGCTGTGTGACAGCTGTTCAATTAATCAGTCCACCGCTTGGCAAGAGTACAGACCCAGCCCTCCAACATTACCACTACCCCGCCTCTTCTGCTCCAACTCCAGCCCCGTTCCCATCACTCACCTGCCTCCTCACCCCTCAACTCTCAGGGCCTCCTTTGCAATGATATCTCCCCAAAACTACAGCCGATTGGAACTTGGTGGGCTGATATGTGCCTCAGGGTCTTGCCCTGTCCTTTTGGGTGTGGCAATAGGCAGTCTGAGATGGCGGTTGGGGGTGTTGGAAGCAGTCTTTGGGGAAGGAAGGATGGAGGTATTGGGGGGAGGAGGGATTGGGGTTGCGGGGAACAGTGTAACATTCCAATTTCTATTATTTTCATATACTCCCTAAGCCTGTGCATGCTAGTGCGCTGTTCTATTTGAAAGGGCGTCATGCGTGAAACACAGATCCCATGCTCTCCTGAGGTCTACAGGTGCCCTCTTCCTGACAAGGGCCATTGGGAGTTCACCCAGGACTGGGATTTTCCATGGCTCCTTGAAATCTCCTCTGTCAGACTCAAAGGCTCACAGCTTTTACTGGTATGTTAATGGTATACACAGTAAACACTGTTTAATTAGGTACCCAGATCACTAATAGGGGCACATGTGGTGCAGTGGTAGTCCCTACCTCTGAACTAGGAGGTCCAGGTTCAAGATGCACCTGTTTGAGAAGTCATAATAACTCTAAACAGGTTGATTAAAAGACGTAGAGCAATTTGGAGAGACTCACATTCAAGGCCATGTGGTTCAAGAAAAGGGCTTGGAACATGGCCAGAGTTTCTCCACACAGCCTTGAATCCTGCTTGATTGTACCCGTGGATCTATAGAAAAGTAAAGTAATCACAGTCCCACTCTCTCATTCGAATGAGACGACTGACTGTGGAGTGACTTGAGACTCGTCACACCTCAGGTAAAGAATGAGGCCAAGAAAGTGCAACCTCCATGGTGACCCCAGGTGACGTGGGAACAGAAACCACACTATTGGCATTGCTCTGTATCGTAAACCAGCTATCCGGGTTAACCCACCCCCACATGCCTCTGGAATCCCGGCAGAATAGAAGCAGGCCATTCAGTCAACACCAACGTTCCAAAGACCACCCCACCCAGACCCACTCCCATACCATAATCCCTGTAACCCTGCATTTCCCATGGTCATTCACTTAGCCTGTGCCTCTTTGGACCCTGGGAGGAAGCAGAGCACCCAGGGGAGACCCATGAAGACACAGAGAGAACGTGCAAACTCCACAAGACAGTCACCCGAGGGTGGAATCAAACCCAGGTGCCCTGGTACTCTGAGGCAGGAACGCTACTGAACCACCGTGCCACCAGAGTTAATTCTTGGTAGCATGTAATCAAAACCTCCATCCTTCATTGCAGTGCCCCCTTTGAGAGGTGGTCACCCATTCACTTAGCTTGATTGGGGTTACGTTGGGTTCAGTGATTTATTAAAATAGTTCAAAGGGAGGTTGTGGCCATTAGCAGGCCCAGGAGGGGCTCATGACACCCTGTATCTCTTTCTTGCTTACATTCAGAACCTTGGAACAGAAGCACTTGGTGTCCATTGGTCATCAGGCCTCCCGGTGGGCACTGCCAGTACTGCAGCACGTCTCAAAAAGAATTCTTAATTTCATTTATGATAGCAAGGTGTGGAGCTGGATGAACACAGCAGACCAAGCAGCATGAGAGGAGCAGGAAAGCTGACATTTCGGGCCTAGACCCTTCTTCTCCAGCATCTGCAGTTCCCACTATCTTTTAATTTCATTTGATAAGTTTCCTTTGAAATCTTGACGGTTGGTGCGGCACCTCTCACAGGCACTGTCACATTTTATTTTGGATTGATTTGAATTGTTTTAATCAAAGTAATGTGAAGTTGAGAAACGGAAACAGAAATTGCTGGAGAAACTCAGCAGATTTGTGGAGAGAGAAAACTGAGTTAACGTTTCAAGTCTGGTGACCCTACTTCAGAAAGTGAGACTGCCCTAACACAACGATTAGTTGAAAGGAAGCAGATATCGAATGCCACATTCTGTAAGCACTGGCAAGTCCCTGTGTTGCAAAAGGGGTTCCATTCTCAGTCCATTCGTAAGCCAATTCCTATACAAGTCGAAACACAATGCCGGATGATTGAAAATAGCTGTTCCTAAGTACAACAAGAGTTTGTGCATTAGATCTTTAAAATTACATCTCTGTGTGGGATCGTTTTCGTTAGTATGAGCTTATGAAGGGGACCACCCCTGTTAATGAATTATCATGAAAGCTATTGATGCCTGATTTCATACTTGACAGATTTGTTTGGCATTGAATTATAACAACTGTCTGTGTGTTAGAGACAGACAGAAAGTGATGATATTTCCCTGAGTAGCCAATCGCTGACCAGAGTACACGTTCACTATTTATAGGATTCCTCCAGTGCAGAAATAGGCCATTCAACCCATTATGACTGCCATCCTATCTCTGAAAGGCATCCCACCTAATCATTATAAACCCACAATTCCTAGAGCTAACCCACTTAGCCTGAATACCCAGGACACTATGGACAATTTAACATGGCCAATCCTTAACCTCCACATTGTTTGATTGTGAGAGGAAACTGAAGCACCAAGAGGAAACCCACACAGACACAGGGAGCATGTGCAAACTCCACACAGACAGTCATCTGCAGGTGGAATTGAACCCAGGTCCACTAGAGATGTGAGGCAGCAGTGCTCACCACTGCGCCACCTTTTCAATAGGGATGGTGGATAGACTCATGGAGCTGGTAAAGGCATGTCAAAGGCCTTCCAACTTTCAAAAAACACACAAGGCTTCACTAGTTTTTACTTAAGTCGTCTTCAGCAGCCAGTTCTGCACCTCTGCCTTACAACCACTCTTCAAAAAAAGGACAAAATAATCTTTTAAGGTGGCAGGATTCTCACAATATAGAGAATATTATTGGACTTATAATTTAGAGCCCTGACTAATATTTGAGGTGATGTGGTTTCTGATTACGCAATGGCATTTGCCGAAATTTGAATTCAATAAAAATCTGGCATCTGAAGAAAAAGCTAGACTGTTGACAACCATGTCACCACTGTCAATTTTCATACAAAACAATCTGGTTGTACTAGTGTCCTTTAGGGAAGAATATCTGCCAACCTTACCCCGTCTGGCTGACACACAACTCCAGACCCACAGCGATGCAGTTGCCTCTTAACTGTCCTCTCAAATGATCTAGGGAGGGCAACTAGTGATGGGAACCCAACAACAGCCTTGCCAGTAATGTCTATAATGCAGCAGAGGAGTTAAAGCAGAGTTAAAGAAGTAATAAGGATTACTTGGGACAAATCGCCTCATTCTCTGCTGCTGTTTCAACGTAGCTCAATGTAATTTCTCTGAAAAGAATGGACAAACTCAATGTGGGTTATGCAAAGAATTTCAACAGGTTGACATCCAGCATTCAGGCTTGCTGCTTCAATTTTTTATTTGAAAGATTGTGTTTCAATGGAGAGAACAGTCCAGGAATTGTTAGGAGCAGGACCAATAGATGGAATTAATGTGTGTTTTACAGATAATATCCAAGCACTATGAAAGGCCACTAAATTTAATGATTTACAGACACACCTTACAGACTGCAATATTTTTCAACTTTGCAATGAGGTTCTGATTAAAAGCCCTGAATCCAAATATGTTTATTTGAGACAACCTTTTAACAGTTAGATGTTGTCGTGGGACTATTCATTAAAAATTAACTGAATTAGCCCGCAATTTCTTGGTCACCATCTTTAAACTGTGTATTTCTCTCAGATATCTTATCAATTGTTGCTTCATAATGTATGATATTCTCATGCATGTCTATTTCACAGAGGTAATATATTGAAATTGCACTATTTTACAGAGGTGCTGCCTTACAACTGCTCACTTTATAGTCCTCTTTTTAATTACAGAGTTGAAATACTCCTGCGTTCCTCTTTCACAGAGATCTAACACTTTTATATGTATATTCTATATAGGTTTAATACTCCTTTACGTTCATTATAATCCTGCTGCTTTATGCACAGTACAAAGCTCCTCAATATATTCTTAGATGCATATTTTAAATTTTGTGACAGACAATTGGTTTGCCTCTTTCTAATTCTCCCTGGGCTCTCTCCAATGACATTGAACTGCAATCACCTGTGTTGCAGCCTCATTCCTTCTTGGTGCAATTCATTCTGTTTCACCTTTACGTGGCATTTCTCACATGCCACATGGGCAGGTGGAGATGGAAAAATTCTGAACTGAATTCATTGGAGAATGTCAGGAGGGAAAACTTCTCCCAGGATGGAAAAATGAACAAGTTTCCCTCACATCTGGCAAAGCACAAACTTAAAAGTCTGGGGACAGGAAAATGCTTATTTCTAAAAGACAATCAGAATGATCGACCTCCTATTTGCACCCCCGATGGATTGGAGCATCTTGAAATTCAACTGCTGATTTTTAATCTGTGTAGAAAGATTTGATGTGACTATTATGATTATTGGACGGTGCATGTTAAAAAGTACCGACTATGTTCTTTAGACATCCACTGTCTTCTCCTATATGGCATCAAAAGCAATCCGTTTATACTGTCTCAGAGTTAATGTCATGGCTAGGGAAGGTATGATGACAGAGTGTCATAGCTGTTCACATTCATTCTTTTTTCAGATAAGTAATTCTGGTAAATGAGTGGAACACCAATGCAGGTTTTTGTTTTAATACAGGGCGCTATGCTTTCCAGAATAGCAGTAATTCTCCTGTCCACAAAAAAATGACCTTGAGCTTCCAGTTGCCTGTCACTTGAACACACCATCTTGCTCCCTAGCCAGCGTTTCTGTCTCGGGCTTTTTACAGTGTTCCAGCAAGCTGGAAGAACAGCATCCACTTGGGGTTCTGAGGAAGGGTCACCAGACCCGAAACATTAACTCTGTTTTTTTTTCTTCACAGATGCTGCCAGACCTGCTGGGTGTTTCCAGCAACTTTTGTTTTTGATCCACTTGGGGACCCTGTAGCCTTCAGGACTCAATGTCGAATTCAATAAATTTAGGGCCTGAGGCACCTTTATCCATGTTCTTTACTTATCCTCTCGTCCCAGGTCACATCATCACAAGGACTCCTACCACAACCAACCCATTGTCAGCTAATAATGGTCCCCATTAGCAGCTATTGATTCTCCCAGGATGATCTTTACTCATTCCCTTGGCTGCCCAACTGTTCTGTCTCTCTGGGGTCAATTTTTACCTATTGTTTACTCCCCACAGCACCTCCACCCCCTCTCCAACCCCACCATGTCTTCGTATAAACTGAGCTACAACCAGTTCTGAAGAAGGATCACTGAACCCACAACAGTAACTCTGCTTTCCCTCCACGAGTGCTGCCAGACTTGCTGAGTTTCTCCTGCACTTTCTGTTTCTTGTATGAGATTAATACAACAATGTATACCAGAGACCTGCTTTTATTTTGCAGATAAATAGATGGAATTTAAATCCCCTGTTTGGCTGGTTTGAGCTGGGTGGGCTATTTAAAAATTTGAATCCCAACCCTCCCAAGCTGTTGAGAACAGGCAGCTAAAGTCTCCCAGAGAATGAGATAAACAGAGGACTCATCGACAACTGTTGAACTTAAGTCCATTGCTTTCTAGTTTAAATTAAGAAAGACTTTAATAATGACTACTACCTTATTCCTTTATTTGCCTACTTATTCTATGAAGGTAATGCTTAACTTTTTAACTTTGTTTCTCTTCCTATTTTGTACTTCAGTTTCTTTGTACTTGGGTATCTTTGTACATAAGGGTGCAGACTTTATAAACTTTCCATGGCACTCCTGTACTTTTGTGCTTGAGTACACATAAAATTTAAATCTAACAACTCCAGAGTTTACCTTTCCTGGGGACAGGAAAGCTGCTCCCAGGAGGTGGGTTACCAGTTCAAGTGTTGTACTGAGGCTCCATGCCCATGACCTCGACCTCATGACCATTTTAAATTTAAACCAGGCCAATTCAGTTTTCCAGGTATCAGGAAGCTCACCAATTAACAGGAGGCAAATACCTAGGAGGTAAATTGTTTCCCACTTAGCCAACTGGAGCCAAAAGCATACCTATTTCATCTGCCTCCTCTGATAGATGTATCAATCCCCTGACCACCACACCACCCCTCACACCCCCGACTTTGAGACTTCCGATCTACACTGAGCTCGGTTTCATTAGTGTTTCCCAGCTCCACAGTCCTATCAATCTCTACCCCAGTCTTTGCTACCTTCCTCAGCCTTTTCCACTCCACGATTATGGTCTGGTACTGAAGACCTGAGAGATCAATTAACCTCTCCAGCTGGTTGGCAGCAGTCAGATGAAAAATGTTTTATTAAAATTGATATAAGGGGTACGCTTCATCTTCGCTTATAAGTCAAACCAAACTCCCCACCACCCTTTCCAATTTAATATTCAGTCTACAAAGTGTATGTTCTTTAAACACGACGTTGTATATGAATGATGAGCACAATATTTTAAAGTGATATTATGCTCAAATATGTATATAAGATCTTCCTTTGTTCTTTTAGTTATGCCCTTAACTTTTCATTCTGCACTCATCAGGACGGATGCAAGAATGCCAAATTTCAAAGGGAGCAATAATTTATACTGCACAGTGACCCATCCTCTGAAAACAAAAAAGAACATGTCCTAATATTGAGTTTTTTTAAAAATTAAAATTAGGGATAATCATTCCTGATGCATCCTCCATGGCAAAGCCTCAGTCAAACAATTTTTGCTTACTAACAAATCAGCAGCCTATTCTCAGGAAGCAGATGTTGTTGCTTCCTTTGAAATTTGACATTCTTGCACCCGTCCTGATGAGTGCAGGACAAAAACCTTTAATATCACATCTCTCTTTTCAGCAATACTCAACCTCTGTGTTAATCAAGCAATGGTCTTAAAAAAAAACTGAAAGAACTGTCGATGTTGTAAATCAGGAACAAATACAGAAGTTGCTGGAAAAGCTCAACCTGTGTGGCAGCATCTGTGAAGAGAAATCAGAGTTAACCTTTTGGGTCTGGTGATCCTTCCTCAGGGTATAATAATCTCAACTTTAATTCTTATAGGTCATGACATTATTGGCCAATGGATATAATTTTCTTCATTACCAAAAGCATGGGGCGGCATGGTGGCTCAGTGGTTAGCACTGCAGCCTCACAGCACCAGGGACCCGGGTTCGATTCCCGCCTCGGGCGACTGTCTGTGTGGAGTTTGCACATTCTCCCCGTGTCCTTGTGGGTTTCCTCCGGGTGCTCCGGTTTCCTCCCACAGTCCAAAGATGTGCAGGCTAGGTGGATTGGTCATGCTAAATTGCCCGTAGTGTTCAGGGATGTGTGGGTAATAGGGGGATGGGCCTGGGCGGGATGCTTCAAGGGGCGGTGTGGACTTGTTGGGCTGAATGGCCTGTTTCCACATTGTAGGGAATCTAATCATCTACTTTTAATAACTTTCCTTACATCTTATTGTAACAATGATACTCATAAAGGCACTATATGAAATATTCTGCCAGTGTTCCTTGCAGAAGCTCTGTTACTTTTGCCACTGCTTGAAAATGATGCACTTCAGGGGCCAGAAGTGCTGTGGCTCAGCAAAACCCAATTAAAGTTACAGTATCCAATTTGCTGATGATCTACTTGTTAATTTCAGGTCAATTTCATCAGCACAAAATCAAATAACTAGTAATCTCTGTGTATTGATACTGGAAGCAACACTATGATTGAGTTGATTGCTACAGTGAGATGGAATAATTACTGGCATTCAAATTAGGCCAGTGCAGCAGTTCTTTTTATTTAACTAAAGGTGTTTCTAATCTCCTAAAGATTGACAACTTTCTAATGCCTTGCATTAAAATACATCAACGTGACTCCTTAATGACTTGGTTAGTGAATGGGGTGTCTAGTATAGGCACTGCCCAGGAGGTTTCTAAGTTGGTGAGAAAATTGGACTGAGCACAAGATGGAATTAAGGCAAAGACGAAAGAAAAGAAAGGAAAAATTGTGGGATTAATTGTACTTTCAATGCCCCACACTGAACTTCTAAAATTTCAATCGCCCCCTTAAATATTGCTGGACTAGTAATCTCAGAGGATTGGACCAATACACTTGAAACAAAGAGTTTAAATCCCACCAGAGAGACTGATAATTTTAAGTTTGTTTAATAAATTTCAACTAAAATGCTAGTTTTATTGACAGTAGAACTACTGGAATGTCATGAAAATAACTAATATTCTTTAGGGAAGTAAATCTGGTGTCTTTACTTGGTTTGGTCTACATGCGACTCCAGATCCACAGCAAAGTGATTGACCCTTAATTGCCTCCAAATTTGCTAAACAAGCCCCTCAGTTGCAGTAAATGCTTTGTGTAAAAGCAGTCTACATGTACATAGACCAGATGGTTACTCACCACCTTCTCGAGGGCAGTTAGGAACAAACAATACATGATGGCCTTACATTTACATCATTAGAATGTTGTCTCCTGCAGTTACCTTGACAGCAACTTCTCACACCTTAGACCCTCTAAGATCTCCCATCCATATCAATAATCATTCTGTCTCTGAAGTACCTGTTATGATGGTGCAACTTTCCTCATTAGTGCTTCTGAGGTGTCTTCTTTCATTCCTAAACCCACCAATGATTGATTGGTCTCTTGACCATGTCTGTACATTTCCAATACTTCTGCACTCTCCTCTCCCCTTTCCTGTAGGAACCACAAGAGAATTTCTTTAATCCCTACCTTCCACAGCACCAGTATCTGTAATCAACAGATCACTTTCTGGCAATTCTGTCGCTTTTAGCCACCGCTAAATGCATCTTCACACCGTTGCCTTTCGAAGTCCAAAAAGAGCGATTCCCTCAGTAACATCTGAGTTGCTACTTACTCAATGCCAACCACTCCCTTCTCCATGGCATCTTTCCATGCAAATGCAGGCAATGTGCCACTTGATAAAACCAAAAGAACTGTGGATGCTGTAAAGTTCTGAGGCGGGGTCACCGGACCCGAAACGTTAACTCTGTTTTTTGTCTTCAACAGATGCTGCCAGACCTGCTGAGCTTTTCCAGCAACTTTGATTTTGTTCCCAATGTACCACCTGCCTGTTTGGAGTCTCTCTTCTAATTATCCAAGGGCCAAAAAAAATTCCTTCAAAGTGAATCAATAATTTACTTGTATTTTCATTCTTTTCTGCTATATTCACAATGTATTCTCTTCTTCACTGGGAACTGCAGAACATCTCCTCTTCGTAAGAACGGCACTGACTTTTCAGTCTTTTGTCATTTTAATGCAGCAATTTGTTTTTGTGTTAAACTATAAATCCTCTGCCTGTTGCAGAGTTCCAGTGAAGTGCATTAAAGACTTAAGGAACTGCACCTCATCTTCCAACTAGGAATTTTACACCTTTAAGGACTCAAAAATAAGTTCAACATCTTCAGCTTACAAACTCTGAGCTCTATTTTGAACCATTTCCTGAGGTGTCAGTTTGTGTCTTGGGTCTCGTTCATTTGCTTTTGGACAGAAACCTACCTTAGTCAACACCTCCTCTGGACCCATGTTTTGTTTCTTTCCGGTAGTCATTACCACCAGATGTATTGTTGGCTAACCTCCATCACAACAATAACTACATTGGATGTCCTGATGACCAGGGAGTCCGGAACCAGGGGTCACAACCTAAGGATATGGGGTAGTTTATTTCAGATTGAGATGAGGAGAAATATTTTCACAGAGAGTGGTGAGCCTGTAGAACTATCTGTTACAGAAAGCACTGAGGCCAAAACATTGAAGGTGTTCAAGAAGTTACTTATAATTCTTAGGGCTAACAGGATGAAAAGTGTTTTGGTTAAAGCAGGAACAGTCATGCTCATACTGAATGGGAAACAGGCTTAAAGGACTGGAAGGTCTACTCCTAGTTTCTACATTTCTATGGCTAACACTTCAAACGTAATTTAATTTAGAATTTATTGTTATGTCGAGAAAAATACCATGGCACTTGTATTAATAACAGAAGTCATAAGTAAATTGATAAGTAACAATAAAAAGTCAATTTAAGACAAAAGTTCATCATAGACCATTTAATGGCTCCTGGTTTCAGAGGAAGCCCATCAAAAGAAGAAACACAAGACAGAATGAAACCATCAATCCATGATGAGAACACTATGTTGGGATGAAACCGAAATGCTGGCCCTTTGGAAAAACTAGGCCGAAAGCCTTCGCTGAAGGAAACCACCACAGGACAAGACTGCCACCCTGGATGAAAAACGCCACGCCGGGCTGTCGGAACACCACACCAAAAGCATCTGCCAATGCAAACCTCATCCTCTAATGCTGCTTGGCCTGCTGTGTTCCCCCTGCTCTACACTGTGATGTCTCTGACTCCTGTTTCTGCAGTTGTTGCTATCCCTTCATCAGTTGCAATGCATGTTGAGTCCAATGGCCATGAAGACGACAGTACAAATGAGGATACTTCTGAGTAATGTTCACCATTTTTGCAGCACCTTTCCCAACCTCAGGATGTTCCCAGGTTCATTGCAGGTCAAGAAGCATCTTTTGTTGTATAATCAATGTTGTAATGCGGGAACCACAATAGGAATTTGTCAACAACCAACTCCCTCAAATGAAGACATTTTAATAGCGAGATAATCTGTTTCCATATGTAAATAGATGGTTCGATGTTGGCCAGGACACCAGGGAGAATTCTTTTCTGTAGTCTTTTATGTGCATTTGAGAGGACAATATGGAGTTTAATGTCTGATCTGAAATGTGGCACCTCTAATAGTGAAGCAGCCCCTCAATCCTACACTAGAATTGTCAGCCTTGTGAAGAGCTGGGCTATCATAAAGCTACACGTAGTGAATTTAAAGCACTGAATAATGGAGCTGCCTGTGTTTGAGGAAAAGCAGACATGGATCTTAATCACCACAGTATTATAAATTAATGTGATGAGCTCATTATGCTAATGACTTAGTGCCTCAAAAAGAAGTTGTTTGCCAACTACAAAGTAAGACGGTTTGTTTCTGGGTCATCACTGTGAACTGTCTGAAATATGACTAGCAATGTCATAATACAAGTTTGATGAAGGAAAAAGGAGTGTAAATATCTTCTAATAGAGCCTTTCCTTAACTATGCTGTCTCCTCTCAATTCTCATGTGTTGTAGTTTCTAATGTTTTAAATTATACATTTGGATTCGAGCAATTGAGTAAAACACCATGTGGTTGGGAGATGTTTGTTTCCTCCAGTGATCTCTTGCCCCTTTTTGTCCTTGAATTCCAGATGCACCAAGTAGGAAGTGAATTCTCCCCATGGATTTGGATAACTTCCTCCCTTCCACTCCTATTAAAGAACCCCTTTTATGTGTTCTCCTTCAGACTTCTCGCACCTCTACTTAATTCAAGATGCTTAACTCAGTTGTTAAGACTGTAGGGAGTCAGGCTTCTGTTGCCTGTAAATATGTCACCGTTCCTTTAGTGTCATTGGGTCCAAATCCTGTCGTGGTCCTATGGAATGGCGGAGCATAAGTAAAGGGCAAATGGCCTGCTCCTGTTCCTATTTCTAATGGCCTTATGAACACAGAGGGGTGGAAATATCATGAGCATAGACTGCAAGGGGAGAGGAGCAGCATATGTGGGTCTAACTAGATAAATTAAATTTTGGATGGTGCTGAGAGAAGGAACAGGCTATGAGCTATGGCATTAATTTTGGTAACACTTTGGGCTCTCCCAAACAACATAACTCATATGTTTGTGCAATTTTGTGACAAAGTGGTTTTAGTGACAGGCGTAGTGTCGATCTCAACAAGGCTGTACTGCAAGTAAAATGTAATTACTGAATGCTGTGTAGTGAATTTCTAGTCTTCAAATGTTCTCATTGCAGTCTGCTGAAAACTAAAAGCAAAGAATCTTGACATCTACTTTCACTATGTGACCAGACATTTCCAAGCAGTTGCAGTCTAGTAAGTGTAACCAAAGTGCAGTGAAGCAATGTTTGCTGCCAAATTGTAACCATTGTATCATATTATGATTGGGATCAACTACGTGCGGGATCTCACCATAGAATAATTTCACTGCCTTTGCACCATACAGGCAACAATGTGAATGGGAAGATGCTATCTTGTACGTATTTTCAAATCTTGGTTGAATGTCCAGTTTTCATCAAAATAGGGGAAAAGAATGCACTAGACAACACCATCTCAAAGTGAAAGGGGCTACAGTCTCTCACTGTGGGAAGAATTACTCATACTGATTCCTTTCTGTTTTATTGTGAAGTGGGCAAGCTGGGGTTGTTGAGGCCTTATTTGGCACCCCAAATACGAAAGGGAAATGAAATGAAGGGCCATTTGGACAGCTAACTAGGCTATGCACTCTCTCTTGGTTCAGAGTCACTGACTGTGATGTGTTCATTACATTGCATAACTCATGTTCTCTGAACAAAGAAACCATTTATCACCCACACCTGACCCTATTTAATAACCAAGCATGTGGAAGCAAGTCCTGGACATTTTGTTAATGTTCAGTCCCTGAACAAGTTGACAAGGGATGAAGACCTTGAATGGATTTCATGCTCTTTAGCACTTGCACTGTGAAGTAGCTGATGTCTTCCTCCCTAATAATACTCCAGAGGAAGATAGAGGAGGGGGTGAGCTCAGTTAATTGGCAATCCAATTGATTGTGTGTACAGTGTGAACATACAATTTAAAGATTTTTTTGTCACTTTGAAAATATAGCACATACCCTTCAATAAATACATGTCCCACTTTCATGGTTAAGAAGAAGCCACCAAAAAGTGATGTGAATAATTCCATTGTGAGCATTTCCCTACCTTGATACATTCCTCTGAATTGAATGGTTTCCCTGGTAATATCTCAAATGTTAATTGCGTGTGTAATGTCAGATTACGTTGATGGCCTCTATTATTTCAATGTTTATGCATATGTCACCTGTTTCAGCATCTTGTTGTAAACAAGTCATTTTGACTTAATTGAGTTCTGCTATAAAACGGCGGACTAAATCGATAACCAAGTTATGAGCTGTAATCTACTTCTTTTTGGATCCTGAAACTCAAATGTCAAATTGTTAAAATAGTCCTGAATATTTGGAGGGTGGGGAACACCTAAATAACTTGGTGCCTCCATCCTGGAAATGAAATAAAAACATTTCCACTTACAACAACTGAATTCCAGTCATCTCCTGGAATCCAGGCATAATTCTGGCTTTAAATCAAAGTGATTAAAAAGGCTTCTTTATGACCCCCCCCCCTATGTAGGGCTAATGTAGGGCGCTTTGCTCGATGAGTCTTGTTTGCTTTAAAAAACACTAGCTTTAACAAAAAAGAAAGATGCTTGGCAAATTGTTATCTGGCAGTCATCCATATGCAAAGCAATTTGCATTTGAATGTGGCTTTGCTTGTCCAACTGGTTAGCTACAACGATAAGATAGAAGTATTCACACATTCCTTTTCTGCTGGGCGACAAATATTGTCCCTCTTTTAAATGATGCGTGATTCATCTTAACAAGGCATATAACTTATCCCTTGAATATGTGCTCATCATTAAAGCTATGCGTCATCTTCTCGTATCTGCGGGGTCACACATTCGCCTTTGAGTCAGAAGGTTATGGGTTCAGGTTATGATTCAGAAGGTTATGAACCCGAAACTGAGGGTTGCCACTCCTAAATGTTTGAAGGGTGGGAAACATCTCCAAAATGTTGTGCCCACATCCTTGAAATTAGAAATTAGAAACCTTTCCTCGTGGACAGAAAAAAAATTCCAAATACTGAGGATGCTGGAAATCAGAAACAAAAATGGAAAGTTTTGGGAAAACTCTGTAGGGAAAGTACAGAGTTAGTGTTTGGAGTCCAGTAAGACTCTTATTCTTCAGTTGTGAAGAAGAGTCATGATGGACATGAAATGTCACTCTGTTGCTCTCTCTCTACAGATACTGTCAGACCTGCTGAGTTTTTCCTGTACATTCTATTTTCATTTAAGAAAACAGTGGCATTAACAAATAAATGGACTGGTAATACTGGAGCTCCATTTTGAAGTATACGGGTTGGGCCAATATATGTCATTTGCAAATTTAACATTTAAATCTTTCCCTCAGAGTTTCCTCTGAGGGAGTGCAGCACTGTCACATGTGCTGCCTTTGGGATAAGATATTAAGCCAAAGCCTCAATGAGCAGCCCTCTCAAGTAGTTGTAAAAGATCTCAAGGCAGTATTTTAAAGATCAAAGGAGGTCTGCAGCATTTCTCTCCATAGAGCATCAATGTAGATGATCGGGTCATTATTGCATCTCCATTTATGGGAGCTTGCTGTGTGAAATTTCGGCTGCCATACTTCATACATTACAGAAAAACATAATTTAATTGGAGTGTTGGGATGGCCAGAGATCATGGGGGACAATCAATATATGCGGATCTTTCTTACTTAAGTAAAGTAAGGGAAAAGTGCACTTTCCACATTGGTGACATTGTAGGTGCTGATCTGAGGAGCTATGTCAACAAACATAAACAATACAAGCAACAGTGAACAAAAACAGAAATTGCTGGAAAACCTCAGCAGGTCTGGCAGCATCTGTGGACAGAAAGCAGAATTAACAGTTTGGGGTTCAGTGTTCTGAAGAAGGACTGCTGGACTCAAACGTTAACTCTGTTCTCTCTCCACAGATGCTGCAAGACCTGCAGAGTTTCTCCAGCAATTTCTGTTTTTTGTGGAGAATAAGAGGAGGCCACTCAGCCTGTGTAGCAGCATAAGGAGCTCCAATTAGTGGTAGAAATGCTTAGTTGTAGCGATGTAGCTTAATAATTGACAATTTCTGGGGAGTTGCCACCTAAAGGCATGATGTATAGTACATTCCATTGAAGAATGAGGAACGTCGAAAACAAATTTAACCTAGAGAAATGATTCAGTTGACTGAATGCAAAAGATGAAGCTCCCTTTCCATCATTGCAAGAACCGATTTTGATTCTTTTTCTAATGAGGCTCACTCGAATTGAGAAGAAAAAAAGAATCAGTAAGCTTCCCTTCCTGTTTTGACCATCAGCACAGGCTGGAAATAAGCATCAGTTCAGTCCGCATTGTAATGGGGAAGACAGATCATGATGCAAAAACAAAATTTGATGGAAAATTTCAGCAAGTGCGGCAGCATCTGTGGAGAGAAAGCAGAATTAACGTTTCGGATCCGGTGACCCTTCTTCAGAACCGATCGTGATTTTGTGGGTTAAGACTTCTATTGATTTGATTTTATTATTGTCACATGTACATAGGTATAGTGAAACGTTTTGTTTTGCATGGAGTACTGGCAGATCATACCATACAAAGTGAATTCTGGTAATAGAACAGAGCGAACAGCACAATGTTACAGCTGCAGAGAAGGTGCATAAAGAGAAGGATCAACATTACATTTAAAATTTGAAAGGTCCATTCAGAAAACAGTGGGAAAAACATAAAAACAGTGGGGAAGAAGCTGCTGGAACTGAAGGCTGGAAATTAGACATTTCAGCAAAATTTTGGAAAAGTACAGAGTGGATGAAGAGCAAGTTAGGACTCCACACCAACTGCAGAAAGAGGGTGGTTTAAAGAACTAACAAATGACCTACTCCAAGATAGTTAAAAGCTGAGAACAAGAAAACCTTAACCTAATTAACTTAAAGCTATCTCAAAGCACTTCTCAGCTCAAGAAATAGAACAAAGAACAAAGAAAATTACAGCACAGGAACAGGCCCTTCGGCCCTCCAAGCCTGCACTGATCGAGATCCTCTGTCTGAACCTGTCATCTATTTTCTAAGGATCTGTAACCCTTTGCTCCCTGCCCATCCATGTGCCTGTCCAAATATATCTTAAAACACGCTACGTGTCTGCATCTACCACCTCCGCTGGCAACACGTTCCAGGCACCCACCACCCTCAGCGTAAAGAACTTTCCATGCATATCTCCCATCTACTTTCCTCTTCTCACTTTGAACTCATGACCCTTAGTAATTGAGCCCCCCCCCCCCCCCAACTCTGGGAAAACGCTTCTTGCTATCCACTTTGTCTATACCTCTCATAGTTTTGTAGACCTCAATCAGATCCCCCCTCAATTTCCGTCTTTCTAATGAAAATAATCTTAATCTATTCAACCTTTCTACATAGTTCGCACCCTCCATACCAGGCAACATCCTGGTGAACCTCCTCTGCACTCTCTCCAAAGCATCCACATCCTTTTGGTAATGTGGCGACCAGAACTGTACGCAGTACTCTAAATGTGGCCGAACCAAAGTCTTATACAACATGACCTATCAACTCTTGTACTCAATACCCCGTCTGATGAAGGAAAGCAAGCCATATGCCTTCTTGACCACTCTATTGACCTGTGTTGCCGCCTTCAGGGAATAATGGACCTGAACACCCAGATCTCTCTGTTCATCAATTTTCCCCAGGACTTTTCCATTTACTGTATAGTTTGCTCTTGAAGTTGATCTTCCAAAATGCTTCACCTCGCATTTGCCTGGATTGAACTCCAAAATACTTTAGTAGTTGATTCCACATGGTAATAGAAGGTACATGGAAGACAATCAATCTACAGCAAGCTCCCAAAACAGCAATGTGACCTTGTTTAGGTGGCATTGTAACTGGGAAATTGTCGTATAGAAAAATGAAACAAAGAAGGATCACGGGACTCAAAATGTTCACTCAACTTTCTCTCTACTGAAGTTGCTCGACCTCCTGACTTTCTCCAGCAGTTTCTATTTTTGTTTGGAATATTGGATCCGTTTTCTCATTCATGGAATGCGAACATCTTTAAGTAGTCCAACATTGATTGTCTATCCCGAGTTTATCAGAGCTTAGTTAAAAGTCAGTCACATAAAGACCATACCAGGTAAGGACAGATGATTTCTCTCCCCTTCAGGCTAGTTCTTTATTCCAGTTCTTTTTTAAGAATTGACTCAAGTTTCTCCATCTGCCATGGTGAGATTTGAACCCATATTCCTTAACCTGGGGTTCTGATTAACCAGTTCAGTCATATTCCTGCTAGACCACTGCATGGCTGTAAATGGAGAGCAATTCAGTTGTGTGCACCTTGTCATGATACCACAGTCTCACTGCTCATAAATGATAATATGATGAAGTACTTTTAGAATATTTCTTCATTTCACCACAATAAAATGTGTGTTGAAATCCACCTTTTTTTAATCCATGAGGGTTATTGCAATTTTAACATCGGGAGCCTGGCAATTGTCCCAGATAGGGAGGGTCCAATTCTACATCTTTGTCAATGTGCGCAGTTCCAAAGGACAAAGCTGAGGACTCTCCTTTGATCAGCTCGTGCATCCAAATGAATGAGTTGGAAATTTAGGGATCACAGGGTATAATTATTATAGCGAAATGAGCAGGTTGGAGACGTGTCAGTGGCCACTCAGTGGGTAGCTCTCTCACAACAGGTTTTATAGAATCAAACAGTCAAGGCTCGATTCCCATACCAGGACTTTGTGGTTACAGAATGTGGATTTGTAGTGTAGTCAAGCAGGCTGATTTTAACAGAAACTGCTGGATAAGCTGAACAAGTCTGGCAACATCTATGAAGAGAGAGAAACAGAGTTATAGAGGCTTACAGCATGGGAAAAACAGGCCCTTTGGCCCAACTCATCCGTTCCAAGCAGATTTCCTAAACTGAACTAATCCCATTTGACTGCATTTTCCCATATCCCTCAAAACCTTTCCTATCCAACTATCCTTCCAAATGTCTTTCAGATGTCGTAATTGTGCCAGCCTCTACCACTTCTTCTGGTATAAACACAGCACCCTCTGTGTGAAAATGTTGCCCCTCAGGACCCTTTTAAATCTTTCCCCTCTCAATCTAAAACTCTGCCCTCTAGTTTTGGACTCCCCCACCTTGGGGAAAGGTCCTTGGCAATTCACCTTATCTGCGCCCCTCATAATTGTATAAACCGCTACAAGGTCACCCCTCAGAGTTAACATTTTTTTAAATCCGGTATGGTTTCTTCCGAACTGAAAGGTGTTGGGAATTATTTTTTTACTTTTGACAGAAAGGCCCAGGGCAAAAGACAGAGGGAAATACAAACTGAAAGAACTGTGGATGCTGGAAATCAGAAAGAAAAACATAAGTTGCTGGAAAAGCTCAGCGGGCCTGGCAGCATCTGTGGAGAGAAATCAAAGTTAACATTTCAGTTTGAGTGACCCTTCCGTAGAATGTTACAGGGACACTGAGAATGTTTATCTTTTCAGATGAGGCATTAAACCCAGGCACCAGTGCTTGTTCTTGTTGGACCCATGGCGCTGCTCAAAGTGGAAGACAGAATTCTTCTGATATTTTGGCCAAATCTTTAGTCACTTAGCCAATATCATCAAGGACAGATAAAGGCTAAACAGGTTGGGACTCTACTCACTGGAGCTTAGAAGAATGAACGGTGATCTCATTGAAATGTTTAGGATGCTTAAGGGGCATCTATCTTAAGGAGATAGATCGATAATTGATCAGTAGGGGAATCGAGGGTTGAATAATAATGACAAGAAAGTGGACATGAGGATCATCCAGGGTCCTACTGAATGGAACAGCAGGCTTGAGGGCCTGAAATTGAGTAATTCAGACCAGCACTGCTTGCAGCGGACAGAGTGGCTGGCACATTTGCCAACCTAAAAACACCCGCCACACTAGAGAATAACTCAGTGAAATGTTCCAAGATATTCCTGAGGCGTGATTGTAAATTTAAGCATTTCTTTCGACCAACAAACTCGCTCTTACTTTGAAACAGATTGCAGCTGTACGTCGGGAATCTAACAAGGGCCGCCTGAGGTCTAACTTTCCTGCAACTCCGGGGTAGTTGGATCAGCATATGAAATACTTTGGGCTGACCCAGCAACCGTGATGTGTGAGGTGAATAAATAGCCGAGACTCAGTTACACAGCTAGTAACTTAATCTACGAATTGAGGTGACCTCATAAACAGAGAGAGCAAAGCTATAAATATCATCTCAAATCCCCATGACTCGGTTGCAGCCTTTAACCCTCTCCCAAGTGCCGTCGCTCAGTCTGAATATATATGTATAATCGAGTTTGTGTGCACATAGAGTTGAAAGTTCAAATGTTGGCTCCTTTGTTGAATGTTCTGAAGCTTTGCTGCTGTCCCTGTAAACTTGCTGGAGTCTCACTACTGTGATAAATGACTTTAAACATAGGCAGGTTTTTTTTTCTCCCTGCAGAGACAGTACATGGATAAATGACTCTTGTGCAAGACTGCAACATTGTTTTACAATATCATTAATGAAAGTTTATCAGGAACAATCTGCAGGATGTTTTCAAAAGAAGGGGCAATGCAAAGTGAGATGCAATCAGGTTTTCAGATTGTGGCCCATGTCATCCTCATCTTTATCAATTTTATTCCACATACTAAATAGGCTGTTCTTTCTCAGTTTGGGAAGGAAAACTCACAGTGAGCCATCATCTGAATGAAACGTGAAATAATAACAAGCTGGGAAAAAAAAACAAGCCTGGTGTGTTCAAGGAATAAGACGGTGGCAACATAAAATTACCATAGTCCGACTAGACCATAGGGCTGCTCACTGATCAGAGAGAGAGAGATGGCTGGCGGTGATTTAACCTGAGGGTCACCACACCTCAGCTGAGGGGTGAGTTTGAGATGGAGAGTCCTTCATTGTAAGTTCAGCTGGCCTGGGAATTGAACCCAGAGCATTCCCTGGAATTCTTGATTCATAGTCTCGTGATAAAGCCACTAGGCTATCGCAACAGCATTATGTCTGCTCCATCATATCAGTATCAGAGTCGTAGAGTTACATAGAATGGAGTCAGGCCCTTCAGTCCAATCAGTCCATTACAAACATGAACCACCCTCTGTGTAAAAAACAATTGCCCCTCATGTCTTTTGGTAATCTTTCTCCTCTCACCTTAAAAATATACCACATAGTCATGTAATTCTCCCACCCTAGGGAAAAAAAAACACTTGCCCTTCATCTTTTCTACGCACCTCATGATTTGATAAACCTCTATAAGGTCACTTTGAAACCTCCTACGCTCCAGTGAATAAAGGTCCCAGCCTATCCAGCCTCTCCCACAACACAAACCCTCCATTCCCGGCAACATCCTGGTAAGTCTCTTCTAAACCCTCTCCAACTTAATAATATCTTTCCTATAATAATATCCTTCCTGTATTGGAGTATCCATTGTATAATAGAAGGTGTTCCTATGAGGATGTTGTTCTCCAGTTTTGGCCGTGCATCAAAATCAGCCATACTTTTAGCAAAGAGCTTTCTGAGAATAATAAAAAACAATGTGGTGATACATTTGGCATCGAAGTCCTCAGAATCTTGCAGCACAGGAGTCAAGAACAAGAGGGTAAAAGAGAAGTGCTAGTGATCTGAATTTCTTTTAAAAAGCTGGAAGCGCTGTAGAAACTCAGCAGGTGTGGCAACATCTGTGGAGAGAGAAACAGAGTTATCCTTTGGAGTAAAATATATCTCTTCAGATTCTGAAGAGAGGCACAGATGTGAAGAAAGATACTCAAACTCATCTCATATTACACCACAGAGATAATGGGAACTGCAGATACTGAAGAATCCGAGATAACAAGGTGCGGAGCTGGATGAACACAGCAGGCCAAGCAGCATCTCAAGAGCACAAAAGCTGACGTTTCGGGCCTGGACCTTTTCTGATGAAGGGTCTAGGCCCAAAACGTCAGCATTTGTGCTCCTAAGATGCTGCTTGGCCTGCTGTGTTCATCCAGCTCCATACCTTGTTATCTCACAAATTACACCACACTTCAGTTTTGAAGAAGTGATATGGTAAGTTCAAAATGTTAACTTCTTTCGTCTCTCTACAGATACTTTAGCAACACTTTCTAGTCAAGGAATTATGGAAGAATTTCTGGGGAGTTAGAGATTTTTGTTTTAACTCAGATGATGGTACGTAGAATCACTGTGGAAACAGGCCATTCAGCCCATCGAGTCCGCACCAGTCTTTCAAAGAGCATGACACCCAGGCCCACCCACATCATCCCTGTAACCCTGTATTTACCCTGACCAACCCACGTAGCCTGCACATCCCTGGACACTATGGGCAGCTTAGCATGACCAATCCACCTAACTTACACATCCTTATAAATGAGAGGAAACTGGACTACCCAGAGGAAACCCACGCAGGTGTGGGGAGAATGTACGTACTCCAAACAGACAGATGCCTGAGGTTGGGATCAAACCTGGGTTCCTGGCACTGTGAAGCAGTAGTGCTAACCACTGAGCCACCATGCTGCCTGTACAGTTCTGGAATTCCTATCTAAACATGGGGATCAAGGCAGAAAGCATCAGTGAACTTAATGAGTACTTTGATAGGCATTTCCAGTACTCTAACATACAGGATTGTCAAACAAGACCTTGATAGTGGAGTTAGACTTAATATTGCTTTTTCCGTGGAATCCATAGAATCCATACAGTGTAGAAATAGGCCATTCAGCCTAACAAATCCACACTGACCCTCCAAAGAGCATCCCACCAAGACCCAGCCCCTACGCTATCCCTGTAACCCTGCATTTTCCACGCTAATGCCTTTGATTTTAGCTAGCACAGACAAGATGGGCTAAATAATCCTCTCCTGTGTTGTGAACTGTCTGTGTTTCTCTAATGGTTGGTGTATTGCATTCTACAACGTCCATATCCTTATGAAGCTCAACCTATTCCAACTTAGCATGAAACTGGCCAGCCGCGGGTCCCCCGATGATATTAAAATGCATTGCGCGTGCCTATATCTCATAAAACCTATGAGCTCATTGCTGTTGGGAGTATTTGCTCAGTGTCTGAAGGGGAGGGGTGAAATTATCTGAATATAGCCATCATATTATTTTATATTTTTGTGCAAGAGAATAAAGCAATTTCCTAGAGCCCTGGCACAAGAAATAATTAGACCAAAATAGCTTTTTAATGTTTTAGGCAGGAGATGGCCATAATTGAATTGCTGTTACTGAGGATTCTTGACTACCCTGACAAAGCCCAGGGCAACATGCCGTCAAATATCCACGGCATTTGTTTCCAAATGAAAAAAAGATAAAAAAAATTATAATCCAATGAGGGATGAAGAAGAGGAAAAAAAAGTACTTTGCATATTTTTGTTTAATAATGGGCACAATCCCTTAGGATGCAAACTGAATGTGTTAGACCATAGAGGATGCATCCTTGGCTCTCTTTACCAGCTGGTACAATGCAATCTTACAGCGAGGAGAAAGAGGTTTTAATCAGTAATATGAGGTGTCATCCAGATGCAAATATATTGTCTCATATTAATTCTTAGTTTGTTAGGGTATTCATGGATTTCACTTTATAAGATAATTTACTGTCTTTTAAAAATCATCATTAATCTCATCCTCTGAATTAAATGATGGGAAAAGGATCGCAAAGTTTGACACTAACCGCTGAAAGCGTTGTTTTGTAATTTTGTTTCTCTATCCATGGGTTGACCACACACACACTGCGGGCACATAAAGAACTGTTGGTCCATTAATCTTGTTTGCCTACCCCCTGCCCCTGGCTACCATAACTGTGCAAGGTAGGGGACCATTGGTCTATCAGGTAAAGCCAACAGAGTCCCGGAGAGTTGTGCTCTCTCAGTAGAGAGAGAAAGATGTCTGGTGCTGAGTTTAACCTCAGGTTTAATGCCATGACTCAGGCAAGGGATGGCATTGAGAAGGAAGGACCCTTATGTTAACTGCAGCTACTGTAAGAGTTGAATTCACACTGATTGACGTCATTTTGCATTGCAAACTAACGATCTAACCGATTGAGTAATTGTAATGGCTTACTAGCTTGTTATACAGTCAGTGTTATTCATGATGAAGGTTGTTGCTGCTATAAAGGACACTACAGGGCCTAGTGTAGGGGAGGAAAACCACTTTGTAGTCTAACTAGTAGTATCTTGTCATTAGCAAGATCTAGTTTCTTGTATGTTAGCGACTAGTTAGCAACAGGTTACGTTGATACAATAGTCATTGTTTCCGAGACTTTCAGGAACACCAGAAATTAGGCCTGACTCCTTTGAGATCCTAAACTCCTCAGCCCACAAGTCCCAATGACGTTATTGTAGTGGGTGGTGCTTAAGGCACTCCCCAGTATTAATTCTTTCAGAATAATATACAACAGATTATGTTGAAGTTTCAAAGGACCAGATCGCCACCGGTCATCTGTTGCTGAAGTCAAAATGGGGAAATTCCTGGGGATGATGTAGTCATCTTGGTGAAAGACAGATGATGAGTGCATTGGAGTTTAGAACAATCAAACTAAATTAAATCAAAAAGAATGTATGAACCTAAGGAATGGATGATGCGCAATTGTTTCCTTTTATGGGGGAAGCTAGAACTATGGAAGACCATTTAAAAAATTAGGCGTCTCCCATTTAAGAGTGAGAGCTTTTTACATTGAGGGTGGTAGAAGCAGTAGCAATGTTTAAGAAGCATTTAGATAGACACATGAGCAGACAGCGAAGAGAGGAATATGGACCATGTGCAAGTAGATGAGATTCATTTAGAATGGCACCATGTTTGGCACAGATATGATTGGTTGAAGGGCTTGTTCCTGTGCTGTAGTGTTCTATACTTTATTTTCTATGTTCTTATTCAGAGGGTCGCCATTCTGTGGTATTCTTGTTCCCAAATAAAACACGGAGGCTGAGTGATTGAATACGTTCAAGCCTGGTTTAGACAGTTTGATGATCGAGAAGGGAGTTAAGGTCTTTCAGTCAGCTGAAGTTTGTCAAAGTCACAGTTGTAGAGTCATGCAGCTTGGAAACCAACCCTTCGACCCAACCAGTCCATGCCGACCATTTTCCCCGCCTGTACTTGGCCCATATCTCTCTGAACATTTCTTATTGAGGTACTTATCCAAATGACTTTTAAATGTTATCACTGTACCCACAACCCCTGGAAGTTCATTCCATCCGTGAGCCACACTTTGTGTTTAAAAAAAGCCCCTCATCTCTTTCTTAAATTTTTTTCCTCAGATTTGGCAAGATCATATTGAAAGGTGGGAGTTCTCAAGGGGCTGAATGGCCTATTCTTGCAGCTAGCTCCTTTGTGCTCCAGCCTCGCAGTTCCCATTGGCTGCTGAAACACTAAGGAAAGTGGGAAGGGAAGAAGAGGCAATGCAAAGCTTAGGTAGCAGAGATTTAGAGCTTGCAGAAGGCTGGGAAACTGAAGCAATGGGGAGTTCAGGCACTTTCTGAATCAGGCCAGGAAGAGTACAAACAATGTTAAGAGGAGAATTGATAGTGCTGTTCAAAATTCTGAATAGGTTGGCTAAAATGAAAAGGGAGGAATTGTTATTAGTGGAGGAAGGGTTGCTTAGCAGAGATACGGGTGATTGCTGACTGTGCCACAGTGAATTGTTCACTACAGAATGTGCAGCCTGAAAGGGAGATAGAAGCAAGTATTTAAAAGAGAATTGGATGGATACTGCAATAGAAAGCAAAATTTCAGGGTTACAATGAAAGAGTAAAGGAACAGGATTATGTGCAATGTTGTACCAAAGGGCTGAGTGGCTTTTTCCCTGTGCCATACATTCAAGGGCTCTGCTGAATTTAGAGGGAGGATAAGGAATTCACAGACAATTGCACGTTCTCTTTCACAAGTTGGTCTCCAAGTGAGTGCAGGGCAGAGAACCAAGTCGAGAACATTGAGAATCCACCCCAGCCCATGCCTCCTTTGAGCATCAAAAGCAGAAATTCATCTGCAAACCTCATCAGATCTGGCAACATGTGTGGCGAGAAATCAGAGTTAACACTTTGAGTCCAGTAATCTTCCTTCAGAAATGATTATAGCTATGAAAAGCTTGGTATTTATGCAGAAGGTAGGTTGAGTGGGAGGAGTAAACAATAGGTGGAGATAGAACCCAAAGAAGAGAAAATTACAGTTGTACAGACAAAGGAGTGAATAAAGGTCAGCCTGAGAGAATGAATAGGAGCTAATGGGGACTATTGGTAGCTGACAATGGATCATGTGTGGTAGCAGCCTGTGTGATGACATGATCTGGTGTATGGGGATTGAGTTAAGGACATTGGAGAGCTCACATCCTAAAACTGTTGAACTCGATACTGAGTCCAAAAGGCCGTAGTGTACCCAAGTGGAAAATGAGGTGCTGTTCATCCAGATTGCGCTGAGCTTCACTGAAACCCTACAGCAAGTCTGAGACAAAGATATTGACCAGGGAACACGGTGATGTGTTGAAGTGGCAGACAACTGGAAACTCAAGTCTTTTTTAGTGGACAGAACATGTGTGTCCTGCAAAGTGGTCACCTTTGAGCTTGGCTCTTCAGTGCGAGCAGAGAAAACAATCGAATCACACCATTGACAGGAGAAATGCAACAATTTGCGGCACAGTACGTTTAGACTACAGGAGGTGTAAGACCTTCAAAGTGACATCCATTTGTTTATTTTTTCCAATTATTTCTTGCCTTTGGCATCGATCACTTCCAGCTTTCCTCACTGCACAGCTATTTGTCAAGTATTGTTCCTTTCCTCATTTTTCTTTTTTCATCTTAATGCTTGTGCACAACTTTTTTTTTGGTGAACCAAACACAAAGAAAATTGTGTGCCTCAGAAGCATTTGTCAGGAATTTACAAAGGTCTAACACCTGTAGGTGGGATGAAGGTACAATCAGCTGTCCGATCAGGAGTAAAGTTCGATCAGATCTTATCCCTTTTATGCACAAACTTCAAAGTAGTGTAGTTTTGGTCTCAGAACTATTGCTCAATTGAAATTTGATCTTGGTTTATCCATGTTCTTTGGTGTGGGATATTTACATTGCACCAGGATTTCTTGAGGAGGATATTCCCTTTGCAGGAGCCAGGTGGGATTTCCAAAGTGGATTTAATCCCATCTACCTTCCCAAAAATGGATTGCTGTTGATTTTGCAAATGGTGGAGGAGACCCTCACTTGATTCTGAAAGTCAGCCCATCCTCTTTGTACTGACTATCCAAATTGTCCCACTCCTTTGTTTGTCCCTAAACCCTTTAACTTGCTCCTATTCAGATGCATATAGTTCATGGAATCCCTACAGTGTGGAAACCGGCCCTTCAGCCCGACATGTCAAGACTGACTCTCGGAATGTCCCATCCAGATGCATCCCACAAGAACCCACCCCGAACACTTGGGGCAATTCAGCATGGCCAATACACCTAACCTGAACATCTTTGGACTGTGGGAGGAAACCGGAGCACCCAGAGGAAGCCCACACAGGCAGCCAGCCAAGAGTGGAATTGAACCTGGGTCCCTGGTACTGTGAAGCAGCAGAGTTAACCACTGAGCCATCGTGCCACCCCTACATCCAACTTTCTGTCAAAAACTACTGTTGAATGTCAGCCTAAAGCAGTTCTGTGTGTCTAAAGAATTTATCCTCCTTTCCCTTCCAGCTTTGTTTTGTTTGATAAAAGAAAGTTGATTTTTTTTTCGAATTGACTACTACATGCATTTGTAAAACAGTCGATATTATGTATAAGTCAGCCCCTGAACTTGGCTCAAAATCTTTTAATTTTTCAAAAACGCCTTGTTGCCTCTTGTAAGGGCAGGGTTAAAAGAAATGGTCTACTAAGTCTTTTTTTCAGAATTACTCTTTTGTGAATTAAAATAGTCAGAAATAGATAATCTCGGGGTAACCATTTCCAGTTGAATTCAGAACTGTAGACAGCAACCACAGAGGCAGTGTCATTTTCATGAGTTCCCGAGAACTGGCATGAATTTCAATCTAGGATGGTGACGGCGAGCACGAGGGGGCATAGATTTAAATTGAGGGGTGAAAGATATAGGACAGATGTTAGAGGTAGTTTCTTTACTCAGAGAGTAGCAAGGGAATGGAACGCTTTACATGCAATGGTAGTAGATTCGCCAACTTTAGGTACATTTAAGTCGTCATTGGATAAGCATATGGACGTACATGGAATAGTGTAGGTTAGATGGGTTTGAGATCGGTATGACAGGTCGGCACAACATTGAGGGCCGAAGGGCCTGTACTGTGCTGTAATGTTCTATGTTCTCTTAAAAATGGTATTTATGTGTAATTGACCTCTTACACTTTCCCTGGAAAAATTTGCACTCAGAACCTTGACTTGTACATGAGTGTATGTGGTAATTTGACATGAATTGAATTATTCTAGTCATTTATTAACTTTTGATGGACATAAGATGTCCCATTCATTCACCCGGAAATTGTCTGGGTATATAACTCTCAGTGATTTGGACAGGAAATGCAGATTCTTACCCTAACACATTCTTCTTTCAGAAATTCAGAATGCCTCACAACTTGGTTAATGGATTCACCTCTGGATAAGACACCCAGACAGTATGATTTAATGATATCCCAGGGTAGTTCATTTCCAGTGCAATGATTAAAACAGAAGTATATATAATATTTACAAGGATTCCTTTCATTAAGGAATGACAGTTGGGGAGTTCTGCAGTCCTCTGGTGAGTTTAGTTGTGAGAAAGAGATTCTGTTGCTTTGTGTTTGTGAAGTAAGAAAGCATGAATTTCAATTCCCTTGATGGGTTGGTTAGTCATTAATCATTATATCCATAACAATGGGTTAAGAGCCTCAGCAGAACAGTGTTCATTCAATCAAGTGCATTATTTAGGAGCTCGCATGAAGAGTCATCTAGACTCAAAACGTTAACTTGCTCTCTCTCCACAGATACTGCCTGACCTGTTGTGATTTCCAGCATTTTTTGTCTTCAGTCATTATGTCGGCAAGCTCAGATTAGTCGAGTTCTGGCTGTGATTAAACATGTGGAACTTGTACGT
Source organism: Stegostoma tigrinum (assembly GCF_030684315.1). Taxonomy (NCBI): domain Eukaryota; kingdom Metazoa; phylum Chordata; class Chondrichthyes; order Orectolobiformes; family Stegostomatidae; genus Stegostoma; species Stegostoma tigrinum. The sequence continues at coordinate 15,175,680 of NC_081389.1, read as the reverse complement.
GTCATTGAGTATCATGCCCTAACTTTTGAAGACCATCAAGCAGGAGCTCCTTATTTGTATAGATGTTAGCCTTCCTGCTTGTTATGTGGATGGCCAAGGTTCAACTCCATGGTAGGGAGATGCTGACTAGCTATAAAGAGGAGGTTAAATGTTTTTGAGAGGTGGTGTCCCTATCTCCAGAGCAGATCATTCAAATTCAAATCCTATCTGTGCCAGAGGTCCCCAAACAGGTAAATTGCATTTTGTTGACAAGCCCCCTGAGTAATTGCACTTTAAAGCCCCTTCACGCCTCAAAAAACACTTTAAATGAGCAAAAAAAAAATTAAGTGTTGGTCTGCAATGTTCTGAATCAGGCACATCAAGTTTGATAGCTTTGCCTGAACTCAGTAGAATGTTATTGAGATTTTGGGAGCAGATGCGGCGGAGACAGAGGAATTGGGAGTAAGGGATCGCATTCTTGTAGGAGGGTGGGTATAAGAGGAGGTGTAGTCAGGTAGTGATGGGAATCAGTGGGCTTGAAATAGATGTTGGTATTGACGTGGTCACCAGAAATTGAGATGGAGAGGTCAAGGAAGGTGAGGAAGGTATCAGAGATGGCCCAAGTGAATTTGAGATTGAAAGGTGTTCGTAACATTGATAAACTGTTCAAGCTCCCTGTGGGAGCACGAGGCGGTGCCGATACAGTCATCAGTGTAGCAGAGGAAGAGGTCGGGGATAATGCCAGCGTAACAGCAGAAAAGGGACTACCCCTCCCTAATCTGCATCCAATCTATCAATACCCCAACTACCTTTCCCAGCCCCATCCATCTTCCCTCCTGCCTCCTTGATCCATCAAAACCTGCCCACCTTCTCTCCCACTTATCCTCCCCAACCATCCTACTGACTTAACTCCACGACTTGCTACCTGCATTCACCTATCACTATCCCGCCCTATGTTCCCCAGCCCCACCCCTCCTCCCTCCATTTACTTCCCAGTTCCCCTCCCCCTCCCCATTTCTGAGGAAAGGTCCCAATCCGAAACTTCGTGCTCCTCTGATGCTGCCTAGCCTGCTATGTTCCTCCAGCTCCACACTGCGTTGCTCTGACTCCAGCTTCTGTAGTTCTTGTTACATCTATCATGGAATGTTACAGTTGCCTTCCATCCAGTTCGTTATGAAAGATAGTCACACCATGAGCCATCTTGTTTGGCCAGTCGATATGGCTGCCATCTTGCAGCATCCACGATAACATACAGTCAAGTCAGAAGCTCAGAAGCAGCCATGTTGTCAACAAAATGTCTGTTACATATAAGCGTTCAACATCTAATCACCTATTTGGCCCTCAGTGTTAAAATAATTCGAACATGGAGCTGGAAAGTAGTGTGGTGTGATCTTCAATCAAAACGGCTTGAGGGTAAATATCATAATTTGGGCCTGTAGCTTTCAATGTTGCTCATAGGCTTCAGTGTTTGGAGATGTTTTGTACACTTGAGAATCCCTACAGTGTAGGAAGAGACCATTCAGCCCACTGAATCTGTGCTGACCTTCCAAAGTTTATCCCACCCTAAGTCCATAACCTTGCGTTTACCTTGGTTAATCCATCTGCCTACACATTATGGGAAATTTTGCTTGGCCAGTCTACCTAACCTGCACATCTTTGGATTGTGGGAGGAAACTGGAGGCACCCAGAGGAAACCCACGCAGACATCCTCTTATGCTTGGGTTGCTCTAAAATGCTTCATAATGCGTAGAGCTTCTGTGTAACCTAGTGGAGCACAGCTATTTATTTGCAGTCAGTTAATTTATTTTGGTAGCATGCTTGAGGTTAAGTACGGGACAGGACTCTCTCATGCATCCCCTCCAAAAGGCAGTGAATGTTCATTCAGTTTTTTAAAAAATTAAGGATTGAGTTGGAGGACAATGCATGGAAATCAGGTTGAGGGTGTGGACAGGATCAAATTGGCCAAGATCTAATGGGATAGCGGGACTAGCTCTCTCAGTACCAAACCCTAAGAGACCATTGGTGACCATGGACTCTGGTCAGTGATTGTGCTTGGCAAAGGGCTACAGTGCTTTGCCAATGCCTTCTGTAGGATGGCCAAAAGGGAGACTCTCCTCCTCTTCCTGCCCACAGTCAGGTATATTGGAGGGAGTTGTGGATTAATAATTAAGCTGTTTGGCAACGTCGCAGAGTTCTGCGATTATAAAGACCTCAAGTGAGATTTGAACCCAGAGCTCCTGGCTGATAGTCTGGGACACTACCTACATCATCACAAGAATCTATTCTAAGTATTGCTAACTTTTAAGTATACACTATTAAATATTTTAGCTACACAGCACTTAGACAAATGAAGAGGGAAAATACAATGGTTAATACTGGGATTTCAGTAGTATAAATGTGGAGGTATACAGTCCTCATACTGTGCTGCTCAGCCTCTGTCTCGATGTTTGCATGACACCATCAGCACCCCTTGCTGTTCCTTGCAAATTTGCTGCAGGATCTGTTACATATACTGGAAAAAGCTAGATTTTTCTATGTTCTAGCATTAAAGTAAATGGAGATGGAGAATAGCTTGTCATTCAAACACATCACCAGGATGGGACAAATTAAGTTTTAGCTATTGTTACTTAGTGAGATGTCATGAGTTTGCCTGAGGTGATTTTTGTATTAATGGCCCTACCTAACTCTTCCTAGCACAGCCGTACCATATATTGGTATATGTGCTCCTTATATCATCTTCAAATGCCATTCTCTTCATCTCTGCCACCTCTCCTGAAAGAAGGTAATTTATGGAATGATTGAAGTGGTGCAGAAGAGTAGGTGTGAAGATAAAAATATATAGGAAATATATTTCTAAATAATACATTCTTTAATAAATGAGATGAGTGGAATAAATCAATAATTAATCAGATAGTTTTTAATTGCAAAAGGAAAGCCTTCCTTTCCTTCGTGAGTTTGCGAAGGGCATCACTTAGTGTTTCACTGATAAGAGATGTTGGATTTAGACACTGGCCAATACTCAGTTATCTGGCCACAGATAAGTTGACAATAAGGCACTTACAACTGGCCATGTTGTCTCTGAGGAGCAGAGGCTAACAGTTGGCCAGGATTCACCTCTGTGAGCACCAGCTGGTGACCTTTGTTGGGACATACCAGCAAAGATCAGGCAATCATATATAGAACATAGAACATAGAATATTACAGTGTAGTACAGGCCCTTCAGCCCTCGATATTGCGCCAACCTGTGAAACCAATCTGAAGCTAATCTAACCTACACTATTCCATTATCATCCATATGTTTATCCAATGACCACTTAAATGCCCTTAAAGTTGGCGCGTCTACGACTGTTAGCTTTTACAGTGCTCTCCCCCATCTTTGTGTCCTTCTTTTGGCACTTTCCTCCCTGGTGTAGAGGAGGAGAGGACAACATTGAAGGAAAGAAGAGCTGTTCATCCTCATTGATGGACCATTTAAATCCATTTTCTTTATTCTCTCATGGGACATGGACCTTGCTGGCTGGGCCAGCATTTATTGCCCATCCCGAACTGCCATTTGAGAAGGTCATGGTGAGCTGTCTTCTTGAACCGCTGCAGTCCATATGCTGTAGGTAGACCCATAAAGCTGTTAAGAAAGAAAATTCAGGATTTTGACCCAGCAGTAGTTAAGGAATGACAATATAATTCCAAATCAGGATGGTGATTGGCTCCAAAGGGAACTTGTAGATGGTGGTGTTCCCATATATCATCTGCCGTTGTCCTTCTATGTGGAAGTTGTTGTGGGTTTGGAAGGTGCTCCTGAGGATCTTTGGCCAATTTAGGCTCAACATTGAAATCAACTGTGAAATCTATCCCTTTATATTTCCTTTTTTAGCTGGATTCTGTGCTTTAAATTAGCACAGAATCTACTCAAGTCAAACCTTTTTGTTTCTTGCCCCATCTCCATTCTCTATTTCTTTTTAAATTCAATCATGGGATGTGGGCATCACTGGCTGGGTCAGCATTTACTGCCCATCCCTAATTGCTCTTGAGAAGGTGGTGCTGAGCTGCCTTCTTGTGCCACTGCTGTGGTATAGGTTAAACCAAACAGTGCTGTTGGGGAATTCCAGGATTTTGACCCAGTGGCAGTGAAGGAATGGTAATTTGATTTGAAGCAGGGATGGGGCGTTTCAATCCATCATTCACTACCTCCTTGTCTATTGTCCTGTTGCAGATCGTCCTTGTCCTATCCAGTAGCTATTACATTTTTAGCAGTTGTAAGATCTGATGAATGAGACAAGGGCCTGAAATGTTCAACACACACAGAACAACAACAATAAAAAAAAGTTGCTGGAAAAGCGCAGCAGGTCTTGCAGCATCTGTGAGGAAAAAAATTAGAGTTTACGTTTTGAGTCTGGGTCACTCGGTGTTTTGCTCCACCATATACTGCCCAAAACTGCTGACTTCTTTTCCAAAATTTTCTGTTTTTATTTCAGATTTCCAGCATTGACAGTATTTTATACTTACATAAACAGACCGTTTTATCTGCAATCCTCTTATGTATTGCTGTTGTTAAATTGAATTGCACAATATTTATAGCCCGGAAACAGGCTATCTGTGGCAAAGGTCCTTTCTGATGTTCATGCTCCACCCAAGTATGTTCACACCCTCCTTTCACCTAAATATATCCCTCTTTTCCCCTTAATATATTTATCTAGCTTACCTTTTAAATTGTAGATTGTCATGAACTTTGAACCTAAGGGTCATTTCAATGTAGATCAATGATAGAGTCTCAAATTTGTTTTGAAATTGATTCACTGGATGTTGGTGTCACTGGCTAGGCCTGCATTATTTACCCATCCGTAATTACCAAGTGAGTAGTTAAGCTTCAATCACATTGCTGTGGGTTTGCAGTCACATGTAGGCCAGACCTTGGATTCATGATCACTGCTAGAATAATAATTCCAGATTTTTATTGGGTTTAAATTCCAATGTTTACTATGACAGGATTCAAACCTCGATTCCCAGATCATTACTTGGGTCTCAGGCTTAATTAATAGTCTGGAGATAAAACCACTAGGATATCATCTGCCACTAGCATGGTTATAATACGGGTGATTCAGCCCATATGCTTTGAGCCAGCTCTCTGAATAAGTTTCATGCCACTCCCCTGCCTTTTCCCTGTAACCCTGCATATGTGCCCTTGACAGGAGATGATCCAATTCCTTCTTAAAATTCTCAACTGAACCTCCCTGTGCTATTCTCCTGCATCACCATGTGGATCCCAACCTCTTATTGTATGAAAACATTTCTCGTTGAGTCTCCATTTCTCCTTTAGCCAATTAACATATAACTATGCGTACTTGTTTTTAAATCTTTGACCACTGGTAAAAGTTTCTTCTCACCTACTGTGTCCAGATCCTTCATGACTTAGAAGACCTCTATTGCATCTCGTCCCCACCTCTTCTCCGAGTGAAACAATCCCAACTTTTCCAATCTCTCAGTGTAACATAAGTTTCTTATCCCTGGAACCATTCTCATGTATCTATCCTGCACTACCTCTGATTCCTTCTTTGCTGAAGTGTCACATTGGAAAGAATATCAGGCTGGGAAGAATTATTGGCCACAACACAGACTGCCTGATCCACTTCCCATTCAGAGGAACTCAGTGAGAGCCAGCTCACATAAACCATGTCTGCTGTGTTAGGAGGAGCCAGCAGCAGTGCTTTGGAGAAGAAAGCAAGGGAGTTCATTCCAACGCCATGATCAACGGTAATCCCTTGACTAACCTCATCAAAATAGATGATATAGCCTTGGAACACAGAGCCATAGGAACAGAGTGGACCATTCAGCTCCCTTGAGCCTGCTCTGCCATTGTCAGTCGTGGTTAATCATCTATCTCAATGATACTTCCCTGTATTATCCCCATATCTCTTGATGTCATTCATATCTATCAATTTCTGTCTTCAAGACAGTGATAGGCCCTCAGTCTTCTGGGGGTAAAGAATTCCAAAATATCATCACCTTTGGTGAAGAAATTTGACCATCTCTCCATTCTAAATTGCCTGTCCCCTAATTTGAGTCCATGTCTCCAGATTCTAAACCACAACCCCTCCCCAAACAAAGTCAAAAATTGCCAGAGAAACTCAGCAGGTCTGGCAAGCGCTGTTGGAGAGAAAACAGAGTTAACGTTTTAAGTTCAATGAGCCTTTGTGAGAAGCATCATTCTTCTTCCTGCCCTGACGAGAATGTTGTATGTTTCAGTGAGATTATCCCTCGGTCTTCAAAACTCAACAGCCGTTATTATCCCAGTGTTGTTTGTGTGCACAGATGGGATGCCACCTTTGCTGCATTTTGATAAGGGATTGTAAATTAATTGGTCATAAGGCACTTTGAAAAGTCCTGAGTAAGTTATTTCAAATGCCCCTCTCAAATGCTGCTCTCCATTCTGCACACAAATGATGCTTTATGCTTGGCTGGTAAAGGTAACGTTTGCAAGTGTATATGTTGGTGGGAGTTTTTCTGAAATATAATGACCTCCATTTCAATTGAAGAGACGACTTTCTGCACAACTGATATTAGACAAAATCCTGCCTTGCCCTCAAACACAGGATAATTGTGAGTGTTTGCACTTAGACTGTAAAGAAACAATTGCAGGTTTAGGCTAATCATTGACCCTCAAACAAGAGAGATTGTTACATGGTTGAAATGAGACTTTGTAAAAAAACACGATTAAGTATTTTTCATCCAGTGAACTGTTTCTACTTTGGTTTGAATGTAAAAGACCAAGTACGGACAAGATTGAAATTTAAGTCCCAGTTAGAAGCTACAATTGGTAATAAATTCAAAAGTGCTTCATTCAAATGATCCAATAATTTCAACTACTTTGAGCACCATTTTCCCAACTTTAAAAGAAAAATAAACAAGGGCATTTTATTTATAAAGGATTTTTCACACTTTTAGGAAACCCCAAAGTATTCTCTGAACGAAGAAATATTTTGGATTGTAGTTATTGTTGTAATGTAGAAAACTCAGTGATTAATTTACACACAGCAAGCTCCCAACTTAGGAAATAGGAGCTGGAGTAGGCTATCCGGCCCCTTGAGCCTGCTGTGTCATTCAATAAGATTGTGGCTGATTGGACTCAGCTCCACTTAGCTGCCTGCTCACCATAATCCTTAATTCTTACACTGTTCAAAAATCTACCTAACTTTGCCTTTAAAATATTCAATAAGGTTCCACTCAACGGCTTCACTCGGCAGGGAATTCCACAGATTCACAACCCTTTGGGTGAACAAGTTCCTCCTCAACTCAACCCTAAATATGCTCCCCTTTATTTTGAGGCCGTGCCTTCTAGTTCTGGCAAAATAACAACATCTGTTTTAGTGATGTTGATTGAGGGGTTAGATATTGACCAAGAGACAAATGAGAACTCCCTTAATCTTCTTTGATGTAGTGCCATTGGATCTTTTCCATCTGTTTGAGAGGATAGGTAGGGCTAGGTTTACAACTGCATGGAAGAGGCTTGTTACTTGCATTCCTTACGGTGTTGTCCACATTGCTGAATTCCAACTTTCTAATGATTCAGTTCTTTATGACACACCCAAAAGTGGCTTTGATTTAGTCTAAACTGATTGTATTCACTGGTGATAATAACTTCATAAATTAATGAAGGAACTTTCTTTATTTTACTTCTTGGAATGTATCCATTGCTGGACCAGCATGTACTTACCATATCAAATTGCCCAGAAGGCAGTTAAGAGTCAGCCAGTGGATTTGGAGTCACATGTAGTCCAGACCAGGTAAGGTCAGCAGATTTCCTTCCTTAAAGAATGTTTGTAAACCTGCTAATTTGCTTCAACAATCACTAGTGGATACATGGTCACCATTAATCTAGCAATTTATTACAAATTCTTATTGAATACAAATTTCACCATTTGTCATGTTGGGATCTGAACCCACATCTGCAAACCATTAGCCTGGAATTCTGCATGACTAGTCTCATGATAGGCTCATCAGATCCCCATGCAGTCACTTCAAAGCACTTTGAGACATTTACTCACGGTAATTTTCACTCCAAATACATGTGGTATTACAGATATTGTACTTCTGCCTGTGAATGCAGCTGCTTGCAAAAATGATGACACCTTTGAGTGGCAAGGGAGGCCTGTACATCCTTGAAACTCCTTTGTGTTATGTTATTAGCAACTGTACTTCGATGAGAGTAACTTCCACCCAATTCCAATACTTGCTTTTGTCTTGTGAAGATGATAGTGGGTGTTTTGGTATTTATATATTAGTGGTCAGGCTTCATATGTTGGAGAGAGCTAATGTACCGACCTATAAATATTCCTTTATAATAGAGATGTAGCTCACTCCAAAGCACTGCACCTAGTACAGCCAATTACAAAAGTGGTGTAGCCTCCTTTGAGAGCAAGTGTATATCAGAGGCCTTCATTTCAAAGAGAAGCAAATAAAAAATAGAGAGATTTTGCTAAAATTATGCAAGGCACTCGTCAAACCAGATATAGAAAACTGCGCACAGGTTCCCCCCTTATCTAAGAAAAGGAATCCTGCTGTCCCTTATTTTTGAGGCAATGCACCCTAGTTCTAGTGAACTAACAAGATCTGTTTTAATGATGTTGGAGGCAGTCCAGAGAAGATCCAGAATAAGGACAGACTTTCTTATTTTGTGCCTCTACTCAAGGAGTTCAGAAGAACAAGAGGTGACCAACATTCCTTATAAACTGCACAAGGTTCTGTGCAGAGTGATTGATTCAGTACCACAATCACGCAGTTCTGGTTCTCGGAAGCCCATGTGTTCACAAAGAAAATTGGAGGGAAGGCTGGAAATGACTTCATTGAAACATTCAATATTTATAGAATCCCTACAGTGTGGAAACAGGTCCTATGGCCCAACCAGCCCGCACCGAACCTCAAAGCATCCCACCCAGTCTCACTCCACCATAACCCCCTAATCTACACATTCCTGAACACTACAGGCAATTTATCATGGCCAATCTTCCTAGCACACACATCTTTGGACTGTAGGAGGAAACCAGAGCACCTGGAGGAAAGCCACACAGACTCAGGGAGAATAGAACATAGAACATAGAACATTACAGCACAGTACAGGCCCTTTGGCCCTCAATGTTGTGCCGACCTGTCGTACCGATCTGAAGCCCATCTACCCTACACTATTCCATGTACGTCCATATGCTTGTCCAATGACGACTTAAATGTACCTAAAGTTGGCAAATCTACTACCGTTGCAGGCAAAGCCTTCCATTGTGCAAACTCCACACAGATAGTCACCCGAGGGTGGAATCATACCCGGGCTCCTGGTGCTGTGAGGCAGCAACACTAACCACTGAGCCACTGTACTGCCCTGAAGAAGGCTACACCTAGATTTGAGCTTGGATCACAGGGTTCAGAAGCCAGCATGCTCACCATTATGCCATGGCAGCCAGAGCCATATATTCTTAGGGGACGTGACAGGGTAGATCGAGTCATAGAGCATGGAAACAGATCCTTCAGACCAAATAGCCCAGGCCAACAATGTTCCCAAATCAAACTAGTTCTACCTGTCTGTGCATGGCTCATATCCCTCCAAACATTTCATGAATGTGTCCAAACGTCTTTTAAACCACTTATAACTGTATCTTCATCCACCACTTTTTCTTGCATCCCATTCAACACACAAGCCACTCTCTGTGTAAGGAAGTTGCCCGTTATATCCTTTTCAAATCTTGCTCCTCTCACCTTAAAAATATGCCCCCTAGTTTTGAACTCTCCCATGCTGGGGAAAACATCCTTGTCATTCACGTTATTGATGCTCCTCATGATTTTATAAACCCTGTAAGGTCATCTCTCTGCCTCCAATCCATTTTTATATCTCAAACCCTCCATTCTGGGCAACATCCTGGCAAATCTTTTATAAGCCCTGTACAGTTTAATAATATCCTTCCTGTAAAAGGGTGACTAGAACTGGACACAATGCTCCAGAAGGGGCCTCACCAACGTTCCATACAACCTCAACACCAATTCTCAAATCCTATGCTCGAGGGTTTGAATAATAAGGCTACACGCCTTCTTAACCATCCTGTCTACATCTGACTCACTTTCTTTGAAATTCTGTACCTGAACCCCTTGGTCTCCCTGTTCTACAACACAACACAGGGCCCTACCATTAATTGTAGAAGCCCTGTTTTTGTTTGTTTTACCGAAATGCAATACCTCACATTTATCCAACTTAAACTCCATCTGACCATTGACTGAATTAATTAAGATCTCTGTAATCTTAGATAACCTTCTTCACTGCCCACTACACCACCAATTTTGGTTTAATCTGCAAACTTACTCCCCATGCCTTCTATATTCTCATCCAAATCACTTATACAAATGACAAACAAAAGTGGATGCAGCCTTGATCCCTGTGGAACACCACTGATCACAGGCCTCCAGTCCAAAAAACAACCTGCACCTTCTGTCCCCTGCCAATTTTGTGTCCCATTGGCCAGCTCACCCTGAATCCCATGTGATCTAACTTTACTAATCAGTCTTCCATGTGGAACCTTCTCAAAGGCTATTCTAAAGGGGAATAAGGGGCCATCTGATTAAAAAAGAATTTCTTCTCTCAGAGTGAATCTGTGGTTTGCTATGTGTATTCAAAGCTGAGACGGAGAGATTTTAAGCAGGAAGAGAATCAAGGCCTAGGGTGAAAAGGCATGGAAGTGAATTTGAGGGTCACAGATGTTATGATCTCATTGAATGAATCGAGCCGACTTGATGGGCTGAATTGCCTAATTCAAATCCTGTGCCTTACGGTCTTATATTACATTCCCTGTAATTCTTGCAGCCACTGCATAGATCTAGAATGTCTGTGTACAGCAGCAGCCAAGAAACTGGACACATGTACTTCAGCATGGTGTTAGCATACCAATTGCCAAGCGTCAACCCCTGGTGCATTTGGGGAGCCATGCAGTTTGAAGGGAACATTGCTCTCAATCCAAGTGATGGGCAAGATTAACAGATGAACAAGAGAGCCCCTTTGATGGAGCAGGAGACCCTCCTGGAAAAGAGAGAAGCCACTTTGAGAAGAAGCAGACCAGTCATCAGCCTGGCCTTGGAGAACTGGTGAAACCATCTCAAAATGGCCCAGCCTTTCAGTCAAATTTTGGAGAGCACTTGCTGCTTTGGGATAGGAAGCTGGTGTGAATAAAGGCAATCATATCTGCGAGGCACAACTGGAGCAGGTTGTGTCCCTGGCTGGGTCACCTGTCTCGTTTCCTCATGGATTCCTTCAGCTGTCCCAGTCAGAATTTACTTGTCAATCACTCTCTCTCTCATCAATAGGGTAATGGGTTTCACACTCTGTGGTCAAATTCACCCTTGCATTTTCCCCACGATACCATCTTTCTGAAAAAAATGGAATCATTTCAATTAAGCAATATAAATAACACTGCAAAGTGGGATTCTAATGTTCAAAAGAAATTAGAACACATCAGATAATTTGAATGAAGAGGAGCAGGGATAACAGAATCTCCACAGAACAAATTCTATTATAGACTCCATAGATCAAACATTAGTGTGGGTGATATTCGTGAACAAATGCTTAATGTGTTTGTCTGACCTTTATCTCTATTTAACGAGTGCTAGCCTATTTTAAATAAATGGGTCAACATCTGTGTTAAAATTGCAGACTTAGGAATATCACACAAATGTGTTGAGCCTTTTTCCACTAGCAACTGTAAGTTCCAGCTTCATTATTACAAATCATTTTTGTGACTGCAATGCAAGCCCAGCCTGTTATTAAAAAATTACCATTCTACCAAAATCTATTACCAATGTCTCATTAGTACAACTTATTGTTATAAACTGCTAATAAATGCCATTCTGACAGCTTCTCTTTATTGTTAACCTTCTATTGTGATAAATTGTTATTATGAACCTCTCATTATAACAAAACTCCTTGATTCCACCTCTCATCAACATTGAACTTTTGACAATATTAGTAATGAATGTGATAATTTGACCGTAAATTAATTTTTCTTTAAAGTTTATAATGCAGCTTATCACATCTCAAAACTGCAATTTTTAAAAAAGCCTCTAAAGTATCATGGCTGTTGTTTTGGGAGTCATTTTATATGCAGCAAGGCTACATTAACAGTCATTAAGATAAACGCAGAGATGACGCTATTTTGAGCAGTGTTGGTTAAGTAAGTCTGGGATATGAGATCTTTGCTTTCTTCAAATCAGACCTGAAAACTTTAATACCTACAGAGATAGTGGGAACTGTCAATGCTAGAGAATCTGAGATAACAAGGTGTAGGGCTGGATGAACACAGCAGGTCAAGCAACAAAGAAGGGTCTCGACCTAAAACGTTAGCTTTCCTGCTCCTCTGATGCTGCTTGGGCTGCTGTGTTCATCCAGCTCTACACCTTGTTATCTTTAATATCTACCTTGCCTTTTATCTGAAAGACAGCATCTGTAACAATGCAGCACCTTTGTTGGTATGTTAACTTAGATTAGCTCTAACTCCAAGGTGAACAGGCTTTGGCCAATTGTGCACTGAGTAGAACAAATCCTTTGATCATTTCTTTTAAAAGGTGGTTATCGTAAAGGACAGGGTAATTTACAAGCAACCACAAGAGCATAATTATTCCTGGTGTCACAGGGTACAATTTCAACTCGACTGGACAGATTCATTCCCTTCTGTGTACCAGCTGCCCTGCCCGATCCTCAACTAGTCTAATTTTAATGTGAGAGGGGAAACATTGAAAAGGGACCTTTTTACGCAGAATGTGATGCATGTATGGAATGAACTGTGGGATGAAGTGGTGGAGGCTGGTACAATTACAACATTTAAAAGTCATCTGGATGGGCACATGAATAGGACGGGTTTGGAGGGATTCGGGCCAAATGCTTGCAAGTGGGGCTAGATTAATTTAGGATATGTGGACGACATGGGCAAGTTGGACCAAAGAGTCTGATTCCAAGCTGTACCTGTCTCTGATATCTGGCAAAGCTCAGAGAGGGATGCTGCCTTTCTTAATGACCCCTTCTGAGAGCCTTACAGTTCTGAGCGATAAACTGGAAAGGTGAAATGCTTCATTTATCATGACTGATGGTAAGCCAGGAGTGGAGAACAGCCATGCTGGTTCACCCAAAATCTGCTTTGATCCAGAGAACAATATGCCAAATAAAATGATGTTACCTCTGTCCTATTGTCCGAGGGGTCAGTTATTGATGTGAAGTTATAGGCAGTGCTCAGGCTGTGCATTGAAATCAGAATAGTACCAGGCTGCTTCCTTGGGTTGTTGACTCTCATTGGTTGAACTCCTGATGGCCACGACTCTCCGTATCCCATTGCTTGACCTCCAACTTTGATTGTCCAATATGTTCATCTTTACTTGTGGGGAATGGATGGCGGTGTTTCACAAAGCAGTCACCCTCTCTGTGTTTGGTCTCCCCATCTCCAGTTGTGAACTAATAAACAGAATGGTTCAAATAATGCATTTTACAAAGCGCTCAATAGTTTTAATCAACTTTTCCATCCTACCAGCGCTGAACTGGAGACTTGGCTGCAGACTTATAGCCTTAGCAACTGAAATAAGTGCTCAAAGGCCAGTATCCCATCACCAAGTCACCCTTTATGAACATGTGCACGGTAGGTGGGCTCGAACCAGCCAGCTCAGAGCCAGTCTCCTGACTGAGAGACCTTCTGAATCTCCGGTTTATATTTTTTAATTCATTTTATTCATTTGTGGGATGTGAACTTTGCTGACTCACCAGCATTTATTGCTCATCCTTAGTTGCCCTTTAGATGGTGTTGGTGATCTGCCTTCTTGACCTACCACAGTTCACCTGCTGTGGGTTGACCCCAGTGCTCTTAGGGAGGGAATGCTGGGATTTTGACCCAACAGCAATGAAGGAAAGGCAATATATTTGCAAGTCTGGATGGTAAGTGGCTTGGAGGGGAGCTTGAGGGTGATGTTGTTCCCATATATCCATTGTTCTCGTTCTTCTGGATGGAAGTGGTCATGGGTTTAGAAGGTGCTGTCTGAGGATGTTTGGTGAGCTTCTGCAGTGCATCTTGCAGAAAGTACACACTGTTGGTACTAAGCATTGGTGATAGAGAGCTCTCTCTGTCAACGAGGGGTCCCTAATTGGCCTGCGTTAACAACCCCAATCAGGGATCTCATAATCAATGGGATCAACCTGGCACTCATTCTATCATTATGGCAACCCTCTCATTCACAGACAGAATGGAAGCAGCTCTTAAAACAGCACAGTTGGTGCTTTCGACTTATTTTCTCATCCTTCCCACCTGTATTGAATTGGACATCCTCAAGTCCCATACCAAGCCAATATGAGCCATCTGCCCTGGAGGCTAACAAGCTCAAGCTCCCTGGCACATGTTACCCTAACATAAATTAGCACTGCTGGTGCTAAGACTGCAGAATGTGCCTTCCTCATCACTGAGCATTAATACCAGAAGAGGCCAGCAAGCTAATGAGGAAAGGGAGGCAGGAGAAAGTCGTCAGACATTTCACTTTGTGATAGACTTGATTGGAGTAGTACAGCTGTACAAAACTTCTACTTTTTTTTTAAGATGTGGCATTCTCTATTGTCAGCGGTGTAAGGCTGAGTCTGTAGTGACTTGCAATATTAGCCCTTCGAGATCCCCAGAAAGTTTTACAGTATTGTAAAGTGGATCTGATTTTGATTTATGTTCAGGTGAAAATTGAAATTTTTATTACATTAACTGATCATGTAAACTAATGCTTGGTGAGGCACAGGCTAATATGGCTCTGTCAGAGGCACATTCAGTGTACATTCATGGCAGGCGTGAGCTGGTAATACACAGCACTGATGCAAACAGGCAAAATAAATGATGATTAATGAAAGACATTAAATTATTATAAATTATTGGGCACCAGCAGAAGAGCAGGCCTCAACTGTGGGCCTGACAAGCCTTGGATCACCAATGCAGGTAGTGCTTCGTGTCTCCAATGATATTCTAATTTATATGCAAATGAACCTTACATAATGAGCCCAAGGTTACATTTCTGACTTGCTTTACTTCTAACTGCCCGGCGAACAAGCTGTTTTTTTTGCAACTGTTTGCAACCTCGGCCCTTTAACTGAAGGTCACCCGGAAGATTTTTGCTTTTTCACCCAGATCAGACGAGCAGCAGATGATTTATGGAAAGTAATTTGGCAAGGTGACAGATTTTAATAGTGTATTTTGAATGCTCATGGACGGAAAATAAATGCGCTGGAACTGGGAAATAATGGGCACCCCGCAAATTAAACATGACATGTGCCACCCCGTGAAACAATCAAGCACACCAGCCTTCACCCCACACCAGTGATGCCCTAGCACCCCCCCCAATTCAACTCCACACTTAAAAAGTGCATTGTGCAATCTATTTGTTCGAAGTTATTAATGTACTGTATCACTGTATTATTGGTGTGAATGCAATGCAGAGATGGCAAGGCAGCATTTCCTCAGAAGACAAAAACGAGACATGAAGAAGTACCTGACGCCAAAGCTGTAGTTTGTCATTCAGCACAGATCACACATTTCTCTTCTCAGATGTCTTTTGAACTAGTTGCACTGGAGTATGTAAGCTCCCTCTCTTTCTTTCCTTCCTTACTGGTGATAGATTCTGGGTTTTTGAGGGACTTGTGATCATTGCTTACCTCTAT
Source organism: Stegostoma tigrinum (assembly GCF_030684315.1). Lineage (NCBI taxonomy): Eukaryota > Metazoa > Chordata > Chondrichthyes > Orectolobiformes > Stegostomatidae > Stegostoma > Stegostoma tigrinum. Next base: position 15,160,010 of record NC_081389.1, on the reverse strand, counting down.
CCTTCCAATGAAAGTTTTGCTCTGCTCCCTGACCCAGAAGACCCTGAGACAACGATATCACTTTAGCTACCATGGGCGTAGGTATAGGAGTAAGCCATTCAGCCCATCGATTCTGCTCCATGATCACATCTGATCGAACACTTCAATGCCTTTTTCTCCACCTTGGTCCCCATAATCCTCTGCCCCACTGATAATCAGAAATCTATTGATCCCTCACCAAAATATATTGAAAGACTAAGCCTCACTTACCACCCCCGAAGCGGTAGGGAAATCCAAAACTTCAGAACTGTTACAGGAAGAATATTATTAAGCTGAAGGAGATTCCAAAGAGGTTTTTCAGGATGTTGCTGAGTATGCATGTTTTGAGTTGTAAGGAGAGGCCGATAGACTGGGACTTTTCTCCTTGGATCATAGGAGGTTGAACTGTGACTTTATAGAGGTTTATAAAATCATGAGAAGTATGGATAAGGTGAATGGCGGGTGTCTTTTCCTTGGAGTTGGGGATTTCAAGACAAGGGAGCATATTTTTAAAGTAAGAGAAGAAAGATTTTAAAAAGACATAAAGGGGCAACGTTTTTGCATAGAGTGGTTCTTGTGTGGAATTGGCTTCCAGAGGAAGTGGTGGATGAGGGTACAGTTATAATGTTTAAAAGACATTTGGATATGTACATGAGTAGGAAATGTTTGGAGGGACATGGGCCATGTTCAGGCGGGTGGGATTAGTTTATTTGGGATTATGGTCAGCATAGGCTGGTTGGACTGAAGGGTTTGTTTCCAGGCTGAATGATCAATGACTCTGAGAAAACTAATTTCTCTTCCCGGACCTAAGTGGCATCCTAATTATTTTTAAGTTGTGCCCCCCTGAGTCAGGGGAAACATCTTTACCCTATCTTTCTCTATAAATGTTTTGCAGGATGAGCTGGTGTTAGTGTAGTGCTTTCGCAAAGTGCTTTATGCTGTAGTCATTGATTTTTGCAAAAACAAGCTAATTTGTACACAAGAAGCTCACACACACAGGGGTGAGATTCATTGAGGGATATTTTTGCAACTGCCACCATCCTCTGCACCCACACCCACCCCAAGCTCCTGACACCCACCACACCCTCTCTCAATCCCTGTCCTACAATTCTCTTAGGTCCCGGCCTTCCCCATTCAGCTGCAGTCTCTTGCATTTACCCAGATCCCAGCTGCCTCATATTGACAGGTGTGCCTTTAGCTACCCAGGCTCTAAGTTTCTCTGTTCCCTTTCTAAACCTCATGGTCTCCCTCTCCTTCTTGGAGACCGGTCCCCAAAACTCATGTCCTTGTGCAGTCCTTTAGTCGCCTTTCATAATATCTCTTGTAGCAGTATGTGAAAGCTTCCATTAGAACACTGAAGACGCTCTCCAATCTAACGTAGATAATGACTCACCCTCAAGATTGTTTGAGCTTCAAGCCTTTAGCCATGAACCCAATTCTGTATATATTTGTGCTTCAAATGCCCATCCCATGTTACCAGTGGCCACACATGGAGACCGAGATGCAATACTTGACATCTCTCAGGAAAGCCATGATTATTCAACAGCCGGTCTGGCCAGGCAATGTTGCTGAGGGGTAAGCTGCAGCACTATCTGCTGTTCTCTTGATTAATCAAAATGCAGTGCCTTGGGTGAAGCTTTGAACATGGGCTATGTGTTTAGCTTGCAGCTTAACCCAACAGCAGAGGTTAATGTTGTATCAGTGATAATGGGAACTGCAGATGCTGTGGAATCCAAGATAACAAAGTGTGGAGCTGGATGAACACAGCAGGACAAGCAGCATCTGATGAAGGGTCTAGGCCCGAAACGTCAGCTTTCGTGCTCCTGAGATGCTGCTTGGCCTGCTGTGTTCATCCAGCTCCACACTTTGTTATCTAGCAGAGGTTATTCACTTTTACAGATAAAGGGGTGAATCACACAACCAGACTTTGAGTCTTGGACATTTGCTGGCTTGCTTAAAGCTTGACTGGGTTGCTTGTTAAGAGTTTCATATAATCTAGATACATGGTGACCCTCCACACTAGTTCTGTCTGTCTCTTATGCTCAGACTGTTCAAAATTGATATTTTTATTGCTTGGGGAAGAGATCAAATCATAAACACAGCAGTTACCATAGCAGGTCAAAGGCTAGGAATGCTGCAGCGAGTAACTCACCTCCTGACTCCCAAAAGCCTGTCCCCCACCTGCAAGGCACAAGTCAGGATTGTGATGAAATAGTCCCCACCTACCTGGATGGGCACAGCCCCAAGAGCACCCAAGAAGTTTGGCACCATCCAGGACCAGGTAGCTTGCTTGATTGGTGACACATCTGCAAACATTCACTTCCTCTATCACTGACGCTGAGTAGTAGCACAGTGTGCTATCTACATGATGCACTGCAGAAATGCACAGGTGTCCTTCATACCTTTCAAACCAACAGCCACTGCCATCCAGAAGTGGAGATGCCAGTATTGGTCTGGGGTGAACAGAGTCAGAAGTGATATGATATCATGTGTTAATCCAATAGGTTTCTTTGGAATCACAAGCTTTTGGAGCGCTGCTCCTCAGTCAGGTGAAGTGAAGGGAAGCACACCATCCAGACAGACAGGGGCAGCAGTTACATGGGAACATCATGCCCACCTGCAAGTTCCCCTCCAAACCACTCACCAATCTGACTTGGAAATATATCACCATTCCTTCACTGTCACTGGGTCAATTTCATGGGATTCTCTCAATAATGGCACTGTGGGTCTGCCTATAGCACGTGGACTACAGTTTTTGGTTACGTCATTCACGGGATGTGAACATTGCTGGCCAGACCAGCATTCATTGCCCATCGTTAATTGGCCTGATGACAGTTGAGAGTCACCCACATTCCTGACTGACTGGCCAGACTACATAAGGATGGCTGATTTCCTTCCCTGAAGGACAATAGTGAACCAAGATAACAAAATGTGGAGCTGGATGAACACAGCAGGCCAAGCAGCATCTCAGGAGCACAAAAGCTGGCATTTCGGGCCTAGACCCTTCATCAGAGAGGGTCTAGGCCCGAAATGCCAGCTTTTGTGCTCCTGAGATGCTGCTTGTCCTGCTGTGTTCATCCAGCTCCACACTTCGTTATCTTGGATTCTCCAGCATCTGCAGTTCCCATTATCACTGACATTAGTGAACCAGATTTTTTTTAATGACAATTGACAACGGATTTGTGGTCATCAGTAGATTCTTAATTCCAGATTTGTTTTTGCTGAATTCAAATTCCATCTGCCACGGCAAGATTTAATTGTTCAAGGAAGCAGCTGACCACAACCTTCTCAAGGGCAACTAGGGACGGGCAGGAAATGCTGGATCAGTCAGCAACACCCACATTCCTGTGAAAGGAAATAAAGAACAGCTCAGGAGCAAATGAAACTTGTACTCAGAGATGGGGAGACTACCACTGTGCCATGTGAGCCCCTTTAGATAATTTTCTGGATTTCATTTCTGCTAAAGTGGGATTTGAATGCCAGAACGTGGGCCTGGGGTTCTGGATTATGAGATTAGATTTTTATTTAGATTTTGGATTTTATTGTCACATGTATTCGGGCCTGGGGTTCTGGATTATGAGATTTAGATTTTTATTTAGATTTTAGTTTTTATTGTCACATGTATTCAAGTACAGGGGTAACAGTGCAAAGTCTATAATGTCACCACACATGGCACCATCTTAGGTAATATAGTACCGATGTACAAAACACTTAGGTACAAAGAGTTAAAAAGTTAAGCATTATTTCATGGAATAAGTAAAAAAAAGGTAATAGTTAATGTTAAAGGCTAATCACCATACCACTATACCGTGAGCTCCCCCTTTCATATGTTTTAGCATCTCAGCAAGGCCAGCAATAATTGGCCAGCCCAAATTCACCTTCTTGAGCCACTACTGTGAAGTTATCTTCGCATTTGTTGGGGGTAGAGTCTGAGGATCCTGGTGCAGTGATAATGATGAAACGGAGATATATTTCCAAGGTTAGGATGGTGAATGTGCAATGGGAGGTGCTTTCTAAATGCTGCCTTAATTTTGTCATGACAGGCAGTGGTATGATGGTAATAAAGGGCATAAAGGTTCAACTCCCAACACAGCAATTGGTGCAATTTTAATTCAATCAATACATAACTGGAATTCAAAACTATTTATATATAAACAAGAGTAGGCTACTCAGCCCTTCAAGCCTGCTCCACCATTCAATAAAATCAGATTTAACCTCAGTAGGTGGCATGGTGGCTCAACAGTTAGCATTGCTTACAGTGCTTGGAACCCAGGTTTGATTCCATCCTTGGGCAACTGTTTGTATGCAGCTTGCACATTCTCTCTGTGTCTGTGTGGGATTCCTTCCCCAGTCCAAAGATGTGCAGGTTAGGTGGACTGGCCATGCTAATTTGCCCACAGTGTCAAGGGAAATGCAGGGCTGGGTGTGACGCTTTTCGGAGGGTAGACTCAATGGGCTGAGTGGCCTGCTTCCACACTGTGGAGATTCTACAAATAAAATCTCTATTCCTGCATACCCTGATTAGCAAGAAACAATCTCCCTCTGCCTTAAAAATTATTGAAAGATTCTGCATCCAATGCCTTTTGAGGGAGTGAATTCCAAAGACACTCAAAGCTCTGAAAGTGTTCTCAGAAACAGTTGTCAATGGTAAAACTCCATCCGGCTCCCTCATGCCCTTTAGGAAAGGAAATCACCTGGCCTGGCCTGCATGTGAGTCCAGCCTCTCAACAATGTGGTTGACTCTTAACCCAACTCTGAAGTGGGCTCAAGAGACAATCAAGGTAATTAGGGATGGACAACAAGGATCATGCCGGTGATGTCGAACCCTGTGTAAGAATGAAACATAAGGATGGGGCAGAAGTTCCTGCTGAGATTCTCCTCAGTGAAGAATCACTGTTGGACAGGAGTTTGCAAAGTAACAATGTAGCAAAGTCAATGTGCTTGGGGTTCCAAAGGGGCTACAAAATGATTAGCCAAGGGTATAGTGTTAATTTAACTGAATCTCAGTCAGTGAAATCTGAATGGGCCTTTCTTGTAGGTTCAAGGCTCAGATTTCTGGAAATGATTGTAGAAACTGTGTTAGTATTCTCTGAAGGTTTGAGGATTACAGGAGGATTTGATTTAGCAGTCGCACCGTTGGTTTTCGCATGGTGGCCAAACGATTTTTATTCATCCCTGAGATGTGGGCATTGCTAGCTGGCCAGCATTTATTGCTTGTCCCAAGTTGCCCTCGAGAAAGTGATATTGAGCTGCGTTCTTGAACCGCTGCAGTCCATCTGGGACTGTCTAGTGGCATTATTGCTAGACTATTAATCCGTAAACTGAGCTAATTTTCTGGGGATCTGGGTTTAAATTGCTCTGCAGCAGATGATTAAAATTTGAATCCAATTAAAAAATCGAGAGTTAAGAATCTACTGATGACCATGAAACCATTGTTGATTGTCAGAAAAACTGGCTCCATAATGTTCTTTAGAGAAGTAAGTCTGCTATCCTCGCCTGGTCTGATCTACATGTGACTCCAGACACAAAAATGTGAGTGACTCTTCCGAAATGGCCTAGAAAGCTACTCAGTCGCACCAATTTTGATTATAAGAACAAAAAATAGACTGGAATCGCGAGACAGATCAGGCCGTACTTGTGAAGAGAGAAACAGGGCCAATGTTTCAGTCCATTTGGGGAGCAAGACGTTGATGTGTTTGCCTGCCTGGAGGAATCCTTCTTTACACTTACGTGTAATTGAGGAACTTAGAATTGAGAATTGGGGGTCAGGAAAGAAGTTGGGGATGGGGAGTAGGGAGAACCTGACTATACCCTTGTTGCTGAACCGTTTGTTCCTGCCTCCAACAACATCCTTCCTGTCCTCGTTATCCAGTGACTGGCAACACTTGATAGTCTGAAACTTTGGGTATCATTTGCCCCCCACCCACCCCCCGGTGGTGCCATTGTGTACAGTAGGGCTACTGGGCTCTTGTTGGCTAGAATTTCTATCCCTGGGGTCCTCGGTCCTGTGGACAGGCCTGCTGCTGGCCGGCTAAATAACTAAGTTGAGCCATTTCTAACGAGCCTTCCCATCGAGAGATATGTAATATCATTTGCACTTTCCGTCACCTCCAGCACATTCCACCCTTGAAAAGACAATGTCTTGGACAACAAAACCAATATCCTTTTAGTTCTCTGGGCTGCAATGTATGCCATAAAAACAAAATTATAACATTAACCAGCTCCTTAGATGCTTAACAACAGTGCAATGGTTGTTGCTATATTGATCATTGACATAATTGTTCATCTCTGTAGCTTGTTGCTAAGCAAATGATTGCTCTTTGAATCTAGTCAGCACTGGCTGATGGCCTAGACACCATCGTAATAATTTTCACAAGAGAACAGAAGTTCTTTTTTGTGATAATTTTCTACACTGACTTTTATGTACAAACACAGGTGCCTAGTTTCCAGTTACGGTAGGGTATGTTTTGGGGGAAGGTGAAAATAAAGCTTTGTACTCCCTTGAAAAATCAAATGTATAGCACCTCATGAGATGATGTATCGAATTAGGATGACACAGATGTAACAGTGAGTGGGTACAATAATAAATATGTAACATAATCCATTACGTAGTTGAGTGCATAGTTATGTTCACATTTTTTTTCCTGGGAAGTATTAACAGATGCATATAGGCATGCATGCATGCACACACACATTAACCCACATGCACACACACTCACACAGACACACACACACACATTCACACACAAGAATATATTGGAAAATTATAATGTAAGATCATAATAACATGGCAGATCATCTTTCACCCCACTTTGGTCACTGTGCTATCCATAACCAGCATCCCACTTTCTGGAATGCCTTTCCAAAATCCCTGCCAGGTCCCACAACCTCCTTAGAAACTTTTCCTCAGCCAAGCTTTTGTCCACTCCTCCATAACTCTCTGTCAGCTCGCATGTTTGTTTTTAAGCTGTATTGGAGTATTCAGGACACTATATTAATTTGTTTTTTTGCTATTGTGGAATACAGTGTTTCCAAATTGATGTTAGTGGGAGCTAAGTATCAAACTGTTCTAAAGGCAGCAAAATTTGCTGAATGAAGTGAGTGAGCATGTCTTCTGGGGACCTTTGCAGACATAAGTTTTTAATGCCCTTCCAAACTTTTCAGATGGAAGTCTTCTGGTTTGAGAATGAAATCAGTCTGTAATTTCTCTAGTCAATGGAAATTAAGATTTAGGACTGACTCTTACATTTCTTTAGCTAATTGTGTGTTGCACGGATTGGAGAGTTTCTTACTGCAAGGCCTAGTGTTAAAAAGCTCAACTTGTTATAACAAACATTTTGATTTGATTTGATTTATTATTGTCACGTGTACTTAGGTACAATGAAAAGTTTTGTTTTGCGTGCAGTATGGACAGATACCATACAAAGTGCATTGGGGCAATAAGGCAGAGCAAGGAATACAATGTTACAGCTGCAGAGAACGTGCACAAAGAGAGAGGTCAATATTAAATTGAAATTTGAGATGTCTGTTCAGAAATTGATAACAGCAGGGAAGAAGCTGTTCTTGAACCTGTTGATGTGTGTGTTTAGGCTATTGTATCTTCTGTCCAACTGAGGAGATTATGTGGGGTGGAAGGGGGTCTTTGATGATATTGGTTGCCTTTCCGCAAAAGCAAGAAGTATAGATGAAGTCAATGGATGGAAATTTGGCTTGCATGATGGCCTGGGCCGTGTTCATGCCCTATTAGCATAAATATGCTCCTTTAACCATCCACCCTGCCCCTAGAGCATCTCGTGCCCAATTCTAACCCCATCTTACCATATGCTATTTCCAGAACAACTCACCACTCGCTTGGTTTCCACCAAAAGACCAGTGTTTGAGAAACTGCAGTGCATTGAGATACGCATTGGCAATCTGGTAGTTTAGCGGCACAGCAACCACAAAACAGCAGAGTTTATGGCACATACCTAGTCTGACTGAAACTCCCATAGCATGGATTATCCCATCCTCTCACCTTAGTCACTGTCTAACCACCAGAACACACATTTTATCTGTTTTTAGATACCTTAAATACCCTTGCTGAGTTTTTTTATTAGGCCAGCATTTATTACCCATCACTAATCGCCCAGAGGGCAGTAAAGAGTCATGAACATTGCTCGGAACCACATGTTCCACATGTTATGTTTGTTCACTTTGTACCCAACAGCATGCTCTCCACATACCATGCCTTGCCATGCTGTGCCAAGCCTGTTATCATCAACCAGTATCAAATGCTATCTGTGCTGCCACATTGGCATGCTCCTTTGCACAGACATGCAGACAGACCAGCCAGACCAGGTAAGGACGGTAGTTTCCCTCCTAAAGGACATTAGTGAATCAGATGGGTTGTTTCCGACAATTGACAATTGATTTATTGTCGTCATTAGATTCTTAATTCCAAAACTTTATTGAATTCATATTCCACCATTTGCCATGGTGGGATTCGAACCAGAATCCCATGAGCATTACCCGGGTCTCTGGTTCACTGATAATCTTTGCTACTGTCACAAGGCTCATCACATACAGGCAAGCAATTGGACATGTTCAGTCATCAGCTTTTATTGACAGCCCGCAAAAGGGAATGAGGAAGTGAATACAGGCTGCAGTGGACAAATGCTCATGGCCAAACTGCTGGACTGTGTGCGGATTGTGCCTCTGACCAATGGTACCAGGAACCCCTGACTGATACCCCCTTGGCTGGACTAGGGACAAGACCCACCCACCCTCTGACATGGCCAATTGTTTTAATATGAGTTCAGTGCGTTTGCCGCACAGGGAGTAAGCACATGCTGTCAGTGTTAGTTTGATGTCTGAGTGTACTGTACAGAAAGATGACCCTCTACCCACTAGACAGACATCCCTATTGACAATCCCGTCTGTCTGCATGTCTGTGCAAAGGAGCATGCCAATGTAGCAGCACAGATAGCCTTTGACACTGGCTGATGCTAACAGACTTGGCACATCACGGCAAGGCATGGTATGTTGAGAGCATGCTGTTGGGCACTAAGTGAACAAACATAAACAGAACAGCCCTGAGATGCAGCCTGGTCCAATCAGTGAACTAGGTGCTGTGTCCCATTTGTGCAAATGGCCCTCGCTACAGCCTTTCAATGTTAGTTTTTAGTGTGCCCAGTCTGTGCTTCCTGAGTGTCCTGCAAGTAGACCAGAGACGGGTCATGACAGTTGTGAGAGGTCAGAAAATGTCAGATGTCAATGGTAACCATACACCAATGTACTTGGTTGAGGGTACAAGTGGCGGGTGCCCAAGGATCATGCCCTGAGATGCCGTTTAGTCTTGAGAAACATGAAGGCTCTTTATAGCCAGAAATGAGCTAAAGTCACCAGGCGCTATCTCTGATTTGCGCATGGGATTCCTCAAAGTCTAACTTGTTTAGAATCTTGTTAAGATAGGAAACTGAATGTTCATGACAAAAATCGTAGCATTAAAAAAAAATTGACAAACCATAACCCCCTGAAGTAGTGAAAAACCTGCTTTGCCACTTGGTAGAGCCTAAAAGATGCAGCCAGATGCTCCTGAAGTCAAGATGGGCCATGACAGAATTCTTGTCTGTTTTTGTCACAAATCTCACGATCGCCCATGTCACTCAGACCCCTACACGATTCCATCCCTTCATTTCAAATCTTTGGAGCAATAATGGCATCAGGAAATTAAAAGAAAAATGACACCCATTGGAAAGAAACTAAACAAGGATCAGTCTTTTATACAAGACAAGCAGCGAGGTGAAGAAGTAAAGTTAAAGCAGTTAAATTAAAATGAATGCAGGATCCGTAATAATTTACCCAGCCAAGGGAATACAAAGCAATACAAAGATAATTACAAAATAATCATGCAATTAGGGCTGATTTTCATTAAGTCTGGGGTAAAATACTGTACGAGGCTGATGCACTCATTCCCAGCAAATAGAATTTGGTATTTACCTGCTGGTTCCTCATTAGTTGTTCAATTTGTTGTTCAACTGTTTGTCATGCTCAAGTTATATAAAGACCTTACTTTACAAGTAGTTTTTCTTTCATAGTGTGGTTTGATGCCATAATATGCGTTTGGGTTCAAGAACAGTCAAGGCCCATTTGAGAACTGCCTTTAGGCTTAAACTTCGAAGAAACACTATTTATTGTATATAAATACTAAACACCACTATGTGTAGTAAATGAAGATAAACCAGGCCCTCATCTTGTAGTTGCAATAGATAACATTCTTTGTCTGCTGTTAAGACTGTCTAATTTTAGAGTGTTCTAACTACACCCACACTATTATTTATCACCAGTGATGCGCAGCTCTGTGATATCCTCACAAGGTTGCTCCAGGGTCCTGAGGCCCTTACATGATAGGTTCTTTATCGGACTGCTCACAGGAGTGGAAACAGGGATGTTGGTGGTGGGGGGTGGGGCTTGTTGTGAATTTACAAAGTAAACTAATGGGAGGGTGGCCAAATTATAAATTTGGGCTGTCAACCTTACTGTGGAACACCATTTGTAAGGATTAAAAATTTAACGTAATGTTTACTGCCTCCCTCTACAGGCCTGTGCTTCTTAATTGATTGTATGGAAAAATGTAGGATTTACAGCTCAGAAAGATGGCTATTTGGACCAGTTGATCTGATGAGATAACAAGGTGCAGAGCTGAAGAAGGGTCTAGGCCCGAAAAGTCAGCTTTCCAGCTCTTCTGATGCTGCTTAGCCTGCTGTGTTCATTCAGCTCTGCACCTTGTTGCCTCAGATTCTCCAGCATCTGCAGTTCCTACTATCTCCGATCTGTGATGTTGTTTTCGGTTCACACAATAATGACAATTTTGAGAGCTGGGTCTCAACAACATAGAAACATAGAAGATAGGCGCAGGATTAGGTCATTTGGCCCTTTCAGTCTGCACTACTATTCAAAATGAACATGGCTGATCATGCAATTTCAGTAACCCATTCCCACTTTCTCTCTATAATCCTTGATCCCCTTTGCCACAAGGGCCATGTCCATCTCTCCCTTGAATATATCTAACAAACTGACCCCAACAGCTTCCTGTGGGAGAGAATTCCACAGATTCACAGTTCTCTGAGTAAAGAAATTCATCCTCATCTCAGCCTTGAATGACTTACCCCTTATTTTTAGACTGTGACACTTATTTCTGGACTGCCCCAACATTGGGAACATTCTTCCTGCATCTAGCCTGTTCAGTCCCATCAGGATTTTATATGTTTCTGTGAAAAATCCCCTCTTCTTCTTAATTCCAGCAAGGACAAACCTAGTCGATCCAGTCTATCCTTACATGTCAGTCCTGCCATCCTGGGAGTCAGTTTGGTGAACCTTTGCTGGACTCCTTCAATAGCAAGAATGTCCTTCCTCAAAGTAGGAGATGAAAAATACTCAAGGTGTGACCTCACCAAGCCCTGTGTAACTGCAGCAAAACATTCTTACTCCAATACTTAAATCTTTTTGCCATGATGAGCAATGCTAAATTGCATGCAGTGTCCAGGATTGTGTAGGCTCTGTGGATCAGTGTTGGGGAATGCAGTGATGGGTCAGAGTTGGGTTTGGGTGTGATGCCCTTTGGAGGGTTGGTATAAACTTGATGGGCCCAGTGGCCTGGTCCATCCTGAAGGAATTCAGTGAAGCAGAACAGATCAAAGGGCAGCCATTGACAATATTAATGGGAACAAAGCTAGTGACAGGACTGGCAAGAAACATAGTTTCACTACACAAGAGACTTTCAAGCCTTAAATACCCATTTAAGCTCAACTCCTTATTGAAAAGTGCTCATTATATCTACCATTCCAGCATATCTCAATTATTGTTCTACTATAGGCAGGCCTCAGTCGCAGGAGCATTACCTCAGCTCGCAGTCACAAGGTGTAGGGGTGAAAAGGTGGGGAGAAAGTAGAGAAACAAGTTGAAGAGCTAGCAAAGCACGCAAAAGGAAGTGGAAGCTACAGATCCTTTGAAGGCTCCCAAATGTTGCGGGACATAAGAGAAACTTTGCTCATATAGTGCCTGAAACAATTGACCATAAACAAGTTCTTGGTGCTGTAATGCTGCACTTAAATTATATCGAAAGGCAACCACAGCTGGCAACATTTATATGACATAGTCAGACTCTTAGTCACCATTAGAAAGATGGACTGCCACCATCGTCCTTTGGGGGTGATCTACAGGTCCTGCTTTATCTCGCGCTTCGAACTAGTAGAAGTTATTGTCTTTAGCAAGATGCAGCGTATTGCATAATTGAAGCTGGCTCTGGAGTTTTCAACATTGTTACAAAGGGGACCTAAATAGGTAGGTCTCTCTCCTTCCAGCTGCAGACCTGTTCTGCCCTGACCTATCCTTACGATTGGGTGCAGCTTAATGCAGTCCTCAGTATTAACCGTTTCAGAGCCATTACCTTGTGCAGCAGGCAACACTGTCATCTCTCAGCCAGGAATCGAAGTTTTCAGATTGTACTGCAGGATGCGAGCACAGCATAACTAATACTTCGGTGCACATTAAAGGGAGCCCTGCACTGTTTTTTTTTGATGCACAAGGGAGTCGGAGGCCATTGTGAGGCCAGAAAGAAGTTGACATAATCAGCTCATGCCATGGTCTTGCTAAATGGCATGAAAGTGAGCGCAAGACCATATGACCATAAAATATAGGAGAAGAGTTAGGCCATTCGGTCCATTGAGTCTGCTCCAACATTCAATTAGTCAATACATTTCTCAACTCCATTCTCCTGCCTTCTCCCCTTAGCACATGATGCCCTTACTAATCAAGAGCTATCTATCTCTGTCTTAAATGCACTCAATGACTTCCACGGCGCTCTGCAGCATTGAGTTCCATAGATTAACCACCCTGTGGCTGAAGAATTCCTCTTCATCTCAGCTCCAAAGAGTTCATTTCGAGGCTATGCCCTCAGGTCCTGTCTATGCTCATGGAAACATCTTCTCGACATCCACTGTATCCAGGCCTCTCAGCATTCTGTAAGTTTCAATTAGGCCATCCCTCATCCTTCTAAACTCCATTGAGTACAGACCCACAGTCTTAAACCACTCCTCATACAACAAGCCCTTCATCCCTGGAATCATTCTTTTAAGCCTCTTCTGGATCCCTCCAACAGCAGTACATCCTTCCTTAGATATGGGCCCAAAGCTCCTCTCAATATTCCAAATATTGTTTGACCAGAGCCTCATACAGCTTTACCAGTACCTCCCTGTTCATGTATTCTAGCCTTGTTTTGAAATGAATGCTAACATTGTATTTGACTTCCTAACTGCTAAATGAACCTGGATGTTAATCTTAAGAAAATCTTGCACAGGACTCCCAAGTCCCTTTGAGCTTTGGATTTCTGAAGCCTTTCCCTATTTTGAAAATAGCGTACCCTTCTATTCTTCCTGCTAAAGTGCATAACCTCACATTCTCCCACATTGTATTCTATCTGCCATTTCTTTGCGCTCTCTCCTTCTGCAGCTTCCTCAGCACTGCCTCTCCCTCCACCTATCTTTGTGTCCTCTGTAAACTTAGTGCCAATGTGCTCAGTTCCTTTGTTCAGATTATTAATGTATAATGTGAATAGTGGTCCCAACACTGACCCCTGTGGAGCTCCTTTTACCACCAGCTGCCATCCTGAAAAAAATGCCCTTACTCCCACTCACTCCCTTCTGCCGATCAGTCAATCCTCTATCCATGCCAGTATCTTGCTCCTAACACCATGGGCCCTTATCTTTTTTAGCAGCTTCCTGTGTAGTACCTTGTCAAAGGCCTTTTGGAAATCCAAATATGTTATATCCACTGACACACTTTTTTGTCTACCTTGCTTGTTACCCTCTCAAAGAATTCTAACAGATTTGTCAGCCATGACCTCCGTTGATGAAGCGGTGCTGACTCCGCTCTATTTTAACCATGCACTTCCAAGTACCCTGCAATCTCTTCCTTAATAATGGACTTTAAAATCTTACCAATGAATAAGATCAGGCTAACTGGCCCACAGCTTCCTGCCTTCTGCTTCCCTCCCTTCTTAAACACAGATGTTACATTAGACATTTTCCAGTCCTCTCAGACTCTCCTTGGTTCAAGTGATTCCAGAAAGATCACCACCAATGCCTCTACAATCTCCTCAGCTACCTCCTTAGGAAATTGGGGGTGTGGTGTAACTGGTCCAGGTGATTTATCCACTTTCAGAACTTTCAGCTTCCTCAGCATCTTCTTCTGAATAATGGTCACTACACTCACCTCTGACCTGTGAGTCTCTTGAAGTTCTCGTATGCTGCTGGTGGGGGTCTTCCACTGTGAAAATTGATGCAAACTATTTGTTCAGTTCCTCCGCTTCTTTTTTCTCCATTACTACTTCAGTTTCATTTTCCATTGGTTCAATGTCTACTCTTGTCTCTCTCTTACTTTTCCAATATCTAAAAAAAAACTCTTGCTATCTTCTTTTCTGTAACCAGCTATTTTACTCGCATGTTGCTCTTCCTCCTTTTAATTATCCCCTGCCGGTTTTTAAAGGCTTCCCAATCCTTTGGCTTCCCACTAACCTTCACCACTCTGCATGCCATTTTTTTTGGCTTTGAGTTCCCTCACCAGCCATGGCTGCCTCATCCTCCCCTTAGCATGTTTCTTCTTTCTTGGGGGTGAACTTCTACTGTGCCTCATGAATTACCCCAGAAAATCCTACAACTGCTGCTCCACCATCTTGCCTTCTAGGTTCCCCTTCCAATCAACTCTGGCCAGCTTCTCCCTCAGGTCTTTGTAGTTACCTTTACTCAGTTGTAATACTATTACATCAAATTCAATCTTCTTCCTCTCAAACTGCAAGATGTATTCTACCACACTGTAGTCACTACACCCGAGGAGCTCCTTCACCTTCAGCTCCCTAATCAATTCTGCCTCTCTACAGAACATTAAATCCAGAAATGACTGCCCCCTTTTGGCTCTACTACAAGCTGCTCCAAGAGACCATGTTGTATAAATTCCACAAATTCCTTTTCTTGAGATCCACTACCAACCTGATTTTCCCAGCCCACCTTCATATTAAAGGTAGGCCAGGTATCATAAAAGTGCCTTTCTTACCTGACTTTTCTATCTTTTGATTTATTTTCTTCCGGACATCCTGACCACTGCTCAGTGACCTTGACACAACACCGATCAGGGTCTTTATCCCTGTGTGTTTCTTCAACTTTACCCATACAAATTTGATGCTTCTATATCAGGTCTTGAAATTGATTTAACTTTATTTCTTATTAACAATGCAATCCTGCCCCCTCTGCCCATCTGCCTGGGCTTTTGATAGGACATGTATCGCTAGATATTTAATTCCTAGTCCCAATTCCCTAACAGCCATGTCTCTGTGATAGCCACAGCATCAAACCTGCCAACTTCAATCTGTGCTACATGCTCATTTCCTTTATTTCATACACTGCATCTGTTTAAGTACAACACCTTCAGTCCTGTTTTTACTGCCCTCTTTTGCGTGGTTGTCCCCTTATCTGCTGTGCCTGAAGTTAGATTCCTGACCCTTTCCATACTTTCTTCCCTATTACTTGTTCTGCAAGCTTTAATTACCTCTGCTGGACCCTCCCCTTTGACGTTTTCCATTAATTTTCCATGCAACTTCCTACATCGCACTATTTATTTTAAAGCCCTATCCACAATGATTCATGAAAACTCTGGTCCCAACATGTTCAGGTGAAGCCTGTCCTATCAGATCAGAACCCTTTGTTCCCAGTACGGATGTCAATGTCCTGGGATGAGAATTAAAATTGTGGAGTACAATTCCCACTACTCTGCCAAAACTGGAGCTAGTGATTAGTATGATTGATGGTTTGGTTCTACTTGATTTTGAGATCAGGCACTTCACTGCTTTGGGCCCACTGCCTAGCAGGAACTAGATTAAATGCACCCAAATTCAATTTATAAAGGGTTTCTGTTGCCAGCTGAGTGGTCTCTTATCCTATTATCCTGGCCTGGATTGACACCAAATCCAGAATTGAAAGCATCCAAGTTGCTTCACATAGCACCATCAAATCTTCTAATGTTGATGCTTTTTATAAAATTAGTGTTTAATTCTACACAGAGGATGGGTTCTTCCTTCAGTAATTGTTAGCAGGAAGTCTCTTGATATTGGGTGAAGATCCTGAGGTTACAGGACTGAGGTAAGACAAATGGACTCTCATGGTCTTCCCTGATGGTCTAGTGGTTAAGATGCAGCTCTTTCAAAGCTGTGGCCAAGTTTGTTTTAAGATAACAAGGTGTTGAGCTGGATCAACACAGCAGGCCAAGCAGCATCAGAGGAGCAGGAAAGCTGACATTTTGGGTCTGGACCCTTTTTCTGAAAAAGGGTCTAGACACGAAACGTCAGCTTTCCTGCTCCTCTGATGCTACTTGGCCTGCTGTGTTCATCCAGCTCTACACCTTGTTATCTCAGATTCTCCAGCATCGGCAGTGCCTACTATCTTTGCCCAAATTTGTTTCCTTGTCAGGGAAGGAGGATTTCTTAGGTGGCATGATGGTACAGTGGTTAGCATTAGTGCCCCATAGCGCTAGGGACCTGGGTTTGATTTGACCCTCGGGCAACTCTCTGTGTGGAATTTGTGTGTTCTCCCCACATTTGCGTGGAATTCCTTTGGATGCTCTAGTTTCCTCCCACAGTCCAAAGATGTGCAGGTGAGGTCAATTGGCCATGCTAAATTGGCCATAGGGAGCAGGCTACGTAAGTCTACAAGATGCACTGCAGAAATCCACCAAAGATCTTTACACAGCACCTTCCATGACCAGTTCCATCACCCGTAAGTTTCCCTCCAAGCCAGTTACCATCCTAGCCAGGTGGAGACACCTACATACCACAAGTTAATATAAAAGATACAGCCGCGATTAAACTTCAAACATCCTTTTGGAGTGTTTAAAAGTGCAGAGAGATGCTATGTGAATCCAAGTTTGCTCCAGTAACCACAGTCTCAATCTTGCACAGCTTGAAATCTGTCTTCAGTATCTGACTGGAACACTGACCACTGACTTGACATTTTCACATACGATTACACCGACAGAGAGGCTTTTACAAACATTGAGACATCAGCTGTCATCAAGATCACTGTTTCATGGTCACCGAACATGCCATCTCACCACATTTCTTTTTAAAACATAAAAATCTGATATTTTTATTGATTTAGAGAACAAGCTGTGTGATTTCTGTTTTCCTTACACTGTAAAGATGATGTTCTTTGCTGTGTATATGACTGGGCTGTCATTTGTGGCCATTGGTTTATGGGTGCTGATTAGTTTAAATTCAGTTTTGGGTCAGTGGAATTTCAGATTTGTTACTGACACTCCTCAGCAATTCATTGATTTCTATGAAAATCTTAAAATCATGGATGTCACCAATATCCAGTTCAGGGCGAGTGTACTGGGACCCCAATACAGACTTCTGAGCTGCAAATGTGTGGTTATGAGTGTTAAGGTAACAATGGTTGATTTATTACAACTTTCACGAGCCAACAGTCTTGATGGCCCAACCCCACCAGTCTCATTGAAGGGGTCACCATAATGTCCAAGCTTTGAAAAGGGGTCACAGAGTTAAAACGATGGTGAAGCCCTAAAGTTACTATCTACAGGCAGTCCTCAGGTTGATTTGATTTGATTTATTGTAGTCACATGTGCCTAAGTAGAGTGAAAAGCTTTGTTTTGCAACCAGCACAAGCAGATCATTACAGACAAGGACACACAGAGCAGAGAATGTTTAGACAGAATGAGACATACAAGGTCAAGGCTGCACAGGAGGTGCACAAAGCAAGATCAACATGAGGAAGATCAACATTATTTGTTAATGTTGATCTTCCTCATGTTGATCATGTTGATCAGGCTACGTAGGTCTACAAGATGCACATGTTCCTCATGTAATTAGTTAAGTCTATTCAGCAGTCTCATAACAGCGGTGAAGAAGCTGTTCTTAAACCTGTTGGTACATGTATTCATGCTTCTATGTCTTCTGCCTGACAGAAGATTTTGGAAGAGAGTATTTCCAAGGTGAGAGGGGTCATTGATGATGTTGGCAGCCTTTCTGCAGCACAGAGAAGTGTAAATAGAGTCCATGGATGGGAGGTTGGCTTCTGTGATGGTCTGGGCTGTGCCCACAACTTTCTGCAGTTTCCTTCGGTCCTGGGCAGAGCAGTTGCCGTACCAAGCCATTATGCACCCAGATAGAATGCAGAACAGAAGGGGTGCTTCACTCTGGAGGTGCTGTTTCTCAGGTCAGATGTTAAACATGTTATGGCACAGTACATATTGTTGTTGTATCTGGGCCAAAAGCTCTTGGTTCAAGCCTTAACTCAGCACTTGAAGATCAAGGAAGGCTTGTTAGAAAGTAGCCAGATAGATTGATTATCAATCTTTAGCTATCGATATCTGTTGTTGAGCAGAATTTCCTGGAAGCTGCATTACATTAGCCTACCCTTCCTTAAATACTTCATATTCAGGCTCTTGCCATGAGTAGGTGTAACCCTCATTCCCAGACAATGCCACACACACAAACCAAGGCTCCATCTACCCTCTCAGCTGGATGAAAAAGATCCCATGGCATTACTTTGAAGAAGACCTGGGATGTTTCCCTGTCCAATATTTACCCCTCAATCAATGCCATCAAAATAAGATGGTCTAGTAATTATTGCATTGTTGTTAGTGGGAGCTTGCTGTGTGCAAATGTTTTGCTACTTTTTCTACACTGCAAAGGGATTGCACTTCAAAAAGGACTTCATTGGCTGTAAAGTGCCTTTCGATGCCTGGTGATTGTGCTCTATATAAATGCAAGTATTTTTTCCATTTCTCTTTCTCGCTCACTCTATCTCTCTTTCTCTCCCTGTCTCTCTATGATGAAGCCATTTTCCAATGGAGAACTTCCAGTGCCCAACCACTTCCCTGGGTGCTATCAGTTTTTACAGTCCTCTGTCCTCTTCCTTTCAGTTTGCTGCAATTTCCCACTCAAATGTGGAAATTAAAAGTAGGTTTTTTTGTTTCTGTTCAGGTTAAGTTGGGTGGCATCCTTCTCTACGCAGATCAGTCTATTTCTCTATAACTCTCCGTTTGGCACACACTCCACTTCTCTCTCTCTCTGTCTCTATCTCTCCATAGTTCAATCACAGTGTGAGGACTGACAGCAATTGACAATGAGAAGGGGTGAATTGATAACGCTAGAGGACACTTTTGCTTCAGCTCCGCCAAAGCCCTCTTTGACGAGCCCATTATGAGCTGAACCAGATGTTCCAGATAGAGATGGCATCTTATTCAGCTTCTGTGTAAATACCAGAAATGATGCAGAGTCTATTCCTGTTGATTTGAAGTCATTTTTCGCTCGAAAAGAAATGTAATTATCCAGTACTATGAATGAAGCAATTTAATAAAACAACATGAGGGTGCCTTTTTGCATGACTTCAATCAAATTAGCACAATCCAAGTTAAGCTGTTTTGAAATGAGGAGCACACTGCATCAAGGGAAGCTTTTTTCTATCTCTGCAAACCCTCTGTAACCTCTGTCAACCCTGCAATTCCTTCAGTACTGGCTTCTGACACATTCCTAACTTGTATAGTATCACAGCATAGTTACAGCCCAGAAAAGAGGCCATTCAGCCCACTATATCTCTACTCCCTCTCCAAAGGAACAATTTTCCAAGAGCCTTTCCCCCATCTTCTCCCTGTAATCATGCATGTTCTTCGTTTCAAAGCAAGTAATTCCCTCCGATACACCTTGAGTGAACCTGCCTCCATCATACTCTAGGGCAGTGCATTTCCAGACCCTAACTAATCACGTGTGAAAAAGATGTCTTCATTCTCTTGTTTCTTGAGCCAATTTCTTTAAATCTGTGACGTCTTGTTTTTAGTCCTCCCAGAAGTGAGAATGGTTTCTCCTAATCTGTCCAGAACCCATGTAATTTTGAAGGCCTTAATTAAATATCGTCTCAAATTTCTCCAAGAAAAAAAATAGTTCTGAACCTCTTCAACGTATTTACACAACTGAAGTTCCTCATCCCTGGAATAATATTCCTCTATTCCCTACAGATTCATTTGTCTATCTTTGGGTGCTATGTCTCTAGCTACCTGCAGTCCTCAGATTCTTCGGTTTATAAAGCTCCTCAAAAATAATTGCGCACAGTTTTGGGCCCCATATCTCAGGAGAGATGTGTTGTCCCCGGACTGAATTTAGAGGCGGTTCACAAGAATGGTCCCAGGAATGAAAAGCTTAACATATGAGGAATGTTTGAGGATTCTGGTTCTATACTTGATGGATTTAGAGGGAAGAGGGGGTTTCTAATTGAAGCTTACAGAACACTGAATGGCCTGGGCAGAGTAGATGTTTGGAAGATGTTTCCATTGGTAGGAGAGACTAGGACTTGAGGGCACAGTCTTAGAGTAAAGGGAAGACCTTGTAGAGCAGAGATCAGGTGAAACTTCTTCAGCCAGAGAGTGGTGAATCCATGCAATTTACTGCCACAGAAGGCTGTGGAGGTCAGGTCATTGAGTGTATTTAAGAATGAGATAGATAGGTTCTTGGTTGTCAAGTGAATCAAGAGTTACTGGTAGAAAACAGGATAATGGGATTGAGAAAATTATCAGCCATGATTGAATGGCGGAGCAGACTCAATGGACTGAATGGCCTAATTTCTGCTCCTCCATCTCATGATCTTGTGGTCTTAAATCTATTTCAGTGACCAAGCCTTTTGTCATCTGTGCCAAATATCCTCCTATGTGACTCGGTATTGAATTTGGACTGACAATTTGCTCATGAGAATCACTTTGGGGCAGTTTATCTCTTGCAAGGCACTGCGTAAATGCGTGTTGTTCTTGCATTGATGAAGGAAGGGTCCTTGGATGAGGGTGGTTGAGGGCTGCCTGACCACAAACGCCAAAACATAGCTTGAAAAATTTTTTTAAAAGTCATACATCCTCAGCAGAAGTCCAGCAGGATGGCCAAGAAAGAAACACAAGCTTCAAAAAATGGAAGCCATAAAAGAAGCAAATTAAATCATAATCAGAGGTTATAATCCATTTTACTTTGAGTAATGTCATCTGGAATGACAGATCCCAGCCTTTGGTATCTCTTCACACACAGCGCTATCTAAGTTTTATCAGTAGAGGGCAAGAACATTCAATTTTTAAGGATAGCCAGTCCCTGTACGCAGTGAATAACCTGCTGCTCTCATTTTATTTACTTATCAGCAGCAAATATCAAAATAATTATCTGTCGTGTGATTTTTGTGTGTGTGTGTGGGCTTTCGAATGGAGTGGAAATTATTCAGAGAGAGAAACTGTTTTTGCAGCATTTTTAAAAAAAATTTACAGCTTAGAATGATGGCTTAAGATAATTCAGGTCCCTCTGATATAAGCTGCTATCTGGAGTAAAACATGGTGCCTTGGCATAAAATGAAATATTCACTTAATGGCACTAAGCAAATGATGAGATGAAATTTGATTTTGAGCACAGTGAGAACTGAGAAAGAATGGAAAAGCATGCAGGACAATTTTACGGTGATATCATGAGAAATGTATGGCATTAATACAAAATACTGCTTGTAGTTGAAGGACTTTATATATTAATAAAGAAAAACGCTCATTGTGTTAATGTGGCCACAAGCAATTATTTGCCCTCCATTCAGGTTAACTGTGTCAAAATGGAGATTAGAGTCAATTCACATCCATTGTTATGCAATGATGTGGAGGTGCCGGTGTCGGACTGGGGTGATCAAAGTCAGAAGTCACACGACACCAGGTTAGAGTCCAACAGATTTATTTGAAATTACAAATTTATCGAATCACAGGGGCCTGATAAAGGAGCCGCGCCTCAAAATCTATTGGACTATAACCTGGTGTTGTGTGACTTCTGACATTGTTATGCCATGTTGCATTTTGGGAATTGTGGAGTGCTGTTCCTTGCAGTGTTTTCTATCTGTATCTTACAAGAGGCAGAAGAGCCACGAGGAGTTTGAAGACCCCTATGTCTAAACTAATGATGAGTCCTGACAAGAGGCAAGACTCTTGCTGGGAGCACTAATTTAACTTGCATTTATATAAGCAGCTCTAATGTCGGAAAATATTACGAGGTACTTCACTGTGTAACCAAAAGAAACCAGCACCATGCTAATGCATTAACGACCAATTTTAAGTTGCTTCATTCATTATGTCGTGGATATAATGAGATCGGTTTGTGCACTTAGTGCCAAGTCTTTTCCTTTCACAATGTTTTGCGTGACGGTTTACGAAGCAGCACAGAACCCGATGACAGGAATTTGGAGTGAATGTGAGGAAATGTGATTGAAAATAATCAAAGCAAACGTGACTTCTTTTTCTCAGAATTCTGCAGAATAATAGTGTGTGAAGTATATGGTTGCCAGTGGTATTCTCCTAATAACCCTCACTTAACATTCCTGTGGCCAACTTGCTCACTGCCCCCTTACTTTACCCCCTCCTCACCCTCCACTTCTCTCTTTCACCGCTTCCCTGCCTCTTGGTGCCTCTCTCTCTTGACCTTTTCAGCCTTCTCACTCACCATTCCTCTCTCCCAATCAGCTACTGCATCACTAACTACTTCTCTCACTTGTTCTTCACTCTTCAGGATCCCCGATCCCTCATGTTAGCCATCTCTCTCTCCCATTCACTAACCCTCTCACTTATTGCCTCTGTCTCTCCCTGTCTGCTACTCACCTACTATCTCACTCCCTAACCCTCTTGATCGTTGCCTCTCTCGATCAAACATCTTTCAGATACAGTCTTGAATATATTCAATGATCCAGCCTCCACTGTTCTTTGGGGCAGTGAGTTCCAAACACGATAAACCTTCTGAGTGCAGAAATTTCACCTTATTTCCATTTTAAATGGGAAATACTGCATTTTGAAATTGTGCTGTCTCTCATTCCACATTTCTTCACAAGGGCAAATATTCTCTCAGCATCCACTTGCCAGACCCCTTCAGAATCCTATACTTCTCAATAAGATCACATCCAAACTCAAAAAAGTATTGGCCAAACCTCCACAACCTTTCATAATCGGACAAATCCCTCATCCTAGGAATCAACCTAAAGAACAATTTCATCCTCAAGTAAGGAGATCAAAACTGCATAATCTGCTCCAGATGTGGTATTAATAAAAGGTTTCAACTTGGATATTTCATTTGAATTGTATTAAAATTCAGGTAAGAACTCAGTGAATTGGGAAAGATGTGCATGCAGAATTGTTTGATTTGTGACAATGTTTCAAATTGTTTCAAGGAAGCTGACCAGCAATGTGCATTACAGAGTCACTTAGCTGAGATAGCTGGATGTCTGGTTTTCAATATAGAGTAACACCAGTGATGTGGTTTCAATTCCTGCACTGGCTGACGTTACCATAAAGGATTCTCCTTTTCTATCTCTCCCCTTGCCTGAGTTGCGGTGGCCCTCAGATTAAGCCACCACCAGTCATCTCTCCATAATGACAGAGAGAAAGCACAGTCCTATGATCTGGTAGGACTATGATAACTTTCATATAATTCCTACAGTGTGGAAATAGGACATTCAGCCCATCGAGTCTGTTCTGATTCCCTGAAGAGAAACCTACATACCCCACTTCCTGCATTTCCGACTACAAATCCACCTAGCCTGCACATCCTTGGACACTATGGAGCAACTTAGCATGGCCAATCCAGCTAACCTGTACATCTCTAAACTGGGAGGAAGCAGGAGCACCCAGAGGAAATCCACACAGGTCCAGGGAGAATATGCAGTCTCCACACAGACAGTCACCTGAGGGTGGAATTGAATCTGGGTCCCTGGTGCTGTGAGGCAGCAGTGCTCACCACTGAGCCACCTCATACTCTGCCACTTGCCTGGAGTAAGGCTGAAATATTGCCAGGCTCCAAATGCAGGTGAGAAACCTGAGACCTTTGATATAGCGATTATGTCCATCACAAGCTCAACATCCATCCTACAGCAGAAGCCAGATGCCCTGATCAGCTGTGTTCATTCATCTGTCCTATCATGTCAGACCTTTCTTACTCTATGGAAGTTTGTGGCCTCAAATGGCACAATTTCCAAACCACATGCTCTGTGAGCACAGCATCAATGGCAGCCCAGGGGATGTTGTGTTACCATATTGACTGCACTGATCATGGCCTTGAATGACTCCAGAGTTTTGTCAGTGCATTTGGATCCTAGAGCAACCTTGCGATGATAACAAGGCGTTACAAATCACTGCGTGTAAATAGCAAGCTGGGCAGAGTTAGAATGCACTAGATCTGGAAGGGATACTACTGAACTGCACTTTACACTTTGAGTCTAGGACTCTGCAAACTTAAATACAGACACAGACACACAAAGTAGATTAATTAGTCCTTATCTAATGTATCGATAAGTAGCAGCCTAAAGTATCTGTGATTACTATGTGTAGTGGTATTCACTTTTAATGTGTAATTAACAGTGTTACTTAGAAGTCCAAGCCTGATGACAATCCTTGACTCTGCCTTCTCCTTGACAAGTCTGTAAATAACCAAAATTCAATGTTGTGTTGTGAAGTATATGAGTAAAGATCTTAGGCGATGGGGTAGGCAGCAAAGAGGGTAGGAGCAATAAGTAATGGCTGTCTAATCTTTCTTACTTTGAGCCAAGATGATTGGTAAATTCAAGTATTAATAGATGTATAAGAGGAAGCTTACCAGGATGTCAGCCACGCTGAAGAGTTTTGCTTACAAAGCAAGATTGGACAGACAGGGTTTGTTTCTTTTTTAAAGCAGAGAGAGATGATTGAGATGTATAAAACTATGAAGCGGCCTAGACATGATAAACAGAAATAGACTTTTCCCCTTAGTGGAGGGATCAATAGCAAAGAGGTTAGATTTAAAGCAATGGGCAGGATGTTTTGAGGAGATGTGAGGAAGAAATTTTTCATTGAGATGATGATGGGAATCTGGAACTGACTGACTGTGAGGGTGGTAGAGATAGAAACCTTTACAGCCTTTTAGAAGTGTTTAGATATGTGCAAGGCATACGAGGCTATGAGCCAACTGCTGGAAAATGGGATTAGAATAATTAAGTGTGTGCTTTTGGCCATTGCAGGGCTGTGGGCTGAAGGGCCTTATTCTGTGCTGTAGACCTAAGATATTCAAGGAAAGGTAAGATGTTTTAAGGCCAAACATTCAACATTCAATGAACACAATCCCTAACAGTGGGTCCTGGCATTTCCTTGTTTTCTATTTAGGAGCAAATTTGATGGTGTGCTTTGCATGTATTTAATATTGACTGCACTTCTAAAAGTATTCATTGGTTGTGAAACACATTGGGACATCCTGGGGATGCAGTGAGATGCAATCTAAATGCAAATCTACTTTCCTTTCTTAACTTCCTATTTTAGGCTTGATTCAATGGGTGGCACTCACCTGTGAGTCACAGATTGTGGCAGTGAGCTTCACGCCAGCTTGAGAACATAATCCTGCACAAATGGACATGAAAGATCCCATAGCCCTAGAGGAAGCTGCTCTCACTAGCATGCTCAACTCAACCAAGAATAAATTAACTGGTCATTAATCTCCCACTTGCTGTTTATTGGATCTTACTGCACGCTGTTACTTCTGCCTGCAACAAAACTTCACTTGTTAAAAAAAGCTTGGAAAAACTTCAAAAGTCCAAGGTAAGGAGTGCTATGAATTCAATTTTTCATTCATTCCTAAACTCAACAGGACACTCGGAGTGAAACACCATTAAAAATCATGTATGTGGATGCACTTCCCATACCGGGGGCCCATTTTGAAGCCATAAAGAAACAAGTTGGTTCAGTGCATCTTGTACACTAGTTTTATTAGTTTTTCCAATTATGAGACTTTACATCTTTTTCGGTGGTTCTTCAGGATCAAGGATAACTTGATTGAGATGGTTGACGCGTCATGCACAATTTGCAGACTCAGCTACATCAGTTGCTGCTTGAGGAATTGGGGACGTGGGTTGTTTGCATGTTTGTGTGCTTCCTCTGATGCCTTTCCTTCGCCATGACTTGATGCCAAGAGCGTGCCTCTGTTTGGCGCTTTCCCGAATGAGCTCTCTCCATTACTGTCACAAGTCAGCGGCTCCCAATGAATCTGTGGGCAAGGGTGCTTTCAGGACATCCCTAAAGCATTACCAATGTCCACATAAGAGTTCTGCAACTGAATTCCAAGTTGTTGCTTTGACTGCCTGGTCACACATGCAACATGTTCCGTCCAATAGAGATGATTGTATCCTCAAACAAGTAGGTTTGGGAGAAGAGACTGCAACTGGACTACTTGTATAAAATAGAATCCTGGCAATGTGGAAGTAGGTCATTCAGCCCATTGAGTATACCAGGCCTCTGAAGAGCATCCCATGCAGACCTACCCTCCTACCCTCTCCCTGTAACCTCGCATTTCCCATGGCTCATCTTCCTAGCCTGCACACCCTGAGATAGTATAGGGTAATTTAGCATGACCAATCCACCTAACCAGCGCGTCTTTGAACTGTAGGAGGAAACCAGAGCACCCGGAGGAAATCCATGTCGGCACACTGGGAGAATGAGCAAACTCCACACAGACAGTCGCCCCAAGATTGGAATCAAATCTAAGTCCCTGGCGCGGTGAGGCAACAGGGCTTACCACTGAGCCACCATGCACCCCCGCCCACCTCCACTCTCCACACTCATATTGCTACAAGGTTTGGGAATCTTGCAAAAGTGACACTTCTTCAGTGCTTTTGAGGTGTGTGCTATCAGTTTCCAACCTTAGACAACATTCCATTAATGCTCTGATATTGACAAGCCCCTTTCACTTTACAACTCAGCTTTTGTAACATTCAACTAGACTGACGAGGCAATCATTTTCCCTCAGTCTGTTTGCAAGGCTCTTTTGAAAATGGTTGCTATCAGGATTGAATATGCCAGTTAAAAGGTAGAAAGTGGATTTGGAATCTCAATCACTATTTACATTATAGAAAGTGTCACTTGACAAAGATTCAACAGGATCAACTCTTTTCTCTTTTTCCAACAAGTGGATCCATCCACTTCAATGCACGTACAACAAAATATTAACACTTGGCAAGTACTCGGTGTGGTTGACTGTGCCACGTTGATAAATTGGACTTGCAGCTCAGTAATTGAGATTGTCACTTGTCAGGTACTCCCATTCAGCAGTGTCAGAAAAAAGATGGGGATCATCAAGAAACTTGTGTATAGGTCTAAAGCTGATCACAAGTAGTGATGTCTGTTTGCTCAGATTTCCTCCCCTGACAAACTGGCACTGAGGACAAGGCAGCTGATTTTGATGGAACCTGTTTGTCATCATCCCGGCACCATTGCAAAACTGCTCAGCTGAACACAATTCTAATCTCACACAATGTCCACATATAGGCATTTCTGACAGATTGGAGGTCAGCAATGGAAGGTTTGTGTTTGGGTGTCATGGACAACCCAGGAATGCTCAGGTCAATTGGGACGATACTCATTGGAATTTTGAAGGATAAGGGGGGGTTCTTATAGAAACAAATAAAATTATGAGGGGAATAAATAAGACAGAAGTAGGGAGGTTGTTTCCACTGTGGGTGAGACTGGAGCTAGAGGACTTAGCCTCAAAATAAGGGGAAGTAGATTTAAGATTGAGTTGAGGAGGAACTTCTTCTCCCAAAGGATTGTGAATCTGTGGAATTCCCTGCCCAGTGAAGCAGTTGAGGCTACCTTATTGAATGTTTTTTAAGACAAAGTTGGGTAGTTTTTTGAACAGTGAAGGAATTAAGGGTTATGGTGAGTGGGCAGGTAAGTGGAGCTGAATTCATGAAAAGATCAACCATCATCTTATTGAATGGCAGAACAGGCCCAGGGGTTCAGATGGTTCTACTTCTGCTCCTATTTCATATGTTCTAACTGATGTCTGAGGAGTCCTGAGCTAGGGGTTATGAATGTAAGGTTATCACTGTCATGGAATTGTTTGGTTGGTCTGTGCTCAGTTATGTGAGCCTGGTAATCAATCTCTGCTCACTGTGTTTGATTGATGCAGTCCAGATGTGGATTCAGAGCTTGAGTAGATAGAAAAGCTGCTAGAAGCTGTAACTGAGTTGTAAGCTTGAGTGCAGACTTGACATTTTGTGGTTGCCAAAGTATTTTCAAACTCTGGTAAATAAACCTGCTTCATACTTAAAAACTAGTGTCATCTCTGCATTGCTCTGAGATGTATAAAATAAACAACAAAATGCAGCAATCACTAATATATCCAACTGGGAATTCAAGAGAAACACAGAACAGTTAGAAGGTGGAACTCACAAATGCAAGGCATTATAAGGTAAATAGCTCAGCTGCACTCAAGGGCAAGCTAGATCAACTGAAGGGAGAGCAAACAAATAAGACAATATACTGATAGCTGTAGATGACAATGATTCCAGCAACATCCTGAATTCATCACTCTAATCAGTATGTGAGCAATGTCTCAAAACAATTCTTTGTAATAGAGTCTGTGCTGGAACTTGGATCGTCCTGGTTTTCAGATCATCAGGATCGGGCTGCACTGGATAAATGAAGCTAATCCAGGTCTGAAGGAGTCAAAGGATAATCTATTCATTGTACCATTGAGTGCCACTTATTGGGAAGTCACACTTGGCCATCTGTTAAATCAATGGACTGGCTGTGACATGAGCTACCTGCAAATTTCATTAGATACAAAGCTAAATGGTGTCTGAATGCTCAGGTGGCACAGTGGGCCACCTGAGCATTCACCTCTAGAATGCCATCTCTGGGATGGGAAGGCCAGGTTCAGGCCCCACATGCTACAGAGATGTGACATAACAGTTTGAACTGATTGATTACTAATATCCAAACTAGTGTAAGCAGGTGTTTGCAAGATGGACTCATTGATATCACTTGAACTTATTGCATTGAAATGAGTTGGTTTTACTGGTCTAGTTCCGGAAATGTGTGATTGCCTCATGAGGAAAGACTAGACAGGCTAGCCCTGAGTTTAGATGAGTCAGAGATGACTTAATCAAAGCATGTAACATCCTGAGGAGACTTGACCGAGGGAATGTAGTAAGAACAAAAACAGAAATTGCTGGAAAAGCCCAGCAGGTCTGGCAGCATCTGTGAAGGTGAAAAACAGTCAATGTTTCAGATCCAGTGACCCTTCCTCTGATGTAGAAAGATGTTTCCTCTCAGGGATGAGCTAGGAGTCATTGTTTAAAAATAAATAATCACCCATTTCAGATGGAATTGAGGAAACCTTTTTATTCCCTCTCTCAGGTTTATGAGTCTTTGGAATTCCCCTCTTCAAAAGGCAGTGGATGTAGAATCTTAAGCCTTTTTAAGACAGAGGTAGATAGAAAAGTTACTGGGAATATGCAGGAATGCAGAGTTGAGGTTAAAATCAGATCATGTAGTTGAATGACAGAGTAGTCTCATAGGATCAAGTGGTGTACACATTGTATGTAATGTAGTGGAAATATGTAGAGATGGTGAAATGGCCTTTTGTAACCATAGAAAGGACAAGAGGAAAGCCCAGAGAAACAACGTGCGATAATTTCATTGGGCACTGTACAAACTTTCTATTCCAATTAGAAAAACTAATTAAAACTGATCAGGACTGTAAGTTTTGCCCAGACTTAACACTCATTGGCTTTATGACTGCTGGTATTGGCTACGTTTCTACAAGAAGCTACTGCTATGAGAATTTGAGCTGTCTGGAGCGATAAGCCCCTCCTATGCGTGGCGATTCATGGGGCTGCATACAGCAGCCAGTTGTGATCATGGCATGTTGACACTGCACTGCAAAATCTGACACCCCCCCAAAGAAACACTGCTGTTGCAGTAAAAGGGATAATTACGTTTTTTCGAGGATAATAAAGTTTACAAGATTAATCATTTAAATATCATTTTACAAAATTAAAATTTAAACATTTTTTCAAAATTAAAAATTAAACGTCTTTTAAAAGTATGATAATTTTGGTTAGATAAATCATTTTAAAAAGTGATCATTTTTAAAATGTGCTATATTATTCTAAATCAGCATGGATTTCAACGTGAATTCATCAGACTTTTAAAAGGTTTTATGTTTAAAGGATTGATCTGTTTCATGTTTAAAATGGACTGACCCCCTTCATTTTACGTATTTGCAAATGACAGAAGACTCCATACACCTGAAACTACAGGTATAGGAAATGCAGATAGAGGATTTTGAATAGTAGTTAGTTTGGAATCGGCAAAGCAGCTGTAGTACATGTGCAGTTCTGACATAGGGTCACAGAACCTGAAACATTAACTCTGTTTTAGCTACAAAAATGCTGTCAGACCTGCTGAGTTTCTCCAGCAATTTGTTTTTGCTTCGGCTTTCTAGTATCCAAAGTTTTTTTTCAGTTTTAATACCCCACATTTGCTTGGCTAGTTTCTACCACCTGAAGTAACAAATGTTTGGAAACAGGATTAGTTGGCTTGCCTCAACTTTCAGATTGGTGTTCAGCACTGTGGAAGTTTTGAGTCTCTCCCACTATCTGCAGTGTGTGAGTGCTGAATACACTGTTGTAGTGGCCCCACAAAATCTGACTCATTGGTGTTTGGTAGGTACCTAAAGTTATAAGGAGTAAGCAGGTTTAGACCATTCAAAAAGCTTATCATTCTATCAGGTTTTTGGTGGCTTTACTGAGGCTTTAACTCCACTTTCCTTGCTAACCCCCTTACCCCCTTGACTTCCTAGTCGTCCAGAATCTGTCCAACTCAATCTTGAGCATATTCAATGATTCTGCTGCTGCCTGGATTGGAAAATTCCAAAGATTAATAACTTTTTAAGAGAAAAAAAGTCTTCAATTCTGTCTAAACAGGAAGATTGCTTATTTGGAAATAGTGACCCCTGTATTTCAATAGGATGAGCATGGTGTTCTGCAGCACTCGCTACTATGGAACATTGTAGATGATGGGGGATGTCTGGATTACACAAGTTCTGCAGAAATTCCTCAACATCCAAAGAAACTGACTGCTTCACTGAAATGTGAACGACATGAAACTTGCTGTAATATGTTGTTGTGTTAACTGTGAAGAGCTTTGGTTTGATTTGATTTCTTGTTGTCATATGCACGTGAGTACAGTGAAAAGTTTTATTTTGCCAGCAGTACAGACGGGTCATAACATACAAGGAGGCTCAGATTATAGGGTGTTCAGACAGAGTGAGGCATACAGAGTTTCAGCTGCACAGGAGATGCACAAAAGCAAGACCAACATTAGATTTGAAATTAGAGAGGTCCATTCAGCAGTTCAATAACAGCAGGGAGGAAGCTGTTCTTGAAACCACTTGTACATGTGCTCAAGCTCCTGCACCTTCCCCCTGTAGGGGAGTATTACTGGGGTCGGAAGGGCCTTTGATGATGTTGGCAGTCTTTCTGCAGCAACGAGAAGTATAGATGGAGTCCATGGATGGGAGGTTGGTTTTTGTGAAGGTCTGGGCTGTGTACTCAACTTTCTGTAGAGCTTGCAACAAATGAGCCTGGAGTGTTATATGTGCAGTTGTTCCAGTAGGGCCACATTCGTGGCTGCAGTGGTAAGTCAGGTCTTTCTGAGTGACATAGTATCAGCTTCAGCAGACTGCAGCCAGGTGAAATGGCAAGTTTGAATTCAATGAATAAGTGTCCATATTACTTTGCTTTAAGTGGGATTTTTCCATACACCTCGGCAACAGGAAAAAGACATCCAGGGTGGATGACTGTGGCTGTCAGCGTTGCAGTCCAGGCCCCTTAGTAGTTGTACACAAGCAAAAATTTAGCTATTTAAGTGTTGCATACTTCCAGTTCTAAGATTAACAAAAAGGAGCAAGAAGTTGTGCTTAGACCAGTAACCAATAACTCCAACACTGCTCTTCACCTATTGACAGAGGAGACAAAGGTGAAATTGAGAAGATTATTCAGTGACACCTTTATATATTATGTTGGACTAGACAGTTTTTTTTTGTTCGTTGCCTATGCAGCACTTACTTCAGCCAATAAATTAGCGCAAATTATCAGCTGCTTTTTAATATGTATTTGACTGTGGAGTACCAGAAGTTAGTTGTGAGATAGGAGTGTTATGTTGGACAATGCAGCACGCCAATACAATACTTCTCCTTATCTTGCCAAGAAATGCCAGCACATGCCAAATAAAACTGTCATAAATCCTAAATTATAAAGTCCTCTTAATTCCACTGATCCCTGTTGCTGGGATATTATCTTCACCGAAACAAAAAAAAGACACATGCTAGTACAGCTGGCTGAAATACTCACAGAAATCATAGAAACATGAGTAGGGAGCAGGAATAGGCTATTTGAACCCTCAAGCCTCCTACACCTTTCAGTATAATCATAGCCGATCATTGAGCTCAATACCATAATCCCACTCCCCCCATCACCATATCTCTTGATATCTTTAGCCCTAGAAACTACATCTAACTCCTTCATGAAGACATTCAATGCTGTGGCCTCAAACACTTGCTGTGATAGTGAATTCCACAGGCTCATCACTCTTTGGTTGAAGAAATAACTTCTCATCTAAGTGCCGAAACTTCTGTCCCTCATCCTGAAACAATCACCCCTGCTTCTCCACTCCCACACCATCCTTCCACCATCTAAGCTGTCCACTCCTGTTAGAATTTGACAGGTTTCTGTGAGATCCTCTCTCATTCTTCTAAACTCCAATGAATAGAGTCCTAAACAACTTGATTTCTTCTCACATATTAATCCTGGCATCCCAGGAACTTTCATTACACTCCCTCTATAGCAAGAACATCATTCCTCAGATAAAAAGACAAAAACAGAACACAATATTTCACGTGTGGCATCACCAATTCCCTGTATCATTGCAGCAAGACATCCTTCTTCCTTTACTTAAGTTCTCTCGCTATAAGGGCTAACATACCATTTGCCTTCTTTACACTTACACTCTTTCTTTCAGTGACTAGTGCATAAGGGTACTCAGCTCTCATTGGACTCTCTCAATTTACAGCCATTCAAGCAATAATATGCCTTCCTATTTTGCTACCAGAGTGGACAACCTCACATTTATCCATATTATACAGCATTTGCTCATGCGTTTGCCCACTTACTCGGCCTTTTCCGGTAGATCACTGGCTGGGGGATAATAAGATTTGAGGGATTCTCTGCTGATGGATTAATCTGTGGTGCAGTTTTCAGCTCAGTTTTTGTACTTTTATCTGCCATACCTTTCTAACCTCCACACAGAAGAACAGGAGCTCTTTGAACTTTTTCACAGCTGCCCAGCCTTGCTGCCTAGCACCAACATTACAGACACTTCAGTTTTCCCTTGTCATTGTATCAGCAAAGCCCAGCAGTGCGGAAAGAGGCCAGTCAGCCTATGCATTGATCCTCTGGAGAACATCCCAACCAGACCTGTATTTCGCACCCCTTCCCCCCCACCCCCACCCCCCCCCCCCCCCGCCTCAGCCCTGACCCTATCCTAATACCTCCCCCCTTACCATGGTTAAACCACCTAGCCTCCACATCTCTGATCGAGCCATCCAATTGAGTCAACTTGACCTGAAGCCCCAACTTTGCTTTCTCTCCAGAGATAGTGCCAGAGGTGCTGAGTTTGTCGAGCAATTTCTCCTTGCATTCCCATCTCAATTCGTATCAAAACCTTCTCACATGCCAAAGTTGCTTCCAAAATTACCCAAAACGTGCCTGCTCATCTGCTGTGGCAACAAGGTGTAGAGCTGGATGAACACCGCAGGCCAAGCAGCATCAGAGGAGCAGGAAAGCCAAAGTTTTGGGACTGGACCCTGAAATCGGAAGAAGGATCCAGACTCGAAACGTCAGCCTTCCTGCTCCTCTGATGCTGCTTGGCCTGCTGTGTTCATCCAGCTCCACACCTTGTTGTCTCAGATTCTCCAGCTTCGGCAGTTCCTACTATCTCTGCTCATCTGTTGTGCCCTGATTTCATTCCTGCAATTCATCATAGCAGTTGCATCATCAGGAGAGACAGCAGGCTGGGGGTTTCCTCTTGAGTCTCAGAGTTGCGCGATTTCAACAATGGGTGCAGCCTCATTCAATAGGTCTTTGATTTCCTCCTGGGATGAATAATGCATAGCTCACCTTTAATAGCTAGAGGTTCAACGGTAAATTCAACACCCATGCCACAGGCATTTTTGATGGTGGGCTTTATTATTGAACGTAATAACGTGGTGTGGCAACCACCAGTGATTACTGCCAATGAGATTGGCATATTAAGTATCGAGGGCCATGTTGTTGTTGCTTCCATTGTCTTGATGCCAACACTTCAACAGAACTCTGTCTCGTCTTGGTGAATGGCAGAAACGTTGAGGAGGTAATGACCTCGTGCTATTATTGCTGGACTATTAATCCAGAGACCCAGATGATGTTCTGCCAGCTTTGGTTTGAATCCTGCCATGGCAGATGGTAGAATTTGAATTCAATAAAAATCCAGAATTAGGGGTCTGATGATGGCCATGGTTGGGAAAAACCCATCTAGTTCATTAATGCCCTTTCGGGGAGGAAACTTCCATCCTTACCTTTTCTGGCCTACATGTGACTCCAGATCTGCAGCAATGGGCTCCTTTTTCCCTCCAGGATGCTGGTCTAGCTCTGATCCCATGAAGGGATGAGGAAAAAGCAGGTGCCAAGCTAAGTTTGTTGTAGATAAAGCTCCTGACTGCACAGAATGATGCCACTGTGACCTTTATATCTGTACAGACCTCAAGTAGCCATCCATCTTAATCCCACTTTCCAGCTTATTAGTTTGCATACTTTAAGTCCAAATTCAAATATTTTTCATATGTTAAAAGCCTTTTGTATGCTTTTAGGCAGCAAAGAACTGCAACACCCTTGTAGACAATAAAATCCTGCTTTGCATCCCTCCTAAAACTTCTACCTCTTAATCTCATTCAATACCTCCTGGTCATGAACCTTTTAACAAAAGGTTTTCCAATGCTGTATGGATATTTTCTAATCAACCAGCTCAGAAGCGTTATTGAAGGAGTTGGTGGGATTTGAAC
This sequence comes from Stegostoma tigrinum, assembly GCF_030684315.1. Taxonomy (NCBI): domain Eukaryota; kingdom Metazoa; phylum Chordata; class Chondrichthyes; order Orectolobiformes; family Stegostomatidae; genus Stegostoma; species Stegostoma tigrinum. Next base: position 15,124,996 of record NC_081389.1, on the reverse strand, counting down.
CCAGGTCCCCCGGTTCAGCGGTACGACATTACCACAAAAGCCCAGTGCCAATTTGACGAATCTGAGCCTCCAACACAGCTCGAGTGTAGGACCTTGCAACCAGGAATTGGTATATGTGGTGCCTAGTTGATGCTTGAAAAACAGGTGAAATTTATTCCAAATTCTTACCTAAAAATCGCCATCCCTGCTCTGGTTCTGATAGTGTTAACAATCTAGCCCCTTGGCGTAAAACTTGTCAGTGTTTTATATACCAAGAAATCAAATGAAAAGAATGTAATTTTTCTGAACTTTTTCTAGCCTTTATCCTTTCTGACATTTTCAAATATCAGTAGGTCTACAAACACAGGGAAATCAATACTGCCTTAATAATACAACGAAGGGAAAACAGCATCAAATTGAATTCTAAAGTTCTCTTAAACTGCTGAATATTGCATCTAAAAGTGTGATGGACTGTTGTTATCAGAGGGAGGCGTGCTTAGCAATTAGCTGTTCGTTCTTCCCAACTTGGCAAATTGTTACTAAAATACATAATGCAATGGGATTGTTCCTGAATAAAGTGGTTCTGCCTGAAGTTGGTCTAGAATGGAAGGCTGTGGGGGATAAGGGGAGAGAGTTAGAAATCCCAAACAGACCCATTTGTCAGGTCAGCTTGTCATGGTTCGATGTGGAACGGAAGGAGGAAGAATAGAGTGAGCAGGAATTTGTTCAGTGAGCGAGCGATTTTCATGAGATACTCTTATCCGAGTGCCAGACATCATCTACAGCTGTGACATTTTGGTCTCCCTGGTGAAGGAGTACTGAGGATTGTTGCCATGGCAACTCATCTGCACTTAATGCACATATAATGATAGTTGGTGACGCATAGCTTCCAACCTGGTTGCCAGGGGAAAGCAAAAAGTTTCTGTTTGTATACTTACACCCTGGGTGCCAGTTATCAGTTGCTGCACTTCACAGATAAGGGCCTTATTTCCATGGACTCCCATTATCCTCATTCATACTAATGGCTCAATGAATTGAATCATTTTCAGGTTTATTTTTCTCCCCTACCCACCTCTTTGCCTTAATCTAAGCGCGGTATTTTACAGAAAGGGAAGTCAGCGAAGGTTATTTTACAAACTGCCTTGCTCCAACAGACCGAGTCTGCAAGGCAGCTTGCATGTTGATTAACAAAAGACGTGGCTCGATTGAGGTGTTACGATGTCACTGAAGCTACCATTTCCATTCAATGTGACTATATCCTTTAGTTTTGAAGCAGAATAAACATTTAGAAATGCACCGAAGGGATTCATTTCAGTGATAATACCCTAATTTGAGTAAAATGTGGTCAGTCTCAAGAGAGTTATGGATGAAAAAGGTCATTTGGTCAGCCTTATTTCACATAAGAAAACAGAACAAATGACATTTTTAAGAGTGCTTTTAATGCATTAAAATATTCCAAAGTACTAAATCTGAAAAAAAAGATGACACCAACCTGAAGAAGGAGGCATGGAGGCAGGAAGGTTTGGTCAAAGAAGTTGGTTTTAAGGAGTATTGTAAAGGAGGAAAATGAGGTCTAGGGAGTGAAGGATTCTGGGAGAGAAGTCCAGAGCTGTAGCCTGAGTTAGGCAAAGGCCAGAGGGACTCAGTGCTATGGTGGTAATGTCACTGCACTAGTAATCCAGACGTACAAGCAAATATTGTGGGCCCAGTTTTCAGGAGTTCAAATCCAACAATAGCAAATGGTGGACATTGAATTTGAACTCATTAAATTAATTATTAACGTGACCATGAAACTATCACTGATTGTCACTAATTCAGGAGAAGACTTGCACCTGACTCATAACATGAATTCTGTTTCTGTCTGCACAGATGGTGCCAAACCTGCTGAGTTTCTCACACATGCACGCACGCAAACACACACAAACACACACACACACACACACACACACACACACACACACAAACACACAAACACACACACACACACACACACACACACACACACACACACACACACACACCGCAGATGCTCAGGCTAATGTTCTAGGGCCATGGGTTCAAATCCTCCCAGCTCAGCTGGTGGAATTAAATTCAAGAATTAAAGATTCATCTTAACTCTGCTGTGAGCTTGCTGAGAATCACAAAGCTCACTTCCTCTACAAAACTCAAAACATTAATTTTGTTTCTCTCCCCACAGATGCTGAGTTTCTCCAGCATTCTCTGTGTTTGTTTCAGGCTCAGCAGGTGATGATGTAGTATAATGTCACTGGTTTAGCAATCCAGAGCCCCAAGATAATGTGCTGGGGATATAGGTTCAAACCTCACCTTGATGTTTTTATTCAGTTCAAGGGATGTGGATGTCAGTGGCTGGGCCAACATTTATTGCATGAATAAATGGTGAAATCTGAATTTATCTGCCCTGGAGATATACTTCCATTTTCTGCACATTATATAGCATTATAATTTAGATAGAACTATGAGATGATTTATCCAATCAATTAGTGCTGTTCAAGCAAAAAGAATTTGAGGTTCTGTTTGGTACTATTTTAACAATCATAAGTCCCCTATTTGTCAAGCATTTACTTGAAGTGGCCACTGTAAATGGTAATGGTGACGAACAGCAGGATATTCCTAGCCAGGATCCTGGAGTGCCAAGAGGGGATCAGGGTGGCTCCATGATAGAGTGGGATGTTATGATCCTCCTGTCAGAGAGTTTGCCTCTAAAATGTGGCATCGATGTGTATGAACACACGAAATAGGATCAGGAGGAAGCCATTTACTGCCTGTGAGTCTGCTCTGGCAGTTGACAACATCATGACCTCAACTTTATGTTCCTATCTGTTCCCCGTAACCTTGACTGTCTTGTTGATCTTTCTAATATATTCAATGACCCAGCCTCCGTTACTCTCTGGGGAATGTAGTACCACAGCCTGATGAGCCTTTGAAAAACAATTTTCTCACAATCTCAGGGAGAGCTCCTTGTTATTAAAATGTGTCCCCAAACTCCACTCACCACAACCTCTCAGCATCCTTCGTTTCAGGCCGCTTCAGTATCTTACGTATTTTAATATGATCCCTTCTCGCTCTTTAAAACTCTGATGAATCTTGATGCAGACTGCTCATGAAGCAACCTCTTCTTCCAAGGAATCAGTTGTACAAACCTGCTCGGAATTGCCTCTGATACAATGATGCGATTTCTTTCATGGGAGTCAGCTCGCTCAGTTGGCTGGATGGTTGGTTTACAATGCAAATTGATGCCAACAACGTAGGTTCACTTCTTACACTGCCTGGGGTCACCATGTAGGTTCCACTTTCTCAACCTTGCCCCTCACCTGAGGTGTGGTGACCATCAGGTTAAACTCACTACCAGTCGACTGTCTCTCTCTAATGAGGGAGCAAAATTTAGGGCAATACTATACTTTCTTAAATTTGATGAAAATGAAAAAAGCTTGCAGTTTAATGCCACTTCTTATGATCTGAGGATTATCCCACAACATTTTGCAGTCAATGAATTACTTTTTGAAATGGTGAATTGATACAATACAGCAAGAGGTGGTGCCCTGTTTTATTCAAGCTATAGCAATAAAATGCTAGTGGTAAATTCCAATCAGAGATAAGCATCAATCTTGCTTTACGTTCAAATGGCGCCGTGGGAGCTTTTAAGGGCAGATGACAGAGCAGGCAGAGCATCATCTATAAAACAGCAGTTATGACAGGCTAGCACTTACTGAGCGCTACATTGGAGAATCAGCCCCAAATTGTATGCATAGGTTCCTGTACTTGGAAGTTGGTCTTCTAACATCTGAGCAACAGCTGACATAGGTGTAGATAGATGGATTGATCTACCACATGGTATTTGTCGATTGTTAATACAAGTTAAAGAGGTGAAGGAAGCATTAATGTCTGGACGAACTAAAACACCCACTAGCCTAACTTCTATCAGAGCATGACAAAAGAGGGCCAAAATTGCAAAATCACTTATTATCGGGCAAAATAATGAAGGGGCTGCAGGGCAAGGACAGGGGGAGAGAGAGAGAGAGAGAGAGAGAGATTTACTGGGAAATTATGAGTTGTATTACTTTCCTGCTACTTTATGGTTGTATTATTTGTCCTGTCTTAACTTCTAATTGAAACCCTGAAATATAAATTTAGTTATAGAGTAATCTTGAGTCTCAGGTAGCAAAATCACATTAATTAAAACTGCAAATGAAATTAACTCATTCACTTGGCACTTAAGCAGAAAGTAGACAAATAAATGATTTAGGTACAGACATTGAACTTTCATTTAGCTGCACATCGTTACCTGGGTAAATAGTTTGCATTATCATCACGAATAACTTAGATGAAATTTGATTTGGCCATCCAGCCTGAATTGACAAGGCCATCGTACCCGAAGCCAGACCTGTAAATAATGTGGAAGTGAATTTTAACAACTAGTGACATCACCTTTCAGCCTGCAGCTTGTTTCAGAGGCTGGGCATACTGTATCGAGTAAGTCACCAAAAAACATCCACCATCTACAAGGCATAAACTAGGAGTGTGAGGGAATACTCCCCACTTGCCTGGTTTGATGCAGCTCCAACAACACTCATGAAGCTTTTCACCATTCAGAATGAAGCCCCCCTCACCATCACCACCCCCTCTCCCAAACTTGAATGGCAATATATCTGCAAATATTCACTCCCTTAACTACTGATGCTCAGTAGTAGAAGTGTGTACCATCTACAAATGCACCTCTGTAACTCACCAAGCTACCCCTGGCAGGACTTGCGAAACACACAATCAGTCTAACCTAGAAATTCAAAGGCAGCAGAGACATGGGTAACAGAATGACTTGCAAGTGCCCCTCCAAGCCGTACTATAGCCTGACTTGGAAATATGCTGCCATTTCTTCACTGTCGGCAGGTCAAAATTGTGAAACTCCCTTCCTAACAGCAAACAGGGTACAGCAGCACTATATGGACTGCGGCAGTTCAAGAAGGCAGTTCACCACCATCTTGCCAAGGGAAACTAGGGATGGGCACTAAATGCCGGCATAGCGAACATGACCCATGCCCTGAGTATATTTTTGAAAGCCTGGACATTGTTGAGGTCTTGCTCCATTTAAAACTGGACTGCTTCAGCATCTGAGGTGTTGCAAATGATACTGAACACCGTGCAAATGTCTCCGCCCTCCTAATTTTACGATGGATACAACTGAAAACGGTTAATCCGCTCCTGAGATGCTGCTTGGCCTGCTGTGTTCATCCAGCTTCACACTTTATTATCTTGGATTCTCCAGCATCTGCAGTTCCCATTATCTCTCACCGTTAATCCTCAAACAGTTTTACTCCACGCAGCTCCCTTCCTTCTTTTTTGGTATTAAAGTTAGCTTTATTGTGATTATTCAAATGAATACAGTGAAAAGTTTATATGTGACCACTTACAGCGCCATCTTCGGTACAAAGGTTCCAAGGTACAGCTTCTTTAGTTACAACTTCTTAGAAAATAAGAGAAATTAAAAAGTCCAGCATTATAGAAATAAAGGTTCAGAGCAATGGTCTTCTAACACAGTCCACACTGGCACCCAGCCTCCAGTCCACACTGGCTCCCATCTTCCAAACTGCGCCGGGCTTCATCTCGAGGTTCATGAGGCTGGGAGATCAGTCTGGAATGACCTCAAGTTCGGGAGTCCACACTGAGGCTACGCCAGGCTGAGAGGCCACCCACTGACTGCCGGAAGACCATGATCCCAGGCTGAGAGCCCCCCACACCACGCCGGGATACCACCCCACCATGCCTGGAGACCACCACTTCATTGACCTGTAGCACACACCTGGCTCTGATGGCCCTAGTCACTCTTGGAGTGAGCTGCAGATGTTAACTTTACTGCTTACTTGCAATTGTGTGGGTCTCGCTGTCCCTCTGGAAGGTTTATTTGATACTGAGGCGTGGGGAATCATGCAGGGTATCAGCAAATCAATGCACTCTGTCACCCCTCAGCAATCACTTCACCCAACAACTCCTGTTACACATTGTCACATGTGCTTATAGTCCACTTCAATGCCCCTGGACAAAAGAGACCAACATTTGGCCAATGCATTTGATCTTGAGGCCAATCTCTTTCAAAAACAGTTGCGACCATCATCCATCAGGACATTGAACCAGAGTTGAGCATCCACTCAATATAAGGATCAACTGTGTGGTCCAGGCCTCCTGATGGAATTACTGAGTGCCTGCAGGAGAGATGGAGAGGAAAGAAAGCAGAAAGTGAAGAGCTGTGAGTGTTTATTATTAAGTGAGCTTTGCATGTTGGTAATTGAAAAGCTTTCTGTCTGAATATCTCCGGCCGGTTGTAAATAATAATAAGATTGTCATTCTGCTGCGCCTCAGTATCGGGTCACTGATCAGACTCAGAGCAGTAGCTCCTTCAGTCCAATTTCCCACAGTCTAATATTGCTTTGAACCTCCTGCAGATTGTGATTTGATGCCTCTATATATTACTGGAGCAGGCAGGTTTTATATGTGCAAATTTAATCATTGTTTATGCCGATGTGAAGATGCCTTGAGCAACAAGGACACAGATGAAAATAGACAAATCAGATAAAGCCGAGAAATGCGAGGAAGATGAGGTCCAGTATGAGCTGCTTGCTTTGAAGTGAAATGCGCCCTTTCCTCCCCCACCAACCCCACAGTCCTCCCCTCTCAAAATGAAGTCTGTTGAACGTGGCGATCCAGGACTCAATTGCAATGCCAACAATAACAAGTTTTATTGGCAATGGAGAATATAACATGAGATGGTTTGGGTTCAAAGGTCAGTTGTTTCAACTGCACTGGGAAGGGAAGCCTGAGGCCTTGAAACTGCTCAAACAGAACTGTACTGTGTGATAATGCTGTACAACAGAATAACCTTTGTATGTAAATCAGATAAAAGCACATTATGGCAGGAGTCTGTTTTTTTAACAATTCCCAACACACTCCTGACGTAACTGCTGTTGATCAAACCACTGGGTCATGCACCACTCAGTGGAGAACTCACCTTTCTTTGAAGGTGAGATCTCATGTTTGTTGAGACCGGACATAGCGAAAATCAAACTTTTGTGCAGGTGTAGTCATTTGGATCTATTTGAAAAAGAGGCAAAGTTCCCTTTCCAGTGTGGAGCTGGCTCTGTTAATGAACTCTCACGTTTGGGTTCAATTCTCACTCCAGGACTCAAGCGCAAAAAGTAAAACCAACAGTTCAGTACACTCTTGTACTGACAGAGCGCTACACTGCCAGAGATACTGAGGGAGTGCTGCACTGCCAGAGATACTGAGGGAGTGTTGCACTGTCAGAGATACTGAGGGAGTGTTGCACTGTCAGAGATACTGAGGGAGTGCTGCACTGTCAGAGATACTGAGGGAGTATTGCACTGCCAGAGATACTGAGGGAGTGCTGCACTGTCAGAGATACTGAGGGAGTGTTGCACTGTCAGAGATACTGAGGGAGTGTTGCACTGTCAGAGATACTGAGGGAGTGTTGCACTGTCGGAGATACTGAGGGAGTGCTGCACTGTCGGAGATACTGAGGGAGTGCTGCACTGTCGGAGATACTGAGGGAGTGTTGCACTGTCGGAGATACTGAGGGAGTGCTGCACTGTCGGAGATACTGAGGGAGTGCTGCACTGTCAGAGATACTGAGGGAGTGTTGCACTGTCAGAGATACTGAGGGAGTGTTGCACTGTCAGAGATACTGAGGGAGCACGACACTGCCAGAGATACTGAGGGAGTGCTGCACTGTCAGAGATACTGAGGGAGTGTTGCACTGTCAGAGATACTGAGGGAGTGTTGCACTGCCAGAGATACTGAGGGAGTGTTGCACTGTCAGAGATACTGAGGGAGTATTGCACTGTCAGAGATACTGAGGGAGTATTGCACTGTCAGAGATACTGAGGGAGTGTTGCACTGTCAGAGATACTGAGGGAGTGCTACACTGTCAGAGATACTGAGGGAGTGCTGCACTGTCAGAGATACTGAGGGAGTGTTGCACTGTCAGAGATACTGAGGGAGTGTTGCACTGTCAGTGATACTGAGGGAGTGTTGCACTGTCAGAGATACTGAGGGAGTGTTGCACTGTCAGAGATACTGAGGGAGTATTGCACTGCCAGAGATACTGAGGGAGTGTTGCACTGTCAGAGATACTGAGGGAGTATTGCACTGCCAGAGATACTGAGGGAGTGTTGCACTGTCAGAGATACTGAGGGAGTGCTGCACTGTCAGAGATACTGAGGGAGTATTGCACTGTCAGAGATACTGAGGGAATGCTGCACTGTCAGAGATACTGAGGGAGTGTTGCACTGTCAGAGATACTGAGGGAGTGCTGCACTGTCAGAGATACTGAGGGAGTGTTGCACTGTCAGAGATACTGAGGGAGTGTTGCACAGTCAGAGATACTGAGGGAGTGTTGCACTGTCAGAGATGCTGAGGGAGTGTTGCACTGTCAGAGATACTGAGGGAGTGTTGCACTGTCAGAGATACTGAGGGAGTATTGCACTGTCAGAGATACTGAGGGAGTGTTGCACTGTCAGAGATACTGAGGGAGTGTTGCACTGTCAGAGATACTGAGGGAGTATTGCACTGTCAGAGATACTGAGGGAGTGTTGCACTGTCAGAGATACTGAGGGAGTGTTGCACTGTCAGAGATACTGAGGGAGTGTTGCACTGTCAGAGATACTGAGGGAGTGCTGCACTGTCAGAGATACTGAGGGAGTGTTGCACTGTCAGAGATACTGAGGGAGTATTGCACTGTCAGAGATACTGAGGGAGTGTTGCACTGTCAGAGATACTGAAGGAGTGTTGCACTGTCAGAGATGCTGAGGGAGCGCTGCACTGTCAGAGATACTGAGGGAGTGCGACACTGTCAGAGATACTGAGGGAGTGTTGCACTGTCAGAGATGCTGAGGGAGTGCTGCACTGTCAGAGATACTGAGGGAGTGTTGCACTGTCAGAGATACTGAGGGAGAGCGACACTGTCAGAGATACTGAGGGAGTGTTGCACTGCCAGAGATACTGAGGGAGTGTTGCACTGTCAGAGATACTGAGGGAGTGAGACACTGTCAGAGATACTGAGGGAGTGTTGCACTGCCAGAGATACTGAGGGAGTGTTGCACTGTCAGAGATACTGAGGGAGTATTGCACTGTCAGAGATGCTGAGGGAGTGCGGCACTGTCAGAGATACTGAGGGAGTGCTGCACTGTCAGAGATACTGAGGGAGTATTGCACTGTCAGAGATACTGAGGGAGTGTTGCACTGTCAGAGATACTGAGGGAGTGTTGCACTGTCAGAGATACTGAGGGAGTATTGCACTGTCAGAGATACTGAGGGAGTGCTGCACTGTCAGAGATACTGAGGGAGTGTTGCACTGTCAGAGATACTGAGGAAGTATTGCACTGTCAGTGATACTGAGGGAGTGTTGCACTGTCAGAGATACTGGGCGAGTGTTGCACTGTCAGAGATACTGAGGGAGTGTTGCACTGTCAGAGATACTGAGGGAGTGTTGCACTGTCAGAGATACTGAGGGAGAGCTGCACTGTCAGAGATACTGAGGGAGTGCTACACTGTCAGAGATACTGAGGGAGTATTGCACTGTCAGAGATACTGAGGGAGTGTTGCACTGTCAGAGATACTGAGGGAGTGCTGCACTGTCAGAAATAGTGAGGGAGTGTTGCACTGTCAGAGATACTGAGGGAGAGCTGCACTGTCAGAGATACTGAGGGAGTGCAACACTGTCAGAGATACTGAGGGAGTGCTGCACTGTCAGAGATACTGAGGGAGTGTTGCACTGTCAGAGATACTGAGGGAGTGTTGCACTGTCAGAGATACTGAGGGAGTGCTGCACTGTCAGAGATACTGAGGGAGTGTTGCACTGTCAGAGATACTGAGGGAGTGTTGCACTGTCAGAGATACTGAGGGAGTGCTGCACTGTCAGAGATACTGAGGGAGTGTTGCACTGTCAGAGATACTAGGGAGTGCTGCACTGTCAGAGATACTGAGGGAGTGTTGCACTGTCAGAGATACTGAGGAAGTGTTGCAATGCCAGAGATACTGAGGGAGTGCTGCACTGTCAGAGATACTGAGGGAGTGTTACACTGTCAGAGATACTGAGGGAGTGTTGCACTGTCAGAGATACTAGGGAGTGCTGCACTGTCAGAGATACTGAGGGAGTGTTGCACTGTCAGAGATACTGAGGAAGTGTTGCAATGCCAGAGATACTGAGGGAGTGCTGCACTGTCAGAGATACTGAGGGAGTGTTGCACTGTCAGAGATACTGAGGGAGTGTTGCACTGTCAGAGATACTGAGGGAGTGTTGCACTGTCAGAGATACTGAGGGAGAGCTGCACTGTCAGAGATACTGAGGGAGTGTTGCACTGTCAGAGATACTGAGGGAGTGTTGCACTGTCAGAGATACTGAGGGAGTGTTGCACTGTCAGAGATACTGAGGGAGTGTTGCACTGTCAGAGATACTGAGGGAGTGCTGCACTGTCAGAGATACTGAGGGAGTGTTGCACTGTCAGAGATACTGAGGGAGTGTTGCACAGTCAGAGATACTGAGGGAGTGCTGCACTGTCAGAGATACTGAGGGAGTATTGCACTGTCAGAGATACTGAGGGAGTGTTGCACTGTCAGAGATACTGAGGGAGTGCTGCACTGTCAGAGATACTGAGGGAGTGTTGCACTGTCAGAGATACTGAGGGAGTGCTGCACTGTCAGAGATACTGAGGGAGTGTTGCACTGTCAGAGATACTGAGGGAGTGTTGCACTGTCAGAGATACTGAGGGAGTGTTGCACTGTCAGAGATACTGAGGGAGTGCTGCACTGTCAGAGATACTGAGGGAGTGTTGCACTGTCAGAGATACTGAGGGAGTGTTGCACTGTCAGAGATACTGAGGGAGTGCTGCACTGTCAGAGATACTGAGGGAGTGTTGCACTGTCAGAGATACTGAGGGAGTGCTGCACTGTCAGAGATACTGAGGGAATGTTGCACTGTCAGAGATACTGAGGGAGTGTTGCACTGTCAGAGAAACTGAGGGAGTGCTGCACTGTCAGAGATACTGAGGGAGTGTTGCACTGTCAGAGATACTGAGGGAGTGCTGCACTGTCAGAGATACTGAGGGAGTGTTGCAGTGTCAGAGATACTGAGGGAGTATTGCACTGCCAGAGATACTGAGGGAGTGTTGCACTGTCAGAGATACTGAGGGAGTGCTGCACTGTCAGAGATTCTGAGGGAGTGTTGCACTGTCAGAGATACTGAGGGAGTGTTGCACTGTCAGAGATACTGAGGGAGTGCTGCACTGTCAGAGATACTGAGGGAGTGTTGCACTGTCAGAGATACTGAGGGAGGGCTGCACTGTCAGAGATTCTGAGGGAGTGTTGCACTGTCAGAGATACTGAGGGAGTGTTGCACTGTCAGAGATACTGAGGGAGTGCTGCACTGTCAGAGATACTGAGGGAGTGTTGCACTGTCAGAGATACTGAGGGAGTGTTGCACTGTCAGAGATACTGAGGGAGTGCTGCACTGTCAGAGATACTGAGGGAATGTTGCACTGTCAGAGATACTGAGGGAGTGTTGCACTGTCAGAGAAACTGAGGGAGTGCTGCACTGTCAGAGATACTGAGGGAGTGTTGCACTGTCAGAGATACTGAGGGAGTGCTGCACTGTCAGAGATACTGAGGGAGTGTTGCAGTGTCAGAGATACTGAGGGAGTATTGCACTGCCAGAGATACTGAGGGAGTGTTGCACTGTCAGAGATACTGAGGGAGTGTTGCACTGTCAGAGATACTGAGGGAGTGTTGCACTGTCAGAGATACTGAGGGAGAGCTGCACTGTCAGAGATACTGAGGGAGTGCTGCACTGTCAGAGATACTGAGGGAGTGTTGCACAGTCAGAGATACTGAGGGAGTGTTGCACTGTCAGAGATGCTGAGGGAGTGTTGCACTGTCAGAGATACTGAGGGAGTGTTGCACTGTCAGAGATACTGAGGGAGTATTGCACTGTCAGAGATACTGAGGGAGTGTTGCACTGTCAGAGATACTGAGGGAGTGTTGCACTGTCAGAGATACTGAGGGAGTATTGCACTGTCAGAGATACTGAGGGAGTGTTGCACTGTCAGAGATACTGAGGGAGTGTTGCACTGTCAGAGATACTGAGGGAGTGCTGCACTGTCAGAGATACTGAGGGAGTGTTGCACTGTCAGAGATACTGAGGGAGTATTGCACTGTCAGAGATACTGAGGGAGTGTTGCACTGTCAGAGATACTGAAGGAGTGTTGCACTGTCAGAGATGCTGAGGGAGCGCTGCACTGTCAGAGATACTGAGGGAGTGCGACACTGTCAGAGATACTGAGGGAGTGTTGCACTGTCAGAGATGCTGAGGGAGTGCTGCACTGTCAGAGATACTGAGGGAGTGTTGCACTGTCAGAGATACTGAGGGAGTGCGACACTGTCAGAGATACTGAGGGAGTGAGACAGTGTCAGAGATACTGAGGGAGTGTTGCACTGCCAGAGATACTGAGGGAGTGTTGCACTGTCAGAGATACTGAGGGAGTATTGCACTGTCAGAGATGCTGAGGGAGTGCGGCACTGTCAGAGATACTGAGGGAGTGCTGCACTGTCAGAGATACTGAGGGAGTGTTGCACTGTCAGAGATACTGAGGGAGTATTGCACTGTCAGAGATACTGAGGGAGTGCTACACTGTCAGAGATACTGAGGGAGTGTTGCACTGTCAGAGATACTGAGGGAGTGTTGCACTGTCAGAGATACTGAGGGAGTGTTGCACTGTCAGAGATACTGAGGGAGTATTGCACTGTCAGAGATACTGAGGGAGTGCTGCACTGTCAGAGATACTGAGGGAGTGTTGCACTGTCAGAGATACTGAGGGAGTGTTGCACTGTCAGAGATACTGAGGGAGTGTTGCACTGTCAGAGATGCTCAGGGAGTGTTGCACTGTCAGAGATACTGAGGGAGTGTTGCACTGTCAGAGATACTGAGGGAGTGCTGCACTGTCAGACATACTGAGGGAGTGTTGCACTATCAGAGATACTGAGGGAGTGTTGCACTGTCAGAGATACTGAGGGAGTATTGCACTGGCAGAGATACTGAGGGAGTATTGCACTGTCAGAGATACTGAGGGAGTGTTGCACTGTCAGAGATACTGAGGGAGTATTGCACTGTCAGAGATACTGAGGGAGTATGCACTGTCAGAGATACTGAGGGCGTGTTGCACTGTCAGAGATACTGAGGGAGTATTGCACTGTCAGAGATACTGAGGGAGTGCTGCACTGTCAGAGATACTGAGGGAGTGTTGCACTGTCAGAGATACTGAGGGAGTGTTGCACTGTCAGAGATACTGAGGGAGTGTTGCACTGTCAGAGATACTGAGGGAGTCTTGCACTGTCAGAGATACTGAGGGAGTGTTGCACTGTCAGAGATACTGAGGGAGTATTGCACTGTCAGAGATACTGAGGGAGTGTTGCACTGTCGGAGATACTGAGGGAGTGTTGCACTGTCAGAGATACTGAGGGAGTGCGACACTGTCAGAGATACTGAGGGAGTGTTGCACTGTCAGAGATACTGAGGGAGTGTTGCACTGTCAGAGATTCTGAGGGAGTGCTGCACTGTCAGAGATACTGAGGGAGTGTTGCACTGTCAGAGATACTGAGGGAGTGTTGCAGTGTCAGAGATACTGAGGGAGTATTGCACTGCCAGAGATACTGAGGGAGTGTTGCACTGTCAGAGATACTGAGGGAGTATTGCACTGTCAGAGATACTGTGGGACTGCTGCACTGTCAGAGATACTGAGGGAGTCTTGCACTGTCAGAGATACTGAGGGAGTGTTGCACTGTCAGAGATACTGAGGGAGTATTGCACTGTCAGTGATACTGAGGGAGTGTTGCACTGTCAGAGATACTGAGGGAGTGTTGCACTGTCAGAGATACTGAGGGAGGGCTGCACTGTCAGAGATACTGAGGGAGCGCTGCACTGTCAGAGATACTGAGGGAGCGCTGCACTGTCCGAGATACTGAGGGACTGTTGCACTGTCAGAGATACTGAGGGAGCGCTGCGCTGTCAGAGATACTGAGCGAGTGTTGCACTGTCAGAGATACTGAGGGAGTGCTGCACTGTCAGAGATACTGAGGGAGTGTGACACTGTCAGAGGTACTGAGGGAGTGCTGCACTGTCAGAGATACTGAGGGAGCGCTGCACTGTCAGAGATACTGAGGGAGTGTTTCACTGTCAGAGATACTGAGGGAGTGTTGCACTGTCAGAGATACTGAGGGAGTGTTGCACTGTCAGAGATACTGAGGGAGTGTTACACTGTCAGAGATACTGAGGGAGTGTTGCACTGTCAGAGATACTGAGGGAGCGCTGCACTGTCAGAGATACTGAGGGAGTGTTGCACTGTCAGAGATACTGAGGGAGTGTTACACTGTCAGAGATACTGAGGGAGTGTTGCACTGTCAGAGATACTGAGGGAGTGTTACACTGTCAGAGATACTGAGGGAGTGTTGCACTGTCAGAGATACTGAGGGAGCGCTGCACTGCCAGAGATACTGAGGGAGTGTTACACTGTCAGAGATACTGAGGGAGTGTTGCACTGTCAGAGATACTGAGGGAGTGTTGCACTGTCAGAGATACTGACGGAGTGTTGCACTGTCAGAGATACTGAGGGAGTGCTGCACTGTCAGAGATACTGAGGGAGTGTTGCACTGTCAGAGATACTGAGGGAGTATTGCACTGTCAGAGATACTGAGGGAGTGTTGCACTGTCAGAGATACTGAGGGAGTGTTGCACTGTCAGAGATACTGAGGGAGTGTTGCACTGTCAGAGATACTGAGTGAGTGTTGCACTGTCAGAGATACTGAGGGAGTGTTGCACTGTCAGAGATACTGAGGGAGTGTTGCACTGCCAGAGATACTGAGGGAGTGTTGCACTGTCAGAGGTACTGAGGGAGTGTTGCACTGTCAGAGATACTGAGGGAGTGTTACACTGTCAGAGATACTGAGGGAGTGCTGCACTGTCAGAGATACTGAGGGAGTGCTGCACTGTCAGAGATACTGAGGGAGTGTTGCACTGTCAGAGATACTGAGGGAGTGTTGCACTGTCAGAGATACTGAGGGAGTGTTGCACTGTCAGAGATACTGAGGGAGAGTTGCACTGTCAGAGATACTGAGGGAGTATTGCACTGTCAGAGATACTGAGGGAGTGTTGCACTGTCAGAGATACTGAGGGAGAGCTGCACTGTCAGAGATACTGAGGGAGTTCTGCACTGTCAGAGATACTGAGGGAATGCTGCACTGTCAGAGATACTGAGGGAGTGTTGCACTGTCAGAGATACGGAGGGAGTGTTGCACTGTCAGAGATACTGAGGGAGTGTTACACTGTCAGAGATACTGAGCGAATGTTGCACTGTCAGAGATACTGAGGGAGCGCTGCACTGTCAGAGATACTGAGGGAGTGTTGCACTGTCAGAGATTCTGAGGGAGTGTTGCACTGTCAGAGATACTGAGGGAGTGTTGCACTGTCAGAGATACTGAGGGAGCGCTGCACTGTCAGAGATACTGAGGGAGTGTTGCACTGTCAGAGATACTGAGGGAGTGTTGCACTGTCAGAGATACTGAGGGAGTGTTACACTGTCAGAGATACTGAGGGAGTGTTGCACTGTCAGAGATACTGGGGGAGTGTTGCACTGTCAGAGATACTGAGGGAGTGTTGCACTGTCAGAGATACTGAGGGAGTGTTGCACTGTCAGAGATACTGAGGGAGTGTTGTACTGTCAGAGATACTGAGGGAGTGTTGCACTGTCAGAGATGCTGAGGGAGTGTTGCACTGTCAGAGATACTGAGGGAGTGTTGCACTGTCAGAGATACTGAGGGAATGTTGCACTGTCAGAGATACTGAGGGAGTGCTGCACTGTCAGAGATACAGAGGGAGTGCTGCACTGTCAGAGATACTGAGGGAGTATTGCACTGTCAGAGATACTGAGGGAGTCTTGCACTGTCAGAGATACTGAGGGAGTGTTGCACTGTCAGAGATACTGAGGGAGTGTTTCACTGTCAGAGATACTGAGGGAGTGTTGCACTGTCAGAGATACTGAGGGAGTATTGCACTGTCAGAGATACTGAGGGAGCGCTGCACTGTCAGAGATACTGAGGGAGTGTTGCACTGTCAGAGATACTGAGGGAGTGTTGCACTGTCAGAGATACTGAGGGAGTGTTGCACTGTCAGAGATACTGAGGGAGTGTTGCACTGTCAGAGATACTGAGGGAATGTTGCACTGTCAGAGATACTGAGGGAGTGTTGCACTGTCAGAGAAACTGAGGGAGTGTTGCACTGTCAGAGATACTGAGGGAGTGCTGCACTGTCAGAAATACTGAGGGAGTATTGCACTGTCAGTGATACTGAGGGAGTGTTGCACTGTCAGAGATACTGAGGGAGTGTTTCACTGTCAGAGATACTGAGGGAGTGTTGCACTGTCAGAGATACTGGGGGAGCGCTGCACTGTCAGAGATACTGAGGGAGTGTTGCACTGTCAGAGATACTGAGGGAGTGTTGCACTGTCAGAGATACTGAGGGAATGTTGCACTGTCAGAGATACTGAGGGAGTGTTGCACTGTCAGAGAAACTGAGGGAGTGTTGCACTGTCAGAGATACTGAGGGAGTGCTGCACTGTCAGAAATACTGAGGGAGTATTGCACTGTCAGAGATACTGAGGGAGTGTTCCACTGTCAGAGATACTGAGGGAATGTTGCACTGTCAGAGATGCTGAGGGAGTGTTGCACTGTCAGAGATACTGAGGGAGTGTTGCACTGTCTGAGATACTGAGGGAGTGATGCACTGTCTGAGATACTGAGGGAGTGTTGCACTGTCAGAGATACTGAGGGAGTGTTGCACTGTCAGAGATACTGAGGGA
Organism: Stegostoma tigrinum; assembly: GCF_030684315.1. Lineage (NCBI taxonomy): Eukaryota > Metazoa > Chordata > Chondrichthyes > Orectolobiformes > Stegostomatidae > Stegostoma > Stegostoma tigrinum. The sequence goes on along the minus strand of NC_081389.1, from coordinate 15,108,089 downwards.
GTGTTACACTGTCAGAGATACTGAGGGAGTGTTGCACTGTCAGAGATACTGAGGGAGTGTTGCACTGTCAGAGATACTGAGGGAGTGCTGCACTGTCAGAGATACTGAGGGAGTGTTGCACTGTCAGAGATACTGAGGGTGTGCTGCACTGTCAGAGATACTGAGGGAGTGTTGCACTGTCAGAGATACTGAGGGAGTGTTACACTGTCAGAGATACTGAGGGAGTGTTGCACTGTCAGAGATACTGAGGGAGTGTTGCACTGTCAGAGATACTGAGGGAGTGTTTCACTGTCAGAGATACTGAGGGAGTGTTGCACTGTCAGAGATGCTGAGGGAGTGTTGCACTGTCAGAGATACTGAGGGAGCGCTGCACTGTCAGAGATACTGAGGGAGTGCTGCACTGTCAGAGATACTGAGGGAGTGCTGCACTGTCAGAGATACTGAGGGAGTGTTGCACTGTCAGAGATACTGAGGGAGTGTTACACTGTCAGAGATACTGAGGGAGTGTTGCACTGTCAGAGATACTGAGGGAGTGTTGCACTGTCAGAGATACTGAGGGAGTGTTGCACTGTCAGAGATACTGAGGGAGTGTTGCACTGTCAGAGATACTGAGGGAGCGCTGCACTGTCAGAGATACTGAGGGAGTGTTGCACTGTCAGAGATACTGAGGGAGTGTTGCACTGTCAGAGTTGCTGAGGGAGTGTTGCACTGTCAGAGATACTGAGGGAGTGTTGCACTGTCAGAGATACTGAGGGAATGTTGCACTGTCAGAGATACTGAGGGAGTGTTGCACTGTCAGAGAAACTGATGGAGTGTTGCACTGTCAGAGATACTGAGGGAGTGCTGCACTGTCAGAAATACTGAGGGAGTATTGCACTGTCAGAGATACTGAGGGAGTGTTCCACTGTCAGAGATACTGAGGGAATGTTACACTGTCAGAGATACTGAGGGAGTGTTGCACTGTCAGAGATACTGAGGGAGTGCTGCACTGTCAGAGATACTGAGGGAGTGTTGCACTGTCAGAGATACTGAGGGAGTATTGCACTGTCAGAGATGCTGAGGGAGTGTTGCACTGTCAGAGATACTGAGGGAGTGTTGCACTGTCTGAGATACTGAGGGAGTGCTGCACTGTCTGAGATACTGAGGGAGTGTTGCACTGTCAGAGATACTGAGGGAGTGTTGCACTGTCAGAGATACTGAGGGAGTGTTCCACTGTCAGAGATACTGAGGGAGTGTTGCACTGTCAGAGATACTGAGGGAGTGTTGAACTGTCAGAGATACTGAGGGAGTGTTGCACTGTCAGAGATACTGAGGGAGCGCTGCACTGTCAGAGTAACTGAGGGAGTGTTGCACTGTCAGAGATCCTGAGGGAGTGCTGCACTGTCAGAGATACTGAGGGAGTGTTGCACTGTCAGAGATACTGAGGGAGTGTTACACTGTCAGAGATACTGAGGGAGTGTTGCACTGTCAGAGATACTGAGGGAGTGTTGCACTGTCAGAGATACTGAGGGAGTGTTGCACTGTCAGAGATACTGAGGGAGTGTTGCACTGTCAGAGATGCTGAGGGAGTGTTGCACTGTCAGAGATACTGAGGGAGTGTTGCACTGTCAGAGATACTGAGGGAGTGTTGCACTGTCAGAGATACTGAGGGAATGTTGCACTGTCAGAGATACTGAGGGAGTGTTGCACTGTCAGAGATACTGAGGGAGTGTTACACTGTCAGAGATACTGAGGGAGTGTTGCACTGTCAGAGATACTGAGGGAGTGTTGCACTGTCAGAGATACTGAGGGAGTGTTGCACTGTCAGAGATACTGAGGGAGTGTTGCACTGTCAGAGATGCTGAGGGAGTGTTGCACTGTCAGAGATACTGAGGGAGTGTTGCACTGTCAGAGATACTGAGGGAATGTTGCACTGTCAGAGATACTGAGGGAGTGCTGCACTGTCAGAGTATCTGAGGGAGTGTTGCACTGTCAGAGATTCTGAGGGAGTATTGCACTGTCAGAGATACTGAGGGAGTGTTGCACTGTCAGAGATACTGAGGGAGTGTTGCACTGTCAGAGATACTGAGGGAGTGTTTCACTGTCAGAGATACTGAGGGAGTGTTGCACTGTCAGAGATACTGAGGGAGTATTGCACTGTCAGAGATACTGAGGGAGCGCTGCATGTCAGAGATACTGAGGGAGTGTTGCACTGTCAGAGATACTGAGGGAGTGTTGCACTGTCAGAGTTGCTGAGGGAGTGTTGCACTGTCAGAGATACTGAGGGAGTGTTGCACTGTCGGAGATACTGAGGGAGTGTTGCACTGTCAGAGATACTGAGGGAATGTTGCACTGTCAGAGATACTGAGGGAGTGTTGCACTGTCAGAGATACTGAGGGAGGGTTGCACTGTCAGAGATACTGAGGGAGTGTTGCACTGTCAGAGATACTGAGGGAGTGTTGCACTGTCAGAGATACTGAGGGAGTGTTGCACTGTCAGAGATACTGAGGGAGTGCTGCACTGTCAGAGATACTGAGGGAATGTTGCACTGTCAGAGATACTGAGGGAGTGTTGCACTGTCAGAGATACTGAGGGAATGCTGCACTGTCAGAGATACTGAGGGAGTGTTGCACTGTCAGAGATACTGAGGGAGTATTGCACTGTCAGAGATCCTGAGGGAATGTTGCACTGTCAGAGATACTGAGGGAGTGTTTCACTGTCAGAGATACTGAGGGAGTGTTGCACTGTCAGAGATACTGAGGGAGTGCTGCACTGTCATAGATACTGAGGGAGTGTTGCACTGTCAGAGATACTGAGGGAGTGTTGCACTGTCAGACATCCTGAGGGAATGTTGCACTGGCAGAGATACTGAGGGAGTGTTTCACTGTCAGAGATACTGAGGGAGTGCTGCACTGTCGGAGATACTGAGGGAGTGTTGCACTGTCAGAGATACTGAGGGAGTGTTGCACTGTCAGAGATACTGAGGGAGTGTTGCACTGTCAGAGATACTAAGGGAATGCTGCACTGTCAGAGATACTGAGGGAGTGTTGCACTGTCAGAGATACTGAGGGAGTGTTGCACTGCCAGAGATACTGAGGGAGTGTTGCACTGTCACAGATACTGAGGGAGTGTTGCACTGTCAGAGATACTGAGGGAGTGTTGCACTGTCAGAGGTACTGAGGGAGTGTTGCACTGTCAGAGATACTGAGGGAGTATTGCACTGCCAGAGATACTGAGGGAGTGTTGCACTGTCAGAGATACTGAGGGAGTGTTGCACTGTCAGAGATACTGTGGGAGTGTTGCACTGTCAGAGATACTGAGGGAGCGCTGCACTGTCAGAGATACTGAGGGAGTGTTGCACTGTCGGAGATACTGAGGTAGTGTTGCACTGTCAGAGATACTGAGGGAGTGTTGCACTGTCAGAGATACTGAGGGAGTGTTGGACTGTCAGAGATACTGAGGGAGTGTTTCACTGTCAGAGATACTGAGGGAGTGTTGCACTGTCAGAGATGCTGAGGGAGTGTTGCACTGTCAGAGATACTGAGGGAGCGCTGCACTGTCAGAGATACTGAGGGAGTGCTGCACTGTCAGAGATACTGAGGGAGTGCTGCACTGTCAGAGATACTGAGGGAGTGTTGCACTGTCAGAGATACTGAGGGAGTGTTACACTGTCAGAGATACTGAGGGAGTGTTGCACTGTCAGAGATACTGAGGGAGTGTTGCACTGTCAGAGATACTGAGGGAGTGTTGCACTGTCAGAGATACTGAGGGAGTGTTGCACTGTCAGAGATACTGAGGGAGTATTGCACTGTCAGAGATACTGAGGGAGCGCTGCACTGTCAGAGATACTGAGGGAGTGTTGCACTGTCAGAGATACTGAGGGAGTGTTGCACTGTCAGAGTTGCTGAGGGAGTGTTGCACTGTCAGAGATACTGAGGGAGTGTTGCACTGTCAGAGATACTGAGGGAGTGTTGCACTGTCAGAGATACTGAGGGAATGTTGCACTGTCAGAGATACTGAGGGAGTGTTGCACTGTCAGAGAAACTGAGGGAGTGTTGCACTGTCAGAGATACTGAGGGAGTGCTGCACTGTCAGAAATACTGAGGGAGTCTTGCACTGTCAGAGATACTGAGGGAATGTTGCACTGTCAGAGATACTGAGGGAGTGTTGCACTGTCAGAGATACTGAGGGAGTGCTGCACTGTCAGAGATACTGAGGGAGTGTTGCACTGTCAGAGATACTGAGGGAGTATTGCACTGTCAGAGATGCTGAGGGAGTGTTGCACTGTCAGAGATACTGAGGGAGTGTTGCACTGTCTGAGATACTGAGGGAGTGCTGCACTGTCTGAGATACTGAGGGAGTGTTGCACTGTCAGAGATACTGAGGGAGTGTTGCACTGTCAGAGATACTGAGGGAGTGTTCCACTGTCAGAGATACTGAGGGAGTGTTGCACTGTCAGAGATACTGAGGGAGTGTTGCACTGTCAGAGATACTGAGGGAGTGTTGCACTGTCAGAGATACTGAGGGAGCGCTTCACTGTCAGAGATACTGAGGGAGTGTTGCACTGTCAGAGATCCTGAGGGAGTGCTGCACTGTCAGAGATACTGAGGGAGTGTTGCACTGTCAGAGATACTGAGGGAGTGTTACACTGTCAGAGATACTGAGGGAGTGTTGCACTGTCAGAGATACTGAGGGAGTGTTGCACTGTCAGAGATACTGAGGGAGTGTTGCACTGTCAGAGATACTGAGGGAGTGTTGCACTGTCAGAGATGCTGAGGGAGTGTTGCACTGTCAGAGATACTGAGGGAGTGTTGCACTGTCAGAGATACTGAGGGAGTGTTGCACTGTCAGAGATACTGAGGGAATGTTGCACTGTCAGAGATACTGAGGGAGTGTTGCACTGTCAGAGATACTGAGGGAGTGTTGCACTGTCAGAGATACTGAGGGAGTGTTGCACTGTCAGAGATTCTGAGGGAGTATTGCACTGTCAGAGATACTGAGGGAGTGTTGCACTGTCAGAGATACTGAGGGAGTGTTGCACTGTCAGAGATACTGAGGGAGTGTTTCACTGTCAGAGATACTGAGGGAGTGTTGCACTGTCAGAGATACTGAGGGAGTATTGCACTGTCAGAGATACTGAGGGAGCGCTGCACTGTCAGAGATACTGAGGGAGTGTTGCACTGTCAGAGATACTGAGGGAGTGTTGCACTGTCAGAGTTGCTGAGGGAGTGTTGCACTGTCAGAGATACTGAGGGAGTGTTGCACTGTCGGAGATACTGACGGAGTGTTGCACTGTCAGAGATACTGAGGGAATGTTGCACTGTCAGAGATACTGAGGGAGTGTTGCACTGTCAGAGATACTGAGGGAGGGTTGCACTGTCAGAGATACTGAGGGAGTGTTGCACTGTCAGAGATACTGAGGGAGTGTTGCACTGTCAGAGATACTGACGGAGTGTTGCACTGTCAGAGATACTGAGTGAGTGCTGCACTGTCAGAGATACTGAGGGAATGTTGCACTGTCAGAGATACTGAGGGAGTGTTGCACTGTCAGAGATACTGAGGGAATGCTGCACTGTCAGAGATACTGAGGGAGTGTTGCACTGTCAGAGATACTGAGGGAGTATTGCACTGTCAGAGATCCTGAGGGAATGTTGCACTGTCAGAGATACTGAGGGAGTGTTTCACTGTCAGAGATACTGAGGGAGTGTTGCACTGTCAGAGATACTGAGGGAGTGCTGCACTGTCATAGATACTGAGGGAGTGTTGCACTGTCAGAGATACTGAGGGAGTGTTGCACTGTCAGAGATCCTGAGGGAATGTTGCACTGGCAGAGATACTGAGGGAGTGTTTCACTGTCAGAGATACTGAGGGAGTGCTGCACTGTCGGAGATACTGAGGGAGTGTTGCACTGTCAGAGATACTGAGGGAGTGTTGCACTGTCAGAGATACTGAGGGAATGCTGCACTGTCAGAGATACTGAGGGAGTGTTGCACTGTCAGAGATACTGAGGGAGTGTTGCACTGTCAGAGATACTGAGGGAGTGTTGCACTGTCAGAGATACTGAGGGAGTGTTGCACTGTCAGAGATACTGAGGGAGTGTTGCACTGTCAGAGATGCTGAGGGAGTGTTGCACTGTCAGAGATACTGAGGGAGTATTGCACTGCCAGAGATACTGAGGGAGTGTTGCACTGTCAGAGATACTGAGGGAGTGTTGCACTGTCAGAGATACTGAGGGAGTGTTGCACTGTGAGAGATACTGAGGGAGTCTTGCACTGTCAGAGATACTGAGGGAGTGTTGCACTGTCAGAGATACTGAGGGAGTGTTGCACTGTCAGAGATACTGAGGGAGTGTTGCACTGTCAGAGATACTGAGGGAGTGCTGCTCTGTCAGAGAAACTGAGGGAGTGCTGCACTGTCAGAGATGCTGAGGGAGTGCTGCACTGTCAGAGATACTGTTGGAGTGCTGCACTGTCAGAGATACTGAGGGAGTATTGCACTGTCAGAGATACTGAGAGAGTGTTGCACTGTCAGAGATACTGAGGGAGTATTGCACTGTCAGAGATACTGAGGGAGTGCTGCACTGTCAGAGATACTGAGGCAGTATTGCACTGTCAGAGATACTGAGGGAGTGTTCCACTGTCAGAGATACTGAGGGAATGTTGCACTGTCAGAGATACTGAGGGAGTGTTGCACTGTCAGAGATACTGAGGGAGTGCTGCCCTTTCAGAGATACTGAGGGAGTGTTGCACTGTCAGAGATACTGAGGGAGTATTGCACTGTCAGAGATACTGAGGGAGTGTTGCACTGTCAGAGATACTGAGGGAGTGTTGCACTGTCAGAGATACTGAGGGAGTGCTGCACTGTCAGAGATACTGAGGGAATGTTGCACTGTCAGAGATACTGAGGGAGTGTTGCACTGTCAGAGATACTGAGGGAATGCTGCACTGTCAGAGATACTGAGGGAGTGTTGCACTGTCAGAGATACTGAGGGAGTATTGCACTGTCAGAGATACTGAGGGAATGTTGCATTGTCAGAGATACTGAGGGAGTGTTTCACTGTCAGAGATACTGAGGGAGTGTTGCACTGTCAGAGATACTGAGGGAGTGCTGCACTGTCATGGATACTGAGGGAGTATTGCACTGTCAGAGATACTGAGGGAGTGTTGCACTGTCAGAGATCCTGATGGAATGTTGCACTGGCAGAGATACTGAGGGAGTGTTTCACTGTCAGAGATACTGAGGGAGTGTTGCACTGTCAGAGATACTGAGGGAGTGTTGCACTGTCAGAGATACTGAGGGAGTGTTGCACTGTCAGAGATACTGAGGGAATGCTGCACTGTCAGAGATACTGAGGGAGTGTTGCACTGTCAGAGATACTGAGGGAGTGTTGCACTGTCAGAGATACTGAGGGAGTGTTGCACTGTCACAGATACTGAGGGAGTGTTGCACTGTCAGAGATACTGAGGGAGTGTTGCACTGTCGGAGATACTGAGGGAGTGTTGCACTGTCAGAGATACTGAGGGAGTATTGCTCTGCCAGAGATACTGAGGGAGTGTTGCACTGTCAGAGATACTGAGGGAGTGTTGCACTGTCAGAGATACTGAGGGAGCGCTGCACTGTCAGAGATACTGAGGGAGTGTTGCACTGTCAGAGATACTGAGGGAGTGTTGCACTGTCAGAGATACTGAGGGAGTGTTGCACTGTCAGAGATACTGAGGGAGTGCTGCTCTGTCAGAGATAGTGAGGGAGTGCTGCACTGTCAGAGATGCTGAGGGAGTGCTGCACTGTCAGAGATACTGTGGGAGTGCTGCACTGCCAGAGATACTGAGGGAGTATTGCACTGTCAGAGATACTGAGGGAGTGTTGCACTGTCAGAGATACTGAGGGAGTATTGCACTGTCAGAGATACTGAGGGAGTGTTGCACTGTCAGAGATACTGAAGGAGTGTTGCACTGTCAGAGATGCTGAGGGAGCGCTGCACTGTCAGAGATACTGAGGGAGTGCGACACTGTCAGAGATACTGAGGGAGTGTTGCACTGTCAGAGATGCTGAGGGAGCGCTGCACTGTCAGAGATACTGAGGGAGTGCGACACTGTCAGAGATACTGAGGGAGTGTTGCACTGCCAGAGATACTGAGGGAGTGTTGCACTGTCAGAGATACTGAGGGTGTGCGGCACTCTCAGAGATACTGAGGGAGTGCTGCACTGTCAGAGATACTGAGGGAGTGTTGCACTGTCAGAGATACTGAGGGAGTATTGCACTGTCAGAGATACTGAGGGAGTGTTGCACTGCCAGAGATACTGAGGGAGTGCTGCACTGTCAGAGATACTGAGGGAGTGCTACACTGTCAGAGATACTGAGGGAGTGTTGCACTGTCAGAGATACTGAGGGAGTGTTGCACTGTCAGAGATACTGAAGGAGTGTTGCACTGTCAGAGATACTGAGGGAGTGCTGCACTGTCAGAGATACTGAGGGAGTGTTGCACTGTCAGAGATACTGAGGGAGAGCTGCACTGTCAGAGATACTGAGGGAGTGCTACACTGTCAGAGATACTGAGGGAGTATTGCACTGTCAGAGATACTGAGGGAGTGTTGCACTGTCAGAGATACTGAGGGAGTGTTGCACTGTCAGAGATACTGAGGGAGTGTTGCACTGTCAGAGATACTAGGGAGTGCTGCACTGTCAGAGATACTGAGGGAGTGTTGCACTGTCAGAGATACTGAGGGAGTATTGCACTGTCAGAGATACTGAGGGAGTGTTGCACTGTCAGAGATACTGAGGGAGTGTTGCACTGTCAGAGATACTGAGGGAGTGTTCCAATGCCAGAGATACTGAGGGAGTGCTGCACTGTCAGAGATACTGAGGGAGTGTTGCACTGTCAGAGATACTGAGGGAGTGTTGCACTGTCAGAGATACTGAGGGAGTGTTGCACTGTCAGAGATAATGAGGGAGTGTTGCACTGTCAGAGATACTGAGGGAGAGCTGCACTGTCAGAGATACTGAGGGAGTATTGCACTGTCAGAGATACTGAGGGAGTGTTGCACTGTCAGAGATACTGAGGGAGTGTTGCACTGTCAGAGATATGAGGGAGTGTTGCACTGTCAGAGATACTGAGGGAGTATTGCACTGTCAGAGATGCTGAGGGAGTGTTGCACTGTCAGAGATACTGAGGGAGTGTTGCACTCTCAGATACTGAGGGAGTATTGCACTGTCAGAGATACTGAGGGAGTGTTGCACTGTCAGAGATACTGAGGGAGTGTTGCACTGTCAGAGATATGAGGTAGTGTTGCACTGTCAGAGATACTGAGGGAGTATTGCACTGTCAGAGATGCTGAGGGAGTGTTGCACTGTCAGAGATACTGAGGGAGTGTTGCACAGTCAGAGATACTGAGGGAGTATTGCACTGTCAGAGATACTGAGTGAGTGTTGCACTGTCAGAGATACTGAGGGAGTATTGCACTGTCAGAGATACTGAGGGAGTGTTGCACTGTCAGAGATACTGAGGGAGTGTTGCACTGTCAGAGATACTGAGGGAGTGTTGCACTGTCAGAGATACTGAGGGAGTGTTGCCCTGTCAGAGATACTGAGGGAGTGTTGCACTGTCAGAGATACTGAGGGAGTATTGCACTGTCAGAGATACTGAGGGAGTGCTGCACTGTCAGAGATACTGAGGGAGTGTTGCACTGTCAGAGATGCTGAGGGAGTGTTGCACTGTCAGAGATACTGAGGGAGGGTTGCACTGTCAGAGATACTGTGGGAGTGTTGCACTGTCAGAGATACTGAGGGAGTGCTGCACTGTCAGAGATACTGAGGGAGTGTTGCACTGTCAGAGATGCTGAGGGAGTGTTGCACTGTCAGAGATACTGAGGGAGTGTTGCACTGTCAGAGATACTGAGGGAGTGCTGCACTGTCAGAGATACTGAGGGAGTGTTGCACTGTCAGAGATACTGAGGGAGTATTGCACTGTCAGAGATACTGAGGGAGTGTTGCACTGTCAGAGATACTGAGGGAGTGTTGCACTGTCAGAGATACTGAGGGAGTGCTGCACTGTCAGAGATACTGAGGGAGTGTTGCACTGTCAGAGATACTGAGGGAGTGTTGCACTGTCAGAGATGCTGAGGGAGTGTTGCACTGTCAGAGATACTGAGGGACTGTTGCACTGTCAGAGATACTGAGGGAGTGCTGCACTGTCAGAGATACTGAGGGAGTGTTGCACTGTCAGAGATACTGAGGGAGTGTTGCACTGTCAGAGATACTGAGGGAGTGTTGCACTGTCAGATATACTGAGGGAGTATTGCACTGTCAGAGATACTGAGGGAGTGTTGCACTGTCAGAGATACTGAGGGAGAGCTGCACTGTCAGAGATACTGAGGGAGTGCTACACTGTCAGAGATACTGAGGGGGTATTGCACTGTCAGAGATACTGAGGGAGTGTTGCACTGTCAGAGACACTGAGGGAGTGTTGCACTGTCAGAGATATGAGGGAGTGTTGCACTGTCAGAGATACTGAGGGAGTATTGCACTGTCAGAGATGCTGAGGGAGTGTTGCACTGTCAGAGATACTGAGGGAGTGTTGCACTCTCAGATACTGAGGGAGTATTGCACTGTCAGAGATACTGAGGGAGTGTTGCACTGTCAGAGAATCTGAGGGAGTATTGCACTGTCAGAGATACTGAGGGAGTATTGCACTGTCAGAGATGCTGAGGGAGTGTTGCACTGTCAGAGATACTGAGGGAGTGTTGCACTCTCAGATACTGAGGGAGTATTGCACTGTCAGAGATACTGAGTGAGTGTTGCACTGTCAGAGAATCTGAGGGAGTATTGCACTGTCAGAGATACTGAGGGAGTGTTGCACTGTCAGAGATACTGAGGGAGTGTTGCACTGTCAGAGATACTGAGGGAGTGTTGCACTGTCAGAGATACTGAGGGAGTGTTGCCCTGTCAGAGATACTGAGGGAGTGTTGCACTGTCAGAGATACTGAGGGAGTATTGCACTGTCAGAGATACTGAGGGAGTGCTGCACTGTCAGAGATACTGAGGGAGTGTTGCACTGTCAGAGATGCTGAGGGAGTGTTGCACTGTCAGAGATACTGAGGGAGGGTTGCACTGTCAGAGATACTGTGGGAGTGTTGCACTGTCAGAGATACTGAGGGAGTGCTGCACTGTCAGAGATACTGAGGGAGTGTTGCACTGTCAGAGATGCTGAGGGAGTGTTGCACTGTCAGAGATACTGAGGGAGTGTTGCACTGTCAGAGATACTGAGGGAATGTTGCACTGTCAGAGATACTGAGGGAGTGCTGCACTGTCAGAGATACTGAGGGAGTGTTGCACTGTCAGAGATACTGAGGGAGTGTAGCACTGTCAGAGATGCTGAGGGAGTGTTGCACTGTCAGAGATACTGAGGGAGTGTTGCACTGTCAGAGATACTGAGGGAGTGCTGCACTGTCAGAGATACTGAGGGAGTGTTGCACTGTCAGAGATACTGAGGGAGTGTCGCACTGTCAGAGATACTGAGGGAGTGTTGCACTGTCAGATATACTGAGGGAGTATTGCACTGTCAGAGATACTGAGGGAGTATTGCACTGTCAGAGATACTGAGGGAGTGTTGCACTGTCAGAGATACTGAGGGAGTGTTGCACTGTCAGAGATATGAGGGAGTGTTGCACTGTCAGAGATACTGAGGGAGTATTGCACTGTCAGAGATGCTGAGGGAGTGTTGCACTGTCAGAGATACTGAGGGAGTGTTGCACTCTCAGATACTGAGTGAGTATTGCACTGTCAGAGATACTGAGGGAGTGTTGCACTGTCAGAGATACTGAGGGAGTGTTACACTGTCAGAGATATGAGGGAGTGTTGCACTGTCAGAGATACTGAGGGAGTATTGCACTGTCAGAGATGCTGAGGGAGTGTTGCACTGTCAGAGATACTGAGGGAGTGTTGCACTCTCAGATACTGAGGGAGTATTGCACTGTCAGAGATACTGAGTGAGTGTTGCACTGTCAGAGATGCTGAGGGAGTGTTGCACTGTCAGAGATACTGAGGGAATGTTGCACTGTCAGAGATACTGCGGGAGTGTTGCACTGTCAGAGATACTGAGGGAGTGTTGCACTGTCAGAGATACTGAGGGAGTGTTGCCCTGTCAGAGATACTGAGGGAGTGTTGCACTGTCAGAGATACTGAGGGAGTATTGCACTGTCAGAGATACTGAGGGAGTGCTGCACTGTCAGAGATACTGAGGGAGTGTTGCACTGTCAGAGATGCTGAGGGAGTGTTGCACTGTCAGAGATACTGAGGGAGGGTTGCACTGTCAGAGATACTGTGGGAGTGTTGCACTGTCAGAGATACTGAGGGAGTGTTGCACTGTCAGAGATACTGAGGGAGTGTTGCACTGTCGGAGATACTGACGGAGTGCTGCACTGTCAGAGATACTGAGGGAGTGTTGCACTGTCAGAGATACTGAGGGAGTATTGCACTGTCAGAGATACTGAGGGAGTGTTGCACTGTCAGAGATACTGAGGGAGTGTTGCACTGTCAGAGATACTGAGGGAGTGCTGCACTGTCAGAGATACTGAGGGAGTGTTGCACTGTCAGAGATACTGAGGGAGTGTTGCACTGTCAGAGATGCTGAGGGAGTGTTGCACTGTCAGAGATACTGAGGGACTGTTGCACTGTCAGAGATACTGAGGGAGTGCTGCACTGTCAGAGATACTGAGGGAGTGTTGCACTGTCAGAGATACTGAGGGAGTGTTGCACTGTCAGAGATACTGAGGGAGTGTTGCACTGTCAGATATACTGAGGGAGTATTGCACTGTCAGAGATACTGAGGGAGTGTTGCACTGTCAGAGATACTGAGGGAGAGCTGCACTGTCAGAGATACTGAGGGAGTGCTACACTGTCAGAGATACTGAGGGACTGTTGCACTGTCAGAGATACTGAGGGAGTGTTGCACTGTCAGAGATACTGAGGGAGTGTTGCACTGTCAGAGATATGAGGGAGTGTTGCACTGTCAGAGATACTGAGGGAGTATTGCACTGTCAGAGATGCTGAGGGAGTGTTGCACTGTCAGAGATACTGAGGGAGTGTTGCACTCTCAGATACTGAGGGAGTATTGCACTGTCAGAGATACTGAGGGAGTGTTGCACTGTCAGAGATACTGAGGGAGTGTTGCACTGTCAGAGATATGAGGGAGTGTTGCACTGTCAGAGATACTGAGGGAGTATTGCACTGTCAGAGATGCTGAGGGAGTGTTGCACTGTCAGAGATACTGAGGGAGTGTTGCACTATCAGATACTGAGGGAGTATTGCACTGTCAGAGATACTGAGTGAGTGTTGCACTGTCAGAGATACTGAGGGAGTATTGCACTGTCAGAGATACTGAGTGAGTGTTGCACTGTCAGAGATACTGAGGGAGTGTTGCACTGTCAGAGATACTGAGGGAGTGTTGCACTGTCAGAGATACTGAGGGAGTGTTGCCCTGTCAGAGATACTGAGGGAGTGTTGCACTGTCAGAGATACTGAGGGAGTATTGCACTGTCAGAGATACTGAGGGAGTGCTGCACTGTCAGAGATACTGAGGGAGTGTTGCACTGTCAGAGATGCTGAGGGAGTGTTGCACTGTCAGAGATACTGAGGGAGGGTTGCACTGTCAGAGATACTGTGGGAGTGTTGCACTGTCAGAGATACTGAGGGAGTGCTGCACTGTCAGAGATACTGAGGGAGTGTTGCACTGTCAGAGATGCTGAGGGAGTGTTGCACTGTCAGAGATACTGAGGGAGTGTTGCACTGTCAGAGATACTGAGGGAGTGCTGCACTGTCAGAGATACTGAGGGAGTGTTGCACTGTCAGAGATACTGAGGGAGTATTGCACTGTCAGAGATACTGAGGGAGTGTTGCACTGTCAGAGATACTGAGGGAGTGTTGCACTGTCAGAGATACTGAGGGAGTGCTGCACTGTCAGAGATACTGAGGGAGTGTTGCACTGTCAGAGATACTGAGGGAGTGTTGCACTGTCAGAGATGCTGAGGGAGTGTTGCACTGTCAGAGATACTGAGGGAGTGTTGCACTGTCAGAGATACTGAGGGTGTGTTACACTGTCAGAGATACTGAGGCAGTGCTGCACTGTCAGAGATACTGAGGGAGTGTTGCACTGTCAGAGATACTGAGGGAGTGTTGCACTGTCAGAGATACTGAGGGAGTGTTGCACTGTCAGATATACTGAGGGAGTATTGCACTGTCAGAGATACTGAGGGAGTGTTGCACTGTCAGAGATACTGAGGGAGAGCTGCACTGTCAGAGATACTGAGGGAGTGCTACACTGTCAGAGATACTGAGGGAGTATTGCACTGTCAGAGATACTGAGGGTGTGTTGCACTGTCAGAGATGCTGAGGGAGTGTTACACTGTCAGAGATACTGAGGGAGTGTTGCACTGTCAGAGATACTAGGGAGTGCTGCACTGTCAGAGATACTGAGGGAGTGTTGCACTGTCAGAGATACTGAGTGAGTATTGCACTGTCAGAGATACTGAGGGAGTGTTGCACTGTCAGAGATACTGAGGGAGTGTTGCACTGTCAGAGATACTGAGGGAGTGTTCCAATGCCAGAGATACTGAGGGAGTGCTGCACTGTCAGAGATACTGAGGGAGTGTTGCACTGTCAGAGATACTGAGGGAGTGTTGCACTGTCAGAGATACTGAGGGAGTGTTGCACTGTCAGAGATACTGAGGGAGAGCTGCACTGTCAGAGATACTGAGGGAGTGTTGCACTGTCAGAGATACTGAGGGAGTGTTGCACTGTCAGAGATTTGAGGGAGTGTTGCACTGTCAGAGATACTGAGGGAGTATTGCACTGTCAGAGATGCTGAGGGAGTGTTGCACTGTCAGAGATACTGAGGGAGTGTTGCACTCTCAGATACTGAGGGAGTATTGCACTGTCAGAGATACTGAGGGAGTGTTGCACTGTCAGAGATACTGAGGGAGTGTTGCACTGTCAGAGATATGAGGGAGTGTTGCACTGTCAGAGATACTGAGGGAGTATTGCACTGTCAGAGATGCTGAGGGAGTGTTGCACTGTCAGAGATACTGAGGGAGTGTTGCACTCTCAGATACTGAGGGAGTATTGAACTGTCAGAGATACTGAGGGAGTGTTGCACTGTCAGAGATACTGAGGGAGTGTTGCACTGTCAGAGATATGAGGGAGTGTTGCACTGTCAGAGATACTGAGGGAGTATTGCACTGTCAGAGATGCTGAGGGAGTGTTGCACTGTCAGAGATACTGAGGGAGTGTTGCACTCTCAGATACTGAGGGAGTATTGCACTGTCAGAGATACTGTGTGAGTGTTGCACTGTCAGAGATACTGAGGGAGTATTGCACTGTCAGAGATACTGACGGAGTGTTGCACTGTCAGAGATACTGAGGGAGTGTTGCCCTGTCAGAGATACTGAGGGAGTGTTGCACTGTCAGAGATACTGAGGGAGTATTGCACTGTCAGAGATACTGAGGGAGTGCTGCACTGTCAGAGATACTGAGGGAGTGTTGCACTGTCAGAGATGCTGAGGGAGTGTTGCACTGTCAGAGATACTGAGGGAGGGTTGCACTGTCAGAGATACTGTGGGAGTGTTGCACTGTCAGAGATACTGAGGGAGTGCTGCACTGTCAGAGATACTGAGGGAGTGTTGCACTGTCAGAGATGCTGAGGGAGTGTTGCACTGTCAGAGATACTGAGGGAGTGCTGCACTGTCAGAGATACTGAGGGAGTGTTGCACTGTCAGAGATACTGAGGGAGTATTGCACTGTCAGAGATACTGAGGGAGTGTTGCACTGTCAGAGATACTGAGGGAGTGTTGCACTGTCAGAGATACTGAGGGAGTGCTGCACTGTCAGAGATACTGAGGGAGTGTTGCACTGTCAGAGATACTGAGGGAGTGTTGCACTGTCAGAGATGCTGAGGGAGTGTTGCACTGTCAGAGATACTGAGGGAGTGCTGCACTGTCAGAGATACTGAGGGAGTGTTGCACTGTCAGAGATACTGAGGGAGTGTTGCACTGTCAGAGATACTGAGGGAGTGTTGCACTGTCAGATATACTGAGGGAGTATTGCACTGTCAGAGATACTGAGGGAGTGTTGCACTGTCAGAGATACTGAGGGAGAGCTGCACTGTCAGAGATACTGAGGGAGTGCTACACTGTCAGAGATACTGAGGGAGTATTGCACTGTCAGAGATACTGAGGGAGTGTTGCACTGTCAGAGATGCTGAGGGAGTGTTACACTGTCAGAGATACTGAGGGAGTGTTGCACTGTCAGAGATACTAGGGAGTGCTGCACTGTCAGAGATACTGAGGGAGTGTTGCACTGTCAGAGATACTGAGGGAGTATTGCACTGTCAGAGATACTGAGGGAGTGTTGCACTGTCAGAGATACTGAGGGAGTGTTGCACTGTCAGAGATACTGAGGGAGTGTTGCACTGTCAGAGATACTGAGGGAGTGTTCCAATGCCAGAGATACTGAGGGAGTGCTGCACTGTCAGAGATACTGAGGGAGTGTTGCACTGTCAGAGATACTGAGGGAGTGTTGCACTGTCAGAGATACTGAGGGAGTGTTGCACTGTCAGAGATACTGAGGGAGAGCTGCACTGTCAGAGATACTGAGGGAGTGTTGCACTGTCAGAGATACTGAGGGAGTGTTGCACTGTCAGAGATATGAGGGAGTGTTGCACTGTCAGAGATACTGAGGGAGTATTGCACTGTCAGAGATGCTGAGGGAGTGTTGCACTGTCAGAGATACTGAGGGAGTGTTGCACTCTCAGATACTGAGGGAGTATTGCACTGTCAGAGATACTGAGGGAGTGTTGCACTGTCAGAGATACTGAGGGAGTGTTGCACTGTCAGAGATATGAGGGAGTGTTGCACTGTCAGAGATACTGAGGGAGTATTGCACTGTCAGAGATGCTGAGGGAGTGTTGCACTGTCAGAGATACTGAGGGAGTGTTGCACTCTCAGATACTGAGGGAGTATTGCACTGTCAGAGATACTGTGTGAGTGTTGCACTGTCAGAGATACTGAGGGAGTATTGCACTGTTAGAGATACTGAGGGAGTGTTGCACTGTCAGAGATATTGAGGGAGTGTTGCACTGTCAGAGATACTGAGGGAGTGTTGCACTGTCAGAGATACTGAGGGAGTGTTGCCCTGTCAGAGATACTGAGGGAGTGTTGCACTGTCAGAGATACTGAGGGAGTATTGCACTGTCAGAGATACTGAGGGAGTGCTGCACTGTCAGAGATACTGAGGGACTGTTGCACTGTCAGAGATGCTGAGGGAGTGTTGCACTGTCAGAGATACTGAGGGAGGGTTGCACTGTCAGAGATACTGTGGGAGTGTTGCACTGTAAGAGATACTGAGGGAGTGCTGCACTGTCAGAGATACTGAGGGAGTGTTGCACTGTCAGAGATGCTGAGGGAGTGTTGCACTGTCAGAGATACTGAGGGAGTGTTGCACTGTCAGAGATACTGAGGGAGTGCTGCACTGTCAGAGATACTGAGGGAGTGTTGCACTGTCAGAGATACTGAGGGAGTATTGCACTGTCAGAGATACTGAGGGAGTGTTGCACTGTCAGAGATACTGAGGGAGTGTTGCACTGTCAGAGATACTGAGGGAGTGCTGCACTGTCAGAGATACTGAGGGAGTGTTGCACTGTCAGAGATACTGAGGGAGTGTTGCACTGTCAGAGATGCTGAGGGAGTGTTGCACTGTCAGAGATACTGAGGGAGTGTTGCACTGTCAGAGATACTGAGGGAGTGCTGCACTGTCAGAGATACTGAGGGAGTGTTGCACTGTCAGAGATACTGAGGGAGTGTTGCACTGTCAGAGATACTGAGGGAGTGTTGCACTGTCAGATATACTGAGGGAGTATTGCACTGTCAGAGATACTGAGGGAGTATTGCACTGTCAGAGATACTGAGGGAGTGTTGCACTGTCAGAGATACTGAGGGAGTGTTGCACTGTCAGAGATACTGAGGGAGTGTTGCACTGTCAGAGATACTGAGGGAGTGTTGCACTGTCAGAGATACTGAGGGAGTCTTGCACTGTCAGAGATACTGAGGGAGTGTTGCACTGTCAGAGATACTGAGGGAGTATTGCACTGTCAGAGATACTGAGGGAGTGCTGCACTGTCAGAGATTCTGAGGGAGTGTTGCACTGTCAGAGATACTGAGGGAGTGCGACACTGTCAGAGATACTGAGGGAGTGTTGCACTGTCAGAGATACTGAGGGAGTGTTGCACTGTCAGAGATACTGAGGGAGTGCTGCACTGTCAGAGATACTGAGGGAGTCTTGCACTGTCAGAGATACTGAGGGAGTGTTGCAGTGTCAGAGATACTGAGGGAGTATTGCACTGCCAGAGATACTGAGGGAGTGTTGCACTGTCAGAGATACTGAGGGAGTGCTGCACTGTCAGAGATACTGAGGGAGTGTTGCACTGTCAGAGATACTGAGGGAGTGTTGCAGTGTCAGAGATACTGAGGGAGTATTGCACTGCCAGAGTTACTGAGGGAGTGTTGCCCTGTCAGAGATACTGAGGGAGTGTTGCACTGTCAGAGATACTGAGGGAGTGTTGCACTGTCAGAGATACTGAGGGAGTGCTGCACTGTCAGAGATACTGAGGGAGTGCTACACTGTCAGAGATACTGAGGGAGTATTGCACTGTCAGAGATACTGAGGGAGTGTTGCACTGTCAGAGATACTGAGGGAGTGTTACACTGTCAGAGATACTGAGGGAGTGTTGCACTGTCAGAGATACTAGGGAGTGCTGCACTGTCAGAGATACTGAGGGAGTGTTGCACTGTCAGAGATACTGAGGGAGTATTGCACTGTCAGAGATACTGAGGGAGTGTTGCACTGTCAGAGATACTGAGGGAGTGTTGCACTGTCAGAGATACTGAGGGAGTGTTGCACTGTCAGAGATACTGAGGGAGTGTTGCACTGTCAGAGATACTGAGGGAGTGTTGCAATGCCAGAGATACTGAGGGAGTGCTGCACTGTCAGAGATACTGAGGGAGTGTTGCACTGTCAGAGATACTGAGGGAGTGTTGCACTGTCAGAGATGCTGAGGGAGTGTTGCACTGTCACAGATACTGAGGGAGTGTTGCACTCTCAGATACTGAGGGAGTGTTGCACTGTCAGAGATACTGAGGGAGTGTTGCCCTGTCAGAGATACTGAGGGAGTGTTGCACTGTCAGAGATACTGAGGGAGTATTGCACTGTCAGAGATACTGAGGGAGTGCTGCACTGTCAGAGATACTGAGGGAGTGTTGCACTGTCAGAGATGCTGAGGGAGTGTTGCACTGTCAGAGATACTGAGGGAGGGTTGCACTGTCAGAGATACTGTGGGAGTATTGCACTGTCAGAGATACTGAGGGAGTGCTGCACTGTCAGAGATACTGAGGGAGTGTTGCAATGTCAGAGATGCTGAGGGAGTGTTGCACTGTCAGAGATACTGAGGGAGTGTTGCACTGTCAGAGATACTGAGGGAGTGCTGCACTGTCAGAGATACTGAGGGAGTGTTGCACTGTCAGAGATACTGAGGGAGTGTTGCACTGTCAGAGATACTGAGGGAGTATTGCACTGTCAGAGATACTGAGGGAGTGTTGCACTGTCAGAGATACTGAGGGAGTGTTGCACTGTCAGAGATACTGAGGGAGTGCTGCACTGTCAGAGATACTGAGGGAGTGTTGCACTGTCAGAGATACTGAGGGAGTGTTGCACTGTCAGAGATGCTGAGGGTGTGTTGCACTGTCAGAGATACTGAGGGAGTGTTGCACTGTCAGAGATACTGAGGGAGTATTGCACTGTCAGAGATACTGAGGGAGTGTTGCACTGTCAGAGATACTGAGGGAGTGTTGCACTGTCAGAGGTACTGAGGGAGTGTTGCACTGTCAGAGATACTGAGGGAGTATTGCACTGTCAGAGATACTGAGGGACTATTGCACTGTCAGAGATTCTGAGGGCGTGTTGCACTGTCAGAGATACTGAGGGAGTATTGCACTGTCAGAGATACTGAGGGAGTGCTGCACTGTCAGAGATACTGAGGGAGTGTTGCACTGTCAGAGATACTGAGGGAGTATTGCACTGTCAGAGATACTGAGGGAGTATTGCACTGTCAGAGATACTGAGGGAGTGTTGCACTGTCAGAGACACTGAGGGAGTGTTGCACTGTCAGAGATACTGAGGGAGTGCGACACTGTCAGAGATACTGAGGGAGTGTTGCACTGTCAGAGATACTGAGGGAGTGTTGCACTGTCAGAGATACTGAGCGAGTGCTGCACTGTCAGAGATACTGAGGGAGTGTTGCACTGTCAGAGATACTGAGGGAGTGTTGCAGTGTCAGAGAGACTGAGGGAGTATTGCACTGTCAGAGATACTGAGGGAGTGTTGCACTGTCAGAGATACTGAGGGAGTGTTGCACGGTCAGAGATACTGAGGGAGTGCTGCACTGTCAGAGATACTGAGGGAGTGTTGCACTGTCAGAGATACTGAGGGAGTGTTGCACTGTCAGAGATACTGAGGGAGTATTGCACTGTCAGAGATACTGAGGGAGCACTGCACTGTCAGAGATACTGAGGGAGTGTTGCACTGTCAGAGATACTGAGGGAGTATTGCACTGTCAGAGATACTGAGGGAGTGTTGCACTGTCAGAGATACTGAGGGAGTGTTGCACTGTCAGAGATACTGAGGGAGTGTTGCACTGTCAGAGATACTGAGGGAGTATTGCACTGTCAGAGATACTGAGGGAGTGTTGCACTGTCAGAGATACTGAGGGAATGTTGCACTGTCAGAGATACTGAAGGAGTGTTGCACTGTCAGAGATGCTGAGGGAGCGCTGCACTGTCAGAGATACTGAGGGAGTGCGGCACTGTCAGAGATACTGAGGTAGTGTTGCACTGTCAGAGATACTGAGGGAGTGTTGCACTGTCAGAGATACTGAGGGAGTGCTGCACTGTCAGAGATACTGAGGGAGTGCGACACTCTCAGAGATACTGAGGGAGTGTTGCACTGTCAGAGATACTGAGGGAGTGTTGCACTGCCAGAGATACTGAGGGAGTGTTGCACTGTCAGAGATACTGAGGGAGTGTTGCACTGTCAGAGATACTGAAGGAGTGTTGCACTGTCAGAGATACTGAGGGAGTGCGACACTGTCAGAGATACTGAGGGAGTGTTGCACTGCCAGAGATACTGAGGGAGTGTTGCTCTGTCAGAGATACTGAGGGAGTGCGGCACTGTCAGAGATACTGAGGGAGTGTTGCACTGCCAGAGATACTGAGGGAGTGCTGCACTGTCAGAGATACTGAGGGAGTGTTGCACTGTCAGAGATACTGAGGGAGTGTTGCACTGCCAGAGATACTGAGGGAGTGCTGCACTGTCAGAGATACTGAGGGAGTGTTGCACTGTCAGAGATACTGAGGGAGTGCTGCACTGTCAGAGATACTGAGGGAGTGTTGCACTGTCAGAGATACTGAGGGAGAGCTGCACTGTCAGAGATACTGAGGGAGTGTTGCACTGTCAGAGATACTGAGGGAGTATTGCACTGTCAGAGATACTGAGGGAGTGTTGCACTGTCAGAGATACTGAGGGAGTGTTGCACTGTCAGAGATACTGAGGGAGTGTTGCACTGTCAGAGATACTGAGGGAGTATTGCACTGTCAGAGATACTGAGGGAGCACTGCACTGTCAGAGATACTGAGGGAGTGTTGCACTGTCAGAGATACTGAGGGAGTATTGCACTGTCAGAGATACTGAGGGAGTGTTGCACTGTCAGAGATACTGAGGGAGTGTTGCACTGTCAGAGATACTGAGGGAGTGTTGCACTGTCAGAGATACTGAGGGAGTATTGCACTGTCAGAGATACTGAGGGAGTGTTGCACTGTCAGAGATACTGAGGGAATGTTGCACTGTCAGAGATACTGAAGGAGTGTTGCACTGTCAGAGATGCTGAGGGAGCGCTGCACTGTCAGAGATACTGAGGGAGTGCGGCACTGTCAGAGATACTGAGGTAGTGTTGCACTGTCAGAGATACTGAGGGAGTGTTGCACTGTCAGAGATACTGAGGGAGTGCTGCACTGTCAGAGATACTGAGGGAGTGCGACACTCTCAGAGATACTGAGGGAGTGTTGCACTGTCAGAGATACTGAGGGAGTGTTGCACTGCCAGAGATACTGAGGGAGTGTTGCACTGTCAGAGATACTGAGGGAGTGTTGCACTGTCAGAGATACTGAAGGAGTGTTGCACTGTCAGAGATACTGAGGGAGTGCGACACTGTCAGAGATACTGAGGGAGTGTTGCACTGCCAGAGATACTGAGGGAGTGTTGCTCTGTCAGAGATACTGAGGGAGTGCGGCACTGTCAGAGATACTGAGGGAGTGTTGCACTGTCAGAGATGCTGAGGGAGTGTTGCACTGTCAGAGATACTGAGGGAGGGTTGCACTGTCAGAGATACTGTGGGAGTATTGCACTGTCAGAGATACTGAGGGAGTGCTGCACTGTCAGAGATACTGAGGGAGTGTTGCAATGTCAGAGATGCTGAGGGAGTGTTGCACTGTCAGAGATACTGAGGGAGTGTTGCACTGTCAGAGATACTGAGGGAGTGCTGCACTGTCAGAGATACTGAGGGAGTGTTGCACTGTCAGAGATACTGAGGGAGTGTTGCACTGTCAGAGATACTGAGGGAGTATTGCACTGTCAGAGATACTGAGGGAGTGTTGCACTGTCAGAGATACTGAGGGAGTGTTGCACTGTCAGAGATACTGAGGGAGTGCTGCACTGTCAGAGATACTGAGGGAGTGTTGCACTGTCAGAGATACTGAGGGAGTGTTGCACTGTCAGAGATGCTGAGGGTGTGTTGCACTGTCAGAGATACTGAGGGAGTGTTGCACTGTCAGAGATACTGAGGGAGTATTGCACTGTCAGAGATACTGAGGGAGTGTTGCACTGTCAGAGATACTGAGGGAGTGTTGCACTGTCAGAGGTACTGAGGGAGTGTTGCACTGTCAGAGATACTGAGGGAGTATTGCACTGTCAGAGATACTGAGGGACTATTGCACTGTCAGAGATTCTGAGGGCGTGTTGCACTGTCAGAGATACTGAGGGAGTATTGCACTGTCAGAGATACTGAGGGAGTGCTGCACTGTCAGAGATACTGAGGGAGTGTTGCACTGTCAGAGATACTGAGGGAGTATTGCACTGTCAGAGATACTGAGGGAGTATTGCACTGTCAGAGATACTGAGGGAGTGTTGCACTGTCAGAGACACTGAGGGAGTGTTGCACTGTCAGAGATACTGAGGGAGTGCGACACTGTCAGAGATACTGAGGGAGTGTTGCACTGTCAGAGATACTGAGGGAGTGTTGCACTGTCAGAGATACTGAGCGAGTGCTGCACTGTCAGAGATACTGAGGGAGTGTTGCACTGTCAGAGATACTGAGGGAGTGTTGCAGTGTCAGAGAGACTGAGGGAGTATTGCACTGTCAGAGATACTGAGGGAGTGTTGCACTGTCAGAGATACTGAGGGAGTGTTGCACGGTCAGAGATACTGAGGGAGTGCTGCACTGTCAGAGATACTGAGGGAGTGTTGCACTGTCAGAGATACTGAGGGAGTGTTGCACTGTCAGAGATACTGAGGGAGTATTGCACTGTCAGAGATACTGAGGGAGCACTGCACTGTCAGAGATACTGAGGGAGTGTTGCACTGTCAGAGATACTGAGGGAGTATTGCACTGTCAGAGATACTGAGGGAGTGTTGCACTGTCAGAGATACTGAGGGAGTGTTGCACTGTCAGAGATACTGAGGGAGTATTGCACTGTCAGAGATACTGAGGGAGTGTTGCACTGTCAGAGATACTGAGGGAATGTTGCACTGTCAGAGATACTGAAGGAGTGTTGCACTGTCAGAGATGCTGAGGGAGCGCTGCACTGTCAGAGATACTGAGGGAGTGCGGCACTGTCAGAGATACTGAGGTAGTGTTGCACTGTCAGAGATACTGAGGGAGTGTTGCACTGTCAGAGATACTGAGGGAGTGCTGCACTGTCAGAGATACTGAGGGAGTGCGACACTCTCAGAGATACTGAGGGAGTGTTGCACTGTCAGAGATACTGAGGGAGTGTTGCACTGCCAGAGATACTGAGGGAGTGTTGCACTGTCAGAGATACTGAGGGAGTGTTGCACTGTCAGAGATACTGAAGGAGTGTTGCACTGTCAGAGATACTGAGGGAGTGCGACACTGTCAGAGATACTGAGGGAGTGTTGCACTGCCAGAGATACTGAGGGAGTGTTGCTCTGTCAGAGATACTGAGGGAGTGCGGCACTGTCAGAGATACTGAGGGAGTGTTGCACTGCCAGAGATACTGAGGGAGTGCTGCACTGTCAGAGATACTGAGGGAGTGTTGCACTGTCAGAGATACTGAGGGAGTGTTGCACTGCCAGAGATACTGAGGGAGTGCTGCACTGTCAGAGATACTGAGGGAGTGTTGCACTGTCAGAGATACTGAGGGAGTGCTGCACTGTCAGAGATACTGAGGGAGTGTTGCACTGTCAGAGATACTGAGGGAGAGCTGCACTGTCAGAGATACTGAGGGAGTGTTGCACTGTCAGAGATACTGAGGGAGTATTGCACTGTCAGAGATACTGAGGGAGTGTTGCACTGTCAGAGATACTGAGGGAGTGTTACACTGTCAGAGATACTGAGGGAGTGTTGCACTGTCAGAGATACTGAGGGAGTGCTGCACTGTCAGAGATACTGAGGGAGTGTTGCACTGTCAGAGATACTGAGGGAGTGTTGCAATGCCAGAGATACTGAGGGAGTGCTGCACTGTCAGAGATACTGAGGGAGTGTTGCACTGTCAGAGATACTGAGGGAGTGTTGCACTGTCAGAGATACTGAGGGAGTGTTGCACTGTCAGAGATACTGAGGGAGTGTTGCACTGTCAGAGATACTGAGGGAGAGCTGCACTGTCAGAGATACTGAGGGAGTATTGCACTGTCAGAGATACTGAGGGAGTGTTGCACTGTCAGAGATACTGAGGGAGTGTTGCACTGCCAGAGATACTGAGGGAGTGTTGCACTGTCAGAGATACTGAGGGAGTATTGCACTGTCAGAGATGCTGAGGGAGTGTTGCACTGTCAGAGATACTGAGGGAGTGTTGCACTGTCAGATACTGAGGGAGTATTGCACTGTCAGAGATACTGAGTGAGTGTTGCACTGTCAGAGATACTGAGGGAGTATTGCACTGTCAGAGATACTGAGCGAGTATTGCACTGTCAGAGATACTGAGGGAGTGTTGCACTGTCAGAGATACTGAGGGAGTGTTGCACTGTCAGAGATACTGAGGGAGTGTTGCACTGTCAGAGATACTGAGGGAGTGTTGCACTGTCAGAGATACTGAGGGAGTGTTGCACTGTCAGAGATGCTGAGGGAGTGTTGCACTGGCAGAGATACTGAGGGAGGGTTGCACTGTCAGAGATACTGTGGGAGTATTGCACTGTCAGAGACACTGAGGGAGTGTTGCACTGTCAGAGATACTAAGTGAGTGTTGCACTGTCAGAGATACTGAGGGAGTATTGCACTGTCAGAGATACTGAGGGAGTGCTGCACTCTCAGAGATACTGAGGGAGTGCTGCACTGTCAGAGATACTGACGGAGTGTTGCACTGTCAGAGATACTGAGGGAGTGTTGCACTGTCAGTGATACTGAGGGAGTTTTGCACTGTCAGAGATACTGTGGGAGTGTTGCACTGTCAGAGATACTGAGGGAGGGCTGCACTGTCAGAGATACTGAGGGAGTGTTGCACTGTCAGAGATACTGAGGGAGTGTTGCACTGTCAGAGATACTGAGGGAGTATTGCACTGTCAGAGATACTGAGGGAGTGTTGCACTGTCAGAGATATTGAGGGAGTGTTGCACTGTCAGAGATACTGAGGGAGTGTTGCACTGTCAGAGATACTGAGGGAGTGTTGCAGTGTCAGAGATACTGAGGGAGTATTGCAATGCCAGAGATACTGAGGGAGTATTGCACTGTCAGAGATACTGAGGGAGTGCTGCACTGTCAGAGATACTGAGGGAGTGTTGCACTGTCAGAGATACTGAGGGAGTGTTGCACTGTCAGAGATACTGAGGGAGTGTTGCACTGTCAGAGATACTGAGGGAGTATTGCACTGTCAGAGATACTGAGGGAGTGTTGCACTGTCAGAGATACTGAGGGAGTGTTGCACTGGCAGAGATACTGAGGGAGTGCTGCACTGTCAGAGATACTGACGGAGTGTTGCACTGTCAGAGATACTGAGGGAGTGTTGCACTGTCAGAGATACTGAGGGAGTATTGCACTGTCAGAGATACTGAGGGAGTATTGCACTGTCAGAGATACTGAGGGAGTGTTGCACTGTCAGAGATACTGAGGGAGTGCTGCACTGTCAGAGATACTGAGGGAGTGTTGCACTGTCAGAGATACTGAGGGAGTATTGCACTGTCAGAGATACTGAGGGAGTGCTGCACTGTCAGAGATACTGAGGGAGTGTTGCACTGTCAGAGATACTGAGGGAGTTGTGCACTGTCAGAGATACTGAGGGAGTATTGCACTGTCAGAGATACTGAGGGAGTGTTGCACTGTCAGAGATACTGAGGGAGTGCGACACTGTCAGAGATACTGAGGGAGTGTTGCACTGTCAGAGATACTGAGGGAGTGTTGCACTGTCAGAGATACTGAGGGAGTGTTGCACTGTCAGAAATACTGAGGGAGTGTTGCACTGTCAGAGATACTGAGGGAGTATTGCACTGTCAGAGATACTGAGGGAGTGTTGCACAGTCAGCGATACTGAGGGAGTGTTGCACTGTCAGAGATACTGTGGGATATTGCACTGTCAGAGATACTGAGGGAGTATTGCACTGTCAGAGATAGTGAGGGAGTGTTGCACTGTCAGAGATAGTGAGGGAGTATTGCACTGTCAGAGATACTGAGGAAGTGCTGCACTGTCAGAGATACTGAGGGAGTGTTGCACTGTCAGAGATACTGAGGGAGTTGTGCACTGTCAGAGATACTGAGGGAGTATTGCACTGTCAGAGATACTGAGGGAGTGTTGCACTGTCAGAGATACTGAGCGAGTATTGCACTGTCAGAGATACTGAGGGAGTATTGCACTGTCAGAGATACTCAGGGAGTGCTGCACTGTCAGAGATACTGAGGGAGTTGTGCACTGTCAGAGATACTGAGGGAGTATTGCACTGTCAGAGATACTGAGGGAGTGTTGCACTGTCAGAGATACTGAGGGAGTATTGCACTGTCAGAGATACTGAGGGAGTGCTGCACTGTCAGAGATACTGAGGGAGTGTTGCACTGTCAGAGATACTGAGGGAGTGTTGCACTGTCAGAGATACTGAGGGAGTGTTGCACTGTCAGAGATACTGAGGGAGTGTTGCACTGTCAGAGATACTGAGGGAGTGTTGCACTGTCAGAGATACTGAGGGAGTGTTGCACTGTCAGTGATACTGAGGGAGTGCGACACTGTCAGAGATACTGAGGGAGTGCTACACTGTCAGAGATACTGAGGGAGTGCTGCACTGTCAGAGATACTGAGGGAGTGTTGCACTGTCAGAGATACTGAGGGAGTGTTGCACTGTCAGAGATACTGAGGGAGTGTTGCAGTGTCAGAGATACTGAGGGAGTATTGCACTGCCAGAGATACTGAGGGAGTGTTGCACTGTCTGAGATACTGAGGGAGTGTTGCACTGTCAGAGATACTGAGGGAGGGCTGCACTGTCAGAGATACTGAGGGAGGGCTGCACTGTCAGAGATACTGAGGGAGTATTGCACTGTCAGAGATACTGAGGGAGTATTGCACTGTCAGAGATACTGAGGGAGTATTGCACTGTCAGAGATACTGAGGGAGTGTTGCACTGTCAGAGATACTGAGGGAGTATTGCACTGTCAGAGATACTGAGGGAGTGTTGCACTGTCAGAGATACTGAGGGAGTTGTGCACTGTCAGAGATACTGAGGAAGTATTGCACTGTCAGAGATACTGAGGGAGTGTTGCACTGTCAGAGATACTGAGGGAGTGTTGCACTGTCAGAGATACTGAGGGAGTATTGCACTGTCAGAGATACTGAGGGAGTGTTGCACTGTCAAGAGATACTGAGGGAGTATTGCACTGTCAGAGATACTGAGGGAGTGTTGCACTGTCAGAGATACTGAGGGAGTGTTGCACTGTCAGAGATACTGTGGGAGTTGTGCACTGTCAGAGATACTGAGGAAGTATTGCACTGTCAGAGATACTGAGGGAGTGTTGCACTGTCAGAGATACTGAGGGAGTGTTGCACTGTCAGAGATACTGAGGGAGTATTGCACTGTCAGAGATACTGAGGGAGTGTTGCAATGTCAAGAGATACTGAGGGAGTATTGCACTGTCAGAGATACTGAGGGAGTATTGCACTGTCAGAGATACTGAGGGAGTGCTGCACTGTCAGAGATACTGAGGGAGTATTGCACTGTCAGAGATATTTAGGGAGTGTTGCACTGTCAGAGATACTGAGGGAGTAATGCACTGTCAGAGATACTGAGGGAGTGCTGCACTGTCAGAGATACTGAGGGAGTGTTGCACTGTCAGAGATACTTAGGGAGTATTGCACTGTCAGAGATACTGAGTGAGTGTTGCACTGTCAGAGATACTGAGGGAGTGTTGCACTGTCAGAGATACTGAGGGAGTATTGCACTGTCAGAGATACTGAGGGAGTGCTGCACTGTCAGAGATACTGAGGGAGTGCTGCACTGCCAGAGATACTGAGGGAGTGTTGCACTGTCAGAGATACTGAGGGAGTGTTGCACTGTCAGAGATACTGAGGGAGTGTTGCACTGTCAGAGATACTGAGGGAGTGTTGCACTGCCAGAGATACTGAGGGAGTGTTGCACTGTCAGAGATACTGAGGGAGTGCTGCACTGTCAGAGATACTGAGGGAGTGCTGCACTGTCAGAGATACTGAGGGAGTGTTGCACTGTCAGAGATACTGAGGGAGTTTTGCACTGTCAGAGATACTGAGGGAGTGTTGCACTGTCAGAGATACTGAGGGAGTGTTGCACTGTCAGAGATGCTGAGGGAGTGCTGCACTGTCAGAGATACTGAGGGAGTGTTGCACTGTCAGAGATACTGAGGGAGTGTTGCACTGTCAGAGATACTGAGGGAGTATTGCACTGTCAGAGATAGTGAGGGAGTGTTGCACTGTCAGAGATACTGATGGAGTGTTGCACTGTCAGAGAAACTGAGGGAGTATTGCATTGTCAGAGATACTGAGGGAGTATTGCACTGTCAGAGATACTGAGGGAGTGTTGCACTGTCAGAGATACTGTGGGAGTATTGCACTGTCAGAGATACTGAGGGAGTGCTGCACTGTCAGAGATACTGAGGGAGTGTTGCACTGTCAGAGATACTGAGGGAGTGCTGCACTGTCAGAGATACTGAGGGAGTGTTGCACTGTCAGAGATACTGAGGGAGTGTTGCACTGTCAGACATACTGAGGGAGTGTTGCACTGTCAGAGATACTGAGGGAGTATTGCACTGTCAGAGATACTGAGGGAGTATTGCACTGTCAGAGATACTGAGGGAGTGTTGCACTGTCAGAGATACTGAGGGCGTGTTGCACTGTCAGAGATACTGAGGGAGTGTTGCACTGTCAGAGGTACTGAGGGAGTGCGACACTGTCAGAGATACTGAGGGAGTGTTGCACTGTCAGAGATACTGAGGGAGTGTTGCACTGTCAGAGATACTGAGGGAGTGCTGCACTGTCAGAGATACTGAGGGAGTGTTGCACTGTCAGAGATACTGAGGGAGTATTGCACTGTCAGAGATACTGAGGGAGTGTTGCCCTGTCAGAGATACTGAGGGAGTGTTGCACTGTCAGAGATACTGAGGGAGTATTGCACTGTCAGAGATACTGAGGGAGTGTTGCACTGTCAGAGATACTGAGGGAGTGTTGCACTGTCAGAGATACTGAGGGAGTATTGCACTGTCAGAGATACTGAGGGAGTGTTGCACAGTGAGAGATACTGAGGGAGTATTGCACTGTCAGAGATACTGAGGGAGTGTTGCACTGTCAGAGATACTGAGGGAGTGTTGCACTGTCAGAGATACTGAGGGAGTTTTGCACTGTCAGAGATACTGAGGGAGCGTTGCACTGTCAGAGATACTGAGAGTGTTGCACTGCCAGAGATACTGAGGGAGTGTTGCACTGTCAGAGATACTGAGGGAGTGTTGCACTGTCAGAGATACTGAGGGAGTGCTGCACTGTCAGAGATACTGAGGGAGCATTGCACTGTCAGAGATACTGAGGGAGTGTTGCACTGTCAGAGATACTGAGGGAGTGTTGCACTGTCAGAGATACTGAGGGAGTGCTTCACTGTCAGAGATACTGAGGGAGTATTGCACTGTCAGAGATACTGAGGGAGTGCTGCACTGTCAGAGATACTGAGGGAGTGTTGCACTGTCAGAGATACTGAGGCGAGTTTTGCACTGTCAGAGATACTGAGGGAGTGTTGCACTGTCAGAGATACTGAGGGAGTGTTGCACTGTCAGAGATACTGAGGGAGTGTTGCACTGTCAGAGATACTGAGGGAGTGCTGCACTGTCAGAGATACTGAGGGAGTGTTGCACTGTCAGAGATACTGAGGGAGTGTTGCACTGTCAGAGATACTGAGGGAGTATTGCACTGTCAGAGATAGTGAGGGAGTGTTGCACTGTCAGAGATACTGATGGAGTGTTGCACTGTCAGAGATACTGAGGGAGTATTGCATTGTCAGAGATACTGAGGGAGTATTGCACTGTCAGAGATACTGAGGGAGTGTTGCACTGTCAGAGATACTGTGGGAGTATTGCACTCTCAGAGATACTGAGGGAGTGCTGCACTGTCAGAGATACTGAGGGAGTGTTGCACTGTCAGAGATACTGAGGGAGTATTGCACTGTCAGAGATACTGAGGGAGTGCTGCACTGTCAGAGATACTGAGGGAGTGTTGCACTGTCAGAGATACTGAGGGAGTGTTGCACTGTCAGAGATACTGAGGGAGTGTTGCACTGTCAGAGATACTGAGGGAGTATTGCACTGTCAGAGATACTGAGGGAGTATTGCACTGTCAGAGATACTGAGGGAGTGTTGCACTGTCAGAGATACTGAGGGAGTGTGGCACTGTCAGAGATACTGAGGGAGTGTTGCACTGTCAGAGGTACTGAGGGAGTGCGACACTGTCAGAGATACTGAGGGAGTGTTGCACTGTCAGAGATACTGAGGGAGTGTTGCACTGTCAGAGATACTGAGGGAGTGCTGCACTGTCAGAGATACTGAGGGAGTGTTGCACTGTCAGAGATACTGAGGGAGTATTGCACTGTCAGAGATACTGAGGGAGTGTTGCACTGTCAGAGATACTGAGGGAGTGTTGCACTTTCAGAGATACTGAGGGAGTATTGCACTGTCAGAGATACTGAGGGAGTGTTGCACTGTCAGAGATACTGAGGGAGTGTTGCACTGTCAGAGATACTGAGGGAGTATTGCACTGTCAGAGATACTGAGGGAGTGTTGCACTGTCAGAGATACTGAGGGAGTATTGCACTGTCAGAGATACTGAGGGAGTGTTGCACTGTCAGAGATACTGAGGGAGTGTTGCACTGTCAGAGATACTGAGGGAGTTTTGCACTGTCAGAGATACTGAGGGAGCGTTGCACTGTCAGAGATACTGAGAGTGTTGCACTGCCAGAGATACTGAGGGAGTGTTGCACTGTCAGAGATACTGAGGGAGTGTTGCACTGTCAGAGATACTGAGGGAGTGTTGCACTGTCAGAGATACTGAGGGAGTGCTGCACTTTCAGAGATACTGAGGGAGTGTTGCACTGTCAGAGATACTGAGGGAGTGTTGCACTGTCAGAGATACTGAGGGAGTATTGCACTGTCAGAGATACTGAGGGAGTGTTGCACTGTCAGAGATACTGATGGAGTGTTGCACTGTCAGAGATACTGAGGGAGCATTGCACTGTCAGAGATACTGAGGGAGTGTTGCACTGTCAGAGATACTGAGGGAATGTTGCACTGTCAGAGATACTGAGGGAGTGCTGCACTGTCAGAGATACTGAGGGAGTATTGCACTGTCAGAGATACTGAGGGAGTGTTGCACTGTCAGAGATACTGAGGGAGTGTTGCACTGTCAGAGATACTGAGGGAGTGCTGCACTGTCTGAGATACTGAGGGAGTATTGCACTGTCAGAGATACTGAGGGAGTGTTGCACTGTCAGAGATACTGAGGGAGTGTTGCACTGTCAGAGATACTGAGGGAGTGTTGCACTTTCAGAGATACTGAGGGAGTATTGCACTGTCAGAGACACTGAGGGAGTGTTACACTGTCAGAGATACTGAGGGAGGGCTGCACTGTCAGAGATACTGAGGGAGTGTTGCACTGTCAGAGATACTGAGGGAGTGTTGCACTGTCAGAGATACTGAGGGAGTGTTGCACTGTCAGAGATACTGAGGGAGTATTGCACTGTCAGAGATACTGAGGGAGTGTTGCACTGTCAGAGATACTGAGGGAGTATTGCACTGTCAGAGATACTGAGGGAGTGTTGCACTGTCAGATATACTGAGGGAGTGTTGCACTGTCAGAGATACTGAGGGAGTGTTGCACTGTCGGAGATACTGAGGGAGTATTGCACTGTCAGAGATACTGAGGGAGTGTTGCACTGTCAGAGATACTGAGGGAGTGTTCCACTGTCAGAGATACTGAGGCAGTGTAGCACTGTCAGAGATACTGAGGGAGTATTGCACTGTCAGAGATACTGAGGGAGTATTGCACTGTCAGAGATACTGAGGGAGTGTTGCACTGTCAGAGATACTGAGGGAGTGTTGCACTGTCAGAGATACTGAGGGAGCATTGCACTGTCAGAGATACTGAGGGAGTGTTGCACTGTCAGAGATACTGAGGGAGTGTTGCACTGTCAGAGATACTGAGGGAGTGCTGCACTGTCAGAGATACTGAGGGAGTGTTGCACTGTCAGAGATACTGAGGGAGTGTTGCACTGTCAGAGATACTGAGGGAGTGCTACACAGTCAGAGATACTGTGGGAGTGTTGCACTGTCAGAGATACTGAGGGAGTGCTGCACTGTCTGAGATACTGAGGGAGTATTGCACTGTCAGAGATACTGAGGGAGTGTTGCACTGTCAGAGATACTGAGGGAGTGTTGCACTGTCAGAGATAATGAGGGAGTGTTGCACTGTCAGAGATACTGAGGGAGTATTGCACTGTCAGAGACACTGAGGGAGTGTTACACTGTCAGAGATACTGAGGGAGGGCTGCACTGTCAGAGATACTGAGGGAGTGTTGCACTGTCAGAGATACTGAGGGAGTGTTGCACTGTCAGAGATACTGAGGGAGTGTTGCACTGTCAGAGATACTGAGGGAGTATTGCACTGTCAGAGATACTGAGGGAGTATTGCACTGTCAGAGATACTGAGGGAGTGTTGCACTGTCAGAGATACTGAGGGAGTGTTGCACTGTCAGAGATACTGAGGGAGTGTTGCACTGTCAGAGATACTGAGGGAGTGTTGCACTGTCGGAGATACTGAGGGAGTATTGCACTGTCAGAGATACTGAGGGAGTGTTGCACTCTCAGAGATACTGAGGGAGTGTTCCACTGTCAGAGATACTGAGGCAGTGTAGCACTGTCAGAGATACTGAGGGAGTATTGCACTGTCAGAGATACTGAGGGAGTATTGCACTGTCAGAGATACTGAGGGAGTGTTGCACTGTCAGAGATACTGAGGGAGTGTTGCACTGTCAGAGATACTGAGGGAGTGTTGCACTGTCAGAGATACTGAGGGAGTGTTGCACTATCAGAGATACTGAGGGAGTGTTGCACTGTCAGAGATACTGAGGGAGGGCTGCACTGTTAGAGATACTGAGGGAATGTTGCACTGTCAGAGATACTGAGGGAGTGTTGCCCTGTCAGAGATACTGAGGGAGTATTGCACTGTCAGAGATACTGAGGGAGTGTTGCACTGTCAGAGATACTTAGGTAGTGCTGCACTGTCAGAGATACTGAGTGAGTGTTGCACTGTCAGAGATACTGAGGGAGTGTTGCACTGTCAGAGATACTTAGGTAGTGCTGCACTGTCAGATATACTGAGGGAGTGTTGCACTGTCAGAGATACTGAGGGAGTGTTGCACTGTCAGAGATACTGAGGGAGTGTTGCACTGTCAGAGATAGTGAGGGAGTGCTGCACTGTCAGAGATACTGAGGGAGTGTTGCACTGTCAGAGATACTGAGGGAGTGTTGCACTGTCAGAGATACTGTGGGAGCATTGCACTGTCAGAGATACTGAGGGAGTGTTGCACTGTCGGAGATACTGAGGGAGTGTTGCACTGTCGGAGATACTGAGGGAGTGTTGCACTGTCAGAGATACTGTGGTAGTATTGCACTGTCAGAGATACTGAGGGAGTGTTGCACTGTCGGAGATACTGAGGGAGTGTTGCACTGTCAGAGATACTGGGGGAGTGTTGCACTGTCAGAGATACTGAGGGAGTGTTGCACTGTCAGAGATACTGAGGGAGTGTTGCTCTGTCAGAGATACTGAGGGAGTGCTGCACTGTCAGAGATACTGAGGGAGTGTTGCACTGTCAGAGATACTGAGGGAGTGTTGCACTGTCAGAGATACTGAGGGAGTATTGCACTGTCAGAGATACTGAGGCTGTATTGCACTGTCAGAGATACTGACGGAGTGTTGCACTGTCGGAGATACTGAGGGAGTGTTGCACTGTCAGAGATACTGAGGGAGTGTTGCACTGTCAGAGATACTGTGGGAGTATTGCACTGTCAGAGATGCTGAGGGAGTGTTGCACTGTCGGAGATACTGAGGGAGTGTTGCACTGTCGGAGATACTGAGGGAGTGTTGCACTGTCAGAGATACTGAGGGAGTGTTGCACTGTCAGAGATACTGAGGGAGCGCTGCACTGTCAGAGATACTGAGGGAGTGTTGCACTATCAGAGATACTGAGGGAGTGTTGCACTGTCAGAGATACTGAGGGAGTGTTGCACTGTCAGAGATACTGAGGGAGTATTGCACTCTCAGAGGAACCATCTTCCAGTTGAGGTTTTATCCCAAGGCTCCTGCTGCCTGGAATTGTTTTGAAGAAGAGCGTGTTCAGAAACAAACAGAGTGTGCTGCACAAGTCTGTTTGGCGAAGTGTCATATCAGACTCAAAATGTTAGCTCTGTTTCTGTCTCCACTGATTCATTTCCCTGCTGAGTTTTTCCACCACTCTTTGTACTTCGTTTAGATTTCCAACATCTGAAATATTTTGCTTTCCTAACAGTGTGTTCTCCTTGGTGCCTTGGCGAATCTTTATCTTTACAAAAAAACACACAAATGCTCTTTTGCGGGAGCCTGCTATATTCAAATCATCTGCTGTGTTTCTGATATTAAAACTGTGACTGCACTTCACAAAATGCCTCATTAATTGTAACGTGCTTTTGGATGCCCAGAGCTGATGAAAAACTAGTCTTCCTCACAGGGAAGGTTGAGGGAAGATTCAACGTAGATGTTTGAAACTGAGAGGATTTTAAACATGGGCTAACTGTCACCCGTTGCAAGAGATTATTAACCAAAGACCACTGTGTACGGTGATTTTCAAAAAAGAACATTTGCAGCCCAGCGATTTCAGGGTTCAAACTCAAATCACAGAGAAGCAAGGACATTATTACAACCTTTTCTGATGCCCGTTCAAATTAATTAGAACAAGTTAATGCAGCACCATTCTGTGTTCCCTGTCAATCATGTTATTAATACATTGATTTGCAAAGATGTACTGAGGTTATGACAGTTGGTAGCATGGCCTAAAAATATTTTGACTGTGAAAGAGTGCACCTCAGTACATCGTGCTCTGATAATTCCTGTGTGTCATCCTGTCCATTCAGATAATTGGACCTCACATTCTTTAAAGCTAGGCTGTGTAAGGAAGAAATATTCTACTTCGGAGTTGGGTTTTTGAGGTGTGTTGGTAGTGCCCTCATAGACCTAGTTTTGAGTCCCACCTGTTGCAGAGAATTATAATAACATTGCTGAACAAATTAGTTAGAAAAGCAGCTAACCTTCACTGGTTGTGTGTGTTAGTTAATGATTAGGCATGAGCGAATCCTTCAAGTGTGAATGGAAAGGAGCAGTTGCTGGTGGAATCTTGTCAAGTTGGCCAGGGTTCTGGTCACTCTGTGGGAGAGTTGGCAGTAGCTTAGTCTTGTCCCTTTGCGAGATGGTCTGCCCCAGAGTGTGCCAATCCTCACAGATCAGCAGTGGGTCTTCCTGGGGTCAAGGAATCTTTTGAGGTGGGGAGAGTCCATCTGTGAAGAGCTGCCAGCTAATCTGAGGCCAGAATCTCAAATGAGTGGTAATGTCGTACGTCCTGCTACTATGATCCCCACCTACGGCCAAAGATTACTGCAGGGTGGCAAGTTAAGATGTAAGGGTTAAGTGAGGGAGAGGACCGGCTTAGCAGCAAAGGCAGGGAGTTGCTTTGAGCAGTAGCTCTCTTCTTCAGGTCAGTACTTTGAATGAGTGAACCCCATTTCCCACCCGACCTGGAGAAATTGCAAGCAAACAAGCCAGCAAGGCAAATCCGCAATCTGTCGCTGGCCTTATAACAGAGATTCATAACAGAGCTGTCAAGGCCTTTAAGTTGCCATTAATTGGTCTTCTGGTTTGCACATAGCCAGGGTGGAGGGAAGGAGCGAGATGGCTGTCTCACTATCAACTGATTAAATACTGTAGCTCCACAGGTGCCAGACCCACCACACAGCAGGGCACAAGATGCTGTCCTGTAAGTGTATGTATATTTACTTACATGTGCATGTGTTTATTTCTAATTACCTGTGCGTGCATGTGTGCAATTCTGCGTGTGTGCATGAATAATCTGGGTGCACGAGTGATTCTCTGTGTGTGAGTAATTCTGTGTTTGTGCTGTGTGTGTGTGTGTGTGTGTGTGTGTGTGTGTGTGTGTGTGTGTGTGTGTGTGTGTGTGTGTGTGTGTGTGTGTGTGTGTGCATAACTTTGAATGTGTGCATGTGTGACTAAGGGCATATGTTGGAGATTTATCAGTGCGTGTGTGGATAGGAGAGTGATTGTGAATGTGTGCAAACCAAAGAGTGATTGTAAGAATGTGAGTCTAATTCCATGAATGTTTTTCTGAATGAGAGCTTGGATACTTGGGGCTGAATCTTACATTGTTTTCTCTAAGTATCAGTTTCATCGATTATTCTAGAAGAATTTTTCATTGTAAAGCTGATCAAGGTTTCTCACTATGCCTTACCGTCTCACCACATTCACCACCAACACTGCCTCCATCGCATTTCTCCCTCCGAATTCCAGCCACATCCTAACACTCACTGTTCCTGGACCAAGTTGCCATTGCTGGGATGTCCCTGTACCCCTGACACTCATGCCATCTTTAAAAGCCTGTTGGGACCGTGGTCAAGCATTAACAGTCAAGTGCTGCGCTGCAAGTGCTCCCAGACATGGCAGAGAAAGGAAAATTGTTATTCTGCACACATGCTCATATACATACTCTCACACGTATATGTATATGTACACTTTCAGTAACGTCCCCTTCGTTCCTCTAAACTCCTGTGAAAATAGACCAAAACTGTACAAACTCTCCTCATGAGAAAATCCCTGCATAGCCAGGATCCACCCAATGAGCCTTTGCCGGACTGTCTCCAATATCAGTGTGTCTTTCCATAGATAAGTGACCCAGAATTATTCACAGTATTCCAAGTGTGGTCTAATTCGTGCCCTTGTATAGTTTTAACAACACTTCCATATTTTTATACTCCATTTCCTTTGAAATAAAGACCAGCATTCCATTTGCCTTTTCTATCATCTGTGGAACTTGTATGCTGGCATTTATTTGTGATTTATGTGCAAGGACTCCTAAACCCCTGTGTAGTAGCTCTCTTCATTTAAATAATATTATTTTTTTTTCACCACTGACAATTAGGAAATATGAATTGCGACTCCATAACATAAACTCTACTCCTTCTTAAATTCTCCATCTCTCACATACAGACAGACGCAAAGATAAGCAGGACGTGCATATTAATTACCCTATCCATGCCCCTCATCATTTTATAAACTTGTATAAGGTCACCCCTCAGCCTTCGATTCTCCAGGGAAAATAGTCCCAGCCTTTTCAGCCTATTTGGGTAATCTCAAGTCCCCATTATTCGTCATCTGAAGATTTTGGGAAATGCCAGACTTTTGGGATGATTCCCTTGTGGAAAGGCTAGCAGTCAAATTGCATTCTCAAAGACAAGCAACAATCATTCAATGTAGCCCTGAACGCTTTGTAGATGCTGGCACTTTGAGATTCTGTTTTGTTTCTCAGTGTGATTTATTTTGAAGAACATCAGAAACCAAACTTCAAACAAAAGTTTACCACACATAGCGTAAACGATGGCAGCCGACAGATGCAGGATTCATGAAGCTAGCCCCAATGTGAAGTATGAGACAGAATATTGCATTTCCATACCTGCCACAGGTCTGGAATTAGAAAAAATCTGTCTTACACAAATCCCCCTGACTATTCATCTTGTCTCTGTATCAGCCACTGGGATATGATAAGAATTTATCGTAGGAATCACACAGAAAATATAACCATGGGGAAGAGATAGATTGGAATAGATTACTGCTCTGCTTCAAGCGAATTAGAAACATAATTGAAGAAATTTAGTTTTTGAGTCAATCTAGCTTGTTATATTTCTGTTGGGATTCAAGAAATTTTTTCAACAACATTCCTTTCCTCCCTTCTCACTTTCCTTCACTTTTCCTCTCACCCATTCCGGGTATTTGGGTTAACTCTTTCCAAACTTCACCCCAGGCCCATTAGCAGAGAAATGAGCTGTGGATCTTATTGTTGTCCGCTTCCTTGCCAATGTGCCAAGTAAGGGGATCAGAGATGCATTCCATTTCAGCAAAACAAAAGTAGCCGCACAGTATGATTGATGAAACACTTTCGGCATTCCGTGTTCACATGCCGTGGCCCCTGCAGGTTCAAAGCAAGAACATTAGGCCAGCACTCCAGCACAGCACTGAAGGGGTGCTGCACTGTCAGAGGTGCCATCTTTCAGATGACTGCCTACTTGGGTGGATGTTTGTTTGTCTTGTTAATCTTTCACAGGAGGAGGACTTCTCTGGCTACGTCAGCTTTTGCTACTCATCCCAAATTGCCTTTGAGGTGTTGCCGAGCTGCATTCTTCAGCCACTGCAGAGCATGTAGACCTGCAACGCCTTGAGGGAGGGAGTCCCAGCATTTTGCTCCAGCAAGTCTGAAGGAACAATTACATATTGCCAAGTTAGCAGCTTGGAGGGAACATGAAAATAGTGGTGCTGCAATGGCTCTGCTGCTCTTAATAAGAACCAAAACAGAGTGAACATTTCGGGCCCGGTGACCCTTCCTCAGAACTGAGTTAACTCTGTTTTCTCCTTCAGCGATGCTGCCAGACTTGCTGAGCTTCTCCAGCAGCTTTGTTTTTGTTCTGCTGCTCTTGACCCTCTTTGTGGTAGAGTTTGCAGGTTTGACAAATGGGATATCAAATGTGACCAGGGGCTTATCTCTGGAACACAAGCAAGAAATCTCTGACGAAACTCAGCAGATCTGGCAGCATCAGTGAACAGAAAGCAGAGTTAACATTTCAGGTCCCATTGGACCTGCTTCACAATGGTTTATCTCTGGCCCTGATCAGTATTTATTCCTCAATCCCAAAAAATAATTCAACACATTAACTGGACATTAATATATTGCTATATGCAAACTGGCCACCGTGTTTTATGCATTCACGAAAAAGACAACAATTTCAAAGATGCTTAGTTGACTATAAACCGTTTGGAAATGTCTGTTGGTTGAGAAAAGTGCTTCAAGAATGCAAGTCATTCTTCCAAACTGCTCAATGGACTGTCAGAGGCAGCAGTTGTGATCTGAATGTTGACACTTCCTCTGTTTCCCTCTGTTAGTTGCTGATGTAATGCTTTTGCGGACCACATGATCCTGAGCTGATCTGCTGGCTTTTAGTCTGTTGGAAAGCTCACTGTCTATTCTTCAACTCGCCACCAATTATGTTAGTATGCCTCTCCCACAACACCAATCGTGATTCTGACTATTCAGTTACAGCAAAGCTGCAGGTCACTAGAAGAAGCCAACAGATGGGATGACTTTCTGTCTCTGGTTTTCTGACTTACATTGGCAGCTAAATAACCCAGTATTTCTGACATTGTTTTGACCGGGAACTTTATCGCTGTTCTATCACTGCTGCTTGGTCAATAATCCTGGAATTCCCTCCCTCACAGCACTGAGGGTTTTTCTGGATCTCACACAGCTCCAGAAGCCAGCTCGCACTACTTTCTCAAGGGCAGTTAGAGATGGATAATAAATGCTAATCTTGTTAATGATCATTTCATGCCGTGAATAGATGGAAAAGTAAATAACATTGAATAGTACTGAAAAGAATGACAAGTTACCGAAGCTTTACAAGTTCTGAGGAAGGGTCACCGGACCCGAAGCGTTAACTCTGTTTTCTCCTTCACAGAAGCTGCCAGACCTGCTGAGCTTTTCCAGCAACTTTGTTTTTGTTGTCTTTTTAAATGTTCATTTAAATTTTGCATTTTTCTACAAGATCATCTCACACACAACTACTCGAGGCTTAAATCCCATTGTGCTTGCAATGTTCTGTTATAGCTGGGCTAAAAGCATTCAACTACAAGGACAGGTTACAAGCCTGCTACCCTTGAGCTCAGAAGATGAAGGGTAATATAATTGAGGTGTGTATGATGATTAAAGCATTCAGTATGATGGATTGAGATAAATAATTTCTTCAGGTGAAGGACTCCAGATCAAAGGCCATGAGATTTGAATTAGAGCCGTAAGGTCATAGAGTCATACAGCATGAAAACAAACTCTTTGGTCCAACCAGTCCATGCCGACCATAATCCCAGCAAAACTATTCCCACCTGCCTGCGCTTGGCCCACTTCCTTCCAAACATTTCTTATTCATGAACTTATCTAAATTTTGTTTAAATGTTGTTACTGTACCGGTATCCTCCTCTTCCTCTGGAAGTTCCACACATGAACCACTCATTGTTAAAAAGTTGATGGCATCTCTTTTTTAAATCTTTCTCCTCTCAACTTAAAAATGTGCTGCCTAATCGTGAAATCCCCCACCTTAGTGAAAAGACACCTTAGAGCTAGACCATTCAAGGGTGATGGGAGAGATGGTGGCAACATGAGATTGTTGCTGGAATAATAATGCCGAGGACCAGGTTAGAGCTCTGGGTGCAAGGTTTCAAATCCCACAATGGAAACTGAATAGAATCTGGAATATCAGAGATAATGGGAACTGCAGATGCTGGAGAATCCAAGATAATAAAATGTGAGGCTGGATGAACACAGCAGGCCAAGCAGCATCTCAGGAGCTCCTGAGATGCTGCTTGGCCTGCTGTGTTCATCCAGCCTCACATTTTAGAATCTGGAATATATTGCTCATGTCCGTAAGGGTGACCTTGACAAGTCTTGTCTTTTGATATAAAAATTCCATCTGGTTCATTGATGTGCTTCTGAGTGTGAAACCTGGCATCCTTACCTGGTCTGGCTTATCTGAGACTCCAGAGTCATGGCAATGTATTGACTTTTAACTGTCTTCAGTAATGGTCTGAGTGAACCACTCAGTTCAGGGGCAATTAGGAATAGGCAACAATCGCTAGCCTTGCCAATAATGCCTGCATTCCACGAAAAAATTGTTTATTTACACAAAAACTATTGGAACTGCATCTCTCTTTCTCAATTAGATACAGATCACCTTTGATCGAATGGAATATTGAAACAAAGTGGATGGGTGGCCTTTTCAGTTTCTATGTTTCGAAAGCACAGACCTGTAAGACCTGGGCAAGCTACAAAGATTAATTTTCAAGCTGACTCCACTAAGATGAACATTCCGTCTGTTGTTGGTTGTTGTTTGTTATTTCTAATGATTGTCTGGCTTGAAAATGTCAAGCAAAGCTTCCTTCAGCTTAAGGACATTGCCAATGGCAAGGTTGTAGAGAGCCCATTGTTTTAACATATTTGTGTTATGGTTATTGACCTGAATTTTTGTCCTTTTAATATTTTGGATATATTGCTTTGGTTTTTTTTGCCTGCGAACATTCTCTTAGGAATTACTGCCAGACAGTGAGCTGAAATGTACATTGAGTGTTGAGATGCTTAGCTGAAACTGGATGGGGTGTCATGTTTCTCTGTACGGTCTTAATTTTACTACAACCAGGGGGAATTAGTTCTGCACCAGCATCCACTCAATTACATAGATAATGGAGGCTAAGGTGAATTCACAATAGAATACATCTTGCTCTGTCTGGGTAATCAAAAGCCAGAGGACATATCCTCCCAATATCACTCACC
Organism: Stegostoma tigrinum; assembly: GCF_030684315.1. Classification (NCBI taxonomy): domain Eukaryota; kingdom Metazoa; phylum Chordata; class Chondrichthyes; order Orectolobiformes; family Stegostomatidae; genus Stegostoma; species Stegostoma tigrinum. Next base: position 15,065,618 of record NC_081389.1, on the reverse strand, counting down.
TTTGAGGGTAGTCGATACAGTAGCTGTAGTGATTGGAACGAGGGCCAGGAGGATCTCATTGACTGTGAAAATGGAATTGTTAACCTGTGCCAATTAGGGAGTCCTGGCTGACAGATATAAACAGGAGATTCGCCCTGGCAGCTTCTTTTACCACCAGGCGTGTAACCTCAAATATGACACGCAGCTCCTGTTTATCAACCGTGATGATTTGGAGGTCCCCCTCAGGACTCTGCCTGTCTTTGACCAGGACCCGAACTCGCGTTGCACCTGCCTTCCGTCAGGAGTAGCTACTATCATCAGGGATCCTTTGGTCAGGAATCCGTACCTTCATAATCGCAGATTCGATTGGCTATCGGAGGGGAGGGCCGTGGCTGGGATGTGCTGGGTGGCGGGGTCTGGGTTGGATGCTGCAATAAGAATTGACACACAGGACTCCAGCTGACATCCGGTTGTCTGGCCACCGTCATTCAAAGCCTTAAAATGGCAGTGCACGGGCCTGGCGTTGTATACCAGTGGAAGGATGCTCAGGTATGCGGTGGAATCCTGCCTGCGCATACCCTGCTTGGATGGAATTTCACATTGGCCTCAGGATTCCCTGCGGGCCTGTGCCCCACAATCCTGATCCCCCTCTGGAATTTTAAAGATGTGAAGCAGAGAGGCCTGTACAGACCGCTGCGGCACGCCATCCATCTCTTCTCCTTCATCCACCACCCAAACATGCCTTTGTATCTCCGTTTGCCACAAGGCGGTGGGGATCCCCAATGAAGGGTCCTCTGTATGGGGGTTCTCCTTCTTTCCCTGGGGAATCTGGAGGGAGTGGGGGAGGTTGGGGGTGTTGCACATAGCCATCCCATGTAATTGCGGTGGTTCACAGACTCCCAGCCCAACTGTTTGTTTTATGGCACTGTGGATTCCATGGACTATGTGTATCTTGGTTTGGGCACTTTTCATGATCTTGAAGACCTCCTTTTGTGCTTTTGGTTGCACTTCAGCCCCACGGTCCTGATCTTTTGCCATCCGGTGCAGAGTAGGGAGGGCAGGTCAGAGGATTTCTTCATTGGTCTGCTCCTGTGCCTGGCCAGGCTGGTCATTAGTAGGTCCAGGCAGTGGACCATGGAGAGAATTGTTATGGCTGACTGCCTGCCCCTCTTCCATGGCTATGTATGGGCCCAGTGTCCCTGGAAAAAGAGATTACGGTGTCTACCAACACACTTGGTGTCTTTCAGGAGAGGTGGGCACCACAGGGTGAGGAGTGTTTTATTTCCCCCTTCAATTCAATTTTAATTTGATCCCTGAGATAATGGGAACTGCAGATGCTGGAGAATCCAAGATAACAAAGTGTGAAGCTGGATGAACACAGCAGGCCAAGCAACATCTCAGGAGCACAAAAGGTGACGTTTCGGGCCTGGACCCTTCATCATCTCTGATGAAGGGTCTAGGCAGGAAACATCAGCTTTTGTGCTCCTGAGATGCTGCTTGGCCTGCTGTGTTCGTCCAGCTTCACACTTTGTTATCTTTAATTTGATCCCTACCCTTTTCATTCACATCTGCATTTCTCCACGGGGTCTCTGCTTGCTACTGGTTCTTTGATCACATGGGTGTTTTTCCAGGTGTTTGCCTCTCAATAATGTTATTTGCACACCTGCTGATTTTTACCATATCACATGCCTACACCTACAACATGGATGCTGAGGAAAATAAGCACTACTGCTGTATGGTAGTGGTGAAGGTGTCTGAGAAAAAGAAAAATATGACCAAGAGAAAGAAAAATAACATATAAGCAGGAGCACAGAGAGTCTTTTCAGTACTGAGACTGGGTCTGAGCTGGCTGGTAAGAGCCTCTGTACTATGCTAATGTAAATAAAAGGTGACTTGGTGACAGGACACAGACCTTTGTGCAGTTATTTCTGCAGCCATCTTTTATCTGACAATTTTTTTCCCAACTTGTATTAATTCCAATGGAGAATGGAGGGTTGTATTCTCCTATAACCATATATTTAGTCTTTCTAATAAGTAACCTCTCAAATCAAACCTTCTTGCATGCTTCAACAACAAAAACAAAGTTGCTGGAAAAGCTCAGCAGGTCTGGCAGCAACTGTGAAGGGTTCGGTGACCCTTCCTCTAAACGGACGCAAAATGTTAACTCTGTTTTTTTCCTTCACAGATGCTGCCAGACCTGCTAAGCTTTTCCAGCAACTTTGTTTTTGTTCCTGATTTACAGCATCCGCAGTTCTTTTGGTTCTTCTTTCAAGCTTGCTGAGCTATTTGCTTGATCCTCAAACAGGTTGAAGATGCAACATTGCTGAATCGAAACCAAAAAGTTCAGGTATTGTTGTTGTTCAGAGTGTTGGTTAGCCTTTTAGTCAGTGGTTTGAGACTACTATTTTAAGGGAGCTGCTACCCCAGCTATTTTAAGTGAGTGCGTGCAGTGAGACAGGTGTAGCTTGTTTTGCCATTTGCTTAGACCATGGCCGAAATGAATCTTTTTCTCCTTTGTTCTTCTGCGGGATGTAGGTGTCACTGGGCAAGTCAATATTTGTTGCCCATCCCTGATTGTCTTTCAACTGAGTGGCTTGCTCAATAAGTTCTCCCCTGGAGTCTGATTTTCCAAATGATGCTGTTTACGTGGCTTTATTGGTACAGATTCAAAGAGCAGTTAAGAGCCTGGAGTTAGACATAGACCTACCATATATGAATTTCAGACTTGATTTTCTAATAGATGTTAGTGAACTGATGGGCTGTAATAACAAAGTGTCATCCTTCCACAGTCACTGAGGTTAGCTTTTAATTCCAGACTCATTGATCAAATTCACATTCTATTCAAATGCCCTCAGAGTTAGTTGGGGCTGTTAGATTACCGGTTCTGTATATACCACCACTGCACCATTTCAAACTGAAAAGAGTTGTAACTTGATTCATTTTCCTTGTTTTCTATCCCTTAGAACCTTTATGAGCATCAATCAACCTTTGTCCTCAAATGTCATCCCTTTGAGACCCAGTATTACTCTGGTGCAGCTGCATTGCATGAGGTGTGTGGCCAGAATGGAATACATTAATCCTGTCACCAGACTTTTATACAGCTGTAATAGTGACCTCCATACTTTTGTATTCCAGCCCCCGTGGGAGTCAGTGACTTAATTCATGGACAAAGGAATATTTGAAGCTACCTCTTACCAAATGACCCTCGCAGATGTAGTGGGCTGAATGGCCTCCTTTCACACTATCATTTCTAAGATGTCGCCCACAATAAGTTCTCCCCTGGAGTCTGATTTTCCAAATGATGCTGTTTACGTGGCTTTATTGGTACAGATTCAAAAATAAATTTGTGTGCTTCGCATCTCCATGGCAACCCTAGTTTGCGAGCAGATGCCCCTTGCAGGAAGCCACAGAGAACCATAGCAACAGATGAAAACTCTTCCCCGTCCCTATGGCAACAATCATTGTTGTGTGGTTGGGCTTTGGACCAATCCTCGAGTGTGAAATATGAAAGCACTCAAAAGCCTGCAGGTTCAGAGAGGTGATGTACCTGAATAATGCTTATAGACAGAACACAAAAAAAAAATTCAGCCTGAGTTCTGGCAGGCTATATGTGGTGAAATTCTAAATGTCTTGAAAGTCACTCACAGCTAGTTCAAACAATATTTTCTCCTCTGACTAGTGCTATTACTCCGACCCTAGAATTCGAATTAGAAGCTGGGAAAAAAAATCTAGGAAATATTCCTTGGGAAATCAGCCGTTTTTGTTGTATAAGTGTATTACTTTGTTCACTGCTCACCTTCACACCCACAATTCACATCACCATCTCACTCTTCCTCACACTAGAGCTGCTGGATCAGTGACAGTGGGAACCATCTCAGTGAATGTATCAGCAGTTTTACTGGAGCATCCATTGGTTCCTGCAGAGGACTTAAATCTGGTAGAGAAACAAAATTTACATCTTTAGCCTCCTGAGGCAGAGCCCCCTGCCCATTTAAAGAAAATGTTTTAGTCATTGTTTCAATCATGGAGATAAAGACTAGTCTCCATTTTGCCTCACGTTACCCCACCCTCAACAATTAAAGTGCTGATTCTGAGCAATGGGGTAGATTTTCCGACTGTGTGCCAAACCCTCAGAACAAAGGTAACACTTGCTTATGACAAAATGTGGAATCTGTTGACGTGAGGGGAGTCTGTTGAACTGCAGTTACTGCATAGTCTTTAAAAATTGTGTGGATGAGCACTTGAAATATTCCGGGCTACGGGCCAAGTGCTGGAAAGTGGGATCGGTGTAGATAGTACACTTCTCGGATGCTGGAGTTCTGAAACAAAAGCGGGAATTACTCGAAAAACTCAGCAGGTTGTCAGCATCTGTGCAGAGGAATGAAAACCCTTGTGCCATTGCTTTCCAGGTGTTCACCTAAATACGTATTAAATGCTTTGAGAAATTTGCTGCCTCTGGATGTGATTTTTCCTCACATCCCCTCTAAATGGCATACTCCTTATGATAAAACTGTGCTGCCTGGTTATAGACCCGAAATACTAAGGGAATTTTCTCCCTATCTATCTTACCTATGTCCCTCATAAGTTTGTACGCCTCAGTCAGAGCCTGCTTCAGCTTTCTCTGTTCTAATGAATACAACCCCAGCCTGTTTAGTCTCTCTTCATAACTGGTCCAGGCAACGTCCTGGTGAATCACCTCTGCACCCACTCCATTGCTATCACATCCTTTGCATAGCGTGGTGACCAGAACTGCACACAGTGGACTAATTAATGTTGTCTACAGCTTCATTGTAATACGCTCGCTCTTGTATCGAATGCCTTGGCTAATTAAAATGTCTTTTTGTTCCTTGCTGCCTTCTCATGTTGCACTTTCTTGCCCCTTATATCTCTCAGACTTCTTGGCTGTTGTTATCTCCACTCGATTGTCGCTGCTCTTTAACTTTCTGCCTGATTAACTTTCATCCTTCTTCAGTTTCACAGTAGCTTTTGATTTTGAAGTCTTACCGCCTCACTTTCAGCCATGAGCTATGTCTACTCTCCAAATCGCTTCATCCCTCCCACACCTCATTTGTCTTGTGCTTCTCTGTCCTCAATTGCCAAAACCTTTCCAGTTCAAAAGACCTCCTTTGACCCTATATTCAAGTCACTCATAACAATGTTTATCCACTGGTGTAAGAAAGATGAGGGGACTGTTTCACCAGGGAAACAACAAGTTGCATTTTCTTTTGCAAAATTGGAGGCTGTAACATAATGGTGACGTCACTTGGTCAGGAATCTAGAAACCCAGGTTAATAATCTGAGTAAAAACCCTAAAGAACTGTGGGTGCTGTACATCAGAAACATAAACAGAAATTGCTGAGAAAGCTCAACAGGTCTGGCAGCATCTGTGAAGAGAAATCAGAACTAACATTTCAGCCCAGTGATTGACCTGAAATGTTAACTCTGATTTTTCTTCACAGATGCTGCCAGATAAAATAATCTGGCGATGTGAGTTTGAATCCTATCGTGGCAGATGGCAAAATCGGAATTCAATAAAAATCTGGAATAAAAATGTTGATTGTTGGAAAAACCTAACTTGTTCTGATGTCCTTTAGAGAAGGGAATCTGTCACTCTTCATGTGGTCTGGTCTACATGTGACTGCAGACCTAAAGCATTGGCGTTGATTCACAAGTGCCCTCTGGAATGGCTTAGTGAGCCATTCAGTTCTAGGGCAATAAATGCCGGCCTAGCCAGTGATACTCACATCCACACGAACGAATTAAAATAAAATAAAAGTTAGACATAATTGTATTAGTCTTAGGAAGATCCAGTCTTCACTTGACTGCTTGTGACATTATTCATCTTTGTGAGCTTCTGCATTGCTCGAGGCTAGTGCTTATGTAAACACAGTCATTCAAGCATTTTTGGATTCCTGAATAGCCCAGCTCTTGTGTATTCTGGCCTCTCGTGTTGCCTTAAAGAAACATTAGCCATTTCTTATCAGCAAAGGGATCAATACAGTGCAATATTTTGCATGGATTCAGTATCGTTAGCGCCGTAAGATGTCCCAGAACGCTTCAAGGAAGCTGAAGTTTAAAGAAGCTGTAGATTTTCTTCAAATCTATTTTTTAATCAGATTCACTCCACTGGCACTACCTTGGCTGAGTGGTTTCAGCTGCAAATGCTGCTTCACTTCAGGTCTACGCAAAATTCAATCGAACTTCCTTCAGAAGGAATTTAAATCCCCTGCGGCAATGCTTTCTACTGGGCTAGCTTAAATCAGTTCGGGAGGATAAAATGGGAGGAGGCCATTCTGCCCCTCAAGCCTACTCTGTCATTCTGTTAAATCGTGGTTGGCCTGTACCTTAAATCTCCTTGGTCACCTTGGTTCTTTAGTGTTTCCTATCCTTGCCTAATAAAAACCGAAATAACTGCGGATGCTGTAAATCAGGAACAAAAACAAAGTTACTGGAAAAGCTCAGCAGGTCTGGCAGCATCTGTGAAGGAAAAAAGCAGTTAACTTTTCGGATCTGGTGACCCCTCCTCAGAACTTCCTCAGAAGAGCCAGTTCTGAGGAAGAGGGACCAGACCCAAAACGTTAACTCTGTTTCTTCCTTCACAGATGCTGCCAAACCTGCTGAGCTTTTCCAGTAACTGTGTTTTTGTTCCTATCCTTACCTAGTGCTCATCAGCTTGGTCTCATCTTCCGCAGCTTTGTCAAGAAGAGGGTTTCAGATTCCTACTCCTCATGTATTTTCTTGTCATCGCAATTCAGAAACGACACAGTGTTTCTTTTCAACAAGTGATGTGACCAAGTTGAAGCTTCTTTCAGGCTTAAGCTCCTGTGTGAAGTTATGGGTGTGTTGAATATGTGAGTCAGTTACTGTTGCATGGTTCTTGGGATTTTAGGGGATGCTAGAAAGTCACAAGCATGTTACCTCCTACAGTAAAGCGAGGTCTTAGCTGCAACTTCAGATGTTTAGTTATAAGCTACAATGGAGCATCAGCATAAGAAAATGGTTACAGTGCATCAGGAAGTAATTAACTCTACCATTTCTATGCTGGCTCTCTGAAGGACAAATTCTCTCACTCTGATGCCCCACATTCTCCCCATGACCCTACCCTTTCTTCCTTTTCAGATAATAAACTAATTTCCCTTTGAATGACTTCATTGATTCTACCTACACCATCAGGCAGTACATTGCTGATCCCAAGCCACTCACTGTGTGAGATAAAATTCTCCTCATGTCTCCATTGCTTCTTTGGGCAATTAATTTAAATCTATGCCCGCTTGTTCTCAATCCTCCCAATATTACTGAACAGTTTCGCCGCATCTACTCTACCAGGCCACTGGAAGAATCACTTTTGAATAGTTATATCAAACCTCCTCTCAACTTCCTCATCAAGGCAAACTTCCCCAATTTTACAATCTGTTTATGTAGAACTGGTTTGAAAATTATTTGGCTGAAAGAGCTTCTTCATATGATCTGATCTAATTCAAGACTAGGGCAATGGATTCAAAACATCTCGTTCTAACCTACAGCAGCACGGTGGCTCAGTGGTTAGCACTGCTGCCTCACAACACTAGAGACCCAGGTTAAATGCCAGCCTTTATTATGTCCATGTAGAGTTCGCACATTCTCCCTGTGCCAATGCGGATTTCATCTGGATGCTCTAGTTTCCTCCCAGTGTCCAAAGATGTGCAGGTGAGGTGGATTGGCCATGCTGAATGGCCTCATGGTGTTCAGGGATGTGCTGTCTAGCTGGGACCGCTGTGTAAAATGCAGGGTTACGAGGATGGGGTGGTTCTGGGTGGGATGCACTTCAGAGGGCTGGTATGGATTCGATTGGCAGAATGGCCTCTTTCTGCACTGTGGAAATTCTTTGATTCTGGCCACTGAAGTTCACTAGATTTTCTTTATGGTCTATGCACTGAGCCAATTATCCAGCAAAAGCAGGCACTCACTCAGCAAGTGGCACTTCTTGCACTCAACAGTTCTATGGAGGAGGCCATGGCTGTTATCCAAAGAACAACTCTTGGAGCAGCACCGAAAAGGTCTCCTTCTCAGTGATTTGATGGATCGGGGTGAGTGTGCGGAGCTGGTGGTGAGTCCCATTGATCAACCGGCGGCCTATGTTCAATCCTCTTGCTCACTGATTGGCTAAGCTGCCTGCATACGTTGCACTGTTGTGCAGCTTACTTGCCCACTTTGTGACTGGGTTAGCCCCAGCTGCAGCGGGATGAAGCCCCCAAGTGACTCTGAACTGGTCAATCAAGGACCTCAATTGGCAATGCGTAAACCATGAGCGTCCCTGGACATGACTTAATTCTGGCCAAGGTGGCAGCGTGTAATTATGCCACCATCCCATCGAATTAAATGCCATCTCCTTCTCTGAGCTCACCGACCTCAGAAGTAGAAGATTCCAGCCCTAGCTGGACAGCTGAAGGCATGGTCAACCATGAAAATCAGGGATGCACGTAAGACAAAGAGCATCTTTAAAAAAGGAAAAGTTCATTCTGTCAGGTCACTAGATGGATGAGTATTGAGGAGGAAGGATCGGAGGCAGTGCTGAAGATGATTTCCTTCAGTGTCGAATTTTGCTGTATGTTATTGAAGAGAATTGTAGGACCACTGATTGAAACAAGTCACTTGCATGTAAATAGAGGATGGAAATGAAGAGCCATATAATAATATACAAAGAGCAGGGCTGCCAATCAAACGACCCTCAGGCACTTCTGTTCTCTGCTTTTCGAATCTATTAGCATATATTAGCATATATCTTTTTTAGTGTGCATTTTCATAAGGTTGTTCTGTCAGCCGAGACCCAGTTCAGCTCTGCTGAGTACTGGGTGGCCGGGCTGCACTTTGAATGTGCTCTAGAGTGAACTTGTGCAAATAAGCCTCCCATCATTGTTATTTAGCTTTGGACTACGTAAGCCCACAGCATAGTGTTCAAACCCGAAGAAGGAAAAATAATAATAATTGTGAATGTTTTCTTTCCACAAGCTGCCCCTTGTTTGGAAAACTGATTCTGGTGTTCGGTGGAACCCTTATCTCACTGCCAGAGAAACGCCCCAGCAGGAATAACACACACAGCAATCATTCAACAAGGGAGCTGTCTTGTAACTTAGTACACCACCCCTCCCTCCCACCCTGACAGCCCTACCCTGTTCTGCATTCCCCTCCATCTCAGGAAGCAGATTTAAGAATTGTAGCCTCAGTGCTGTTTGTGATTTCATGTTGAAATATCTAATAATGATTCTTAGTGAAAGAAACTCTGTCAGCATCTGGAATTTAAAAAATCCTTGTTGTTATTGCGTGTGTGTGTGTGTGTTGGCTGTTCAACTGTTGAGGCCATCCAAGCTCAATACCCTTCTTGGCCATGCTATGGTTGTTAACAGTGGCTCAGTGCATTTCTGGAGGTTTAATCTCACGGCCTCCTACTCCACCCTGGGACGTGTTGTCAAACAGAGAGATCTAGGGTTGCAGGTACCTAGTTCCAAGAAAGTGGCATCACAGGGTGATAAAGGAGGTGTTTTCTATGCTTGTCTTCAACAGTCAGAACATTGAGTACAGGAATTGTTACAGCTGTACAAGACAATGGTAAGGTCACATTTGGAGTATTGCGTACAATTCTGTTCACCCTGCTATAGGAAGAATGTTATTAAACTGGAAAGAGTGCAAAAATGATTTACAAGGATATAATGGAGACTGGACAGTCTGAATTGTGAGGAGATGCTGGATAGGCTCGGACCTTCTTTCCCTGGAACGTATAAAATCATGAGGGGCATAGATAAAGTAAATAGTCAAGGACTTTTCCCCAGGGTAGCGAAGTCTAAAACTAGAGGGGATAGGTTTAAGATGAGAGGGAAAAGGCGTATAAGAGACCTGAGAGGCAACTTTTTCATACAGAAGGAGGTCTGTATTTAGGACGAGCATCCAGAGGAAGTGGAAGAGATGAGTACCGTTACAATATTTAGAAGATATTTGGACAGGTACATGAATAAAAAAGGTTTAGAGCGATATGGGCCAAATGTAGACAGATTGAACTAGTTTAGTTTCAGATATCTGGTTGGCATGGATGAGTTGTGCTGAAAGGTTGGTTTCTTTGCTGTATGTCTAAGACACTAACTCTAATTAAACAATTGCATTTATTTACAATGAAAAATGTTCCAAAAAGAGACACCTTTTATTTGTAGCTCTCCCATGCTTTTGTTTCGTACGATGTGAAAGCCAGTGACTACCATACAGATATTTTCTAACCAACCTGGCCAGAGATGTTATGACACATGCCTGGAGCAATTGAAACTTGAATGCCAGACTTCGAGGCTCAGAGCAGGGACATTGGCACAACATCCCAAATTAACCCCATTTTGTTTCAACTCAGGTAATAGTCAATCCCACGTAAGTCCTCAAATCCTTAGATTTTCAAATATTGTGTGTATAGTCAATCCTGAAGTTAAACTCCCATTTTTTTTCAAAAATCTTGATGCAAGGGAAGTATTGCATTTTTCTCGCTTAAACAGCAGAAAAATAGCTAAATAAAGCAAAGAACTACAGATGCAGGAAATCTGAAACAAGCAAAAATGGAAATTGTTGGAGAAACTCAGCAGGTTTGGAGATATAAACAGAGTGGACATCTCGAGTCGAGTGACCCACCCATCCTCAGAAAGGAAAACTAGTAGACAGCCTCGAACTGACAATCCCTGCTAAATTCAGCACCATGGCCAGCAACCAGAGTCCTGGTCGGTAGCTGCAAAGATCTGGCATGGCACTTTACCCTTTGGAGCAGTCGTCCCCTAAATTTCCGCCCAAAAGTTTGGTCTGATGAGTTCGACTCTTACATGAAGATAAATGAAAGTCTTTCTATAACTCTTGCATAACAACAAACTTTGAACTTTCTCAATCAGTGTGAATCTGTGACAGAGTAGGTGCTGTTTTAAGGGACTGAGATATATGCTGCCTACTTAAACACAACAAAGCCAAAAATCAATGCAAGTCAAGGAATCAATAACTTAAAAGAAAGAAGCTTATTTTGTTGTGCTTGGCACCGAGAGGCATCATGCTACAACCTCCTCTGTAGCTGAGGGGTGACCCTATGCAGGGTTATAAAATCATGAGGAGCATGTATAAGATGAATAGCAAGATCTTTTCCCCAGGTGAGGGAGGTCCAGAACTGGAGGGCATGGGTTTAAGGTGAGGGAGAAAGATTTAAAAGGGAACTGAGGGGTAACTTCTTCACAGAGAGGAAAGTGCGTGGGTAGAATGAGCTGCCGGAGGAAGTGGTGGAGACTGGTATAATTATCACATTTGGACAGGTATATGAATAGGAAAGATTCAGACAGATATGTGCCAAATGGGATGAGTTCAGTTTCAGATACCTGGTCGGCATGGATGAGTTGAACCAAAGTGTCTGCTTCCTTGCTGTGAGAGTCTACGGCAGTACCTCACAATGAGCAGAAATGAATCTTTCCCTGAAGAGTTGACAGAAGTTGCTAAAATAGACATACACGTGCTATTATTTATATAAGCCCAGGCTTCCTCACACAGGCCTAAACACATGTGAGCCTGAATCCTACTCTTAACTTCTGCCAAACCATTAAATGTATTGCATGGTTGCAATGTTTGTGCTGCCTAGTTTCAGGAAAAATCAATCCAGACTTGATCCATTCTAACGAAGAGTCACACCAGACTCAAAATATTGACTCATTTCTCTCTCCAAAGATGCTCTGTGTTCGTTTCAGGTTTCCAACATCTGCAGTATTGCTTTATGTCTTAATGTAGATCAACCCCACAAGGCAACCAGTCAGGTGGAAATCAGCAATTTTAATGAATCAGTAGAGCTGGTATCTCATGATAACGTGACAATCAACTTGAGAGATTGTTCCTTTGTGTTGACTGGTAAAAATGTGTTTAAAATTGTCTTCTTCTCAAGACAGTTCCTCTATACCCTCAACTCAAAGCTGTAACCACATCATCGTCTAAATTCAGACAATCAATGCAATGGAAATTGCTATCGTCCAAGAGGATCACTGGCTGCTCTCTCACTAGAAAGGGATGACTGTGGTGTGTTTAACTTGAGGGTCAACAAGTGTCAGGCAGGGCAACATTGAGAAGGCAGGGTCTTCATGGTGCAGGATTTGACCTATGCTAATGTCCTCACTCTGGCGTCCTAAACCAGCTATTCAGTGAACTAAGCCACCTACCAGTGACACGGTGAGCCCACTTGGCCACTTTCTACTTACAGCTTACAACAGCCCCAGATCAGAAGTGTCCAGGGTGACAGCTATGGAATAGTATCTGATGGCATAGGCCTGATACAATGGCACAGTCTGGCACATCATGGCACAGATTTCACCCATGGTGCCATACATTTTCAGCCCATGATACACTGTGCCTTTGACTAAAATACCATGGCAGAAGCCTGAGTCACAACCAGATACTCTGACACAGGCTGGTACTTCGTGGCAAAACCTGGTACATTGGGGTACACGTTGGTAGTACCCCCAATATTGTGCTGTCTGGAAGTGAATCTTCTCAGAGTCTGTCATTCTGAGGACCTTCAGGATTGCATAGAAGTTGAAAATCAACAGCGCATAGTTTTTGCACTCAACCTGCCAATCTCTGCCCTTGGCCCTTTGCTGTTTAATTTGCTTTAGCTTCAGAATAAAAAGGTGAAAGGTCATGGTGCAAACATACTACATTGTTGCTACTACTTAACTCCAAAATGAATGGATAACCTGCTGTACTGAGGACACACGTAACAGAATGGTTACCATTCAACAGTCAGTGGATGTTGATCTAGCCACTAGAGAGCTGAGAACGGACAATTCAATTGGCTTCATTATCACTGGAGTAACAATACATGGGAAAAAGCAGTCAGTGGCCATGACCCCAAAATACTCACTTGTGACCCCTGACTGGAAAGTGTTTCATGGCTGGGGTTCATATGGAGGAAAGCTCAGTCTCAATTCTGAAGCCAATCACAAGCCAAGGACATAACCATCAGCCACTGCTCAAAGAGAGCATGTTTCTCCTTCTTGACGCATTGAAAGCCCTTAACCGTACAGCCAAGGTACATGTAAAAATGTTTAATACATTTATTATTGTCAGCAAGACAGTCGATTAACAGGATGAATATTTAAAGTAATTGGTGGAAAGATTAGTGGGGAGTTAAGGAGTAATTTATTTTCACCCAGGTGGGAGTCTACAGCTCACTGCCTGAAAAAGTAGTGGAGCCAGAAACTTTCATTGTATTAAAAAAAGACTTAACCATGCCTTTAAGGTGTAACTGGAAGATTGGATTAGATAGGTAGCAATTTTTTTCAGCTTGCACAGTATAAGATGAACTAAACTTCCTTCTGCTGTTTTCAAGCAGGAGTAAAATTTAATTCTTTGGACTAAAGGAGTATGAGGAGAAAGCAGGAACAGGGAATGATCAGCCTTATCATGTTGAATGGTGAAGTAGCCTCAATGGGCCAAACACCATAACCCTGTTCCTATTTTCTGTTTTTGCTTCTTGTGTGTTCATAAGTCTTCATGACAAGATGGATAATTTTATCTGCCTCTTGATCTCCCATCCTCAAAAACCTAATCTTTTGTCTCAACCTTTTGGGCAGGGGTCTTTCTTGTTAGCTAGCAAGGCAGCACAAGTCCCATGCCTTCTCCTTTTGTGAAGGCCCACTTCCAATCATGACAACAGCAAGTGTACACGGGACAGTGGAAATTTTGCTTTACGTAAGATGCCAGCCAGTTCGAGGCTGACAGATTGCCATTGCTCAGCAGTGCCAGCAGGAATGGTGGCAGCTGCTGGTAAATGCACGCATCCAGTGCCCAGGTTCACTGAGGGAGCCAGATACTCAGGCAATTTAAACAAGAACACCTACACCCTCCCCAACCACCCCTTTCTGCTGGGATTGGGGAATTAAACTCAACAGGAGCTGCTTTCAGTGCAGGTTGTTGTTGGAAGTGGGGAAGCAGGGAGTGGGAATGAGCAAATGAAAAGTGGGAAGAGTATGCCAAGAAATTGAAATCTAGCTGCAGCTTCAGTCCTTGTGTGTGCCAAGTAGTTGTATCTTAAAACATGACATTATTGGGCAAATTATACCCTGAAGGGCACTGCGAGATTGCATGTCCCATCAAAAATAGTTTGCCTATGTCTAAACTGAGGACACAGGGGGGCAATTCACATGCAGCTTAGCTCTTTGTCAGCCTGTCAGGTAGCGAACCGAAGAACTCAGGAGAAATTAGCTTTTTCTTAACTCATAAATTCACAGGACAATACAGTATAAATTCTGCAGGGAGAGAAAAAGTCATCAAACATTACGGCAGTAAAATTTCTAGTGGTCCTGTCACTGAAATGGGACTCAGGTTGGAAGTACTGCCGAGTTATGTGCTCACACTGTATTGTTCAGGAATATAATATCACTGTATTCATATTTTGTGTGGTCTAGCACAACACCCTGGGGACAATCGTCATTTGTAAACTATTCATCATGCATGTCTTAGCTCTGCCAGTGTTAAAAAGAAACTAAATATTGAAGCTGATGCTAAGCTCCTAATGCTAATTTCATACCAAGATATATTTGCTATATTCCTGTGTTTGCTAATTCACAATCTGATAATTTCTTCACCCCCAATCCCATTTTCAAATCACCAACCTTGTTTCAAAATCCATCTTGGGCTCCATTGATCCATACTCTTCCAGCTCAAAAATTCCCTAAAATCTCAAAACTTATAGAGTCATAGAGACACAAGAGTCAGAGTGATGTACAGCACGGAAGCAGACCCTTCAGTCCAACTCATCTGTATCCACCAGATATCCTAAACTAATCTAGTTCCATTTAGAGTCATAGAATCATTGAGCTGTTCAGCGTGTAAACAGGCTTATCAGTCCAACGTATCCATACCAACCAGATATCCTAACTTGATCTCGTCCCATTTACCAGCAGTTGGCCCATATCCTTCTAAACCCTTCCTATTCATGCACCCATCCAGTTGCCTTTTAAATGTTGTAATTGTACCAGCCTCCACCACTTCCTCTGGCAGCTCACTCCACACATACACCACCCCCTGTGTGTAAAAGTTTCCCCTCAGGTCCCTTTTAAATCTTTCCCCTCTCACCTTAAACCTATCGTCTCTAGTTTTGGACTTCCCTGCCCTGGGGAAAAGACTTTGGCTACTCACCCTATCCATGCCCCTCATGATTTTATAAACTTCTGTTATGTCACCCCTCAGCTCCCGTTGTTCCAGGGAAAATGGTGTCAATCTATTCAGCCTCTCTCTACAGCTCAAATGTTCCAACCCCTTAGAGCCACATACACAGAAATAGAACCTTCAGCCCAACCAATCCACGACAAACATAACCCCAAACTGAACGAGTGAAACCTGCCTGCTCCTGGCCCATATCCCTCCAAAATGTTCCTATTCATGTACTTATCTAAGTGTCTTTTCACTATTGTTACTGCCCACGTCCACCACTTCTTCAGGAAGTTCATTCCACATGCAAACCACCGACTTTTTAAAGAAATTGCCCCTCATGCCTTTTTTAAAATCTCATCTTAAAAATATGCCCCCTAGTCTTGAAATCCCACACCCTACAGAAAAAGAGCCCCGCACTTCTCCTTCATGATTTTATAAATGTCTGTCAGGTCACCTTCAACCCTTCACCATTGTGGCCGTACCTTCAACTGCCTCAACCCAGAACTGTGCAATCTGCTGTCTAACCCTATCGATTTCTCTCTTGTCCTCCTCTTGAAATTCTGCCTTTCTATTTGCATCCTGATGTGTTGGCTCCATTTCAACACTTGTTTCATCATTGTTGTTGCGAAGCACTTTGGGATGCTTTACAACATTAAGGGCACTAAATTAGTACAACAAAAACTCACAACATAATAAAACTTCCCAAAATGCTTTACAGGGAAAACTTATGAAATTTCTGAAAAGGATTTCTTGGGAAAGTTTAGAGCTGATTTCACGTTATGTTGAGGTTGTACAGAACTTTGGTGAGGCCCCTTCTGGAGAACTGTGTCCAGTTCTGGTTGCCCTGTTATAGGAAGAATATTATTAAGCTGGAGAAAGTTCTGTTGCCAGAATACAGGGTTTAGTTATATTAGCTGGGAATCTTTTCACTGGAGCATAAGAGGCTGAGAGGTGACGTTATAGAGGTTAATAAAATCAGTAGGAGTATTGATAAGGTGAATGATAGGTGTCTTTTTCCTAAGATGGGGAATTTCAGAACTAGGGGGCTTGTTGTTAAGGTGAGAGAAGAAAAACTTTAAAAGATATGAGAGGCAACTTTTATTTTACACAGAGAGTGTGTGGAATGAGGATGCGGGTACAGTTACAGTGTTTAAAAGACATTTAGATAAGTACGCGAATAAGAAATGCTTGGAGGGATATGGGCCAAGCAGGGGCGGGGGGAACCACATTAGCTTGGGTTTATGATTGGCATGGACTGGTTGGACTGAAGAGTCTGTTCCTGGGTTGTATGATTCTATATAATCAGGAGAAAATATTTCCACACTTTTTAAAGATCCACCTCATTTGTGCATTCCTGACATAGACAGCTCACTGGAGAATTGTTAACAAGCCTAATCCCATTAGATGACAAGCTACACCAGGAAATATGCAGGCAAAGGCTCGACCAAAAACTTGTTTGAAGAGGCAGGTTTTAAGGAGCATCTTGAAAGCAAGTCCCTCTTCTGTATGTAGACCATTGAAAAGTAAAGTAATAACAATTTGTAAAAATAATTTAACTGATTGCTAATGTAGGGAAAAAGAGAGGTTCTTGTGGTACCGTGGTCATACCCATACCTCTGAGGCTTGGGTTCAAGCCTTGCTTCAGCGATGTGTAATGACACCTCTGAACAGGTAGAATCTGGGAAAGTAAAGGGGAACGAGACCTTTGGCTAACAGCAATGCATTTCCTGTTAACATTCACTCATGATCTTCCCATGGCCTCAAAATTTTCCTTTTTATCGCAATCAGCACAGTTGCTGTTATTCATTTCAGCATGTCATTAGAAAGAAATATCTCAAATTTCTAGTCAGTGCTTCCTCTCAGCATCCTCAATGTACTCCTCAACCACTTTGAACTGAAGTTAGTTGGGTGTAACCTGCACACAATTTGGTAACTTATCGGCTGCAGGGTCCCATAAATGACACCTGAGGTGAAATCTTAGTTAAGGTACATTTGCGGGTGATGTTGGAGTGGGAATTGTTTGTCTGAACACTGGGGACAGCTTTCCTGATTAGCTTGGGATCGGACCTTCTGCATCCGTATTCTTAATTCTGTTTGACATGGGCATTGCTGATAAGCATTGAATTTGGTGCTCATTTCCAATTGCCCCTGAAATGAGTGGCTTGCCAACTGCAGTTAAGAGTCAACCACTTTGCTGTGAGTCTGGTGTCACATAACCACCAAACCAGGCAATGTCCGTGCATCTTTTCATTCCTTTTTAGTGACCGAGATGGGATTTATACTGGGAGTTCTGTGTGGAGAAGGAAACATTCATTGATTGTGTGAGGTAGAGGTCGAATGGTAAGATTATTGGATTAAAGGCTGATGTTTTGCCAACGAGGCAGGTAGTGAAGTTGGAATTCTTTATAAATCTGGGATTAGATGCTAGTTTAATGATGACCATGCATGCCCTGATGATTGTCGTCAAAAGCCCCTCTGATTCACTCATACCTTTAGGGAAGGAAGTCTGGCCTTTGTGTGATTCCAGACCCTCAGCATAATGTCATTGAATCTTAACTGCCCTCTGGGTAATTAAAGATAGACAATAAATGCTGGCCCAGCCAGAGATGCCCATATCCTGTGAGCAAATAAAATGTGACAAAATGAAAGCAGATGTACAGTTCCTCTGCTTTTCCACGGCACTTAATTTTTGACGTGTACTCCCATAACAAAATGACCCCTTTGAAAACCACTTCAAACATCAAAGGCAGTCATTGTGTGTACATCGACTGAAAACTGATCCAGGGACAGAAGTCTACTTTCTGATACGTCTGTGAATTGCGGCAAAATGCTTCAGGCCACCCGACTGTGAAAAGCAACCAAAGCAAAAAAAAAACCCTTAAATGTGTTTTGAGCAGGAAGAGAGCCAAGGTGCTTATATGTCAGTGTTTGCATGAGTTTTCTGAGCTCTTGGGCTTCATCTCTCTCTCTCTCACTTTCTGTCTCTCTCTCTCTCTCTGCCTGAGAAAAACACCGAGTCGCACATCACAGTTGTCACTAAGCCCTTAACCCAGTAGAGAGAAAAATTTATAGCAGCCTTTACTTCAGATTACTGTAACCTTAATAAAAAAGAGTCGTAAAATGTTGACTTGTTAGATGAAGAAGAAAAAAATGATGGGGTCAAACCTTTGAGGTCAAGTGGGAAGAGAAGTGCCTAGATTCAAATGGACAATTTGGATGAGTGTGCAGTCACAGTTAAAGGGAAGAGATTTAATTCTTACTTTGTGGATAAGCTAACTGTTGATGTTCACTGTGTGGATCAGTATCTATCTCTGGTGACATTATCAGGCTTTTCCTAACGGAAAGAAATGGAAAGCCTGAACCACCTTTGCATACAGCAGTCAGTGAGATAAGAGAGGGGTCATTTGAAGAACTGATGCTTGGCTCCAGTGATACATTGTGCACTGGTGATTTATGTGATGCTGACTGAAGATTTGTTTCAGTGTAAGGAGTGGGCTGGCAGACTTGGCTGTTTAATGTGAAGAATGGGCGGACATCTCAGTACTTTTAACCTTCTCTCTGTTCTCTCGGGTGAGAAACCCGATGAGATACACCATTTCCAAGTGGCAATTTCCTCTGACATTGCTGGCTCTGATTTTTCTTCATTAACCTTTATATTGGCGCTAAGCTGCACTTGGGTGTGAAGAGATACGCAGGCAGCTGGAGTAAACATAATTACTTCTTTTACTTGTTCAGTGAGTGATTAATCAAACTTCATGACCTCCTCTCGAAGGAGGCCCAGATTGCAACCAACTAGAACCTGACATATTTATACAACGAGTGGGACCAGCAACACTACACACTCAGGACAAAGGCAAGAGCCTCTGCTTTGATCAATGAGGTATATCACTTTGATATGAAATAACCTGTATGTTCCATTTTACGTACTAAAATTGTGGGGAACGTCAGGATTAGTTATTCCATCCAGTATATTACATTGCTGCATCTGTCGTCTCAGAGACAGAGAGAAAGGGAGAGAGAGAGAGAGAGAGAGAGACACCTGACACAACGCTCTTTCTATATCTGTATTGGGATATAGGTGATGCAGCAAAATTCTAAGCCAAGTTCTCCTGACAAGGTGATCGAGGGCTTTCTCCTTTATCCAATGCAGCTCTTGTAGCAGTGCTTCGCCATGATGGATGTTGTCTGAGCAGCAATGAATGAATGAATGCATTTTTTTCTGCCAAAGGGGGAGCAAGGTGGGACAGAGTTGGCTGTAATGTTTTGCTCCATGTCTTGCTGCTGTTGCCCTTCTCAGTAGTGGAGGTCACAGGGGAACACAGGAACCTGGTCACATTCCTCAGTAAATATTCAAATTGTTGACTTGATCATCTAACTGCAGCAACCTGCCTTTGCCCCATATTCATGCCACACCAGCACCAGGCACTGATCATCTCCAACAAGAGAGAATCAAACAATTGCCACATGATGTTCAATGACATCGCCATTGCTGAATTCCCCACATTATCAGCATGCAGCAATTACCATTGACCAGAAACTGAACTGGCCTATCTGAAAGGAAACAGTGATTAGAATCACAACTCAGAATTTAGAAATCCTGTAGTGATTGACTCACCTCCTGAGTCCCCAAAGTCTGTCCCCCATCTACATCTGGGAGCGGCACGATGGCTCGGTGATTAAAATTGCTGCTTCGAGCTCAGCAACCCAGGTTCGATTCCAGCCTCAAGCGACTGTATGCGCGCGGAGTTTACACATTCTTTCTGTGTCTCCAGATGCTCTGTTTTTCTCTCACACTCCCATGTGCAGGCTAGTTGGATTAGCTATGGGAAATGCAGGGTTACAGGGATAGAGTAGGGGGTTAGGTCTGTGTAGGATGCTGTTTGGAGAGATGATGGATGAAATGACCTTGCTTCCATACTATGCAAATTCTACAATTCTACAAGGCACAAGTGAGAGTGATGATGGAATACTCCCTGATCACCTGAACCAGTTAGTCTCCAATAACACTGAAGAAGCTTGACACTATCCAGAGCAAATTATCCCACTTGATTCGCATCAGACCCACCATCTTCAATATTTATTTCCTTTACCACCTTTCTAACAGTGGCAGCAGAATGTATCATCTGTAAGATATGGTTGGAATGGAAGTGTTACAGCTTGGTTTGATTATTTTCATTTTCTCTTCCTTCCTTTGCGTAATAAATTTCTGTTTTGTTGTTAGAACTAAAATCTGCACTCTGGCATGCTTATGTGGCAATGGATGACTGCCATGGCAAACTTTTTAAAAAGAGCAAAATGTCATCAAACAAACCAGATTTCATGATGGGATCTGATTGTGAAGTCTTCTCACCTTGATTAAATAGTGCCTGTTGAAGACACTGGGGACCAATGACTTCTTCACAGGTTTCTCCCTCCTTTTCACTCTCAAGATTTGTTGATACATTCAATTTTCTGGAAACACTTCAGTTTGTCCTTAAAGTGGCTTTGCAGCTATGATTTGATCTGCAGGACAGATTAAACAGTGTCTCATCATTAGAGATTGTGGGTTGAGCTCCGACACCAGTTCTTTGAGTTATCTCAGTTGCTACTGCAGACCATCACTGAGGTTGAGCAGCATCATTGGAAGTTCTAATCTTTGGCTTGAATATTACTTTGACATTCTGTTTTCAAACTGGAGTCACAGATACAAGACTAATTGGGTGGAAAAGTAAAGAAATAAAAAATTCTCATTCTGTTTCTTCTCTTGTATCTTACTTTAAATGCAATGTTCAGGGATTTGTACATTTGGTGGGTTGTAGGGACATGGGTTTGGGTGGGTGCTCTGAGGGCTGGTGCGGACTTGTTGGGCCAAAGGGCCTGTTTCCACACTGTAGGAATTCTATGATAAAATCACGTGAAACTTTTTCATACCCAGAGAGTAGCTGGTAGATGGAATTCACTGTCACAAGCAGTATTGAGGCCAAAATCATGGATGCATTTCACAGGAAGATAGATAAACACATGGGGGAGAAGTTAATACAAGATTGTAATGTTAAATTTTGAAGAAATAGGACAGGACAGGCTTGCACTGAGCATGAAAACCAGCATGGGCAAGTTGGGCTGAATGGCTTTGTTTCTGTGTTGTATTCATTGGAAATTACAGAACTGTTAGCAAGGAAGGGTATGTTGAGGGTTGCAGGAAGGGAGTTGCCCCTAATTGGAGAGTTGAGTTTTGAAATAGTTGGGATGTTCTGATTAAGGTACTGACCTTTTATGATCAAGCTGAGGAGGAATTTCTTCACTTGGAGCTTAGTGAATCCTTTAAATTCTCCACGTCAGTGAGCTGTGGAAGCTCAATCATTGAGCTCATTCAAGACAGAGATGATTAGATTTCAAAGTATTCATGACATCACAAATATGGAGATAGTGTGGGAAAGTGGCATTAAGTTGGGTGATCATAAGACAATAAGATGTAGGAGCAGATGGAGGCCATTCAGCCCTTTGGGTCTGCTCCACCATTTGGTGAGATCATGGCTGCATTTAAGGTGTGCTTTTAGGGTGAGAAGGGGAAAGATCAAAGGAGATGTGTGGGTCAGGTTTATTTACACAGAGAGTAGTAGGGGTCTGGAACGCACTGCCAGGAGTGGTGGTTAAGACAGATACAACAGGAGTGTTTAAAGGGCTTTTTAAAAAGCACATGAACATGCAAGGAATGGAAGGATATGGACCAAGCAGAATGGATTTGGCATCATGTTCAGCACAACATTCATGGGCTGAAGGTTGCAGTCCTGTGCTGTGTAGTTCTATGTTCCATAATAATCCTGAACTGCATTTCCACATGACTAGCATTCCCACTAATTGAACCTCCAAGTCCATTGTGAAGTCAGTACAGTGAAAGGTGGCAGCACAACGATCATTGTTCACGGACCCTCAGTATGTTCAGCTTAGAGGGTACGCTCCCCAGAACCCTTGATTCCCTCAATGATTAGAAACCTGTCTGCCTCAGCCTTGAATGTTCTGAATTAGGTAGTCAATCCAGTCTCTCCTCATACAATAATATTGCCATGCAACTAATCAGCCTGGTGAACCTTACTGATCAGCCAGCATCGAGAATGGCAGACCAGGCTCGAAGGGATGAACAGCCTACTCGTGCCCCTGTATTCCTATGTAAATACTATATAACATTGACTCTAACATTTGGAGAAATGTTAATGAGCTCTGAATGTTCCTGGTGCCCTGACTAGAAACCCCGTCTCAAACTAACAACACCACCCCCAGGCCTCCTACCCTCCCTCGACCTCTTCATCTCCAACTGCCGTCGAGACATTAACCGCCTCAACCTCCACCCCTCTCACCGACTCCAACCTCTCCCCTGCAAGGCCCTCTGCTTCTTCCTGTCCTGCAGGCCCGACCAGTCCCCCTCCACTGACACCCTCATCCGCCTAGCCGAACTCGTCCTCACCCTCAACAGCTTCTCTTTTGATTCCTCCCACTTCCTACAGACTAAGGGGGTGGCCATGGACACCCGCATGGGCCCCAGCTTTGCCTGCCTCTTTGTAGGTTACGTGGAACAGTCCGTCTTCCGCACCTACACAGGCCCCAAACCCCACCTCTTCCTCCGTTGCATTGATGACTGTATCGGCACCGCCTCTTGCTCCCACGGGGAGCTCGAACAGCTCATCTCATCCACTTCACCAACACCTTCCACCCCAACCGTCAGTTCACCTGGGCCATCTCCAGCACATCCCTCACCTTCCTGGATCTCTCAGTCTCCATCTCAGGCAACCAGCTTGTAACTGATGTCCACTTCAAGCCCACCAACTCCCACAGCTACCTAGAATACACCTCCTCCCACCCACCCTTCTGCAAAAATTCCATCCCCTATTCCCAATTCCTCCGCCTCCGCCGCATCTGCTCCCACGATGAGGCATTCCACTCCCGCACATGCCAGATGTCCAAGTTCTTCAAGGACCGCAACTTTCCCCCCACAGTGGTCGAGAACGCCCTTGACCGCGTCTCCCGCATTTCCCGCAACACATCCCTCTCACCCCGCCCCCGCCACAAACGCCCAAAGAGGATCCCCCTCGTTCTCACACGCCACCCGCCCAACCTCCAGATACAACGCATCATCCTCCGACACTTCCGCCATCTACAAGCCGACCCCATTACCCAAGACATTTTTCCATCCTCACCCTTGTCTGTTTTCCGGAGAGACCACTCTCTCCGTGACTCCCTTGTTCGCTCCACACTGCCCTCCAACCCCACCACACCCGGCACCTTTCCCTGCAGCCGCAGGAAATGCTACACTTGCCCCCACACCTCCTCCCTCACCCTTATCCCAGGCCCCAAGATGACTTTCCATATTAAGCAGCGGTTCACCTGCACATCTGCCAATGTGGTATACTGTATCCATTGGACCCGGTGTGGCTTCCTCTACATTGGGGAAACCAAGCGGAGGCTTGGGGACCGCTTTGCAGAACACCTCCGCTCGGTTCGCAATAAACAACTGCACCTCCCAGTCACGAACCATTTCAACTCCCACTCCCATTCTTTAGATGACATGTCCATCATGGGCCTCCTGCAGTGCCACAATGATGCCACCCGAAGGTTGCAGGAACAGCAACTCATATTCCGCTTGGGAACCCTGCAGCCCAATGGTATCAATGTCGACTTCACCAGCTTCAATATCTCCCCTTCACCCACCGCATCCCAAAATCAGCCCAGCCCGTCCCCTCCCCCACTGCATCACAAAACCAGCCCAGCTCTTCTCCTCCCCCCACTGCATCCCAAAACCAGCCCAGCCTGTCTCTGCCTCCCTAACCTGTTCTTCCTCTCACCCATCCCTTCCTCCCACCCCAAGCTGCACCTCTATTTCCTACCTACTAACCTCATCCCACCTCCTTGACCTGTCCGTCTTCCCTGGCCTGACCTATCCCCTCCCTACTTCCCCATCTATACTCTCCTCTCCACCTGTCTTCTTTTCTCTCCATCTTCGGTCCGCTTCCCCCTCTCTCCCTATTTATTCCAATTCCCTCACCCCATCCCCCTCTCTGAAGAAGGGTCTAGGCCCGAAACGTCAGTTTTTGTGCTCCTGAGATGCTGCTGGGCCTGCTGTGTTCATCCAGCTTCACACTTTATTAACTCCAAATGGAGTCTGCTTGTGTATCATTGGGTCATGTTTAGAATGGTTGCCACATCCCAATAATCGTCAGCTCCAAAGATAGTGATTAAGCAAAATTTTCTTTTAAATATTTCCACCTGATATAGCACAATATTGATGCATGTAATATGTTAACATTAATTATGTTTGGCAAGCTTTTTTGTTTAGAAAATATTATTATGTCACTAGTATTAGATTTTTAAAAAAGTAAAGTTGCCAAATTTGCACCAGACCATAGAGCTGCTCTTTCATTTGAGAGAAGCGATTGGTATTGACTTATCCTGAAATCAGCATGCCTCAGGTGAGGGGAAACTTTGATAAGGAAAGCTCTTCATGGTAACCTTAGCTGTTATAGGAATTGAACCCACACTCTTGGCATCACTTTGCATTGCAAACCAGCTGTCCAGTTAACTGACCCTCCTGTTTCCTTAGATGTGTACTACATTGTGCAAAAAGTATCACCACATTACCAATGGATAGCAGCATGGGACAAAGGAGATGCGATACAGCTTGATTATGAAGCAAATTTATAAGGCCTTTTGAGGGATGAGAAAACTTCTGTGTTACACTACTATTTCTGTAGAGGTTTTAATTTTTTGAATGAAGAAAGGTTGTGACTAAGGTGATGATCAGTCTACTCAGATCCAATAAAGTAAATGGTTTGTGAGGCCTAAGGTTTTTGTTTTAAATTTGGAATAATAGAAGCAGCCTGAATGGGTGTGGTCAAGCTCCCACAACCAGGATTTTTAGCTTTAGTTTTTCAGTAGCAGTTGTTGCTACAGTCTTGATGTTTGGTTTTTAACCTGCAGTACATCTCTGCATGCTTCTCTCTCTCTCTCTCTCTCTCTCTCTCTCTCTCTCTCTCTCTCTCCCTCTCTGTCTCTCTCTCTCTCTCTCTCTTTCTCAGTTTTGAGAGTTTTGTCTTGATGCTAATCGTCCTTAACTGCTGGCATTGCATGTGAGGCAATTTATTTTACTGACTTTGCCTTAACCAAGGATGTGTTTATGGGATGATTACTGTTTTGGAACGCTACTGTTTGGCATTAAATAAGTTTTCAAGTAGGTTTAAGTTATTCCAATTTCTTCTTTCTTTTATTAATAGATATAGTACAAATTGTAGATGCTGGAGTCAGAGACAACACAGTGTGGAGCTGGAGGAACATAGCAGGCAGCATCAGAGGAACAGGAAAGCTGACATTTCAGGTCGGGACCCTTGCATTTTTCTGAAGAAGGGTCCCAACCCAAAGCGTTAGCGTTCCTGCTCCTCTGATGCTGCCTGGCCTGCTGGGCACCTCCAGCTCCACACTGTGTTATCTCTTCTTCTTTCTTTTGTTGTCTTTTAACTATATTGTATAAATATAATGTGTTTTTTTTCTCAAGACTGGTAGTTTGACTAATCGAATTGCAGCCAGAATGTAACACCTGGTACTTGCCTTTAAAATAAAAAAAACATAGGGTCCAGGCTATCTCCTGGCCTGTAATATCTGAGAGAGAGTAATCTATTCAGTTCCAAGTGGCATCACTGTTGAGCTGGCTTGCAACACCATTGCCCACACAGTCTCCCTTTCCCAGTGGAAATCACTGAAGTGCATTGGGAGCAGAAAATCTTCCATTAAAGCAAAACTGTTACTGTCAGTCTCCAAAGGGCTGCAGCAATCTCCTCTGAGGTATATGTGAAAGATAACATAGCACAATCCCGAAGAAGAGGAAGGGATCTCCAAATCCACAAACTGCCTGCATCCCCCAGACACTCCATTAATGCCCTGACCAACATGTATTCCACAGCCAGTTTTACTAAACAAACCACATCTCTTCGCTCTTGCAATGCTGTTTGGGGGTGCATTCCCTAACAGTAACTACACATCTTTAGGGATTGTATGGTAATATGGCTAGGTTAGTTATCCAACAGCCCAGGCCAACACAGGGATATGGCTTCAAATCCCACTACAACTGCGAGTGGAATTCAATTTCAACCAATTAATACAAGATCAGATATTGAAACTTGGTCTCAGCATTGCTGATCACACAACTCATAGAATCGCTACAGTGTAGAAGCACACAATTTAGCCCATCAAGTCTGCGCAAACCCTCTGAAAAGCATCCTATCCAGACCACCCCCTACCTTATTGCATTCACCTGCATTTCCCATGGCTATTCCACCTAGCTGACCTTTCCCTGGACACAGCAGGGCAATTTAGCACAGCCAATCTACCTAACCTGCATGTGTTTAGATGTAGGAAGAAACTAGAGCTCCCGGAGGAAACTTACACAGACACAGGGGTAATTTACAAAATCCACACAGTCACCTGAGGGTAGTATTGAACCCCGGTGCCTGGCGCTGTGGGGTGGTAGTGTTAACCACCATGTCAAACAAAATCTTGGAATTCCCTCTCTAAGGACATTGTGGATCAACCTGAAGCATATGGACTGCAGTGGTTCAAGAAGGCAGCTCACCACCATCTTCTCAGGGGCAACTAGGGATGGCCCAACTAGCGAAGACTGCACTCCATGAATAGAAAAAGAAAACCATCATTGCAAGAACTCACCTGCAACAGTAGTGATCTTTAGGGAAGGAAATCTGCCATTCTAACCCAGTCTGGCCAACATATGTTTCAAGATCCACAGTGACATTGAAGAATCTCAACTGCCCTCTGCAATGGCTAAGCAAGACCCCACCCCACTCAGTTCAAGGGCAATTAGGAATGGGCAATACATGCTGGCCTTGACAGCGACACCCAAATCTTGAGGGAAAAAAGATGAGTCAAAGAAAATCTTCCCGAATACATTGAAACATTCTGACGAGGTTAAAAAACAACACTATATGAATGCCAGCTTTTCTTTTTCTTTCTACATTGACGTTGAATTTGAAAGCTTCTCCAGTTAATGCTCTACTGTGCTGCACATTTACTCCCTGAACCCACAGGATAGCATTGCCTTTTTGGGTTTGATTTCTGAGTTGCTTTCCATCTTTTAAAACAGAGCATTTGAAGAAAAGACCCCTTTCTACGTGGCAAGGGAGAATGAATGTAATTTTTTTCTGAAATTTCATTGCACTTTGTTAGAATTCCCACTTGGTGCAGGCAACAATGTAATACTGTTAACTCAAGTCCACCAGAGACTTGCACACAATGACCTTGACCTCGTATTTAAGAGAGGGATTTGCTCACAAGGCTTTGTGCTCTACCCGTTCATTCATTCCAGTCCCTAGTCGGAGTATAGACTGTTTTGAGGAATTATGCTGCAGAAATAAAAGCAAATCGAACCAAAATATCCCCGTGCAATTTTATAACCGCTGTAGCGTTCTCTAATCCTATTTCTTTCGCCTTTCTCTATACTTTTGCAACAACTTTCTACAAAATATTTATCCAATCTCCCTCAACATATCATGAATTCAGTATCACAGCTTCCAGTTCCCTATTAGCAAAATATTATGATTGGAAATGGTTTCTTCTATCATTTCTGTCTTCATTGCCCCATTGTGCTCATTTTCCTGAACCCCAAGTTTGTATCTTTTTCAGCCTAAATGTTTTCCACTGGTGAGCCTTTAATTTTATTGAACTCCTGCCATGTTTCGAGCAGCTATCCTGCTGGCCAGCTTGTTACCTTGCTGGCCATCAAGCCAAGTGCAGTGACCAGAAAGGGAAGCCACAGTCAGTTGCTGTTCACTGTCTCAAGTGTACTTGGAGCAAACCCAGCAGTTTCTGAAGCTCAGCATATCATATGCTGCAGTTGGTGTCAATGGACGTCTGTGTTAGTCCATGGTTCTGCTTGGCAAGTTCTCACAATGGTGTGCCATTCCTTCATGCTAATAGCTGAACAGGAGTCTTTCCCATCCTCACCTGCCATTGCCAAATACTGGAATGATCCACAAGAACCTGACTGAGTCATGAATACCCCTTTCTTGACCTTCAAATCCTGGGATATGACTCTAACTCCAACTTTCTCGTTCAGAGGCAGGACACTACCCATTACATCACTAGGGTTCACTTTAAAAGCATTCAAGAGGACAATGAGCAATTGTTTTGATAAAAATAGTGTTACAAGGAAATGTTGAAAAGGCGGGAGATGGCAGTAAGTAATGACGCAATATCACGGGACAGAAGGATTTAGGAAATCAAAAAAGAAGTTGTATTTATAGAGTATCTTGTATGATATCAGAATGCACAAAGCATTTTACAGGCAGTTAAGTCTGGAAGTGTAGTCGCTGTTGGAATATAGGAAATGCAGCTGTCAGTTGTCATGCAGCATATCCCCCCTCAAACAGCAACATGATTACATTCAGGTCTGATTTTCTAATGGTTTTATTTGAGTGATAATTATTGAGTGGGAGACCCAGGGTAAAATCCCCTGCCATTCTTCGAAGCCAGTCATGTGATTTTCTAACCAGTGAGGACAGAGAGTGCCTCATTTGGAGTACAGGACCTTGGACAGGCCAACACTACACCAAAATAACACTGCACCTATTGTGCCCGAATATTGGTGTGGGATTTGATCGCATGACCATCAGATTGCGAGTTAAGAATGTTATGATTGAGACTTTAAAGCAAGGATAGTCAGAAATGATCAAAACCTATATGATCCATTACCTTTCACCTTCTTTTTACTTTAAGCTTTCCATTCTTCCCTTCTGTCTTTATATTTTTCTCTTGTCTTCACTTCCCTGGCAATTTATTGTTCACCAGAAATGAATCCATTCTCATATCTGTATAAAATGTAATCTGTTGGGAGAGACAGAAAGTAAACAGAGTAGCCAAAAGGGAACTGAAATCTAATCTGAAAAGTTATTCTCCAGCAAAGGCAATGTTTACAAGAATGGAATGTGAGACAGCTTTGATTTCTCAACAATTGTAAATAATCAAATCAGGAATGAAATAATTACAGTGGGCCAGCACGGTGGCTCAGTGGTGAGCACTGCTGCCTCACAGCACCAGGGACCCAGGTTCAATTCAACCCTTAGGCAACTGTCTCTGTGGACATTGCACATTCTCCCTGTGTCCGTGTGGGTTTTCCTCTGGGTGCTCCAGTTTTTACCCCACGGTCCAAAGGTACACAGGTTACGTGGAATGGCCATGCTAAATTGTCCATAGTGTCCATGGATGTGTACACTGTTTGGATTTAGCTAAATATGGGGATGGGGTGGGCATGGGTGGGATGCTGTTCGGACGGTCAGTGTGGAGTTGATGGGCTGAATGGCCTGATTCCACCCTGTAGGAATTCTATGAAATGGCTCAGGAAAGTTTCCAGGGGATATGGGCTGTGAGTCAGATTCACCAAGTGATATCAAGACCAAAAGCGGTTAAGTTATGGGGACAGTGTGAATAGACTGTATTCTGAAGACTAAGTAAAGATTTAAATGAGGTATTTAAGATGACTGAAGGAGATGATAGCTTTGCTAGCGAGAAACTGTTCCCTCTGGTAGAGGAGTTTGGAACTGGGGTGGGGGGAGGGGGTGCAGATTCTAAATCTAGAGCTGGTCTAACTAGGGAAGAATGTTTCTCCACGCAAAGGTTAGTGAAATCTGGAATGCTGTCCTCCAAAAATCTGACGAGACGAAAATTTCCAGGAGCTGAGATTAACAGATTTTTGCTTACCATCCCTGAAGAAAGATGCAAGAGTCCTAGAGAGGGTACAGAGAATACTTGCCAGAATGATTGCAGAGATGAGAGAGGTTAGCTACAAGCTTATGTTGAAGTATCTGGGTTTGTTTTCCTTGTATCAAAGAAGACAGATGGGATTTTTGAGATGTGCAACAGGTTTAGATGTGGTAGTCAAAGAAGTGCTGTTCCCATCAATGGGTGCAGGCCTCGGGAACATGGTTTGGGAAAGTAATGTTGGGTTTGGTGGTGGAGGAGTGTGCGAAAGAACTTTTGTTTAAATGCCGTGAGTGTTAATGATCTGAGATTTGCTGCCTACCAAGGTGATGCAAGTAGAACCAATACGAGGGATCATCGAGGTCTGCAGCACCAAGAAAGGCCCTTTGGACCATCAAACCTCTGACAGTCAAAGCAAGCACCTAACTATCCCATTAGAATATCCATTGGAAATTCTATAGTCCCGTGAGAGAAAATTTTTAAAGTCAATGGGGATACAGCAAGAGAGTGGGATTAACTAGATTGCTCTACAAAGAGCTATCATGGGATCAATGGGCCAAATGGCTGCCTCTGATACCCTAATACCCCTTCAAAAAGGGTATTAGGGTTTATGAAGCAAGATCAGCACATAAATGGCTCGAAAGACCTCTTTGTGCTCAAACTGTGGAGACTCTAAGTGGCGTATCTCACCTCCATCTGGGCGCAAGCTTCCACGCTTGGGAGACGGGTAGTTCCATGTCCCGAGAGGGAGAGAGAAGCTTGTTGTTATCAAACCTTCGGCAAACAGACACCTGCGACACCACACAGACAATTCAGCAGCAATGGCTCTGCTATTTATCTCTGCCGCTCCGACACCTCACGCCTGACAGCAGCGCCTGCTTGGGAGATTAGAATTACAGGTTTCACACTTTTAACTGCTTTAATAGTGCAAAATGGAGTCAAAAGAGGATTATATGATAATTCCAGAGGCCTACAATAATAGTTTACAGCGTGATGCTGTGCCATTGTGTTATGGTAGAATTATCATAAAGATGTAAGTACTACACAGTGCAGTCATGGCTAGCCGTGTTATTACAAGATGGTTTAATTTGAATTTTATGTAAAGTAGCTGTTCCTTCAAATCAAAGCTGCTGCAGCCCTCATCTTCAGTTATTTATATTTCATTCTTCAGTGCAGAAGCAGGCAGAGGTGCAGTGCGATCCTGTTACGTACATGGTCTGGGTTTACTGTGCTCGAAGAATATACATTGGTGCAGCCCAATGTCTTACACTTTGGACTGACGAATGTTTTCCTTGACGTGAGAGCTGTGTTGATAATCTATTACAAATTACATAGAATATACAGCACAAAGGCCAGTCATTGGTCCAAACAATGGATCTTCACCCATTCCTCTTCAGCACTCAAATCCAGCAGCATTGCACTATACTCCTTTCTGCCCCTACGGATTTTACCAGCTCCAAAGTGGTTGACTCTTTACTGCTCCATGAAATGATTGAACAGTATTGCAGACTATCACAATCTAATGCACAGTGGATACATACACAACACATGGACTGTCACTGTTTGAGAAGGCAGCTCAGCACCACCTTCTCAAAGTTTGTGTTGGGCAATAATTGCTGGTTGTTCATGAGATGCTCACACCTCAAACTTAACAAGGAAAAGAAATATCTCTTTCTGAGGAAGCACAGTGGTTAGCATTGCTGTCTCACAACACCAGGGTTAGATTCCATCCTCAGGCAACTACCTGTGTGAGTTTCTCCCCATGCCTGCGTAGGTTTCATCCCACAGTCTGAAGTGTGCAAGCTAGGTAATTTGCCATAGGAAATTCAGGATTTCAGCGATTGGGTAGAGTAGGTGGGGGTCTGGATGGGATGCTCTTTTGAGGATTGGTGTGGACTCAATGGGCTGAATGGCCTGCATCTACACCATAAGGATTCTATGCAACGATGTTTAACCCGAATTTCTTACTGAGGACATGATGACCCTTGTTTTGAGTAGAAACAGTTCTACATTAATCAACCAAATCCCTAAAGGCTTCTATTAGGTCACCCATCAGCTTTATCTTTCCTACAGAAAGAATTTGCGGCCAATCTAATCTTTCTTGATAGATGTAACCTCTCAGCTTGTGAATTTGTCCTGTGTCTCTTTGTTTTTATATAAATGTTCATACTGTAAGCAAGCTTGCTTGTGTTCTCCGGTTTTCAATTCCATCCTACTTCACATAATCACCGAAGTGGTACAACACAGTCGGAGGTAATTCTTGCTTCCAACAGCTCTTCAAATGAGCATCATTACCTCGTGTCAATATCCTACTTTTCTCCCCTTTGCACATCATCTTTTTTTCTCTCTCCATTGCCCTCCTGAATGCTCAGTTGGCTGGGTGGCTGGTTTGGGATGCGGCGTGACATGAACAACACGGGTCCAATTCCTGTACCATTTGAGGTTACTGTTCCTTCTCAACTGACGCATGGTGTGCCTCTCGGTTAAACCCATCACTAGTCATCTCACTCTCTCTATGGTTTTCTGGGATTATTGCAACTTTATCCATTTTACTTTACTACCATGGAGTGTCTCCTGAAATGATGGGCTGAAATCCTTAGAGATTTCAGAATCAAGAATACCACCTCCTATCTCACAATGGAGTAGATAAATGCTGTTATAATCTATACAAATAGAGTCCTTGAATCCCTGTAGTGTGAAAGCAGGTTATTCCGCCCATCAAGTGCACACCGACCCTCCTACCACCCTTACCCTAACTCTGTAACCTTGCGTTTCCCATAGATAATCAAACTAGCCTGTACATCCCTGGCCGCTATGGGCAATTTAGCATGTCCAGTCCACCTAACCTGCGCACCTTTGGACTGTGGAAGGAAACCAGAAGAACTCCACACAAACATGGGGAGCATGTACAAACTCCCCACAGGCAGTTGCTGAATTGAACACAGATCCCTGATGCTGTGAGGCAGCAGTGCTAACCACTGAGCCACATGTCGCCCTTTGGTAATGCAGGAGTGTGCATAAGGGATGGGGGTGGGGGAAGGCACAAAGTGGGACCACAATGAGATGAACTAAGAATTAAAAATGCCATTTCACACTGGCTAGACGGTTGCGCTGTATTTAGTGTATAATGAGCTGCTAAATTGACCTGATCGGATGAGGAATGAATAGATTAGCATTTACAAAGGTGAGATCGGAACCACTTAATTTGATGCCAATGTTGTGCATCGACTGCAGAACCACGCACTTAAATGAAAATTAGCCTAGGGCTGCAGCACATCAGGGAAATCCAGGTCTGGGATTCAGACTTGGAATTCCAATTTGGGGATCTCTGAAATTAAAGTTCAGCGCTGCTTAACAGTGTAATCAGCTTTACACCTAGCCTCAAGTGTTGTCTGTTACAAAGAAGTGACAGAAGATTGAATTTGTAACAACTGGGCAAATCTGAATATACACAATTCAGGAGGGTGTTATAACTGCAGTTAACCTAACAGGCTTCCACAGAGAGCTAAGAGGTGGTGGTTTATATGAGAACAGAAGAACTAAGAGCAGGAATAGGCAATTCAGCCCCTTGAGCGTGCTCCTCCATTTACTACAGTGATAGTAAAAGGTAAAGTCTCTGTAGTAAAGTTACCAGACGATAAGCCATTTCTGAAGAAGGGTCTAGGCCTGAAATGTCAGCTTTCCTGCCCCTCTGATGCTGTTTGGCCTGCTGTGTTCATCCAGCTCTGCACCTTGTTCTCTCAGATTCTCCAGCATCTGCAGTTCCTACTATCTCTCAGACCATAGGGCTGCTCTGTCATTAGAGAGAGATGACTACTGGTGGTGGTTTAAGCTTAGAGTTAGGCGAGGAGAGAGGTTGAGAAGGAGAGTCCTTTATGGTAACCTCTGCTGGTGTGGAAATTGAATCTGTTAGACTCACTCTGCATCACAAACCAGGCTGTATATGCCAACTGAGCTCACCAAAATATTATGGATGCTGGAAATCTGAAACAGAGGGAATCCTGCAGAAACACAGCAGGTCTGGCAGTATCTGTAGTTCTCACACACCAATCCACCAACCTTCAGATACAACGCATCATCCTCCGACACTTGGCCATCTACAATCAGACCCCACCACCCAATACATTTTTGCATCCCCACCCTTGTCTGCTTTCTGGAGAGACGATTCTCTCTGTGACTCCCTTGTTCGCTCCACACTGCCCTCCAACCCCACCACACCCGGCACCTTCCCC
This sequence comes from Stegostoma tigrinum, assembly GCF_030684315.1. NCBI lineage: Eukaryota > Metazoa > Chordata > Chondrichthyes > Orectolobiformes > Stegostomatidae > Stegostoma > Stegostoma tigrinum. The sequence continues at coordinate 15,031,494 of NC_081389.1, read as the reverse complement.
TGCAACCGCAGGAAATGCTACACTTGCCCCCACACCTCCTCCCTCACCCCTATCCCAGGCTCCAAGATGACATTCCACATTAAGCAGAGGTTCACCTGCACATCTGCCAATGTGGTATACTGTATCCATTGTACACAGTGTGGCTTCCTCTACATTGGGGAAACCAAGCGGAGGCTTGAGGATCGCTTTGCAGAACACCTCCGCTCGGTTCGCAATAAACAACTGCACCTCCCAGTCGTGAACCATTTCAACTCCCCCTCCCATTCTTTAGATGACATGTCCATCATGGGCCTCCTGCAGTGCCAAAATGATGCCACCCAAAGGTTGCAGGAACAGCAACTCATATTCCGCTTGGGAACCCTGCAGCCCAATGGTATCAATGTGGACTTCACCAGCTTCAAAACCTCCCCTCCCACCTCTGCACCATACAACCAGCCCAGCTCATCCCCTCCCCCCACTGCATCCCAAAACCAGCCCAGCCTGTCTCTGCCTCCCTAACCTGTTCTTCCTCTCACCCATCCCTTCCTCCCACCCCAAGCTGCACCTCCATCTCCTACCTACTAACCTCATCCCACCTCCTTGACCTGTCCATCTTCCCTGGACTGACTTATCCCCTCCCTACCTCCCCACCTATACTCTCTCCACCTATTTTCTTTTCTCTCCATCTTCGGTCCGCCTCCCCCTCTCTCCCTATTTATTCCAGAACCCTCACCCCATTCCCCCTCTCTGATGAAGGGTCTAGGCCCGAAATGTCAGCTTTTGTGCTCCTGAGATGCTGCTTGGCCTGCTGTGTTCATCCAGCTTCACACTTTATTGTCTTGGATTCTCCAGCATCTGCAGTTCCCATTATCACAGTTAAAAGGCAGGGTGTCTTTTCCACATGATAGGGAAGTCCAAAACTAGAGATCATAGGTTTAAGGTGAGAGGGGAAAGATTTAAAAGGGACCTCGTGGCAGCGTTTTACACAGAGGGTAGTATGTGTATGGAATGAACCGTCAGAGAAAGTAGTGGATGCTGGTATAATTACAGCATTTAAAAGGCATCTGGATGGGTGTGTTGCTGGGAAGGGTTTAGAGGGAAATCAGCCAAATGCTGGCAAATGGTTTACTTATGATGTCTGGGCAGCATGGATGAGTTGGACTGAAGCGTCTGTTTCTATGCTGTACAGCTCTATGTCTCTATAACATGTTTGTATGCAAGGTATTCAACAGGAGACTTTGAGCTATAGTGTGATTGTGATTGGAAACTGACAATCTACATTTCCAGCAAGCCTTAGGGTTTTTGTAGCATAGTGATAATATCCTCATACCTGCTCCAAAGGTAAGTAATAGCGTCTCAGAACAGATTAATTTGAAGATATCTAGGCTGATTGTACCCTCACTCATATATCATTGATTTTCATCATGAAGGTATCAGTGGTAACTCGACTGCTAGAAAGGTGATACTCCTAAAGGCCTAAATTTTTCAGGGGATTTATAGAATCATAGAAAGAAGCCATTTAGCCCATTGACTCTGCACCTACCCTCCAAACAGCATCCCGACCCGACCCATCAGCTCACGCTATTAACCTCGCATTTATTGTGTCTAATTTACCTAATCTGCGCATTTTTGGACTGTGGGAGGAAACTCACGCAGACACGGGGCGAATGTGCAAACTCTTCACAGACAGTTGCCTGAGGCTGGAATCAAACCCAGGTGTCTGGGGCTGTGAGGCAGTAGTACTGAGCCATCTCTGGGAATGTCAATCAAAATGATTTGTGTAACATGCTGAGCACAGTGGTGTTCAGTGTACCTACACTGGGTGCAAAACGACATCAAAACTTTCTATCCTACAGTTATTACTCATTGATGAAATACATTTAGGTTTATTTCCAAAACTTCACAGCTAGTTTGTAACTCGGACCAAGTCTGCTCACCTATCATCTTTGGAGTATGCCAACCTTCATTGCTTCCCAAATCAGAATCTTCTTCATTGTTAAATTATCATCCTTGCTTTCAAACCTCTCCCTCACCTTGGCCTTCTCCATCCATCCTCGTGTCCCACATCATTCATAATTCTCTGCTTTTCTCCAATCCTGCTTTTAGCTGGAACAAGCACAGGAAATGCTGGAGAAATTCAGCGGGTTTGGTAGTATCTGCTGAGAGAGAAACAGAGTTAACATTTCAGGTGCACAGCGATCTTCAGAACTCTCCAACGCTAGTGGTGAGGGGAAGAATGAACTCAATTCCACTTGGAGTCATACAGCATGGAAACAGGCCCTTCGGCCCAACTTGTCCATGCTGACCAGTTTTGATTGTCGCTTGAATGTTGGTATTCATGCCTTCTGCCTGAATTACAGTGTCTAGAATGCTTACTTGAAAGCTCCCAATCTCTCAGCAATGCCATCCTTCCTTAAAAGTCCCTAATCTTTGGATTCCTTTCCTAATTTGCTGCATTTATCTCTCTCCATTTAAAATGCTCCTTTGAACCTAATCCCTTTCAGAAGGAATTTGGCTCAAGTGGCCAAATTTTTTGTTTGCACCCTTGCATTGGGGCATTTTTACTGTATTTAAGGCAGTATATACATTGCAAACTGTGGCTGATTGAGGTCTCTGTTTTGAGACCAGAGCAAAGGAAAAACATAGCTGCGACCCTGTTGAAAATATCACATAATTGCATCCCAGTGCATCGACTAGTGCCCTTTTTTTCTGTCACTCTGTCAAAATCTTTTATTCCTGTTTGTGACTCGTCTTCATGGGGGCTGGGGAAGGGCTTGCAAATCCTCGCAGAAGATGGTCACGAAAAGTACCATTTGCATTAAGATCAAAGCAATCATATCAAAGGAATTTGTCAAATCCAAACTCTTTGCTCAGATTTTCAACACAAAGGACACGCGTTAATTAGTATTCTGCGAGGGAGACTGAGTCACTGCAATCCCAAAAGGGAGCTTGCAGCCCCCTTTCACGATCCAAATAGTTAAAAGGAGCTGGGATAAGGTTTATCATCCATACCATTTGCTCTGTTTCATCCTGACACGCAGCACTCCCTGTTCTGCTTGGCCATTGCTGTGAGACACTCAGTGAATCACTGTTCTTGGATGTGCTGCCAAGGCTCGAGCCCAGGCAAGGGAAAAAGCTGAGGCGGGCTGAAGCCTTGTAAAAAACTAAAAAACAGAAACAGCAAAGCACCAGCCCTTCACTCCTGAGCCAACCCAATGAAGAAGCTGAGTCATAAATTCTGAAAAGGAACAGTGCACTGATGAGGGTGGTATTAATGAGACATTATAGCACAAGAAAATAGGAGGAGAAGTAAGCTATTCGGGCGCTCAAGTTTGCACCACCATTTGATGAGATCTACTTGTATCCTCAACTGCTCAATCCAGTCTGCCTCACCACAACCTTGAAAATCTAACTTAGCGTCGATAGATCAACAAAGGTCAAACATGACTGGAAGCCAAAATGCTGGAAATCACAGCAGGCCAGGCAACATCCATGGAAAGAGAGCAAGCTGATGTTTTGAGTCCAGATGACTGTCTGTCAAACATTATCATTATCGTTGCAAACGGTATCGAACTGCTTCAATTAATGGCTTCTTTTGAATGGTCCTGAAGTGTTCCGTGGACTGATAAGTTTTGCCGTTTTGCACAAGTATTGACTTCCAGTGACACGGGTGATGTTTTCATGTTGATTGGGAGATACCAAACAAACCCCATTCTCTTCTTTTGTAACAGTGTGAGGAAATCAAGTGAGAAAGGACTACCCGATTGGGAATTGGGGAGATTTGCCCAAATGAATGGTTCCATGAATTATTGTTGACTCCAATGAAAACCCTTTCCTCCTCCACTCTGCCATCCTCGTTCCACATGAGCTCTAATGACTGCCTTTTCCACTGAGGTGAAATCAACACTCTCTCTACTTTAATTAATGACCCGTCCAAAGTGATGGTGCCTCCTCCGTACAACAGTCTTTCAGCAGCAGAGTGTGGCTTCCACTTGAAATGGGAAATGGGGCAATCTGCAGGACCGGAATCTAGAACGTTAGCACATATATTGTCAGGCTCCCGACTAAAAGTTCAGGAACAAATCCAGCAACGAAAAGGTTAAAACAATAGGCTTCTAGTTGGAGCAGGCAGTAATCATCGAAAACAAAGTGCCCCAGAGATTTGCAGGGCCTCAGAGATGATCCAAAAAGAGACTTTGAACTTTTCAAGTTAAAACGCTGGAGGAGACAAACCCACAGGAGGCAGAGGCAGGAGCTCTGTGCTACATCTCAGATATGTAGTGCAGACAGATGCTTCTGCCTAATTCTGTATTTGGGTGAAAATAACCTGAATATGTCCACAGACTAGATATGTTTATGCCCTGTATTATTCAGCAAACATAATTTCTTTGACAATATCCAGGCCTGTCACTTAGTCTTGAATGATCAAGGCTGCTTTTACTCCTAAGAGGAAATGGCCAGAAATTAGTCACCAGTTCTACGTCCAGAGTTTATTTTTCTTTGCATTGCAGCAGATCTAAAGGGAAACCATGAGGGGAATAAGTAGATCATTTTTCTTTAACATGGTGATCTACGATCTGCATGAAAGGGTGGTCAAAGCAGACTCAACAGTAACTTTCAGAAGGGAATTGAAAAGAAAAACATCCCACTGTCTTGGGAATAAATTGAAAGCTCTTTTGAAGAGCTGACACAGGCAAAGTGGACACAAATAGCTTCCTCATGTGTTTGTCTGGTGAATAGGCTAACTGTATCTGTAATGTTTGGCAGCATCAGTGGACAGAAAGCACTGGACTGGAAACGTTAACCCTGTTTCTCTCTCTCTGTCCATAGATGCTGCCAGACCTGATGAGTTTCTCCAGCAATTTCTGTTTTTGTTTCAGATTTCCAGCATCTGTAGTTCTTTGTTGCACATTATTGTCGTGTGAGCGTTATTCAGTTGCTATGGTCATAACATAGAATGCATAACAGGCGAATTACAGATGGAATATGACCAATATTTATTCTCATCCAGTTTTCAAATCTCTCCCTGGGCCTTGTCCGCCCTACCTCTGTTACCTCCTCTATCTCCTCCTCTAGCTTGATTGGCACCCCATTCACCACCAAGTTTCTTCCTTCTGCCACTGCTCAGAGGGTCAGCACTGTGTACCACACACAAGGTGCACTGAAGCATCTCACCTACACCTTTTGACAGCACCTTCTCACCCTGTGACCCTCACCACAAGAAAGGCAAGGAAAGCAGGCACATTGACACATCATCAACTTTGAGCTCCCTTCAAAGCTACACACTATCCTGACTTGGAACTGTATCACTGTTCCTTCACCGAGTCAAAATCCTGGAAATGTCCCACCGTATCAAGTACCTAAACCACGTGTTCCGCAGCCATTAGAGAGGGCCTCTCACCATCACCTTTGTTACGGTAAAGAGGAACTGGAAAACAAGTGCTGCTTAATCAGCAATGTCTGTGTCCTATAAAGAACAAAAGAAAAGTTTCATGATTCCACTGCTGTTGAAGGTCTGGATAATTCCTCCAGTGTGAAAGAATGAAAGTATGACCATCCAATTCCATTGAGTCCAGTCTTGTAGACTAGCGAAAGACAGAAATAGGAACATGTTGGGCATTTACACCGGGCTTTAAATCCAGTGCTGTTCGATTTCCAGCAAAATGAAATCTGATCTGTAATGTGTCCCTCCCTGACCAGGGAGCTCGCATTTAAGTAGTGCATTTGACATTCTAGGACTTTTTTTAGGAGCCAGCATCAGGTCAAAATTGACACAGAACCGCGAGAGGAGGTACAGGGACAGGTGATCAAGGGCTGGGGTAGTGAGGTAAGCTTTGAGAAGCATCTTGTGGGAGCAGAGCGGGATATAAGTCCAGACCTCGCCTCTAAGCTTGTTAAGGCAGTACCGTCAATGATGAGGTGACTGAACTGGAAGATACAAAGAAATCAGAACTGGAGAGTGCAAAAATCTTGGAGGGGCTAGAGGAAGTAACAGAGGTAGGAGAACAAGGCCCAGGGAGAGATTTGAAAACAAGGATGAGAATATACATGAGCCATATTCCATCTGCAATTGACAATAAACTGTTAACTAGCGAGGATTTTCACTGTCACTGCAGGCATCATACATTTTGTCTGTGGTGCATGTGTACTCGGAGTTTGTCGTAAGCTGAGTCAAAGTCAGGAAAGGGTTAAGCAAGGGGACACAATCTCTTTAACCTTGTTTTGTGATGAATGAATTTTAAACAGCCCCGAAGAGCGATGATTCTGTCCGGCCCATCTGTTGAAGGCACGGATCTGATCACAGCCTGTAATCCAGCGCTGCGTTGGATTAACTGGTTGGATGCAGAACATGCATAGCGAGCTCTGATTCTTTTTAAGGCGCTCTTGCTGCCAGACAGGCTGACTGACAGTTAATTTAAATCTTGTGTCATCTCATTTTCCATGTGTCATTGCCCCAGCAACAATGGGATCATTACATCTAATTAAATGTGTTCAAACTGCAAATGCATATAAATGATCGTCTATTAAACTTGGTACCCAGGCTGGAGGAAGGAGGGGTGCAGGAAGTGCACTCCCCACTCTGAAACTGCGCCAATTACTCTGTTACTTATTGCAAGTGAATGTCAGTTGCCTCTCACAGCCGGAACAGACTTTGTTGAAAAGTTTCCTGTATTTAGCAATGCACAGAATCAAAGTACTTCCTAAATGATTATCTGAACTCTCTATGTTGGGATGCAGGATGGCCGCAGAACATGGTCTGCGTGCAATATAATTACTGTGTGAGATGTACATTGTCTCATCGTTGGATAGTGCCATTGCTCTCAAACTGAAGAAGCAATGCCATGTTTGTCACCATTTCCATTAGTTTCATGTCAATCCCTCTGCCCCATTTTGAAAGGCTTTAAGGACTTTTGACATTTTGGGTTAAAATCCATGCACTCCCCAACTAAATTGTGCCTGTAACTAAACCACATGGACTGCAACAATTCAAGGAGGCAACTCACTACCACCTTCTCAAGGGTAATGAGGGAAGGGGAACAAATTTGGGCCCAGTTAGCGATGTCAGCATCTGTGAGCAATTTGTTTCAAAAGATCCAAATTTGAAAACTTGTCTGAATACATATGCTGAAGGCATTAGACCCAATCAGATGTTTCCTGGTCTTCTCATCATTGGCGGTCCCTTGCAGATAAGGATGATTCACTTCCACGCTCAGGGTGAGTCTGCAAGTGGCTGTATAGGCTGATACGGTTACCACAGGCTCTAGTGGACATGGGGCAGGTGGTGATCATGGGAGGGGGTGGGTGGGGAAGTGAGACTTTTAACAAGATTTGGTGGCAGTGAGTGAGGCTGATGGTAATCTCTCTGTGTCTTTCTGTACTTCTACTTTGGATCCGCTTCAAACACCGTTTGTTTGAGTACCTTTTTTATATTCCTCCTCTCTGCCCTCTTGTCTTACAGCATAGGCAGGCAGCATTAGGCATATGCAAGTGCAATAAATGGATATTAATAAGCACCGACAAATAAAAAAGCTGAATTAGCTATTTAGTTCAGACCCTTTGCAGTGAAGCAGTGATGGTGAGTTTGTACAGTTGGCTTTGTGTAGCTGCTGTCCTTTATTGAGAACAATATGAGCGAGCTGGCACTTACTTTCCTTCACACTCGCTGTGGCTCTCCTTAGCCAATCTGTCCACAGTTGTACATAAGCCATTTGTACAAAGAAATCATTCCTCTCCCTCAGATGTCTGGGCTCAGTGTGCTAAAATGGGCTCTCGGTGGGAAAACTAAGAACAAATGTGAGCTGAGGTTAAGAGTCAAGCTCATTCATCCTGGTCAGATCTACTGTACTTGGAGCCTTGTCATCACTGAGATCATTCAATGCTGAGAAAGCATGTGTACTTATTTGTTCATGGGACATAGGTGTCATTAGTTAGGCCAGCATTTATTTTCAATCATTAATTAGTGTGGGGAAGGTGCTGGTAATCTGTCTTCTTAAACCAGTAGAGTACATGCGCTGTGAGTATGCCAAAATGTTATTATGGAGCGAGTTCCAGGATTTTGACTCATCGATTGTGAAGGGACAGCGATGTATTTCCAAGTTGCTATGGGTTTGGAAGGTGCTGTCGAAGGAGCTTTGAAATTTGAACCTTCTATTGAAATCTCCTTCTTTGTCATCCAGAGATGTGTGTATCAAGTCACACCAAGTTCCGATTCCCTAACACGCCTGTGTTATCTGACCTACATCAGCTCCCTGTCCAACAAAGTTTTGTCCTTGTTTGCAAATCCCTCAATAGTCCCACCTCTCCCTATCTCTGTATCATCTTCAGACCCATGACGCTCCACAATGACTGCACTCCCCTAATTCTGTAACAATAACAGAAATTGCTGGAGAGACTCAGCAGGTCTGACAGCATCTGTAGATGGAAAGCAGAGTTAGCAGTCCAGTGACTGTCCTTTCGAACTCTTCTAATTCTGGCCTGTTGTGTATTCCCTATTGTAATTGGTCTGCTTCAGTCCCAAACTGTGGAATTCTCACCTCACATCCCTCCACCTCTCCAAGATATTCCCAATGCAATACTGAAAATGAAATATAGTAATTATTTTAATACATGATATTGCCAATTTGCACACAGCAAGCTCCCGCAAACATCAATGCACATAACTGCCTTATAGCTATATTATTTGGGGGAAAAATATTAGTCGTCAGCAGGGAAAATTTCCTTCTCTTCAAAATAGTGTCTCAGAGCCTATTGTATTCATCTAAGAGCACTGAACACTGGCCCTCCCCACTCACCATCTCCAGCAGCAGTGAGGCCATCAAGCAGACTAAGCAGCCAATCACACTGAAGAATGCTCCACAGGCAGCAAACCAGGAATTAAAAGACACTGATTATCTTTTATATTTAACTAAAATTTGAGAGTGAAATAAGTGACATGTACTTAGGATTAAGGCAGAAGCACAAAGATCAAAACTGTTTAAAAAATGTGATTTTTAAAAAATCATAAAATTGCATTATTGTTAGAAATCCTTGTCTTCTTTATTAAAGTAAAACCAATGTCCCATACTCACTGCTTATTACCCACAAAGCAAATTTGATAGGTTACATACATCACCAAAACAGATTAATAAAGAAGAACAAATACTCATCTATACATGGTGTCACTTACAGAATAGAACTTCTCAAAGCAATGCATGAGAACAGTGTAAATCAAGATATGACATCAGAACACAAAAAAAACTTGGTCAAAGGGTCATGTTTTAAGGCAAGTCTGAAAGGAGAAAAGCAAAGTGGAAGGTGGAGGGATGAGAGCAGGGAAGTCCAGAGTTTGAGGCCAAAGTGGAGCAGTTCATAGAACATAGAACATTACAGCACAGTACAGGCCTTTCGGCCCTCGATGTTGTGCCGACCTGTCATACCGATCTCAAGCCCATCTAACCTACACTGTTCCATGTACATCCATATGCTTGTCCAGTTATAATAGGGAAAGCATATAAGGCCAGGATTAGAGGAATTTGAACTTGAACTTATTGGGCTTGAACCATTAATTCCACTTTGTGTCCATAGGCACTATCAGACCTGCTAAGTTTCTCCAGCAGAATTTTGAATTAGAGGAATGCAGTTACTGCAGAGGGTCTGAAGGTAATGACAGATGTAGGGAGGGTGCTAGGGCCACTGAGGGATTTGTAAACTAGGATGAAAATTTTAGAACTACAACTTTATTGGACAGCAAGCCAATGTAGGTTAGCAAACACAGGCATGTGAGAGAAATGGGACTTTGTGTGGCTTAAGACACATGCAACACATCTTTGGATGACAATGAAAAAGATTTCAAAATAGGAGGTTCAAATTTTGATATTTCTTCTACAGCACCTTCTAAATCTACAGCCCTACCACACTATAGCCTGAGAATATCACCACTGTCAAGTTCCTCTTTGATAAGTATTGGCCATCTGCTCAGTAGCAGTCCCTTCTTTCCTTCCATACAGTATCACAGTATCTATTGCGTTCACTTGAGAGTGTTAGCAGGCATCAGTTTAAGATCTGAAAGGAGTATTTGAACCACAGTGTATAAACCTAGCTTGGAAACAATGCTCAAATGCACCAGAGTTAGAGGAATTTTGTTTTAAATATTTCAGTGGATTCACAAAACTAAACAAGTGTAATCAGCTGGATCAGGCGTACTCAGAGCTGTTGAGGTCGTGTGGCAAGTGGTGGTATCACCTACTGTGGGCCAGAAACTCTTGGTTTGAGTCCTGCCCCTGGACCTAATGGCCAAGGAAGGTGTGTTCATTACGTGGCCAAACCCTTCCAAGGCAAGTCAATGGCAGACAGTAAGGACAGGAGAGTTTCCCACTCAGCCTCACAATGGAAGAGTTGTTGAAGCTTCTGCCATCATTATCTATTGTTCCAGTTTAACATATGCAGGTGAAAGTACATGTTGGACTCCCTGAGTGATCTATAACACACTTTTACATAGAGCTGTGATCCAAGGAATAAGGCTATGACCTTCAGGGATATAAAAATGTTGGATCTTCCACAGGTGAGGCATCTCAATGTACCTCATCCTTAGCTTTGGTAAAGCTCCTTTGGCAGTATCTTCCAGCAATGCACTGTCACTTGCCAATTCCCTGATGAGCTGACTTGGAACTATGTTGTTGCTGGTTCAAAACCGAGGAATCTTTGTAGCATGAGATTGAAAGGGAAATGGTGTTGCTGGGAACACGAGCTTCTCAGTATCACATTTCCTGAAAATATTACGTTCTATCACCTTGGTCATTAGCCAGCTCAGAAGAAACAGCCTATGATGTAGCTGAAATAAGTCAAGGAAGAATTTTATAGAAACACGTTAGCCTGTGTGGCCGTGGAGGAATTTATATCCCTGATTGCAAAAGGTAGACTTAACTTTATAGAAATGTAAGGTGATCCTGCCATGGGGTGGAGGATGTTAAACGTTACAGCATCAAAATTGTACTCATTAAAATACAAACAAAAGATCAGTTTTGTTCTGCGCTTTTGCTTTATCATTGCCAAATATTCTTTCCTTTAAAAGGGTGATGATGACGTATTTGAGAAGATTTGTAGCTTGGGTTGAGGATGAGGTTGTAGACTTGCTTGCTGAGCCAGAGTGTTTGGTTGCAGATATTTTGTCACCTTCTGGTGAAGCGGAGATGCAGTGACGACGTTACCTAGCAGGGTGACAAAACATTTGCAACCAAACACACTGGCTCAGCGGGCAAGCCTACAACCTCAAGTGTGATGATGGATTTAATTGGTATCCCTCAGTAGTTAGTGCCTGGCTTGATCTGATCATTTATCAAACACTCGTCATGACTTCAAGCCCCATTGTCAGCAATTAGTTGGCTTGAAATACAGAAATTTGTGTTGACAAATTCTCAAACATTGAAGGTTCCGGCTGGGATAATGACAAAGTGAAATTTGATGGATGAAGCTGCTTCTAATAGCTTTATGGTTGGTCAACAGTGGGATCTAAATCACAGTTTAGAATTTGTGCAAAGACCTAAGCCAGGAAAACTCATCAGGTAATTCTGAGCAGATGAGGACTTTCATTTTCCAGGAAAGGGAACACTGAGCTTTAACCTGCTGGAGGTCTTTAACATTATGATGGAATCCAAAAAGGTGGATGTAAAGGTGTTTTGTGGAAGAGATTTGAAGGCAGGGCCATCGATGTTATTGAGTTCTATTGTAACACTGCCATCTGAAGCATTAACTTTGTCTTTCTGTGCAAATCCTGCTTGATGTGCTGAGTATTTTCAACGTTTTGTCTTTACTTCAGATTACCAGTAGTTGCTGTCTTTAGCTTTTGTATTAGTGACCATCAATATTAGATAGCCATCAGGGGATACAATATAGAATTCGAGCAATCTTAAAGTGGCAGCAGAAAGATTTAAAAGGGAGCCAAAAAGCAACTTTTACACGCAGAAATGAGCCTATGAAATGTCTATGAAATGAGCTGCCAGAAGAACTGGTGGAGGCTGGTTCAATTGCAATATTTAAAAGGCATCTGGATGGGTACATGAATAAGAAGGGTTTAGAGGGATACGGGCCAAATGCCTGCAAATGGGACTAGATTAGTATAGAATGTCTGGATGGCATGGACAAGTTGGACCGAAGGGGCTGTTTCTATGTAGTATATCTCTATGACTATGTGACTAGGTGTGTGCATTCAAATACTGTAAGAAAGTATAGTGTGTAACTAAAAGAAGTGGTTGAGAATTTGGAGATGGTAGGAACTGCAGATGCTGGAGAAGCTGAGATAACAAGATGTAGAGCTGGATGAACACAGCAGGCCAAACAGCACCAGAGGAGCAGGAAAGCTGACGTTTCAGGGCTAGACCCATTTCTGAAGAAGGGCCTAGGCCAACAACATCAGCTTTCCTGCTCTTCTGATGCTGCTTGGCCTGCTGTGTTCATCCAGCTGTCCACCTTTTTATGTCTGGTTGAGAATATAAATTATTTTCAGGAGAAGTTAGATAAGCACATGACAGGGAATGGGGTAGGAGATCTACTGATAGGATTGGATGAAGTAGGATTGGAAGGCAGCATGTATGGACTAAAATCACTTGCATAATCCAGAGAGGCGAACTGGCCTGTGAATTCCATGTAAGGGTGAATTTGAAGTTCAAATAATATAATGCAAGAGGATAGGAATCATATTTGAGTCCTCCACAAGGAGATAGGTCCATGTCCTTAGTGGAACCTTTTCAAACAAAATTTCCTCAAGATCTTCTTACAAATTGTGATATAAATCTTCTGATTAGATCTTGAATTGTGTTTTTTTTGTTTCTTTCCTCCATTGCACATTCCTATATATAATGTCATTCCTTCATGTAAAACAAAACTTGCATTTATATAGCGCCTGTTGTGACTTCAAGATGTCCGCAAGCACTTTATAGACAACTAAATACCGTTTGACGTATGGCTCCTGTTTCAATAGAAGAAAGTAATAGCATATAACACTTTAGGTAAATAATTCTCCTCAACGTTATTATCCATTTCTTATTATAAGAATTCCAAAAAATTTGTAAAACTTGTGAAAAGTTCCAACGAAGTTGGACCTTATTTCCGTCAATATCACTGTGCCTATGTTAGTGGAATGAAATGACATAAATAAAGCTTTAAATTGTGGACCTTTTGCATTACTTTCTTTTCCCTACAAACTTGAATAACAGTGCAACATAAATGCACGTTATTTTACTGTGGTCGCAGTACATCTTCTGAAAGGAACAGAAAGTAATTCATTTGACCTGTATCTCAAAGGGGACATGTAATGTTCTCAGTGATTTATAATCAGCAGCTTCAATACAGTGTGGAGCTGAAGGAACACAGCAGGTCAGGCAGCATCAGAAAAGCAGGGACCCTTTATCAGTGTAGATAACAGTTGTCACAGTTTGGTCCAAATTGGTATGGTCAGAATGTTGTTTAGAGTCCTTGGGGTGTGAGCTGGCTGTGTAGGCAGGTACTGAGAAAGGAGGATGTGGCTGTAGGAATGGGTTTGTTTCAACATGTGGTTGAAGAGCTACAGGGCAGAGGATATCACCAGAGGGTTGCAATGGCAGACAGATCCACTGATGTCTTTCCAAAGGGAAGAGGACACCTTCTTCAAAGTGAACGTCCTTTGAAGAGGCTTTGCAATAGGGTTTTACATCACTCAGAGATAGCAAGAACTGCAGATGCTGGGTCAGAGTCAGTACAGTGTGGAGCTGGAGGAGCACGGCAAGCTGTGCAGCATCAGAGGAGCATGGGGGTTGAACATTTTGAGTCGGGACCCGAAACGTTGACTGTCCTGCTCATCTGATGCTGCCTGACCTGCTGTGTTCCTCCACCTCCGCACTGTACTGACTCTGATCCAGCATCTGCAGTTCTTGCTATCTCCATATAAACAGCATCTTGCTGGATTTGCCTGTTTGGAGGAATGGCCCAGGCCAAAAGTCAACCTGTGCCAGCACTCTCACTTCCAAAAAGGAAACTGACTTGAGTCCCATGTCTTTAAACTGAGTACACATAGCTGGTACTTCATAGCATTAGTGAAGGAATGCTTCACTGTCAGCGATACCGCCTTTTAGATAAGATATCAAATGTAGGACTCTTCCACTTGTTTTATCAACCCACAATCTAGAAGGACAAGGACAGTAGATACATAAGAACGCCACCGGCTGTAAGTTCCCCTCCATCAAGGTAGCAGGCTTGAGGGGCCAAATGTCCCACTCCTGTTCCTATTACTTATGGACTTCCTAATGACATGTGGGTGAACCTACACCACATGGACTACAGTGGTCCAAGAAGCCACTTATCACCAACATCTCAAGGGCAACTAGGGATAAGCAATAATTGCTGGACCAGCCAGTGACACCCATGTCCTGTGAGTGAATAAAAAATGTAAAATATCCCATGGCACTATTTTGAAAAAAAGCCAGGAGGTCTTTTTTTACCCCACGTGCTGGTTAATATTTATTTCTGGATCTGTTGACCGGAGAAACAGTTTGGGCAATATCTAAGTGCCGCTTGCTGCACTCAGACCTGGCTGCCTCATCTCCCATGTTGCAAACCAAAGTGTATGTGTGCATGGTGGTAGTGTTAAAGTACTGGTAATCCAGAGATCTGGGCTCTGAGTTCTACTCTCACTACTCTCGGACTTCAAACTCAGTTCTTTGTATAAACCTTGAGTGAAAAAGCTGGCTCTCAGTGACCATGAAATTGCTTTATTGTAAAAACCTATCTCGATGTCTAATGTCCTTCTGGCTTGGATGTGGCTTCATATTTACATCGATAGAGTTGACCCTTATTAGCCCTCTGAATTGAAAATAAACAAACTTCTTAGTTGTATAAAGGAGAGGAATAAATGGTGATCTTTCTAGTAATGTCTGGTGATGCATTTGGTCAATTATAAGGAAGATCTCCAATTATTTTTAATTGACTGAAGAGCACTTTGCAACTCAAGGTAAAACTAGAAGATTGCAAATGCTGAATATCTGAAACAGTAACAGAAAGTGTTGGAGAGGTCCTGCGGGTCAAGCAGCATTAACAGAGAGAGAAACAGAGTTAACGTTTTGAGTCAATTTGTTTAAAACTAAAGAGAGATGGAAATATGATGTATTTTATACTGTTGCAATGTTGGGTGGAATGAGAATTCAAAGGATAGTTGGAATGTTGACCTTTATTTCAAAGGGAATGGAGTATAAAAATAGCGAGATCTTGCTAAAACTAAATAAGGCATTGGTCAGACTACGGCTAGAAAACTGTGAACAGTTTTGGGCCCCTTTAATAAGGCAAGATATATTGGCTTCGGAGGCAGTCTGCATTTAGTTCACTGGACTGATCCTGGGTATGGAAGGAGACAGTAAGGACTTCAGATGCTGGAAACCAGAGTCCATAGATGTGAAGCTGGAAAAGCACAGCAGGTCAGATAGCGTCCGACGGGCAGGAAAGTTTATGTTTTGGGCCAAAACCCTTCATCAGGATGGGGCAGGGGTTGGAGAGCCCAGAAGTAAATGGGGGGTGGGGGTGTTGCTGAGGCTGGGGGAAGGGTAGGAGAGATGATGAAAGGTGGATGCAGGTAGGGGGTTATTGTGATTGGTCAGTGGGAAGGGTGGAGCGGATGGGTGAATAGGAAGATGGACAGGTTAGGTCAGGTCAGGGAGCTGAGGATGAGGTGGAGGGCTGGACATGGCATAAGAATAGGGGTGGATGGATTTTGAAACGGGTGGCCAATATTGAGGCCATTGGGCTGTAAGCCCCCAAGGAGAAAGATCAGGTTTTGTTCCTTCAGTTTACATTTGGCCTCACTCTGACAGTGGAGGAGGCCAAAGATGGACATGTCGTCAGGGGAGTGGGAGGGGCAATTAAAATGGATGGCAGCCAGAAGGTTGGGTTTGATGGTGTGTGCAGAGTGCAGATGTTCCGTGAACCAGTCTCCAAGTCTGCATTTGGTCTCTCCGATGTAGAGGAGACCATATCAGGAGCAACAAATGCAATAGATCAGGGTGGGTGAAGTGTAGGTGAGTCTCTACCGGATCTGGAAGGATTGTTTGGGGCCTTGCACAGAGATGAAAGGGAAGGTGTTGCATATTTTGCAGTTGCAGGGAAAGGTACCGGGTGTGGTGGAGGAATTGGTGGGGAGTCGAGAACCAATGAGGAAGTCGCGGAATGAACGGTCCCTGTGGAAAGTGGACAGAGGTGGAGAAAAAAAAAATTGGCGCTGGGTTCTGATGGCAGGTTGTGGAAATGTCAGAGGATGATGCGTTGGATTTGGAGGTTGGTGGGGTGGTATGTGAATATGGAACAATTGTTTTAGGAAGAAAGTTTGAGTAGGATGGGCCTATAATCTTGAAATTTATAAAATTGAGGCAAACGTATTGAAAGATGCAAGATTTTGAGGGAACATAACAATATAAACACAGAAAGGTTGCTTCCCCGATGGCAGAGTCTAGGACCAGAGCATATAATCTGAAGCTGTGAAAGGTGTGATGAGAGTGCAATATCACATATCGCAACAGCACCCTGGAGCCAATAACATGGGTAACACCACTGGAGATATGCTCTGAGCACTAAGTAAGATGTGAACGCCAACGAGGTACTTGTAATGAACACAAGCTATATAGATATGGCTTATTTTGTGCAATGTAACTGCTTTGTGGAAGCATAGAATGACAGACTTAAGTAAAGGCTTTACCATTTTAATTCTATCTATACAAATGTAAGCTTGGAAGACAGGGTATGGTGCTTGATGATAGGGCTGAAGAAGTGAATTCAAATAGGGAAATGTTTTAATGATGCCAACACAGCTCAGACGAAAAAGCATGAGAGAGTATTGCTGTTGTCAGCTTGTATTGTAATGTTTGCATTCTGCACATGTGGTGAAGGTCATAGTTATTTGCCTGGGCATTATGACGATGACAGCCAAAGTGGCAAGGCCCAGTCCTTGACTTGACATGAGCGGGAACTCTGGGTCCTTCTCCTTCTGTCACTCATTGTTCTACAGCTGTCTGTGCCATATGCTGTGTGCGGGATTAGAGGAAGGGCGAGGCGTAAACTGAAGTTTGATCAGGCAGACATAAATTAAGGGGTGAAAGCTGTCAACCAAGTGCTTCTTAGCACTGGTGATAATTGCACAGCCAGAAGTATGCAGCAACTGTGGAATGAGGAAGGAGTGCTTAACTCGCTAGCAAATGCTTGTCAGGAGCTGCCTATTGGAATGCAGCAAGCGTTGAGCTGAAGACATATCCCCGTTTGCATTCTGTTGCAATTTAAACCCTTTAACAAATGAACAAGGAGAGATAAGGAAACACGTCAGGATCAGTGGCGTGCTGTGATAGATAACGCAGAAAGTTAGCTTGATGAATGACAAAGTCAGCAGAGGGATAAGGTCAGTCTTACAATCTACATCGATTGTGGTGCATTGCTAGCACTGACTTATCCAGTTCTGACAATCACGGTATATTTTCGACGGAAACGCAAGATTGACTTGCCATATATTTACATGGTGTATCTTTACTGTACAAGCGTCTGAAATACACGAAGGTACAAGCTGTGCCAAGAGAGTGGGATTAGTTTCAGCAGTTCTCCATTTAATAGCCAGCAGCAACATGTTATGTGAATTATGGAGTCAGGCCAACAACACTTGGGGTGCTGGCCACTGAGAATATACAAGGTCCTCTACATTTCCTGTGTGGTTCTCCCTATTTCACTAAAGCACAAAGCTGGGCCAGAATTCCATGCCCTTTTCCAGGGTGATTTTGGTGGCAGAGAGAGTTGAATATGACTGGGGCAGGGGGCCGGGGGTGGACTCTATCACCTTCTTGCCTCAGCACTGGATCCCGCCTGCCCAATTAATGCCCACTTAAAGATTCTCCCGCTTGTGCCTCTGGTACTTGACTCTCTACAGGCAATGGGCTGGTGGGGTACTTGCTCATGATTGTTCTTGGAGTCCGAGAAGGGCCTAATATGGAAACGGTACAGCACAGGATCATGCCCTTCTGCCCACCATGTCTGTGCCGATAACGATGCCATTCTAAACTAATCCCATCTGCCTACACATGGCCCACATCCCTCTATTCCCTGCCAGTTCATGGATCAGTCTAAATGTTAGGCGTTGCTATCACTTCTGCTTCTACCATCTCCACTGGCAGTGCATTCCAGGTGCCTATCACCCTCCAGAAACCTTTCCTTGCACATCTCCTTTAAACTAACCCCAACTTCCAATAAGCGCCTAGTATTTGACATTTCCACCCCGAGGGAGAAAAAATCTCCAACTGTCCACCCAGTCCATGTCGCTCATAATTTTAAATACTTATATCAGGTCGCTCCCATTCAGCTTCCAACGCTGTGACCAAACAGAGACGTAGAGACACACCATTCAGAAACAAACACTTCAGTCCAACCAGTCCATGCTGACCAAAATCCAAAGGAAACGGATGTTGGAATGTGGAGAAGTGCAATCCAAAAAGAAGCTAGAAAGTAAGCAGGGGCTGTGAAAGGATATTGGCAAAAAGCATCAAGGCAAAACATCAGGAGACTTTTCTTCAATATATCTCTGATCAGGAAGGAGATACTCAACAAGAGCCACAGCTCCTATCCTTTTTCTGATCCCAATTGCCCTTCCCCCCTCTTTCCACAGGCACATTCCTCTAATGACATAGCTCCCTCATCAACCCTAGAACTCAACAGGGTGCATTACCTGGCATGGCCACCAGGAGTGGTGGCGCTGGCTACAATCACATCTTCTAGCTTCCCCTTGCTACATCACAGTAGTGTACCATCAGCACACAGGCAGCAACAGTTCAAAAGGCAACTCACCACCACCTTCTCAAGGGCAAATAGAGAAGGGCATTGAATATATACCAGCCTTCCCTGAGATGCCTGGATCCCATGAGTGAATAAATACAAGTTGCAACTCTCCAGCCGAGATCAGGCTATTCAACAAAGACCTAGATTTGAACAAGTGAGCTTGCAGTCAAAAGAAAAATAAAGGCTTGCGTTTATGTGTTGTATTCTTGCAGACTGTCCCAAAACACATATAATTACTGACATGCAGCCAATTTACACTCAATGCACTCTTACAAACAGAACTGCAACAAGTCCACAATGACCTAATTCACAGATTTGTTCTGAAAAAGTGTCAACCAGACTCAAGACATTAACTCTGTTTCTCTCTCCAAAGAAGCTGCCAGACCTGCTGCGAGTTTCTCCAGCATTCTCTGTGTTTGCTTCAGTCATATTGGCTAATGGAAAATAATAACAAATGTATTGGGGAGAACTTGTCCAAAACGAGGCTTTGCTATCCTTCCACAGGAAAGGACTCTGTTTACATTTCTTGCAAGAAGAGGGTTCCCAGCAGTACAGCCTAAATTCTGTGCTCAAGTTTCCAGAGTGGAACTTCAACCCGCTGCCTTCGGTGAGAGTATACCTCATTGAGACACAGCTGATGTTAATGCAAAATCACACAATAATGGAAGTCTGCAAGGGTTCTTGTGGTAATGTCCCTATCTCTGAGCCAGGAAGCTTAGGTTGAAGTCCTGCTTGATCTAGAGGTGTATGACGACATCTCTGAATAGGTTGATTAGAAAGTATCTGTATCTAGATCCTGGAGTTCCTATAGTGTGGTGGTAGTGTGCCTACCTGTGAGACAGAGGGCTTGAGTTCAAGTCTTACCTACCTCCAGAGATATATAATAACATCTCTGATCAGGTTGGTTACAGAAAATGTATGTGCTGGAAATCTGAAATGAAGTCATAAGATGCTGGGAATGCTCAACGGGTCAGGCAGCAGCTGTGGAGAGAGATGCAAAGTTGACATTTCAACTAAATGACCTTTTGGCAGAAAGATTTTGCATCATTTCTGTTTTTATTACAGCTGAAACAAACATGAATAGTTACATTAACAGCCACATTTTTTTGGAAAGTGAAAAATTAAATGTTAAATCAAAGCAAATGCAAATTTTCTAACTAGGGATCATATTTATGAGGGTGAAGACTGAACTAAGTAAGTAAGGTGTGATGTATAATCACATTTATTTAGTGTTCGGGGAGGATCTTTAGTGACTCAGAGTCATTTCTGATTCATTTATTCCTAGTAATAGAGAGAAAAAAAAACATCAGGGTTCCATATAATGAGATAAGTGGAGATAACATTAGGGAGATGGTGGAAGCAGTTAGCGTTTATTTAGTGAGGTTATTTTCAGAAAACAATACTCTGAGACAAGTATATGAGTAATTTGAGACATGGCATATGGCAATGGGAGGCAGTTCTTGGGAAGAACAGGTTAATTTAAGCCCATGGTGTACACAGCTCTTCACCACTGGGAGGGTTTCCTCACCTTGTGTCTGGGTCTGTTGGAGATTAATTGATGGAGATTGATTGCCATGAGTAGTCAAGAACTCCATTATCATCATATCATACGCTCATAACGATGTTAGAAATTGAAGTACACTGGACTTTGCTCTTTTGCCAAATAATTACTATGTTTATATCAAGCATTTCTTCAGAAATGAATGCTACCCTGCAAATTATTGGTTCAGTGGAAGAATGATGCTTGGGAGTTGAGCAAACTGGGAAATATTTACATGAAACTGTACATGTTGTGAGCGACACCATGTGATGGAGGGATCAGTATTAGCTGTTGCACAGGGGGAGGGCAGCCCAACATAATTTCTGTGATTGAGCACTCAGTTTTGAGTCTTAACAATAAAGGGCCAGATACAGGGTCCTATCACAGTCACTGCTTCATGCGCAGTGAGTTACCTCAGAGGAACAGAGCTTCACTGTTCAGTTGGTGCGTGGTGAAACCCCAATGGGATACTGGGCTAAGCAGCGCTGGATGTGTGGAACAAAGTTTTCAAGCACACCATGAGATCTCTTTGTTCATTTTCTGACAGGGTCATGGTATGTTAGCATTCATGAGCAGGTAGATTGCCCTTTGGTACAAGTTGCACCCATTTAAATTATATGTTTAAATTCTTGGGATACTGATGAAATGTGTGATATTTTGCCAGAAATATTAAATCCGGAAACCTCCAGTTTTGACAACTGAAAGCTGGTGAATTTCCCAGAAGTGCTGTTGGGGTCATCAGAGTGAAGGAGTGGTTGGGGAGATCATTTATTCTTTTCTGAATTATTTGAGTCCGGTGATTTGAACTAATATTCATTTTTAATCACCGTTCTCACCTCGTTAATTTATCCTTGCTATTGTGTGAGAGTCCGACCAGAAGCTTCAGTTATTTCACAATTGCTACATCTTCAGCTGGGACACTGAATAAATTTAAGGATCAGATGGACAGATTTTTAATTAGTAGTGGGTTAAAGGGTATGGAGAGTGAGCAGGAAAATGGAGCTGGGCTGAGATGAGATCAGTCATGTTCATATTAAGTGGCAGAGCAGGCTTGAGGGCCTGAACTACCTATTCCTGCTTCTAGTTCTAACATCTGATGGTTTCTCTCTCATGTTGGCAAAGAAATAACTTAATCTTGTTTTACAAACATATATCATCTGTGACTGATTATCTAACTCGTGTGTATGTTTGAAATTCTAGTCACCATAATGGAGTCCAGTAATCTGCAACTCAATAACACTCTTCTCATAATTTGCAAAATTCCAGCCTGGCACAGTAACAAGGGAGTGCTACATTGTCAGAGGGGGTAGGATAGCCCAGCTGACTGCGTGGGTGGTTTGCAATGCAGAGAGATACCAACACTGTGGGTTTAGTGGTAAGATAATGAAGTCCGGCGCTGTACGAACACAGCAGGCCAAGCAGCATCTTAGGAGCACAAAAGCTGACGTTTTGGGCTGAGACCCTTCATCCCTTTTCTGATGAAGGGTCTAGGCCCGAAACGTCAGCTTTTGTGCTCCTAAGATGCTGCTTGGACTGCTGTGTTCATCCAGCTCCACACTTTGTTATCTCGGATTCTCCAGCATCCGCAGTTCCCATTATCTCTGATCACTGTGGGTTTAATTTCCATTCTGGCTGAGGTTACCATGACGACCTTAGCTTGTCAACCTCACCTTTTGCCTGAAGCATGGTGATTTTTTTTAATTTCAAAAATATACCTTAGGCATTAAAAAAAACTTTATATATATTCATAGCCACAAATGCAGTTCAGCTCCCTGCAGAAGCATATCAAGAAAACAAACAAACATTGCAGTTTGACTCATCCAAACAAACCAAAGGCATCTCTTACTGAAACCAAACTATATTTACATGCTTCTGTGGCACAAGGAGGGTCCGATAACTGAACTGACCCCAAATTAACCTTGGCAGAAAGACCTCAGATGGTAGTCCTCCTCTACTGAGCTTTCGCAGCAGCTGCCCCAAGATTTAGTGCATTCCTCAGTTCGTAGTCCTGGATCTTGGAAAGTGCCAGCTTGTGGCACTCAGTTGAAGTCAACTCCTTGTTCTAGAAGACCAACAAGTTTAGGGCAGACCAAAGAACATCGTTCACCGAGTTGATGTGCCTCCAGGCACCATCAGTATTTATATTGCTGTGTGTCCTGGGGAGCAGACTGTAGAGCACAGAGTCCTGCATCACAGAGCTGCTCAGGACAAACCTTGATAAAAAAAACACCGTATCTTTCTCCTTGGCAAAGGCACATTCCAGAGAAGATGTGTGACAGTCTCAAGCCACCATCACATCTCACTACCCCCTCACCCCTCCCACACACAGGCACACACACACACACACACACACTCTCTCTCTCTCTGACAGACAGACAGACACACACGCACAGACAGACACACACACACACACTCTTTCTCCCTCTAACACATACACACACACACACACACACACACACACACACACACACACACACACTCTCTCTAACATAGATACAAAACACAGACACACACCCACACACACACCCACACACCCACACACACATACACACACTCTCCCCCTCTCTAATGCACACACAAAACACACATACACACACACTCTCTCTCTCTAACAGACACATACAGACACACACACACATACACACACACACACACACACACACACACACACACACACACACTCACACATGCAGCTATTTAATTAGTTTCTGAAGAAGGGCCCCATCCTGAAACGTCAGCTTTCCTGCTCCTCTGATGCTGCCTGGCCTTCTGTGTTTCTTCAGCTCCACACTATGTTATCTCAAACTCCAGCATCAGCAGTTCTTACTATCTCCAGGTTATTTAATTGTTGATTGTGGAAGCTTAACTGTGCGAAATGCTATTCACACTGCAAAACCAACTGCACATCAAAACTTGGATGCAAAATGGTTTAGAACATCTTGCCAAAAGTGCTGTATAAATGCAACTTTCTTTTCATTGATATACACAAGTTGGAAATATTTTAAATATTCAATCATAGATCTGCAGCTATACTAAAAAAAACAGAAATTTTCAGAGGATAACCAAAGGTGAGTTTCTCCATTTCCTGAGTGGAATTTTTTTTTATAAATCGCTGAGCAGAGGAAATCTTGCCCCGACATTATCAATGGCAGTCAGCGAAGGTAAAGGAACTATACAGGCTGACTGCCAGTTTAATAATTCAGCAACTTTTCAAATTGTTATCTTTATCCTTTATTTTCTACATCTGATGCTATGTAATATTTGTCAAAAAAAATAACATTCTGGTGCAGTGTTGTTCACTAACTGGGGAACTGAGCCATGAAGTGAGGAAAATGATAACTACTCAAAAGTAAACTAAACTTATATTGTTATGAACTGCAAGAAATCTGCTGCTGCTGTGGTTCAGGGTGCATTTTACACTCCAAAGTCATGTCAAAGACATGCAATTGCATTACCATTATAAAATTGCCCTGTGGTTCGCTGTTCAAGGGACACATAGTTGTATTGTGTAAGGAGGGAGGCAGTATTGTAGTGCTAATGTCACTGGACTAGTAATTTGTGGATCTCTGGTTAATACTGTGGGAATGTGGGTTCAAATCCCGTCATGACAGATGGTAAAATCTGGAATAAAGATTGGGTCTGTTGGTGTAACTATTGTCAACAATTGCTAAATTCCCATTTGGTTGACTCATACACTTTCGGGAAGGAAATCTGCCATCTTTACCTGGGCTGGCCTACACATGAGTCTTATTTGCCCCTCGGAACAATTAGAAATGGGTAATAAATGCTGGCATGATTGGTGATGTCCAGATCCTGGGGATGAATAAATAAAGCAGCTTTCTGGAGATATTTGCATGCAACACAGCTTGGTCTTCAGCAGCTCACCACCACCTTCTCAAGGGCAACTAGGAATGGGCAAGAAATGCTGTGCCAGTCAGAAATGCCCACATCCCACAAAAAAAAAGAATTTTTAAAAAGTACAGCATCTTTGACATAAAAAAGGCAGCAAAAATGTTTACTTCAGATTGAATATGAAGTAAATAAATCATGGGCAACAATAAATCCTTAAATTTTTTTTCCCACAAGTTATAAATCTGTAGCTTTCCTATCCCTCAGATATAAGAATGACTTGCATTTATATTGTGCTTTTCACCACTGCATGGAATCTGGAGGCCCTGACAGCTAATGAAGTATTTTTGAAGTATAGTCATCATTGTAATGTTGGAAAAACCAAGCTAATGTGTGCACACTGTAAACTCCCACAAACAGCAGTACAGTAATTTCAGATAATCTGTTTTTCTGATTTTAATCAAGGAATAAATAGTGCCCTGGTCACATCTTATCTACTTTTCTTTTTGCCTCATCGTTCATGGGACATGGACATTGCTGACAAGCATTGGTTGCCCGTCCCTAGCTGCTCTTGAGAAGATGGGGTGAGCTGTTTCCTTGAACCATCGCAGTTCATGTGCTGTAGGTTGACCCACAATGTCATTTGGGAGGGAATTTTACAATGCCCTGGGATCTCATGCATCCTTCTCGGTAGGCAGATGGTAGACTCGTCTGAAAAACAGGACCTCTGACTGTCCAGAACCTTCTCAGTGCTGCCCTGGAGTGCCCCTAGGGTGGAGCTGAAACACAGAGCCCTCGTGATTTAGGGTGAGAGGGTGCTATTCACTTAGACACAGCTGATGCTTCAAGACAGTTGGAATGAGAGAGCTGTATCTTGAACAATTACCATGAAGAATCATATTGGACTTGAAATGTGATGGTTCTTTGGGCTAAAGGGATGAAATAGTGTGAGGAAGCAGTAGAAACAAGATACTAAGTTGGATGATTAGGTATAGAGGCATACAGCACTGAAACAGACTTTTCAGCCCAATTTGTCCATTCTGACCAGGTTTCCCAAATTAATCTAATTCCATTTATCTGCATTTGGCTCATATCCCTCTCATGTACATGTTGAAATGCCTTTTGAATATTGTCACAGTACCTGCAACTTCCACATATAAATGAGTGAAAACATTGCCCTTCGGGTCCCTTTTAAATCTTTCTCTTCTCACCTTAAAACTATGCCTCCTAGTTTTTAACTCCCCTACCCAAGGGAAAAGACCTTGGCTATTCACCTTATCCATGTCCCTCATGATTTTACAAACCTCTATAGCAATGCTGGAATACAGCGTGGGTAAGTGTGAGGTCATGCACTTTGGTAGGAAGGATAGAACCATAGACTATTTTCTAAAGCGGGGGGAGGCGGAGTTCAAAATCTGAAGTTCAGAGGGACTTGGGAGTCCTAGTCCAGGATTCTCTTAAGGTTAATTTGCAGGTTGAGTCAGTATTTGGGAAGGCAAACACAATGATGGCATTTATTTTGAGAGGACTAGAATATAAAAGCAGGGATATACGTCTGAGGCTTTTTAAAGCTCTGGTCAGACCACATTTATAGTTTTGTAAGCAATTTTGGGCCTCACACCTCAGGAAGGATATACTGGCCTATTTAAGAGAGAGATAGATAAGCTCTTGATTGTCAATGGAATCAAGGATTACAGGGGGAAATTAAGAGAATTGGGGTTGGGAAACTTATCAACAATGAGTGAATGACACAGCAGACTCGATGGGTCGAATGGCCTAATTTCTGCTCCTATATCTTATGATCTTATGGTTTTATAAGGTTACCCTTCAACCTTTTACCCTCCAATGAAAAAAGTCCCAGGCAATCCAGCCTCTATCCCTGATCACACTGAATATTGAAGCAAGCTCAAATGGCTGAATATCCTAGCCCTGTTCCAATTTTCTATGTTTTTTATGCTAACTCAGTTCATTTCTCCTCAGATGCTGCAAGAATTGTTGAGTTTCTCCAGCACATTGTTTTTATTTCAGATCTCTACCATTGGCTGTCTATAGACATAAAAACAGAAATTGCTGGAAAAGCTCAGCAGATGTGGCAGCATCTGTGGAGAGAAATCAGAGTTAACATTTTGGGTCAAGTGGCCCTTCCTCAAAACACCTGCCCATTGAGATTGAGCGTCAATAGGAGAGAAAAAAAAATTCTCCTAGGTCCACCATTCTCACCTCAAAATAACAGAAAATGTCGAAAGAAATTCTTGTTCCTGAAACTTTCCTTTTTGCGGTTGGCGCAATAGAAACCAATTTCCCCTCACTCAAAGAAGCCATAATCCAAATCAAAGGAACTTTGATGATTTGAGCTTTAGCTTTGCTGATATGGGAGCAGGATACATCAGAAGCGAATGAAAGTGTACAATTTGTGGCCGGACCCATTTGTGAAAAAGACAGAAATCCTTTCAGCTAGCCTTGGCTTTGCCTGCTCAAATGGCCAGGAAAGTACAAGTCAATGGTTACAGTAGACTGCTTTAATTTCTTGAAAGGTTCCATGATAAAAGGCCGGCTGGAGATTGCTGGCAGGAATTAGGAGGAAGGGATTTTGTGTCACCCAGAAAGCTTTAAATTACATAGGATTAACAGAAATAGGCCATTTGGGTCCACTGTTCTATTCATGCCCCACTCCAGCCTCTGCCCAACCCTCTATGCTGAAGTTGAAGAGGGAGAGAGAAGCAGAGATGAAAAGGGTATTGAGGAAAGAATTACAGAATTCTGGACATTTCAGAGCACAGATCATTTGTGCTGCCTCCTCCAAGAGCTATAGACAATATATAATGGTAAAATTAAATGTTCGAATTTGCTTCCCACTGTAATTGATGGAGCCAAGATCTTGTTACTGTGCAGGTCTACAGTATAAAACACAATTTTCAGTTGAAGTATGTCTATGCTGCAAATTCCCTTGTCAGTTTGACTAATTTCTTTAAGTCTTATCTCTCTTAATATTCTTCTCAACTCATATAAGATAGGGGGGAGTAAAATTAATGTACTGAAAAAGTACCTGTATGTCATGATGTATGGATTTCTGTAGCTGTAGATGCTGTCAGTCCTTTGGCTTCAAGATAAGTTAAGAGCAATTCTTTTCATTTGACTTTTCATCTATTATCATGAAAGTGACTGTTAAGTATATCAAATACATGAAAGAGGGGCTTTATTAACCAAATTAAAGAAGTCCTCTTTACTTTCTGCCAACATAACTGTATTAATCATTTATTCACTTCAAAGTTCCACTCTTTTCACTTCTTTTACTTAAAAGTGAAATCTGGAGATGCTGGTGGCTTGATAGAGCCCTTTGTCTAACTGCCATATATTTTTACTGTGAGATACTGTAGCCTCATTTACCCTCTTCCATTCTCCCCTCTGAGGACATTGTCTTCTTTCTAGGTCACTGTTCTGTGTGCACTTTGGCCAACCAAGTATTCTTCACTTTCGGTTTTTATTTAGGTATTCTTCACTGGTGGGAGTTGCAAGAGACTGTTCCTCTTCATTGGCAAACTTAGCCCAGACCTTGCACTCAACTCCCTTACACTTTCCAACAGGCTATTCAGCTCCCTTGAGTTTCTTTGACAATTCAGTTAGATTGTGGGTGACCTACACTTTGTTTCTTACTTAATCCCATTTTGCTCATTATCCCCTGAATTGCTGCCACGTACTGTAGCATGAGATGAGTTGCCCTTGCACAGAACCAGTACAGACACAGTGGGCCAAATAGCCTCCTTCTGTGCTATAACCATTCCACATTTCTGTAATTCACCCTTGCTCTTCATTCTCCACTACAGGATATCCTTTCCCTTATCTAACCAAGTATCTCTTTAACAGATAAAGCTCTTCAATGGCTTTCCTCCCTGCCAGGTTTGGATCAGATCAAATGTTTGTGATACCTGTTTAAAATGTGATCCTTGGGGAGTTGTTTAGCTCAGTTGGCTGGATGAATGGTTTGTGACGTGTAATGATGCCAACAGCACAGTACTGGCTGAGGTTACCATGAAAAACCTGACTCCTCAACCTCACTGCCTGCCTGAGGAGTGGTCACCCACATGTTAAATTCACCCAGTCACCTCTCTCTAGTCAGGGAGTGGAATGATGGCAATGATTTGTTTTTTTTGTATTCTTTCTTGAAAGAGGTGGCTCAGTGGTTAGCACTGCTGCCTCACAGAGCCAGGAGATCAGGTTTGACTCCACTCTCGGGCGACTGTCTGTGTGGAGTTTGTACATTCTCTCCATGTCTGCGTGGGTCTCCCCCGGGTGCTCGGTTTCCTCCCACAATCCAAAGGAGTGCAGGTTAAAAGGATTGGCCATCCTGAATTACCCACAGTGTTTCGTGATGCATAGATTAGGTGAGTTATAGGGGGATGGGTCTGGGTGGGATGCTCCAAGTTTTGGTGTGGACTTGTTGGGCCAAAGGGCCCGTTTACACACTGTAGGGATTTGATGATTCTGTGATTATAGGCCAAAGCATAGTTAAGAGTTAACCACATTGCCAACGAGGCACATGTAGGTCAGACCAGACAACGATGGCATTTTCTTCCCTATTAGTGAGCCAGATTGGTTTTTCCTGACAATCGATAATGGTTTACTCTTAATTTCAGGTTGAGAATTCAGACTCTATGATCACCTGAAACAGGATTTGAACCCAGATCCCCAAAACTTTACCTGGATCTCTGAAACAATAGAGATAATCCCACTGGGCTATTACTTCCCATCCTAGCTCCTACCACTATACCACTACTACTCCGATAAATGTAACACATTCTTTTAATCTTTTATAAGTATGGTAATCTATTCCTTTCAAGAGGGTTGGCTCTACCCTTGAGAAATTTGCGCAGGAGAATCATTTGGAGGTTTTGAGTTTGGGAAGATCAACTGTTTATTTCTAGTGTTGTGCGGAATTGAAGATGAGCAATGTTTTTAAAAACATCCACAGGATGTGCGTGTCAATAGCCAAGCCATTATTTATTGTCTATCCCTAATTCTGCTTGAGGTGGTGGTGTGTTGCCACATTGAATACAGATGAGTGATTTACTCAACCTTTTCGGAGACTGCCAAATGCGCTGCTGCAGGTTCTGAGTCACTTGTTGGCCAGACCAGGTAAGGACATCGGTAACTATATTCAAGGCTGGGATAGACAGATTTTTAAGCATGAAAGGAAACAAGAGGAAAGGCAGGAAAATGGAGACTTAATGGGCTGAATGGCCTACTTCTGCTCCTGCAGCTTATGGTTATATGTGCCACTCAGGAATGGCCTGCTCTCCAACCCGTTACAATTTCCTAGCAGTCAAGTTGTTGGTCAGAAGGGGAACCTGTATCATGACACATTGTAAGATGAATGCCTGCCAACACAGTGACGTTAGGAAGAAACATGTGACCCGTTGTTAATAGCATCGATGCACTTTGCATCATTACAAATGGGATTATCTGCTTCTGCTAACTTCTGCTCAAGTGTATACTTCCCCCATGGAAACATGAATGGGCCACTCAGCCCCTAAGCCTGCTGCACCATTCATTCTGTTTATGGCTCTTCCTTCAACTCAGTACTTTGTTACCCTTTTCACACCATGACCTTTGATCCCTTTTGCCCTGAGAACCACATCTAACTCCTTCTTGGAATCATTCAGTGTTTTGGCCTCAGTCACATACTGCAACAATTAATTCCACAGATTCGACACTGCCAAAGTGAAGACATTTCTTCTTATCTTCGTGCTGAATGGCCTATCCCATATCCTTGGACTGTGACCCCTGGTTCTGAAGAACCTAGCTATTGGGAGTATCCTTCCTGCGTATTAGTTATCAGTCCTGTTAGGGTTTTATACGTTTCTAGGAAATCTCCACTCATTCTTATAAACTGCAGTCAATATAATCATACACAATCATAGAATCCCAACAGCATAGGGAACAGGCCATTGAATCCACACTGCCCTTCTGAAGAGCATCCCATCCAGACCTAGACCCACACCTCATCCCCTATCCCCTATCCTATCCTGTCCCATTCCTGTATTTTCCACCTTAGACACTGTGAGCAATTTAGCATGGCCATTCTACCTAACCTAGACATCACTGGACTGTGGGAGGAAACCAGAGCACCCAGAGGAAACCCACGCAGACACGGGGAGAATGTGCAAACTCCACACAGACTGTCACCGAATACAGGTCCCTGGCACTGTCAGGCAACAGTGCTAACCACTGAGCCACCGTTCCACCCTATAGTCCCAACCCATCCAGTCTCACTTCATACGTCAGTCCTGCCATCCCAAGAACTGGTCTGGTAAACCTCTGGTGCACTACCTCCAAGCCAGATCATCCTTTGGAGGACAAATTTGATCCATTCCTTATTTTAGAAACACAGCAACCTTGGAAATGTAAGGCTTGCATCCATAATGGGCTCTGTGTGATTTATTTATAGAATGAACTTTTTGATCTTGGTAAAATGCAAATCTTAAAACCATTAGTTCTAGGGACATAGGAAATAGAAGTGGAAGTAGGCCATTCAGCCCTTTGAGCCTGCCCTGCCATTCAACAGGAATGTAGCTGATCTTCTATCTCTTTGCTATTTTTCCACACTATTCCCCTATCCTTTGATATCTTTAATCTCCAGACTTTAACTCTATTTGGGTCTGAATTGCATTTAGAAATTGGGCTTCATTGCATTAAGTTTCACAAGGTTTTAAAAATTATTGACTGTTTAAAGAAAAATTGACCACCAAATTTTATACCAAATCATCGAGAAATTCACCATTCCCTGCGTGCATTTTATTCCTTTTTCTTTTCCGTGGGATCTACCAACTTTCACTGTTGCCGCTCACCTGAGCCATGATGACCCTTGGGTTATCCTCACCACCAGTCATATCTCTGTATGAGAGAGACCAGCCCAATGATCCCCTGGGTCTATGGCAACAATACCTTTTATAAACAAGAAGGGAGCTGATTAATGCCAAGTGGCACAGTATCTCAGTGGTTAGTACAGCTGACTTATAGCACCAGGCTCCTAGGTTTGAATCCACCCTCAGCTGACTGTCTTTGTAACATTTGCACATTCTCCCTTTGTCTGTGCGGTTTTCCTCACAGACCAAAGATGTGCAGGTTAGGTGGGCTGGCCATGTAAAATTGCCCATAGTGTCCAGGGGTGTGGGTTAGCCATGGGGAAATGCAGGGTTGTGGGATAGAGTTGTTAGTAGGTCTGGAGGAGATGCTCCTCAGAGAGTTGGCATTGACTTGATGGGCTGAATTGCCTGCTTCTGCACAGTAGTGATTCTATGAAAGAAATGGTGTCAGACTCCCTGCAACCTCTCACAGTGATGGAATCCTGGTCAGTTTAAGCCACTCTGATTGATGCTTATGAGAATCGAATGATATTGGCAACATTTTTTTGCTTAAACCGACTGAGGTGAAGAGCACATTTGAGGACAGGACAGGACACTTTCTGTCTCTCAGATGCAAGGGGAGGGTGTGCTCATTTGTATGGGAGCTTTGGCTGTGAGGCAGAGGTGATGGGAAACGGAAAGAAAATCAGGAAAGGGATTTAGCTAAGCGAGACTGTTAAATTGATCGCTGCCACCATCTGGTTCCATAGTTAACAGTTAACCCGAGCAGCTGCTTCATCGCACATTGCAGGAGCTAAGTGGTTGCATCTTGCCGTTTATAGACTTTGCTTCACATTAAACCCTGATAGCCCTGAAATGCTTTGTCAAATTTGTATTGTGCACACAACATCGAACCGGTAAAAGAACAGGAATGTTCCAGTGGCCAGGCTTAAAGCTAGATGTGTCTTGCAGTCTTCTAGCCTGTTGTATTCAACAGCAACCTGCTATTCATTTTGCAGATACAGTACAGATAGATGGCAGCTTTCACTCTGGTGTGTCTTCGTTTGGTATTGAGTTGGAGTCAGGATTATTGAAAGAGAGGGCTTGCGTTTACATTGCGCCTATAGTAAAGTAAATCATCTTGCTTCACAGGTCTGTTATCGGACAAAATGTACCACTGAGACACACAAAGAGGTATAACAGCAGGTACCCAAGCCTTAGTCAAAGAGCAAAGTATTTGGGAGCATTTAAAGGAAAGTAGAGAGGTCTAGGGATAGAATTCTAGAGCTTGAGGTTTCAACAATTCATGTCCCAGTTTTTTTCAAAATTAACTTAAAGTTACACTACCTTATGAATGATTGGTGATAATGGGAACTGCAGATGCTGGAGAATCCAAGATAACAAAGCGTGGAGCTGGATGAACACAGCAGGCCAAGCAGCATCTCAGGAGCACTAAAGCTGATGTTTTGGGCCTAGACCTCTCTGATGAAGGGTCTAGGCTTGAAACGTCAGCTTTTGTGCTCCTGAGATGCTGCTTGGCCTGCTGTGTTCATCCAGCTCCACACTTTACTTCCTTATGAAAACTGCTTCTTTTGTATATCTTTATTTCCTAGCCAACCTATTCAGGGATGTTATTGCAGACCTTTTGAACAATAGGATTTGAACCTCGGTCTCCTAGCTCAGAGGTAGGGACATTCACACTGCTCCACAAGAACTTGTGAACCATGCATGTTGCATAGAATTGTTAGCACCAGGCACTTTATCATGTTTCAAGTGCTTTCATCGGTTTTTGCCTTTCTCAAAAATCCTACTTTCCACGCCATCTATCCATACTGAGCTGACAAGCTCATCATTCTGATTTCCCTGCTACAGGAAAAATGTTGTTACACTTGAAAGGGTTTGGAAAAGTTTACCAGGATGTGGTCGGGCTCGGGGGGCTTGACCTATAGGGAGAGGCTGAATAGGCTGGGGCAATTTTTCCTTGAGTATCGAAGACTGAGATTTGTAAAATCACGAGGGGCATGGATTGGCTGAATAGTCAAGGTCTTTTTCTCCCCAGGGTAAGGGAGACCAAAACTCGTGGGCATGGATTTAAAGGTGAGAGGGGAAAAAGATTTAAAAGGGACTGAAAGGACAACTTGTTCACACAGAGGGTGGTACATGTGTGGAGCGAGCTGCCAAAGAAAGTGGTAGAGGTGAGTACAATTACAACATTTAAAAGGCATCTACATGGGTATATGAATAGGATGGTTTTAGAGGGGTAAGGACCAAATGCTGACAAATGGAGCTATAGGAATTTAGGTTTGCTCAGAAAAGTTGGACCGAAGGGTCTGTTTCCGTGCTGTATAACTCACTAACTCTATATAACTAGAGGATTTACCATATTTGGAACATCGGCTGACCTGGCCATACTGTATTCCTGCTTATGTTGCATGGACAGAGCCATAACTTGTTTAAAATAGAAGGGTGGATTGCCTGAAAGAACAGAAGCAACTGGTACTGAGAGTCACAAAGTGGCTCCAGCCCAAACCATGAACTCTACCTTGGGTAGAATCACAGCAACATGTCAGTGACTGTTATGAATGAGGAGCAGATGTGGGCCGTACTTATGCCCTGCGAGAAACAAGATAACATTTAGCCAGACTTATTAGAACCCCACCTCCCTCTGAGAAAGGAGTACGTTGAAGTCTGTGTACTGCACCAAGCAATGATACATTAGCCTCAAAGGAGGTAGCAGCAGTTATTGACCAGAGAGACAGTGGGATTCGCAAGAGTGTAGTTATAATGTCAGGATGGGGTAGATGGGTAACTATGGCATAGATAGAGGAGACAGGAGGGAACCATTCTCTTGAACAAGGTATCAATGACCACGGGACATAGATTTAAGGTGAGGGGTGGAGGTTTAAATGTGATGTGAGAAAAATATTCTTTCACCCAGAATCTGGGACTCACTGCCTATAAGAGCAGGAGAGGCAGAAGCCCTCATTACGTTTAAGAACTACACAGATGTGCACTTGTGATGCCAAGGCAAATAAGACAATGGGCCAAATGCTGGAAAATGGGATTAGAATAGTTAGGTGGTTGTTTTTGTCTGGCACAGGCTGGATGGACTAAAGGGCCCTTATTTATGTTGTAAAGGGCACAAAGACTAGGTTTACATTTTCTTCAGTGTGCATGATTCAGCAATGACCTAACTCGAGGTGCTCAGCATGATTAAAGATGTTCATGAAAGAAAGAGAGCTCTGTTCTCTCTCATTTGCGGATACTGAACAAAGGGGCATTAAACCATTCAATTAGAACTATGGCTGTTTAGCATTGATGCTGAGCAATACTTCTTGCAAAGAACTACAAGCATCTGGTACAGTCTTCTCCAGTTGCCTTTCAGTTGAAAATTTTGAAACTGACCTAATTCATTTTTGCTCAGCAAGAATGTAGGAGTCACAGATACCTTTCACATAACTGGAATTCAGACACAGATCGGCCATGGCCTAGTGGAGTGGGAGAGCAGGTTTGAAGGGCTGATGAGCCTAGTCCTGCTCCCATGTCTTTGAGCTGGCTCCTGAGTTTAACAGGTAAAACCTTAAATCGATGCAACTTCCCAGTCCTCGATGCCACTGCTATAGATGAAGAGGTTAGAGGGCACTGAAAGGTAACTGGTTTTATAGGCGAATGACAGAAAAGGCATTTGATTTTCAGGGCCGCGGAGCAAGAGGGAACTGTATCAGCAGTGCGGGGCATGTCTGATGTGAAGACAGTGAATTTCAGGTGTAGATGCTGGACAAAAGGAGCAGTGTGTGAAACTGAGAGAACTGTCCAATGCAGGACTATGATATGATGGCATGACAGTTAAGTGACTAGATTAGTAATCCACGAGGACAAGGCCAGTGCTCTGGGTACATAATTCAAATATTGCTATAGCATCTGGTAGAATTTAATATGAATTGAAATAATCAGCAGTTGAAAGCAGTGTTTGTAATGGTGAGTATTGTCAATTGTAATTAAAAACTCATCTGGTTCACTAATGTTTTTCAGGGAAGGAAACCTCACCCCTCACTTGAGAAGTACTGACCGCCAGGTTAAACCACCAGCAGTCATCTTTCTCTAATGAACCAGCCGCCCAATGATCTGTTAAGAATGTGGCAGGTTTTTTTTAGCATAGCTCCCCTCATGCAGTGTAAATGTCATTTTTCCTTCTCAATTTGTACTCTTGCAAATTGTCCTGATGAATGCAAGATGGAAAGCTTCAACAAAATGTGCTCTACACTACCAAATTATTATAAGTCAAAATGAAAGCAAATTTCATCGCTGACAAATAGTGGGATACTTATCAGTAGACCAAAGATGTAATTATATTGTACTGGATAGCACAGTGCAATGAAAAGCTTCCTACGAACCTGGATTTGGACCGGGGCTCCCTCCTGGTCACCTTGTTGCACACCTGCAGCATGAAGCCAGGGCCTTTAGCTCTGGGGAGCAGAAGATGTAGTTATGGAGCTATGGGTTGACAAGAAAGCTCTCCGGAAAACTAAAGTGCCAGAGCCTGTTTGAGCAGCTGGCAAAAAGATTAACTGGTGCAGTGCTAGACCTTATGAATATTTTATACTCTATCTCCACGCTGACTCTAGCTGTCTGGCGCTCTTGTCTCAGAGTGTAATCGAAACAGGGCTGGTGTAAAAAATAATATTGTCCCAAATCCCATCGGAAGATTTTGCAATCAAAAATTCGAGGTATCTCGCTGAAAGTTGTCGCAGCAAAGAGTGCAGACATATTTAAGGGGAATCTGGATTAGCATATGAGAGAGAAAGGGATGGAAGCTTAGGCTCATGTTGTTAGTTGAGGAGGCTTGTACGAAGCCTCTAGCACCAACCAGATGGACCAAATGGCCTGCACCTGCATATTCACTTTGAATTGAAATGTACTTTCCCCTGAGTAGCGCTGCCTGAAAATGTGTTGGAGGCAGGGGTCAGTCAGATTACTCAAGAGGGACTTGGATAATCATCTGTAAAGGAAGAATGTGGACAGTTGCTGGACAAAGAATGTCAGAATAGGAGCAAGAGTTGGCCATCTGGCTCATCAAGCCTGCTCCACCATTCAGTAAGATCACAGTTGATGTTTTCTGACCTAAGCTCCACTCACCCACCCACTCATCATAACCCTGAAATACTTCACTGTTCAAAAATCTATTATCCACACAGCCAGCACAGACAAGAAGAGCTGTATGGTGTCTTTCAGTGCTATAACCATTCGTCCCTGGAAGTCGCCTCCTAGCTGCCTGTTTGTGTCAACTTCACTTCAGGACAGTTCCTACACTGAGAGAGAAAAACCAAAGGGCTTCCAGTGGCTCTACCCTTTGTAAACACCCCTGGGTTTCTCTACCTGGCAGAGGATGGTACGGATGGCATCTCAACAACCCTTCATCTTTGGTGGGGCCTACTCAACAGAGCAATACAGTAGACAAGAGCAATGTTTTCTTGGTTGCTAAAGTTTTGAAGATGAAAACTGGTTATGGAGTTTACAGGAAGGGAAGGGAGTGAGGTGTCACATATGTCAGATCTGGTTCCCGCACGCACATTACTCACTGCATTTAAGAAAGTAATGTTCCAACAATCAGCAATGAATACTCCTTTCTTTGCGTTCAGACTTTCAAAATTTCCATTCGAGGAAGCATCTGTATTTGTGGACACAGACTCCCAGAGTACACACGGGGGAACACTTTAGCCATGCAGTTGCAGGGAAGAAAAATGAATTAACTTTCAATGATCTTGAGCCGCAGTGAACTAATGTAATTAAATTTTGTTAATCAGGGCTCCAAATCCTTGTGATTTAAGGAGAGATTAAATAAGTCACGTACACTTGCACAGAAAGACTCTTTGTAAAGACAAGGGAGGAAATTGACAGACTGGGAACTAGATTCCTGTGCAGGAATCCCTATAGAACCCTTACAGTGTGGAAACAGGCCACTCGGCCCATCAAGCCCACGCCAACCAGTCCAGAGCATCACACCCAGACCTCTAGCTTATCCCTGTAACCCTGCATTTCCCATGACTAATCCACCTAGCCTACACATCCCTGCCAGCACACTATGGGGAATTTATCACAGTCACTTGCACATATTTGGATTGTGGAAGGAAACCCCTGTAGACACAGGGAGAACATGCAAACTCTTTCTAGGCTGTTGCCCAAGTCTGGAATCGAACCTAGGTCCCTGGCACTGTGAGCCACTGTACCGCACATCTTGTAATGAGCCCAACTGAAAATTCAACCTCTGGAGCAATAAGTCGAAAAGTTGGGGAGTGTCAGGCTGGCTGTTTCTCTGTCTTCAAGCAAGTAAGCCAGCATGTTAAGCCAAATCATTCTGTTGTTTGAATGTACTGATAGGGAGCAGACTTTTTTTTCTTTGAGGTGGTGGTTGCAGATTAAGGTTTACCGAATGGAAGCAGCGTTCTGAATTAAATGCACTGTGTCCCGTTCACCCATTACCAATGAGCTCACTGACCACTTTTCATTCCAGTGAGAAACTGCAGAGTTGTGAAGATAGCTCAGTCCCATCCATTGACTCCTTTGACACTTCCCGCTGCTTAGAAAGGCAGTCAACATTATCAAAGATCCCTCCCACCCTGGGTTATAATCTCTTCCAATCTCTTCCGCTAGGCACAAGAAACTAAAGTTTAAACACATGTACTAACAGGTTCAAGAAAAGCTTCTTCCCCTGCTGTTATCAGACTTCCAGGTGGACCCTTAAATTTCAAGTCTAATGTTGGCCTCGCTTTTTGTGCACCTTCTCTACAGCTGTAACATTGTATTCCTCACCCTGATCTATCACCCAATGAACTTTGTGTGTATGAGCCACCTGTGTGGCATGCAAAACAAAATGTTTCACTGTACCTGACTACAGGTGACAATAATAAATCAAATCAAAATCAAATCAGTTAAGCAAGATTTTGATTTTGAAATGTGCATCTCTGCTTTTGTAGCCCTTCTTGGTTTTGACCCTCCCTACCTCTGCAAATTGCCCCCTAGCCACACAACCCCCGCCCCCTCCACCCTTACCGTTCCCTGAAGTCTCTGTGATCCCCTGCCTGTGACCTTTTGTGTGTGTCTCCAATTTGAATAACCCCACCATTCATGCCGGTGTCTTTAATTATCAAGGTCGTAAGCTCTCGTATTCTGCCACCAAACTCCTCAGCCTTTCTTATTCTGCCTTTAAGATGTTCCCTAAAACTGACATCTTAAGCCAATTATTTTGACTAGCTGTGCTAAAAATCACCTTGTGTGAAACAGTGTGGATTCTTGCTTGGGTAAGATACCTTGCGCTGGGAGTACTCTATGAAGGCCAGTATGAGTTGTTGCTCAGAAGTCAGACAACTTTGATCAATAGAGAAACTACAGCTCAGAAAGAGGCCTGTCAGCCCATCATGTCTGTGCCAGTTTAATAAATTCCAATCCCACTTTTCAGCACTTGGCCTAGAACCTTGTAGGTTATAGCATTCTTTATTTTACTTGCAGAGAGGTGAGGTAGAAATCCTATGATTAAGCATTGCATTTCACTGATTCTGATTTTGTATTTATGCCAATGTTTTCTCAGACCTGGATTTTATCTTTCCTCACTTTCTTTGCACTGTGATAGTGACCAGAAACCCCTAGACTTGCAACGCTTCACTCAGAGAATCATAGAATACCCACAGTGCAGAAGCAGGCCATTCGGCCCTTCGGGTCCACACCAAGCTTCAGAAGAGCATCCTGCTCAGATCCATCATCTGTCTGAGATGCAACTTCAGACTTCAGCAATATGTTTGCCCTTTTTGTCCAACTTAGAATGGACACAGTATACATAAACAATGCAGAGAAAGTCAAGAAAATTAATTCATAAGACTCATCTGAGACATGATTCATTGGCCTGAGAACTCGTTGACGTTGCTACCATTTTACAGGCATGAAGAGGCACACAAGCACGCAGCGTGTTTGGTGGTTTTCACACAGCGATTCTGCACTGGAAGTATGTCACCCCCCCTTGTTGACAAACATGCGGTTTACAGAGGGGCTTGTTGTTGATGGTGTTCCTGTGTGCTCCATGTCCTTCGAGGTGATGGAGGTCATGTGTTTAGAAGGAACCTGAGTTGCTGCAGTGCAACTCATAGATGATACACTGTGCTGCCGATGTGGTGGAGGGAGTGAATGTTTGAGTAAATTGGAGGAATTTGGTGGAGATTTCACTGCATGCAGAGTGCATTTCTGGATACTATTTCTTCCAAAGATACAGGGAATTCTGGAGGAGGCTAGGGTGAGTGAATGGGAAAATTCACAACAGGGGAAGAAGCAAACTCAGAAATGATTTGGTGCTCCTTGATCTTGAAGGAGAAGTAGCAGCTGCAACCCAGAGCCCTGAGAATACTTCTGAATATATCGGTGGTGGCAGGGACAGGGATGCTGGGCTTAAGCTCTTACCACTCCTCGCTCCTATTAGTGCACGAAATGCAGAGATGTGTGAGCAGTGTCCAATATCCAGGGAGTTCTGAGCTTTAACTTGGGACAGCATTAATTGCCAGCCCTATCCACAGCTGTGAGCTGCTATTAATTAGGTTTTAGCTCACTGACCCCCACTGGAACATTCAAACTCTGGGGCTTACATTAATTAGCTGATCGAAATGAAGATGATTTTATTTGCTCATAAAGCGTCTAGTGCTGATCAGACAGTTAATATGTAGCTTTTCTTTTAAAGGCTGTGTTTATTACCAGAGTGCACTGCAAAGGGTGAAGAACGAAGAGTCAAGAGAGTGTCTAATATTTAGCAAAGAGCATAAGCTTGTAAAAATACTTCTTGGGTTAGGTTTTTAAATAGGGGAGAGCAACCAAGTGACTGGAATGCATATGGTCTTCATTGTATCCACAGTTTGGCTCAGTAGGTACCAGTAGATTCTGAACGTTGTGAGTTCATGTCACCTTCCACAGCCTTAAGCAAATGATAGAGATGGGTATTCCAGTGCAACACTAAGGGAGCACTGTACTGTTATTGGATGATCCCACTAAACAGGACTTTACCTCTTCACCGGATAGAAACGATCCCAAACCACCATTTGGAGGAGAGCTCCCCCTGCTGTCCTGGCCAATAAAACCACCAAAAAGCTCATCTCTTCGCATTGCTTTTTGTGGTAGCTTGCTGTGTGCAATCTGGCTGCAGCATTCCCAACACTCCAAACAATTGCTGCACTTCAAAAGCATTTCAGAAGCACTTGGGGACATCCTGGGATTGTGAAAAGTGTTAAATAAATGCAAGTTTTTTTAAAATTTTAATCTCTGTGACATTTTAACATAATGCTGCTGTCTCTTTATTTTTCTCTGATCCAAAATGTACAAAGGAACATTTAGAGGAGGCCTTTAGGAATTTCCAGAATATATGCACACATTAAAATATTTGTTTGACATTAATTGAAATATGGTATGAATCCTTTTTTTCATAAGTTGTCATAAAATCATTGAATTTCACAATGCAGAAAGAAAACCTGTTCAGCCCACTTTGTTTGTTTCAACTCTTTCAAAGGCTGTCCAATTTAGTCACTTAGTTCATTTTTCACCCCTCATGTTGCAATTGTGTGTTCTGTAGATACATGTCCAGTTGGCTTTGAGAGTTCCTGTGTAATCTGATTCTTCCATGCTTTTAGGCACTGTGGTCCAGATCCTACCAATTTTCAGTGAGAAATATTTTCCTATCTAGCGCTTTCACTCAGTATTGAGAACCTCTGACCTTTGGCTATCAATCCACTTACTTGAAGGAACAGTTTCTTACATTATGCATAGTAGCCCCCTCTCCATAATTCTGTACATTCCTATTAAGGCTCACCTTAATCTGTTCTCTTCTGGAGAAATAACCTCCAATCTCTTCACAGAATTGAAGTAACTTATCCTTGTGGCATCCTGGTAAATCTCCTCCATCCTCTCTCCACGGCACACTGAGAACTATGTTGCCCAGTTTTATATGATTTTTCCAAATTTTGAAATTATACATCTTGTGAGTTCAAGCCTTGGACGTTTTTATACAACATGAATACTTTCAGCTTTGGATGTTCCTAGATTAGAGAGAAACCTTAGATTCTTGCGTTTAACTAAACATTTAAATAAGTCACTACATGCCTAGATGTACATGTGATTTTAGCATATGGCTGCAATTTTAAATCCATTAGCATCTCTCACATAACAAAGTGTGGAACTGGATGAACACAGCAGGCCAAGCAGCATCTCAGGAGCACAAAAGCTGACATTTCGGGCCTAGACCCTTCATCAGAGATGCTGCTTGGCCTGCTGTGTTCATCCAGCTCCACACTTTGTTATCTTGGATTCTGCAGCATCTACAGTTCCCATTATCACTCAGCATCTCTCACATACTGCCCTGTCTGGAACACACTCTTTATTTATCTTCTTATTTTTGTACTCTGTCCTTCCTAACTAAGTTTTAATTTGTAATATGCAAAGGGAGGCCATTGCTATCATTCTTCACCTTGTCTGTGTTCTGATATTTACAAGAACAAAACTGAACAAAATGATTGAATTGGACAGCCCTTTGTAAGAGTTGACACAAACAAAATGGGTTGAACAGGTTTTCTTCCTGTGCTGTAAAATGCAATGATTTTGTGATGACTTATGAAAATAAAATCATCCCTTATTTCAATTAGTGTCAAACAAATATCTTAATGTGTGTATGTATTCAGGAAATTCCCGAAGGCCTCAACTAAATGTTGCTTTGTTCAATTTATTTCAGAGAAAAATAAAGAAACAGCAGTATTCAGTCAAAATGTCATGGAGATTAAATTTTTTTTTAAAGCATTTTGTATTTATTTAACACTTTTCACATTCTCAGGATATCTCCCAGCACTTCTGAAATATTTTTGAAGTGCAGCAATTGTTTGGAATATTCGAAATGCTTCAGCCAATTTTCACACAGAAAGCTCCCTTTGCCAAAGTATACCAGACAATAATTTGTGATTCAGATCCATCACTGACATGAGCAAAATGGGTGCAGTTCTGGTCACCATACTACAGGAAGAACATGAGGGAGGCTGGGCTGTTTCAGCAATGAAGAGAGATTAGATTGGCTGAGTTGTTTTGCTTAGAGCAGAGAAGGCACAGGAGGAGTTGGAGATTTGATTGAGGTATACAAAATTCCGAGGAGTGTACACAAGAGAGACAGGGACAAACTTTTCCTTTGGTAGAGGTGTTAATAATGAGGGGATACAGTTTGAAGGAGCAGGAAATTTGAAGAGGATTTGAGGAAAGTTTTTTTTTCATCTGGAGGATTGTGAGTATATGGAGATCACTTCCTGAATATGTAGCAGAGGCAGGAACTTTGAAGGCATTTGAGAAGTACATTGATGAACTTCTGAGGCACCCTAGCATGGCAGGTCAATTGCTGGAAAATGGGATAAAATAGCTGGATGTTTAATGACTGACACAGGTGTGATGGGCTCAAGGAGCTCTTTTTATGCTACAAAATAACCCTATGACTGTCTCTTTGATCATGGGTTAGGTGCGTTATGTTACATTCTCACTTGTGACTGGGAAATGCTGGTGGTACATGTGGCAAGAAAACCCCCAAAAAATAGAGCCAAAACACAGAAAAAGGTTAGCTTTTTTTAATACTCTACAGTTTTGAACAGAGCTATATAAATCAGGATATTCCCTCATTCATCTCTGGTTGGTATAAAATTCGCTGATCTCTTGGCGAAATGGGTGACACATAAATGTTCTCACATCCATCAGGTAGAGAAGGAGAAATTGGACAACACAGTACAATTCTGATTTCTGCCATTGGTGGTACATACGTGTTCACGTCCAGTGGGCCAGGAAAGCTGTGACACCTTTTTTGATCAAATGGATACTTGCTGCCTGCGCTGATACTTGAGTACGTTACCAGAACTCATAAATCCGTAAGATCCAGGACCACAAAGAGAGAGAAAGAGTGTGTGTGTGTGTGTGTGTGTGTGTGTGTGTGTGTGTGTGTGTGTGAGAGTGTGTGTGTGTGTGTGAGTGTGTGTGTGTGTGTGTGTGTGTGTGTGTCTGTGTGTGTGTGTGTGTGTGAGTGTGTGTGTGTGTGTGTGTGTGTGTGTGTGTGTGTGTGTGTGTGTGTGTCTGTGTGTGTGTGTGTGTTTGTCTGCGTTGTTGTGCATGTGACTGTTTCTGTGTGTTGTTGTGTGTCTCTCTCTGTGTTGTTCCACATCAGCTAAAGCAGTAACTAACAAAATCAGCAAAGAAGGCAGAATGAATAGATCTCACCAGTTGGATTTATGCTGGCTCCTGACTGACAGCTATTAATTTCTATCAGTTTTGACAAGTACCATTGATTGCAATATTTTCATTGCAGTTCAGCATCTTGTGAAGGCTGTTGTGTAGAGGTTGATTTTTAATGCTTTCTGAAATATCTTGGTGGGCCAGCAACAGAAGTGCTGTCTCTTTTCAGCCATTCAAAGAACAGAGGGGAAAAAAATCTGACTGGCACATCAATGGCAAGTTTCCATATTCTCACATACAGTTAAGAAAGGGCTTAGACTGTACTGTGATCCTTACTCTCATTTACACAGCAGCTCCCAGTACAAGTATAAACATTCAGCTTATCACAACACTGTCAGCATTGTTATAAAAGAAAATGAACACTGTT
The DNA here is from genome assembly GCF_030684315.1 of Stegostoma tigrinum. Lineage (NCBI taxonomy): Eukaryota > Metazoa > Chordata > Chondrichthyes > Orectolobiformes > Stegostomatidae > Stegostoma > Stegostoma tigrinum. The sequence goes on along the minus strand of NC_081389.1, from coordinate 14,987,834 downwards.
GTTTTAAAATAGGCTATTGCTTCTGTTGGTAGCTAAAGATAGCAGAGACTTGTTAAAATCAGAGCCTTCCACAGGCAACCCAACTGTTCTAAAGTTTAACAACGAAGGCAGTAGCTCTGACTCTGCACTGACATTCATATTCACCTGTCCTAATTGGATGTTCCACTTCAACAGCTTAAGACAGAATGGGTTCCAGACAGTAGGGATGAAAGTTTTGTCTGAATACAGGCTCTCAAAAGTAAAACTCTGTCTCAGTGTTAATATGAACAAAGTTTCATTAGCATTTCAGTTAAAAATAAAAACAACTTTATGCTGCACTTTTCACAACTCTGGAGCATGCCAAAATACTTCACAGCCAACGGTTGAAGTGTAGTGGTTCTTATAATGTATGGAGTGCAACAAAGCATTATGTGGATAAGGTGGAGAATTGCCATTATACAGATGGATTCCGCTAAGCAGAATGGACTACAAAGAATCATCCTCCTTTGTGATGCATCTGTCAGTCAGGTTAGAGAATGAGTCCCTTCAGGTTAATGCACCACTGAGTCTAGTAGTGTTAACACATGCATAAGAAAAGGCAGTGAGATATATCTCAATAAAGATAGATAATTGCTGTAATTAAAGGAATGATTTCACCGCCTGGGTTTCATATCTATTCAATCCTAAAGTGTATTTTACTTAAAGGAGTATGTTTATAAAGGAGAAGGTTTATAGTGCTGTGAGAACAGCTCTTGTGCTTCTGCTCCCTCTTTTGTTTTTGCACTCCAGTCTGATGTGAGATTGTGGAAGCTGCAGTGGTGCTGAACGGACAGCTCCCCAATTCAATCGCTGCTGTCTGCCATCTACTATAATCCTCTAAATCTTGGCTGCAGCGGTTTCCACCCCCTGGTGGCAAGAGATTCTATTTAACTATAGCTTTATTTTGAATTTGAAAACTCTGGCAAGGTATGTATTACCCTTTATTTTTTGCAATTTGTTTTCTCCAAAATTGCAAAATCTCGGGAGTGAAATGAAGAAGTTCTAATTATTACACTCAGTTCTGAGGAAGGGTCTCTGGACCCGAAACATTAACCCTGATTTCTCTCCACTGATGCTTCCACACCTGCTGAGCTTTGCCGGCAATTTCTGATTTTTGTTTCTGATTTTCATCACCTGCAGTTCTTTCATTTTTTTTAAAGTTCTATTTAATTCCTTTTGCTTTTTCTCCTTACACTTTGTTCTTTCCTGGCATCTGAAGCATTTGGCTGGCAAGGTCACCATTGTTCTACCAGACCATAGGGCTGCTTTCTCACTGGAGAGAGAGACAACTGAAGGTGGTTTAATCAAGGGGTCACGATATCTCCTCTGGGAGGAGAGTTTGAGAAGGACAGTCTGTCACGGTAACCTCAGCTGGTGTGGGAATTGAATCCACGTTGTTTTCAACACTTGACATTTTAAAACAGCTGTCCAACCAACAGACCTGGCCACTATGAGTAAAGAAAAAATTAAATTGGCAAATAAGAAATGATCTACTAGACCAGCCAACCAGTCACACTCACTTGGGCTGTCTTTTGCATTACAATGCACACTGTTCCCACACCCCACCGACAAACTTGTATTCTCCTGGGAGAAATGATACACTGGATATAAACGCAAAGAAAGGAGACTGGAGGATCTGATGTATCTCTGTCTGATCCTATTTAATGTCACAAAGTAAGACAAGGAGTATTTTTATTTTCTTTCATGGCATGCGGGCATTGTTGACAAGGCTAGTATGTGTTGCTTATCTTTAATTAGCCTTGATTTTAATCTTGCCTGGCCAATTCAAAGGGCAGTCAAGCAGCATTCACATTGCTGTAGGTTTTGAGGTTCATGTAACATGGACCTGGTAAAGATTTCCTTTTCTAAAGAACTGGATACATTTTGAAAACAGTAAGTGATTGTTGTCCTTGTCAACATGATAGGGACTAACTTTATGGTCTAGGTCTATTTATTGAATTTAACTTCCAAGCTATCATGATGGAATTTAAGATCATATTCCCATGGGAGTTAGCCTAGGTTCCTGGATCACTAATTGAGTGACATTGCCACATGCCACCATGTCTTCCTAGAATCCCTACAGTGTGGAAGCAGACAATTTAGCCCATGCTAGCCATCCAAAGAGCATTCCACCCAGACCCACACCCTGTAATTCCCATGTTTCATGCACTAGCCTGCACATCCCATGTCGCTGTGAGCGATTTAGCATAGCCAATCCACCTAACCTGCATATCTTTGGACTGTTGGAGGAAACCGATGCAGACACGGGGAGAACATGCAAACTCCACACAGACAGTCGCCCAAGGGTGGAATCAAACCCGGGTTACTGGTGCTATGAGGCAACAGTGCTAACCATTGAGCCACCATGCTGCTTCTAACTCATAGCATGGAAAATATCCTACTGCTGTGTGCCGTAGGAGCCTCATCCTTCCCTCGCCTTCCCCTTAACATTCATCTAGGCCTCTCAGCATACCTTCCCATTCTTTGCTTCCCATTTATTGATCTGCTTTCCCTTGAATCACATCTGTCATCACCACTTCAGCTTGCCATGGAGTGGCAAGCCCCAGATACCTACCACTCTTTGACCAAAGGCATTTGGAATAACCCCATGGAGGCCAGTATCCCGTCACCAATTCACCCTTTGTTTACACATGGGCAGTCATTAAAACTGATTCAGCTCTATCATAGCCAGCTCCCGGAGCAAACAGGGTGTCTGACACTCATGTTCTTATGTCAGCCAGGGCTCCCTGACTGGACCAAATTAACAGCCTGAATCAGGGAACTCATATTCTATACTGTCCAACTGGCAGACCTCATTATAATCACAATAGCATTTCTCTTGAATTCCTTTATTGAAATCATTGGTAACTCTCACAGTTCTAAGCAGCAATATTAGAACATAGGAAAAGGAGTAGGCCATTCAGCCACTGAGACTGCTCAACCTTACTAGATTATGGCTGATCATCTGCCTTAATGTCATTTTCCCACATCAGTTCGATATCCCTTGGTAGCTTTTGAAACATATCCATTTTGAACTTGAACATGCTCAATTATTGGGCGTCCATAACCCTTAAAGGGTTATCTCTCCGATGGAAAAATAATCATTATCTCTGTTATAATGATTGTAATTAGATCAGCCAGGTGAACTTCATAGAATCTGAGTTCCCTGATTGGGGCGTTAATCTGGTCTAATCAGGGAGCCCTGGCTGACAGATAGAAACAGGAGTGTCAAAGGTTGTATTCACTCTGAGAGCTGGCTTTGAGAAGCTGGACCAGTGTCAAGTGCTATGCACGCATTAATAAAGGGAACTTGGTGACAGGATATCAGCCTCCGTGGAGTTATTTCATCTACACTACCAAATTTCTTCATAATTTTAGCAACATTCATCTAATTACCTCTCACTTGTTCACTCTGTTAGAAAAGAGCCCTTGGCTGTAAGGTTTTCCTGACAGGTCTACCTTCATAACCTGTTGATCTTCACCATGGCCAGAAGCTGTTTCAGCTCTTAGTTGAGAGAATGAGACAGGAAATCTCCGCACAGCTCCCTTGAATAACATGTGGAGTACTGGGAACCCTCCAGTACTTTGTGTTTTTGTGACTTTTTCATGTTTTCTAAAACACAACAAGTTTTCCAACTTGGTTTGAGGTATCAAAGCTTATCATTTCACCATCTAATTCACCTTCTGAAGCTGGATATGAATTAGAAACAGGAATAGAACACTTGGCCCCTCGAGCATACTCTGCCATTCAATAAGGTCATAGCTGATCTAATTAATGTACATTTCCTCCTACTCCCTGATAACCTTTCAACTCCTTGCTTATCAAGAAGATATTTGCTTCTGCCTGACAAATATACAGTAAGTCTGCTTCCACCATCTTTTGAAAAAGAAAAGAGGTTGAGGAGTGACCTTAAAGAAGTTTATAAAGTCATGAGGGGTATAGATAAAGGTGAATGGCAGGTAACTTTTCCCTAGGGTGGGGGATTTCAAGACTGGGGGCCATATTTTTAAGGAGAGAGGAGAAAGATTCTAAGAAAAACAAGAGGGGCTTTTTTTTTGACAGAGAGCGTGGTTCATTTGTGGATGAACTTCCAGAGTAAGTGATGGATGTCAGTCGAGTTACAACACTTAAAAGACATTTGGATAAGTACATGAATAAGAAATGTTTGGAGGGTTATGAATCAGGAATAGGAAGAAGGGACTAATTTAATCTGCAATTATATTTGCCATGGACTCGTTGGACCAGAGGGTTTGTTTCTATGCCGTATAACTTTACAAAGCACCAAAGATACATGATCTAGTGCGAGAAAAGGTTTCTCGTTATCTCTCCCTGCATATTGAAACCCCTTATTTTGAAACAGTGACCCCCAAGTCTTTGTTTGCAATCATGGGACGTGGGTGTGACTGCTCCAGCATTTAACACCCATTCCCAATTCCTTTGTAAGCAGCTATCTTCTTGAACAATTGCAGTGAAGCAGTTGGGCCCACATTACTGCCAGCAAAGGAGCAGTTCTGAATTCTCACACAAGGAAAAACATCCTTTTCCCATGCACCTTGTTAAGACCTGTAAGCATCTTATATGTCTCAGTTAGAAGAGTCGTCTCTTACTCGTTTAAACTCCAGCACATTCAGAATCCCAGAATTCACTGGCTCAACACTGCTGCTTCACAGAGCCAGGGATCTGGGTTCAATTCCAGGGTCGGGTGTCTGTGTTGGGTTTGCAGAAGACGGCCATTTGGCCCATTGTTTTTTCACTAGCTCTTCAAACACGCATCATCACCCAGTGCTGACCTCCTGCTTTCTCCCTGTACCATTATACAATATTTCTATCTGAATAATGATCCATTAGTACCTCCCTCCCACCACCCCAAACCTTGAATGTCTCACTCAAATGTGCCTGCACCACGTTCCAGGCACTGTCTTCCATTCCCGAACAGCCCACTAAGTGGCAACATTTCTTCCCACATCACCCTTGCTGTATTTGCAGATCACTCCAAATTCATGCCCCTCTCATTCTTGTGCCTTTTACGAGTGGCTACAGCTTATCTACTCTATTCAGCCCCCTCACTGCTTGGTAATCAAAGAAGCATAGCCTGTTAATCTTTCTTCATGAGGCAACTCACTTATTCCAGGAACAAAAACAAAAGTTGCTGGAAAAACTCGGCCGCTCTGGCAGCATCTGTGAAGAAAATGTCAGATTTAACATTTTGGGTCCGGTGACCCTTCCTCAGAACTGATGGTAGCTAAGAAAATGTGGGTTTATATGCAGAAGATAGGATGGCAGGGGGTTGGGGTGATGGGTGTGCAGTGTTAAGAAGTAAGCGATAGGTGGGGTTAGAGCCAAAAGAGAGAGAAGAACAGTTGGACAGATAAAGGAGTCTATTCCCACTTATTGTTTACATCTTACCCCTTCCCCCACCCTATCTTCTGCGCATAAACCAAAATGTTCCTACCTACCCTCAGTTCTGAGGAAGGGTCATCGGACCCGAAACGTTACCTCTGACTTTTTGTTTTCACAGATGCTGCCAGGCCTGCTGAGCTTTTGCAGCAACTTTGTTTTTGTTCCTGATTTACAGCATCTGCAGTTCTTTTGGTTTTTATCACCTGTTCCAGGAGTAGTTTCATTATCTTTGCAGTTGGATAGAAATCAGGAACAAGAAAATCCCCAGTCCTTTCTTTCTCTCTGAATTCCAAAAGCTATGATGCCCACTATACCTCCATATGACCAAGCTAAGCATCAATCATGAGCCTACCTCAATGTAACAACTGCACCTCCCCAGTCGCGAACCATTTTAACTCCCCCTCCTATTCCTTAGACGACATGTCCATCATGGGCCTCCTGCAGTGCCACAATGATGCCACCCGAAGGTTGGAACAGCACCTCATATTCCGCTTGGGAACCCTGCAGCCCAATGGTATCAATGTGGACTTCATAAGCTTCAAAATCTCCCCCTCCCCCACTGCATCCCAAAACCAGCCCAGCTCGTCCCCTCCTCCCACTGCATCCCAAAACCAGCCCAGCTCATCCCCGCCTCCCTAACCTGTTCTTCCTTTCACCTATCCCCTCCTCCCACCTCAAGTAGCACCTCCATTTCCCACCTACTAACCTCATCCCGCCTCCTTGACCTGTCAGTCCTCCCCAGACTGACCTATCCCCTCCCTACCTCCCCACCTATACTCTCCTCTCCACCAATCTTCTCCTCTATATATCTCAGCCCGCCTCCCCCTCTCTCCCTATTTATTTCAGAATCCTCTCCCCATCCCCCTTTTCTGATGAAGGGTCTAGGCCCGAAACGTCAGCTTTTGTGCTCCTGAGATGCTGCTTGGCCTGCTGTGTTCATCCAGCTTCACACTTTGTTATCTACCTCAATGTATAACTATTTGTACACTTAGAATATTTCACTGGCATTTGCAAGTGAAAGGGTTAAAGATTTTATCTGAATTCATATCCAGGATCATTTCTACCCATAGTTCTACCCATTGGCAAAAAAATGTGACCACAAGAATGCCACAGCTTAATTGTGCAAAAACAATTTTTCATGCAAATCAACTGAGAGGACCTTCAGTCTGTAACTTCTTTAGAGTTAGCTGTAACAAGGAAAGCAATCTGCTCGAAACCTAGCTTGACGTATGTTAAAAGTCGAGGGCAAAAATGCATCCAACATGCTTCTTGGTGAAGTGTAGGCAGCCAAGGATGATTTATGGGAATTGATAAAATGTCAGCTTTTGAAAAGTTGCAGGTTAAACCACAGTGGACCTCGACATTAAAGCAGTTTTTTTCCCCCAATATTGATGTAAACAGCATTATGTTCACAGCTAAGGAGACAGCACGTTAAATCTTCTCTCACTCTTCATCCAAACTCTGCTGTCTGTCTGTTAACTCACACTAAACACTATTCAGTTATCATCCTATGTGTCTTCTGATCCAAACTGGCTCCCTCTTTGGAAACACCTTGATTTTAATTGTTTTTCTTGTTTGTTAATTAATTCTCGGTCCTTCACCTCTCTGGCATTGTAATCTTCTCCAGCCTTGAGGTGAAAGAACAGCGACAACGTCACTGGGTTGTAATCCAGAGCCCAAGGCTAAATTTTTGTGAGACTTTTGTGGTGCAGTGATTGCGTCCCTCCATCTGAACCCAGAGGCCTGGTTTTAAGCCCTGCCTGCTTTAAGAAATCATCAAGTCATAGACTTGCACAGCACGGAAACAGATCCTTCGGTCCAACTCGCCCATGCCGATCAGATATCCTAAATTAACCTAATCCCATTTGCCAGCATTTGTCCCATATCCCTACATGCTCTCCCTATTCATATACCTACATGGGTGCCTGTTCAATGTTGTAATTGTACCAGCCTCCCCCGCTTCCTCTGGCAGCTCCTTCCCTACATACACCACCCTCTGCGTGAAAAAGTTGCTCCTTAAGTCCCTTTTAGATCTTTCCCCATCACATTAAACCTATATCCTCTAGTTTTGATCTCCCCTACCCTGGGAAAAGACATTGGTTATTCATCCTATGTATGTCCCTCGTGATCAGTGTGTAGTAACATAGCTGGACAGGTTGATTAGAAAATATATGTAATTTTTTTTACAGTCCTCAGTGTTCCTCCAGTTGTGGTCTCCACACATCTACCTTTAACTGCCTAAGGCCAATGCTCTGAAATTCATTTCCTAACCCTGTCTATCTTTGTGCCTCTCCTATACAACCCTCCACCCCAATCCTCCCCCTCCCATTTAAGGCACTCATTAAAAATTATCTCTGACTAGGGTTTTCTTCACTGGTATCTCCTTATTCAAAACCATTCCTGTGAAGTACCTGGGGACATTTTCTACTATATTGGAATTGCTAGTTAAATGTAAGAGTTGACCCATCGACAGCTCAGCAGTTAAATTTCTGCATCCAGTAGCTTTGTGGGATTAAAAAAAACCCTCACTGAACTTGGTAAGGAATCACTTTTATCCTTGCATGTAATTAGGATTGTAATTAAGTGTAGGTATAGCCTAGTGGTATTGTCGTTGGACCATTAATCCAGAGATCCAGGTAATGTTGTGGGGACCTGGGTTCAAATCCTGTCATGGCAAAAGGTGGGATTTGAATTACATATAAAACCTGGAAAGAAGAGTCTCATGACAGCCTTGTCAGTTGTCGGGAAAAACTACCTGGTTCACTCATGTCCTTTAGGGAAGGAAATCTGCCATCTTTACCTGGTCTGGCCTACCTGTGATTCCAGATCCACAGCAATGTTGTTAACTCTTAATTGTCCTCTGGGACCAGCATTAATTGCCCAGTGTAGGCAATGGCCTGAGATCCCAGAGGGCAATAAATGCTGGTCCAGCCAATGATGTGCATGTTCTATGGATGAATTTTTAAAAAAATCCATGTTTCTGTTATTTTATGAAAAGCCTCAGAAAATACCACACAGTGCATAAACATGGCTGTCCAGTCTTACATAACATGGGAGCACATTGGATCAATAGAGCTGCAAATTTTCCTTGCACAGTCTGAGACAGCAAAGGACTACATTGATCTTTATATTTTCATAGAGTGACAGAACCAGAGACGCAGCAATGTTTCTGTACAGTGTAAATAGTTTTCAGCTTCATAGAATCCCTACACTGTGGAAACAGGCCCTTTGGCCCAACAAGTCCACACCAAACCTCAAAGCATCCCACCCAGACCCATCCTCCTATAACCCACACACCCCTGAACGCTACGGACAATTTAGCATGGCCAATCCACCTAGCCTGCACATCTTTGGACTGTGGGTGGAAACCAGAGCACCCGAACTAAACCCACACAGACATGGGGAGAATGTGCAAAACTCCACACAGACAGTCACCCAAGGTCCCTGGCACTGTGAGGCAGCAGTGCTAACCATTGAGCTACCGTGCACCAGGGCTGTTTGACATTTCTTTCATGTACCTGACACTTTACCGTCGAGGCAAATGTGTGGGACTAAGTAGGTTCGAGCCAAGTGCCTCTGATATGGTGTACCTATCACCTCAGACTAAGGAGGCACATGAGATTTGTGTTGGCAGATATCCTCTGGCTGAGTGGAAAGTCATTAGTCTGCCTCTGTCCAACAGAATAACCTCACAAGCTCCATCTTTACTCTCACTGTCTGGCAGCAATGCAGCTATGGATTTGGGTAGAAGCAGTGATCAAGCGTGTGAAGAGATGAGGTCTGACGATGTTGCCTGCCACTTGGATGGATATGATAATTCATAAGTATTTAGAAATATGGTCAAATAGAGAGAGAAGAAGAAGAAGAAGAAGAAGAAGAAGAAGAAGAAGAAGAAGAAGAAGATCTGAATATGTTAAACTGTTGAAGCATGAATATCAAAACAAAGGTTTCTGAAGATGGAATTTCCACTTAGACCTGAGCAATAGAAGAATTTTCTCAACGAGATATCACACTGATTTCTCATGAGTTTACAGACAGATGCAATTATTGATTATTCTTTCTTAGTTGAATTATTGAATCTCCCTTGTGCCTCTCAGCATTTAGTTTTTATGTAAGGCCATAAGAAATAGGAACAAGAGGAATCTAGAGCAGAAAGTGCTGTCCTGTCAGAGGCATCACATTTTGGATACGATGTTAAAATATCCCACCTTGATCTGCCCACTTCAGGTGGGATGTGAAGAAAATGAGCAGGGGGAGTCTCCTCAGTGTCCTGGCAAATATTTATCCCTCCACCGATTCCACTGGACAATGGGAAACCACATAATCTGGCCGTAACCAGAGTGCCGTTCCTGGGATTATGCTGAGTAACGTTTGACTGATGTAATTCCTATGTGATGACAGTGGCCACAGTTCACAAAGAGCTTCATTGATTGTAAGATGCACCAGGATGCACTTAGGTTGTGAATGGTGCTTTATGAGCATGAGTGTCTCTTTGTATGTGGACAATGGCACCCCGCCCTCTGCCTAGTCAGTGTCAGATCTTTCAAGGGGAATGTGAAAGTTTTGGTTGACAAACTTCAGCTAGTTCTGAAACCTCCATCCCTCTGTTCTCCCCACAGGGAGTTTGATAGAAGGGAATGGCTTTATAGGAATCCTTTGACTAAATGTGAATGGCCTTTTGAGCTCATTATTCATGGCTGATTGATCCCAAAAGTTAGGAGTGGGAGCTGTAAATTTCTGTCTCCAGGAGGCATCCCAAAACCAGCCCAGTTCGTCCCCTCCCCCCACTGCATCACACAACCAGCCCAGCTCATCCCCTCCCCCCACTGCATCCCAAAACCAGCCCAGCCTGTCTCAGCTACCCTAACCTGTTCTTCCTCTCACCCATCCCTTCCTACCACCTCAAGCCGCACCTCCATTTCCTACCTACTAACCTCATCCCACCTCCTTGACCTGTCCATCTTCCGTGGACTGACCTATCCCCTCCCACCTCCCCACCTATACACTCCTCTCCACCTATCTTCTTTTCTCTCCATCTTCGGTCTGCCTCCCCCTCTCTCCCTATTTATTCCAAAACCCCCTCCCCATCCCCCTCTCTGATGAAGGGTCTAGGCCCGAAACATCAGCTTTTGTGCTCCTGAGATGCTGCTTGGCCTGCTGTGTTCATTCAGCTCCACACTTTGTTATCTTGGATTAATTTGATAGCTGTTTTCAACCCTTCGAAAGACATGTCGGAGCTGGATCAAACGGGATGAAGTAATCTTTCCACACTCTCAAAACAAAAAAAAACTCCCCAGTTTCTTTTATTTTAATGCACTGAATCTCAGATAAGGGAATTGCTCACAACCACTTCAACAATGTGAACACTAACCCTCTCTTTCTATTTATTTCAGAATCCTGTCCCCATCCCCCTTTTCTGAGGAAGGGTCATCGGGCCCGAAACGTTAGCTTGTGTGCTCCTGAGATGCTGCTTGGCCTGCTGTGTTCATCCCAGCTCCACACTTTGTTATCACAAAATTTGAAAGGGACCTGTTTTCCCTGAATCTAGGCTGGTTATAATGATCAAAAGCAAAGTTGCTGGAAAGCCCAGGAGGTCTGACAGCGTCAGTGAAGGAAAAAACAGAGTTAATGTTTCGGGTCCGGTGATCCTTCCTCAGAACTGGGGTACTCAGTTCTGAGGAAGGGTCATTAGACCCGAAAGGTTAACTGTTTTTTTCCTTCACAGAAGCTGCCAGACCAGCTGAGCTTTTCCAGCAACTTCTGTTTTTGTTCCTGATTTACAGCATCCTCATTTCTTTTGGCTGTTTATAATGATGCTGTGCAGAGGGTAGAAAATTTATGCTAGGCCCTAAATCTTCACCTTCACTATAATTCTGAATGTCAGCAGAGGCCAGCCGCACCACTGCAAAATAGAGATGGTCTTTTTTTTATCATGAATAGGATTTATTTTAAGAGGACAGGATTTTTTTTAAGATGACCTCACCCAATTTACTTTGCCACGCCCTCTTTTCTGTTCTGCTAGCAAGCTCTGACACTTTGATCGGCTACAAAGGCAATATCGACATGATGGTTTCTGTCAAAAAATCAAAAATCTACCCTTTCTATAAGTCTTTTTTTGTCTTTTCATAAGATATGGGCCTCACTGTGAAAGATCAGCATTTGATGCATTCAAGAGGATGTTGAATGTTAATTTGGATAGAAATGGTGTGCAGGGATATGGGGACAAGACAAGGGACTGGCACGATGAGAGAGAATTGGCCTAGTCTTGATGGGCCAAATGGCCTCCTTCTGTGCCATAACAATTCAGTGATTGTTACCCATGCCAAACTGGCCTTGTACAGATCGGCTTGTGAAGCCATTTCTGATGTTTTGTCCCTGATTGTGTGCCCATAGCTGACTAGGCCATTATTTACTTCCCATCCCTCATTTGGCCTGGAGAAGGCTGTGGTAAGCTACCTTCTTGAACTGCTCCAGTACTTCTGATGAAGGTACACTCACAGTGCTGTTTGACAAGGAGTATTGAGGATTTTGACACAACAATATTGAAGGAATGATGGTATATTCCCAAGTCAGGATGGAGTGTGGTTTGGAGGGGAGTAGCTGGCGATGACATTCCCATGTGTCTGGAAGGCAGTTGGAAGGTGTTGTCAAAGGTAACCAAATGAATTCCCCGGCACATCTTATAGATGTTACACGCTTTGCAGAATCACTACAAGCGAGAAATTTCACCAGTCGGCCACTCTGGAATTGGCTGACAGTCTTCTCTGTGAATCACGAGTCTTTGATACTGAAGTCCCACACCAGTAGAAGTTGTTGGCCTCTGACAGACCAACAGATTTAGATTTTAGATTTTCATTGTCATGTGTGCTCAAGTACGGGAGTACGGTGAGAAGTGTTTAATGTCACCACCTGCAGCACCATTTTAGGTACAGAGATACCGAGGTACACAAAATACTCAGATACAAAGTATTAGAAGAAACAAAGTTAAATACTTAAGCATTACCTTCATAGAATAAGTAGAAAAATAAAGAAATAATGTAATAGTTAACTTAAAGTCCATCTTAGTATAAATTAGAAAGATATAAAGGGATAACGTTGAAGGAGCATAGTGTATCGACCTTAGTGACTGTCACTAGATGTCCAGATTTTAGGGCTTCAAATGTTAAGAAAGTAAATACTTTTTTCTTTCAGGTCTGGCAGCGTGGGGTCATAGCAAGAGGTTGCTCTTAGGCAAGGGCCTTCAGCAGTTCAGTCCCTTGCCTGCCATTCTCTGACCCCCACCCCACCCCTTGCCCCAATTGGATACAGTTTGGCCCAAATGGAGGCTTTTCACCTGCCTAACCTGGGTGGCAAGTCTTACTTTCATTGTCAGGAGACCCACCACTCATTTCCACATTCCGGGAAGGCAGGCCATCAGGCAAATTAACATCCAAAGGTGGTTGTTCATTAACCACTTAACAGCATCAATTGGCAGCAAGTTATAGAGTCATAGAGTCATACAGGACAGAAGCAGACCCTTTGGCCCAACCCATCCCTACCGAGCATAATCTCAAGCTAAATTAGTCTTACCTGCCCGCACTTGGCCCATACCCCTCCAAGCATTTCTTGTTTATGTACTTATCCGGATCGGATCGGAAATTGGCTTGCTGAAAGAAGACAGAGGGTGGTAGTTGATGGGAAATGTTCATCCTGGAGACCAGTTACTAGTGGTGTACCGCAAGGGTCGGTGTTGGGTCCATGCTGTTTGTCATTTTTATAAATGACCTGGATGAGGGCGCAGAAGGATGGGTTAGTAAATTTGCAGACGACACTAAGGTCAGTGGAGTTGTGGATAGTGACGAAGGATACTGTAGGTTGCAGAGAGACATAGATAAGCTGCAGAGCTGGGCTGAGAGGTGGCAAATGGAGTTTAATGCAGACAAGTGTGAGGTGATGCACTTTGGTAGGAGTAACCAGAAGGCAAAGTACAGGGCTAATGGTAAGATTCTTAGTAGTGTAGATGAGCAGAGAGATCTCGTTGTCCATGTACACAGATCCTTGAAAGTTGCCACCCAGGTTGACAGGGCTGTTAAGAAGGCATACAGTGTTTTAGCTTTTATTAACAGAGGGATCAAGTTCCAAAACCAAGAGGTTATGGTGAAGCTGTACAAAACTCTGGTGCAGCCGCACTTGGAGTATTGTGTACAGTTCTGGTCACCGCATTATAAGGATGTGGAAGCTTTGGAAAGGGTGCAGAGGAGATTTACTAGGATGTTGCCTGGCATGGAGGGAAGGTCTTACGAGGAAAGGCTGAGGGACTTGAGGCTGTTTTCGTTAGAGAGAAGAAGGTTGAGAGGTGACTTAATTGAAACATATAAAATAATCAGAGGGTTAGATAGGGTGGATAAGGAGAGCCTTTTTCCTAGGATGGTGACGGCGAGCACGAGGGGGCATAGCTTTAAATTGAGGGGTGAAAGATAGAGGACACATGTCAGAGGTAGTTTCTTTACTCAGAGAATAGTAAGGGAATGGAACGCTTTGCCTGCAATAGTAGTAGATTCGCCAACTTTAGGTACATTTAAGTCATCATTGGACAAGCATATGAACGTACATGGAATAGTGTAGGTTAGATGGGCTTGAGATCGGTATGACAGGTCGGCACAACATTGAGGACCGAAGGTCCTGTACTGTGCTGTAATGTTCTATATGTTCTATATGTTATCCAAGTGTTTTTTCAACATGGTAACTGTACACCCACATCCACCACTTTCTCTGGAAGTTCATTCCACTCAGGAACACTCTCTGTGTGAATAGAATTGCCCCTCATGTTGAGATTCTTGCCCAGAGAAGGAGTGAAACATGTATGCATCTCAGGGGACTTTACAGGATAGATGCTGAGAGGCTTCTTTCCCCTTGTGAGACAGTTTTGGACCAGAGGGAATAATCTCAGAATAAGGCGTTTCCCAGTTAAAACTGAGATCAGGAGGAATTTCTTCACTCAGAAGGATGTGAATCTGTGGAGCTCTTCACTGGTTTATGCTGTTGAGCTAGATCTTTAAGTATATTCAAAGCTGAGACAGAGGAATATTGAATCAGTGAGGGGATTAACGGCTAGGGGAAAAGGCAGGAAAGTGACGTTAAGGATGTTCAGATTAGCGGGAGCAGATTTAATGGACTAAATAGCCTAAGCCTGTTCCTATGTCTCATCGCCTAATGTTCTTGTCTCTCAGTCCCAAATCACCCAATTATTTGTCTTTCTTACCATATGCAACCATGGAATGCTCTCATCCAATATGCACATCCTTATGATTCAATCTTCCACAACTCAAAACTGTGCAACTTATTCCCTCTCTTAATCTTTCCGCACTGTCACTGTTGTCTGGAGTTGTAAAGCCCTGGAATCATTTCCTAACTACAGCCTCATTGATCTCATCTTTTCCAAACATATCTAACCCTGTGACTAGTGCCTTTGACCCTTTGTTTTAGGGTTCAACATAGAATATCAAAGTCAGTGCTTGGAAAGGTAGGAACCAGGAAGAGGAGTAGGCAGCTCTGTCCCTGGAGCCTGCTCAGGCATTTAAAGCCACCGAAGCTAATCTCATCTTGGCTTCGACTCCACTTCCCTACCTGCTCTCCATTACCCTTTAACCCATTACCCATTAAAACTCAGACTATCTCCTCCTTAAATTTGTCAGTGTCCTGGCATCCACTCAGCACTCTGGGGTAGTGAATTCCACTGGCTCATGACCATTTGTCGGAGGTAATTCCTGCTCATCTCTGTTTTAAATCTGCTGCCTTTTAGCCAAAAGCTATAACCTTTTGCCTGGATTGCCCCACAATCTTACACCGACTTTGTCAATCCCATTTAGCATCTTAAATGCCTCAATTTGATCTCCTGTCATTCTTCTAAACAAGTATGGACCTTAACTCCATACTAGATCATGGATAATAAAAGATATATGTTCAACAAAGGGCCCAATTTGAATGAAGCACAATTTGTGAAGGCTGATATATATATGGGATCAGCCACATAGAAATACTTTCACCCAGGATTGATGGAGCCTGGGTCATTGAATATAATCAAGGCTGAGTTTGACTGGTTTTGGAAATGACAAGGGAATCGAGGGTGATTGGGGAAATGTAGTAGCATGGAGCTGAGGCGACATCAGGTCAATCATGGTCTTGTTAAACGGCAGAGCTGTCTTCAGGAGCAAAATGGTCTGCTCCTGATTCTTGTGTTTTTGTGGATGATATTTCATGGTCCAGTGGCTCAGTGGTTAGTCCAGTTGTCTCAAGGACCTGGGTTCAATTCTGGCTTTGGGTGACTGTCTGTGTGGAGCTTGTGCATTTTCCCCAGATCTGCATGTGTTTCTTCCCATAGCCTATGCTAAATTGTCCATGGATGTGCAAGCTAGGTGGATTAACCACGGGAAATGCAGTGTTTTAGGGTACAGGGGTGAGACTGGGCAGGCTGCTCTCTTGAGGGTTGGTGTAGCTTCAATAGGCAGAATGGCCTGATTCTGCACTGTAAGGCTTCTATGGTAGATGTTTAGTAGCCGGAGAATGCTAAAATGTGAAACTTATTCTCTCAATGTGTGCAAGCCAAATCACACAGGTGCATTCGAAATAAATCTAAATATGAGTATGAGGGAGGAGTAGCAGGATGTGCTAATAGGGTTAGATGGGATAAGGTGGGATGAGGCTTATTTGAAGCATGGGACAGTTGATCTTTATTGCCTAATTCTCCGCTGTAATTTCTAACCAAGAAACAGCAGTGATCCTCTGGTTTGCTTATCCAGTTGGTTATGTTGACAGTTTCCACCTTCCTATTATCTGACCCTGTACTTAACAGCAAACATCGGCGTGCATGTGAGTTCTGGGCGAAGAGCCTACAGCTGGCATTCTCACTGAGATTAATGTTGCAGGTACAGCAGTAGTAAATACAAAATCTAACTCTATCCCAGCTGGATTAACAAGATATAGAAAGGAGAAATAGAATGCTGAGTAGTTTGCAAACAACTTTCAGGACAGACTCGCACAGAGCTTGCAACTTGCATCTCTCAAATTACTAGGCCAAGACCTTTACTCAAAATCCAGGGTGAAGCCCAATGCGTTATATGTAGAATCCTTGATTGCTGTTAATTCCAAGCCCAGTTTTATTTACACTGTGTTCCGTAGTTAGAATTTTGGAGTAGAAAGGTGAAACATTATAGGAGAGGAACATGTATCAATTCAAATAGTCGTTTTGTAGTACAGGACTGGAGTATTGCTGGAAAACTGCACATTTTATCAAAGATAACAAGGTGTAGAGCTGGATGAACACAGCAGGTCAAGCAGCATCAGAGGGGCAGGAAAGGCGACGTTTTGGGTCTAGACCCTTCTTCAGAAATGGAGGAGGGGAAGGGGGTTCTGAAATAAATAGGGAGAGAGGGGGAGGCGGATGGAAGATTGATAAAGGAGCAGATAGGTGGTGAGGAGACAGACAGGTCAAAGAGGCGGGGATGGAGCCAGTAAAGGTGAGTGTACATAGGAGTTAGGGTGGGGATGGGTCAGTCCAGAGGGAAGGACAGGTCGAGGAGGTGGGATGAGGCTGCTCTGTAGGAGGTGGGGGTGAGGCTTGAGGTGGGAGGAGTGGGAGAGGCTAGGAAGACAGGCATGAGCTGAGCTGGTTTTGGGATGCGGTCAGGGGAAGGGAGATTTTGTCAAAGCTTTTCACCTTGCTCTTAGGAGGGTCATTCTCATAGAACAAATTTACAGTCATTATATAAACTACCATACAGCATTTGTACTGTATGAGAGGAAGGTGCTAACCGGCTAGCAAATCCACATTTACGTGCCAACATTGGTATTCTTGCGAATGGCCCTGATGAGTGCAAGGTAACAGGCTTTGACAAAATGTGTTGCTTTTCAACAATATTCAAGATTTCTATTTTTTCTGGCCGACTCCATCCAAGTTGATCAACACACTTAGCACCAATTTCTAAAGAAGAATGACCTGCAATTATACAATGCCTTTTTACATCCTCAAGACATCTTAAAGTGTTTCCCAGTCAATTAAGCCTTTCTGAAATGAAACTATCATTGCACTGTCAAGTTTGGCTATAATATTGCTATAATACCTGTATTATCCCTTTTATTTTCAGCAATAGTGATTGGAAAAACATTGGTCTGAACACCAACAATCTCCCCTACCCTTCTTCAAAATGGGACTGTGGTATCTTATTGCATCCACCTGAAAGGGTTAGACAGGACCTTGGTTCAACATCTGAGCTGCAAGGTGGCAGCTGTGATGGTGTTGCATATCCTCAGCACGGTGCTGAAGTATTAGCCTAAAATTTGCATCCAAAGTATCTGACATAGAATTTGGAACCACAACAGTTATCTCATTACCTCTATTTTCTCTGCTTTCTCATTTTTCTGTACCTGTTTCCAGGTTGTCCCTGATAACAAGGTGTGGAGCTGGATGAACTCAGCAGGCCAAGCAGTGTCATAGGAGCAGGAAATCTGACATTTCGGGCCTAGACCCTTCTTCAGAAAATCACTTGTGAAGAAGGGCCAAAGCCCAAAACATCAGCTTTCCTGCCCCTACAATGCTGCTTGGCCTGCTGTGTTCATCAAGCTTTACATCATGTTATCTCAGATTCTCCAGCATCTGCAGTTCCTCCTATCTCTAGATTGTCCCTTCTATCCTTTCTTTTATCTATGACATCCACTTCATTTACTTCACCCAGTCAATCAATGTTTTTTTAGGCAGAGGTTTCAAGTGTTGCCTTTCCTTGTTACTTTGGTGCTGGGCTTTCCACCATAAAAATGAGTTCCTCAATGCTAATTTTTCACAGTCTGTGTTGAAATTAGAGAAGAATAAAGTCCCAGGCATATTGAAATATGGGATCTCTACAGGCACGTGCACAAAAATGACAACTGCTGTTGGCTTGGATTGAGAAACTTGGCTGTGTTTTTTTTAACACAAACATTCCTAATGAGGTTAGGGTAATGTACTTCCCTGTCCCACCCTAACAATCACATTTGGCAATACATCTTTGACAGGCTTGTTTTGGACTTTTTTAAAATCCTGTTTCAACCCATCTTTTAAAATCTTCTAAGTATAGGATTTCGTATTAAATTGAGAGAGAATATACTCATTGTAGTAAGGGACTTTTAAAAAAAAGTTTTGATTTTGATTTAGAAAGACAGTTTTGTCGTCGGCAGGTTCTTTAGAGTTTTGTGTGGAAAAGTCTGATCCATGAGGAGAGTGACAGAGCAGGCTCGAGGGGCTGAATGGCCTATTTCATTTGTATGTTGTGTAAGGTTGAAACCGCAATCTGATTATCCATGACCTTCTTCCATGTGGAATAGGCTCAAGGGGCTGAAATGGCATTGTTTTGCTCCCATTTCCTATTTTGTAACAGCATGGATTGGGTTTTAACTGCCTGTTTTCTGCATTGAACAGGGTCAGGTCATTCACAGCTAACGAGAAGGTCGGACAACTTTCTGTAAGACTGCATTTCCCAATCTAATTTGAATGTCATTTTATGCCACTTTCTGTACTGTCACGGGAAATGCTCCCACTGAAGAAGATGTGGGAATTGATGGTGGACTCAGGCCTGCTGTCTGCACAATGCACTCTGCAATACCCAGTGTGAGACTTGTAGCTGCAGTATAACCATCCATTTGACTTGAGAGGGTGCACAAAAGATTCACAAGAATGTTACAGGAGTTGGAAGGTTTGAGCTACAGGGAAAGGTTGGGGCTATTTTCCCTGGGGCATTGGTGGCTGAAGGATGCCTTTATAGAGGTTATTAAATCATGAGGGGCATGGATCGGGTGAATAGCCAAAGCCTTTTTCCTAATGTAGGGGAGTCTGAATCTAGACAGCATAC
This sequence comes from Stegostoma tigrinum, assembly GCF_030684315.1. Classification (NCBI taxonomy): domain Eukaryota; kingdom Metazoa; phylum Chordata; class Chondrichthyes; order Orectolobiformes; family Stegostomatidae; genus Stegostoma; species Stegostoma tigrinum. The sequence goes on along the minus strand of NC_081389.1, from coordinate 14,968,556 downwards.
TTTAAAGATGAAAGGTAAAAGATTTGAAAGGGAACTGAGGGGCAACTTTTTCAGGCAGAGGGTGGTGTGTGTATGAACTGAGCTGCCGGAGGAAGTAGGGGAGGCTGGAACAATGACATATTTAAAAGGCATCTGGATGGGTATGTGAAATAGGAAGGGTTTAGAGGGATATGGGTTAAATGCTGGCAAATAGGACTAGATTAAAAGTATTCAGGCAAGTTGGACTGAAGGGTCTGTTTCCATGCCGTACATTTCTATGGCTCTATGAATATGAATGATGTTATATATTAGTTTTATTCAGGAGCCATAGCACAGGTGCAGCACTTACATATATACATGCTGTGTATTTGCTATGTGTTTCTGTGTGTGTGTGTGTGTGTGTGTGTGTGTGCGCGCGCGCGCGAGTGTGTGACGTTACCTTGACTGTTTGCACGTAAAATATTTATGAATAGGATTTGAAAAAATGCCAGTATACTGTTAAATGAGCAAATCCTATGCAGAATTGCTCAGAGCTTGGAAAACTTCATTTCAATGCAGTCAAATCAAGGGCTTGGAAACTTCTTTCTGAGAAGGAACCATATTGTTTGTTGAAGAGTGATCCTTGATGTATTTTGGAATGGCATTTGTCAGTAATGTCAGTCAGGGTTAGGAACACTATTCAGTCAATGGTACCAGCTAAAGTCCAAGAAAGGAAGTGTTCCCAAGCCAAGATCGGACTGTGGTGAATCAGACTTTCATCCTGCAGTTCTCAGTTCTCTCAAAGAGGAAGTTTGGCTCAGACACACAGTCAGAACTGGTCTCATATCCATCTATCTCACAGTCAGCCACAGCTTGTTGCCTGGTACCCTTGCAAGCAGGTTATGTCATTGAATCACAGAATCCCTGCAGTGTGGAAACAAGCCATTTGGCCCAACAAGTCCATGCCGCTTCTCTGTAGAGCATCCCACCCTAATTAATTCCCCTACCCCAGCATTTCCCCATGTCTAATGCACATAACCTAAATATCCCTGAACACTGTGGGCAATTTAGCATGGCCAATCCACTTAGCCTACACATCTTCGGACAGTGGGAGGAAACCGGAGCACCCGCAGGAAACCTATGCAGACGCGGGGAGAATGTGCAACCACCACACGGACAATCGCCTGAAGTGAGAAATGACCCCTGGCCCTGTGAGGCAGCAGTACTAACCACTAAGCCACTATACCACCCTTGAAAGTCCACCCACATGCTTCCAGTGGAGTGCCAAGAAAGTGCTGCATTGTCAGACATGCTCTATGCCAGCAGAGATGTTCCACTCAGTCTCTGGTAGTACCTACTTCTTTACTGGTGTTTTATAAACATTTTAGCAATGAAGGAGATTGCTCACTCCCTCACTGGTGGCCATGCCAACCCTGATTTGAAATGGGGAGCATAATTATCAGGTTTTACTGAGTTCTAAAAAGTTCAGTTGGCTCTTACTCATGTATTTACCTATGGAATATGCTGATTTCATCAGCTGCCAACTCTCCATATTATGTGTGAACCCAGGGTGCATAGGAAGGTAACTGCCCAATATCATGTAAACATAATATCCTACATTTCAAAAGTACTTTATTGCCTGTGCTATGCATGAGGAACTCCCTTAGTGAAAGTCGCTATACCAATACAAACATTTCTTTATTGTCTATGCACTTTAACACAGTGATGCTTTACGAGTGAGAAGACTTCATGGATCTAAGTAAATAATGTATGATCTTTGTTATTGGAGAAAAGCTAGGTTAAACAAAGATGGTGGTAGCAATGGGTCAGTAGCTAGGCAAGGCTTAAGTTGACTCTGAATACGTCTCCAGCTCATCACAATAAATGAGTTCTCCCCAACCAGGAGATGGCAGTTAGCCCGGGGCAATTGCTACCCTTCGGAGCTTGTTGCTGGCTCTCGGGTGTATGGTGCCCAGCAGTCTACCCAGTCCTGCTGGTCAGGCTTCTCAAACTGCAAAGGTGTTTGGCGGCTCCAGAGACGCAAGCAGAAATTCCATTTATTATGACAGAATCGCAAAAACTTACCATCCAAGTTCTGTGAACATTGGGGAACGCAAATAGAATGTTATCCTTTGTTTCTAAAGAGAATTGAGTATAACAGGTGACAGGTTTTGCCAAAACTATACAAGGCACTAAGTCAACTCACAGCTGGGATACCGTGAACAGTTTTGGTCCCTTTATCTAACAGAAGATATGCTGGTACTAGGGTTCTCAATTCTGATCACAGGCATGGAGAGTTATATAAGTCAAGATAACACAGTGTGGAACTGGAGGAACACAGCAGGCCAGGCAGCATCAGAGAAGCAGGAAAGTTGATATTTCGGGTCAGAACCCTTCTACAGAATTCTTGCAGTTGTTGGAGTTTAGAAGAATGAGAAGTGATATTAGTGAAACATATAAGAGCGTAGGAGGACTTGACAGGGGTCATGAAGTATACTCAAAACGTGAGATTAATAGATTTTTAATCTTAGTTAAGGGGAATCAAGGGCTGAGGGGAAAAGGCAGGAAAGTGGAGCTGTGGATTATCAGGTCAATGTTGGGTTCACTGAATGGTGTAGCAGACTCAATGGGCTGAATGGCCTCCTTCTGCTCCTACATCTTAAGGACTTATGGTTTTAAGGAGTGCTACACTGTTAGAGGTGCAGGCATTTGGAAGAAATGTTTAACCATGAGCCCAGCTGCCCCCTCAAGTGATAGTATCCTCCTCAGCACCCTGGATAACGTATCCTTCAGCTACATTACTAACAGACTACCAAGCCATCAATCATGGTGCAGTCCATGGGATCTTACCGTGTGCCAATTGACTGCTGTGACTGCCACCGTTTAAGAATAAGGGGTAAGCCATTCAGGACTGAGATGAGAAGAATTTCTTCACTCAGAAAGCTGTGAACCTGTGTCACTCTCTCCAACAGAAAACTATTGGGGCCAGTTCATTAGATATATTCAAGATGAAGTTGAATATGGGTCTTGTGGCTGAAGGAATCAAGGGGTATGAAGAGAAATCAGGAGTGGGAGGCTGAAATTGCAGGATCAGCCATAATCATATTGACTGGTAGTGCAGGCTCGAAGGGCTGAATGGCCTATTCCTTTAAGTATTGTCCATGTTTCTTTGTTTGCAGCAGTGACAACACTTGAAAAAGCACTTTGTTGGTTGTAAAGTGAGATGGCTTATCTATAATCCTTTCTTTTTGTACTTAAGGTTCAATTTTCCTTAACTTATTGCATTTTAAGTTTTCTCAGCTCTGTGCTTTGTCAATTTATCAATATGACTTCAAATGATGTTCCCCTTAAACAAATCTATTTATCGCTCAGTCATTGATGCAAATTCAAAGTTTGAACACTTAGCAAGAATCCAAATGGCAAATCTAATCACGAATTAAAATGAACTTGCTGTCATCGGTGAACTGTAGCTGTCTTGTACTCTCAGCCTTAGACCCAGTTAGTCAAATCCTGAACCCAATTTGCCATTCTTGATCTTCAGTGACAGCTTAAGCTAGAACCAACTTGGCTATGCTTTCTGCAGCATTTACAATTCGTATATGTGCCAGGGTCTAATGCAATATCACCATGGTATAAAATGCCTCTTTTTTTTGTTTATTCATTCACAGCATGAGGGTGTCGCTGGTTAGGCTGCATTTATTGCCCATCCCTAATTGCCCAGAGGGCAGTTAAGAGTCAACCACATTGCTGCGGGTGCAGAGTCACTTGTAGGCCAGACCAGGTAAGGATGGCAGTTTCCTTCCCTATAGGACATTAGTGAACCAGATGGGATTTTCCAACAATTGACAATGGATTCATGGTCATCATTAGGTTCTTAATTTCAGATGTTTACTAAATTCAAATTCCATCATCTGCTGTGGCAGGATTCAAACCTGGGTCCCCAGAATGTTATCTGGGTCTTTGGATTAACAGTCCAGCAACACTACCACTAGGCCATCACCTCCCCACTGTATGCGTTATTTTTACCAGGGAATTACTAAGGCAGGCTTATAAAAAAGCCTGGCAACATCTGTGACAAGAGAAATAGAGTTAATGTTTCAAGCTTAATACGACCCTTCTTCAGAACATGTCGTACCAGGCTCGAAATGTTAACTTTGCCACTCCTTTCACAGATGCTGTAGACCAGTTGAGTTCCTCCATCTTTTTCTACGTTTGTTTCAGATTTTCATCAACAGCAGTTGTTTGCCGTGACTCGTTAAAAGACTTGTTTTAGTTCTCTGAGACTTAGTTATTTGGTTATCTCTTCGGACTCCAAGCCAACTCCTTACATCAGTTGCCCTTTTCTTACCCACTACCCATGCCACTTCCATGCCAACTGTGTGCCTCCTCCACTACAGTAGCTCCCATGCTAATTAATACAACTCACACCTTCCATCCAACCCCAGTACCCGTCATGTTAACTCATGGCCTTTCCATGCCCAGTATTCACTGTCTACAGGTGCCATGAACCCTCTCTGGACAATAGCAATGTTTTGACACAGTTTAGAGTAAAAGTACCCATTTGTTTCATCTTCCATCACAGGTTTTGCCTTGGTGAGTTTGGCAATTTAATGTCAAACTCTGCGCAGCTTTGGGATGCAACTACTGTGAGCCAACTGCCAAAAATAATGTTTGTAGTTAGTACTAATAAAGCTGTCATAACTATGCAAGTTTATATAAGGAACAGAAAAAGTCAATTTTGTCCTAAGCGAAGCATTTCGAAAAAAACTTAGCACAACCTTAACATTAAAATTAGGCCATCGGGAGATGTCTGGAGCACTTCTTCATGCAAAAGTGGGCAGACATCACAAATTTTCTCCCCCAAAAGTTCTTGAGGTTGAATGTGTCATCTGAAAATGTCAAAGCTATGATTGATAGTTATTTTTATATGGTATGTGTATTAAGGGTTAGAAAAAAGGGCAGCATGGTGGTTCAGTGGTTAACACTGTTGCCTGATAGTGCCAGGGGCTTGGGTTCAATTCCACCCTTGGGCGACTGTCTGTGGGAGTTTACACATTCTTCCTGTATCAATGTGGGCTTCCTCTGGCTCTCCACCCACAGCCCCAAGATATGCAGGTTAGGTTGATTCACCATGCTAATTTGCCCAGTGCCCAGAGATGTGTAGCTTATGTCATAGGATGGGATAGGGTAGAGAGATGGAGCTGGCTGAGATACTCTTTGGATGGTCAGTGTGAACCCAATGTGCCTACTTCCATTCTGTAGGGATTCTATGAAGAACCTCAGTGGGTAGATGGAGTGCAGGTACTAGTCAGCTGTGATCTCATTGAATGGTGAGACAAACCTGAAGGGCTGATTGGCCTCCTTTTGTTTTCAGCATTCCTGAGAGGAATATATTCCATTACCCTGAGACAGACTAGGATCCAGGTCCTAGAGGTAGAGGGTTGTAGAATCCACAAAGTGGAATGGGTCAATTTGGGAATGCAGTAACCTTCAGCTGGATGATAATCTTTTTAGACTGGCTTGACAGGAGAAGGAATGACTTACCTAAGCTCAGAACCAAGTTCCAATCTTCACCGTCTGTAACCAGTTTTCTTTTTGGCACTCAATTTGCATCTCAGCTTGCTGCCAAGGAAGTGAGATTTGAACTCGGTAGAGATCCTGTTCTGAAGGCATGAGCCAATTTTGTCATTCTTTAAATCTGATTCCAGTTAAAAATCCATTCAGAATTTCCACCTAGACAACTAGACACATTTATCAGGAACCTATTCTTCAGAAAATGTGAACTAACCTCAAAACTGCTCTTGAATAATTTTACTCTTTGAATCTCCAATTTTGTTCTGAGTGTCAAATTTGACCAGGAGATCGACAATCCAACTTGGGCATCAAAGTTACTTATTATAAAGCTGAGATTATACTGCTGTTTGTGTGTCAACATGAAGCAATATTGGGTCCACATCAGAGAATGATCATGCCTGTTGAAGCCAAGTATCCTTCTCATACTTCCTCGAGTTCACTCAAACTGCAGTATAACTCTCTTCCAAACTCCTTGCTTGGATCAGATGCTTTTAAAAAATATCATTACTAGGAGAGACAAGAACAGAATGACCATAATATTAACAGTAAGAGAGAGGGGGCATGTCAGAAATTTCTTAATCAGCTTTGATTAAGAAAGTTTCTCTCTGAGAAATTTATTACTGCAGGCCTGGGCAAGGGTGGGTGAGGTGGTCAATTGAAAATACTAAAACTATGATTGCTTATTTTTAGGCCAAGGGCATTACAGGTAGCCAGAATTAGGCATGATGGCAGAACAGACTCGATGGGCTGAATGGCCTACTCCTGTTCCTATGCCTATAAGAAGCAAGTCCCGAGGCAGGATGTTTGCTAGGATTGAAATGAAAGATAAATTGACACTAAAATTTAATGGGTGCATGAGATGTTGGGCATACTGAAGTCTACAGAGAGTGGAGAACAGTTACTCATTGGTTTTGCAGTTTGGGAAATTCATAAATGAAGGTCTCAGTAACAAGTGGGTTATTAAATCTCTCTAGTTTCCATTAATGCAACAAGATGAATATTTCATTGACTTGAAAGAATTGCTGTCATCTAGAACTCATTCACAGAAAGGCTGGTGATTTTCGAGGGGGTTGAAAACAGACTGGATGGGAAACAAATTGCACAGTTCTGAATAAAGACCAGGGGAGAGGCAGGAAAATTGGACAGCTCTTCCTAAGAGCCAGCACAGGCTTGATGGGCCGCATGGCTACTTTAACAGTTGTAAATATCAGAGACTCAGTTTTAAATGTTGTTGTGGGTGTTCAGGGTCAGTATGTCAAATCTGAGACTGAGGCCATGCCGGATTTTCAACATTTCCAGATTTTGTGCAGGACAATTTAGGTGCAGATTATCCTGGTGAGTCTGGACCAGATGCAGTCAAGAGCTACTTGGAGCATAGGTTAGAGCAGTGCGCAGAGTGGCAAGCCCAATTGCTGAATCTAGAACCATACCATGCCAAAGCAGCACCTGACCAATTATCCAGGGTAAGTTTATTTTAAAAAGGACTTCTACTCCACTAGAACTGAACAATGGACTATTTTAAAAGTGTCCCAACTTTTGGACAAGTCCTGTTCAAGCTAGATTTGAGACTGAGACCTTCACTGAAAAGTTGAATTTCACACAAAGCGTTACATCACAAACAGTTCAGAGAACAATTTTACCACTTCAGTCATAGCTGTGAAGCAGCAACTTTAAGTCAACTGACAAAATGTGAGCATCCAAGCCCTAGGGCCACATAAACTGTCCCTTAGTGTATCAGCAGAAAATATTGGTGAAACTCAGTAGGTCTGGCACCATCTGCAGAGAGAAAAAGAGTTTCGGGTTCAATATGGCCTCTTCAGAGTCATTTTGGACATGAAACCTTAACTCTCTTCCTCTCTCTGGAGTTACTGCCAGACCTGCTGAGTTTCTTCAACAATTTCTGTTTCTATTTCAGATCTCCTCTATCCACCATCCCTGCCTTTTACCTTACCTTAGCAAATCTAGGAATACAAAGCAACTAGTTATTGACTTACCGAACAGTATTTTGCAAAATCAGTCAATGATTCAGCAAAGCAGTTTCACCCCTTTGAGGAACGAACTGTAGAATAAAAGTTCCAAGTCACATTTGATGAACTGTGCCCCACCCCCCCCCCCGAAAAAGATACCAATATGACAATTGTAAGTTCCAGTGGCGGTATGGTAGCCCATTGGTTGGCACTGCTGCCTCACAGGGCCAGCATCCCGGGTTTGATGCCACCAGTGGGCAACCGTCTGTGGGGTGTTTGCATTTTCTCCCTGTGACAGTGTGGGCGTGCTCCAGTTTCCTCCCACAGCCCAAAGGTGTGCGTGGTCATGGCGGATTGGCCGTGCAAAATTACCCTGTAGCGTGCAGGAGTTGTGCAGTGTATGTGGATTAGTCATGGGAAATGCAGGGATAGGGTGGGGAGGTGGGTCTGGATGGAATGTTCTTCGGAAGAGTCAGTGTGGAATCGATGAGCCACATGGCCTGTTTCTATACTGTAGGGATTCTATGATCTCAAAACCTCAGCACCCTGTGTCAAGGGTGAAACAGTTCCATTGTTTTGCTTGACACCTCGCACTTAAAAGAAAGTTGGCATAACAATTTCTTTTTAGGTTATTTATGATGGTTCATGGAACAAAATGAAAGGTATTCCTTGAACTTTATTGTTTATACTTGCTTGATTTGGAATAGAGAGTATTTACCCTGAAGGTCTAGCTAGCAGATTACAAGAGTAGTGTGTGTGTATGTGTGTGTGTGTGGTACAATATGGCAGTGTAATCTCTGACAGCATCACTGTAGTTGGTGTTACTGAAATAGCCACACAGAGGCTGGTGTCCCATCATTAAATCACTTTCTTTTCCACATGTACCAGCCAGCTTGAAATCAGTGCCTAGCCTTAGGAGACCTTCTGAATCCCCCTTTTTTTTGGCTAATTTACGTGCTTAGAGATAATATTGCACACTTCTGGTGGGACCTGAACCCAGACTTCCTAGCTCAGAGGTAGAGACACTACCAATACATTACAAGAACTCTAACCTCCTGTTTATATCTGTCAGCCACAGCTCCCCGATCAGCCCAAGTTAACAACTGCAATTGAGAATCTCATTGTCAATGTGATCCACCTGGTTCCAATCACTACAGTTACTTACACTCTTCCAGATATTAACTCTTTTGATCCTTGTACTACATTTATCAGGAGGGTCAGGACATCTCTGGGTGCTACCAGGAAAGAGGTTGCAGACAGTTTCCTTAGAGATTCCTAATTGCGAATAAAGAACTTGAAGGGGCTAGATTAGCCCATATTTTAGCTAAGTGTCATTTTTGTGGAGTTTTCATGGAGGGATTCTCTGAATATGATTGCCCCCAAAGCTATCTCTTTACTATAGTGCCCTTCCCATCCAATACTCCCACTCACTGTAACCAGAAGTATTTGTCACTGCTTGGTTAGTGATCCTGAGACTCTTGGCATTTTGTCATTTTTAAAAAAGCCTTGCGCATCGAGACATACCCTATCAATCCAGAGCTGCCCAATGTGGCTTCTGATATTTGCGCCAAACATAGAAAACAAGGAAAATTTGGTGTCCTGTCCTGTGGGTAGGAACCTGGAGCTCCTAGTGGATGGGATGGTGCACTTTCATTTGCCTTAGGATTGGCAGAACATCAGACCCTACCAGTTTGGACCAATAGGTCAGTGTGGTCCCAGCCATTCGGAGGAATGACCAAAAACATAGGAGGAAGGTCAATGACCTTTTCTGCTTTATCAGGGTAGGTGATCATCTTGTCTCTGCTAGGCCATACTCACTCTGCATTTGCATACACCCTCAAACAAGGCTCATGCTCTACCACTCTCACTATTGCAGACAACATCCTCCCTCACTCGCTACCCTTCGCACACTCCTTCACACCAACATTAACTAACCCTGTGTGTCCTCTGTGCCCTCTTGTTCATTCGCTCACCACCATTCGCCTTAATTGCACCCGGTCTAACCGCTGGACCACCCACTTCCATTTCACTGGATCCCGCCCATTCCCTCATTCCTAGTGTTGTAGGGTTTGAGCAAGATGGACAGGCTGATAGGCTGGGTCACTTTTCCCCATAGCGTCAGAGGCTGAGGGGTGACCTTATAGAAATTTATAAATTCAGTTGAAGCATGGATCAGGTGAACAGACAAGGTATTTTTTTATTTCACAGGATCGGGGAGTCCAAAACTAGACGGCATAGGTTTAGGGCGAGAGGGGAAAGATTTAAAAGTGACATAAGGGGCTAGTTTTTTCTTGTAGAAGGTGGTGCGTGTATAGAATGAGCTGCGAGAGGAAGTGGTGGAGGCTGGTACAATTACATCATTTAAAAGGTATCTAGATGGATACATAAATATGAAGGGTTTAGACGGATGTAGGACAAATTCTGGTAAATGAGAGTAAATTAATTTAGGATATTTGGTCAGCATCGATGAGTTGAGCTGAAGGATCTGTTTCCATACTGTACAACTCAATGACTCTGTGACATTAGGGCAGAGAAAGCCAAAGGGGTGATGGGATACTCAACATTGCGCTCTTCGTCCCTTAATCCCTTTAGATGTTGAGATGTGGCCGATTGCTTAAAGAACTTGCAGTGTGATTGACACAGCGTGGTGATGTAGAACAACATTTCCAACTCCTTGACTGATTCCTGCTGACAACCATGACAAGCTCCCTTGTTTTGTGTCTGAGCTAAAAGGCAGGGCAAAGCAGTACTACCATGAGCCTGTTAGTTCTGGCTGAAGTGGCAAAGCACAAATAGACAATACAAGACAGGCCAAGGCGGCGATACTGTGAGCATCCAGGTAGGTGCGAAGATAGCAGAGCAGCAGCTCTGAGACACATCTTGGTCTGGCCCATGAGCTGGATGCCTGTCAGTCCTCTCATAGTTTACAGCAGCATTATAATGATGGATACTAGTGCACTTCAATGTGCAACATGTAAGTGCAGAAGCATATTGTAAGGGAATGAAAGGTGAAGCTGGTATGTGTCTGATGCCAAAATCTGTGCATGAAGGGTGTGCATGGCCTGTGCCCATGCAGCATTGCCTTGAAATATTGGTTACAGTGTCAATGTTGGAGGCCTGAAAATGCTCGCTGGAGTCACCAGGAAACCGATCCAACTTTCCTTCCCAGAATTCTCAGGACTTAGTTTCTATCCAACAGGTCATAGATTGTAGGAGAGTGTAGATTAATAAGGCATAAACACTGTGGCAATTTTAGGTCAATGTTTGGAGCTTAATCGGAAAATGTAAATTATAGGTCTCCACATTAGAAAACCTCTTAATGGTCATTTCACCTGATTCTCAGCATTGTGCATGGCTGGTGTCAAGCAAGAATGTGCACAGGGAGATACTGTCAGAGTGCGTCAGATGATGAGGTCAGATGGTTAGTGTATTTAGGTCATATTGGATATCTTTCTTCTTTATTCTTGCATGAGCAAGACTATTATTCATAATCCCTGGGTTAATGCTTTGGGGATCTAGGTTCAAATCCCTACATATCTGGGATCAACCTCGTGAACTTTCTCCAGACTGCCTCTGATACCAGTGTATCTTTCTTAGATACCTCTGAAATGGAACGTGATAAGTCAATGCTTAAGGAGCCTCCTCATAGTGGAATGCTATTTTCCCTTGATACAGATGTACAGGTTGTGAAAGGATAAGATTGATCCTGGGTATAGAAGGATTTTTTTTATGAGGAGAGGTTGAGGTGGGCTTGGATTCATTAGAGTCTAGAAGAATGAGAGGACACCTTAATGAAACATTTAAAAAAAGCGTTCTAAGCAAGCTTGACAGGTTAGATGTGGTGAAGTTTCCCCATGTGGAAAAGTCTAGGATCAGAGGGTATCATATCAGAGTAAGGTGCAGCGGCACAGTGCCAGTGAGCCAGGTGATTCACGCACAGTGGTTCATTGGTTAACACTGCTACCTCACAGCAGCAGGGACCCATGTTCAAATCCAGCCTTGGGTGACTGTGTGGAGTTTGCACACTCCGCTCATGTCTGCATGAGTTTCTGCCGAGTGCTCTGGTATCTTCTCACAGTCCAAAGGTGTGTAGGTTAGGTGAATTGGCCATAATAAATTGTCTGTAATGTGCAGGTTAGGTGGATTAGCCAGGGGAGATGTGGGCTTACAGGGATAGGGTGGGGTGAGGTGGGTGCGGGAGGTTCGGCAAGTCTGAATGGAATGCACTTTGGAGGATCAGTGAGGACTCAATGTGTTGAATGGCCTCTTTCTGCGTTGTAGGGATTCTATGACCTATGTTCAAATTCAACCTGCTCCAGAAGTATGCAACTACTTCTCAGAACACGTTGAATGGGACATATCTAAGGTGTCAATCAATTAAGATAGAAGTCAGCATTTTTTTATTTCTCTTAGTCGGTAGTGAATCTGTGGAATTCTTTAGTACAGAGGACTGTCAGAGTTGGGTCGTTAATGTTATTTGAAGGCTAGAAGTAGTGAGAAGGGGAAGTCATGGGGTGAGCACAGAAAATGCTGGAGAAACTCAGGTAGTTTGGCAGCATTTGTAGAGAAAGAAATTTTGAGTCCGGCTTGACATTTCTTCAGGCCTAAAGAAAGGGTTGAGTTTTATGCACTCAACAAACTGGAGAGTGGAGCTACAGGGACAGTTGAAGGGGAAGAGAGATTAAGTGAACAACAATGTCATGGAACAAAAGGCATAGGGAGTGGTAATCATTGTGATAAAGGGATAGAGCAATGGTCCATATTCAGTTAATGGTGAACAAAAGGACAGCATTATGCCTGTTGGCTTCTTCAGCATATTCACCACAGCATCCATGGGATTTATCTACAGACATCAGACACCATCTGCACATGTGAATTATCCAATTCCAAGAATGAAAGGATGGAAATATATTGTGAAAAGATTCATCAAATTGCATAATGTCATTATCGTCTATCCTTTGTTGGAGGTTTTGTACCTAGGTATCTTTGTACCAAGATGCTGTCAGAACTATGTACACTTTTTCCTGTACTTCAGTACATGTGACAATAAAACCTAATTCCTATTCTAGATCAAATTGTTTTAATGTGTATTGTTTTCTTGACAAGTAACTATCATTTGGGATAACGTGCCTATTGGAAGCAGGTTCTGTAATAATTTTTGAAAAGACATTTGATAAAAACTTGGAGGGAAATAAGTATACTGGATTATGGTAGATAAAGGAAATGAAACCAACGCAGGCATGTTGGGCCAAATAGTCTCCTTCTGATCATTGTATTATCTTTTGAAAAAAATTGGCATTAAAACGGAGCTGTGTCTAATTTGCTGCAACGATGATTTCTTGACTCTGAAGTAGTCTGGCCAGCTGGATGAAACAAAATGCTGTTGAATTAGTGAAAAGTAAAATTTAAAACCAACATTAAGAAGAATTTTTAATGAAGTGGATGCTAAAAGCTTTTGGGCTAACTTGCCAAGCAATGCAATAGAAGCACAAATCGTGAGAGTCATTTATAATGCAGTTGGATGCCGAACTTGAATGGTTAGATTGTCACAGGGATTGGCTAGGGCAAGCCAAATAGGGGCTCAGATGGTGCCACTCTCTCAGAAATGCAATGGGTTCAATCCAACTTCAGGACCTGAACACATAATTTCACCTGATGCTCCATTACTGGAGAGGTTTGTTGTCAAAGTTGGTCTCTTACAGGTGCTGATGGAATGGGAGCTGTTGCATGTTTTGTGCGTAAAAAGCTCAGAATGTGCTCATGGCTTTGCATAGAATCCCTACACTGCAGAAGGAGGCTATTTGTCCCATCAAGCTTCCGAACAGCATCTCACCCAAACCTAGTCCCCTACCCTGTCACCGTAATCCTGCATTTCCCATGGCTAGCTCACCTAGCCTGCACATCCCTGGACGTTATAGGTAATTTCGCATGGCCAATCCAACTGACCTGCACATCTTTGGACTGTGCAAGGGAACTGGAGCACCCTGACAAAACCCATGCAGACACGGGGAGAATGCGCAAACTCCACACAGACAGTCACCTGAGGGTGGAATCGAAATTGGATGCCCGGCACCGTGAAGCAGCATTGCTAACCACTTTTGCCTAAAAATTGGCAATTAAGCTCTTAATACCAGATGTTCTATTGAAATTAAACTCCACCAGCTGCTGCGGCAGGATTTGAATCGGCGTCCCCACAACATCACCTGGGTCTCAGAATTAACAGCTCAGCAATAATACCACTACGCTAGCACATCCCCTGCAGTTTCATATACAATTATCCCAGCAGTTTGGGCAACGTAGTCCTGAGTCAACAGTGGTAAAACAATCTAATTGGTCATTTGTCCCAATCTGGCGTGGGATCTTGCAATGCACAAATTAACTACTTATATAACAGCAACAGCATATCATGAAGTGAATCATTGAATGTGATACATGCTGTCTGTGAGGGAGAGATCTATATACATATTCACCAGGTTTTCCCATTGCTTTTAACATTGCTAAACATTAAATGTTCCCATTGGAACTGCATTTTTAAAACCAAGAGGGCTCAGATGGATTCCTGTGTCTAATTTGATTCACATCTTTCTTGTAGGATATTGTGTTCAAGGGATCAAAGAATCTATATTGCTCTTGTATCACTTCAGCATGCATTGTAAATATAACGTGACTTTTTTATTTACTGAATCTGTCACTAATACCACATCACAACAAGTGGCAGAACATCAATACTGTCCCAACCTTTGTTTTTATTATATTGACAAGTTGTCTAATTTAAGCACCTTAGATTCCTTCTGTTACACCCAATTGGAATGCTAATTGTCCAAAGAATAGTTGTAGATTTAGCTAGATGTTCACTTGCCGCTATAGCGTCATAGAGTTGTACAGCATGGAAACAGACCCATCAGTCCAATTCGTCCACACTAACAAGATATCCCAAATTAATCTAGTCCTATTTGCCAGCATTTAGCCCATATCCCTCTAAACCCTTCCTGTAACGTACCCATCCAGATGCCTTTTAAATGTTGTAATTGTACCAGCCTGCACCACTTCCTCTGGCAGCGCATTCCATACATGCAGCACCCTCTGCATGAAAAAGTTGCCCCTCAGGTCCCTTTTAAATCTTTCCCCTTCACCTAAAACTTATGTTCTCTAGTTTTGGACTCCTCCACCCTGGGAAAAAGACCTTGGCTATTAACACTGTTCACGCACCTCCTGATTTTATAAACTTCAAAAAGATCAATTTTCAGCCACCGATGTGCTAGGGAAAATAGCCTGAGCCTATTCAACCTCTCCCTATAGCTCCATCCCTGGCAACATCCTTGTAAATCTTTTCTGAACCCTTTCAAGTTTCACAACGTCTTTCCAAATGCAGTAAACACAGTTTATTTTTCTCCTCTTTATTCTTTCACTGGCATCACTGGCCAAGTCAACATTTGTTGCGTATTCCTAATTGACTGGGGGCAGTTAATAGTCAGTTTCATTGCTATAGGTCTGGAGTCATATGTCAGCCAGACCAAGTAAGGGTAACAGATTCCCTTTCCTAAAGGGCATCAGTGAACCAGATTGGTTTTTATGGCAATTGACAGCAGTCACATGAGCAGCATAAGACAAGCTTTACTTTAACGATTTCCAAATTTTTACTGAATTCAAATTCCATTAGCTGCAGTTGCGGGATTTGAAACCATGTCCTGAGAACATTAGATAATAAAATGTGAGGCTGGATGAACACAGCAGGCCAAGCAGCATCTCAGGAGCACAAAAGCTGACGTTTCGGGCCTAGACCCTTCATCAGAGAGGGGGATGGGGGGAGGGAACTGGAATAAATAGGGAGAGAGGGGGAGGCGGACCGAAGATGGAGAATAAAGAAGATAGGTGGAGAGAGTGTAGGTGGGGAGGTAGGGAGGGGATAGGTCAGTCCAGGGAAGACGGACAGGTCAAGGAGGTGGGATGAGGTTAGTAGGTAGCGGGGGGTGCGGCTTGGGGTGGGAGGAAGGGATGGGTGAGAGGAAGAACCGGTTAGGGAGGCAGAGACAGGTTGGACTGGTTTTGGGATGCAGTGGGTGGGGGGGAAGAGCTGGGCTGGTTGTGTGGTGCAGTGGGGGGAGGGGATGAACTGGGCTGGTTTAGGGATGCAGTGGGGGAAGGGGAGATTTTGAAACTAGTGAAGTCCACATTGATACCATATGGCTGCAGGGTTCCCAGGCGGAATATGAGTTGCTGTTCCTGCAACCTTCGGGTGGTATCATTGTGGCAGTGCAGGAGGCCCATGATGGACATGTCATCAAGAGAATGGGAGGGGGAGTGGAAATGGTTTGCGACTGGGAGGTGCAGTTGTTTGTTGCGAACTGAGCGGAGGTGTTCTGCAAAGCGGTCCCCAAGCCTCCGCTTGGTTTCCCCAATGTAGAGAAAGCCGCACCGGGTGCAGTGGATGCAGTATACCACATTGGCAGATGTGCAGGTGAACCTCTGCTTGATGTGGAATGTCATCTTGGGGCCTGGGATGGGGGTGAGGGAGGAGGTGTAACACCTCCGCTCAGTTCGCAACAAACAACTGCACCTCCCAGTTGCAAACCATTTCCACTCCCCCTCCCATTCTCTTGATGACATGTCCATCATGGGCCTCCTGCACTGCCACAATGATGCCACCCGAAGGTTGCAGGAACAGCAACTCATATTCCACCTGGGAACCCTGCAGCCATATGGTATCAATGTGGACTTCACCAGTTTCAAAATCCCCCTCTCTCCCTATTTATTCCAGTTCCCTCCCCCCATCCCCCTCTCTGATGAAGGGTCTAGGCCCGAAACGTCAGCTTTTGTGCTCCTGAGATGCTGCTTGGCCTGCTGTGTTCATCCAGCCTCACATTTTATTATCTTGGAATCTCCAGCATCTGCAGTTCCCATTATCCCGAGAACATTAGCCTGGAGCTCAGGATTACTAGTTCATTGACATTACCACGATGCCATCATCTCCCCAGTTTCCTTATGCTTCTTATATCTGATGGAATTGGAAAACTATTCAGGAAGGATAAATATAAGTTGACATTTGAAGAGCCTTCCTGCTGTTTTTGGAAGATGAAGCAACTAGAGGAAATCTTTACCAGCCCTCTAAGACTATGACTCTACGCTATGGCTCCCCAAGCCTCAACTTGCATCTTCTACACTTGAAATTGAGTGAAATGATATTAAGATTCGATTCTACAATATTAAACAATTGATCCGATTGATTATTTCATAACTAGCTGCTCTCTTACTCACATTCTCAAATTCAGCTCATGTAGAATTCCAAGAAGCGTAAGTACCTTCCAGCGTATTACATTCAGAGATTCCTTGAAATATCACTCAGTTTCATGACCATGGACCACAGAATTACCAATCGTCAGGCCGTAAATCCAAACCTGATCTCAATCTCAATCCCCGTGTCAATCCCAGGACCAAGTTTTGGGTTTTGGGGAAGAATCTTGATGTCAGGTTCTAATGGAGTCCATACAGAGATCAGTGTTGGGGACAGTCACCTAGCAGTAATATTTGATCAATCAGTGGTCAGATAACTGACTGGCTATCCACTTAATAATGGAGGGAAGGCTCTCAAAGCTGAAGCAGTTCAAGTGAGAGAGAGAGTGCAAGAGGGTGCCTCCATTTTAAGACACCCCATCTCTAATTTAATAAACGTCAAGATGAAAGATTGTCTTCAGCAGGCTCAGGATGAGGAGTTCCTGGTGATAACTTTACTTTATCCTGTCCTCAGAAAATTGGCACTAGCCCATCCAGCAAGCCTGAAGACTGGCTGATTAGGACTGTATTTTCCACAGGCACACAATCATCTGCTGTCTTTGAAAGCTCTCCCATTCTCAGATGTCTGATTTTAAGCTGCATTTGCTCGGAATCAGTCAGGTTTGGAAATCCATGTATTTATTTTGAATCAATCTGTTCATAGATGCTGAGACCTACCTCTGGAGTAGGTGGGATTTGAACCTGGCCGTCCTGGCTCAGAGGTAGTGGAACACCCACCACACCACAGCAACCTTTTGAAAGTTGACCTGGCGGCACTCGTAGTCTTTTATCTGCGGTGACTGAGGCAAATTAATAGCCAGTCAGCAGAAATGAGAATTAACCTTCATACGTTTCTGGTCTGTAAAGTTAGTTCAACATTATGCTGCCTTGCTTTGGAATTGCTTAATGTTCCTTGCATTTTAAGAGCCATTCATTTATTCATTTCTTGCTGAACCTTTTTTCTTATTTCTCTTCTATCTCTCATTCGATCTGCTTCTCAAATAGAATAACAACATTGTTGCAGAGCAGAAGAACACTGTTTGGCCCATCATATCTGTGCCAACTCTCCAAATGAGCAATACACCCCTTGCTACTTCTTCAAATTCTCCCCGTTCCCCTATTTATTCTTATCTTGCAGATCATTACCAGATTCCCTTTTGAATGCCTCGATTGTACCTTTGTCCACTGCATTCTCAGGACGCACATTCCAGATCTTAACCTCTCGCTGTGTGAAGAATTTGTCTTCATACCTGCACTGCTTGTTTTACTCGCTATTTTAAATCTGTGCCCTTTTGGTCTTGATTATGGAGCAGGAACAGTTTCTCCCTATCTACTCTGTTCAAGACCCATATGATTTTGAAAACCTCTACTAGATATTCTCTCAGTCTTATTTTCTCCAAGTCATAAAGCTCCAAATTCTCTGTTGTATCACCATAACTAAAGTAAACAAAGACAAAGAGTGGGTGCCCAGCGCACAGACCCTGATTTGTTGCTTTGTTGGGAGAAAGGTGATTATATTTTCTGTTTGAGAGATAATGGGAACTGCAGATGCTGGAGAATTCCAAGATAATAAAATGTGAGGCTGGATGAACACAGCAGGCCAAGCAGCATCTCAGGAGCACAAAAGCTGACGTTTCGGGCCTAGACCCTTCATCAGATGAAGGGTCTAGGCCCGAAACGTCAGCTTTTGTGCTCCTGAGATGCTGCTTGGCCTGCTGTGTTCATCCAGCCTCACATTTTATTATCCTATATTTTCTGTTTGTGGGGCAATGGGGTTCAGGAAATCCCATGGCCCTAATGGCCGATCGCAATGACCAGAAACAAAGACTTGCATTTCTCTAGTTCTGTTCACATCCTCTGGATCGTATATCATTGATTCTATACAGTGACCATTGAATCCATACTTGCCACCAAAGTGTATATCCTGGACTTTCAGAAAGCCTGTCCCGCTGAGGAGATTGGTGAGCAAAATTAGGGCACATGGTATTGGGGGCAAAATACTGAGTTGGATTGAAAATTGGCTGGCTGACAGGAAGCAAAGAGCAGTGATAAATGGGTCCCTTTTGTAATGGCAGGCAGTGACCAGTGGGGTACCACAAGGTTCGGTGCTGGGACCACAGCTGTTTACGATATATATTATTGATATAGACGAGGGCACTAGAAGTAATATTAGCAAATTTGCTGATGATTCAAAGTTGGGTGGCAGTGTGAAATGTGAGGAGGATGTTATGAGAATACAAGGTGACTTGGACAGGCTGGGTGAGTGGACAGATGCATGGCAGATGCAGTTTAATGTGGATAAATGTGTGGTTATACACTATGGTGGCAAGAACAGGAAGGCAGATTACTATCTAAATGGAGTCAAGTTAGGTAAAGGGGAAATACAACGAGATCTAGGTGATCTTGTACATCAGTCAATGAAAGCAAGCATGCAGCTGCAGCAGGCCGTGAAGAAAGCTAATAGCATGCTGGCCTTCATAACAAGAGGAATTGAGTATAGGAGCAAAGGGGTCCGTCTGCAGCTGTACAGGGCCCTGGTGAGACCGCACCTGGAGTAGTGTGTGCAGTTTTAGTCTCCAAATTTGAGGAAGGACATTCTTGCTATTGAGGGAATGCCGCGTAGGTTCACAAGGTCAATTTCCGGAATGGCGGGACTATCATATGTTGAAAGATTGGAGTGACTGGGCTTGTATACACTTGAATTTAGGAGGATGAGAGGGGATCTGATTGAGGTGTATAAGATTATTAAGGGATTGGACACTCTGGAGGCAGGAAGCATGTTTCCACTGCTGGGTGAGTCCAGAACCAGAGGACACAGTTTAAAAATAAGGGGTAGGTCATTTAGAACAGAGTTGAGGAAAAACGTCTTCACCCAGAGAGTGGTGGATATATGGAATGCTCTGCCCCAGAAGGCAGTGGAGGCCAACTCTCTGGATACTTTCAAGAAAGAGATGGATAGAGCACTTAAAGATAGTGGAATCAAGGGTTATGTAGATAAGGCAGGAACAGGATACTGATTGTGGATGATCATCCATGATCATAATGAATGGTGGTGCTGGCTCAAAGGGCTGAATGGCCTACTCCAGCACCTAGTGTCTATTGTCTATTGCCATACAGTATGGAAGCAGCCATTCAGCCCTTTGAGTCGACACCAACTCTCTGAAGAGCATCCCACTCAGACCCACCCTCTACCCTATCCCTGTAACCTTGTATTTATCATGGCCAATCCAACTAGCCTGGACATCCCTGAACACTAGTGGAAAATTTAGCATGGCTAATCCAACTCACCTGCACATCTTTGGGTCATGGGAGGAAATCAAAGTACCCAGTGGAAACCCACGCACACAGGGAGATAATATGCAAATTCTATGCAGTCAGTGAGTGTGGAATTGAGCCCAGATCACTGGGACTGTGAGGCAGCAGTGTGAATCACTGAGCCACCATGTACCAAATGAAGAAGTGATTTTGAAAGGGTAGTCACAATTGCATGATAGGTAACAAAGCAATGGAATTTGTAACCGGTCCACAGATTGAAAACCAAAGGACATAGTAAGGAATGGTTGCAAGGGAAGACCATTTGGCCCCTTGAGACTGATCTGGCAGTCACTAAGCTCATGACTGATCCGATGAAGCCTTAACTCCACATTCCTGCCTGCCCTCCAGAGCCCCCAACTCCCCTATCCATTAAAAATCTCAGCCTTGAAGATATTCAATGCTGCAGCCATCACTGTTCCCCATCACATCGTAGTTTAATGATTGTAAAACAATAAAAATGCATATGTTGGTGACGTGATGATGGTTCATGCCACGATGTGGCTCTGACCTCAACAGTCACATGCTGTCAAGCCTCAGTGAAGAGAGGAATGGGAGAAGTGGACGAGAGAGCTAGAAACAAAAGGTCAGGCTCTATACTTGATTCTCATGGTAGACAAGTTCCATGATGACAGAACAACATAAGGTTGTATGCTGTCAGGAAGTCCATGAAGGTTGTACTAACCACTGTTGAGCCTCTGAGAGAAGAAATTTGTCTTCATCTCCACCTGGAAACTCATGTCTCTGAAATTGTCTGCTGTAGCTCCAGATTTCCCTCTGAGGAGAAATGTCATCTAAAGACCAGTTATTCTGGGTTCACATTTCTGTTTGTGAAGTTAGATGCGGGATAAATATTGCCTGGAAACCAAACATTTCCCCTCTCTGATCCAGTACAGTGTCCTGTGAGGGTGAACAGGACTTCTATTTAACATCTTTTTCAAATATTGGCACATCGAGCCGTTGAGCATTCTGTCAGTACGGTATGACATTGTCAATCTTGTACCTACATTTTGAGAGTGGGCCAGTGCATCTTCTGATTCACACGGAGAGAATACCACTCACAGATCCTTGGCTGATAAGGTATAGAGCATCTCTGGATTCAACTGAGGCTTACCACACTGCAGCACCGTATTCCTGACCTCTAACGCAATGCACATCACTCCTGACATGGTATTTGTCTTCCACCAAGCTGCATTACATCAAAAATCAGTCAGCCAACCCATTGTGTTCAAACACCCTTGTCAAACATAAATCAACATGTGTTGAACTCGCGGCTGACAGGACAAACAATACATTATTTAAGTATTTTGAAATCCATCCCGACTACAGTCAGGGCACAAGATCCTAAAGTGTTTGCACCAATCAATTTCACAACTCTGTTACAATGCTACACAGATGGCACAATATGTTTGCCATGATTCCATCAAGCAATAAGAGACAAGTTTAGTGAGTCAATGTGATGGGGCCTGTGTGGAAATGAGGGCACTATCAGTGACCACACCAGAGCTAAAGTTGGTCAAGGCTTTCCCCCTTCTCCATCTCTTTAAACTCTCCCTACAAGTTGAAGATTGTTGTTCTGAGTTTACTGTGTGGTCAAGCCAAGAGCAATGCAGTGCAGTAATATCACAGAACACCTTCTTTACTCATTGACCACCTCATGAACATGTTGCTGTTGCAGTCTGATGCCCAGAATGTTTAGCATCTGTTGTGATTTTTTTTAGTAATACGTGCAAATGAGCCATTAACAGCATTCCATTTGAGTTCCATATCCAGAGGAGAATTTCTAAAACACTAAGTGTGATTCAAATCTCCACACAGATGTTGCAATGAAAGGAGACCAGCAAGATAACTGCAAATATGATACTTAAACGAGTCCAGTATTTGTCTGCCCTGCATTTCCTTTATTTGGTCAACAAGTAATCCAGTAATATTATTCACACCATAGCGCTTAATTGTGTTTCTGACATATCACTGCGAAGAGCTCAAATTTCTAAGCATTAAAACTGAAAAGACCAAAATCCCAGCTTTTAAGATATGTACTTTTAACAAGGAGCATCTTAAAAAAAGGGAGGGATGTTCAGGGAGGGAGTTCAATATCTTAGGCCCTTGGTACCCGGTATTGTGGTCACCCTGAAAGCACAAGGGCCTTAATTTGGTGGAACGTAGATGATGTTAGGTCTGGAGTAAGTTATGGAGATGGGTGGTGAAATGGGGCAGGGGTGGATGGGAGTTGGGGGGTGAGGGGTTAGTTGCTTGGTGGGGTGACATTGGCAAGGTGGTGGAGTAATTTGAAAACAATGATGAGAATTTTAAAATAGATGCTTGGCCAGACTAGGGACAACTTTATTCCGTAAAGCAGCTTGAGCATGATTGATAAACAGGATTTGGTGCAGGTTCGGGCATGGTTCGCAGAGCTTTGGATGGGCTTGAGTTTCTGGAAAGTGGAAAATCAGGGAACATATAACTGTGGGTTGGCATGGTCCAAGCAAAGCTTGGAGTGGATGAGTTATGGAATATGGGGTTAGAAATGAAATTGTGGTTAGATATGGATAACCCTAACCCTAACCCTAACGCCTCCCCCCACGACATCCCAAAACCACCCCAGCTCGTCCCCGCCTCCCTAACCTGTTCTTCCTCTCACCTATCCCCTCCTTCCACCTGAAGTGCACCCCCATTTCCTACCAACTAACTTCATCCCGCTCTTGTCCGTTCTGCCTGGACCGACCTATCTTCTCCCTACCTCGCCACCTACACGCACCTTTATTGGCTCCATCCCTGCCTCTTTGACTTGTCTGTCTCCTCTCCACCTATCTTCTCCCCTATTCATCTTCGATCTGCCTCTCTCTCTCTCCCTGCTTATTTCAGAACCCTCTTCCCCTCCCCCATTTCTGATGAAGTGTCTAGGTCTGAAACATCAGCCTTCCTGCTCCTAAGATGCTGCTTGGCCTGCTGTGCTCATCCAGCTCCACACCTTATTATCTCGGATTCTCCAGCATCTGCAGTTCCTATTATCTTTGATATGGAATTGGGTTTGATTTGGAATTGGGATTTGATGTGGAATTAGTGCTAGATATGGAATTAAGATTTGATATAGAATTAAGGTTAGATAAGGAATTGGCATTTGATTTGCAGAGCTTGCAAGGGACTGGAGATAGATATGAAATTCCTGAAATGTTTGGTTGTCACTTGTTTCAAAGTTGATACATCGTTTGTGAGCTGCCATACTTTAGCTCATAATGCTAATAATTGTTGACAACCCCACTAATTGATGGGTTGGAATCTGACAGTGTAAGGTTGAAACAGATACAGCTGTACATGGGTTGCTTGATTTCCCTATTTAGGCAAAGTATTGACCTGTTCAAAGTGAATGAGTTAACACCTTCTTTGAAGCTACAGATGGAGAAATTTCTCTCAGAGATGGTAACACATTCTCTGCTAATTGTGCACAGTTTGATTTCACAACCTTCATACACAGGGTATAGCAACATGCTGCCCTGGCTTTAGTTCCCCTCCCAAAGCTCCTGGAAATCTGATCTCAAAGCCTGATGACTCAATCCCATTTGTGTTTAATGGTTGGCATTTGCAGGCATGCTTGAAAATAGCAGGCACGGGTGTTTCAATAAAAACTGTTCTTTGTGATTTGTTCTGTTTGCTCATGGGGTGTAGACATTGCTGGCAAGTCCAGCATTTATTACCCATTCCCAGTAGCCTCACTGGTAGATAAATCTGTAATTGCAAGGGAAGTTAGGATCAACTGCTTACGATAGCTGGAAGGCTATTAAAAAATGTTTGCAAACTTGGCTCCCATGGTCTGAGAGCTTAAGATGGTCATAGACCAGTCATCCTTCAATTTGACTTGTACCCATGACTTGATCTAAAATGAAACATAATGAGAACCTGGTTTGAAATTTGGTACATTGCCCACAAGAGGAGGTTGCTGGTTGCTAATTGGTTGCCTTCCAATTATGCTCACTTGAAAAAGTCCATTGTTGGTTGTAAAGCTCTGTGGAACTGACTGATGATGTGAAAGGCACCATGGAAAAGGTTTTCTTTCAATGAATGTTATGAGATTCTAGCTGATGATGTTGGGTTGGATTTTAACAAAACTGACCGCCCCTGAGCAGGTGTGTTGTAAAGTGCAGGGAACCAGGAAGTTGGACTAATTCATGTGCCTCTTATTGCATGCAGAATTGAGTATAAAAATAGGGAAGTGTTGCTCCAGCTATGCAGGATCTTAGGTCATTCATAAAGTACTTAGATAGTTTTAGTGTGCTTATTTAAGAAGGAATAGAATTGCATAAGAAGCAGGTAGAGAAGATTCAGTCAATTGATTACTGGGATGATTGGGTAAAGGAAGATTGGGCCTAGACCCATCAGAATTCAGAAAATTTAGAGATGATCGTATTGAAATTTTAGATCCTGAGGGGGCATGTCAGAATGGACAATTCACAATCTTGATGAGAGAAAAGTTTGAGCGTTTTTAAAACATCATAAATTACAAAAATTATATCCAGCCTGGTAATTATATGTCAATCATCATTAACTGGTGCATTTAGCAAGGCAGCAAATCAGAGTCCACTGGCTAACCAATCAGCACTGTCCTCTAGTACAGTTTAAATGTTTTTCGTCTTGATTTGATATTCTTGTGAAATGTCCTGATCAGTCCAAGGTTCAACAAAATGTCTTTTCCGAGCAGTACTGAACTCAACTTTTGAATGGGAGAGCAGGCTCAAGGGGCTGAATGGCCAAATCCCACTCCTAAGTCAGAGATAATGGGAACTGCAGATGCTGGAGAATCCAAGATAACAAGTTGTAGAGCTGATGAACACAGCAGGCAAAGCAGTATCTTAGGAGCAGAAAAACTGACGTTTTGGGCCTAGACCCTTCATCAGGTCTAGGCCAAAAACGTCAGCTCTCCTGCTCCTAAGATGCTGCTTGGCCTGCTGTGTTCATCCAGCTCTACACCGTTATTCCACTTCTAAGTCATGTGTTTTTGAGGCCTATGGATTTTTACCTGATGAGCCACTGTGTGAAACCCACTGACAGGTTCCTTGATTGAAAGGCTTGGGTTCTGGTTTAAAATCTGGAAGAGGCCACAGAACGAAGATAGGGGATTGTCAATCGTAGAGCAAAGGGGATGTTTCAATTCCTGGGGGTATAGTTTCACCTCTGGTGGTGGAGAGGAGAGGTTGTAACAGGACAGATCTGATTGCTGGGAGGCAAGATCTTGGGAGAATCAGCTGTCTGGGGTAGGGAAATGGTGGAGACCCTTGTGGAGAAGATGACAGAGATTGGAAAGATTGGGATGTTAGTTAGTCCCTGAAGTGTCGTTCACTCAAGTACTCTGCATCCAGGAGATGAATGGAAAAGACCCATTAGCTGCACCTTAATTTTGCCAGTTGGTTTCCCAGCCATCCATACTGGGACCTAAAAATGAAGTTTCAGACCACCTTGTTGTATTCAAAGTGGCAACATGAATCCCACAAGCTAGTTGGTCAAAACTCTTACAGCCTGACTCCATTCAAACCTACAATAGAAGTCAGCTGAGATAAGGATTCAAATTTTTAACAATTTGACCCCCCCATCCAACCCAAATCCAGCTGTTTTGTCAGATTAAAAATTTGCCCCCCTGCCTTTCACATTCTCACAATTCCACCTATTGGATTTTTCAAAGATATGTACAATATAGATGTTTTCAAAGATATATATCAATATTACAACGTAAATATGAAGTAAATACCACTGATAAATTTGCCTCGCAGCAAACTGGTTCACTGTAAAGAAACAACATTATCTTTCAAAGTTATTGGCAAAACAATGCAAACATGGGGCAATATCTTTTCATGTAATGAATGGTTTAAATTTTGGAATGAACTGCCAGATACTGTAGTGGAGGTAGGTTCCATTGAGTGTTTGACAGAGAAGTAGATTTTCATCTGAAAAGGAAGAGTATGCACGCTTTTTGGGAGAAAGCATTTGTGCACTGCTCATTTGAAGATCCAGAAGAGGCAATACAGGCCAAAAGGCCTACTGTTGCATTCTAACAATTCTGAGATTCTGTGATTCACTGCTTCATTACCTGGCCAATTTATTTTTATAACAATTAATACATGGACATAACAGAGGAAGGGAGTCTGCCCTGTTGGAAATACATTGTACATATTAGTATATTTGAATGAATAGTCCATTTGTAAGGATTTATATTACACTGCAGGTATATCTCAGTCAGATTAATTTCTGAATGAATTATTTACTTTTGAGAATGAGGAGCGTTGAATGAACACAGGTCATTAAGAGGAAAGATTAATTTTAAAATGAGGAATTTATGATAGATGAGGCTATTACATGTGGGCATTGTGAACTGGTGGGAATGTCCATGTTCCTGATATTAAAAGAAAGTTGCCAAGAAGAAAAAAAATCACTTTAATTGTATTACAAAGCCCTCGTGCATGCAGAAAATGAGTTAGTGGAAAAGAAATCCCCTTGCTCTGATTCTTGCCCAAAGTGGTTTATGGCTTTTGAGTTGATTTTTAACCTATTTGTAGGATGTGGGTGTTGCTGGCTAGGTCAGCATTAGTTGCCCACCCCTAAATGCTCGGAGGTAGGTGAAAAATCAAACCACATTGCTGTGGCTGGCATGGTGGTACAGCATTAGCGCTGATGCCTCACAGCACCAGGGACTTGGGTCCAACTCTGCTTTCGGGAGTAATTGTCTGTGTGGAGTTTTATTGTTCCCTGTAGGTTTTCTTGGGGTGCTCTAGTTTCTTCCCACAGTTCAAAGATTTGCAGGTTAGGTGGATTGGCCAAGCGACATTGCCACATAGTGAGACAGTTAGGTAGGTTAGCCATGGGAAAGCCTAGGGGGTGATGGGAGGTGTAGGTTACTGTTTTGAAAGTTGAAGCAGGCTGAATGGCATCTTTCTGCACAGTAGGAATACTATGTGGGCCTGGGTTCACAGCCTGACAAGGTAGGACAGTAGATTTCCTTCCCTAAAGATGTTCCTGAACTAGGCAGATTTTTACAACTATCAAGAGTTGTTACATGCTCAGAGACTAGCTTTTTATTCCAGATATTTCTTGAATTTGAATTTCACTATCTGATATGGTGGGATTTAAGATCTTCCTCATTCAGTTGGAGGCACAAGTCATGGTTCAGTTGGAAACACTTATTTAGAGTCTGAAACTGTGGGTTCCAGAAATGTGAGAACAAGCCCCTAGGCTATGAGTTACATTATTGCACTGTAGTCGGGAATGCCATCTTACAAGTGAGATGTTAAACCAAGGACCACTCTCTCCGTGACTCCCTTGTCCGTTCCACACTCCCCTCCAGCTCCACTACACCCTGCACTTTTCCCTGCAACTGCAGGAAGTGCTACACCTGCCCACACACCTCCTCCCTCACCCCCATCCCAGGCCCAAAGAAGACTTTCCACATCAAGCAGATGTTCACCTGCACATCTGCTAATGTGGTATACTGCATCCGCTGTACCCGTTGTGGCTACCTCTACATCGGGGAAACCAAGCAGAGGCTTGGGGACTGCTTTGCAGAACACCTGCGCTTGGTTTGCAATAAACAACTGCACCTCCCAGTCGCGAACCATTTCACCTCCCTCTCCCATTCCTCAGATGACATGTCCATCCTGGGCCTCCTGCAGTGCCATAATAACACCACCCGAAGGTTGCAGGAACAGCAACTCATATTCCGCTTGGGAACCCTGCAGCCCAATGGTATCAATGTGGATTTCACCAGCTTCAAAATCTCCTCTTCTCCTACCGCATCCCAAAACCAGCCCAGCTCGTCCCCGCCTCCCTAACCTGCTCTTCCTCTCACCTATCCCCTCCTCCTACTTCAAGCTGCACCCCCATTTCCTACCTACTAACCTCATCCTGCCCCCTTGACCTGTCCGTCCTCCCTGGACTGACCTATCCCCTCGCTAACTCCCCATCTACACTCACCTTTACTGGCTCCAACCCCGCCCCTTTAACTTGTCTGTCACCTCTCCACCTATCTTCTCCTCTATCCATCTTCAATCCGCCTCCCTCTCTCTCCCTATTTATTTCAGAACCCCCTCCCCCTCCCCCATTTTTGAAGAAGGGTCTAGGCCCAAAATGTCAGCCTTCCTGCTCCTATGCTGCTTGGCCTGCTGTGTACATCCAGCTCCACACCTTGTTATCTATGTCCTCTACATTAGATCCTGTAGCATTCTATAATGAAGAGCAAGGGTATTTTGCCAGGAGCCCTGACCAATGATCACTTCTCAACATATTGTGTTTCTATTGGCTGGTCTGTTTCCCACATTGCAATTGTGACTATACTTTGGACGTCGGGCTCTGACATCCAATAGGATGTCCTGAGATCATGATATCATTTTTTTTAACTATTCCAACATCGATTAACATTACTTTGAGTTCTGAATGTGTTATCCTCTACATCGGTATACTTGTGCCTTGTGGCATCAGCCAATGAATAACTATGAGGAGCAGCTGAGTTTTCCCCTTTCTCAGTGACTAATATTGAGGCTGTTTGGAGGTCACCAACTGCTTTGTGCCTGACAGCAAAGATAAGAAATTCATCGTTTGAAATACTTTACAAGGTATTCAGTTGCGTCTTACATGTTGTGAAATGATGAATTCTCCTTAAAAGCACCTTATTAATCGATTATTCAAGGAAGTTGGTCAGTCCTAGGTCCAGTTGGCACTAATGTGACTCAAAGTTGGCAGTTGTGCTGTAACAGATAATAATAACAGATATTGAATGACAATGACAATGTCAGGTGTGTTGTGGAATACTTGGGGTGAATGGTAGGGGACAGGGCAGGAAAAGGAACGTGAGGAATTATACTGGAGCCAATAGGAAATAGGAGCAGCAGCGGGCCATTCAGCCCCTACATATCCTGTTCAGCCATTCAACCAGATGATAGCTGATCTTCTCCTTCAATCACAATTTCCTGCAATATCCCATTCTAACTTTGATATTCCAAAGAAACCTGTAAACAGGACTGATTAGAGTAAATGCAAGAAGGATGTTCCTGATGACTGGGGAGTCCAGACCGGGAGTAACAGTATAGGGTAGGCCGCTTGGGGTTGAGATGAGGAGAAATTTTCATTGCTCAGAGGGTGGTGAGAGTGGAATTCTCTGTCACAGACAGTACTTGATGGCAGAGTGTTGAATGCTTTCAAGGAGGAATTACATATTGTTCCCAGGTTTAAATAGATCAAAGACTGTCCGGAGAAAGCCGGAACCAAGTACTGAGTTGGATGATCAGCTATGATCACATCGAATGTTGGAGCAGGATTGAAGGGCTGAATGGCCTAATCCTGCTCCTACTTTCTATGTTACTATCCAGAAATCTATTGAGTTTTGTACTGAATATATTCAATGTCTTCCCACATTCTCCCTGGGTGGAGCATTCTAAAGATGAACCGTTCTCCAAGTGGTGAAATTTTCCCTTGTCACAGTCCTAATTGTTTGCCCATGGCCCTGAGACACATCTTCTGCTCCTACACCCAACCGCTGTTCTGGGGCAAGGGAAATAGCCATTCTGCTCAATTCCAAGAGAATAATGTAGGCATCAAATTCAATTCTCTTAGCCTGCCACATGTATTATACCTTAGAGAGTCTCTGATGCTTGTTAGCTCGTACGTTGTACCCATAACCTGGTATTGCCTGCAACATGTGAATTGAACTGACGTCTACTAAGCACTTTTGAGCAAGAGAACATATACCTGTAGACAGATACTCAGCAGATTTTTCAAACTACTGTGTGGTCCGAGATCCTCTGAATCCTTGTTGTACAAAGTTTGAGCTTTCCTGTCATTGAAAATGTTTCCAAAGAATGACCAACTATGTGTTTTTTTTTAAATCCATTTACGGGGTGTGGGCATCACTAACTAGGCCAGCATTCATTGACCATCCCTAGTTGCCCAGAGGGCAGTTAAGAGATGACCATGTTGCTGTGGGTCTGCAACCACATGAAGGCCAGACCCAGGTGAGGATGGCAGATTCCTCCCCTAAAGGACATTCGTGATGAACGATCAGTTATTTTCTGGTCGTAAGTTCCTAACATTACTAAACTTAGTGCAATTTTCTACTTGGAGTCTGTAGTCCTGCATCAACTGGTTTTGTATCACAGCTAACATCCACCCTTCTTGATGATTTCAAGTTTTTGCTGGTGTGGTAATGCTCCCAACTCTGAGTTAGGAGTTCACGTGCACAAGTGTACTGCTACTTGGTCAGCTGTCAGGAAGGAAGAGGTCTTTGGTGAAATGTTAGGAATTCTGTTTAAAATATTCTCACTCTGGAATGCCTAACCGCCCCTTTCTTTTCTTGTTCTTTGCAGATGAACCGCCCAATTCAGGTGAAGCCTGCAGACAGCGAAGGCCGAGGAGGTAGTAGTTAAATTCAAAATGAGATTTGTGCCTTTAAGATGGGCCTTCGTCAGCTAAAGCCTCTTGGCTTTGACAAGTCACCACATTGTGTTGTGTATAGTTAGCTGGCAAAGAGATTTAATCGATAATCATGTGCTTGAAATCACTGACAAATAGCATTGATGCCAAGTGCAATTTAATTGGCCCACTTAATGTCCCTCCTCTCAATTGGCAAATACACAAATGTGTTACTTTTACTGACAATCCACAAGTCGCTGTTTGCAAATAATCTTTCTTCTTCTGCCAATGTCAGAACGTTAAAGCAATTACCGTCATCATCAAGGCTGATAAATTTAACGTTGGTCTCAACTCCTGTGCAGGGCTTGTTGGGAACACAGGTTAACTCTTTCATGGGCCTTTGCTGTTTCTGCCAAAAAGTGATATCAAGTATGTCTGACGGGCAGGAGATGATCTCACCAGCCCAAAGAACGAACAGTTGTTCAGCACTTGTGAAATTGGAGCTGGGAATCGAATGTTGAACTCAAGGAATAAGCTAGGGAAGCTTTGGTTCAAAAGGCAGACTGAGAATTTGCTTTAAACGCCTCGCCTTAAAGAATGCTCGTCTCCCTTGCATTATCACACTCAGTATCATCACTCATCCGTTTTAGCATATTGGTTAACTCATTTCATGAAAGGGATAGTCATTCTGAAGTCAGTATTCTTGACTGTTGATGTGCTTAATTCAACAACTAAAACATTTCTGTGAGCTCTGATAGATCTTTCAATGAATATACTTTAACCCAATGTTATATAACTCAAATGTTTGATCTTGAACTGTCCAATTTTGATCGAAGAAAATCTATGTTTTTGCACTTCAATGAAACTTTCACTCTCATCACCAATACTCAAAGCTTTGTGGGAACACTGGAATTGATAGAAACACTTACTTCAATATCATGATTCTTTGTTTTTTTACCTTGTTTGTTGAATTGTGTTTCATCGAGCCCACATTCTCTGCCTTATAAGAAAGTGCTGAGTAGGAATTGTGTTCACACTGACTAATAATTACTTACATGGAATGCTGGATTCTTTCTTTAAACCCCAATTGTGCTACTTTACTCTGTTTCACCATGGAGTCGAAATGTAAGATTATGAGCTGATCATGTCAGGAGCTAGGATACCTGGCTGATGCTATTATCAAAGCAGCTTCCTCATGATATCACAGGCACCTGACCCATATTCCCTGATTGTGTTATTGATGTTCAGCTTTCTCCCAGTCTTGCCTTCCTGCTGTCACTCAGTGATGGTTTTTGCAACCATACGGCCATTTCTTATTGGACAAACTGGTGGTACCCAGCCACACCCGTTCACCAATTCCTTCAACGCATGACCAGCTCTGTGCCATTAGGCTAGCCACAGATGAGACACAAATTCATCCAGTTGAGCTTCAGATAAACAGAAGCCATAACCCTGAAGGGAAATGCAGTAAAACTTGAAAAAGACACATTCTGGCCCAAGTTGCCTTGTCCACCTCAATACCATACTCCAGTATGACCAGTGTGTTCATTTTCAAATCTTACTCCTTGTTTTTAATTGGTTATTCCATCTGGAAAACTATGCACCTCTGCCCTCCTGAGTTCATTCCTTTCTTTTGATATTTCTTTGCATTGCCTTTGACCCAAAGCTGGGTTTCAAACGTGATGTTCTATCCATGCAACAAAACCACTTATTTCTAACTCAGCGTTGCCATAGCTTAACCTCAACACAACTCCCAAACATTCCATTAGTTTCAAGATTCAAATTCTCCAATGCTCAGTTCCTATCCTTCATAATATGCCAATACATTGACATCTAGGCACTAAGTTCATGTCTTGTTTGTCACTCCATACCCTTGTTGACAATTGTTAATTTCCATCTGCCAAAGCAGGAAAGTTCATTCCTCCTTCCCCATCTCCCTCAACCTCTCCCAATCTCCATTACATCCTTGCACCTCACTTCTATTGCATCACCAATTAAACTGTTGACTTTAGCCCTCCGTATCTACTCAATCCTCCTTTGTCCACAGTGGTAATCATGCAGACTTGCTTTTTAAAATCTGCTGTCAATCCCTGCTAGTTTCTAGTTCCACCTTATTAAAGTTCATTGCTTTGACCCAAACTTCAGGTAGCTTCTGCTCACAACCCTTTCTCTATGCCTCACCATCTGTTCTTTTGTCTATTTTCATTCTTTTATTCTGAGTCGAGGATGTTGTACATATGTAAATACTTACTATTGCCTCCTGAAGATGTCACTAAGAATATACGTTAATTTCCCTGATAATGTCATATGTACTTAAGCTATTTCCTCCAATAGAGTCATGAGTTGCCAAGTTAATTCTTCACCAGTCACCACATTCTCAAAGTCATCAAAAATGAACTATTCGCTCACCATGACAAATACCTTTGATATTGCGCTGAGGTTTATCACTGCTTTTTGAATGTTAAGACAATGGTGCCTTCATGGATAGCGGGTGAATTGGAGAGTCTATGGTTTCTTTCACAGTAACACAATGGAAAAAGGCCCATGTGATTCATGTCATTTATAGGCAAGTAAAAATCAAAGGTCTTACATGACTGAACCATGTCCATTGCCATTCAATCCTGTAGCCCATCAACCTCTGCATAAATATCATATCTTTGCTAGCATACTACTCTGCCAAGGTTTCCAATTCAGCATATAAATATTTCAGTAGAATAGAATAGAGTAGCCTTTATTGCCATCTGCATTTGAAGTGAAAAGTTTGTAATCTTCCTGCTTTAGCACCATCTTAGGTATTGTGTACTAGGTGCAGATACTTTGAGTGCTTGTTACGAGATTGAAAAAGTAAAAATAATAATTTACCATAGGAACACAAAGTTTTAAAAAGTACTTAACTTACTCAAAGCCCAGAATAGGAATAAAAAGTAGCTTTAAAAAGTACTCAAATTATAGTCCTTTTCATTGAGTCCATGCCAGCCTCCAGGTGCTGGCTTTCGGGACTCATATCCCAGGCTTTCCTGGGCTCAGACTACCTCCCACTCCAGGTTCTGGCCCACGACTCACCTCCAGGACTCGCCTCCCACGCAGCATGATCTCTGACTCATCTCCTATGTCAGGCTGGACTCCCCTCCATTCTCCAATACTTCTGGGTGAGCTTAAGAAGTTAAATGATGGGGGTGGGGGTGGTTGGGTGGGTGTGTGGAACAAAAAATGCGGAAAAGAGAGAAGAAAAAAAGGTAAAGGAAAGGAACTGGCAAAAGTGAGGAGCTCCACCTGGAGTTTCCTACATCCTTCCATCTTGAGACAAATTTACATCTGACTTCATAAATAGAGACTTTATTCATTTCAAATAAAGCTTAAACCGTATACTGGTTGGCACATACTCTTCAATGGCTAACATACCTTTCAAAAGTTGGAGTAGACCTTTCAGCCCCTCAGACACATTCCTTCCTTCACTAACATTTCTGCTGCTGTGCCTTATTCCCATTTGATTTCTACTGTTTGGCAGCTTTACCTAACAAAAATCTATTGATCTGGTAAGGTTCAATTATCCCAGCTCCCATTGTCTTTTGGGAATGAGAAATCCATATTTTCTGAGCCATCAGTATAACAAGCTCATCCATACACCAGACTACTTTTGTAACATGAACAAGTTTAAGATTTTCTTATTGTGCATAACCTTTAACTTCCTTATTCCTTTAACCAGAGTTGTTAACATGACATTTGCTGATTGACAACAGACACAAAGCATGTAGATTGACAGATAATGACACCATGCTGCATAATGGTGCCAGCACAGAGATTGAAGTTTGTGACAGGGTGGAAATGATAACTTGTACACTTTGTAAATGGCTCATGATTTAAATTCTGCCTATCAGTGCATGTAGCATGAATGTGTATCTGATGACATTGAAGCAACCCTACGTTGCCTTTTTTCCGCAAAATGTCAACGTTTGCATTAGATTTCAGATTTGTCCTTGTTCAATGTTTTTAAAAGGGAGCTTTTGCCCATCTCTCTTCATTTTTACCGGAGTGTAGGAAGGGTAACCTTATACAGGTTTATAAAATCATCAGGGTATAGATAAGGTGAATAGCAAAGGTCTTTTCTATAGGGTGAGTGAGTTCAAAACTGAAGGGCATATTTTTAAGGTGAGAGGAGAAATATTTAAAACGGACCTAACGGACAACTTTTTCAGACAGAGGGTGGTTTGTGTATGGAATGAAATGCCAGAGGAAGTGCTAGATGCAGGTACAGTTACAACATTTAAAATAATTTGGACAGATAAATGAATAGGAACGGTTTAGAGAAATGTGGGCCAAATGCTGGTAGATGGGACTAGTTGACTTTAGGAAGATGGTCAGCGTTGACTGGTTGGACTGAAGCATCTGTTCCCATGTTGTATGACCCTATGACTCTACTTATGGATGCTAACGTATTAGTGCTTAAAGTACATTTTGCTGGAATTTTCTGTACATGTCATTTGTCAGTGGGAAGTCAATTAACTTATTGTAATGCTCCAGTTCTCAATGATAGTTTGGGAAATGTAGGTGTCCAAAGTGACTTATGTCTAAAGGGGCCTTGCAGTGCAGTAAGTGATTAAAAGCTTTCATCACTAGAGGATTTATGTACAGGAGTAAAGAGATCTTGGTGCAGTTGTATGGAGCCTTGGTGACAACTCACTTGGAGCATTGTGCTTAGCTTTGGCCTCCTTATCTAAGGGAGGTATATAATTGCTATAGGGGAATGCAGGCATGGTTCACCAAGCTAATTCCTGGGATGGCTACAATGTCTTATGAAGAGAGATTGAGGAAACTGGGTCCGTATTCTCTAGAATGTTGAAGAATGAAAGGCGATGACACTCAAACTTAAAAAAGCTCTGAAGGAAAGTAAGAGGATACATGTAGATGGAATGTTTACACTGGCCGTTGAGTCTGGAATAAGAGACATAGTGTCAGAATAAAGAGTAGACCTTTTAAAACTGAGATGTGGGGCCAATATCTTCACTCAGAGGGTGGTGTATCTTTGGAATTCTGTAGCCCACAGGGACATAGGTGGCAGTTAAATCAATGCACAAATTTAATATAGAAATTGCTGGATGTTTGTAATGTAATGACATGAAGTATATTGGAGATCATACGAGATAGTGGTGTTGAAGTTGTGAATGTTGCATTGAGTTTGTGCATATTATCAGAAAGCATCTGGGTGGTGGTGTAATTTACTTTGAGAGTAGATAAAAGACAAATAATCAGAAAAGGTGAAGCTGTCACAAAATTTGTACTCCTTTTTGGCAAGGGCTTTTCCCACCCAATGTTTGTGAGAGTTGAGCACTGTCAAAAGTGCTGTCATCTATATAAAACATTTAAGGTTGTCTGCTCTGTCAGGTTGGCATTAAAGCACTGGTGCTGTTTTGAAGAAGAAAAGGTGATTTCTCATGGCCAATGCTTATCCTGCAATAACTACCATTTAAAACAAATTACCGAGGTCAGTACTGTCTTGCTATTTGAAGGGGAGGTGGTGACTTAGTGGCGTTATCACTGGACTGTTAATCCAGAGACCCAGTTTGAATCTCATCATGGCAGATAGTGGAAATTGAATTCAATAAAAATCTGTAAGTAAGAGGGCTGTTGATGATCATGAATCTGTTGTCAATTGTTTGAAAAGCCCAGCTAGTTCACAAACGTCCTTCAGGGAATAAACCAGATGGCTTTTCCCTGACAGTCAACAATGGTTTCACGGTCATCATTGTGGTCTTAATTCCAGAATTGTCATTGAATCCAAGTTGCACCATCTGCTATGACAGGATTTGAACCGAGGTCCCCCAGTCTCCAGATTAGCACCTTAGTGATAATGCCACTAGGCTAATCTCACCACTTTCTTGGGAAAAGCTGATCAGGTTATCTAAAATCTTTTGTGGAAGGAAACTGCCACCCTTACCTGATCTGACCTACATGTGACTCCAGACCCACAGTGACGTGAGTGACTCTTAGCTGCCCTCTGGGGAATTAGGAATGGACAAGGAATGCCAGTCCAGCCAGTGACACCCTCATCCCATGAATAAAGAAAGAAAGAAGGAACTTACTCTCTACAAATATATACAATCATAACTTAGTTTTGAAAATGGGTCACTAGCTGTAAAACACTCAGTAGTTAGCACTGCTGCCTCACAGCACCAGAAATCGGAGTTTGATTCCATCCTCAGATGACTGTCTGTCTGGAGTTTGTACGTTCTCCCCGTGTCTGCGGGGGTTTCCTCCGGATGCTCCGGTTTCCTCTCAAGGTGCAAAGTTGAGCAGGTTAGGTGGATTGGCCATGCTAAATTGCCCATAGTGTTTGGGGTTGCGTAGCTTAGGTGGGTTATAGGGGGATGGGTTTGGGTGGGGTGCTCCAAGGCTAGTGTGGACTTGTTGGGCCGGAGTGCCTGTTTCCACACTATAGAGATTCTGTTCTACTTCCAAATGATGTGAAAGGTGACATATAAATGCAATCCTTTCTTTCTTTGCATGCCAAACCGTTAAAGGTTTTGTTCCCAGCAACAAATTTAACTTGTTCGCCGGGAGGTCATTTCGAAAATGAGGTACCATCTATTGAGTAGCATTGTGCAGAGATGGTAGACATGGTGTGCCAAGCTGTGGCAAGGTATTTGAATTATGTTGAGATTCAGATGGCAGACTGCAACATTCTCAGCCTCTGGATACATATAGAACATATATAGAACATAACAGCACAGTACAGGCCCGTCGGCCCTCGATGTTGTGCCAACCTGTCATACCGATCTGAAGCCCATCTAACCTACACTATTCCGTGTACGTCTATATGCTTATCCCAATGATGACTTAAATGTACCTAAAGTTGGTGAATCTACTACCGTTGCAGGTAAAGCGTTCCATTCCCTTACTACTCTCTGAGTAAAGAAACCACCTCTGACATCTGTCCTATATCTTTCACCCCTCAATTTAAAGCTATGCCCCCTCGTGCTCGCCGTCACCATCCTAAGAAAAATGCTCTCCCTATCCACCCTATCTAACCCTCTGATTATTTTATATGTTTCAATTAAGTCACCTGTCAATCTTCTTCTCTCTAATGAAAACAGCCTCAAGTCCCTCAGCCTTTCCTTGTAAGACCTTCCCTCCATACCAGGCAACATCCTAATATATCTCCTCTGCACCGTTTCCAAAGCTTCCACATCCTTCTTATAATGCGGTGACCAGAACTGTACACAATACTCCAAGTGCGGCCGACATGAGAGAACTCTCACTTAAAATCTTATTTCTGCTGCAAAGCTGCATAAATTAATGGCTGGCTTCAGCAGACAATACCCAAACGGGGCAGCTTGGGATACAGCCAGAACGTTTAAAGAGTTGGCGTGGACGTGTGGCTCCAGCTTCAATGGATGAGCTCTTTAATCATTCAATCTAGGATAAAAGAGCTGTCAAAAAAGACCATTAAAAAACCAGAGGAGTAAGTGTACATTTTCATGAAGCATTTTGTCATCTCATTCCCCTGTTCAACTACTTGTCACGTCTGCCAAAATTTGATGACGTTTGAAGTACTTCATTTTTAGATGTTGGCTTTGTCTGCCTGGATATACCAGGAAAGGCAAAAATACGTGGGCCTTCAGACAAGGCAGTACAATCTTGGTTTGACCTGTCACTCTATTGCCAATGGCCAGGACATCAGACTAACGTTTGGACTGGAGGCTCAGCAGGTGTTCTGATCTGATGTGGCAATCACATCACATTGGGGTCGAGGCATTCAACAAGGGTTCTGCCAGCAGCAAGGTGTATCATACAATCCCGACGGTGTGAAATCAGGCCATTCAGCCCATACCTCTGAAGAGCATCCTACCCCAGCCCTGTAACCCTGCATTTCCCCATGGCTAACCCACTTAGCCTGCACTCCCCTGGACAATTTAGCATGGCCAGTCCACCTAACCTGTACAACTCTGTACCGTGGGAGGAAACCAGAGCACCAAAAAAATCCCACATAGACACAGACAGTCACCCAAGGGTGGAATCAAACCCAGGTGTCCAGTGCTGTGATGCAGCAATGCTAGCCACTCAGCCACCATGCCATGTAATGGAAGTGTGGCAGTGTTGATATTTTGAAAGTTCAATGGGCCTGTAGAAGTTTCTCATTCCAAAATAATCTTGTGGCCATCTATGATACTATTGCTCCACAGTGTTCTTCTGGCAGGATCTTCAGAAGATATTTTAGCCAGGAATAATATTTTCACAAGTAAAATAATTCTCTCTCTGTACATGCTTATATACGTGCAGAAGGTCGGTTAGCTCAGTTGACTGGACAATAGAACGGATTCCATTATGTATCAGTTGAGGTTACCATGAAGACCTTATTCAGCCATGCCCAA
Organism: Stegostoma tigrinum; assembly: GCF_030684315.1. Lineage (NCBI taxonomy): Eukaryota > Metazoa > Chordata > Chondrichthyes > Orectolobiformes > Stegostomatidae > Stegostoma > Stegostoma tigrinum. The sequence continues at coordinate 14,929,720 of NC_081389.1, read as the reverse complement.
TGCCTGAGAAGTGGTGACTTCAGCTTAAAATCATCACCAGTTATCTGTTTCTCTCATGAGACTTCCATACAAATCAATGAATTTGTGACAGGCAAACAGCAGTTGATTTGGAATGGTGCATAGTTATCTGAAACAGAGCAAAGAGGAGGAGAAAATATCAGTCAGCTTTGCAATGGGAAACTGTGCTCAGATCATAGAGACTGAGTTTGTAACAACGACAAGTAACCAAGGAAAGTTGGATTGGTTGGAAGAAATCATCAGTGTAACATACACATTGTGAATCATTTCTGAATTCACAATCTACTCACTGGGAAGGTAAAAAGGAAGTGAGCCACCAGGAGCTGGGAATAAGTTTCGACCAGTTTTCAAATGTTGTATTGTCCACTTAAGGAACAAGGTAATGTGTAACCATTGAGAGAGATTCATTTGTGCGATAAGTTCAGGGGGAAGTTTAACATATAAGTTATCTGTACAAAGAAAATAGTGTTTGTTTAATTGATCATTTATTTTAAAATGTGAAGCTTTGACATGCCAATCTTTCAATTGTTACCTCAAAGTTTTCCTTTCTGGTTAAAAGTTTGACAGATGTCGTAATAGGTACCATAGAAATGCCAAGTATTGCCTTACTAGCAACTGTTGCAATATTCACTTCAAATCATTTGTACTTTATCTTAACAATGGGAATGTTTTGCTTTTCAAATATTGCTTGTGTTCATATTCTTAAAATATTATAAAATAGAGGAGAAATGTGCACAGGTAAGTTATGGACTATTACTATTTCTGTATTTAAACAATAAATGTTGATATGATGCAGACCACATTAAAGAGCAGTTTCTCACATGATCGCTGCGGCGTTTGTACTTGCGCCATTTGGTGCATGGTATGTGTGCCATTCTTGCCAACTGCATCTGGTGTAACATCTGTTGCTATCAGGCACCTTGTGTCTTGTGATATCACTGTCAAATGCAGGAATGCCAACTATATCCGATAATTGTGGTGCTTCTGGTGATAAGTGCCAACTACAGCTGCTAATGCTGCCCATTCAGCCAAATGCCTTGTGTGCCAATCGCGTCCAATAGCAGTCGGTTCGACCTGCTGTCAAGTGATTACCAGCTGCGTCTGGTAACCTGACTGCCTCTGCCAAACTACTGAGTGCCAACTCTATCAAGCAATTCCATACTGGCTCAACTCTGCTCACGAAACCAAATCCGTGTTGCACACATCATCCTGCTCATGTGACAATGTCCAAACATCTCACAGAACCCACCTCCGAATGTTTTTGCCAGAATTTTGTAATTGTGTCACATCTCAGCTTAACTCCCTACCTCCTTGCTAAAATTTCAGGCTTTGAAAGGCAAATTTTTGGTGTCTTCTGACTATTGCTTCACCGATTTCCCGTGGTGTTCCTCTTGCTACTGTCAAATATGTTGGTGGTGTCCTGCCCTGTGAATTCACATGTGTCACCTTAATATTAGAGCTATCTGCTTAATATTAAAACTATCTGTGGGATCTTTTATGGGGGTTCTCCTTAAACCTGTCTGCCTCTCTCTGTTGCTTTGGTAAAGCCCTTACAAACTATATTTTTTTACTACCCTTTTGGGCTTTATTTTACCGTTCATTCATGGGATCGGGGTGTCCTGGCTAGGCCAACATTTATTGTCTATCCTAATTGCCCAGAGAGTAGTTAAGAGCCAGCCACATTTCTATGAATCCAGAGCCACATGTAGGCCAGACCAGGTAAGGGTGGCAGTTTCCTTCCCGAAAGAACATTCGTGAACCTGATGCATTTCTCCAACAATCAACAATGGATTCATGGTCATTGTTCGATTCCTAATTCAAATTTTTAAAAAATTCACATTCCACCATTTGCCACAGCAGGATTTGAACCAGATCCTCAGATCATTACCTGGGCCTTTGGTTTAACAGTCCAACAATAATGCAACTAGGCCATTGCCTCCCTGTGCATCCTAATGAAACATGATAAATACAAGAAAACTACATGGCCAATTGATCTTAATTGCCATCCATAGCATCACGAATGATCATTGCCTTCAACTCCACTTTTGCATCTGTTCCTCCGATTCACTGAGATTCAAATTATCTACTGGTCAGAAGCAAGAATAGAGCCAATAATTACGTATGAATCTCTCTATGAGGCTAAGAATCAAATTGATAACATTTTGAGGTAGCACTCTGGGGTGTTATTCTATGTTGAAGGCATTTCTATGTAAATGTAACTTGTTTCTCATGGTGATTAGATGGTGGTAATTAGTCCTAAAAGCTTGAAGTTGGTTCGATGGAGGAAGGAGGAGTGAGCAGAGGACTTCAACTAGAGACAAAACTGAAAGCACTCATCTCCAGCCGTGCAATGCTCCTCACTGCTGTGCCTCCATCAGTACAATGTTCCTCAGTAGTATGCCTTTGACAATACAGTGCCACTCCATAAATGCCACTGCACTCCTGCACTGTGTGTCTCAAACTGAAGTCTCCATGGTGTGACCTAACCTTCTCTTGAGAGATGAGAATACAACACACAATGCCACATGGAGACAACAGGCTGGATAGGCTGGGACATTTTCTACTGGAATGCAGGGGGTTGCGAGTGATGTTACAGAAGTTTGAAAAATCATGAGGAGTATAGATAAGGTGAATGACAGGTGTCTATTTCATAGGGTGAAGGAGTTCATGACTAGGGGCATATTTTAAAGGTGAGAGGAGAAAGATTTTAAAACAATATTGAGGGCCATTTTTGTTTTTACACAGAAAGTGATTCGTGTGTGGAGAGAACGTCCAGAGAAAGAGTTGAATATGAGTACAGTTTCAAAATGTAAAAAGCATTTAAATAATTACATAAATAAGAAATTTTTGGAGGGATACAGGCCAAGTGCAGGCAGGTGAGGCTAGTTTGGGATTATGGTTGGCATGCTGTATGCCTCTGTGAGTCTATAACTGTAGATGCTGGAAATCTGAAACCAAAACAGAAATTGCTGGAAAATCTCAGCAGATCTGGCAGCATCTATGGAGGAGAAACATAGGTGATATTTTGGGTCTAGTGACCCTTCTTTGGAACACTCACCTTCTTCAGTTCTGAAGAAGGGTCACTGGACCTGAAACGTTTACTCTGGTTTCTCTCCACAGATGCTGCCGGACCTGCTGAGATTTTCTGTAAATTTCTGATTTTGTTACAGGACTTCAAGTATACTGGGACCTTGAGAAGCAAGTGAGATAGAGAACGAGACTGTGCAATGTTGGGGAGGCAAACCTGTGACAGAGGAGAAGAGAATGAGGATTTTATTTAACTGGAGCCTGATAAAATGGTAGTAAGAAGTCATGGGAAGGAGCTCCAACTTTAAATGAAGAGTGGGAGTGAGCGCCGTTGCGATTGTTTTCTGAGTCATGGGCCTATATTTTTGGAACTCAGAAAGCCGAGCAATTGAAGAATGCATGGATCTGGATGAAAGGCATTTCTCAAGTTTGAATATCAGGCTTTTTTTTTCATTCTGCTGCGTTTGTAGAAATCTGAAGAAAAGAACAAAGTGATGTTAGAACATGTTCAAACCCATTGCATTAGACTTCATTAGAGTGTAAAATGGCAACCATGTGCGTAGATGAATGTAAATGCATTATTTTTATATGATGATTATGTTCAAAGCTCTTCTTTTTATACATGAGCACTTTAGAAATGATTTTAAATGGATGCATTCTATTGATTGAAATCAAGTCGCATTGATGTTATTCAGATGAAAATTATTCCGCAAGTCGGGAGGTCAAACGGAACCCTCTAATCCAAGGACTAACGCAATATGTTACCCAGGGAAAGGCCATTAAAGTGAACAACACAAATGATTCAAGAGACAGCTGGAAGCATTTATGGAGCACGATGTAATTGAGGGACACAAAGGTGGATTTGGCAAGAGATCTGGGAGTTTTGCTTGTCAGACATGCAGGATTAGGAAATCAAATCCCGAGGTCATCATACCTGATTTTCTTGCAATCCCAATTTTTCAATCGTTAATTTTAATCGCTGTGACAGAAAAAAAATTCAGGAGTGTCCTTTCAATTGTTTTGACTCAGCCTCAATCTTCTTTCCCGCAGCACACTACCTCACAGTACTTATCCTCCAGGAGGAGGAGACCGAGAACATTACAGCGAGTAGTGAACGATAAGATTACACTAACAAGCATTACTGGCAGGGTCTATCTTCTGCTGCCCATTCTTAATTGCCTTAAGAAGGTGGTGGTGAGCTGTCTTCTTGAATCACTGCAGCCCATCTGGTGTAGGGAAATCTGCACTGTGCCGTTACGAAGAAGGTTCCAGGATTTTGATCCAGTGAAAAAAATGGCAGTATAGTTTCAAGTCAGGATAGTGTGTTGGTTGGATGGGAACTTGTGAGGTTTTGTGTTCCCATTTGTTTGCTGCTATCTATAAATGCAGTTGATATTGCCTCTCATATGGACCTTGAAGCTCTGAAGAAGCTGAACAAACAAAACAAAATGATCGAGAAACTGACTCAGAAATATAATTCCTTCCTTGCCTCAGAGTCCACTATTAAGTAAATGTCTCGTATTCTGGGTCCAGGTCTGGATAAGGCTGGCAAATTTTCTTCCTGTTATACTCGCAATGGAAACATGCTAACGAAAATGGATGAAGTCAAACTATCAAGTTCCACATGAAGGAGGAGCTGTGCTTAGCAGTTGCAGTGGGTCACACTAAAATAACCGAAAGAAGAGTTGGTATGCAACATTCATTTGGCTATAAACTTCCTGGTCTCACCACTGAAGAAAAACTGACAGAATGTGAGTGCCCTGTACATCAACTGCAGTATGGGCGAACCTCAAAACCTCCCAATGCCACTACCATCATCATTCATGGTCCCTCGCTGACAAGGATGACTCTCTTCCACTCTCAGGGTGAGTCTGTAGAGGCCTGTACATATCAATGTGGTTACTGCAGGCTCCGTTACACCTCGGGCTGAAGGTGGTCATGGAAAAGGATGGGTGGGGCATTGGTGGGGCAGTGCACTCATTTCACTGTTTATGCCGAGCTTCCACTTTTTCCTGAGGTGCACAATGCCTTCCCGGATGCTCCTCCTCCACTTTGGATGGTCTTGGGCCAGTGATTCCCAGGTGTCTATGGGAATGCTGCACTTCCCCAGTGAGGCCTTGAGGGTATCACTGAAGCACATCCTCTGTCCACCTGGGATTGGCCCGTTGGTTTGTGGCTGGGTGTAGAGAACCTGTTTGGGGAGTCTCGTGTCGGTCGTGTGGACAATGTGCCCAGCCCAATATAGCCGATTAGGGGTGGTCAGTGCCTTGACATTGGGGATGTTGGCCTGGTTAAGGATGTCTCTTTTTTTTTCCCAGCAGATTCACAAGAAATTGCTCAGTTGGCATTGGTGGTACTGCTCCAGCACTGCTGTAGACATCTCACATCTCAGAGGAGGGCAAGAGTTACCACGCCTCTGTAAATGGTTTGGTGTCAGATCTGACAGTGTTGTCCTTAACCACTTCTCCTGAGTACTTTATGCTGTTGTACATTTTAAAGAATAGGATTTTGGATGATAAAAGAATAAAGAGGTTCCCAGAAGTGAGTGGACGCACTGCCAATTGATATTGCTGGTCAATCCGAGTCCTGACGTGAGCATCTCTCTCGAATGCATCCAGCAGAGGCTCGGGATGAGTGAAGGATCCAGGCAACAGGTTGGGACACGAGTCATGGATTTCAGGGGAGGGAGAGTGGCTGAACAAGGGAGAATTGACTTTGAACAGTTCCACGTTCTTTCTGAGGTCAGATCCCTTGGTTAGATGCTGGGTGTGCTTTTGAGCACAGAAATCCCTCTGCCCCTCCCCCACAACTACCAGTGATAAATAGCGATATAGCTCTAAATCAGGATGATATGCAGCTGAGACAGGAATTGGATGTGGTCTTGTTTCCACGTCTTTGCCACTCTGTAGGTTCAATTAATTTTGCCTCCTTTATCTTTGTAAGAGATTCTTCTAACTGTTTTATTTGTACCTTACCTTTTAGATAGTTCATTTTCAAGCATGCTTTGTGCTGCCTGTCTGCATCATTGTGACCCTGTCTGCCAGGTTCTTCTGCTTTAAGTTTGCAAGCTCCACACACAGAAACCAGTTGCTTTGCTGTGGTGCCGACTTCATAACTTATAATGTGTTTTACAGTTTTAAATGCCCAGCCCCTGTTCTCCTCTACCAATGAGTGATTGAGTATTAAGCGATCACTATTAATGTAGCAAACACACTAAAGTCACCATAGTCTTACCAGACCATAGGACTGCTCGACCATTAGAGAGAGAGAGAGAGACAACTGTAGTTGGCTTATCCTGAGCATGACCATGCTTCAGGTGAGGGAAAAAAAGATTGAGAAAGAGAGTTCTTCACAGTAACCTCAGACAGTGCTGGAACTGAACCCATGCTATTGGTGTCACACCGCACCACAAACCAGCCAACCGAGCTAACCAACCCCCCATCACAAGCACAAAGCATTCTTTAAACTCCAAATTAAGCACCGTCCTGACTAGGACATCAATTAGTCTCTTGTTTATTGTCATAGGATCAAGATCTTGGAAGTCCCTACCAAACAGTCCTGTGGGTTCACACAATTGGACTACAGACGTTCAAGAAGAAAGCTCAGGGCTGCTTTCTCCTCATCAACTAAGCTTAGGCAGCCTTGCTATTAATGCTTATTTCTTAAGAATATATTTTAAAAGATACCCTGTTGCCTATGAAGAGACACTGAATGGGTTAGGACCATGTTCACTGGAGTTTGTAAGAATGAAGTGGCGATCTCATTGAAACCCCTAAAATTCTACCATAATGAGACAGGGTCGACACAGAAAGAATATGCCCAATGACTCAGGACTCCGGAACAACAGCCACGGTTTAAAGACATGAGAGTATTATTTAAATGAAGAAAAATTTCATCGTGCAGAGAGTGGTGAGTGCATGGAACAGAGAACAGTTGAAGCAAAAACCATGAAAGTTTTCAAGCCATTTGAAATAGCTTTTAAAGTTAAATGGGTCATAAGGTATGGTGGGGCGAGGAAACAGGAACAGAGCACAAAGTTAGATGATCAGCCATGACAATATTGAATGGAAGAGCAGGCTTGAAGGGCTGAATGGCCTTCTATTTTGTGTGTATATATGTCATAGTGAATGAACCTGGTTAGCCTAGATCCATTTCTCTGTGACTCTGTCGACAAAGTGCAGAAAGCTGTCCTCAAATCAATACGTTGGCTCCAACCTAAGAGAGAGACAGTGACCACGTGGTACAATAATCTTTGGTGGGGAGGCTTACTTTATTTCAGGCTGCATTGCGTCTGCTATAAAAACAGGAAATTCTAGAAATACTCAGAGTCAGAAATCACATGTCGCCAGGTAATTGTCCAACAGGTTTATTTGAAATCAGTCATTTTTTAAGTGCTACTCCTTCGTACCCTGACTATAACCTGGAGTTGTGTGACTTCTGACTTTGTTCACCGCAGTCCAACACTGGTGTCTCCACAAGATGGAAGTACGAAAGGCAGTATCTTTGAGTGGAGAGTAAGAATACAGAGTTATTGATGCAGGGTTCAATTCCCTGACAAAAACATCCTTCACTGAATAAACATGGTTCAAAACAGGTTTCATGTAGAGAGAAGGGAGATGAGCACTCTGCAGGGAGCAGGCAGCTTAAGAGTTAAGAAAGGGAAGTTTGGTTTGCCTTTGTGAAAGTCCAGCCATTATAACATCTGATGGACGACACACATGAATGGAGGCAATTAATTTAATGGCGGCCGTGCACTTTAGCAGTGAAGAGCTCATTTATCCTTTGTTTTCCCTTCTCATTCCCTTTCACACGAGATTACATGTCTAATCAAGCCTGAAGGCACAAACGTTAATGCATATTGTAGTTACAATAGAGAGGAGCCCAGAATAAAAAAAGTACTCGATGTCGCAATCTCTCTCTTAATTTAATATATTTCAGAGCATATTAGTTGGGAAGCAGGCAGCGGAAGCCTTTGGTTGAGCAGCCGACGAATTCCTTTCAGCCCTGTTTATGTCTGTCGGACTTCACTTTATGTTCTCAAGGCGTTCCCCTCAGAACGACCCTTGTCTCAGTGCCCACACTCATGGTCGACGACAGCTCCTAAGTACAGATAACACAGTGTAGAGCTGGATGAACACAGCAAGCCAAGCAGCATCAGACGAGCAGGAAAGCTGACGTTTCGAGCCGAGACCCTTCTTCAGAAATAGTTTTTCTTCCTCCTTTAGATGACTTGTCTGCTTGTACCAGCATCACTCCATTGAGAGTATATTTCCCTCTGGGAGGCGAGTTTACACTTTATGATACGGTTGGGCATGTGGTCTAAATGGCCACAACAAGTAAAGTGCAGAAGATATGTTCCTCTGTTGGAGGTACGATCTTTCAGTGAAAAGTTAAACTGCAATCTATTTTCCCTTTTGAGGTGATTTTCTTGATTTGAGTTGCTATATTATTGTCACTGTACCCAGGTACAGTGACAAGTTTTGTTTTGCATGCAGTACAGGCAGATCATACCATACAAAGTGCGTTAGGGGAGTAAAACAGGGTGAGGAATACAATGTTATGGAGGCAGAGAAGGTGCATAAAGAGCGAGATCAGCATTAGATTTAAAATTTGAGAGGTCCATTCAGAAGTCTAATAACAGCAGGGAAGAAGCTGTTGGCTTGTGTGTTTAAGCTTGTGTATCTTCTGCCCAAGGGAAGAGGTTGAAAGTGATTACAACGTGGGTGGGAGGGTCTTTGATTATGTTGGCTGCCTTCCTGAGGCAGTGAGAAGCACAGATGGAGTCAATGGTTTGTGTGATGGACTGGGCTGTGTTCACTCTCTCTGTAGTTTGTTATGGTCCTGGGCAGAGCGGTTGCCATACCAAGCTGTGATGAATTGGATAGAATGCATTCTTATGGTGCACCTATAAAATTTGCTAAGGGTCTTTATGGACATGCCAAATTTCCTAAGCCTCCTGAGGAAGTAGAGATGTTGTTGTGCTTTCTTGACCATCATATCAACATATGTGGATCAGGAAAGATTGTTGGTGATTGTCACTTCTAGGAACTTGTCTCTCTTGACCTCTTTACCTCAGCACCATTGATGTAGATAGGGATGGGCCCTCCAACTTGCTTCTAGAAGGTGTTGCAAGATCTCCTTCAAACAATACACAATCCTAACTTGAAACTCTATTACCGTTTTCTCTTTGGTGTTGGGTCAAAATCCTGGAATTGCTTTACTAAGGGTATAGTGGGTTTACCCAACACCCCTTCCCAATTTCCAAAACTGCACCCCCACAAGCCCAGCCCAAGCAATGAGAAGCAGAGGCCCAAGAAGGATGCTCACTATCACTTTCTGAGGGACATTTAGGGACCAGCAATGCCCAGAAAGAGTCGTGCAGAGATTCATAGAATTTTCACTGCATGCGAGGAGGTCCTTCAGTCCATCATTTCTGGGTCGGTCATCAAATTTCCATTTATTTTCTCCCCATCTTCTAGCAGAATAATTTCAAGCCCAAAAAGATCTTATGTCATTTCTGTGAAGGAGAACATGAAATTCTGGAACTATCCAGATTCACAGCTATTCCTTAACCTCGTGTGTTCCATATTTTTAAGGTGAGAGGAGAAAGATTTTAAAAAGATGTAAGGAGCAATCTTTTCACACAGAGAGTGGTTCATGTCTGCAATGAACTTCCAGAGGAAGTGGTGGATGCAGGTACACTGGCCGCATTTAATAGAGATTTGGATAAGTACATGAATAGGCAAGGTTTGGAGGGATATGGGCCATATGCAGGCAGATGGGACTCATCTAGTTTGGGATTATGGCTCAGGTCGACTTGTTGAACTGAAGGGTCTGTTTCCATGCTGTATGACTCATCCCACAAAAAAATAGATTAACAGGCCATTTATCACATTGATGTTTAAGGGATCGTATGATGCGAAAACTGGCAACCACATTTGGGCTTCAAATGTAATTCGTTGGCCACTGAAGTGGGACAGCAAAGGTGCTGTACAAATGGGCCTCTTTATTCATATGTATCTCTTACTTTACCAGCTGCCTGAAACACAAAGGTTTAGAATTTGATGCCTGGACCTCTCTGTCTCACCATATCTTTCTCCTAATGCCTCTTGAAATGTTATTTCCTTCATCAAGCTTATGGTCACCAATTGTAAAACCACATTATGCAGCTCAATGTCAAACATTATTTGATAGCCTTTCTTGCAAAGAACCATCAATGATGCTGATATCTTAAAATAAACACTAGTTGATATTTAAACAGACACTGCAGCTGCATTTGCCACTTCAACTGTCATTTCATTTGGTAGAGGAGAGGCCTATAAAATGACAGCTTTTGAATGCTGTTTATATCTAAAAATATAATTACAGATAAGCATGGGAATTTCTAGAGGCCTGGTTCTCCATCAAGAAGGCCATGAACAAACACACAGAGCTAGACCCTGTATATACACCACTGTGAAGGAAAGCCAGAAATGAGAAATCAACTCCAACGGACCCCAGAGTTTAAAAAACAAGTGAGAAAACACAACAATGCTTCACCAGAAGCTACACTGATGATGTAACCCAGCAGGGTAATGAAATGTCTACGAACTAATGAAACAACTCGATGAGCCAGCAAAACAGCATCCACACAACCCGAGCCAGGGATCTATCCAAGAACCTTAAATATACTTACACTTTGGGGTGTTTTGCATCATCGTCAATGCAAGGCAGAAGCCAGCAGTTCAATGAGCTGGATTTCATTACCACAATTCAACCCTGGACCTGAAATGTCAATCACACCAGTCTCAGGTAACGCAGAAGGAAAATTGGCAATCCGCAATCCAGCCGGCAACTTTGAAATGACTGATTAACAAGCTCATGAGACACAATTATGCACCATTTTCTGTTGCTCGCTCTATTTTTTTTGTATTTTCATGACGTGTGGGCATCGCACGCAGGCTTGCATTTATTGCCCATGCGTGGTTGTCCTGGGGAATGTGGTGGTGAGTTGTCTTCTTGCAGTCCCCATGTTACAGACACACACAATGCCACTAGGGATGAAGTTCTAGAACTTTGACCTAGCAACACTGAAGGAGCAGTGATATATTGCCAAGTGAGGATGGTGAGTGGCTCCGAGGGAAACTTGGTGGTGCTCCCATGTATCTGCTGCCTTTGTCTTTTGAGATGTAAGTGGTAGTTCATTTGGAAGTTGCTGACTAAGGAATCTTGGTGAACCTCTGCAGTCTATCTTTTAGATGATACACACTGCTGCTACTGTACATAAGTGGTAGAGGTTACAGTGGTACAGTGCATCTTGTACATAAAAAGGCTTTGCTCCCACTGTATGATGATGTTCGAAAGAGTGAAGGTGGCAGATATGATGTCAGTAAAAAAGACTGCTTTGATCTGGATTGTGTCAAACCTCTTGAGTGTTATTGGAGATGCACCCATCCCAGCAGCTGGGGAGTAGTCTATCGCATTCCTAATTTGTGCCTCGTAGATAGTGGAAAGGTTTTACGGATCAGGAGGTGAGTTATTGCTACAAGATTCCTGTTAAGACAAGGATTTGGTGTTTGTTCCTAAATGCCCTTGAAGTGAGTGGCTTCCTAGGCCATATCAGGGGGCAATAAGGCCTGAACCACCTTGCAGTGGGTTTGGAGTCACATATCAACCAGACCAGGGAAGGGCCTGCTTTATATTCCTGATGTGCTGATTGAATTTAAATCCCACTAGTTACCATGGTGAATTGGAGCCATGCCTAGACTTGCCAACCAACCAAGACTGTCTTCTCATGTATAAATATTGTTGTTCCTTCAAATTGATGTTCTTGTGAGTTGCCCTGATGAATGCGAGATAAAAAGATTTGACAGAATATGCCTTTCCTCAGCAATACTTAATTTCCATAGGTAATGACAATTTATATTTTTTGATGATGTTTTAAAACTTGATATGATCCTTAAACCCGATCCTGTTGGTAATGTGGTCACATGGGTTTCTTAAATATGGACTTAGTAAATTTCTTTTCATCTTTCCAAAGCACCCCCCTCACCCCAAGCTTTTGAAAATTTGGGATGCAAAGCAAGCATGAGGAATCAGAATAAGGGAGCAATACCTTGAAGATTGAGTTACGGCCTTCAAGGATGGTGTCAGAAATTGCTCTCACACAAAGGATAATTTAAGATGTGAACTCGACATCCCCAATTCCCCCACCCAATCGGAAATGCCGGAGGCAGATGACAAAGATGAAATCTCCATAGTCTTACTGGACTGTAGGGCTGCTCTTTCATTAGAGACAATGATGGTTTAACCTGAAGGGCACCATACCTCAGGTGAGAGGAGAGGTTGACAAGGAGGACCCTTGGCATCACTTTGCTTCACAAACCAGCCGAGCTAACCAACCCCATAAGGAGGACAATTGTAGCCTTCAAAGCTGAGATTGAGAGATTTGTGAAGGGCAGTAAGAGATAGAGAACCATGGTGGGTAAATAAAGTTAAGACACAGTTGCCGGGGGTGGAAGACTTGAGTTATAGGGTGAATATGGATAGATTGAGGCATTTCACTGTAGTGAAGGAAGATCAGCGATGACCTTATAGAGACTCTTTAAATCGTGATGGATATAGATAATGAGAATGGCAGGTGTCTTTTCCTTATAGTGGGGGATTTTCTCGGGGGCATGTGTTAAAGTGAAAAGAGAAAGATTTAAAAAGGACATGAGGGGGACCCTTTTTTACAGGGTGGTTCATGTGTGGGATGGATTTCCAGAGGAAGTGGTGGGTACAGGTACAATTACAACATTTAAAAGACATTTGGATAAGGTATTTCATGAATAAGAAATGTTTGGAGGAATATGGGGCAAACGCATGCAGGTGGGACTTGTTTAGTTTGGGATTATGGTTGGCATGGACTGGTTGGATTGCAGGGTGTGTTTCCATGCAGTACGACTCCATGACTCTCTAACTATAATCTAACTGAATGGTGGAACTAGTTGGAAAGGGTTGAATAGCCTGCATGTGTTTCAGAATTCGTGGTGCTCTCTGTTAAACGGCTACAAAGTGGAACGGGTCCAAATCGGGAAAGGAATGGAATGAAACAATTTCCACCCTGCATCTCATTCCTTTCCTATTCTTAATAAATGGCACATCCTCATGAGCTTTGTGCAGAGGAGGCATGATGACATTGTCATCGTCCCTTTTAAGTGTCTCCAAGTTGAAGAATAAATAGCATTTAGCGTTTATTTAGTTAACATAAAATTGCCTGTGGTAATCATGCAGCTTGCCATCACAAAATATTGGCTGAAACACTTCAACTAACCCAGGGAGATGGTGAAATAACTGGACAGCATGGCAGACTATTAACAACATTTCTTAGCTTTGGAAAGGAGCCTATTACTACTCTTTTGTCCTTCACTGAATATAACGTGGCTCAGCTTGGAATACAAATTCCATCCTGTAATTAGAATGAAAGCAATGGGGTTCCCCTTTAAAGTTGTGCAAATGTTTTACAAGAGAGAAGAGTACACATTTTACCACTGGGTCTTAACAGATCTGACCTCATTCTCTCTGTCCCACTTGGTATTAAATGATGGTTCCCATTCTTGATAATGTCTGATTGCAGAGGTTTGTTATCTAAACAGCATCTGTTTGCTTCCTCCCCAGTAGGATTTGGTGATCTGTCTCCTGTCTGATGTTGTATACATCCAATTACTGTTTCAATAAGCAGATATCCTGGTCCGGATCATCAGCTCATCCCTTTCCACCCAACTGAATTCCATGGAATTCCGATTCCCCTTGATTGCACATAGTGAGCTAGCAAAAAATGAGCCTGTGCCCTAACTCGTCTCTATGCAGTTGTTACCCCTCTTATTGGATCCCACATGTATATTTGTTAAATGAAGGAAGGGAAACAGCAGACAAAGTGATAAAATTCAAAGCAATCAGGCAAAAATGTTAAACTTAGTGCTGCATAATTCCATTCTCCCACCAAGAACCTTGATGCATTTTCACAATCAGTGTAGGATGCCAAAAAGGAATAACTATTCTGATGGATGGATGTGATGATGAGACAAAGTTGGGAATAAAATCAGGATAAAGGGCTGCTAAAAGTCTAACAGTTGTGTTAGTATTCTACCCAGCTTGTGCAGAGTGATTGTAATTTGATAGAGAAATACATGAACGCTTTGTGACACCACTTGGTTTTCTTGTTCCCTTAGAGCTATGAGATTGTCTAATTTAAAGTCTTCCCAGGCTGTCTTGATTACCTCATCACATGCTGTTTCTTATTCTCTCTCCCCCCCGCCCCCCACCATCTCCTTCAACTCAGTAAGTCTTCTTCCTGCCATTCCACCTCTTCACATTTCCAATTTCATGACTTCCCATTCAGGTTTCTCATTTGTCCAGGCACATCGTTCCAGTGGCTTCACTCGGAGCACAGTTACAGTCTGACAGTTTGCTCATGGAACTGAGCACTGATGGCTGTAGCTTAGGCTTTAATCCTCACTGCTGCCTTCATGGAGATGCAGTTAAACCTTTTATTCCTGAATAACTTGGCTTAATGTGAAAAATTTTGTGTGTGTGTGCACGTGCATGCATGCATGCACCGAACCCTGTTGACAGTCTTGGAGACAAAAGCAGCTACAGAATGGGAATATTGTGCTTCTGATAGCAAGTGCAGTCCATTTCCCACTAATCATTTACCCAATAGAACAACTATTGACTCAGCCACAGGCAACAGATGTTGAATCTTTCCCTGTGCTTTTTTAACATACCATGTTGCAGCATAGAAACAGGTATTTCAGTTCAACTGGTCTGAAGGTAAAGTCACTATAGTCTTACAAGACCATACGGCTACTCTCTCATTGGAGACAGAGAACAGATGGTGGTTTAACCTGAGGGTCATTACACCTCTGACAACGGGATGTTGAGAAGGAGAGCTCTTCATGGCACCTTCAGCTGGTACAGAAATTGAATCCACTCTGTTGGCATTATTCTGCATTGTAAACCAGCCATCCAGCAAACTGAGCTAACCATTGCTGGTATTGATGCTTCACACGAGCCTCCTCTCTCAATCTCAATTTATAATCCTATCCCTCTGTTTCCTTCTCATGCCCTTATCCAGCATCTCCTTGTAAAGTAACTATGCAAATTGCCACAGCCATTCTGTGTGGTAGTGAATTTCATATTATCTCGAGGAGGTTTCTCCTGCATCCCCTGTTATTATCATTCGCCATGATTATTACTGATTAGAGTCACTTGGAGATTCAGAACTAGGATCTTGCTGAAAATGGAGTCAAGTTGCCAAAACTTTTTGTTTTGCACTCATTGTGCAGAAGAGTGTAAGTTGTATTGATCGTTTGAAATTTGGCATTTTTGCATTTGTCCTGTTGAGTACAAGACAAACAGCTTTGATGACCTGTCTCTCTTTCTCTACCTATTTGGCCATAAGTAGAAGCATCTTAGTTGTGCCTGCTTCCCTTGATAATTTGGCAAACCTTCATCTACATTCAACATTCTGCATTGGCCTTATGGGAGAATCAGAATTTTCAGATGGGTTTGAAAGGAGAAGGAGGGAGAGGAGAACTCTACCCCGAGAAGCTCCATTTCTTTCACACAGCTCTTCTGTCTGAGGAGCTGTGGCTCCAGATTGGCCCTGCTGAGTCACCTGAGGATACTCAAAATGTTTCTAGGGACTAATGACAGTGTGAGGTAATCCACACTCCTGTGCTTTCTTAATAAGAAATTCACAACTAAAAATTCAAGGTCAATGAGAAAGGAAATTATAAATCCAGGTTATTTTCTTCCTGAGATGATTTGCTGATTGTGGTCAATTTAATCTAATCACATTTCATGCCTTCTCTACCATTGCAGTCCAGCCCGATTCCGAAGATATTTTATGATTTCCACTCATAAGAGAGTTATTGATCAAAAGTAGGTAGAGAAGTTTGCATCATTTAATTTCGAGAATTCCACGTACAATTGCTTTCAACCCTGTTCTTTGAAGTTATGAATTTTAAGAGAGTAAGTGGCTGACCTTTCAACAGCAAAGCTACATCCAAGGACCCTAATACACACACATAGTCTGAAACCCGCAATCATTGTTGCCCCACTGTTCATTTAACATAAGAGTGGATTGCTTCCAGTTGACCTTGAGCATTGCCAATTGGATGGGAGTATAGAGTACCCTGGGTTACCTCAGATTCTCATATTTGGCACCTCACTGCAAAAGCTTATTGACCAACAGAGGGAATGGAAGCAACTGGACCTCTGAGTAGGATCTCAATCCTATTCCACGGACATTTCTATAAAAATAGAGATTCAAAGAACTGTTTGTCCATCTCATTGTTACAGGGTACCACCAAGAGGCAGGGCTGAGAACGTGAATTAGTTAGAAAGGACCAATATTCTGATCTGTTTGGCGTAAAATGACAAATTCAAGTTGCTGCCAAGGTAATTTGTCACTGCAATGCCCACAAAAGCAACTGTATCTTTGAAACTTGACTGAGTTTTACTGCAAATCCTCACCCAGCCTCTCCAGCTTTAATTATATTGTGTTTGATCTAAGTGGCACAGGTGACTTTGCAAATTTAAAAACCCTGAGTCATCCAGGGTTTTTGTTTGCAAGGCAGGTTTGTTTTTGAGTTGTGTGATGTGACATTACTCCTGCGGGAACAGGTTAGTAATAGCTACGATATGAACAAATAGATTGCAGGGCTATCACTGTTGTTACATTAAACATCTTTTTGGACAGTACAAGACTTATAAATCTTTTTTTTATGAAGCCCTGTGTCTGGTGACTGTACAAAATATGTCCTTTAGAATCAAATCACTTCATACTCCTAGGATTTAGGATGGGCTCACACACACAGGAAATAAACTGCTGGCAGAGCTTGAGGAGGTGAAGATTAACAAAAAGTCAGAAACACTGACCAGGCCTGATGGCTGCTAATTTTCATTAGAAATAAAAAAAGTTTGCACAAATGTAACAGGAAGGGCGATGAGCAGAACAAATGGGAAGGCTCGGTGATTGAGTGCAAGACTTAGGAGCACAGTGTTTTGATATAGCTCAATGCAAGCAGGGGAGTAGTGTCTTGTCTTTCCACTAGATACTTTACAGCCTCCTGGGCTCAACATTGAATCTAACAATTTAAGATTGTAACTTCCATCCACAAAATTTGATTTGCTGGTTTGTTTTTCCCTTTGCGTTTCTTAAGTGCTTTCTTTAGTGTTTGGAGGGCTGCTTTCCTGCCATTCATGTTTGTAGTGGACAGGAAAGAAGGTACAATGGGACCTTGATCAGATGGGCCAGTGGGCCGAAGAGTGACAGATGGAGTTTACTTTAGATGGCAAATCAAAGGGTAGGACTTAAATGTTGAATGATAGAGTCCTGGGAAGTATTGCCAAACAAAGAGACCTTAGGACATAAGTTCATAGTTGCCTGAAAGGAGAGTCACAGGTAGACAGGATAGTGAAGAAGGTATTTGGTACGCAATTCTTTATTGGTCACTGCATTGAGTATGGGAGTTGGGATGTCATGTTGCAACTGCACAGGACATTGGTTGCGCCACTTTTAGAATAATGTGTTCAATTCTGGTCTCCATGCTCTGGGAAAGATGCTGTTAAACTTGAAAGAATTCAGAAAAGATTGATAAGGATGCTGCCGGGCTTGGAAGGTTTAAGCCATGGGGGAGGACGCTGAATAGGCTGGAATGTCAGAGGCTGAGTGGTCACCTTATAAAAGTTTGCAAAATCATGAGGGCTATTGGATTAGGTGAATAGCCAAGATCTTTTTCCCAAGCTAGGCAAGTCCAAAACTAGAGGGCATAGGTTAAATGAGAGGGGAAATGTTTAAAAGGTACCTGAGGGGCAACTTTTCACACAGAGGGTGCTGCGTGTATGGAATGAGCTGCCGAAGGAAATAGTGGAGACTGGTACAGTTACAACAATTAAAAGGCATCTGGAGTGGCACATGAATAGGAAAGGTTTAGAGGGGATATGGACTTAATGCTGGCAAATGAGACCAGATTAGTTTAGAATATTTGGTCAGCATGGATGAGTTGGACCGAAGGGCCTGTTTCCATGCTGTACAACTCTGTGACTCTCTGACTTTAAGTGGCTACAAGAGCAGGTCAAAAGCTAGAAATCCTGCAGTGAGTAACCCACCTCCTGACTCCGCAAAGCCTATCGACCAGCTACACAACACAAGCCAGGCATGCAATGAAATACTCTTCACTTTTTCAGATGAATGCAGCTCTAACAACACTCACGAAACAGCCTGCTTGATCACATCCACAAACGTCTACTCCCTTCACTGCAGATGGTCAGTGGCAGTAGTGTGTAACAGATGCACAGCAGAAGTTCACCTTAGGTCCTTAGACAGCGCCTCCCAAACCCATGACCATTACCATCCAGAAGCACAAGGGCAGCAGTTACATGGGAACACCACCATTTGCAAGTTTCCCTCCAAGCCACTCACCATCCTGCCTTGGAAATAAATCACTATTCTTTCAGTTCTGCTAGGTCAAAATCAAAAAATTCCCTCCCTAATGGTATTGTGGGTTGACCTACAGCACAAGGACTTCAAGAGATCAGCTCAGCACCACCTTCTCAAGGGCAGCTAGGCACTGACAACTAATGCAGGGCCAGCCAGTGATGCCCATATCCCACAGTGAATAAATACTTTGAAAGACTTACAGATGGATGTGGAGTAGACCTTGGTAACCAGAATAGCCCATTCAACTACACTGGTGCCTGATCATCCATAAAAGGGAAGAGGTGATATTACTGAGTGCAACTCTCAGTCCTTGTTGCTGACAACCTTCAACACATACCTTGTTTTGAACATTAGAGGTGGAACTGGTTTCAGATGGAAATTCTGGAGCTGAAGGCCTAGGTGGTTGAAGGCACAGCCACCAGTGGTGAGGTGAGGGAAGTCAGGAACATGCAAGAGGCCAGAATTAAGTAGATCAATGGAAACAATGCCGTGAAACACAATGTGTCACCACATGTTCTGAAGGGCCCAATAAAAATAGGATTTAGCACGTTGTATTCGACAAATATTTTAACAAAAGGGATGATGTCAATGTATATTTCTGCAATTGTTACATTATTCCATTCACATGAGCATAGTAAACACTAGGGAGATTAATAAGACCCACAGGGTAAGTGAAACCTTGTTAATCTCTTGCCTGCTTCTAGCAGTAAAGCCTATTAGTTGGGTTTTACGTGAAGCCGAGTGTTATTCTCTCTTTTACGCTTCTCAGTCTGCAGTGAATCCAAAATGGATTGATCTCAACAGAAAGAACTTGTAGGATAAATGTCAGGAATTTCTGGTTTTCAAACTATGAACAAACTGTAATAATTAAATTTCTCAGGATATCTGTCAGATTCTTCCTGGCTTCCACAGGACCACTGTTTTTGTAGTGCCTGAAAGGTGAATTTTTCATTTGTATAATTCCTGTGTCTAGAGCGCATAGATAATGCACCTGAGAGTTATTATATTTTGCGAGATTCTGGTAGTATGCCGGTTGATGATCATTTCGGATTATATAAGATCATAGGAAGCATGAATCCAGCAGATTGCACCTGTCTGATCAAACCTCCAATTTCATAACAGCATTTCAGTCGTAACATAGTTTCAACTTATTTAATTTTGGATCATGAGGAAAAAGGGGGCAGAAAGTCTTTACAGTTAAGTTCCTGAAAGTTTTTTAAAAAGGCGTAGTTGACAACCAAACTCTTCCATGTATTTGGCTCAAGCTGCATTAATGAACCTACCGATGGCTATCTTAGTAATGATTTAATTTGCAGTTACTGAGGTTGCTCTCTCTTATTATATAATGGGATAATTGATCCTTTGTCACTGTTATGGATGAGCATCATCAACATTTCAGGTCTTGCATATTGTTCAGCGCAGGTACTATTCATACAATATAAAAGAACAGGTAAGTGAAATAAAAATATGTGAAGCTGTTTGAGGCTCTTGCTTAGAGATGGATGTTAGGATGCTGAATTGAAATCTGTTGGTCATAATTTTGCTCTCAATGGCCACTTTCTGAGAGACAACACTTTGGAATTTTTCCAGATTTGTTTTCCATTTGGGTTTATTTCACCCAAACCCATGTGGAAATGAATCCTTGGAAAAATAGGAGTTCATCTGCTGAATTAACCATTAAATTTATCATGATAATCAAAGCATTTCTAAAGGTACAAAACCTGCAAGTCAGTCCGATATGGATGAAGTGAGCCTCACATAGCGTGTTTAGAGATAATGGGAACTGCAGATGCTGGAGAATCCAAGATAATAAAGTGTGAAGCTGGATGAACACAGCAGGCCAAGCAGCATCTCAGGATGAAGGGTCTAGGCCCAAAACGTCAGCTTTTGTGCTCCTGAGATGCTGCTTGGCCTGCTGTGTTCATCCAGCTTCACAGTTTGTTATCTCCTGTAACATGTACTGTGCTGAGAATGAGCTTCTTTTGATCTTGGGCAGGTTACTATGTGTAAAATCCTGATCGGCCTCCAATTAATAGGTAAAAAGTGTAATCAGGTCCCGTTAGTGTGCACTTTCTGCGAGTTGATGCTGTAAAAACAGATGCATGCGAGGCCCATCATTCAGTAACATTGAGGGTGTCTATGCCTTAGTTCCACTTTCTGAAGATGTCATCTGATGAAGAATAGCTCCGTGAGACAAGTGGAGCAAATTATTTCTTTAAAGGTATGCAACTTCCCCTTGTTAGGTTTTAGAGTCGTAGAGCCATAGAGATGTACATCATAGAAACAGACCTTTTGGTTCAACTCGCCCATGCTGACCATAACTTAATCTAGACGCATTTGTCAGCATTACGTCCATATCCCTCGAATCCATTCCTATTCATGTAGCCATCCAAGTGCCTTTTAAATGTTGTAATTGTACCAGCCTCCACCACTTCCTCTGGCGGCTCATTCCATACATGCGCCATGCTTGTTGGGAAAAATTTGTGCCTTAGGTCCTTTTAAATCTGTCCCTTCTCACCTTAAACCTATGACCCCTAGTTTAGCACTCCATCTATTTAATCATCGATCAACTCATTGAAATACATACCATTTTTTTTTTGCATGTTAAGAGTCAACATATAAACAAAGCTGCCCTGAATCTTCGAATTGCTGGAGCTGAAGGTGTTTAATGTCCCCTTTGGAGTATAAGTATTGTGGATTGACGTCAATTCCACCAAATACTTTAATTCACCTTTCAATTGTTACCTTGTTGCTGCTGCCAATGTCAGCCATTATCTCTAACAAAACAAATTCTGATCTTTGCTGACAGACTTTGGATATGTACTCAGCTGGGCCCAGAGCCTTTACTTCACCTTGAGATCAACACACCCCATTAAGTGCAAAGGAGAACAGTATGAATCTTTGACAATACAGTGTGGAGCTGGAGGAATGCAGGAAGCCAGGCAGCAGGAAAGTTGAGGTTTTAGGTCAGGACCCTTCTCAAAATCTTTGATTGCTGCTTGGACTCCCATGAAATGCTCTCAGTTGCGACGAGCCATTTTGTGGACCATTTTACAGAACGTGCTGCCTGGCCAGTGGCCCAGGTATGTTTCCTCAACATTGTCTTAACACCTTCAGAATTTGCCATGATTGCACCCCGCGCGCCCCCCCCACCCCCCCCCCCTGCCCCACACCCCAATGCACAGAGCATCTCCGAGATGACACATTGAAACAAAGGTTGTTGGAATTTATTTTTTCCCTTTCTGAAAGGGTAGGGTGGGGGTTGGAAAGAAGGCCTGTCACATAAAAGCCAAGAAAGCTGCCCTCCAGAAGTAATGAAAAGTGCAATTAAGCCGAGTAAGTGAAGTATAACAGCAAACAATACGTCTCTTATTTTATCAATCGGTGGCCAGTGCACAATGTATTTTTCAATCTCAAGGAACTATGTATCGCATTGATTTTCTGCGAGTATGGAGTGTTAAAAAAATGTAGGGTGTCATCTGAAATCAAATAAACAATTACAGGGTAACTGATGGTATTTTAAGATGACTTTAAGTTCTCAATGCTTTTGGATTTCAGTGGCAAGTGAATTCAATGGTAATCATGTGCTCTTAGATTAGGTGTAAAAACATGTAACCTCACACACCTCCCCAAAGCCATACCCGCATGTTTCAGAAAGCCATAATGAAGCATGAAGATGAAAATAAAGATTTGATAATTTAATAACTACAGCTGTTGAGATTAACATGCTCAACTCTAGTCCTCCAGTGACTGTAAGTGGAGAAGGATTGAAGCCTGACTTGGCTTTGGTCAGTGGTGATTCCTGTCACCAGTTATTAATTGTGGAACTTATTACATGTTGCCATATGTGCCCCGTGTCAACTTTACTGTACTAATCAAAGACTGGTGTCAGATTATTTCCTTATGTAAGATTACATCAGATACACCACACAACAAAAGACCAACTTTCCTCATTGAAATCTATCTTCATAACTCTCTAATCCTTTTCGGTAAATAAAACTAACTTGTTCAGAGAATCTTAACAGTTGTGGAAGCAGGCCATTTGGCCCATCAAATCCACACCAACCCTCCAAAAGGCATCCCACCCAGACCCACACCCCTATCCTATCCCTTTAACTCTGTATTTCCCATAGCTACTCCGTCTAATCTGCACATCCCTGGATACTATGGGGCAATTTAGAATGGCCGAGTCACTAACCTGCATATCTTTGGACTATGAGAGGAAACCAGAGCTCTCAGAGGGAACTTGCAGAGATGCAGGGGAAAATGTGCAATCTCCACACAGACAGTGGCTTCAGGGTCGAATTGAACCCAGGTCCTTCGCACGGTGGGGCAGAAATGCCAACCACTGTGCCACCATGCCATGTTATGAATATGGAACTTGAACTAGGGTTTTCTGGCTCAGACATAGGAAGACTATTCCTGTGCCACAAGTGCCCCTTAGTATAAGTTACTATATCACGCTTTAATGCAGATATTTTTAATCCAACTATTCAAATGTGATGCGATACATGTCTGTGGCAGGTGGGTCTTGAACCTGGGCCTCTGGCCCTGCGGTTGGGGTGCTACCCCTGTACTTCAAGAGACCAACTCCCCCTTCCCTTATGCACTTGTCCAGCTTCCCTTAAACACTGTTCATTTTAACAATGCCCTGTGGTTGAGACCTCAATATTCTCATCACTCTTTGGATAAAGAAGTTTTCTTCTGAATTCTCTGATGCATTTTCTGGTGAGTGCATTAAATGATTATGCCTTTTCCCACAAGGGGCAGTGTTTTCTCTGCATCCAACTTCCAGAATTTTAAAGAGCTCCAATTGTTCTCCTGAATAGAGGCAACCAGCATGTCAATGCTTTCCTGATGTATCTACCCAGGTGTTGTGAAATTGGCCTTATTAATCTTCTCTGTGTCCCTCTGTAGAGTGCCTCGTGCCTTTTTCTAACATGCCAACCCAAATTTCATAGAAACATAGAAGATAGGAGCAGGAGGAGTCCATTCAGCCCTTCGAGACCTCTGTGCCATTCTTCACAATCATGGCTGATCGTCCAACTCAATGGCCTAATCCTGCTTTTTCCCCATAACCTTTAATCCATTTAGCCCTAGGTGCTATATCTAGTCACCTCTTGAATACAATTAATGCTTGGCATCAACTACACCCTGTGGTAATATATTCACTTTTTGGGTATACTCTGGGTGACCTAACTGAGATGTGCATTGATAGTAGGAACTGCAGATGCTGGAGAATCTGAGACAACAAGGTGTAGAGCTGGATGAACACAGCAGGCCAAGCAGCATCAGAGGAGCAGGAAGGCTGATGTTTCGGGTCTAGACCCTTCTGCATTGGTTTAGCGTAACATTGCCAATTTTCTATACTACATTCCCTTTAGATGTACAAAGGAATAAAAACAAGGCCTGCATTTGCTTAGCATCTTTTACAAACTCAGGACATTCCAATAGGTTTTACAGACAGTGAAATATTTCTGAGGTATTATCATTATAGTAATGCAAGCAGCAATAAAATGCAGCCAGATACCATATGGGGTTGCTCAAAGGAGAAATATCAGCCCAAGACACAGAGAAAATTCCACCGCTTTCCTTCAAACACTGAGTTCTTTAACTTCCTGTTTCAGAGGCAAACTGGGTAGGGGTCACTGTGCTTAGGCTTGGCACCTTGTCTGAAATTTGTCTCCCCTGATATCCCTCGCTACAGCAATGATATCTTTGTGTGGTTTCTGTTCTCAGGCCTCTGGAGTGGGACTTGAACACACAGCTTTCTGGCAAAGCAGGTAGTGTGCTACTGACTTTTGGGTCTTTTGCTGCATTGGTGGTGGAGTATTAGGTGTTACAAGTATGCTAGAGACGAGCACAATACTGGATACATTAACAGCCAAACAAATAGAGTTGAGTAGAAATTGGAGGGTATTTTCAATTTAACAAAGTCTTAACCATAGCTAAGGCATGTCTGTATTATGTTTGACTTAATGGTAAGGTAAAATCACCATCATCCCAGCAGACTCAGTACAGAGGGATGACTGGGTGGTGTTTTAACTTGAAGGTCACCACACCTGAGGCAAGGGATGGGTTTGAGAAAATGGGATCTTCATAGTTACCTCAGCCTGTGCAGATATTGAATTCACAATGTTGGTGTCACTCTACGTCACAGACCAACCAATTGAGTAACACATCATGTGTATGACTTACATTCACATTGAATGCACTTGTATAATAGCACACAATTTATTCATTGCAAGAAGGAACCAAGGAGACACTTTTTTTAACCATAAACTCCATATTTTTCCTATGTCTTCTCTGAAGGTGCTAACCTTTGACAACCCTCTGTAGTTAGTTTTATGACCAGTGCTGGGGTATCATAGCCGTACCTAAAACTGTCTCCATCAGCTTTGCTAATGTAGATACACACGCGCGCGCGCGGACACACACACTCATTTCTCAACAGGAGCAGTAGTAGTTGGGGGCAGTAAATTGTAGCTTTTGGACCGCGACCATGTTTGGAATCATTGATTCAGCACCAGCTAGGTTTTAGAAAAAGTAATTCAATGCTTGAGTGATTGGACAAAAATGATTTACATTGTGCTGATGACTGTCAACACGGGAGTGGTCACTGTAGCATAGAGAGAAATGTGCACTGTGGAGAACCAGCAAAGGTGCACCATTAATGCACCCACTAGACCATTTCAATTAGCTCCTGTTCTGTGAGGGGGTTAAAATATTGATATAAAAAGTCATAATGAAATGGGTGTTATCTAAAGGTCTATACACTCAGGTTGTGGGGGCAATAAAGGACTGCCTTCTGAGTTGACAGGGTTCTCTTTTCCATTGGGCATGAGTGAAAATTATTGTCATTTCATAAGTTAAAATATAAAATTGCCTTTGACTTGTTCCTATGTGGTTGAAATCTCTTTCCAGCTCCTGTCTGCAAAGGGGCTGAATATGATTGATTATTTTGTACACAATATGCTCAAATAGACTATTACAGGGGTGATAGATCTGTTAAGTTGTCACATAATCTTCTATGCCAAAAGGAAGATGACTGAATAGCGCTCATTTATTCTTAATTTTTCGTTTTATACTTTATGCAAGGCAGTCCACGGGAAGACATGTTACACAGAACTTTCTGTGATGTGACATGATATAGTTCTTAACCAGTTACACTGAGTAACATGAGTGAACTGTGTCCACATTTTTCAATGTCTGTTCCTCATACCCTGTGCTCACTTGTACTGAGTCAGTAGTTCCACAGCCATGTTCTTGCTCTGTAATCCTCAGTCACTCTTGGTGCAGAGTAATATTAAGCTGGGCAAGAGTGTGATGCAGCAATGGGGAGAAGAGAGGCATCATAGGGAGCCCTAAACTCTTTTCACTTGAGTTCTGTATCTCTTTTGAGATGCAACCAAGTTGCCACTGAGGTCAACAAACGTTCGTACTGAAAATACTTGAGTAAAAGCAGAGGAGGAGTCAAATATGGGCCCTTCCTGACTTACACTTGTCCAGTTACACATTGCCTTCACCAAAGAAACCATAAAGAAAGCTTAATAAAATGTGAGGCTGGATGAACACAGCAGGCCAAGCAGCATCTCAGGAGCACAAAAGCTGACGTTTCGGGCCTAGACCCTTCATCGGAGACCCTCTGATGAAGGGTCTAGGCCCGAAACATCAGCTTTTGTGCTCCTGAGATGCTGCTTGGTCTGCTGTGTTCATCCAGCCTCACATTTTATTATCTTGGAACTCTCCAGCATCTGCAGTTCCCATTATCTCTCATAAAGAAAGCTTGAAGTGTTTTTTGACTTCCTTACAGCCTAGCTTTCAAACTAGGTTAGACTCCAGAAGTACATTTTTTTCCTTCAAATCAATTACATTAGGATTAAAAATGCAATTGAGCAGGCACAAAAGAACAGAATCTCTGCTTTAAAGAGAAAAAAAGGATAATAATTGAACATCTGTGTAAGGTCTATCATTTAGAGCGGCAAGGGAGGAGGGTGCTGAAGTCTGAACTGACTGGATGTTCCTTGCATTGATTGATTTTGATCCTCAGAGAATGATTCATTCAATGTTAGGTGTGATTCAGTCACCTTTCGTACTGAATCTGACCTTGGATGACCTTGGAGCGCACAGGACGAGTGAGAGATGATGAAAGTGTCAGCAGACATGTCCATAAGTGATCCAAGAACTGCAGCTGAGGATTTGTGTCACAAAGAGTTTGATGGGTGGCCAAACATAGAGAATAGAATAGACAGTATCAACATTTCACATTTCAGGGGTACATTGGCCTGTGGGGAAAACAGCAGGTTAACATTTAGAAATTTTCAAGAGAAATATAAATGATTGGGGAAGTTTTCTGCTCAAGCTTCAACTGCAGCTAAATTCTACCGGCAAACAAAAATAGAACTTGCGAGAAGAGCTCAGCAAGTTTACCAACAACTGAAGGGAAATCAGAGTTAGCGTTTCAGAGATTTTCCAACAACTTCTGTTTTTGTTTCTGATCTCTAGCATCTGCAGTTCTGTAGGTTTTTATTCAAACCAGCAAATAGTTGGAAGGCTAGATGTTATAGTTGCTGTATAGACTTGTGTAAAAGCCACATTTCTGAGACCAAATCTTCCCTCACAAACTAGGGAGCTGACTCATACATGAATGCAAGCTTCAGGATGTTGGTAACCACCCTTTACTATAGTCACCCTACCAAACCATTCATGGTGATTCATCAGCTAACCATGCATAGCCTGTTTGGAAACTGTTCCTGTTAATCCTGCCCCTAAAATTAGAGTAAAAGGCATCAAAAGTTTGTTATTTATTCTGTGCAAACTCTAGGAGCACATTTGCACCAGGGCGAGTTTGATGACAGCATGAAGGGAGCAATAAATAGGAAGAGTTTAGATGTTTTGACCAAAAAGGTTGACTTATACACAAGACAAATGCAAGACTAGTGATTTTTTTGGGATCTGCTTTTGCATGGGATTGACAAGTTTTATTTGTTTGTGTGATGTGGATGCCACTGGTGAGGCTATGATTTATCCAACCCCAAAAGCCTTTGAACCAAACTGGTTTGTTAGACCATTTCTGATCAACCATTTTGTTTTAGATCTGGAGACTCTTGTAAGGTAGACCATAAGATTGACAGAATCACATCCTGCAATGACGTTAGTGAACCAGATGAATTTTGTGACAATCTACAATGGTTACACAGTCACCATTAGGCTAGCTTTCAGTAATAGATTTTATTGAATTCAAATTTGGCTGTCTGCCGTTGTGCGATTTGACCCCATGTTGCCAGAGCATTAACCTGCAGGGTTGGATTACTAGTCCAGTGACATTATCACTATACCATTGCCTCCACTGGGCTATTACATAGGTATATGCAGTAGTTGTTCATTGCTGTTGAACAAGTATCAGGGAGTTTTTGGGTACTATTTGGATGGCAGACTCAATGGACTGAATGGCCTGTTTCCTCACTGTGGGGATTCTATGAGAGGTGGGAGTCTGGAACACTTTGCCTGAAAGAATGGTAAGTCTGATCCTCTCATCACTAGCATCGCCAGAGCCTCTAGGGCTAGAGGCCAAGAATAGAAAATGGGATCAGTGTAATCAGACCTTGTTGTTTGGCATGACAAAGTGGGCCAAATGGCCTCCTACTATGCTGTAAACATCATTTACAAGTGCATTGCAAGCTGGCTACATTTCTGCAAACCACTGAACAAGCAAGTAAAATCCTTCATTCAATAAGACTGCTTCATACAGCCATCAGATTCAGTGCAAGCTACTGTCTGTTTTGATTTGCTGTCGAGTCAGAAGACATGGCAGATCTCTGCTGGTGCTGTTCACCAAGTTGGAATGCTCAGATGTTGGAGTGGAGCTGTATTTAATCCCACCTGCCTTTTGACTCTCACGTGTCTCACTGTTGCAAACTACCTGAGGCCAATTAGAGGTTAATTGCTGGCATTGAAGCAAATGCTTATAGATTTCAGACTGCAGGGCTGAAAGAAACAGCATGAAATGGCTGCCTTTCATTCTCTATTAAAATACTTCTGATACTTTGAAATATTCCATCTGTTCTGACAGGTGTGCTCTCTCTCTCTCTCTCTCTCTCGTTCACTCTCTCTCTCTCTCTCTCTCTCGTTCCCCTTCCATTTCTCTGCTGGCATTGCATGTAGGTACAGGTATAAATGTGTGTATTTGTGTGTCTATATATGAGATGCAAAACCAATTAAATCACATATACACTAACTTGACTGGTTATTCATCTCAATCTGTACATGGGATCTGTGTAAAATGGCTGTTGCATTAGGCTGAATAACAGCAATCGTTAATTTATTGTCGGCGAAACCACTTTGAGACCTTTCTGTGAGATGGACGCACCTGCTAGTCAGACGTCAGGTTTTTAAATCATTTTCTCACTGAAAAGATTAGGAAACCATTACTACCTGAATGTTGCTTGTTTTAAAGAAAAAGCAGTGCTTTTGTAAATTTATTTCTTCTCTGATATTGAGGTTAATCCTGTAAAGATCGAAAGCAGTTAGAGATTTGATAGCCTCAACTGCTATGTAATTCTGATCATATTGGGAAGCACCTTGGACCTGGATGCTTGGCAGGACTTAACTGGAATATGGATCTTTCCTGTTGATGCGCTGACATGGAAGTGACAAATCAGCATGCTGCCAATCAGTATTTTCCCTGGAGCACTGTCAGTCGCACAGAAGTTCAGAACTCAAATATATGCTGAACATCTTGCTGAATATTTTGTCATGCACTGTCAGGATATAATGCAAGAATGTCAAATTTCAAACAGTCACATTCATTTATAGGACAGAAGAAAGGGGCGTGGATTAGGTGGCGATGACTCTGAATTTATGGTGCTGGTGCTTAACCATGTACATAAGCTGTACATCCCTCTGATTGGTTCATCAAATCAAGCAGTACATCTCTTTGGTTGCTCGCAACAGACAGAATGTGGACTGCACTCAACCAGCTGGTGTTTGCAACATATACAGCAGATGTTTCAAATATCTCATGAAATGGAGCCAGAAATGCCTTACAAAGTGCTGCAAATCCACTCGGAGGAGACGCGGCCCATTGTCAATGTCCTTTCTGTGACTGACATCTGCAGCTTCCCATAGCTATAGTCAGTTAGCTAGCTGCTTTGGCTAGTCACTTGGCCTGATGCAAGACTCCCAGACAAGCTTTGCATTAGAATCCTTCAGTGTGGAAGCAGGCCATTTCTGCAACCCTGCATTTTCCATGCCTATCCCACCTAGTCTGCACACAATGGGCAATTTAGCATGACAAATCCACCTGATCAACACATCTTTGGACTGTAAGAGGAAACTGGAGCATTGGGCTGTAACAGAATGTATAAATTCCACACAGACAGTCACCCGAAGGTGGAATTGAACCCAGGTCCCTAGCACCATGAGGCTGCAGTGCTAGCCACTATGCTGCCCTGACCTTTGTTGCAATAAGTAGTTATCATTCAAACCCTTCAAGGATGTCCTCAAAGATTTTGTGAAAAAATGCAACTGCCTCATTGACTTATGGGAGCATCTTGTTCAAGACTACCCAAACTAGAGTAGGAAGCATCAAACATTTTGACTGACTTCAACAGGTCCATGTAGAAGCTACGGACTAAAAAAACAAGGAATGGGTGAAAACTAGACCGTTCGTATGGACTTGCCTCTTCAAACATCTCCTGTCTCAATTCCGGGAGATACAGGTCCCTCATTCAAAATGCTTAGTCACCTTGGGATCGACGACTCCAGAGTGGAGTAACGTCATCTTCAGTCTCGGAGGACAGCTTAAGGAGGTTGCAAAACCTAAAACAAAAGGAAAGATGGAGTCGCCGTCTTCCCAGAGGGCCATTGAATTGCTGTCTGATCAGAAGGAGATGATTGGTAGTGACTTCAACCTGAGGGTCGCCACATCTCAGGTGAGAGGGAAGGTTGAGAAGTTGGGCCCTTCATGGTAACCTCAGCTTGTGCCGGATTCGGTGTGGCACTCTGCATTACAGACAAATGACCTAGCTGACCCAAAGCAAAGCGTCCGCTGTCGGATGTGGTTCTGCAAATGGGAAGCACTTACTAACAACTGAGTGCACCAGTAGTGACATTTACAACCAGTTGAAGAAAACAATCAAGCTTGTAAAGTGACCATAGAAGTAGTGCACATTCATAAACAGGAAGAGATTCTCTGCAAAGAAAATGAATATTGTCATCCCTTGTGCCTTATTTTAATTATTCCTGACCTTCAAGAGTCTGTAGTTCCCCGTTGCTTTCTCCACAACAAACCCTCACCCAATCGACCTAACTTGAAAACCAATCAGCTCCCCTTTTCTCCTGTAAAATCACTGGGCTCATTTAAAATTTGACATTCTTGTGTTTGTCCTGATGAATGTAAGGTAAAAAGGTTCACCAATATAACTGTGGCTTCAGCAACGTTATGACAGCCTTTCACAAAGCTCAAAAACATAGGCTACAGGACGATCATTGACAAACATTAATCCAGTGAGGTGGCTCACTGATGTTGGTTGCTGGAGCGTGTTTGTTACTTTGCAATATTAAACAAGATGGCTCGTATTGATTCAGTAGTGTCTAATCACAGTTGTTGATTAGCGGGCATGCAGGCTGCCTGAGCAGTAAGACACAGGTCAGGACTTCACTTTTAGTCTCATCATACTATGAGTTCCCAATAGTCTGAATTCAAAACAGTTGGAGGGTATGTGCAAAAGACTGGACATTCAATTCGGAACATCAGGATTAGGGTTATGGGTGGTGTGGTCCCATTGTTCCCTACCTTTCTTCTAACTTTTCCAGTCACTGCATAGACCTTCAAGCTCCATGTGTAACTGAAGAAACTGGGACTGAATACATCCTTATACTGATTGCCTTGGAGCAGCCATGCAATGAGAGGGAACATTGATTGTTACACCCTTCAGCAGATCAAAACTGTCTGTGCAGAGCACTTGATGACACTCCAAACTACCATGTGAGTGTTAGTCCTGGCCACACCTTCGCCAGCCCTCTCCTGGCCAGTCCTTGGTCACACCTTCACCTCTAAATCACAAGATTCCAGGTTCAATTCACCCACCAGGACTTGAGTGCAAAATTCAAAGCTAACACTCCAAAGCAACTCTGTCAGAAGCAGAAGATGTTAAAATCATGGTTTATTGGCTTCCTGGCTCTCTTTCATAGAACAGCAGGATGTTGCACCTAGTGATCTGGCCAACATCTATCTCCCCAATCAGAAAACAGATTCTCTGGTCGTGATGGCATTAATGTTTATGGGAGCATGCTGTGGGCAAATTGGTTGCCAAATTTCCTCCAATACAAGAGGCACTTCCCTACACAAAATCCTTATTTAGCTGTAAAGTACTTTTGAGATGTCCGGTGGTTGTGTTGCATAAGTGCATTTCTTTCAATGTAAGTGCCAGTTGTTTATTCATTGGAAAGAGGGTGTTGCTGGCTAGGCCAACATTTATTGCCCATACCTAATTGCCCAGAGGGAACTTAAAAGTCAATCGCATCGCATTGGGTCTGGGAAACTCACCAACACGTGAAAGGATGAAAGGGCCTGCTTTACAAGAAAGGTTGGACAGGTTGGGACTACATCCATTGGAGTTTAGAAGGACAGGTGTATTTTTTCATCAATCATGGGACATGGGCATCACTGGCTGGATCAAGCATTTATTGTCATCCCTAGTTGCTCTTTGAGAAGGTGGTGGTGATCGGCCTTCTTGAACCACTGTAGATAGACTCACAGCGCCCGTAAGGAGGGAGTTTCAGGATTTCGACCCAGTGACACCAATCCATTTCCAAATCAGGAAGGGGTGAGTGGTTTGGTTGGGAATTTGTAGGTGGTGATGTTCCAATGTATCTGCTGCTGTTGTCCTTCTATGTCAGTGATCATGGATCTGCAAAGTAGTTTCTGAGCATCATTGGCCAATTTCTGCACTGCATCTTGCAGATAGTATGCACGACTGCATCTGTGCATCAGTGGTGGAGAGAGTGAATGTTGAAGGGGAGGGATTGGGTGATGATCAAGCAGGGAGGAGGCTGCTTTTCCCTGGATGATGTCAAGTTTCATGAATAAGAGATAACATAGTGTGAAGCTGGATGAACACAGCAGGCCAAGCAGCATCTCAGGAGCACAAAAGCTGACGTTTCGAGCCTAGACCCCTCATCAGAGAGGGGGATGGGGAGAGGGTTCTGGAATAAATAGGGAGAGAGGGGAAGGCAGACCGAACATGGAGAGAAAAGAAGATAAGTGGAGAGGAGAGTAGGGGTGGGGAGGTAGGGAGGGGATGGGTCAGTCCAGGGAAGACGGACAGGTCAAGGAGGCGGGATGAGTAGTAGGTAGGAAATGGAGGTGCGGTTTGAGGTGGGAGGAAGGGATGGGTGAGAGGAAGAACAGGTTAGGGAGGCAGAGACAGGCTGGGCTGGTTTTGGGATGCAGTGGGGGAAGGGGAGATTTTGGATCTTGTGAAGCCCACATTGATACCATTGGGCTGCAGGGTTCCCAAGCGGAATATGAGTTGCTGTTCCTGCAACCTTCGGGTGGCATCATTGTGGCACTGCAGGAGGCCCACGATGGACATGTCATCTACAGAATCGGAGGGGCAGTGGAAATGGTTTGCAACTGGGAGGTGCAGTTGTTTATTGCGAACTGAGCGGAGGTGTTCTGCAAAGCGGTCCCCAAGCCTCTGCTTGGTTTCCCCGATGTAGAGGAAGCCACAACGGGTACAGCGGATGCAGTATACCACATTAGCAGATGTGCAGGTGAACATCTGCTTGATGTGGAAAATCTTCTTGGGGCCTGGGATGGAGGTGAGAGAGGAGGTGTGGGGGCAAGTGTAGCGCTTCCTGCGGTTGCAGGGGAAGGTGCCAGGTGTGGTGGGGTTGGAGGGGAGTATGGAGTGGACAAGGGAGTCATGGAGAGAGTGGTCTCTCCGGAAGACAGACAAGGGTGGGAATGGAAAAATGGCTTGGATGTTGGGGTTGGATTGTAGATGGCGGAAGTGTCGGAGGATGATGCATTGTATCTGGAGGTTGGTGGGGTGGTATTTGAGAACGAGGGGGATCCTCTTGGGGCGGTTGTGGTGGGGTCGGGGTGTGAGGGATATGTTGCCGGAAATGCGGGAGACGCGGTCAAGGGCGTTCTCGACCACTGCGGGGGGAAAGTTGCGGTCCTTGAAGAACATGGACATCTGGGATGTGTGGGAGTGGAATGCCTCATCCTGGGAGCAGATGCGGTGGAGGCGGAGGAATTGGGAAGAGGGGATGGAATTTTTGCAGGAGGGTGGGTGGGAGGAGGTGTATCCTGGGTAGCTGTGGGAGTCAGTGGGCTTGAAATGGACATCAGCTTCCAGCTGATGACCTGAGATGGAGACTGAGAGGTCCAGGAAGGTGAAGGATGTGTTGGAGATGGCCCAGGTGAACGTGAGGTTGGGGTGGAAGGTGTTGGTGAAGTGGATGAACTGCTCGAGCTCCTCTGGGGAGCAAGAGGCGGCGCCGATACAGTCATCAATGTAACGGAGGAAGAGGTGGGGTTTGGGGCCTGTGTAGGTGCGGAAGAGGGACTGTTCCACGTAACCTACAAAGGACAGGCATAGCTTTGTTGTTGGCACTGCTCCCATCAGGCTAGTTGCTCCATTTTAAGAAGGCAGGAGAATGAATCTGAGAAACATATCAGCCTTGATCAAATGATGGAAAAGACTCAAGGTTATGAATGGCCTAATTCTGCTCTTGTATCTAAAAACTGAAACAACTGCAGATGCTGGAAATCAGAAACAAAAATAGAAATTGTTGAAAAAGCTCAGTGGGCCTGGCAACATCTGGGAAGAGAAATCAAAGTTAACGTTTCAGGTCTAGTGACCCTTCCTCAGAATATTCAGGTATTAATGGGTAGTGTGTAATAGCAGATGAAATGATAACAAGACCTGGAGTGTGGGGATTGGGCTAAGGATATGGGAAAAGCTCAAGCCCTAAAATTGTTGAACTCGATACCGAATCCAGAAGGCTGCAAAGTTCCCAAGCGGAAAATGAGGTGTTATTCTTCCAGCTTGCACTGAGCTTCACTGGTAGACTGCAACAAGCCTGAGTTATAAATTCATAGAGACATACAGCACAAAAACAGACCCTTTGGTCCAAATAATTATTGCCAAACATAATGCCAAACTAACTAGTCCCACCTGCCTGCTCCTGGCCCACTACCCTCCAAATCATTCCTATTTTTCTATCCATCCAAATGTCTTTTTAACATTGTAATTGTACACGCATCCACCACTTCATCAGGAAGTTCATTCCACATGACAGCCACCCTCTGTAAAATATTTGCTTCTTATGTCTTGTTTTAAATCTCCCTCTTCTCAACTTAAAAATGAGCTCCCTCATCTTGAACTTCCATATCTTAGTGAAAGACAACGAACATCAACTCTGTCTATACCTCTCATTATTTTACAAACTTCTATCAGGTCAGCCCTCAACTTTCTATGCTCCCCCAGCCTGTCCAGCTTTTCCTTATAACACAAACCTTCCATACCTGGCAACATCCTGGTAAATCTCTTCTGAACCCTCTCCAGCTTGATAATATCCTTCCTATAATGGTGTGACCAGAACTGGACAGTGTTCCAGAAGAGGCCTCATCAATGCCCTGTACAACCTCAGCATAATGTCCCAACATTCTATACTCAAAGGACTGAGCAATGAAGTCAAGCGTGCCATATGCCTTTTTAACCATCCTGTCTATATGTGATAGAAACTTTAAGTATCTTTAAAGTACACCCCTAGGTGTCTCTGTTCTACAACACTGCCAAGGCCCTACCAAAAATTGTATAAGCCCTAGCCTTGTTTGTTGTATCTGCAATACCTTATATTTATCCAGATTGAACTCCATCTGCCATTTTTCAGCCCATTAACCTATTTGATCAAGATCCCTTTGTAATCTTATAAAACTTTCTTAACAGTCGACAATGCCACCAATTTTGGTGTCATACACAAACTTACTGTCCATGTCTTCTATATTCTCATCCAAATCATTTATATAAGTGACAGACAGAAGAGGACCAAGAACCGATCCGTGTGGAACACCGCTGGTCACAAGCCTCCAGCCCGAACAGCAACACTCCACCATTACTCTCTGTCTCCTGCTGTTAAGCCAATTATCTATCCAACTGGCAAGCTCACACTGAATCCCGTGTAACCTAACTTTACTAATTAGTCTACCATGCAGAACCTTGTCAAAGTTTTTACTAAAATCTAAATGAATAATGTCTACTGCTCTGCCCTCAACAACCATCTTGGTATCTTCCTCAAGAAAGTCAATCAAGTTTGTGAGACACGATTTCCCTCTCACAAAACCTTGCTGATTATCCCTAATCAATTTTTGCCTCTCTGAATGTCCATAAATCCTATCTTTTATAATCACCTCCAACAATTTACCCAAAACCGAAGTCAGACTCATAGGTCTGTAGATCTCTCAGTTTCTCCTTACAACTTTTCCTGAACTAAGGTACAACATTAGCCACCCTCCAGTCATCAAGCACCTCACCAGTAGTTATAAATGATGCAAATATTTCTGCAAGGGGTCTCGTAATTTCCTTCCTTACTTCCCACAACATTCTGGGATGCATTAGATCAGGTTCCAGAAATTTATCCACCTTTATATTCTCTAAGACCTCCCAAACCTCCTCTTAAACTGAGAGGTGGCATGGTGGCTCAGTGGTTAACACTGCTGCCTCACAGCGTCAGGGACCCGGATTCATTTCCACCCTTGGGCGACTGTCTGTGTGGAGTTTGCACATTTTCCCCATGTCTGCGTGAGTTTCCTCTGGGTGCTCCAGTTTCCTCCAAGAATCTGAAGATGTGCAGGCGAGGTGGATTGGCCATGCTAAATTGCCTATGGTGTTCAGGGATGTGTAGACTAGGTGGGCTCTAGGGGGATGGGTCTGGGTGGGATGCTCTGAGGGTTGCTATGGACTTGTTGGGCTGAAGTACCGGTTTCAACACTGTAGGGATTCTATGATCTATGTTGGCCAGAGAACAGCGTGATGCGGCAGACAGCTGGAATCTCAGGGTCATTTTTGCAGGCAGAACATAGGCGGCCTGCGAAGCGGCTACCCAGTCTACATTTCATTACCCCAGTGTAGAGGACACCACAGTGAATACAGTCGACTAGACTGAATGCAGGTCAAGCCGGCTTCATCTGGATACTGAGGAGGGAGGAAGTGAATGGGCAATGTTACACCTTCTGCGATTGGAGGGGATGATGAATTGGGGCTGTGTGGGGGCGTGGTGTTGGGAATGATGGAGGAGTGGACCAGGGTGTCCCAGACAGAAAGGTCCCTGCAGAAGGCTAACAAGGGATGGGAGGAGGATATGTGCCTGCTGCTATATCTTTTGGTCTTCTGGTCTAAGGGTTCTTGCTAAAATGTTGTATATGACTGATGATAAATTATTCCTGTATTTTAAAAGTAAGTTAATGATGTCAGGTTGCAGTAAGCAAGCTACATGTGGCTGGAACTAGCTGTAAATCTGTTTTTTTTTCTCGCTGATCTGGCACTGTATTACTTTAACATGAACTGTTGTGAAAAATGGAGATATTTCAGTGAAAGGTATCACACTGCAATCCAACACTGTAATCTGGCATTCTGAGATATTACAGTTTCAAATGTTATCTCTGTTTGCATGTGATTCTCTTCTTCGAAGAGTATATTTACTCTTATCTCTTTCACAATTTCTTTTGCAGCATGTGCAATTACCCCAAAAGCGATTGGGATCTGAAAATCATATACAGTACCTGAATTTGAGACAAAGCCCACAAATTATGTTAACTAAGAATTAGTTCAGTTGTTTGCAAAGAAGTATCTCAAAGGGCATGAGAAACAGACTGAATTGGTTAGATGGATAATGCAGAGGACAATGCTACCACGAATGGTTCTACAGGCCTGACAGACATACAAAATATTCTTACTGGTACAGGCAGATACATGTTCCAGAATGCACTGATGGGTTATACTAATTCTGTGGAGACAACACAGAAAGTCCATCACGTTGGACTGATCAGTAAAATTGTCATTAAAGCTAAAACGTTGCATGGAAGGTCAGAGAGAGAGAGTCGTTGAATGCTTAGTTTACTTCACGTAAAAATGTGCATGATGGACACCATTATAGAGAATTATTAATATTACAAGAGCAGGCCATTTGGCCCACCACTAAAGATAAAAAAAAACAAAGAGCTTTGAATGCTGGAAATCTGAAACAAAAACAGAAATCGCTGGAGAAACTCAGCAGGTCTGGAAGCAAATGCGAAAGGAGAAACTGAGTTAATGTTTTTGGTCCAGTGACCCTTCTTTAGATTTAATTATAGCTGGGAAAAGGTTGATGTATATGGTAAAGACGGGTGGGGAGGTAGTGGCTGGTGGTGGAGGCCTTCCCCTCGCACAATGTAGCTCACAAAGGGACTTTCT
The DNA here is from genome assembly GCF_030684315.1 of Stegostoma tigrinum. Lineage (NCBI taxonomy): Eukaryota > Metazoa > Chordata > Chondrichthyes > Orectolobiformes > Stegostomatidae > Stegostoma > Stegostoma tigrinum. The sequence goes on along the minus strand of NC_081389.1, from coordinate 14,891,740 downwards.
CCCATGCCCTTACCTCCACCCCAACACACCAGACCTTGTCATCACATGAGCTATTACCTCAAGCAACCCATTGTTGCGAATAATGGTCCCTATTAGCAGCTATTAATTCTCCCAGGTCAACCTTTACCCATTCCTTTGCCTATCCTGCTGTTGTTCCCTCACGCACCTCCACCTGTTGCTTACTCCTTCTTCCCTTCCCCCCCACTCCAACTTCAGCATATATACCAATTTTTCCCTGCTGAAATCAGTTCTGAAGAAGGGTATCCAAACCCAAAACGCAAACCCTGCTTCTCTCTCCACAGATGCTGCCAGACCTGCTGACTTTCTCTAGCCATGAGGTTAAAATTGTTTCAGAGATAGTAGGAACAATTTTAACCCCACTGTGAAGTGTCTTCTAAGGATGCCTACCTAGAAGAAGTTACCCTCCTCCCTCCAGCAAAACCTCAGTGGATCTCTCTCCCGCTGCAACTCTCTCGTAAGCTCTTCGAAACTGCTCACCCACGTCCTGAAGCAAACCAGGTACTACTTTCTCTAGCAATTTGTTTTTGTTTCATTGGCCCAGCTGGGGCCAAATCTATTCTGCTATTTTTCACCTCACACAAGGTACTTCTTCACAGCCCATCAGTTCAACCAGAAGGACTGATCTGATAATTCTCAACTACACTTTCATGCCTTATCCCGATCGCCCTTGGTTCCATTACTGATTAAAAACTCAATCCTTCTATTTCTTTCTCCCCACTTGTGTTTATCTGGTTTCCCTTTCAATGCATTTCTACCATGTGTCTCAACTTTTCATTGTGAGTTCAACTGTGCTATTCTCCCAACTGTATATGTACAATATTTTTGTGACTCTATTCACATTAATATTTTTTGTGAAGAAAACTAATGGGCAACAGCCCTATCTCTGACCTTACAGGCAGCCTTTTAGTTTTAATGACAATTTTACTGATTAATCCAACAGGATGGTCTTTCTGTGTTGTCTCCACAGAATTAGCATAACCCCACAGTGCATTCTGGAGCATGTGTATGTATATACCAGTGACATTATTTTGTATATCTGTCACTACTACAGAACAATGTGTTTTTCATGCCCTTTGAGATTCCTCTTTGCAAACAACTGACTAATTCTTAGTTAAAATAATTTGAAGGTTTTGTCTCAAATTCAGCTGCTGTTCATAATTTTCAGATGTCAATCACTTTTGGGATAAATAAATTCAATTTGTGATCTTTAAACATGATCAACCTCTTGTTCTCCTCTCGCTGACTGAAGTATCTGTCACTGTTTACCTTATTGTAACCCTTCATGGGCACAAAGACTCCAAGCTTTCTCAGCTCTCGAGCACAGATGCAATCTTCTCAAGTTTGCCTTTGCCTTTGTTCACAGCCTAGTTCTGAACATCCTACATTCCTCTTTTTAACCATTACTGTCATTGTTTCTATAACAGGGTGTCCGAAACTGTACAAGATACTACAAGTGCAGCTCAACATAGAAGTTCAATCTGTCAATCTGTGGAATTATTACTGTAGAAGGCCGTTGAGTTTGGGTCATTAAGTATATCCAAGGCTGAGATTGACAGGTTTTTAATCATTAAGGGAAGCAAGGGTTATAGGTGAAAAGGCAGGAAAGTGGACGTTCATCAGTTCAGCCATGGTCTCAGTGACTATTAGAGCTAGCTGAATGGGCTGAATGGCCTACATTTGTTTTTATGCCCTTTGGTCTTCAACTTTATATTTTGCCATTGTGTACTCAGTTTGCCTGTTTATGCTTTTGTCTGTTTGCCCCCACACTTTAAATGATCTCTGTGTCCGCATACTAAGTTCCAACTATGTCTGTTCTGAATCTTAAGCTCACCCCATAAAGCAGAGATATCAACTCTTTCACTTAGAGGTATAGTGTCACAGAGTTGTACACACAGAAACAGACCCTTCAGTCCAACTTGTCCATGCCGACCAGATTTCTTAAATTAATCCAGTCCTTTGCCAGCATTTGGCCCACATCCCTCTAAACCCTTCCTATTCATGTACCCGTCCAGATGCCTTTTAAATGTTGTAATTGTACCAGCTTCCAGCACCTCCTCTGACAGCTCATTCCATACACGCACCACCCTCTGCATGAAAGAGTTGGCCCTCAAATCCCTTTTAATATCTCCCCCCTCTCACCTTAAACCTATGCTCTCTAGATTTGGTCTAGACCTTGACTATTCACCCTATCCATGCTCCTCATGAATTTATAAACCTCTATAAGGCCACCCCTCAGCCTCCAATGCTCTGGGAAAATAACCCCAACCTATTCAGCCTTTCCCTATAGCTCAAATCCTCCAATCCAAGTAACTTCCTTGTAATTCTTTTCTGAACTCGGAATTAACTGCTGCCCCTTGCCATCCCAATTCCTATATTCAATGGAAACTGAAAGATTTGCAGATGGTATAAATCAGAAACAAGAACAGAAATTTCTGGAAAAGCTCAGCAGGTCTGGCAGCATCTGAGGCAAGAAATCAGAGTTATCGTTTCGGGTCGAGTGACCCTTCCTTCAGTTCCAAAGAAGGGTCACTCGATGCGAAATGTTAACTTGGATTTCTCTCCACAGATGCTGCCAGACCTGCTGTGCTTTTCCAGCAATTTATGCTCCTGTACCCCATGCACTGACCAATAAACGCAAGCAGACCAAATGCCTTCTTCTCTACCTTGATGACGTGTTTAGTTTATACAAAGGGATTTAAGGCTCCTTGCTTCTCTTGCAACGTTGCTGGACAAAAGAGATAGACTTACGTTGCATTAGCCTTCTACAGGTTGTTTGTACAAAGTTTACAAAGAGTGGACAGAAAAGCTGCTTCTGTAAAGAAAGCAACATATTTACGTTTCAGACCCAAGTTCTTGACTAACAATGGCCCAAATTTGCAGTGGGATTGACACCCCTATGACAGATGTGACATAGTGGTACATATCCACCAGGTATCCATTAAATGCCCCAGAAAAATGTAACTGTTGTCCACTCAAGCATGCATTATTTTTTAATGATTTGATGAGTCTTAATTATTTACCTCTTTGTCTCTGAAAATGTTTCTTTAAAAGTGTGAACTCTCATTCCTCGCATTTTTATTTTTTAAGAGAACTTGTTACTTTTGTTTCTATCTCTCTCTTTTATGCAGTTTTTTTCCCTCTCTAATCTGCTATCTACACATGATGTTCCATTGAATTAATTTTGTATTCCTCTACCTGCCTTAGTATCTGCATCTCAGTTCAGGTTCCACAATAATTTTTGTTGCCAATTCAATGTAACGCCCAGTCAAATAACTATTGAGCTTTCATTTTGAGAGGATTTTGAAATGCTTCAGATGCCTGCTGCCAGGATCTTGTGCTCCCAAAAGCCATTGAATGTTCTATGTTGAGCAGTTAGCAGGATGAACTCAATTGCCTTTCTTTACAGCCAGTTGCAAAATTCAGGACAATATTTCCTTTAGTCTCTTTCTTTCCCTCATGGGAGGCAGGTGTTGCTGGCAATGGTCAAAATTTGTTCAACCATCCGTTTGGCATCATGTTGAGTCTGGCCCAAGATTCCAACGGGGGATGGGGTTTAGAGGGGAATCAGATCCTTGAGCCCAGAGCCATGAAATTGACTAAGTGAACTTTGTCTTAGATTCTCTTTATATGTTTTGTTTTCCCCTTTATTATGTTCTCGATACTGTTATTCTGAACTTTTTGTCTCTTTATTTTTCTAATTTATTACTACCTTTTGTAATGCTAAACTTTTTGTTTCTTTATTTTCTAATATTATTTACGAAGAATTTATACTCAAGAATTTGTACTTAGATCCCTTTGTGCCACGTGGGGCGACATTGTAAACTTTGCACTGTACTCTTGCACTTCTTTTCTTGAGTACATGTGACAATAGACCTAATTCTAAATGCTGACTTGTAAACTTTTCACTGAACCCATGTCAGTAGGTGATAATAAAGCTAATTCTAATTCTGAATCTAAATCTAATTCTAATTGCCTGCATGGCTTGCTAGAACATTACAGAAGGTAGTTAAGAGTCAACAACACATTACAGTGGATCTGGAGTCATATGCAGGTCCAACCCTAAGAATGGTAAAGGAAATGAACTTTCCTGATTAACCCTTAGCGGAACTGAAAGAATGCAAACATCAGAAAGATCTAGTCAGCTCATGATATAAGCCGGATGTGATTGCTCTGGAGGGATACAGAGGAGATTCACCAGGATATTGCCTAGTTTAGTGAAGAAGAGGAACAGGATCGGCTCGATTGTTTTCTTTGGAGCAGCGAAGGCTGAGAGGGGACCTGTTGGAGGTGTATGAGGGGCGTGGACAAGGTGGACAGGAAGCAGCAGTTTTCTTTAGTCAAAGGTTTAATTAAAAAAGTGGCCGTAACTTTAGGGCGAAGGGTGGGAGAATTTGAGGAAAACATTTTCTCACCCAGAATAAGGCAGGAATCTGCAATGCAGCACCCCGAGAGGAGTTGAGGTCGGAAACCTCACAACATTTAAAAGGCACGTGGATGAGAACTTGAAATGTCATAGAATTTGTGGACCAAGTACTGAAAAGTGGGACAAGCACAGATACATCAGTGTATGCTTGATGGGCTGAAGGGTCTCTGCTATGCTGTCTTCCTCTATGATCCTATGATCAGTGAGGCTGGGCTTCCTTTCTCTGGAGCAGAGACCTCTTTGAGGTCTTCTATGAAGCAGTTGGGTAGAGTTAATGTGATGAAGTAGTTTCCAATTGTGACTGAGTCCAGAACAAGGGAGCATCAATTTGACATAATCACTAAGAAATCAAATAAAGCTTTTTTGGAGGCATTTCTGAAGTGAGCAGTATGTGGAACTCACTGCTTGGAATGCTTGAAAGCAGATAGCATTGATACATTTAAGGGGAAAGTTTGATGACAGATGTGACAATAGAGAGGTACAGGGTTATGGTGCAAAATGGGAAGGGGTTGAAAGAGGAGCTGGCCCACATGCGACTCCAGTCTACCCTCTTATATGGCCCCAGTAAGGCTCTCAGTTCAAGAAGAGTTAGGGATGAGTAGCAAAGGCTAGCCTTATAAGTGATGTCTGCCTCTGAAAGCGTGTAGAAAAGTTCTATTCAATTTGTTTTCTGGATTGAAATCAATAGATTTCCGGAAACTAATCATATCAAGCAATATGGAGAAAGCGAGGTAAAATGATAGAGGTCAATGATCAACCAGGATGTATTTGAATAGTAGAGCAGGCTGATTGAGCCGAATGGCCTATTCCTACTTCTATATCCTATGTTCTCATGATTCATTTGTGAGCAAAAGTTTGAGACTAGTGCTGATACACTAATACATTGATTATTTTCAGCTAGGATAGGGAAAAGAGAGTTGGCACCAGAGTTGAGGGTCAACTGGATGTGTCAGTGACATATGGAGAAACTATGAAACTAGGGCTTTCCTACATGGACAGTGGCTGAAATGAGCTTGATAGGCTTTTTCTTGCACTAGATTTTATCTTCTTCAAGTAAGGATGACAAAATAGAGTGTGTAAGGCAGAAAAACAAGTTTAGATATTCTGATAAACTGCTTCTTTTGCTGATATATTTTCTCATACAGAGATGGAAAATGACACAGATTGCAGGTGGGAAAGCAAACCATATGTTGTAAAAGGGATAATTCCAGCCTCAACAACACTTTGCCTTTCACTCGCTATATCTACTGGCACAACTGATACCATTTGACGAAGATGGCAATACGAAGTACAGAGTTAGCATCAGAGGTGCTACACTCAATTGCTATAGCAGAAGGGGAAATTATTAAGTGTAGCTGGAACCAGTGTAATCCTCTTCTATAAACAATTAATTGTACGAGATAGACATATAAATAGATAACTAAGTAGGTAGATTCATCTCTTTATATTAATATGCATGGACGGTTATAGAGAGAGAGATACACACAGAGAGACGCAGAGAAATACAAAAGAGAGTGAGAGAGAGAGAGACAGAGACATAAAGAGACACAGATAAAGACATAGAAAAAGAGAGAGAGAGATAGAAAATCATGGTGTAGGGTGCCCAATTCAGTTTGATAAAAATAACACAAGCAAGCATAACTCATAACACAGTTACAGACAACTATTAAAATAACATTAAAGTATAAAATAATGGAAAAATTGAGTTATGACAAATATTTACATATATTAATAATTACAATATGTTGCAAAAGGTAGGTCTCCTTAATTTATATTGTTAAAAATGAAAGATCTATTCACAGTGCATTTTGTGTTAACATTCATAAACCATATGTTGCCAGTTGAGTTTGTTATATATTCAATCATTTACCTTTATTTATTAGTTTTAGAACAGAAGGGATTGGGTTGTCTCATAGTCAATTTGTTCTATATCTTCTTGTGGATTTTGTTTTTCAACTTTCTCAGACATTTACTTTCGTGTGATTATGGTGAAAGATGGCTACAATGGGAAGGGTGATTGGAGAGTTTTCTAAAGTCCAGACAATGCTTTGTGTGCCTTTCAGCAAGGGGACACGTCTTCAGTCACTTGACTGTCGCAGAGCAGCTTTGGTGTGACTAATCAATAAATTTTCCATTTTAGGATTTCTAATAGATATGGTGAATTCCTGGTGCATTTCTAAGGGCAATGGGGTGGAAACTGTTACTTTTTTTTATGATATTGGGGTTTCTGCCATTTCATGACAGCTTTTGCTATCATCTGACCCAGAAGCTAATGTAGAAATGCACTAAATGTTAAAATATAATGCAAAAGATGCATCCATAGTCTGAGCATATGAGATGCAAATCATTAAATGATGCGCTTCAAATCTGAAAGAGATACCTTGGCAAACTTTCCATCCTTTATGACACTGGGAGATTTAAAGTTAAAGTCGTCATAGTCCTACCAGACTACAGGGCTGCTCTCTCATTACAGAGAGATGACTGTTTGTGGTTTAATTTGAGGGTCACCATGCCTCACATGAGGGAAGAAGTTGGGAACAATAATTCTTCGTGTTAACTTCAGCTGAAAGAGAAATTGAATATCCAGTCATGAGAAATATGAGCACCTCTGTTAAACTGACTCAGAAACGTGCTGGACAAATACATAAGTTAGGCAGCCATTCAAATGTAAATCAAGTTGCATGCTCTCACTTGCAAAGGAAAACATCACAGGACGTGTGGAAGGAAATGGATGGAAGCATTTCATGCCAATTTGCCTGGTGCACCCCTTACCCAGTCCAAATCACATCAGAGACAACAAAACTCCTAAGTTCATTCCTCAAACACCAACAACATCCCCTCTCCCACAGCACCTTCCCATATAACCACAGAAGGTGCAAAACTTGCACCTTCACCACCTCCCTGCTCACCATCTTTGGGCTTAAACAGTCTTTCCAGGTGAAGCAGCATTTCATCTGTACCTCCTCCAATCCTGTGTATTGTATTTGTTGCATTTATTCTACTGTGGAGAAACTAAAATGCAGACTAGGTGACCACTTTGCAGAACACCTCCAGTCTGTTTGTAAGGAGGACCCTGACCTTCCCATAGCAGGTCATTCTAACATAGCATCCTGTTTGCTTGTCCACTTGTCTGTCCTTGGCATGTGGCAGCGCTCAGCGAATCACAACGCAAACTGGAGGAACAACATCTTGTCTTTAGACGAGACACTTTACAAACTTCTGGGTTCAATATTGAGTTCAACACCTTCAGATTATGAAGCTATTTCTTCCCTTTCTTTTAGCTTTGCTTGTTGCATTCTCTGTTGGCACGCCCTCTCCCTCCACCCCAGTGAGCCCCTCTATTCCTTCCAGTCTGGTGGTTAGACCACCATTGCTCTGCTATCTTACATTCCAATCACTTAATCTGAAATATCAACGTCCCTTCTCCCCAAGTACCCCAACATAGCCCTACCCCCCAACTATTGCATAAATACTGCCCTCTCCACATTTCACTTCAGCTCTGATGAAGACTCACCTAGGCTCGAAATGTTGGCTTGTTCTCTCTCCATGGATGCTGCCTAACCTGCTGTGATCTCTAACATAATAAAGTGTGAAGCTGGATGAACGTGATCTCTAACATAACTGTTTTCAGAAACTCACTACATGATGTTCAGACAATCTGAGGAAACAGACAAATTAAAGACATTAATAGATGTAAAGCAATCAAAATTTGGATCCGCCTGGAAGTGACAAAGAAACAATTAATTTTGTTTAATATTTGTTGTATGTTACTTCCTGTGCATTTTCTTTTAGTTCATTTCCTTACATTTTGGAATTATGCTCTCAGTTATTTTACCCAGCCTTCCCACTTGCATTGTTGGGACATACATGCAGCAGGGAGGAGGGACAGTGGGTGTGATTTCAGTAGTGTGCTATAAAGTAAATTTGACATTACCTGAATGCATCGCCATTGGGTGACAATCTACTATAGAATTGCACAATTAGAAAAATTGGCCTTCAATACAGCAAAGCCATAAATTCCTTTTCCGCAAGCAGCTTTAAAATTTCACTTCTTCCCATAGGGACTAAATGTCTCTCCCGCTCCGCTATGTCTTGGTGACTTGTTCAATAGTTATCCATCAACCTCCAGTTCAAAACAACAGATTGGCCATTATCACATTGCGGGATCTTACAAATTGGCAACCACATTTCCTAACTTGCAGCAGTGGCCATTCTTCAAAGGAAAAGATACTTCATGGTCTGTTTTGGGTCATTGTATAAACCTATATAAATGCAAATATTGTTTTTTATTTATCTTCTACAGTGTGATCCATACATAGTTACAATTGAGTTTCTATAATGGCAATTATAACATAGAAAAGACTGTAGTCTAAAATGATGCTAAATCTGGACTGAATGATGAAATATGGTACTCACTCCTTAATTTGGAATCCCACATTGTTTTGTAGAATTTGCAAGTATAATAAAATCTTGATTGCTCAAGTACGATTTCCTAAACCAGGTTGGAAACTCCATTCTGTCTTTCAACATGAAGAAGCATGGACTTTCTTGGAATCAGATGCTTCTTGGTCCCATTTGTAGATAGTCAGATTTGGCCACCTCATTGCTCATCATGTGAGCTCTCGCAAAGTTTCTATCATGATTGGAATGAGGTTAGCCAGGTGGAAAGTATAGAATATGAGATCCCTGATGGGGGCAGATAACTGGCTCAATCAGGGAGGCCTGGCTGACAGATGTAAACAAGAGTGTCAGAGGTTCTGTTCACTCTGAGAGCTGGCTCTGAGGGAGCCAGACCAGTGTCAAGTGCTATGCACGCGTAAGTGACGGGTGACCTAATGATGGAATACTAGGCCTCTGTGGAGCTATTTCAAATTCTTTGCCATGCTGTCTGTAACATCTTAATCTTTGTATACCAGTTACAGCAATAACAGGGGTTGCTGAAGGACATATCCAAACAATGAAAGCTGACAGACTTTCTGTGCAATGTTTACTGTTTTCCAAACTGGTTGCATCAAACACAATAAGTCACTCAAAAAAAAATCAAATAACTGTAGATGCCAGAAATCAGAAACTAAAACAGCAATTGCTGGAAAATCTCTGCAAGTCTGGCAGCATCAGTGGAGAGAAAGCAGAGTTAATGTTTCAGATCCAGTGACCCTTCTTCATAACAGGAAATTACTCTGTTGATAAAATATGCAGAAGATAGAAATGGATAAATAGGTAAAAGATTGACATATCTTTAGCTGCAGCCAATATGAATAGGAAGGTAACTATACACCATTTTGAACATTAATCAGCCTAATTTTTGTCAATATCATTTCACTTCTTGAAAGGCCCGATGAAAGAAGACAGCATTTTTAAATTAGTTTCCACAAATCTTGGACAGTAAAAGACAGCTTTGCATGAAAATGCGGTTGGTAAAAGTTACAGGGATAGGGAGAGGCAAAATGCCATTTTGAGATTGGAGACATGGATGAGATTTTAACAACTCGCTTCATAAATGGAAACAGTTTTATTGGGGCTCTGAGCCAGAAGTGAACAATTCCTTTGCAAAGCCATGAGCCCTCTGTTTCAGACCAGGAACCAGTTTATACCGGTTATTTACTCAGCCTAATAGATGCCGTGCCCTTTTGTACTCCAGTATTATTATACGAATCATGTCTATCCCAGGACATTTTTAAACTGTAATTATACACTTAAAAAAAAAGGAGGAGGGAATAAATTGCAACAGCTTGCAGTGTAACATATTTAGCATCTGCTGCAGCTCAAACAGACCCTGGTGTTTGAATTGCTGGACTGTTTGAAGAACATAACCTGCCAGAAGCCTCCCTCCCACCAATGTGGCAACACTTTTAAACCTGCAAGCCTTCTGTTGTGGTCCAGCAACACTGCCCTGTTGCCACAAAACGGTAAAAGAGAGAGGATGTTTCAGAGAGGATAAAAAACTTCACCTGAGGCTTGTGAAGTGAGCAAGGCAAATATTTCATTTAAAAGGCCCGAGAGAAGGGCACGTGATTGGGCACTGTGTAAACCTCCATTATTTAGGTGAATGGTCCTGACTCAGATGTCACTGGCGCACAACATTTTGGATGCTGTTCCCTGAAATATGCTATATATTAAATGGAGGTGATGGTATTGTCACTGACCGAGTATCTAGGCTTTAGAATAAGCCCCATGGCAGGTGCTGACTTTTGAAAATCTGGAACAAAATGCTAGAATAATAGTGACCACGTAACCACTGTGAGATTGTCATTAAAAAACCCATCTGGTTCACTCATGTCCCTTAGGGAAGAACATTCTTAACTGGTCTGGCTCAAATGTGACCTCCAAAGCCCACAGCAATGTGATTTACTCTTCACTGCCCTCTGAAATAGGACGAGCAAGCCAATCAGTTCAAGGGACAATTCGGGATCAGCAGTAAACACCAGTGATGTCCACATTCAATGAATAAGAAGAAAACTTTCCTTAAATTACTAAACAATTGGACATACTCACAATAACAACAATTTGCTTAGGGTCCATCTCAGATGGTCAATCTATGGGCAGGTATTCAAGTGCATTTTCTGATCAAAGTGCAACACCAAATGTTTTTTATGTAAGGTTCATTTGTACACTCTCCTGACGTTGGATGCTTGTTTTTGGCCCATTTAATTGGCCTATAATTATATTGCAGTCTTATTCAAAACTGATCTACCTCTGGGGTTTTAATGGCAATGCTGTGCTTGTAGACACACAGGCACCTTTCTAGACTGAACACCTCTATCAATCTCGAGGGTTGGAGTGAAGAACAGGTTTTTATGGCTCACATACAACCAGGTCTTTTTTTCACTCAGCTCCCCCAATATTCAAGACTCAATTTTCAGCTCTTGCTGATTGAAGTTTACATCCTTCCTGTTCTCAAATCACAATGCAGTTCTTCAGTCAGAGTGTGTACTCTCCTCTTGATGTTTCATTCCACCAGCATGAGACAACTCTGCCACAAGGATTTTACATTCATTACCATGAAACAAAGAAACGAAAGACTCAAGTTGATAAGTGCAATATCAAGGTAAAGTGTGAGGTTTGCATGCCTGTGTCTGTGAGAGTGTGTAGACAGAGTGTGTGTATATGTGTGTTTGTGTATATGTGTGTGTGTGTGTGTCTGCCTGTGAGAGTATGTAAACATAGAACATAGAACATTACAGCACAGTACAGGCCCTTCGGCCCTTGATGTTGTGCCGACCCATCATACCGATCTCAAGCCCATCTAACCTACACTATTCCATGTACATCCATATGCTTATCCAATGACGACTTAAATATACCTAAAGTTGACGAATCTACTACCGTTGCAGGCAAAGCGTTCCATTCCCTTACTACTCTCTGAGTAAAGAAATAAAGTGTGTCTGTCTGTCTGCCTGTCAGTGAGAGTTTGTTGACTGTGTGTGTGTGTGTGTGTGTGTGTGTGTGTGTGTCTGTGTCTGTGTGTGTGTGAAAATGAGTGTGTCTGTGTGTGTTTGTGTCTGCCTGTGAGCGTGTGTAGACAGAGAGTGTGGGTGTGGGTGTGAGTGTGTATGTGTGCGCCTGCGTATGTATGGTCTTGCTTGAACCCATGTGTGGGTCAATGTGAGGTGTGTGTATGAATGCTGTTGTGCATATGTGAATGCTTCTACATGACCACAAATACTGCAGCCCTAAAATAAACCGTCACTTTCTCAAGGGCAACTGTGGATGGAAAATAAGTGCTGGTCCAGTCAGTGATGCCTATGTCTCATGAATGAATAAAAATATCAGCTTACAGCCTTCTCAATTCACAGGACACCATAAAATGACTGTACAGTTATTCTTGTCCCCATTGCTGTTTTCTGCTTCCTCAGTTAATCAAGTGAAGACAGACATAAGCCTTCTTTTACTAGACCTGAGGTTTAATGCACACAGTCGAAAATAAATTCTGATGGTTGCTCCTGAATTGAAGTTAACAAACAACGTACTGCCAGCACTAAGGCTGATTTTCACCCTCTTTGTCCCAGACTCAAAATATTTCTTGTATGTTTTCTTGTAAATGCTGAATTATAATAGGACAAAGAATGCCCTACATCACCCCATTAGAGCATCACCCTGTAACAAGACAGAATATTAGCTGAAAACCTTTCTTTAGTAATGAGTCAGTTTCCTGTTGCAATTAAGTCTTGCTTGTCTCTTTAAAATGTTGCTTCAATTGGGTGCAAGTTCACAATGTATTTCCCTCTCTCTCCACTGTCATTTCCCTTGATGTTAAGATCTACCCTCTATTTCACCTACACGGGCATAACAAGATAATGGCATCCAAACAGAGGAAGAGTAACATGCAGAACAGGTTACAGATACCTCAGGTAGTCATATTAGACTGTTCCTGTCCCCATGGATGCTACCACATCTGCTGAGTTTCTCCAGCATTCTCTGTTTTTGTACCAAGGACTTTGTGTCCCGTTTCATAGAATCCCGACAGCATGGAAGCAGGCCAATCAGCTCACACCAATTCTGAAGCACATCCACTAAGATCCAAACCCTCCCCCCCCCGACCCCCATCCCTGTATTTCCAATGGTTAATTCACCTTGCACATCCCTGAACACTATTAGTGTTTTTTTAGCCCACCCTAATCTGCACATCTTTGGACTGTGGGAGGAAACCCTCGCAGGCATGGGGAGAACGTGCAAACTCCACAAGAGACCGTCACTTGGAGTCGAACCCAAGTCACTGGTGGTGTGAGGCAGCAGTGCTAACCACTGAGCCACCGTTCCTGAACTTGTAGCCCTCAGCTCATGACACAATTTGTTTTGAAAACCTCCACACCAGGGCACGACAGCCATCTCACCAAAATGCTGCACTAGATTTTCAACGCCATTTTAAAATTTTTATCTCAGGTGTTTGAAATGATTCCTTGGCGTCTTGGAACCAAACTATGCACCATTCATCAATTGCCATTATATCCGTGACATTTAGCCATTTAAAAGAATAGCAAGCCATTTCTAACTTTCACAATTGTTTGGCAGTACTCTGCTAAACCATTTAAGGGCCAAAGTTTAAAACTGAAACTGAGAATAGTTTGTAACAGCAGACACCAGCCTGGTTTCCCAGTTGCTGGTTACCTCCCAGCATGTAGAAATGCAAAGCCTGACAGACACTTTTAACCCAGTAACAGTGATTTTGAAGATGCAAACATGAGTCTATTGACAGTCAGAATAGACCAGGATTCAGAAATTTGTGTGTCTGCATTTTTCCTGTTCTTTGAGCAGCTGAAGTAGTTTTGCTTAAAAATAAAACTGCTGAGATAAGGCATATTAAAAGCCCGAAGTGTAATTTCACACATAATGTGATAATTGCTGTCTCTTTTCTTATTAGAAACTTGCCCTAATCCTTTCATTTTCCTTCTTCAAGACAGGTAACAGGTTTTTTTGCCCAAATTCAGCAGTTTGCAAAAGTAGCATCCTCTTTTACCACTTTCCGAAAATGCCAGTGAGATTTGTTCACTGCTTAGAGGGTCAGATGCATATGATTTAGAACACTCTGGCACATGGGTTCAAGTCGCACTCAAGAAATCTGAGCTCAAACATCACAGCACTTGGTCTGCATGAGTTCAAGAAGGCAACTTATCGACAACTCCTCAAGAGCAGCCAAGACTGGGTAATAAATGAAACATCGACGTGAATAGGGTCAATACTCTTTTTCCCCAGGATGGGGGAGTCCAAAACTAGAGAGGCACAGGTTTGAAGTGAGACAGGAAGGATTGAAAAGCAACCTAAGGGCCAAGTTTTTCATGCAGAGTGTGGGGCGTGTACACGCCCGGAATGAGCTGGCAGAGGAAGGCTGGTACAATTACAACATTTAAAAATTTTCTGGATGGGTACATGAACAGGAAGGGTTCAGAGGTTTGAGCCAAATGCTGGTGAATGAGTCTAGATTAATTTGGGATATCTGGTTGGCATGGACGAGTGAGACCAAAGGGTCAGCTTCCAGGCTGTATGTCTCTATGATGCTATGATTGAAGGATAAAAGATCATTTCAAGCATGTGATATCAGACTGGGACACGTTCTACCCCCTCAGGTGGATGTAAAAGATCCCTTGGCAGCATTAGAAGGATAGCAGGGCATTTTCTTTTTGTTATGCCGGCCAATATTTAACCCTTCTAACACACACTTAAATCAATTTACCCTGCCAGTTAGCTCATTGCTGTTGGTAACACAGTGCCTATTCAAATTGGATACTGCATATCTGTCTTCAACATAGAGGCGATAATTCAAAGCACTTTGATGCCCTGAGGTCGACAAAGATGCTATATAAATGCATGTCTTTCTTGGCAGCTGGAGGCTGTTTATTTTAAAAATAGATTTTAAAATGGGCTTTGTCGCAACTTGATTCAAATTTTGAACTGGTTGTCGAAAATTAATATGCTGTATCAATAGCACGAAGGACGGCCAACAAAGATAATGACAGATACTCGGACTTCACCCCAGTATGTCCTTCAGGCCTGCTTCTTTGCTGCCTTATTGAGTTTGAGTCACATTTGTAGAGAGATTCCTTTTTCTATCTTCAGAATGTTTACAACAGCTTTGAACCTGATTGGCATTACTGATTGCATCATTGCACTCTACTTTATTTCACTAAACTAATAAATGGGCCTGTAAAACAATTTGGTTGATGAGAATTGTCCTCTAAGTGTATTCCACTTGAATGTCACATCTTGTTTTACATCCTCTGAAGGCTTCACAATTTAGACCCTCGGAGAAAGATAGAACGAGAAAAGGTCTCTTGGCCTCAGGAGCCCACTTCCTTCACAACCCATATATTCAATGTTTTCTGTCATGAAATCATTGCAGCCCAGCTTACCTCAGCACCCCCAAACAAACAGGGAGAGTCAGCTGTGGCTGTGTCCTTGTCTTTGAGTTGTAAGGGTTGCAGGTTAAGACCCTCTCCTGAGACTTGAGAATGCAGACATAGAACCATGTTTTGGATGAGCTATGAAACCAGTCTCCCATCTTCGCTCTCAGATATGTGGTCTTCCGTCTTCCTGCTATAACAAGGATGTTGTTGACCTTGAAAGGGTTCAGAAATATTTACAAGTATGTTGCTGGGCCTGAAGGGCTTGAGGGCTACGGGGAAAGGCTGAATAGGCTGGGGCTATTTTCCAGGGAGGCTAATCAGTAACCTTATTGTGGTTTATAAAATCATGAGGGGCATGAATAGACAATATCTTTTTCCCAGGATATCGGAGTCCTATCCTAGAAAACATAGGTTTAAGGTGAGAAAGGAAATATTTAAAAGGGATCTGAGGGGCAAATTTCACGTGGTGCATGTCTGGAACAAGCCATCAGAGGAGGTGTTGGAGGCTGGTATATTTGAAACATTTAAAAGGCATTTGGGAGGGTACATGGATGGGAAGGGACTAGATAGATTTGGGTCAAATGCAGACAAATGGGACTAATTCAGTTTAGGATATCTGGCTGGCATGGACAAGTTGGACCGAAGGGTCTGTTTCCATGCTGTATGACTCTGTTTCAAAGAAGGATTGGGGAATCCTGGATAACTTTTAGCCCTGCTGCAACATCAGGAAAAGAAATGATGCCTGGTCATTATCACAGGAACCTTACTGTGTTCAATTTGGATTCTACATTGCAAAAACCAAAAGTAGGTTGGGACAGAGGAACTTAGAAATTGGGATCAGAGATAATGGGAACTGCAGATGCTGGAGAATCCAAGATAACAAAGTGTGGGGCTGGATGAACACAGCAGGCCAAGTAGCATCTTACGAGCACAAAAGCTGATGTTTTGGGCCTAGATCCTTCCTGATGAAGGTTTGGCCTGAAACATCAGCTTTTGTGCTCCTAAGATGCTGCTTGGCCTGCTGTGTTCATCCGGCCCCACACTTTGTTAACTTAGAAATTGGAGCAGGAGTTAGCCATTGAATCTCACTCTGCCATTCAATAATAATATCATGACTTTGACCTCAAGTGCCATTTTCCTGCATTTTGCATGTGTCCTTAACATGCAGTAATTTATTGATTTCTGCCTTGAGTATAGTCAATGATCAGGTCCTATGCAATAGAGAATTCCCAAGATTCATCACACTTAAATTCTTCCTGATCACAGTCCTAACAGGCCTGATGTTATATCTCCCACTTGGTGTGATCCCAATTCTAGACACCCAACCACCGCACACCCCTCCCCCGACCTCTTCGCCAAGGAAAACATCCATGCTGTATTCACCCTGATGAGGCCTGTAGCAATTTAGTACACTTCAGTGAAATATCCTCTCATCCTTCTGAACTCTCAGCGTGAAGCAGATTAAAGAGATCAGGATGTTCTGATACAATTTGCCATGACAGAAAGTACATTATAAGTGAAGAGATGGTGAAGTACAGGTTCAGCGAGATCATTAATAAGGATAGGACATTATGGTTCAACTGAAAGACTTGAATGCTCTTATTATTTTCCATTGGAAAATTTAAAGCTAAAATGAGATTTAATTGAACTTTCCTTGAGTTCTAAAGGTTTTGATAGAATTAGGGAAAATCTCCTTTTGTTTGGGAGTTGGTGATGAGAGGCCATGATTTTAAGGTGAAGTTAGGAGAAATGTTCACAGCATGGCATGCTTTGCAACAGAGTTGAGACAAAGATTAATTTATTGCTCAAGAAAGAAATGAATAAATATTTGACCAGAGATAGAGAGAAGGTGAGGTGAAGAGGACAAGGCATAGAAATTTGTTTACAAGTGTACTGACATGGAACATGATGAACATAATAGGCTGAATGGTATCTGGTGCTTGATGGGATGGAAGAAGATTGTATAAAATCTGCTAAAATTAATACCATTGCTGTTATAGTTTTCTGACTAAATATTCAGAAAAAGCCTGCTCCTTGATTGTGATCAAGTCCTTAAGATCATAAAACATTGAAGAAAGAAGGAGGTCATTTGGCCCATCAAGTATGCTCCATCATTCAGTAAGATTATGACTAATCTGATAATTCTCAACACCACTTTCCTGCCTTTTCCACATAATACGTGATTCTCTTACAGATTCAGAACCTGTCTATGTCAGCATTGACAAACACTCAGTCGTTGTAATGCAGTAAAAGGCCATTTGGCACAACTGTTCAACGTATTTACACCACAGGAGTCACTTCCGAAACGACTCGGCCTAGCAATTGCAGCCTCACTCTCTAATCCTTTCCATCTCAGGAATGGTTATGAAGTGAGATGGTGGTGGAAGCCGTTCTGGTGCCTCTGAAGTTCTGCATCTCAGAGCTCAGTCATGATGAAAGTGTCAGCAGCAGCAGGAGGCCCAGCAGCACGGACCCGAGTGGGGCCAGCAGCACGGACCTGAGTGGACCCAGCATCACGGACCGGAGTGGGCCCAGCAGCACTGACCCAAGTGGACCCAACAGCACGGACCCGAGTGGGGCCAGCATCACGGACCCGAGTGGGCCAAGCAGCACGGACCCGAGTGGACCCAGCATCACGGACCGGAGTGGACCCAACAGCACGGACCCGAGTGGGCCCAGCAGCACGGACCCGAGTGGACCCAGCATCACGGACCGGAGTGGGCCCAGCAGCACTGACCCAAGTGGACCCAACAGCACGGACCCGAGTGGGGCCAGCATCACGGACCCGAGTGGGCCAAGCAGCACGGACCCGAGTGGACCCAGCATCACGGACCGGAGTGGACCCAACAGCACGGACCCGAGTGGGCCCAGCAGCACGGACCCGAGTGGGGCCAGCAGCACGGACCCGAGTGGACCCAGCATCATGGACCGGAGTGGACCCAGCAGCACGGACCCGAGTGGGCCCAGCAGCACGGACCCGAGTGGACCCAGCATCATGGACCGGAGTGGACCCAGCAGCACGGACCCGAGTGGGGCCAGCAGCACGGACCGGAGTGGGCCAAGCAGCACGGACCCGAGTGGGCCCAGCAGCACGGACCCGAGTAGTGCCAGCAGCGCGGACCCGAGTGGACCCAGCAGCACGGACCCGAGTGGACCGAACAGCACGGACCCGAGTGGACCCAGCAGCACGGACCCGAGTAGGCCCAGCAGCACGGACCCGAGTGGACCGAACAGCACGGACCCGAGTGGACCGAACAGCACGGACCCGAGTAGGCCCAGCAGCACGGACCCGAGTGGACCGAACAGCACGGACCCGAGTGGGCCCAGCAGCACGGACCCGAGTGGACCGAACAGCACGGACCCGAGTGGGCCCAGCAGCACGGACCCGAGTGGGGCCAGCAGCACGGACCCGAGTGGGGCCAGCAGCACGGACCCGAGTGGGGCCAGCAGCACGGACCGGAGTGGGCCCAGCAGCACGGACCCGAGTGGGGCCAGCAGCACGGACCCGAGTGGGGCCAGCATCACGGACCCGAGTGGGCCCAGCAGCGCGGACCCGAGTGGACCCAGCAGCGCGGACCCGAGTGGGGCCAGCAGCACGGACCCGAGTAGGGCCAGCAGCACGGACCCAAGTGGGCCCAGCAGCACGGACCCGAGTGGGCCCAGCAGCGCGGACCCGAGTGGACCCAGCAGCGCGGACCCGAGTGGGGCCAGCATCACGGACCCGAGTGGGCCCAGCAGCACGGACCCGAGTGGACCCAGCAGCGTGGACCCGAGTGGGGCCAGCAGCACGGACCTGAGTAGGGCCAGCAGCACGGACCCGAGTGGGCCCAGCAGCACGGACCCGAGTGGGCCCAGCAGCACGGACCCGAGTGGGCCCAGCAGCACGGACCCGAGTGGGGCCAGCAGCATGGACCCGAGTGGGCCCAGCAGCGCGGACCCGAGTGGGCCCAGCAGCACGGACCCGAGTGAGCCCAGCAGCACAGGCTCATGGCAGTGATGTTTGTATCAAGTTTGGGTTCCCGGTGGATTCTGCATTGTCGATGTGGTCCTAGTGCCGAGTCATGGCTGCTGCGGCGGAGGCAAGTTTGGGTTCCTGATGGTTCATACATCCAGCACAGATTCAAGGAGGCAGAGGTAGGTTTGGGCCCAGTATGAGACCTGGAGGCGTCAGGAGCGGCTGCATTTTCAAGGTGGCCTTGTAGAAGTCTCACGGCAGTGGTGGAGTCGAGTTTGAGCTGGTGCCATACCTGACAGTATTGGTAGCGAGGCCCAGCGAGGACTCATAGTGATGAAGGACATCGGTCTAGGCAATTTGGCGCCAAAGATTGTTAACATTTGGTCCAGCGACGGCAGCGTGGCAAGATGACTTGTGATTGGCCACCGGGCCCATGGCTCGTGACAGAGCTCTTAACAAGAAGAACTGTAAAGCTGGACACAGTTTCTTTGTTTTTTCTTAATTTTTCAGCCTTTATATTAGATGTTTTGATTTATTTTTCTGTGTTTTAAGATGATGTTGGAGAGTGATGACAAGCGACACTTCTCACTGTATTTTTGAAACAAGATACACAAGACAATAAATAAATCAAATGACACTGGACAAGTGAGGCAGATGCCTAGGACCTAAGTACAAATTTCACCACTGCAGCAGCATTCTCTCAAATATGCTTTACTTCAGCATGGACCTCTGAGATTCCTGGAAAGCTGCAACTTCTGGAATTGGGAATCAGTGCCACAATCTGTGTCACCATGTGTAAATGTACGAGGAGCTATACAGGCAGCTTAGTGGGAGCGTTGCAGGGCAGCTGAGTTCAATTATTCATTGGAAATGAACACTCACCTCTCTAATGATGGCATGAATCACCAATTGCTGTGCAAAACAAAATCTGAGTCCTTGTCGGGGAAGAAGACCTGCAATCTCACCAGGTCTACATGTAACTCCAGAATTGCTGCAAACCAGTTGACCCCCTAACCAACATCTGAAATGGCTTAGAGTTTGGTTGTGCATCAAGAAGGCAGCTTGTCACCACTTTCTCAGTGACAATTAGGGATCCCATGGAGAAAAACATGTAACAAGGATCCAGACCCAAAACGTCAGCTTTCCTGCTTCCCTCAAGCTGCCTGTCCTGCTGTGTTCATCCAGCTCCACACCTTGATATCTCAGACTCCAGCATCGGCAGTTCCTACTATGTCTTTGTGTTCAATTCAACCAGTACAGATTATAGCAAGTCCCAGTCATTCTTGGGCAATGCTAAGGTTGTAATATTTAGAAACTGTGGTATGGTGCATGATAAATATCTCCTTACACTAGGTAGAAAAGAGATCAACATGTTGAACACTTGAAAAGATACCCTTGTAATATGATCCTTCTTGTCCTCAGTAACAAAAAGCACACCTCTTTTAGAGAAATTCTTGATGCAACCCCAATTTTCAAATCTATCCCAAAGCAGAATTCACACTTCTGCAGGAGATGAAGACAGAAGGTCAGGTGAAATTGAGCACATTTCTGCTGAATGTCTTCAGAATGGTTCGCAAAAGGTGTAATGGGCAGCATGTATCCTTTCTTTCAACTTGTGTAGGTCTTTCCTGCATTCCTTCTCCCAGTACACATTCATGCATAATCCTTCGCAGATTGAAAGGTTGTGAGAAAGCCTTGAGGACATGTTGTGAAAAAGAAGGAAATGTCTGATCTTATAAATGTTAGAAACCAATAATATGTACATGACTTGTTCAAAGTTCAAATTACTTCAAGTCAAATCATGCAATGTAATCGCAGTTATGTTCCATCTCTCTGACTTTAGCAAGCAGCTTTGTTACCTCATACATGTTTCTTTATGGCTAGATATTCATTTTAAAAGATACATACATATAAAGTGTCTACTACGCTTCAGAGCCATTGAGCCCATCCTGTTTATGATAGCTTTCTGAATGAGCAATTCCCGGCCATGCCCTTCCCCTGCTTTCTCACCATAACCTTCCAGTTAATAATCCCTTTTTGAAAGCCTCAATTGAACTTACCTCCATTACACTTATTCACTGCCTTGAAAAAAATCTCTTCTCTTTCTATTGCTCCTTTTGCCATTTACCTTAAATCTGTGCCCTCTCATTCTTGACCCTTTCGCCATTGGGAACAGCTTTCTTGATTGACTCTATCCATACTTCCCATGGCTTTGAATACCTGCGAACAAACATGTGTATGCACAAATTAGGAACAGGACCCTTAAACCTGTCTGCCATCCAACAAAATCATGGTTGATCTGGATGTAGCCTCAACTCCACATCCCTGCTTACCTCAATTCTCTTTGGCTTTTTGTCAGTCCGCAATCTATCTGCCTTTGGTAGACAAGCAAGAGACTGGAAGAACACAGCAAGCCAGGCAGCATCTGGAGGAGAGGAGGAGCCTACATTCCGGGTATTACCCTTCTTCAGGACCTGATATGGGGATAGGGGGAGCAGTAGATAAAGTGGGGGGAGGGGTGGAAGTGGAATGGTGGTGATAGGTGGACACAGGTTGGTCAATGGAAGGGATGAATCCGGTAGGTGGCTAGAAGGGAGGGTCAGAAGTTGGATCGGAAGATAGAAGGTGGGGCTGGAAAGGAAGCCCACACACCACCTCCCTCACCTCCATCCAAGGATGAAAACAGTCCTTCCAAGTGAGATAGAGCTTCACCTGCATCACCTCCAACCTAGCCTACTGTATCCGATGTGGTCTTGTTTCACCAAGCATCTTTGCCTCACCCATGACGGCCAACTTTACCTCTCGGTCTCATCCAGCCACAAACTGGATTTATCCCTTCCATGGACCAACCAGGTCGTACCCACTATCGATATCCACCTTTCACTACCATTCCACTTCCACCCCTTGCCCCCTTGCCCTCTTTATCAGCAGTGCCCCCTACCCCCACATCCAGTCCTGAAGAAAAATAACACCTGAAATGTTGACTGCTCCTTTCCTCTAGATGTTGCCTACTTGCTGTGTTCTTCCAGTCTCTTGTTTGTTTACTTTAGATTTCAGCATCTGCAGTTTTGTTTTGTCTCATTGCATCTATCTTCCCCTGCCTTGAAAATATTCATGATCCAATTTCCACCACTCCCTGGGGAAGAGAATTCTATGGACTCATGATCTTTGGGAGAAAAGCACTTCTCCTTATCCCCAATTTAAATGGGAGCTCCCTTTTAAAACTCTGTCCCCTACTTCTCGCTTTTTGCACATGGGGAAACATGCATCACACACAAGGGAAACATCCACCCGATCAAGTTCCAAAATAAATTTCCAAATTTTAAGGAGTTTTTTTAGACACCTCTGGAGCAAGTGGGTCTTGATACCCTGACCATGCTGGCTTGAGATAAAGACAGAATCAATGCACAGCAGAGTCCTGACTGGAAAGCTTCTTGCTTTAGCAATAGCACCTTTCATTATTTTGAACTCCAATGGATAAAGGCCAAACTTTTCACCCTCATCCCAGGAATCAGTCCTGTAAATCCTCTGTGAATTTCTTACAGTGTAATTATTTCTGTCAAATTTCCTGTCAAAATTCTCAACAAATACAGTTCCGGCCTTTCCAATCCATCAACGTGACTGAATGCCTAAAAGCCATTTTCGTGAGTCTTTTCTGGAATCTCTCTGGGTGCTTTCACTTCTGTCTTAATATTTTTCACCCAGCATTGGATGTGTCAGACATCTCAATGGGATATATGTTCCAATTGTGGCTGAACCTGTGTTTAATGCAATTTTTGGCCAGAGAGAAGAACTGAAAAGCCACTCCATCTTACTTTAGAAATATTCGAGCTACAGTTCAATAAAGTAGTTAATTATTCAAAGCAGAAGTTCATCCTGTTACGCAGTGGTCCAAAACAGTGTATACATTTGCAAAATTGGATACTGAAGCAATAAAGAAAGTGCAAATAAGATTTTCAAGGATAAATTTATTAGAGAATCTCAACAGGTTGTAGTGATTTTGTCTAGGATTGGAATTTTAAACGTGGAACTGCTAGAGATTTTTAAACTTACGAAAGAGTTTGAAACAGGTCCAGACATGGTGAACTGAATGACCTATTTGAGACAGTAGGAACTGCAGATGCTGGAGAATCTCAGATAACAAGGTGTAGAGCTGGATGAACACAGCAGGTAAAGCAGCATCAGAAGAGCAGGAAGGCTGATGTTTTGGCCTAGACCCTTCTTCAGAAGAGAATTTTTCCTACTCCATGTCATGTCCTAAATGGTAGGATGGGATAGATTTTGAGCCATCTAGAATGTCCTGCCCACTGGTGTCATTTTGAAGTGCAACCGAATTCTGAGCCTATCAGCCAAATAACTGGCCATATTTGGTTCTTTCCTGAGAATTTGGGCCCAAGCAGAGGAAAGTCTGGCTGCCCCTAACCTGCACCAGATGTTCCAGCTGCAGCACCCACTTTTTATCTCACTTTTTATCTGCCTCAATTTCATTCCAAGAGCAAACTAACCCCCAGCCCAGCATCCAGTGGGTTTCCTGGGGCTTGGCATACAGTGGTTCAGTGCTTGGTACTGCTGCCTCATAGGGCCAGGGACCCAGGTTTGATTCCAGCCTCTGGTCACTGTCTTTGGGGGTTTCCTCTCACAGTCCAAAGATGTGCGGGGATGGATTGGCCATGCTAAATGGTCCTATAGTATTCAGGGTTGCACAGGCTGCATGGGTTAGCCCTGGTAAATGCGGGGTTACAAGGATAGGGTGGGGGTCTGGGTCTGGGATGCTCTTTAGAAGGTTGGTATGGACTCAATGGGCTGAACAGCCTCTATCCACACCGTAGGGATTCTATTTGGATCCTCATCCCTCATATAGAGAACATCTTGACTCTAATCACCCCATGCAACTGATTATGTCCAAGTGCCTGGACTGGTATCAGAGATTGCTCTTGCTTTATGGTGCTGGATATCCCTGAGCAAAGTCAAGCCCCCCTAACCTGACTGAGGCCTGTTGACAAGCTTCCTTCCTTTGATCTCGGTAGCTCTGTCTGAGAGGGCAAAGCACAAAAAGTCAGTACAAGGCAGGGATGTTATGAGCACCCAGGTAGGTTGAGTGAGTGAGCGATAGAGCTGGGAGTCCAGCCTGGTTCAGTCCATGAGCTGGATCCAGGTGTCAGAGTGCGGTGTCCTTGCTATTATAATAATAGCTGCCTGGGAGAGCCCAAGGTGCAGAACTGTCCAGTAAGTGGATCAGTAATGTGCCATGAGGGCTGCTGGAGGCTGGACCATATTGGGTGCCTTTAATGTTGGGGGGATATGTGGCCAATGCCTGGGGAGGGTTCCCGGAGATGTTGCTGCCCAGTTTTCAACATGGAAGTTATTCAGAGCAAGTGGCAAGTCACCAGGTACCCATTCTGATTACCATGTTGAGTTTTCTCAACATGTAGTTCATTTGGTGCTTTTAGTAAGATAAGGAGCTGAGTATTATTGTTTCATATCCAATACAACTTCTTCAGAACTGATGCTGGTGTGTAGTTTGGAGGGGAACTTACCGATGGTGGTGCTCCCATGTATCTGCCACTGTCCCCTGTTTGCTGGTTTGTGCATGTGTGTGTGTCTGTGTATGCATGTGCATGTGTGTATGGAAAATATGGCTGGACCACCCTCCTTTCCCGATCGAACAATCCCTTGCAACATACTGTATGCGCTGGCAGTAGAAATGGTAAAGTCAATCTCATACCAAAGTACCAGACCCTTGCAATTCAATGTAACTTGTTTCAAAAGTGTCCTAAGAAGCTGACAAGTTGTAAATGAAAATAAAGTAAGTTACAAGCTGTACAATAAAATTACTGTCAATTACCTGTTGGCTAAAATAAACTGGTAATTTGCAGTCCTTGTTCCAGGTTATATAGAAAACTAAAAGAACTTTTACTCTTCTGAGATGCCTCATTGTCCCTGGCAGATGAAAATGTCACTGTAAACATTTACGCAGTTGCACACAAAAACAATTTCAAAATGGCTTCCCTCTCAAACTGTGTCAGAAAAATGCATGAGATTGAAAGATTGTTGTACGTATTTTTCAACCACCATTTTGCTTTTAGGATGAGAACGTTGGTTAAAATAATGGAGAAAGGAGTTTCCTAAACACCAGCTGGAATGGAAACATGACCAGCCTTTATTTAGAGAAGATGTTGGCACAATGATCAGATTGTTGGTCTTCTAAGACCTGGCCCATTACCCTCAGAACATGAGTTCCAATCACTTCATAGCAGCTGGTGGCATCTGAATTCAATAAAAACATCTGAAATGCAAAGTTTGTCTCAGATTAGTAGCCACAGAGCCAAAGTGTTTTTCTCAGGGTAGGGGAGGCCAAAACTAGATGATATAGATTTAAAGTGAGAGGGAAAATTTTTAAATGGACCTAAGAGTCAACTTGTTCGCACAGAGGGTGGTGCATGTATGGGATGAGCTGCCAGAGGAAGTGTTGGAGGATGGTACAATTACATCAATGAAAAGCCATTCAGATGGGAACATGAATAGGAAGAGTTTAAAGGGATATGGAGCAACTACCGGCAATAGGACTAGATTTATCTTGGATATCTGGTCGACATGGATAAGTTGGATGAAAAAGTCTGTTTCAATGCTGCACAGCTGTATGACTTTATCATTGATTGTTGAATTATTCTGATTGACTAATGCCCTGCAGGGAAGGAAGCCCTAGAATGGTTGACCGAATTAAGTGAAATGTCACGCGACACCAGGTTATTGTCCAACAGGCTCGTTTGAAATCACAAGCTTTTGAAGCACTGCTCCTCCATCAGGTGAATGGGCAGCGCTTTATTTGCTTGTGATTTTAAATAAACCTGTTGGACTATACCTGGTGTCCTGTGACTTCTGACTTTGTCTACTGCAATCCAACACCAGCATCTCCACAGTTTGACTGAAGGGATGGACAGTAGATGCTGGATTTGTATGCCCACATCCGATGAAAAGGCACAAAAATAAAACAGGGGGTCATTAACAAGTGTCTTGTGCTTTGCTCTAGAAATCATATATTTATATAGCATCAGACGCTCTACTTCACAGCCAATGAAGTGATTTCAAAGTGTAATCTCTGTTGTAATGTAGGGAACACTGTGGCCAGGGTACAGACAGTAACACAGCAATGTGATCAGAGTCAGGCAATCTGTTTTGGTGAAGCTAGTTGAGGGAAAGTAATATTAGGCAGGACACCAGGGGACCTTGCTGTTCTTGAAATGGATCTTTGGAAACCCCCATCCCCCAACCCAGGATGAGAAACATGGCTTTCATTTAAGAACTTATCCAAAAGGCAGCACCCTTGCTAGTGTAGCACTGTGCTGAAGCATCAGCCCAGATGCTCGAAACTACAGTGAAACGGGTCTATAT
This sequence comes from Stegostoma tigrinum, assembly GCF_030684315.1. Taxonomy (NCBI): domain Eukaryota; kingdom Metazoa; phylum Chordata; class Chondrichthyes; order Orectolobiformes; family Stegostomatidae; genus Stegostoma; species Stegostoma tigrinum. Next base: position 14,865,108 of record NC_081389.1, on the reverse strand, counting down.
TGCAGGCTTAGCATTCGTCCGCAGGCTCCATCAATACATACATTGAATTAGAGGGATATACCAACCATTACAAACGCACAGCCAGATCGGGCGCCTGCTGGAAGCAGCAAAAACCAGACTGTCGAAATTCGAACTGACACCAGCGCTTCGCAGGAGGTTCCACAGCATTGAAGATGTTTGCTACCGTACCTCCCAGCTCGGCGGACACACCAACATCTACAACCAGCACCTGAGCTACCGATCTTCACGCAAACCCTGAATGTGCATTGTTATTTAGAGTCAGGTGGGGTGTGTACTGGGGGACCTAAATATTTTAAATCCTAGCTGTTATCTTTTGACCTGCACAGAAAGGGCACCGACAGTGACATTTAGAGAAAAAAAAACTTAATTGACATTTGCTTCCAATTCAAAAGTCTGCAGCTAACATTTACTGATATTACAGTTAATTGTCGTACTTGTCGTAGCAAACTGAAAGCCTTAAACCCGCATCCTGGACTTGCAGCAAATATTTGTGTTTAATATTTTAATTGTAGTTTTAATAAGTCATTAATATTCAATTGATATTTCACTTTAATGTCACAAGTGAGGTAAGGTTTCAAATGGGAATTTTTATGTTTAAGAGTTACACTCAAAAGTCATTTTTGAAGCTATGGTTTTGTGGCGGAGAGGAACCGTATGTTTTGAAGAAACAAAAGCCCGGCATTTATATAGTGCCTTGGACAGCCTCAGGATGCCCCCTGGTCATTTGCAGCAAGTGGGTATTTCTTGTCGTAGGTGTGCTTTACCTTTAAAGGACTCCTTGTATCTGCATACACAATATCGCAGCTCTGCCTGACAGGCACCTGACATTGTGTCTGCAAGATACACACTCAACAGTCAGTTGCTTACAGTAATGTCTGATTCTTGTGTCAGAATGTGTTCTCCTGTTTTCGAGAACAAAATAGCCCCCCCCCCCATAGACAATTCCCGATGTGTACAAAGATTGCACCTTCTTTTTGTCTTTATTTTAATTTACCAGCTAATGTAAGAAAAGGGCTGCTTTAAACCAAGGACTGTGGGAGGAATTGCTGCACGTTTAAAGCCAAGTTACCGGAGCTCATTGTGAGGTGTGTTTGCATTGTTGCTTTGTTCAGGAAGTAGAGAGGAGATGATTTAAACACCATGGGGGCCTGTGCAGAGTAGGCTTTACTCAGAAACATATTGCTGATTAGTTAGGTCATTACAGGTATCATCCAGGTTGTGAAATAATTCTGCCTTGAGTCCATTCAAAAAGTTGACGTGCGCAATCCGTGACACAATACAAAAGAGCCCTTTGTAAATACAGGAAATGTTTATAAGGCAGATTTTTAAAATTAATATTTACACACCCTATATGGGATCACGTTTATGAGTACAAGTATTCTTAAGTTAGACATTTGTAAATCAAGGATCACCTGTATTGTTAACATTACACTGTTTCAGTGCAGTCAAGTTACGCACAAAATGTGGCAGCTGATTTATGCGCAGCAGCTCAATTGGTACACAGCTTGCCCGCAAACATTTGTGGTTTAAGTAACACACACCTATGCTCGGTGTTGGTTATGGAATAAAAATCAGTTTGGCTACCGGAATAACATCCTCATCTTGTAGACATTTCACTTCTACAGCCTGGAAGTAATCAGTTATTTAACTGCAAGCCTGATGCATCTCTTAAATTCCTTCATCAAACTGAATTTCTGCGACAGTTCCAAAAGAAAAATAAGAAACCTATCTTTTGCTTTCAGTTGCTAACTAGCCAGCTAGTCATTTATGTGCTTTTCTGCTTCAAAGTTTATCCATTTTCAGTGCTCTAAATTGTGTGCAATTTCACTTCCGTAGCCTCATCACAGTAATGAGACGTCAGTGTGATTCTCTTCAACTGAGCAGAGGTCCTGAGTTCTCTCGTTATTCAGTGATCCATTTGGGTAAAATGCAGATGGCTCGTGCGCTATTAGCCCTAGCTCTGAGCCATAAAATCCAAGTTCAAATTCCATCTGCTGCACAATAGCATATTAACGTATCCAAACAGATTGATTAGGAAAATATCTTTGGATAAACTAGAGAGGGCTACTGTGGCACAATGATAGTATCCTACCTCTGAGTCTAGAGAGGGCTACTGTGGCACAATGATAGTATCCTACCTCTGAGTCAAGAGGCCTGGGTTCAAGGCCCACCTGCTGCATGAAATGTGTCAGAACATCTCTGTTGATTAGAAAATATCTAAACGAATACTTTCTATGATTCTGTGATAATGGGAACTGCAGATGCTGGAGAATCCAAGATAATAAAATGTGAGGCTGGATGAACACAGCAGGCCAAGCAGCATCTCAGGAGCACAAAAGCTGACGTTTCGGGCCGAGACCCTTCATCAGAGAGGGGGATGGGGGGAGGGTTCTGGAATAAATAGGGAGAGAGGGGGAGGCGGACCGAAGATGGAGAGAAAAGAAGATAGGTGGAGAGGAGAGTATAGGTGGGGAGGTAGGGAGTGGATAGGTCAGTCCAGGGAAGACGGACAAGTCAAGGAGGTGGGATGAGTTTAGTAGGTAGGAGATGGAGGTGCGGCTTGGGGTGGGAGGAAGGGATGGGTGAGAGGAAGAACAGGTTAGGGAGGCAGAGACAGGCTGGACTGGTTTTGGGATGCAGTGGGTGGAGGAGAAGAGCCTCTATCCCCTTTGGAACACTTGGCTAGCAAAAAATCCAGTGATCTTTCATCTGAAATGGCTAAATGAGCTCAGAGTTCCCTGAGTGGTGCTGTTAAGCTGGTCCATTCAGGGAATGGCACGGTGGCTCAGTGATTAGCACTGCTGTCTCACAGTGCCAGGGACCCAGGTCTGATTCCAGCTTCAGGCAACTGTCTGTATTTGCACATTCTCCCCGTGTCTGTGCGGGTTTACTCCGGGTGCTGAAGTTTCCTCCTACAGTCCAAAGATGTGCAGGTTAGGTGGATTGGCCATGGGAAATTTCAGGGATAGGGTAGGGGGAATGAATCTGGGTCAGGTGGTCTCCAGAGGGTCGTTGTGGACTCGATGGGACAAATGGCCTGCTTCCACACTGTAGGGATTCTATAATTCTGTAAAATTGAGCCCTGGCTGACAGATATAAACAGAAGTGTCAGAGATTCTGTTCTGAGAAAGCCCGACCAGTGTTAAGTACCAACGCGTGTGTAAATAAACGGAGACTGGGAGACTAGATACTAGTCCGCTGTGGAATTACTTCAGCATCAAGATACACTCTCCCGAGTGAAAGCAGTGAGTGCTGAAGGAACACAGCAGGTCTGGCAGTGTCTGTAGAGAGAAAAACACGAATTAACATTTTGAGTCAGATATGATTCTTCCTCAATGCTGGTCCCTTTTAATCTCGATGTCTTAAAGATCCCTGGATCTGATTTTAGTATTGAATCCAAATTCGGCATTGAGATTCAAAAAGTTGTAACTCATACAGTTTAGTTAGGGGAAGCGATAATTGCCCTGTGTTCTCATGACCCTCTTATAATTGGAGAGAGTGCACCCTGTTTCAGATCGATGAGGTCTAAAAAATAATGCAGCAACTGGTGAACACAGCTCTAATACTGCATTATTAACCACATCTCTTTCCATAACTTACTCTTTAAAAGGTCAAGTGACAAGTTTGACATTTTTGTATAATGCGAGAAGGCAGCCCTATAAATTATAATGTCATTTTGGTTTTCTTATTTAACATTTTTAATCTTAACAGCGAGACTTCTTTTACGCCCAAAAAAAAATGCCATGTTGTGGTTAATGTGTTTGCAACAGCAGCGCGCTGGGATCTGTCGCCCTTTTAAGAGGCAAATTGTTTCATGTCGCTGTTCTGATCTTTTGACTGAATTTTCTTTCTTATTTTATGGTTATTAACGTCTCTTTCCTTGATTTTTTTTTAAAGGTCACATTTTCATTTCCTTACTTTTCGCACACCGCGTCCAATTGCATTTTTTTTTATTGACGGAGTAAAACTTATTGACAAAATGTCACTTTTACTGCACTGCCATTAAAATAAACTGGCACAAATGAATGTGGTACAGACATTGTTTAATGGCACTGGGTAAGTAAGGAGACTTGTGACCATTGAGCCAGATTGTTCAAAGGTCTCTACCTTTTGAAAGTGTGTCCTTTTGAAGATATGTTTCTGCTAGTTATCGACAGGAAGAAACCGATGATAACGGGGGAGATTTTCATCTTAACTAGCTGTCTGTAAAATACTGTCACGGCAGAGCATGGAGAGATAGATTAGGTATTGTCCTGTTCTAGACATTGACTTTCAGATCAGTGCCACATGGAAATAGAGTGAGATTTCCTGGCTGGGAACCATAGGTGAATGCTCACCCTTACATCTGAGCTGGATAATGCAGAAAAATGAAGAAATTTCACTAAAGTAGCAGCTTTGTGGTCTCAGGCTATCCCCAATATTTCCATTTTCCACAAGAAGTAACCAAAAACTTTTTAAACTTCATAGATTCCCACAGTGTGGGAACAGGCCCTTCAGCCCAACAAGTCCTTCAAAAGGACACTGACCCTCAGAGCATCCCACCCAGACCTATCTCCCTATAACCCACCTAATTTATGCATCCCTGAACACTACGGAGAAATTTAGCATGGCTAATCTAACTATCCTGCCCAGCTTTGGACTCTGGGAGGAAACCCATGCAGGTATTGGGAGAATATGCGAACTCCACACGGCCATTTGATGGTAGAATTGAGCCCAGGTCCCTGGCAATGTGAGGCAGTAGTGCTAACCACTGGGCCACTGAGCCACCATGCCACCCCTTCTTGTAGATGAGAAACACAACATCTCACAGGCAGTATTAATTGTTGGTTGCACCTCCATTGTTAGAAAACAGACTAACTTCTGACTCCCAAGAGCAACCTTGTAAATTATATTGGGCAATACAGTTAGCACTGCTTCCTCACAGTACCTGGGGCCCGGGTTAGTTTCCACCCTCAGGTGGCTGTCTGCGTGGAGCTTGCACATTCTCCCTGTGGGTTTATTTCGGGTGTTTTGGTTTCCACCCAGAGTCCAGAGATGTACATTGGCTGGCGGATTAGTTGTGCTAAAGTGTGCAGGTTAGGTGGATTAGTCATGGGAAATCAGGCTTACAAGAGTAGGGTAGACATGTGACTGTGGTTGGGATGCTCTTCAGAACGTTAATGCGATGGGCCGAATAGCCTGCTTCCACATGCAGGCAATCTGTAAAAAGCTTGCTGTCAGTACGGAGTTTTATTGGGCAGCGCAGTTGCTTGAGTCAGGAGGTTAGGAGTCCAGCCCAGTTAAGGGAATGATTCTAAATTCTAGGCTGTTGCTGCAGTGCAATGCAGGGAGGTGGCTTCATTGTTGGAGATGTTGCTTTTAGATTAGACTGTAAATTGAGACCACCCCTTCTACATGGATGTAAGAGGTCCCATTGCACCCTGTCGGATATTTATTCCTTTTTCCACACGACAAAAATAAAGGAGCTGATGTGATCTTGATCTTGTTGTACCCAAATTGGCTGCAACATTTCCAACCTTGCTAGTGTTTACATGCCACAAATTGCCTCTGTCTTTAAAATGCCTTCTGTCAACAGTCAGAATCTTACAGGGGCTCAAGCAACGTAGGCTACAGCAAGCTTTGTGATAGAGTCAGGCGCAAAGTGAGGCAGAGCCTATCTCAACATTTTGGCATCATCTTACTCCATCTTTTATGTTATTCGCAAGTAGCATGACGAGATTCTCCAGGGTGTGCTGAAAGGGATTAATGAGTGTTAAACATCTTGTTAACACTGCAACCCATCTCATTTGCATTCTTCTTCCCAAGTTACCAAATTTGCAATGCATGCTAGATTTTTGGAAAACTAAGCAAGGAAAGCAAACCATGCACCCCGAGCCTCAGCCAGATGTTTGTTTTGAAACGCCTCCACATTAGTCACTGGGCATCAACTGGTAAGGGTATGATCCATAGGCACAAGCTGTACACACCCACCATCTATGGGCAATGGAATCTAGTACTTAACAAGCCATCTCGAATATCATTGCACCACCCCGAAAGATTAGCAGGTCGCTCAGGAGGGACAGATGTGCACAGCAGCAGCTAGTGTGGAGAAGGCTGTAGCAGGAGCAGGGACCAGACCAGGCTGCTTCCGAGGACAGCTTCTTTGCTCTCCTTGCACTTTCTCATTTTGCACCTATCTGCATGTCACACTAGCCATGCTTTCCCTTGTCATGCATTGTCCAGGCATGCCTTGCCTTGACTTGACATATCTCACCTTACCTTGTCTTTCCTTGGCATCGAATGTTTGTTAGCACTTTGGCACTTCAGCCAGAACCAAAGGTTGTCATCTACAGGCTATTTAATGCGCATACACACACACACACACACACACACACACACACACACACACACACACACACACGCATGCACACATGCACACAGAGGCTGCATGTTAACTCCTGCTGGTTTTGAGATGTCTTGCTGAGGGATGGGGCATATTGGTTTACAGCACCCCAAGGTGGCAATGTAACACCTACAACATGTGCTGACTACTTACACTGTAATCACCGTACACTCCTTCAACCAGATGGACATGGCAGGAACTGGTGAGGATTAGACCTCAGTCGAGTCAAGGCTATGGGTTATTGACTGTGGTCTCCATAAGGGGAGAAGGGTGGTAATCAGCAACATGCAATGCTGGGCTTTAGGGATAGAGAGGACAGCTGAATACAAAGTTCTCCACATTAGGGGCATGGGTTGCTGGGAAAATGTGAAGTGATGGAAGACATGGAGATTTTGTGGGGGATTTTGTTCTCCTTGGCGACTAGCATCGACAGTGCTAACCACATCATTGCCTTCTCCAGAGGTGAGGTACAAATGAAAAATGGCTGGAACAAATGCTAGGGTGGGCAAAGTTATTGTCATTTTCATGGGTGAAAGTGCAGGATCCACGTTTGCGGGCATTGGTACGTTGGAGCAGCAAAAACATGAAGTTGCCATTTTCAATACAAAGCTAAATTGGATTTGCAATCGTTGCATCACCTATTTCATACAAATACAGTCTGAGAGTGCTTAGGGTTCAAATGCTGTTTGAAGATGATTTGTTATATGCCCTTAGTGCTTTCAATGCTCTAGTGAAATTTTGACTGGACTGTTAATCCACAGACCCAGGCCATGATCTGGGGACTGGGTTTGAATCCTGCAGTGGCAGATAGTGGAATTTGAATTCAATTTTTAAAAAAACCTGGGACTAAATTTTAGACTTCTGAACTCAGGAACTAAGCGTCTTATGATTCCATTGTCGAACAAAAAAAAAGTCCAGTTCACTAATATCCTTTAAGGAAGAACGTCTGTCACCTGAGATAATAGGAACTGCAGATGCCGGAGAATCCGAGATAACAAGGTCTGGAGCTGGACGATCACAGCAGGCCAAGCAGCATCATAGGAGCAGGAAAGCTGACGTTTCGGACCTAGACCCTTCATCAGAAATTTGGTTAACGCTTAACTGTCCTCTGGACAATTAGAAATAGGCAATAGACTGCTGGCACACCTTCATCCAACTAATAGTCATAAAAAATTAACAACTGAATGCAGGCATACCAATAACATTGAGGTTAGCAGCAATGATGACATAAAAGGCCAAAGCTGGCTGAAGAGGAACCCGCAGTTTGAACAACTCCCAAGCGTCTCGTGTGAGCCACATAAGGGTGTGCCCTGCACTGTGCCATCGTTGTGTAAGCTGGGTGCAGAGTCTGATGTGCATGTGGGCTTGAGAGGGTGGTGTTGTGACTTAGGCAGCCTGTTCTCACTGCCTGCAGTGGTCACTCAGCCAGCACCAGGAGGTTACTGTTGAGGTGAAATATTCATACCCAACGCAGGCATGCCACCCCCTCCCCATCCCCTTCCCCCATTATCCACGTTCATCATGACTTTCTGTGTGGGCAACCCTCCTCTGCATGGTTCATCACCCATGACTGCTGTGAGATTTAAGAAACTTCTGTGGCCAGTGTAAGTCCTTTACACTGAAAGACATAGGCCCTGCCTGTCTCAGAGTTTTGGTCACTGTGGTTTGCTGTCTAAGTAGGGTTGACTCTAAGCCCAGGAGCAGTAGCGGGTTGCAAAGGAGAACCAGGAGCATCCAGGCAAAGGAGTGGTGACAGCCACAAAGGAAGCCCAAAGGCTTTCTGGCTCAGACTCTGTTCCCTGGAGTTGAGCATAGTGCGTCACTGAACGGGCTCCTTCCAGGAACTGACAGTGACCTGTGTGGGATCGTGCACTCACAAGCGTATCAGGACAATGACCATCGCCCCAGTCACACCGGTTCATTTTGTTCGCCGATCCCCCCCCCACTCACCCCACGACAAGGGCAGTGCTGCAGTCTGGGGTAATAGGATTCAGGAACAAAGTTTGTTGCCCCCAAAGACAGGTTGCCATTGACTGCGGACACTGTATGAAGACGCACGGGAAAAGGTTCCATTCTATTAACATGCAGGTGACCTGTAACCACCCCCTGGAAGTGTGTGTCCACTACCCTGGAAGATGCCACAACTTCTACCCCCTTGAGCTTGGTGGTGTGTTTGAGGGGCCCAGGGGTCTTCCAAGTCTGGTCAGTGGAGAACAGGGTCTGCCCAACGTGACTGTGGCACCGTGACTGTGGGGAATGAAACAGAGCACAAGTACAGAGCTGCCTGTGTTTCACCCTGGACCATGGTGGAGTAGGGATGCTGAAGATGAGGGTCCGATGCTTGGAGAAAACTGAAGGTCAGAATCATGATACATTATCCTGGTGTGCTGTGCTCTGCACAGTTGGAGCCAGCAACCAGGCGGTGTGCTGGGATGCTGAGAAAACGGGACCAGTGTTCCAAGAAGGAGGGTGAGGAGGCTAATGTTGTCCATGACAGAGCTCTGCTGCTTCTAGTGCCATGAGCCGGGCACAATGCATTGGTGCCAGTGTTGGACTGGGGTGGACAAAGTCCGAAGTTACACAACACCAGGTTATAGTCCAACAGGTTTACTTGAAATCACAAGCGTTTGGAGTGCGACTCCTTCATCAGACAGACACAGCCTTGCTGACACCCACTTCCAACTGAAGAGAGCTGGGGGCCATCATTGAGTGTTACATTTTGTTGGCCATGATAGTAGGAACAAGGTTCAGCCTCTGTTGCCTTGAGTTTTGTTTCCTTTTGTGCTCTGTAAATAAAGTGTATGGTGTGTGTGTTTGCCTGATTGCTTGACTGCATGCAATGTTCCCCCACTGGGATCCCTTACAGTGATCATTGGAGATGATGCAGCCTTAACTGAAAAGGATGTTTAGACCAAATGTAGCTATGGACAGGTAAATTGTGTGAGAGAATGCGGCTGTCAGCTATGTGCCATGGGATGTATGGCTTCTTGTCTGTTGTGCCATAATGTTGCCAGGGAGGGACAATGCCAGATTGCCAATGCTTGTCTGGTTGCACAGTGGTCTTTTGAAAATGCTAATCATTGGGTGGATGTCCTGCTGAGTGGTGTGTCATTGTGCAAAAGGCACAAAGCAGATCGGCTAGAAATTGGATGTGAAAGATGCCTTGAGGTACTGTGGGCTAATAATGAGGTGGGTTTGGGTAAGACGGGGTGAGAGAGCTCACCAAACCTTGTGGCAACAAACCCTCCAAAAATCCTGATGCAAACTTAGTAAAGCAAACTATGAATACCAAATAAGAGCAGAAAACATGGAAATAGCCTTCATTGGAAATGAAAACAAAATTAATGTTTTGAGTTCTTCGGAAATGACGAAAGGTGAAAATATTACGAATTTCTCTACGTTTCCACCTCTTCACTTCAGAAGAAGAATCACAATCAAAAAAAAAGAAACATTACCTCTGTTTCAGTCTCCACTAAGACTGCCAGAGCTGCTCCCTCTTTATTTCAGATTTCCAGTCGCCACAGCATTTTGCTTTTATTTTTCCATACCAATGAGATTCTTTCTTAATAAATATTAACAGGGTGGAATTTCAAGGCACTTCTTTAACAATGGGCCTCATGGGATGGCTTACAAGCATTAGTGTTTCGCTGGCCTTGTTCGTATTATCTCGACCCCATGATTACATTTTTGCAGTGTAACCACTCATAGGCATCTATTATTCTCTATTTGAGCTGTGTGTTTGAGGGCTGGCATTAGCTCTCAAGGTTGTCCTGTGTTGGTCTATTATTGTGGCTGCCTGACTGCCACTTCCCTCTCCATTCATTGCGAACGTCCTCCCAAAATGACCTATTTTGTTCTGATCAGAATATTGTCAACATTTTAAATGAAACCGCGGCTTGTGTTGCCTCCAGAGAAAATCCTGAGTATGTGGAGATTATTGACGTATGGCTGATTTAGTGCAGAAATCAAAAAGATGCCCTTGGTCACACTAGTCAGGCAAATGAGAGACCATAAACATGCTTGCATTATTGGTAAATAATTTATGTTTTGATAATTATTGCTTCTATTTATCTGCTTTATGTCGCAATAAATATTGCTGCTATTTATCTCCATTAAGGAGGAACTCATCCTAAGCGATGATTCCTTTATCTTACAGAGACAAATAGAAGGAAATACGCCCTATTGTGAAGCCACAACAACCTAAATGAAGTAGATTTGTATACGTTAAGGGTTGCCTCAACTTGTTGTAGCTAGCAGGCTTGACAACTGCTGGAATAGAAACCTATTCCTTCTAATAAAAACTACCATCTTCTATCAAACACAAAGCAATATTCCTCGATTTGCCTCTCACAGGCAGCAGGAGAAGAAATAAAAGCCCTGAAAGCCTCAAAAGCAATACTGAGATGGTCGAGCTGTTTGTCATGTCATCTGCACCTAATCTGGGTGTAGCATTTTTCACCATGCATAGGTGGCACTCTGCTTGGCACAAGATCCTGCGAGGTCATATTGACTGTCGCTCATTGTACCATCTCTCACTGATATTAGACCTGCTCTGCGTTTTGTCATTCTGTGAGTATCCACAGCTTGTTGGATGATCTTGCAGTGGAATTGTTGCTGCTTGATTCACTCTCGGCTGATAGAGGCTAGCTCAGGAATCCAATGGCACCTGCAGGCACACATCAATTTCATCCTGGGATATTGAGTCAGACTAACAGTGAAACAAAGGAACGTGGGCATGGATTTGGAATGTTGAATATCCTTTGAGTGTTAATCTTTCTCAAATAAGGATAAAACTAGTTGGCAGTTAAGTCATATTTGGCTCACCATCCTCTCTGTCAAATAATACTGTTAGAAGAATTGGTTAGCTTAGTTGGTTGGATGACTGGTTTGCAATGCAGAGAAACACCAAAAGCATGGGTTCAATCCCCCCACTGGCTGAGGTTGCTGTGAATAACTCTTCTTCTCAACCTTTCCCCTCTAACCTGTGTGGTGACTGCAGTGATTGGGATGAGGTCAGCCAAGTGGACCTCATAGAATGTGAGATTCCTGATTGGGGCTTTTAACCTGGTCCAATCAGGGAGCCTTGGCTGACAGATATAAACAGGAGTGTCAGAGGTTCTGTGGTCTGAGAGCTGTCTCTGAGGAAGCCGGACCAGTGTCAAGTACTATGTCCACTTAAATAAAGGGTGACTTGGTGATTGGATACCAGCCTCTGAGAGGTTATTGAGTGACCCTATGGTCTGGTTAAGACTATGGGGACTTCACCAGGAGTGTACATTGGCTGCTGTATTTCGTATTTCCCAACAGTGATTATGCAGTACCAGTAAGAGATTAGAAAATGGTTGGGGTGTCTTGAGGTTAAAATAGGTGCCATATAAATTCACATGATTTCTTTCATCAGTGAATTGTTACAACAATATCTTCAGCACCTATATGAGTATTCTGTCCCAACAGGAACATCGACTCCAGCCTATTTCCAATCATGAGGGCACACACAGGCACTAAAACTAGTTGGAAGTGAGTGAACGTTTATATTATTCCTCTGTACACAAATATTATGCTTGATACAATGAAAAAAAGTTATCAAAATATAATTTTAAGCCTGTAACTTTTCATGTCACAGATGTTCATTGAAATGCCTTCAAACAAATCTTGAAGCAAAGTTAGTTTCACTGGAAAGATGCAAGATGGTAAATGAATGAGAAGCAGTTAAATGGATTGATTGACTGTGTTTATCCAAACCAAATTCATGAATGCATCAAATATTTAAATAAAGCATTAAAAATCCATATTCTGTTCATAAGCAGATTTAGATGTTTATATGAGAAAGCACTTAGAAGAGCGCAGTATTCTTTTGCAGAAGACAGCATGTTCCTGAACACTAAAGCAGTCTTTACTGCAAAAAATCCATGTTCTAATGGTAGTCAATAAACAGTTATCACTCACAAACAAAAGCCTTCTCATGTAGGATTACAAAACAAAAACTGACTCTTGACAAAAATAAATAGGAATCGCTGAAAAACCTCAGCAGGCCTGACAGCATCTGTGGAGAGAAATCAGAGTTAACCTTTCAGGTTTGAGAGATCCTTCTCAGAACTGACTCTTGACAGACTGGACTTAAAAAAGTATTTATGAAGGCCAAAACTGCTTTCAAAACCCACTTCTTTTGCCACACACTTTCTGTTTTGGGTTGCGACGTTTGCAATGGATTTTGCTTTTGTAATGATGCGAATGATGTGGCACAGAATGAGGCAGAGATAACATGGTATTGAAGTTGAGAGGTTTTACAGCTAAGTCATGGTCTACGTGATTTCCTGGGCTGGTTTTGATCAGCCGAAGGGAGTCAAACTGAAGCAGTGCACAGTGGATGCTGGAAGTCTGAAATTGAAACAACTAACAAAAAAATGGTGGAAATTTTTAACATCTGTGGAGAGAAATAGTGTAAGAGGTTTGGATTTTCATGGTGTCACAGAGACCTTCCAAAATCGTAATTCACACCCAGATCTGGAAGTCTATCATTTCTGGGATAGCACAGTGGCTGAGTGGTTAGTGCTGCTGCGTCACAGCTCTAGGGACCTGGGTTCGATTCCACTTCAGTTTGTGCATTCTCCCCATATCTGTGTATCTCCAAGTGCTCTGGTTTCCTCCCACAGTTCACACCACCTCATGCTCTCCACTGTGCCCATTGGCTTCCATACCCTTCATTGACTCCATCTGCGCTTCCCACTGCTTTGGGAAAGCAGCCAACATAATCAAAGAGCCCTCCGACCCTGGTTATACTCTCTCCGCCTTCTTCTGTCAAGCAGAAGTTATAAAAGTTTGTATTCACGTATGAACAGATTCAAGAACAGCTTCTCCCCTACTCTCAGACTACTGAATAGACCTCTTTAATGTTAATATTGATCTCTCTGCACTTTCTTGGCAGCTGTAACATTGTATCCTGCATTCTGTTCTGTTACCCTGATACACGTGTATTGTATGATCTGCCTGCAAAGCATATAAAACAACACTTTTCACTGTACCTCAGTACAAATGACAATAATAAATCGAATCAAATCAAATTAAAATTCCATTTCCACAGTACCTCCCTCATTGCTCCTCATAGCCCCATGCCAAACTATGGGGCTTTGAGGCCCATCAGCCACAATAGACTACATAGAGCCAATGTATCCTATGGTGACATTGGGATGTGTTTAAAAAGATATTTGAAACATTACAGCTGCTTTTGTGATATCCCAATGAAATTGTTAATTAGCCAAACTGTTTAATGTGCCAATAGCAGAAACTGCAAGTACTTGAAACTCTTCAGCATGCGTAAATGAAGAATGAATCGGAGATTCAGAAAGTCATGCCAGCAATTTTATTTTTTTCCCATAGGGATTGACTGCTTCAACATCCTAATGGACGTCTGGTCTTCCAGCCAAGAATGCACCAAGATATGTCTAGACAGATATATGAATGGGCAGGGAGCAGAGGGATACAGATCCTTGGAAAATGGATGACAGGTTTAGATAGAGGATCTGGACCAGCGCAGGCTTGGAGGGCTGAAGGGCCTGTTCCTGTGTTGTAATTTTCTTTATTCTTTGTTCTAAGATGATGAAAATTGGTGAAGTACAAGAAACATGAGTTGGAGGAGTTTAGAGATCCCTGAGGGATGAGGGTTTGGAGGAGGTTATCATGAGGAGCAAGGCCAAGGAGTGCTTTGAAAATGAAAGTGGGAATTTAACAATGAAAAATAACCAGCGGGTTCTCTAGACATTCTTTATAATTGCCAATCTGCAATGTCTTGACCATTAGTTGTTCCATCCTTTCGACATGGAGCGTTGTGAGTCTGAATTGCAGACATTGACCAAAAATCCATCCAGAGCCAAGCAATAACTACAAAAAGCCGGTGCTTTTGTAGAAAAAGCTGACAACCAAATAATCAGCCCTTAATGCAGGTGCCTGACACACAGATGCACTGAAGGTTCAGTAGGATACAGTCTTGTCATAACTTAAGCTGAAAGCTGAAGAGTAGTTATTCTTGAGTAATCAATTATCGAGGAGACTGGGACTGAGGTAACTCGTGGTTCATGAGCTGAGGGATGAAGATTGGGAGGACAAATAAAACACGAAATAACAGTCAGTCAGTAGAGGCTAGCAGTCTGTGAATGGAGTTACATATTGACAGGTACGATACGGAATTGTTATTGACAGAGTAAAAGCTTTCTGATTAATAAAGTGGGAAAATGTGTTTAAGATAAAAGACTTTGCAGACAATTGTACACGCAATGAAATACCATTGAAGTCTGTCTATTATTTTAAAAAGGGCATCCAATTTGTACACAGCCAGATCGCCCCAACAGCAATCTAATAATGATCTGCTTTAGGACCATCAGAAATGGGAGCAGCGTTAGGCCATTCAGCCTCATGAGCCTGCTCCACCCTTCAATTCGATCAATTTGATCCTTGACCACAACACCATTTTTGTTCACTACCCTCATTTAACCTCTGGAAACGGCCTTGAATGTACACAATTGGACAATGCCTTGAACAATTCCGTAGTCATCTGAGGTAGAGAATTTTAAAGACTCACCAACCTCTGAGTGAAGGAGTTCTTCCTCATCTCACTCCAAAATGGCTTATGACTTATCCTGACAGCAAGCCAACCCCCACTCTCAGACAGCGTTGGAAATCCTATCTACAACAGCAGCCTTGGAATTGGTTTAAGGACGCATATGACAGTGCTACACTCCTTTTGTGCTGTCCCAGGAACGACACCCAGAATTCATTCTCAGGTCTCTAGGGTTGACCTAGAGGTCACAGCAACATGAGTCAGATTTAAGAGCATCACAGAGCCTCAGATGGCACCTGTACCCAGGGATAGGCCTGAGCTGGATGATAACAGCTTCAATATGAAGTACATCAGCTTATCGTACCATGAAGAATACAGGCCAGTAAGCATGAAAATGTCATTAATGTATACTCATTGTTTACAGCCAGGCCACCAACGTCAGGCAGATTTCTGAGCGCTCCTTCCATCTTATGCTGTCCACAATGGAGTGGACAATCAATGGCCAAAAAAGGTATTTGCCATTTACTGATGAATAATGGGAAAGCCACCAATTCCAGAATGTCAGCGATGACACATTGGCAACTGGGATGTTGGAGTTTTAAACTGCAGCTGTGTGTAATGGAGAGAAATCATCACAATGGTATCTTACTCTGAAGAGAACTAAAATGTCTTCATTAAAAGAGCATAGCTGCTAGGCTGTTATCAATTGTGGGATGGTGGTCACCTTTGGCAAGCGTTAGGAATGTGGGTGGGGATGTCTCTGGCACACCTATCCACCAGTCCCCACTGGGACACCACCTCTACCCCCGGCATATTTCAGACCCACACAGGGAGGCCCATGAAGACAACATGGAGATTCTAGTTGGCTCCTGCTGAAAGGACTTAATTGTTTGTTTAACTGGCCTCGTAGGAACCTCCCCCTTTAAGGACAGGTAACTGTGGCTCTGCCTTTTATCTCCCTGCCTCCCTGGGCACCACCTTTGGCCCCTGTTTCCCCCTCTACCCTGCAAACACTACCCTCCCCCACCCAGCACCCCCACACTCCCCAATCAAGGACCCCACCCGACCCCAACACTCCCACCCCCATACCCCCACTGCCGCAATACTCTCCCCACCTTATACCCCCACATCTCCAGTCTTATGCTACCATATCCTCGAATCCCCACCTCCCTGCACTTCCATGCTCACACCCCCTGCCTCCATGCCCTCACTCCCACCCCTGCAATCCCCGTTCCTTCTGAAATAGAAATATCCCTGTGGTGGAAGCATATTTGAAATCCAGCCTGCCCCTTTGTTTTGCTAATTCTTCTGCCTTTCCGTTTTCAGTCCTATGTCTGATAGAAGGTAACTCAGTGTTGAAGATTGTGTTAAAATCTATGAGTATTCCTCTCTGCAAGGCTCTGAATAACGTTATCATTACACAGTCATATTGTTGCTGAATACAAGACAGACATTTAAGGATAGTGCTTGAGTTGATTTATAGTGGCCTATAAAGACATTGCATTTAGTAATTACAGGGGTGTGATTCAAACTAGATTTAATCAACTGTGCAGAATTTCCCAATAAAATTCCAAACTGATATTTCAATATTCATATTTAAATGCTTATCTAACAATAGAATACAGGGCTTCAATTTGTTGGCCCTTCACCATCTGTCAAAACTGCTTACACAAAAAGGAATGAACTCACACATTAAACAGGGACATGTCCTGCTCATGTTTCAGTCTATGAGAACATCCCTGATCGCAAAGAGGGGAAAGGCAGGCCCTTATAAAACACCTTTATAAACCTCAGAATGATATAAAATGTTTTATAACCAAGGCACATTAACTTTGTAGTTAGAATGTAGGAAAGGCAGCCAGCAATTTGTACACAGCAAGCTCCCACAAACACCTATGTGAAAACGGGCAGAGAATCTGCTTTATTGATGGAAGGGGTTAAATATCAGCTAGGACACCAGAGAGAAGTTTGTGGAGTAGCAAAGCTTGCTAACTTATAAATCTGGAGAGAAACTCTTGGGCATCAAGAGATTTTGAATTATGAATGCTGAAGAGAGAGATGTACTGCCAATATTTTCCACCTTGCGTGCATCAGAGCAACTACAAGAATACCAAATTTTATTCATAATAGGCAGAACACTCAACTGGCCCACTTGTGCAAAATATTAAGAAAATCATTCACTGTCGAATGTGATTCTGCAATTTGGAAGCACTTGCTGAACAATTCTGAGTATGCTAATAGTTGCACTGACAATTAATTTAAAATAATGAGTTAAGCCTGAAATGCAGCACATTCTTACTTCCTAAAAACTCCATTTACTTCTGGAGATTGACCTGTTCTCTGGAAAACAAAGGAAAAAAGCCTTGAACCTATTTTTGAATTATCAAGGAGCTGAGGAAGCCGCTAGTTCTCTGTTGCTTTGTACATGGCAACAGCTCATCCAATCAGAGTCAACTTGCCAAACACTCAACAGTATTATAAATTGTTATGGTTGTTTGAGAATTGGCATTCTTGCATTTGACCTGATGACAAAATTTAAACCTTCAGCAACATTTCTTTCTTTGCACTGACGTGCAAAAGATTTGGTATAAAGTTTACTTGTACGTCAAGGCCCAACATAAACCTATATCGATTGACAGCTGGTTTATTTACTTCGTTAATAACTCACTTTAGCTCTAGTAAGTCGTATGAAGCTCCACTTATTACCATAGTTCAGTTATAGTTATAAAAATAGAAGCAGGAATGTGGTGTTCACTGGAGCTCCTCTTCCTCATTTAATTTTCTTCCTTCTGTCATTCTAATTAAAGTGGTTTTACATTCCTATGATAAAGGGAATTCAGTTCCATATTTTTATATTTGTTGCTTCTGAAGTTTTGGTTATCAGAAGGTGAATTTGCCTCATCTCTGTCACCTCATATCACTGAACATTGTCTCCCTCATCCTGCAGCAAATATATGGACTCTCCCTTTGCAGTTGGATGATTCTATATCATGGTCAATTTTACAATGTGAAGACAGGAAGCCAAAGTCCTTCCCTATCTAGAGAACTTGAAAAGCACAAAATTTAACAGTGTACAATTAATTATGAATGGACAGCATTTAGATGTGGAACAATATAAAGTAACAAGGTGTAGAGCTGGATGAACATAGCAGGCCAAGCAGCATCATAGGAGTAGGAAAACTTGACGTCAGCTTTCCTGCTCCTATGATGCTGCTTGGCCTGCTGTGTTCAGCCAGCTCTACATCTTGTTATCTCAGGTTCTCCAGCATCTGCAGTTCCTACTATATGTGGAACAATATAGATCTCTAGTGCTCCAGGGAGTTTGTACGCTCTCTATTGTAGGAAGGTGCTGAGGTGAGTCAGGGTGGGGGGGAAATTAAAATAAGGTGGTTGACCAGTTCATTGCCTTCCCTTCTACCCCTTATCAGATCTCTTCCCCATATCCCAGTGGTGGGTAAGGTCTCCTTTCTCATATATCCAGATTGCTCTTGCACAATTTATGAAGGATAATATTCAGCTCGAGACGGTTCAGAAAAGATTTACCAGAATGTTACTGGGACTGGAGGGTTTAAGTTACTAGCAGAGGCTGGATAAACTGGGTCTTTTTTTCACTGGAGCATGGGAGGTGGAGAGGTGACCTTATTGAGATTTATAAAATCATGAGGGGTATAGATAAGGTGAATGGCAAGTTTCTTTTCCCGAGGGTCGAGGATTTCAAAACTAGAGGGCATATTCTTTCAGGTGAGAGGAGAAAGATTTTAAAAAGGCATGAGGGGCAATTTCTTTTATGCAGAGAGTAGATTGTATGTGGAATGAACTTCCAGAGGAAGTGGTGATTGTAGGTACAATTGCAGCATTTAAAAGACATTTAGATAAGTATGTGAATTAGAAATTTTTTGAGGATTATGGGCCAAGTGTAAGTAGATGGGACTAGTTTAATTTGGGATTATGATCAGCATGGACTGGGGGGAACCGAAGGGTCTAATTTCACACTGTGTGACTCTATGACTCTGTGACAATTGAACATATTTCTCCCATCAACAAATCACCCAGGGTATTCCCACTCATCTGTTAAGCACACCAGTAAATCGCCCATGTTTTCCAGTTGATTAATTTATGTGCAAAGCCCATTAAAGACAATGCAAACTACCAAAGCAAAGGAAGAGGCAGGGAGAGGGTAAAGAGTGATTAAATGAGAATGTAGCTTGAAGGAGACGTAAAACACCTTACATGTGCTTTCACAAGGTTTTGAGAAAATTGGTGGACATTATGTACTCCCTCTCCATGACTGAGTTTGTTAGAATTC
Organism: Stegostoma tigrinum; assembly: GCF_030684315.1. Taxonomy (NCBI): domain Eukaryota; kingdom Metazoa; phylum Chordata; class Chondrichthyes; order Orectolobiformes; family Stegostomatidae; genus Stegostoma; species Stegostoma tigrinum. The sequence goes on along the minus strand of NC_081389.1, from coordinate 14,845,845 downwards.
AGTATTTCTCTTATTTTCTGATCAGCCTGTTATTTCCCACCTCTGGAGCAGATGGGGCTTGAACCCAGCCCTCATGGTTCAGAGGCAAGGGACACAACCACTAAGCCAGAAGAACCTATGAATTATAGGTAAGACCAGGCTGCTTGCAGGCTTATTAAAACCAGTAAACTGCCAATTCTCCCCCGTCACCGAAACGAGATAGCGTCGCTGTCTAGGCCAGCATTATCACTCATCCCTAATTACGCAGCGATTGATTGATTTATTGTTGTCACATGTACCAAGATACAATGAAAAGTGTTGTTTTGTGTGCGAAGCAGGCAGATTGTACTCTACAAAGTGCATCAGGATAGCAGAACAGAGTTCAGCACACAGTGTTATGGCCGCAGAAAAGGTACAGAGAGAGTGTGATCAGAACTAACATTTGGACTAACGATCAAAAGTCTGATAACAATGTAGGAAGAAGCTGTGTTTGAATCTATTCACCCACGTATTCAAACATTTATGTCTTTTTCCCAATGGAAGAGGGTGGAAGAGAGTACAACCAGGTGGGATTAATCCTTGATTATGTTGGTTGCTTTCCCAAGACAATCACATGACTATCGGTCTGGTGTCAGACCAGATAAAGACAGTTTCCTGTGATGGGTTTTCATGACAATAAACTTCATATCATCGTTCAACTATTAATCCCTGGTTTCATATCAGATTCAAATTCCATCTGCCACGACAAGATTGGAATCCAGGTACCCGAGGACTCTGAACTAATAGTATAGCGATAATGCCACTCGGCCATCATTTTGTCTTTTCATGAAAGGCATGGCATCTCGATAACAAGGTGTAGAGCTGGATGAACGCAGCAGACCAACCAGCATCAGAGGGGCAGGAAAGCTGACGTTTCAGGTCTGGACCCTTGTTCAGAAATGGGGGACGGGAAGGGGATTCTGAAGTAAATAGAGCGAGGTGGGGAGGCAGATAGAAGGTGGATAAAGGAGCAGATAGGAGGAGAGGAGATGGACAGGTCAAAGAGGTGGGGATGGAGACAGTAATGGTGAGTGTAGGTTGGGAGTTAGGATGCGGTTGGTCAGTCAAGGGAAGACGGACAGATCAAGGTGGCGGGGACAAGTTGGGCTGGTTTTGGGATAAGGCCAGGAGTGGCGAGATTTTGAAGCTTGTGAAGTCGACATTGATACCATTAGGCTGCAGGGTTCCCAAGCGAAATATGAGTTGCTGTTCCTGCAATCTTTGGGTGGCATCGTTGTGGCACTGCAGGAGGCCAGGATGGACGTGTCATCCAAGGAGTCGGAGGGGGAGTTGAAGTGGTTCGCGACTGGGGGGGTGCAGACGTTTGTCACGAATCATGCGTGGGTGCTCCACAAAGCGGTCTCCAAGTCTCTGCATCTCGTTTTAACTAGCCTTCTCTTCTAACCTTTGGCTCTGTCACTTATTTGAGTATTCACACTGGTTTTTGTTTCAGTTGTGGATGACATTAAAACAGCGGGCAGGGGTATAAGACAGTGTCTCAGAAATTCCGTCAGGAATTCAGGAGAAACTGCCATAAGCAGGAGAATCGTTAGAATGCAGACCGCTCCAGAGCAAGGAATATTAGAAATGAATAGCACAGATACATTTCAGGGGAACCAGATAAATGCGTGAATGGGAGAAAGGAATAGAAGCATGTGATGCTGGAGTAGGCTGAAAAAGGCTAATTTAAAGTGTAAGAACCAACAAAGATCAGTTTAATGAAATTACTTGCTCTAAACTGTGCATTCCAATTTTAAGAATATAGTAACGGGAATAGGCCATTCAAACCTGATTCACCATTCAATGAGATCATAGCTGAATTGTGGCCTCACTCCATATAACTGCCTTGGGTAAATGTCTCTAAATATCTTTGCAAAAATTTATCTATTTCAGTTTTTAAATTCATAACTGCAGCTTGTGGGGGGGAGTTCCAAACATCTACCACTCATTGGGTGCAGACCTGCCTCCTGACATCTCTCCTGAGTGGTCTGGCCTGAACTAATGCAATATAAATGGAATGTTGGAAACACTTGGAGTCAAAAATAACCATCCCCTTGAATAAATAGCGAGGAAAAATGACAATAAAATGACCCTTGTCTCAGAAATACCTGTAAGGTCAAGACAACAGGCACACCGAAGCGAGGAAAAGAAATTTAAAAATTGCCTCATAATTGTAGAAGCCACAGAGAATGAATGAGAGGACAGGTAATATCAGAGTACTGCAGTGTGGAAGGGCAGTAATAATGGATCAGTTTGCTAAAATGCATTCCATAGCGTATTCAATGCAAAAAAAAGCATACATCCTTAAATTATAAAACTATCACATCATTTGGAATGGAGAGACAGGGTTAAAAATTAACGGAGTGTTTTTAGGTTTGAGGCCCGTCTTGATTTAATTGAGTGGCGCATAATGTATTTTTCAGTGGTGTCTTTGTTAGCAACAGCAGTACTTTTACAAATTGCATTTGAAACTACTTTATAAAGCAGCACCTACAAGATCATACATTTGTGGGAAGAAGTAGGAGGGAGATCTCCTAAATCCCATAATTTCAAATCAGAGCCAAATTTCAATATAATGGAACATGCATTGATTCAGAAGCTGCCAGGTCAAGGCATGTAGAGCTGTATGTACTTTGATGGGTTTTGCAATCCTAATATAAAAAAACTGCTGAAGCTGAAGACCTGAAACAAAGACAGAGCTTTATGGAGGAACTGGTTAACTCCGTTTTCTCTCCACAGATGCTGCTAGACATGCTGAGTTTCTCCAGCATTTTCTGTTTTTGTTTGCAATCCTGATGTCGACATAAACGTGGCAGATGAGTCCAGTTCTATGATGGCCTGCAGACAGTATGCATGATACTTGATCGCTCCAGTACAATAGTGTGGCTGATTCAGTAGTGTGGCTGATTCCTTGCTGTCGTGAAGAAAGATGACTGATTTCTCTTTGCTCTGAGTTTGCATTTTGTAAATGATATTTGTGTATCATGGGGAGGGAACAGGGGAAAAGTATACATGATCATTTTGATTTCTGGTCAAAAGTTCTTTCTGACTAATAGCCTCTCTGCTGGTGATAGCATTAGTGGGTAAGAGAGTCTTAATAAATATCCGCAGGATCTGACTTCCTGTTGGCTGTGTGTAACTGAGATATGCAATCAGTGTTTTTCTGCTGTAGGTACAAAGTGTCTGATTCCCTTTTGTCCTCAAGATGCATGGACACCTTCTGATTCCCTGCAAGTCTTAATGAGGCCTATGATTCCTTATCAATATGGGAGTAATTCTGAATGCATATTGTTCATAGAATCATAGAAGGTCACTGCACACAAAGTAACAGAATCATAGAGTCACACAGCAGAGAAGCAGACCCTTCAGTCCAACTAGTCCATGCCGACCATAATCCCAAACTAAACTAGTCCCACTTGGCCCATGAATTTATCCAAATGTCTTTTAAACATTGTAATTATATCCACATCCACCACTTCCTCAGGAAGTTCATACCACACACGAACCACTGTCTGTGTAAAAAAGTTGCCCCTTGTGCCTTTTTTTGAATCTTTATCTTCCCACCTTAAAAATATGTTGCCTAGTCTTCAAATCCCCAACCCTGGGGAAAAAAGCATCAGTCATTCACCTGATCTGCACTCATGATTTTATAAACCTCTATAAGATCAACACCTCAGCTTCCTAAGCTCCACTGCAAAACATCCCAGCCTCTTCTTGTAACTGAAGCCCTCCATTCCTAGCAACATCCTGGTAAATCTTTTCTGAACCCTCTCTCGTTTAATAATATCGTTCCTTTAACTTGGTCTATGTGGTCTATTGCTTTTGTGCTGGCTGTTTATAGCTATCGGAATGGTCCCATTCACTGACCCTTCCCCACAGCCACTTATTTTGCTTCCATTTGAGTATGTATTTCATATTTAAAGGTTGCTTCCACTGTACTTTCAGGACAACTGGTTGTTTATGTCACCATAAGTCTGTATCCTCTGGTTGTAAATCTTGTGCCATTAAGGAGAAGAAAATAGCTCCTTGTCAAAATACTTACTGACCTTGAGTTCTTCTGCCCAATTTCCTCTTAATCTGCCCAGGTGTCAGGATTTTGTCAGTCTGTGAGTGTCTCATTTTCTGGGAGTATTGATGTGCTGCAGTTTCAGGTGCTCCAACCTGGTGTGGTGTACCTGTGACCCGAGAGCCGTTCCAAATATTAATGCCAATAAGGAAACAAGGATGAGAAGCAAATGGTGCCTTTCCCAGTGTTGTTCAGGGCAAAGCACATTCACAAATACCCATTCCCTCCACCGCTGACACTCACTAGCAGCAGTGTGTAAAATCTACAAGATGCGCAGCAGAAATTCCTCAAAGGTCCTCAGACAGCACCTTCTGAACGCACGACCGTTCCATGTAAAGTTCAAAGGCAGGAGATGCAATAAGAGGGAGTGGGTGCTTGTTAATGTGGTGCCTATCAAATGGCCTTCTGTGCCCTGGACAACACTGGAAAGGCAGTAGTGTACATCAAGGGGAGTAAAGCCTAATTTAAGGATGATCGTAACAAAGCAGCAGGCTGTCTCTCAGTCAGAGCTGGAGACTGAGCTACACTAATGCCTGAATATCCTTTAGTTATTGTCTTCAGAGGTGGGCAGAGCAAACAGAGAGAGTTTGCACATCAGGCGGGTTTGAATTTTGACGGTGGTTCAATCTTTCCTAGTTTAGCCCAATTGCTTTCGGATTTCCGGAGTTTTTAGAAAGAAATTAAATGGGCACAATCACAAGGGCAATGGATTTTAGAATGTTTGCTCAGGCGAATAACCTACCTTAGCTTTCTGATGTAACAATGGATACTGACACATGCTCAGCTTAGAAACCTGGCGCAGAGACTGTGTCATTGTGCACCAGTCGGTGAAAATAAATCTTATAGAGGTTTATAAAATCATAAGAAGCATGGATAGGGTAAATAGCTAAGGCCTTTTCCCCAGAATAGAGGAGCCCAAAACTAGAGGGCAGAGGCAAAGGTGCCAGGGGAAAGATTTAAAAGGGACATAAGGGGCAACTTTTTCATGCAGAAGGTGGTGCATGTATAGAATAAGCTGCCAGAGGAAGTGTGGAGGTTGGTACAATTTCAACATTTGAAAGGCATCTGGATGGGTACATGAATAGGAAGGGTTTAGAGGGATATGAGTCATATGCTGGCAAATCGGACCAGATTAATTTAGGATATTTGGTCAGCATGGTGCAGTTGGACTGAATGGTCTGTTTTCATGATGTACAACTCTATGAATCTGTGACTGTATGTGCAGCAGGCAATGAAGAACGCAAATGGCATGCTGGCCTTCATAGCGAGAGGATTCGACTACAGGAGTGATGGTGTCTTGTTGCAATTGGACAAAGCCTCGGTGAGACCACATTCGGGGCTACTGTGCGCAGTTTTTGTCTCCTTATCTAAGGAAAGATGATCAGGCTCTGGACGGAGTGCAAATAATGTTTATCAGATTGATTCCTGGGATGGCAGTTCCGATGTATGAAGAGAGTCTAGATCAGTTACGTGTATATTCACAGAACTTTAAAAGAATGAGCGGGGAATCTAGTAGAAACCTATAAATTCTAACAGGGCAAATATGTAAAGGATGTTCCTGCTGAGCAGGCAGTCCAGAACCAGGGAGTCACAGTCAGAGGAGTTTTTCAATTCATTCATGGGATGAATGAATTTTCTTTTATTCATTCATGGGCATCACTGGCTAGGTAGCATTTGTTGCCCTAATTGCCAGAGGGCAGTTAACAGACAACCACATTGCTGGAGTCACATATAGAGCACACCAGGGTAAGAATGGCAATTTCCTTCCCTAAAGGACATCAGTGAGCCAGGTGGGTTTTTCCTGACAATCGATAATGGATTCATGGTCATCATTAGACTCTTAATTCCAGATTTTGTTTCTTTTTATGGAATTCAAATTGCACCATCTGCCATTGGCAGAGATTCGAACTCAGGTGCCCGGATCATTCCTGGCTCTATGCTTTAACAGTCCAGCAATAATACCACTAGGCCATCACCTCACTGGAGTTGGCCATTTAGAACTGATATGAAGAGAAATGTCTTCACCCAGAGAGTAGTGAGCCTGTGGAATTCTTTGCTAAAGAAAATGTTTGAAGCCAAAAGAGTGAGCTGGAGATTGTAAGGACTGCAGATGCTGGAGTCAGAGATAACACAGTGTGGAGGTGGAAGAACACAGTAGGCCAGGCAGAATTACAGGAGCAGGAAAGTCAATGTTTCAGATTGGGACCCTTCTTCAGAGTTAGCTTTTTTATAGGGCTAAAGTGATCAAAGGGCATGGGTCGAAAGCAGGAACAGAGTTATACAAACAGACGTAACGATACTGGTTGGTGGAGTAGACTCAATGGGCCGAATGGCTTTACTCCTGCTCCTGGTTTCTATGTTCCACATGGCTGGGCAGATGAGGCAATGGTTCACACATGGAACGAAATGAAATGGTGCCTGCACAGAGGACTAGGCAGGCAAAAACAAGCTGGTCTTTCTGACTCACCATGGAATCATCATTATTTGAGCATCACGACTTGGACTCAAAAGACCCATCACTCCCACCCAAGCATTTTAATCCCAAGAGCACTAAAAAAAATATGTTTAGGGAAAAGCACCTAAATGGGAAGTGCAACGGAATGCTGCAGGCTAATCCTTTCTTCTCCAGGTCATATCCTGCTTCTTCCTAGCCCTTGCTTCCAATGAAAGACACAACCTGAGCCAATGATTCTTATTTGGAATATCTGAAATGAAAACAGAAACTGATGGAGAAACCACACAGATCTGGCCCCTTCTTCAATGCCGAGTAATGGTGTGTGCACTGTACCCATGATCCACATCACTGGATATCCCAATGCAAATAAAGAGAAAATGCTACAAGGAAAGTAAGCTTCTCTAGCACAGGCGAGGGGAGAAACATGCACATGTGGGAGTTGAAAGCAATCTCCTTTGGTCAGAGTTTCAGTTGCTCTCCCATCAGATTTGATTAGTGTAAGTTTGAGGAAGCATATCGTTCAAACAAAGACTGACATGTCACTTAATATCAGACTCTGCATTGATGCACAGTACCTGGCATTTAACTTCATCTCGGCTTGCTTCTTTTTACTAGAAAAATAACTTCAAAACTGAAGTCACCGGATCCTGCTAAGACATGTTGATGATGGGCACTGGGAAAACATAGCAAGAGAGAGGGTCACTTTTGTGCAGATATTTCCTAGTCTCCATCAATGATACAGAACAAATACCAGGAGCTTTGAATCACCTGTTCGAAATCAGCATCCGTTGAGTCACAAGAGGCCCGCAGCACAGAGAAAAGTCCAGCAGACATTTGCGTCTGTACTGGACAAAAATAAGCAGCTAACTCTTCTACACCCCGTTCCCCAGGAACTATCCACATTGACAGCAGGCAGTCTATCAAGTTAGTTTGAAGTTGGGATCCATGGAGTATAGTCCAAATGTCACTGAAAGCTTGCCTTAGTGGTAGCAGTTCTGAAACCATTGTCAATTCTAGTTAAAACCCCATCTGGATCACTAATGCCCTTTAGGGAAGAAAACTGCCTTCCTTACTTGGTCTGGTCCAAATGTGACTCCAGACCCACAGCAACGGGGTTGACTCTTAACTGCGTTGTAGAATAGGCACACAGGCCATTACAGAAGGGCATCAAATGTCCTGTAACCCTTCATTTCCCATAGCTAACCCACCTATCCTGCAAATCCCTGGGCACTATGAGTAATTTAGCATGGCCAATCCAAAATCATGTCCCTTCAAATGATCTATCAATTGTGCAGTTAGCTCCTGTCATTATTAGATGGCACAGGATTTATTCTTGGTAAACAGCACCAAACAAAAGCCGTTCAATGTTTGTTGAGCTGTCAGTGGGACAGTTACCATGTTTGTAATCCAAACTCTTTCATCTTTGCTTCTGAGGGGTAGGAAGTGGAAGATGCATCTCATCCTCAGGCATTAAATGCCTGTTTGGGAGGCCTAGCATTCGAAAGGGTGACCCCACACCTGTGCTTCCTTTTGATCCTCCTGCCCCTCCCCAACCAGACATCATTTTGTCTCCTGCCAGCATTCACTTGTGGCCTGTGTTTGTTTCTGGTCCTCAGTATCTGGTGACTGTGTAGCCAGCACCTATCACTAGTCCTATTAAGGCAATGCTGGCAATGGGCAGCTTCTGGCCTTTGATTCGCTAGTAGTGCTGGGCAGCGGGGTTTCACGGAAGAAAAGAGTAAGAAGGCAATTGTGCTTGGAGATAAGCATGCTGGATGTACTAGTCCTTCATTTGGAGGTGTATGTGTCAATTTGGGCTGATATGTGTCGCTAGCAGGTCCGCTCGTGCCTCTTTTCTGGGCAAAGTGGAGGCTCTCCAGTTAATGGGTGAGAACTCTATCAGTTGGAGTAGAATCTGTCCCCTGCCTTCAGCTGTCTGAGCCCCACGTTCTCTCAAAACCTCTCTGCCTCTCTCTCTCTCTCCTTCTTTAATATACTCCTCAAAAACTTTCATCAGGTTTTTGCTAAATATCCCCCACTCTCAATATTCTGGGGATTACCATTGACCTCAAACTGACCTGGATCAGCAACGTAAGTACAGTGGCTACAAAATCGGGTCAAGGCCTGGAACTCTGCAGCAAGTGACTCACCTCCTGACTCCCCAAAGCCTGTCCACCGTCTGCAAGGCACAAGTCAGGAGTGTGATGGAATACTCCCCATTTGCCTGGATAACTGCAGTCCCAAAAACACTCAAGAAGCTTGACACCATCCAGGATAAAGCAGTCTGCCTGATTGGTACTACATGCACAAGCATCCACTCCCTCCACCACCAATGCTCAGTAGCAGTAATGTGTACCATCTACAAGATGCACTACAGAATTTCTCCTTAGATCCTTTGACAGCATTTTCCAAATCCATGATCACTTCCATCGAGAAGGACAAGGGTAGCCAATTCAGGGCAACACCAACACCTGAAAGTTCCCCTCCAAATCACTCACCATCCTGAACTGGAAATATATTGTTGTTTCTTCACTGTCACTAGGTCAAAATTCTGGGATTTCTTCTCTAATGGCATTATGGGTCTATCAACAGTATCTGGACTGCAGTGTTTCAAGAAGGCAGCTGACCATCACCTTCTCAAGGGCAACTAGGGATGGATAAAAATTTTGGCCCAGCCTGCGATGCCCACATCCCATCCATAAACAAAAAAATGCCTTTGACTCAACATTCATTTTTTGTTTGATTATGCCTCTGTTACATGCCTACTAACCTTTTGCTTCCACCTGCTGTTGTCCGTTCTGCTTAACCACGAAGAGTCAGAAAGTATGGCTGATTTATTTCCCTCCCACATAGTGTAAGGTCAATTAATGCAACATTTTTTCTGTGTCCAAGATGTTGTGATGTTTTCCACTTGGCTGGATGAATGAAGATCCAAAATCACTCAAAAAACTGAATACCATCCAAAACAAAATCAGAAATTGCTGGAAAAACCCAGCAGGTCTGGCAGCACCTGTGGAGGGAAAGTAAAGTGTATGTTTCATTTCTAGTAACCGCTGCTCTGAGCCGCAACAAAGCGACTGCCTGCGTGGAGTTTGCACATTCTCCCAGTGTCTGCATGGGTTTCCTCCCAGTGCTCCTGTTTCCTCCAATGGTCCAAAGTTATGCAGGTTAGGTGGTTTGGCCATGCTAAATCACCAATAGTGTCCAGGGATTTGCAAGCTAGGTGGGTTAGCCATAGGAAATGAAAGATGACAGGGATAAAGGTGAGCCTGGGTGGCACGCTCTTCAGAGGGTCTTTACGGACTTGAAGAGTTGAATGGCTTGCTTCCACACTCCAGAGATTCTGTGATCCTCACTTGGAATGTTACTGCCCTTTCCTTGATTAATATTCTTTCAAACCATGGTGCCTCAGTGGTTAGCACTGCAGCCTCACAGCGCCAGGGGCCCGGGCTCAATTCCAGCTTCGGGCAACTATCTGTGTGGAGTTTGCACATTCTCCCCGTGTCTGCATGGTTTTCCTCCAGGTGCTCCAGTTTCCTCCTACAGTCACAAAGATGTGCAGGCTAGGTGGATTGGCCATGCTAAATTACCCGTAGTATTCAGAGAAGTGTAGATTAGGTGGGTTGTGGTGGGAAGAGTCTGGGTGGGATGCCCTGAGGGTCAGTGTGGACTTGTTGGGCCAAAGGGCCTGTTTCCATGCTGTAGGGATTCTATGATCTATGAACCCTTCCTGACAACCCTGTGGGTGTGTCTACACTGCAAGGTCTGCAGTATTTCACCACCACCATCTGAGGGCAATTAAGGATGGGCAAGAATGCTGACCTAGCCAGTGAAGCACACTTCACATGAAAGAACAACTGAACACTTACACATGTGGGAAATATGCAACATGATGAGGAAATTAGTCCCAAAACAACAAGCCTATAAAACCAAAAAGTAACTTGGTGAGATTTGAACAGCTATTCTCCTTATACTAGAAATTTGATCTCAAAGCCTTTTCCATTTCAAAAGGAGATCCCAATGTTTCAGCAGGTCCCCAGATCCAGCACTGGGAAAAAAAAACACATTGCCAATGAATACACACATCTCTCCTGTCAGTTCTCGAGAGCGTCGATGAAAAATGTAATTTTTCTATCCTTTGATTTAAAGTGTCCCATTTTGTCGAGATGCTGTTTGATATGAGTAGCTTGAGGTCAGCTGGAATTATGGGAAAAGCTCCAGTTAGTTTAGTGTTTATAGCAATTTAGCGATTTATTTTCCCTGCCAGTATAAGTGGGTGTTCTTTTATAGTAATCATGGCTTGCCACGGCAACCAAGGTTTGTCATTGTGAAGCATAGCAGTGGTCTACCAGAATTACGTTCGTTATTAACAGAGACACTTTGTAGATACACATTTCACTATTTCTGGCATTTCCACGGCCCATTCTGTGTAAATATTGGTAAATGAACAAAATGGAATTAAAACATGCGCTGAGTAAAACATTTCATACCAAGAGTTGGGACAGTGACTCTTTCAGAGCAGCGATTTCATCCATCTCTAGCCGATTTGTCTGTTTTTGGGTGTCAGCTGTGGTCCACAGGGGAAGTCAGCCTCTAAACTTCAAGCCCTAAGTTTTTGGGTCAAGCTTCATTCCAAAGATTGTGGGTATAGTCTTTAAGACTGGCATTCAGGACGTGCAGCACTGGCAGAGATACTGCCTCTTACTGGTGATGTCACCTGGAGGCCTCATCTTGGGTGGGCATAAAAAAGAGTTGGCGGGGGGGGGGGTACAATATTGATCAAGAATAGAGGAATTCTCCTGCGCTGTACTTGGAAGTCAATCAGCAGTAATAAAGCAGATTGTCTGATCATGATCACAATGCATTTAGTGGGAATATACTTTGTGGGCACATTGCTTGCAGTGGTAACACCTTTGGATTTCTACCTTGATTGAAAGGTGCTTGGTGATGTTGGTTGGGCATAAATTTCGTCCAGGGAACAGGTCTGATAAAACTGACTGCGGATCATTCACAACAGCATCTGTGGAGAGGGAAGGAGTTAACATTTTGACTCCTGTGTGATTCTTTTTCGGAAGAAAAAGTCATACTGGATTCAAGACATTAACTCTGTTTCTCCCTTCAAAGATGTGAAAACCTGCTGAGTTTCTTCATCACTTTAATGCTTTTATTTCCAATTTCCAGCATCTTTAGTGTCCTGCTTTTATTTGCGGATAATTCATATTCACCTGAGAGGGCAGACAAAACTGCGGGTTTAACATCTCATCCAAAAGATAGCACCTCCGACCTCCATAATAACAACTCATTTTATTTTCTGTCTTCCCCTCTACACTTGCAATTAATGAACCATTAAAGTGTTAATCGACTAGACTTTACAGTAGATCAATCAATAAATTACAGTAGCCCTTATGGATACAGAGACACAACCACAATAGTGCCTACTCTCCCCGTTCTATGAGCTACATTGGCTCAGAGAAAATGTTATAGAGCAAAATGAAAATAGACTGTCAGTGGTGAAATGATTTCTTTTCAATTTCTTATCTTTGCCTAGGACTAAATGAAAATTCTAAAATACAGCCTGCTCTCCTTTTACCATGTAATCCCGAGTATTGTTGAAGTGATTGTGATGGAAGTTCTCCTGAAAAATGCTATTATTTTCCTCCTGAGTCAGTTCTGCCAGGCATTGGAAGAACTCATTCTCAGGGCTGGCTGTTACAACGAGTCACTCTAAAATAGTAGTCACGGAATGTTTGCCGTGAGAGTGGTTTTTAAATACAGGTCATCACTGAAAATTAAGTGCATAGTCGCTTTATAAATCTGAAGTGGACAGAAGCAAAAGAGGGCTAGTAAACAAGAAATAGATCTTGGATTGGAATAGATGCAGTTGGTTGGCTTTGTCACTGCTGTTAATCCTTTACCTAGTGGCACCGTTTGTATTTCATTTTCAATTCTTTCATATAATGCAGTATCATGGTTGTTCATGTATAAATAAAAGAGGTACTCCTATCTCTGAGTCATGTTGTTAAACCATGTGTCAATGTTGTAGTCATCTCCTGAGCATTGACTAGTTGTTTTTTTGTTTTTTGGTGCCATCAAAGGTAAAGAGATCAAAGTCTTACAATATAATTCACCTTTTTACCACCCTGGTAGTCACCCGATACAAAGATATAGCAGCTGTTGATGATTGCAATTGATCCCTTAGACCTGGGGCACTCCTTTGTCACTTCTATCACTCCTTTGCTACCTTCAGTACTTCCTTTGTCTTTTTTCTGGGTACCCTGACCATCTATTCCACTTGCTCCTCCCCCCCTCTTGACTACAGCAGAATAATCGTCATTTCAGTTCTGAAAAGGATCCATTCAGATGTAAATGTTAACTCTGTTTCTCTCCTCATGGAGGCTGTCAGACCTGCTGAACTTTTCCAGCACATTCTGTTTTTATTTCAGATCTCTACCATCCGCAGCGCATTGCTTTTAAATGAGTAAATCAGTTGATCGTTCAAGTGCAAATGCTGGTCAATCTCTGCACGATCAGCTATGATTGAATAAATAACTGTAGTCACAGTCCAGTGCAGTTAGAGTTTCTAGGATCATAGAATGTAACAATTCTGATTCAGAGCCTTGCCAGCGAAAGAACTGGTAAGAGTTCTGTGTTGTGTCTTTTTGGGAAAGGTTGCTAGAATTGAGTGCCTCTCAGGCAGTGTGGTGGCTCGGTGGATAATGGTTGGGTTGGATTCCTATCTCGGGCAACTTTCTGTGTGGAGTTTGTATGTTCTCCCTCTGTGGGTTTCCTGCAGGTCCTCTGATTTCTTCCCACAGTCCAAAGATGTTCAGGTTAGGTAGATTGGCCATGCTAAATTTCCCCATAGTGTGCAGGGATGTGTACATTAGGTGGATTAGCCATGGAGAATATAGGGATACAGGGATAGAGTTGGTGGGTGGGGGGGAGACGAAATGGATCTGGGTGGGATACTCTTTGGAGGGTTGGCCTGGACTCTATGGGCTGAATGGCCTGCTTCCACACTGAAGGGATTCTATGATTCTGTCCAACAATTGCGTGGCTGGCAATTGGCTTTGGGTAGGTTGAAATCCCATCCTGAGAAATGGCAGCCAATCAGAAGCTGACACTTCGTCATCATTCATCAGCGCCATTGAAACTGGTGGCTGTTGCCGGTACTACACCTGGCAGAAACCCAGAATCAACAGGGAACCCCCAAGTTAAATGTGTGACAGAATAGGATAGGAAGACCAAGGTAGGGGAGGTTACATGGTAGACAAAGGGAAAGGGGTCCCCCCTCCCAGTGCTCATTCCATCAGGCATTGAATGCCTTTCAATGAGGAACACTGCTCCCCACCTCCCCCACCCTATCTTCTACATAAAAACCATCCTCTTTTCTAGTTTCCTAGACTTTTGAATGGACCTCTGCATGCAACTTCTCTGCAGGTGTAACATGGTATTCCTTGCTCTGTTCTATTACCCGAATGCATAATCTGCCTATTCTGCATGCAAAACAAAAGCCCACGAGATAACACAGTGTGGAGCTAGAGGAACACAGCAGGCCAGGCAGAATCAGAGGAGCAGGAAAGCTGATGTTTCAGGTCAGGATCCTTCTTCACAAGCCTTTCCTGGATCAGGATCTTTTATTTTCCGGCATCAAGCTGTTCAGAGATGTTAAGGTACACCTCTAGAGCAAGTGTGACTTGAACCTGGGCCTCATTTTCCAGAGATAGGGACACTACCATAGCAACACAACAGCCTTCTGGATCAAGCTGCCAAGTGGGCATGAATCTCAACGGACTTGGACCTCAATGAGCATTTGAGGAAGATGGGTCTTCCTGCCCAGGACTTGGGCAGACCTGTGAAGATAGCGTAGTCCTCACACTGCTGCCTGTGATGATGCCGTGGCCTTAAGAGGTGTATTTTGTCCTGATTTCTTCTAAGAGAGAGATTGAACGAGAAGTGTTTAGATAGCCTAAACAGCTTGTAAAGCCTTGGGTTTTGTTTTAAAAGTTACAACAATACAGGTAGCCTGGCTGATTGTGGCCAGCTCTCATAAACCAGAGTTTTTAGCAGCTGCTGTTGGAGTTTCAACAGGATTGGAAGCTGCAGTAATTGTCTGCTGGCTGCTATTCTCTCTGCGTTTTCACATGATTTTAGTTTTCCTCTCTGCTGCTGGATTATGTATGAAACAATCTGTTCTGAATTTGCCTTTTTGCCAAGGGGTGTGTTTATGGGATGTTACTATATTGGAACAGTTTATTAGCAACAGTTATTGTATCTATTATTCTGTTAAGTTTTCCAGTAAAGTTGTTATTCTGAAGTTCTTCTTTCTTTTGTTGTATTTTAACTCTAATATTTGAATAACTTGTGCAGTTTGACAAGTCGAATTACATCTGGAACACAGCACCTTATATTTGCCTTTAAAATGAGAGAAAGTTTGGGCCGAGGCTACCTTCTTAAAATATTTTGAGGGGGTCTGGTCTGGCCTGTAATACTCTAAATGCCCCTATTACCTCCAATTTCACTGCGTTGAGAAATAATTTCTCCACACACAGCAGCCTCCGCTTAAGTTGTAAGATGCCAAATGAAGGCAAAAAGAAAGCACAAATGCCCAAAAATGTCCCTGTAAAGAGAATGTTGTGATTTGCACTGAAAAGATAGTCAGCTACAAGCCATCGTTATGTTAATGTAGCGTTACTGAACGTTTTCACCGTGTGTATGACCACCTCCTGATCCTTCTTTCCTCAGCCCTCTGAGGAGCTGTATTGAATTTTCTTCCTATGCATGAGGTGCAGCTTTGCAGAATGCAGTTTCAAGCGCAAAAAAAAATTCTGTCAGGCAGAGCGAGGCACAGATTCACATTGCCAAGTTAATATTAATTCTCTCATTTAAATACATTCCTGCTGTGTTTTTCAGCTCAGTAATCTGGAATTACATTAATCAGCGGTGGCCTTGGGAACAAGCACTTTGTGCAGAATATATCTGGATCTGTTGAAATACGTTTGAAGTTCTGAGAGGTAGAAGGTTGGACCAGAATGCTTCATTATAGCTGCACTCACTCCAAACAGGTTCAACTGAGTAAGCTATTAGCGGATGGAGTACTGCAATTTAGTGTCACAACCATGTAAAAGTTAGTGCAAAGGCGTTGAGAGAATTGAACCGATTCCAGAGTCAATAAATGTGGAGCTGGAAAAGCACAGCAGGTCAGACAGTATCCAAGAAGCAGCGTAGTCAACATGCTGGCCAATGCTGTTTGACCTGTTGTGCTTTTCCAGCTCCACGTTTCTTGACTATAGCTTCCAGCAAATGCAGCCCTTACTGTCTCCAAGAACTGAACTGATTCTAGTCTTGATTCTCTCTCCCTCTTCAGCTACCATTTATTAAAGTGGCATTGATGGCTATGGACTTCTGCTGGATTGATCTGTGATAAAGTTCTTCAGTGGTTCCCATAGCCTTCTGAAGAATGGCATGCCAGGAGACTCTCAGCCTCTTACTGTATGCCAACAGATGCCCAATGAGTTGGTTGAGAACCCATATAGGATGCTTGCCTCTAATAGCCAAGGCATTGAATACAAGACAAAGAATTTTTAGCTACTAATCATCCCCATTAGCAGCTATTTGTTCTCCCACGCTGGTTTTTATTCATTCCTTTGTCTGTCCAACTGTTTTTCTCTCTCTTTGGGCTCTATCTCTACCTATTGTTTACTCCTCCCCCTCTCCCCACCCTATCTTCTATGTAAAAGCCACCTTTTTTTCCAGTTTTCTAGACTTTTGAATGGACCTCTCAAATTTCAAATTTAGCTTGCTGTTTGTGCACCTTCCCTGCAGCCATAACGTTGTATTCCTCACTTTGTTCTATTACCCTAATGCACTTTGTATCATACAATCTGCCTGTACTGCACGTAAAATGAAATTTTTCACTTTACATGTGACAATAATAAATCATTCAAATAGTTACCATCAGTTCTGAAGAAGATCACTGGAAGTGAAATGTTAACTCTGATTTCTCTCCACAGAGGCTTCTAGGCCTGCTGAGATTTTCAAGCAATTTCTGTTTTTATTTATGTTTCCAGCATCGGTGGCTCTTTGGGAATTTTGTTTAAACCGAAAGGCTTATGATGGAGCTGGAGTACTGTGAGCAGCTCTGGTCAGCATACTATAGAAAAGATGTGATAGCGCTAGCGAGGGTGATTCACCACAATATTACCTGGGCTGGAGCATTTCAGCCACGAAGAGAGGCTAAGTAGGTTGAGATTATTTTCTTAGAGTAGAGAAGGGTGAGGGGGACCTGATTGAGGCATACTAAGGGGCATTGACAAGGTAGATAGGGAGAAACATCTCCCCTTATTATAGGATTCCGTGAACAAGGGGCACAATTATAAGGTAAGGAGCAGGAGGTTTGAGGAAGAAAAGCTTTCACCCACAGGGTGGTAGGTATCTGGAACACACTTTGTAAAATGGTGGCAGAGGGGCATTTAAGACATAAGTAATGTCAAGACATTGAGGAACTACTTAGACGAACACTTGAAGTGTACATCATACAAGGCTATGGTGAAGATGCTGAAAAATAGGATTAGAACAGATGGATGTTTGATGATTGGCCTGACACAATGGGCTGAAGGGCCTTTTTCTATCTCTAAAACCCCCATGACTCTGGGATAGAGAATAGAAGGATATTGGCCTGATCCTATGCTGTATTGTCCTGTGTTCTAAGACTTTTGATTAGATTCAGTGAAATCAACATTTAATGATGAAAAATACTGAGGATTTGAAGGATTATTCTGTACCCAGCTATTCAGATACTCCTGAGGACAGCAGTGCCCATTTCATTTCCCAGGAATTGCTCTGAGAAACAGATGGAAGAAGAGAGTTATTTGTAAAGGCATCAGGCAATGGTTGATTAGCAGAGATGTGTTGATCAAACATCTGCAGCTTCACTGACTACCTTTTGGAGTTAATTTAATGTGTGTTTTAACCATTTTCCTTAGGTAAATGTGCAAGAGGAATTGAGAATGATTAAGGATGCTATCTTCTCATTCCTTCCTTTTCAGCTCACCTGGAATGTTGTCAAAGTTTCTCACTCCCATCAATTCTGTCCCCTTTCTGACACACAGCTTCAACAAATTGACTTCAAAGTCCCAGTTTCAGATTCTGGCTTGATCTGGTCCCACTCAGTCAAAACAATTTCTCCCGCTCCGCACTGTTCCTGTTATTCCCGACTAGTGTTCATTCTGTTGCCTCACAGCTTTGCTATCAAAGATCTGAAGTGCCATGACCATCTGGTTGGGGATCTGGATGTCATTTAGGAACTTTGTGTTTTGGTGGTGGAGTGTCACAGTTCACTCAGGGAGTCTGAGATGCTTTGGTGACCTGCATTGTTTTACAAGCTGGTTCCATTCTCGGAGCAATGGACAAACAATGGAAAAACTTAAACACTGTGTCAGAAGCTCTTCCCAGTCTGCTCAGGAATCTCTTTCACTTTTACCACCTGCTTTTGACATGTTTTTTGAAAGTTCTGCAGGATTTGACCTGCTTGAATGATAGTACAGTGGCTAGAACTGGTGTCTCACAGCACTAGCAACTTGGGTTTGATTCTGGCATTGGCTGAGTGTGCAGAATTTGTGCACTCACCCCATGTCTGTGTGGGTTTCCTCCAGGTTCTCTGGTTTCCTCCCAAATTCCAAAGATGTGCAGGTTAGTTGGATTGGTCGTGGGAAATATGGAGAAAGGGGGATAGTGTAGGATGATCTTTGGACCGTAGGTGCAGTCTCTTCATTTTTTTTTTCATTGTTTGTGGGATGAGGGCAACACTGGCTGGACCAGCATTTATTGACCATCCCAGAGGGCACTTAAGAGTCAATCACATTGCTGTGGGTCTGGCTTGACCAGCTAAGGATGGCAGATTTTCTTCCTTAGAGGGCATTAGTGAACTAGAGGGTGGATACCCCCACTGCCACCACAACAATCA
Source organism: Stegostoma tigrinum (assembly GCF_030684315.1). Classification (NCBI taxonomy): domain Eukaryota; kingdom Metazoa; phylum Chordata; class Chondrichthyes; order Orectolobiformes; family Stegostomatidae; genus Stegostoma; species Stegostoma tigrinum. The sequence continues at coordinate 14,827,341 of NC_081389.1, read as the reverse complement.
GCACTTGTTTCATGGTCATTGTTGGACTCTTAATTTCAGATTTGTTATTCCTAAAAAAAGAAATGGAATTCAAATTCCACCATCAGCCCTAGAGGGAATTGAACCCAGGTCCCAAGGACATTACCAGAGTCTGTGGACTGATGGCCCAATGATGATACCACTAGGTCATCACCTCCCCACAAGTATGCGGGGGTGGGCTGAGGTAAAATAAGGTTGTTCACTTGCTCGCCAAGCTGGCTGGTTAGAGGTCAGATGTTTTGTCACCATGCTAAGTAACATCATCAGTGGGGCCTCCGATGAAGCGATGTTATCCTACTCTGCTTAGTATTTATATGATCCGGTCTGTTGATTTTTTTTGTCATTTCCAGTTCTTTTTTGCAAGAGTTTGTGCAAGGGGTCTAATTCCCCATGTTTATTAATTGCATAATGGGTGGAGAACCAGGACTCTAGGAATTCCTATGTGTATCTGTGGTTTCATTTCGATCATTTCAGTGCACTTGGACAATGAAGGCCATCAATTTAACTAGGACATGACTATCCTAGCTGAAGCCAACCACAGATATGCACAGGAATTCCTAGAGGCCTGGTTTTTCACCTATAATTCAATCAATAAACATGGGGAATTAGACCCCTTATACAAACTCTTGCAAAAAAGAACTGGAAATGACACTAAACACCCCAACAGACCAGATCATAAAAATACTGACAGAGGAGAAAAACTTCGCTTCATCGGGATCACACTGATGATTATACCTAGCATGGCGACAAAATGTCTGAACTACAACCGACCAACTTGGCGAGCAAGTCAACAACCTCACCCACAATCCCAGCTACAAAGGGGATAAAACAAACTTGATGAGTCAAATAGCATCCTTCTTCCCCAGTCCAAAGATGTGCAGGTTAGAGATGGATTGGCCATGCTAAATTGCCCATAGCGTTTAGAGATGTGTAAGTTAGACAGATATGCAGGGATAGGTTAGGGGATGGATCTGGGTGGGATGCTATCCAAAGGACTGGTGTGACCTGCTCCCACACTGTCAGGATTCTGTGAATTTAAGGATGCTGTAAACATGAAAATGCAATTAAGTCAGTCAGTTGAAATTTATTCAATCGATAATTATCGAGCCCAAGGATTCAGTGAAGTAAGGGATCCAGGTTATTGCCAGGGGATGAGTGAAGCACCTTTGGAATTGGGTGCGGGGATTATACTTGCAATATGGCCCTAACGCTCCATCTGACACATACAGAAAATATAAGAGCAATATTGACAAGTAATTGTTCTCATAAAGAATGGAACAGAAAATCATGCTCTGTCACTGAGGCAGAAATCTTAAAATCTGTTCAGAAACAGAGGCTACAGTGGGAAGCCTGTAAGATCTCTCCAGGTAAATGAACCGAGATGAACCATACGGCAACTCATTCACCTGTAATTTCCTTGCTGTTTTGTGACAATCATGCACAGACTTTGCCCAAGCATTTCAATCTTCCTTATGCATTCTCAGGTCTATTTTTCACATCAGGTGTAAAATCTGATATTGCCAATTCTGAAGGGTTAAAGTTATTAAATTTAACAACTGTGAAAATAAATGCTCAAGTTTCCCCAACAAGTGCTGAATCCATTGCTGGACAATTTTCGCACTAACTGATGAAAAGTCACAGAGATGCTAGGTGCTAACTAACACTTAATTATCGGCAACTGCTCAGAAAAGGCCCTGCTAATTCAAAGCCAGCACAGGAAATTTTTAAAAAAGCAGCACGCTCCCAAGATTGAAAAAGTCGAGGTTGTCTGGATTGGTCATGTGATAGCCAGCTTTGCCAACCTGAATCTAACAGATCATGGGTACAGCGGTACATGATGTCCAAATGCCAGGCAGCTCGGTGTTATAGATGAAGATGACCGCCGAAGGGGTCTCTAAGGAATAATGAAAGACTTGAGGAACTTGAGACTGCTGAACCCCCAAACTGAGTCCGAAGGGAGCTTGCTCTGCTAGTCAGTTGCAAAAGTGATGATCTGCCTTTGGACTGAGATGCTAATTTGAAGTCCCTTCTTCTTCAGGTGACTGCAAAAAATCTTGTAATACTTCTTTCCTCAATTACAGCATCTCATCTCATTTGCTATAAATGGGAGCTTGCTGTGTGCAAATTAGCTGCGATGTTTGCTGACATAGCCACGCTCCAAGAGTAATTTGTTAGTTGCAAAGTGCTAAGGGTTTCCTAAGGTGCGAAAGTGAGAATACTTCTGTTTCTCATTGACAGTTCAACTTCTGGCTGTCTCCTCAGTCTTCCAGGTTTTGCCTTTACTCCCAATGTTAACTCCCATTAGCATTGCTTGTTAGACTCCAATTGTGCAGAATTAGACATGGTCCTATTCCTTTGGAATAATATGTGAGTTTTAGCTTCTGCATGGCTCTCAACCTGAATTCCTAGAAAGTACATACATCATTTCTGAGGCAGTATAAGATCATAGCCAGGAAACATTTTGACACTGAACTACATGTGGAAAGATATAAGGTGAGCAAAAGCTTCATCGTAGTTTTAGCAGCAGAAAAAAATCACAGATGAGAGGAATTATTTCTCTCAAAGCATCATGAATCTGTGGTAATCACTACTCCAGAGTACGGTGAGTACTAGGACACTGAATGCATTCAAGAGGGAGACAGATTTTTAACTAGCAATGGATTGAAGGGCAGGAAAATGGAGTTGAGACCAAGATAGGATCAGCCATGATTATATCAAAAGGGGACCAGACTGGAAGTGGGCTAGTCCTTGTTCTTATGTTACTGATCAAGGAAAGATACTCAAGGCACTTTTCATAGCAGGGGATTGAGAGAGAGAAAGAGAGCAGTGGAGAGGGGATTCTGGAGCTTAAGACCCTGTACTGTTAGGACTGGTTGCTGACAGTACAAGATGGCGACAGAGTAGCAGATAATACAATGTGAGGCTGGATGAACACAGCAGGCCAAGCAGCATCTCAGGAGCACAAAAGCTGACGTTTCGGGCCTAGACCCTTCATCAGGCTCTCTGATGAAGGGTCTAGGCCCGAAACGTCAGCTTTTGTGCTCCTGAGATGCTGCTTGGCCTGCTGCGTTCATCCAGCCTCACATTGTATTATCTTGGAATTCTCCAGCATCTGCAGTTCCCATTATCTCTGACAGAGTAGCAGGGCTGCTTGCGGTATCTGGCCGGGGCTCATCCACTCCTGTCTGTTTTGTTTGTCTTTATTTTTTGGGTTTGCATTTTCCCTTTCTTGTTTTTTTTTCTGCTCTTCTTCTGTGGCAGCAGCAGTGAGGGCGGGCTGCTTGCAGAGTAGTGGACGTGGCTTCTTCTGGCGATCAGAGGTGATGGTTGCAAGAACATCCTTTTGCATTTAGGGCGAAGGCGTGGTGCGTGAAGCCTGGTGACTCCTAGACTCGGGGGGAGGTGTCCAGCACAGGCAGTGTAAAAATGGTGGCAGCAGTTTCTCTTTCAGTTACTGGGAGGCGAGGTGCTGGCTGGGAAAGACTGTTACTCTGAATCTTTTGTTTATTTACTTTTCTAATCTATTCATATGATCTGTGATGCTGGATCTTTTACTTCTTTACTTTCCTAATTTCTTTTTCTCGCCAAGAATTTGTTCTTAAGAGTCTGCACCCAAGTACCCTTGTATGTGAGATGGCGCGGTAATGTGGCGACTTGTAAGCTTTTCATGTGAGTACATATGGCAATAATGCTAATTCTAATTCAATAAAAGCTCTTTTAAAGAGGTTGTTCCTGTGGGGTGTCTTAAAGGAGAGTGCTAGCAGATTTCAGAAACTAATAATATGACGGTCAGGTGATATTTTAGGTGGCAGCTTTGCTTTGTTTTTCCGTGAATGTTTCAGTTTGTGTTAATCCTTAAAAGTAAATCCTTGGTTGATGCCACTTGTATCACACTTATACAACCTTTCTCAATAACAGAGGGAACAGAAGAAATATGTATGTACAAAGAGAAAGGCCTCTATTAAAGTAACAGGATATATAGTTACATGGCTTCCACTGACCTCTGGTTCAGCTGCTTTATCACAGGATCTGTTTGCTTTCCTTCTTATGTTAGATGGAATTACATCAAATAGAAAATGCAGAGGGTTTCGTCCCCTGCTAAAATTGTACTTTCTTCTGTGAGATCCTGCCTTACATGTGATTTTTGGGGGGCCTTTTGTTTTATCTGAGAAATGTTCAATGGGGGCAGCCCGTTCTAATTCAAAATATTCCTCATCACATGACCTTCTTCCTTCAATTGCCCCTTGCCCTCATTCCTGCTCTTGATAACCTGACAGAGCAGTTTTGTGGGAGCACCTTCAAGTTCCCCATCAAGCCACTTGCCAACTGGCCTTGGAGTTATATATTCTTTAATTTGGTCATGGGATGTGGTCAGCATTTATTTCACATCCCTAATTGCCCAGAGAACTGCTAAGAATCAACTACATTGCTTTGGGCTTGGAGTGCATGTAGGCTAGACTGAGAGATTTATTTTCCTAATTAGTAAACTAAATGGGTTTTCACAACAATAGTAAGAGGGCCATCATTATGTTTAGCTTAACTCCACTCCTTCAGTGTCACTGGGTCAAAATCCTTGAACACCCTTCCTTAGAGCATTGTGATTATCCCTACGCTAAATGGACTGCAAGGATTCAATAAGGCAGCTCACCCGCCATCTGCTCAATGGCAACTAGGGATGGCTACTGGCCAGTGATGCTCACATCCTCTGAATGGCCTTTAACAAAATGTTCACCCTATCAATGCCTTCTTTTTCTACAACAATTGAACAGTGAATGGACAATTCTTCAATGTCTTTATAATCTCTATCAACAGTACAATAATTCTGAAGTGCCCTAAATCACAATTAATAAGTCATCCTGACATATAAGACAACTCCATTTTCACATCCCCCTAAATGTTCCTTATGCAGACCCATGGCCAAACACATTAAACCAGCTCTTTATTTACATGCTATTCTTGTTTTGATAGTCAGTCTCAATTTTACATCCCAAACATGCATATTTTATTTGCAAGGGAGAGAAGATTTCTGAAGAAGGGTCCTGACTAGAAGTGTCAACTTTCCTGCTCCTCTGACGCTGCCTAGCCTGCGGTGTCCATCCACCTTCACACTCTGTTATGTTTGACTCCAGCATCAGCACTTCTTACTATCTCTGAGGGAGAGACAGTGATGTGTTGGTACAGATCACTGAGTTTGCAATCCAGAGACCCAGGTAAAAGTCCTGGAATTGCGGGTTCAAATGCCCCGACCACGACAGCAGATGAAATTTACATTGCATTAATAAAACCTGGAATTGGAACCTAGTCACACTATCATTAATTTTGGTGTGAAACCCATCCTTTAGGGAAGAAAATTAGCCATCTTTTCCCAATCTGGCCAACGTGTGATTCCAGAGCCACGGCGATGTGATTGCTCCCTCTGAAATGGCCTAACAAACCTATGGGTTCAAGGGGCATTTAGGGATGGGTAACAATGCCCATGTCTCATGCAAAAGAGGCTGAGTTACAAAGAGGCATGGGAATTAGGACCCACCTAATCTTTGCAACTGAGGCAGTTCAAAATGGTGACCACCCACATCGTCATGTAAGCCAGCCATCTTTTGGAATGATTCCTTTGCTGCTTCAGAGGTTGACTTCAACACGTACAATGATGTATACCATTTCATTCAAAGCACATTTGTACTCTTAAACTGCTCCTGTGCTTTCTCTCCTGCCTGCATCTGAGTCAAGTTTCTGTAGAGTCTGTGATGAGCCTGGAGAGCTAATTAACCACCACGCTAAACAGAGATAGATCATTATAACTAAATCAGCTCTGAAGAAGTCACTGGACTCAAAATGTTGACTCTGTTTTCCCTTACAGATGCTGCCAGAGCTGCTGACTATCTGTTTATGTTTCGTATTTCCAGAGTACGCAGTTCTTTGTTTTTCTTTCTCATGGGCCGTGAGCATCACCCACTATTTATTGCCCATCCCTAGTTGCTGTTGAGATGGTGGTGGGCAGCTGCCTTCTTAAACCGCAGCAGTCTATTCACCGTAGGTGGAACCACGATGCCTTAAGGGAGGGAATTCCAGGAGTTGCAGTGAAGCTCAGCACAAGGTGGAGTAATAACAGAGATAGCAGGAACTGCCGATGCTGGACAATCTGAGATAACATGGTGTGAAACTGGATGAACACAGCAGGCCAAGCAGCATCAGAGGAGCGGGAAAGTTGACGTTTTGGGTTTCGACCAGAAACATCAACTTTCCTGCTCTTCTGATGCTGCTTGGCCTGGAGTAATAACACCTCATTTTCCAACTAGGCACCTTACAGCCTTCAGGACACAACATTAAGCTCAACAACTTTAGACCATGAATTGTGTCCTTTGATTTGGCCCAGAGCCACGTGACTGTAGCTTGTTTACATTATTTCTTTTCTCGTCACAGCAGACCTTTATTCTGCATTAACATTTACATTGGGCCTATGCTTTTGTCTTGCTCAACAAACCACTGCCTTTTGATTTGTAATACCTCTATCTTCCTCTATCCTTTAACCCTCCCTTCTGTTCCATTTGTTTGTCAACAGCATAGCAGCCATCACTTTTCCCCCACTCCCTTAAGTCCTGAAAAATGTCACTTTGTTTCTCTCTCCATAGATGCTAAGAGCCCTGCTGAGTTTCTTCAGCGCATTTATTTATGTATCGAAATCAATACTGGTAGTTTTCACTGAATGCGAAATGTGTGATTCTCTCAGGAATTTGAATTAGCATGCTTCAAGCACACAATAGGTTTAAACAGAATAGGTAAATCACAACAATTGATTACCGATTGAACGTTGGAATAATCTGATAACAGATGTGAACAGGTACTCTGTTCATTCAGTTCTTCTGGATGATAAGCACAACTAGATTTCCAAGTTATTGAAGATAACAAAGTGTGGAGTTGGATGAATACAGCAGACCAAGCAGCATCCTAGGAGCACAAAAGCTGGCGTTTCGGGCCTAGACCCTTCATCAGAAAAAACCCGGATTATACTAATCCACTATAGAAACCACATCTCAGTCTTTATATGGTGTTCATGCCTTGAAAGGATCCATAGCAACTGCTTGACGATGACTGTCAGCTCTTTGGAAGAACACTGTTGATTCTTTATTGTTTGTTGGGTAACAGTTAAACATAAACAAAGATTTGCTGTTTGTTTAGAACCTGTGTGGCAGAGGAATACTGAGAATTGAGAATAATTATTGAAAGCTCATGACATGAGTTGGTGGTGTAAGGGAGACTAAGATAATGATAAAATTGTTTGAGGAAGGTAAGCTACTGAGAACCAACATGAGGTCTGGACAGATTGGAGAAGGTATTTCCTCGAGTGGGAGAGCTTCAGAGGCTGAGGGGTGACCTTATAAAATCATCAGGGGCAAGGATAGGATGAATTCCCCAGGGTAGGTGCATCCAAAATTAGGTTTAGGGTGAGAGGGATTGAAAAGGGTCACTTGGGGCAAGGTTTACAGACGGTGGTGCGTGTACGGAATGAGATGCCAGAGGAAATGTTGGACGTGGGTGCAAGTGGAAGGTTTGAAAGGATTCTGGATGGGTATATGAATAGGAAGAGTTTAGAGGAATATGGGCCAAATGCCAGCAAATGGGACTCAATCAGTTTAGGATGTCTGGTTCTCATGAATAAATTGGACCGAAAGGTCTGTTCCTGTGCTGTGTAACTCTTCAGATTTTGTGACTAGAACCCAAGGACACAAACTCATAATGAAGGGACAGGTCTTTAGAACGGAGATGAGGTGGAATTTCTTCAGCCAGAGGGTGGTGAATCTGTGGAAGGCATTGTCAGAGGGAGCTGTGGAGGCCGAGTCATTGAATGTGTTTAAGACAGAAATAGGGAGGTTTTAGATCAGCAAGGTGACCAAAGGTTACAGGGAGAAGTCAGGAGAATGATATTGAGGTACATGCCATCTGTGATCAAATGTGGAGCAGAGTCACTGGGCCAAATGGCCTAATTTTGCTCCTATATCTTATGGTCTTATGGTTAAACCACTGTCCTGGGCCCATTGGGCTGAATTTAATGTAGTCAGCGGTGGTCCCCATCACAGGAGGGTTATCTGGGGGGAATCTTGTTTTGACCTGACACAGTTCTTTGACCTTTCCACCCCGAGAGATGTGTGCCTATTGACACACTGGTAGCTCTGGCAGTGCCCTCAGAAAGCAGTGACCACTGAAGACATAGTGGTCAGTGAAGAATGTTATAAGTATTATAGATGGCATCCTCAAGGTGCATGTGGTTAGGCTCATCAGGGCGAGTGAAGCAGGCCTCAGTAATGAGAGGGAGGCAGTGTCTTAGTGGTATTGTCACTGGAATAACAATCCAGAGATTCGAGGAATGTTCTGGGGACCTAGGTACAAATCCTGTCATGGCAGATGGTAGCATCTGAATTTGAATTGAATAGAAATCTTGAATTAAAACTCAAATGACGATCATAAAACCATCGTCAATTGTCAGGAAAAACCCATTGGGTTAACTAATCCCCTTTAGGGAAGGAAACGTCTGACACACCGTAATGTGGCAGATTCTCTTCACAAAAATAAAAGGACTGGACTTGAGGTTACCGGTGGGCACGCATCTTGCTCCTGCTCATGGAATTATCGAGTCATACAGCACAAACACAGATCCTTCGGTCCAACCAGGCCATGCCGAATACAATCCCAAACTAAAGTAGTCCCACTTGCCTGCTCCCGCTCCATGTCCCTCCAAACATTTCCTATTCAGGAACTTATCTCAGTGCCTTTTAAACGTTGTAATTGTGCCCACATCCACCACTTACTCAGGAAGTTAATTCTACATGTGAATGACCCTCTGTGTAACAAAAAAAATTGACCTTCTTGTCTTTTTTAAACCTCTCTCCTCTCATCTTTAAAATAATCCCCTGGTCTTGAAATCCCCCATCCCAGGGAAAAGGTACCTACCATTAACTCAATCTATACCCCTCATGATTTTATAAACCTCCAAAAGGTCACAGCTGAACCTCCTACGCTCCAGTGAAAAAAATCCCAGTTGATCCAGCCTTTTTATAACTCAAACTTTCCATAGCCAGCAACATCCTGGTAAATTTCTCCTGAAGCCTCTCTAGCTTAATAAGATACTATCTCGAACTGCAACCTGAACTGCACAGAGCGCTCCAGAAGACACAATGTTGCAGCCTCAACATAACTTTCCAACTCCTGTACTCAAAGGACTGAGTGTAAAAGCAAAATACTGCAGATGCTGGAAACCTGTTTCAAAAACCAAAAGTGATGGAGAAACTGAGCAAGTCTGATGTTAGATATAGAGACAAAGCAGAGTTAATCTTTCAAATCTGACATGACTTTTCTTCTGAATACTCCCGACCATAATTAAATGTTCCTGAGCGAGAATGTTCTGTCGAATGTGCATCTTGCCTTTCAGAGAGATAACCTTTAAGGACTCGGTGTACAACATGTATTGTTATGAATCCAACTGATGGCCCGATTAGACATGTCAGCTCATTTTGGCAGTTTGATTACCATGGTAATTAGTCATTGAATATATTTACACAAGGCTGTCAACAGAAGGAAAATTATTACATAAAGGATAGAAAAGCAATAAGTATCAGACATTTTGGAAAGATTTTAACATAGACAAAAAGGATTTACCCTTTTCTCTATCAATATCCTTCAGAATCACGCAATCCCAATGTAGATCACTCCTAGCTTAACTCTTTAACTTCTGACTCAAACTGTTCTTTCCAACTCTTCTCCTTAGATGGCTGAAGCAGTTTAAGGTCACACAATGTGGGTCTGGTGGAACACAGAAGGCCAGGCAGCATCGGAGGAGGGAGAATGTTGATGTTTTGGGTCGGGACCCTTCCTCAGAAATTTCAGAAACACCAATGTTCCTGCTCCTCTGATGCTGCCTGGACTACTGTATTCCTCCAGCTACAGTGTGTCATCTCTGATTCCAGCATCTGCAGTTCGTACTATCTCTGAAGCAGTTTAAGACTTCTTTTCAACTCTGCTAGTCTGAAGACTTCTTTCCAACTCTGATGGTCTCGATGCATCAATACAAATCTATCTGCCTGGAATTTTGCTCAGCACCGAAACAGTCTGAAGACCCCTTATGCAATAAAAATCAACTAACCTTCTGCTAAGATGTGTTTTCTCATTCTGAAATCAAGCTGTTATTAACCCCTGTCCATCTGTTTCTCTATCATAAAATTAAACGCTGTAAATATTCAGCAATTAACTCCCCTGGTAGCTGCTTGTGTCATTTAACTTCAGTCACATGCTCTCTTGGAAAATCTATCTTTATTTCTGTGCTCAAAATGACTTTCTGACCGTTGTTACAAAAAAGCATCTTCACCGAAACTGAGAAGCTATTTTCTTTCCACTTTTGAATCCAATTTATAACAATATGCTCTAAGCTTAGATCATAGTATAAAATTCTGCTATTCTCCTTGCCACTTAGTATGCAATGAGTTTGCAGATTGCATATACAGAAGTCAGTTGATTTGCTATAATGTCTAATTTATAACCTATAAAGTGTTTTCTTGCTTTAAATCAACTAACCCACACAGTTAATTAATCCCTGATGACTGGCTGAATAGTCGATTATGAGCATTAAAATGACAGGTTCCAGTGAAACCGCCCTGCACCAATCCCACATGAAGGTTTTACTGGGCATTCTCCTACAATGATAATTAAAAAGCTTCAATAGGATCTTGGGCAAAAAGGCTTCACCCTATTGGTTCCCCACTGCTGAGATAATCGCACAGAGTCGCGAAGGTTACCCTCTCCACTGGCTTCCTCCCCAGGTGCTGTCTCTGTCCCCCTCCCTCACAAGCTGCTTTTGTGGGCCAGATTCAAATTTTGCTATCTTACACCCTTACAACATGCTCCTGACCAACTAGTATTTGGTGGAAGTCATAGAGCAGTGCTAGTGTGTCTTGTGCACCACAAGAAAGCCTGACATCCAGGAAATCTTAGCCTGCAAGGTGTAGCAGGCAACCTGACCTTTCCTCAGGCATTTTCTTTGCTGTTTTGCTCTTTATGAAAGTAAACCTGGAGGATCTGGATGAGCACCAGTGTCGCCTAAATTATGGATTAATATTGAATCCTAACACAAAGGTCTGTTAGTATTAGTGAGCAAAAACACTCATTTCACCACGATTTTACATTCGTAGTCTATCCTACTAGATAAGGATAGCTTTCAAGTCGAACAGAATGCAAGGCTCATTGTGTGTACAGACTATGATGCTTTGAGAATCGGGATCAACATCTATTTTGCTGCTGGTCAGACGACATGTCAATTTTAAAACTCTCATACATATTTTTCAATTCTTCTACAACCTCTACTGTTTCTGTAACCCCCGCTAGAACCTACAACCCTCAGTTTTCGACATCATTCCAATATATGCATTTCACACTTGTGAAATTTTGTCACTTCAAATGGGCAGCCATCCATTCAGATTCTTTAGCTCTGGAATTTGTCCCTAAACCTCTCTGTCTCTCTACCTCTCTCACCTCCTTTAAGATGCTCCTTAAAACCAACCTCTCTACCCAAATTTTTGATCATCTGGTCTGATATCTCCTAATGTGGCATGGTGTCAAAATTTTGGATGATAACACTCTTAAGAAGGATCTTGGGACATCTCACAGTGTTAAAGGCTGTATATACATACAAATTACTATTATTTCGTGACAAGGCTGTAGATTCTTGGTTTAAAATTGTAAAGGCATAATTATACTAGTTCTGTCAAAATCCAAATAAGAGCTTAGACCTACAGTGAGTGCTAAGGAATATGAACTGTACAATCATCGTATTATTAATCTTATGAGTCACATAATTTGGAGAGGAGAGAGTGTGAAAACCTTGGTGTTTCTCGTGATGCTGACACACAGCTCGAAAGAAAGGACAATGATTTTGTAATCATTATCACCCGCGGTTAATCACCAGTTTAACACACGTTTGCGTGTTGCAGAATTTTCTACAACATGGTAATTGTTTCCATATTGCCTGTGTCTGAATTTGGTAATCGATGATTGCATAGTTTAAAATAAATTTGAAGAAAGTCCCAAAGTACTGACTAACTCTCAGTCCCCACCTGTTTGCAACTTTGCTGCCTTCTCCTGAGATGCTTGCTCAGCACGGGTATCTCACTGAAATGGCCATTCTCAAGATCATACAATCTTGAATTTATAAGAAATAGGAGCAGAAGTAGGTGACCCATTAAGCTTGGTCTTCCACTTAATAAGGTCACGATTGATAAAATTGTGGTCTTAACACCACTTGGACACCTGCCCCTCATTATCTTTGCCTCCCATCAAAATTTGTTGAATATATTCAAGCCCTCACTCATGCCTGTTGAGACAGGGCTAATGACCCTCTGAGAGAAAGAATTCCTCCTTGTTTCTGTCTTAAATAGGAGAACCTTTGTCTTTAAGCCCTGTGCTCTGGATTACCCCATTGGAGAAAGAATCCTCTCATCATCAAGCTGACAAGCCCCCTCAGAATTTCACAGGATGTTCACTAGTTTCCAGGATTGAGAAGGTTGCTTTGTAAGGAGTGATTGAGTAGACAGGGACTATACTCATTGCAATTTAGAAGAATTAGGTGGGATCTTATAGAAACATATAAAATTATGAAGGGATAGATAAGATAGAAGCAAGAAGGTTGTTTCCACTGGCAGGTGAAACTAGAACTAGGAGGTATAACCTCAAAATAAGGGGGAACATATTTAGGACTGAGCTGAGGAGGAACTTCTTCACCCAAAGCGATGTGAATCTGTGGAATTCCCTGCCCAGTGAAGCAGCTGAGGCTACCTTATTGAATATCTTAAAGACAAAGATAGATAGATTTTTGAACGATAAAGGAATTAAGGGCTGTGGTGAGTGGGCAGATAATAGGAGCTGAGTCCACAAAAAGACCAGTCATGGTGTTATTGAATGGCAGAGCAGGGTTGATGGGCTAGAAGGCCTACTCCTCTCCTATTTCTTATATGATAATATCACATCTCTTTCTCCTAATCTCCAAAGAGCGTAGACCCAAAATTGACAATCTTTCCTTGCAGGACAATTGCTTCAGCCCAGAAATCAGCCCAGTGAACCTTTTGTATTCTGTTCCAATGCAAATATATCCTTTCTTAAGTAAGGAGATAAAAACTGCACATAGTACTCTAATGTGCGGTCTCATCAATACCGTTACAGCAGTAACAAAAGTTCCCTACTTTCATACACCTTGCAGCAAAGGCCACCATTCATTTGCCTTCCTAATTATATGTTGTACCTGCTTTCAAACTTTTTATGATTCATGTACAAGTACACTCATATCCTTCTGTACTATATCTCACTTCTTTGAAATAATACTCCTCTTCTATCGTTTTCTTCCAAAGTCGCTATCACATGCACCCCCCCACCCACTCAGTCTACCAGCCTTTTTAATTTGACTGTTACATTTTACAGACAAGTTATATTGTCTTTACAACAGACTTCCCTAGATATTTTTGCATTATTAGGAAATTTGCCTACAATATAACCTGTCCCTTCATTAATATAGATCACAAATAGTTGCGCCTCCAACACTGATCCAGGCAATATTCCCTAACTGCTGTTTGCATCGCTGAAAAATGACACATTTATCCTGACTTTCTGCTTCCTGTTTGTTAACTGATCCTCTATCAATGCCAATATGTCACCCCCAGTACCATAATTTATTATCTTGTGTAGTAACTTTGATGTGGAAGCCTATGAAATGCTGTTTTCTGAAAATCCAAATACACCAATCTACCCTTAGTCAGCCCTGTTGGCTACATCCTTGAAACACTTAAATACAATTTGACAAATGTGCTTCTCCTTTCACAAAACCACGTTAACACTCGATCATAAGCTTCCTGTAATAAATGACCTTCTTCGTAATGAGTTCTAGCACATTCCCGATGGCACAATGAATCCTTTCTGGTTGGGGTGGGAGTGGGATGTGGAGTGGGAAGAGAGTTTCAGATCTCTGCTGCCTTTTACATGGAGATCTATTTCCTGACATCGTCCCAATGGGCGTTTTAATAGTTCCAATCAGTACACCGCCATCCTATGTGTGACTCCAGACTACAGCAATGATCATGTACGAGTACACCCAGATCCCTCTGCAACCTCACTCCCTTTAAATAATACTGTGCTTTTAAAAGATGTTTCTCTGCCAAAGCCAACACTAAATTAGCTCCTTACCGTGTGCCCTCATTGTCTTCCAATCAAGTGAATAAAACGTTTCTTCCAATCTTTTAGCTTCTCCGTTACAAATCTGTTTTTTTTTATTCTCCAGGCCAGTTAATTTCCAGTTTGCAAGCTTGTTGTATCTGCGTAATTGCCCTCTGAGTAGTTTGGGATGAGCAGGAAATGCTAGCTTTGCTTGTCCTGTGAATGAATTAAAAAAAAACAACAGTAGGCTATCCAGCCATTTCAAGCGTGATCTGATTGTGAACTCAAATTCAAGATGCCCGCCTACAATCTTTCACTCCTGACACAAATCTATGATTAAAAAGTATTCAAGGAGCCTGCTTCCACCCACCACTTCAGGGATAGAGTTCCAAGGATTCATAGAATCCCTACAGTGTGGAAGCAGGCCATTCAGTTCATAGAGTCCACACCAACCCTCTAAAAAATATCACACCCAGACCCACATCATCCCTGCAACACTGCACTTCCTATGGTTAACCCATTTAGCCTGCACATCCCTGGACAATTTAGCACAGCAAATCCACCCAACCTTGCACAGTGAGAGGAAACCAGAGCATCTAGCAGAAACCCACACAGACATGGGGAAAGCATGCAAACTGCTCACAGATAGTTGCCTGAGGCAGGAATTGAACCCAGGTCACTAGCTCACAACTGAGCCACTGTCCTGCCCACATAACCCACTAAGAGAATATAACATCACTTATCTCTGTTTTAAGTGAGCAACACTACATTTGCAAAATGATTCCAAACCAATGAAAGGCAATTTTTACGCAATTTGTCCTCATAACTTCACTCTTTTAACTACAGACTCATTCTAATCAATCTCCACTGCAGCTTCTCTCAGATTAAATGAAACCTTGCAGAGGTGTGGCGCTTAGAGCTGTACATAAGACCCCAGACGTGACCAAACTCCAGTATGACAAACCCTTTTCTATCCAAGAAAAGTGCTTTCTTTGTCTTCTCTCAGCCACGTGGAATTAGCTTACAAAAACAAAGAAGTATTTGGGTCAAAAGCCAATCATGTGAGCATATTCAGAGGAGAAAAGCAAAATTGTGAAAGCTGAGGCAAGTGCAGATTTTTGGTAGACCAGTTGGCACCCAGTTGGAAGTGGCATGGCCCTTTTTTAACATTCTGATGTAGGCAGCTCAATCGGTTTCTGCAGTTTCAGATCCATCATTCTAACTCATGCTTCTCAAAGAACTTGTCCTTCAAAAGAGTTGACCCATGACATGTCTTGAGCTTTGACCTTTGCAGCAATCTTTTTCAATTCCCTTGCATTGATGCATTCCTGCTGTTCACACTTCAGCTATGGTGCTTTTGGTCCACGTTAACATTGCTCACGTATGTGCCAGGAATAGCCCTTCTATTGAATTTGTGACAAAGCAGTAAAAGTATTAGGCTTTACACTAGCAGAGTTATTTGATGTGCTTCTGCAGAGACAAGCACCTCATAGCCGTATTAGATAAAGGCTAGATAGACACCGGGGAAGGTGCAGACAAGTTTTGTAAGGCTTATACTGGGAATGTACTGTATGCAAATCAGAAAAGGATGAATGGACTTGGTCCGTTTCCTCTAGAATACAACAGACTTAAAAAACAGCAGCTATCTTAGCAGGGGTTCTGATTTCACAATTTAATTGACAGTTTTAAGAATCTTTTAAATAATTAGCTGTCTTTGATGCAGGGACTGAATGGAAATATGCTTTTTTTAAATAAGAGATTAATCACCTAAGAGATTCCAAAGTTTTGGACTGTTTTTATGAATGAGAGGTTTTTCAAGTGTGTAGGCGTGAGAGCTTGTTGTTTAGTAACGAAAACAAAAACTGGCAAATCTCAGCAAATCAAGCAACACGTGTGGAGAGAAACCGGAGTTAACGTTTCGGGTCAGAAGGAGGAAGGGTCTGAGGAAGGGTCACTTGATCCGAAACGTTAACTCTGATTTCTCTCCACACGTGCTGCTTGATCTGCTGAGCTTTGCCAGCAATTTCTGGCTTTTGTTTCTGGTTTACAACATCCACTGTTCTTTCAGTTTTTAATCTTAGTGTTTCATATTTCACCTTCACTTCGGTCCTGATGTACGCCCATAGTAGATACTGGAGGAATCATTGTAACTGTGACATTGAGGGTATGAGGGAGCCATGGGGAAGCATGGATTGGGTTGTCATTTTGTTGGCTTGGAGGGTTCCCCCATGGTGGGGGAAAGATTGTTGAGGAGCTATGGAGGTTAAATAGAACCTAGAACAATACAGCACAGTACAGGCCCTTTGGCCCACGATGTTGTGCCAGCCTATTCCTAAGATCAATCTACCATGCATACCCTACATTTTACAATCCTAAAATCTGTTTTAGACATCTAAAACAACTGGGACAAAATCCCAGAGATTGATGATGTCCTGTTTCAACACCAGTACTTCTTAACATTTGCTCTGATTCAATGATCCAAACTGTACTTGACAAACCCAACTTTAATGCGCCCCACATCTACTGAGCCACACTCCAGAGTGAAACTCACGCACTTTCTGCAAAGAAAGACCCGGTGAGCTGGGTAACTTTACAGCTGGTGCCATCCACCTTGATAGTATAAATCCAGCCTTGAGCTTTTCTCCTTCAAGTCCCTGGCTGTAGACCTACTGAGGAATCATCAGAGTCAACTGCAGATATTTAGTCAGGTCTCCAACTGAATAACTTCTGTATATCTTGGACACTGTGATGCACATCCTGAATGTACTACGGCTTTAAAACAGACATTTAGCTAATATATTTCTAATGTATGGGAGTGCAGCTGCTAGAGTCATTACTTCTATGTTTATTTGACGGACAGAAACAGAGTAACCTCCTCTAATCATCTTCTGCTGGCTTTTTACAGCTACCAAAGGACGTTCTTTAATATATCCAGCTGTGTCTCGGCTGCTGGATGGGAAGATACTTAACACACTCCATGTTGAGTCAATGGCCCCTGAAGGCTCATCTGTATTTATTGTACAGTACCTGCCAATGAGTTATTCTGTGAATTGATTTGCCAGATTGTAGTGTGTGGACAGCCTGCATCAAAAACCATTAGTTTATAAATTATTCTTTCAACTTGCCAGAAATAAAGGCACATGAAGTTTTAACACTTGCAGCACTCTAAAGCATATGTTGCATTTTTGTTTCCTTTACTTTGTAAACTGGAAGAAGTAATATCTTTGAAAATAATCTCATGAGCCTTGAATAAAGGCAGTTTGGCAAATGATGAGCAAAGTTCTTTGCATTATGTATGACAAGGTCATAAACTGCCATCTCCTCCCCATGCCTGTAATTGCGCTAATAGACTCTGACGCAAATAGTATTTTACAAGATGGTCTGCAGAATGTTAAAGAGTGTCATAAACAGAGTGAGGTGTTTTGTCTGTTTCAACCTCAGTCATATAACTACTCACCCTCCAAAGCTATTCTGTTTTCTGCCTTGCAGAATGGAAAGGACCCTTCTATTGGAAAGGCTAATTTTTGAAGAACATTCAAAGATCCCATTGCCTCCATCTGTTAGTTTTTTTGGAAGTGTTGCAGCTGGGTTTAATGGCTGTGTGGCATTTTACGCGCTGATGTTACAAAGGAAGGCTTCAATGCATCCGTCCACAAAGAACCTTTCAGAGACAGAATCTCCAGTTCCACCAGCAGTGTTCCAGAGATAAGGTTGCTATCCTCCGCTTTTGACTGAACTCAGCATCAAACTTTCTGGGTGGTTCCCCCCACCCCCTGGGCTGATGGCCTAAGGTTTCAGCTGCTTTCAGCTGCAAAGTGGTCAAGGAAATTCTACTCACAGGTGCACATGGCAGTTTGAATTCTGGCAGAAATTTGCACTTTCGTCCATTGTGAGTTTGCTTCCAGTGGTTTATAAATCCTGCAGGAGGGCAGGGAACTCAGGATTCATTCAACTGCCTACCTCAACCCAATTAAATCCAAGAGACCTGTAGATTGCCTTTCCATCCCACACCCATGGTGGCCTTTAACCATTAAGGGGAAGTAGTGGCATAATGGAAATGTCATTGGACTGGCAACCCAGAACACCAGGCTAGTTTTCTGGGAACATCAGATCAATTCCCACCAGGGCAGATGGTGAAACTTGCATTAGTAATGCAACTGACCATCGTCAAGTGTCTGAATATAACCCAACATCATGCATTTTATTTGGTGACCTTCCTGTAGAGAGAATAGGATTTATTAAAGATGCTTTATTAATGTAAGTAGCTGTTGCCATTGAACCTCATAACTTCTACAGTTGAGTTCCACACAGCTTCAACAATTTTTTTCTCTGCTAATTCTGCACTCCAAGCACCCTCTCTGCAGTAACATACCTTGGAGTTCCTCTTCAATTACCAAAAAAAACTCTGAGTTTCTTGTTTTGTTCCCAATGCCACCTCTCCCTGATATTCCATTCTATTCCAGAGACGTGTAGGTTAGGTGGATTGGCCATGCTAAATTGCCCATATTGTCTCGGGATGTGTAGGTTGGGTGAATTAGCTGTGGGGAATACAGGATAGGGCAGAGGGGTGGGTCTGGGTGGGATGCACTTCAGAGGATTGGTGTGGAGTCGATGGGCTGAATGGCCTGATTATGCAGTGATTGCAAGCAAGTGAACCTCATTGATTATGCTGTCTTTGATTGCGATTGTTAGCCTAGAAAAATTAGGAAGCCTTGGCTGACCAATATGAACAGGGGATTTAGAATCTCCCCAGTTCAGGGGACTGATTCCAAGCTGGCTGCTCTGTCAGTGTTCTGTGCACAATTAAATAAAGGGTGACTTGGTGATAGGACACCAGCCTCTGTGCAGTTATTTCAGTGGCAAGGGGAGAAGACAATATTGTGTCTGAAGAACATTCACTTGCACAGTCATCCTGGAGTTGGCGTAAGCATTTCTGGACTCATGTATTTATTTGGGAAAGCTTGACTCATTTGATCTTGCTGTTGAAGACTGGACCCAGTATGTGTAAAGAATGTGATATTTTTTCCAGGCAAGTTATATTGGGGCAGATGAAAAGCAACGAGTAATCCTTCTGACTGCTTGTGGACCTGCAGCATTTATTGCTATAAGGGGCTTAGCTTTCCTAGAGGCGCCAGACATTAAAACATTCCAAGAGGAATTGGTTAGGGAATATTATGATATTGGTTAGGGAATATTACAAGATGCTCCGGACGCAAGATACAGGCTGTGGTCCAGTACACGCTGTCCATGTCACAGTCTAAATCAGAGGAACTAGATAAAAACATCACGTGAAAAACTACAAGATAACATACCAGGCTTACATCCCCAGACTTAGAAGGGGAGAAATGCAGTGATTTGAACCAGGTAGATCTCATTGAGTACGAGGTCCTTTATTGGTGTTGTTAACCTGGACCAATCAGGAGACTCTGGCTGACCAATATTAACTGGTAATATCGAATCTCTTCAGCTCAGGAGACTGACTCTGAGCTGGCTACACAGCCAGCATACTGTGCACAAGTAAATAAAGGGTGACTTGGTAATGGGATACTGGCCTTTGCACAATTATTTTAGATTTTAAGAAAGCCAGGATTGGTGTGAGAAGGAAATAGGAAAGTTAGATTTTAGATACCCAAATTTCTAGATGATGGGATTCTGGCTTGGAGATGCTTGAAATAGCCTTGACAAGAGGTAAGAAAGGCTTCTCAAAAATAATTGAAAATCTTCTTTATCAAGCTCACTGCAAAGCCGTACCTGAAATATATATCATTCAATTCTCCCGTTGGACCAGATCCACAGCAATATGGAATCTGCTTTATCTCAATCTCCTAAGCAATCCAAAGGATGGTTAGTGAGAAAAATAGAAACTGCGAAACTTAAATAGTGAGAAATGCTCTTCTGATATGCATTGTTGGGAAGAAAGATTCTTACATTTCTGTGTGAGCGTGTGTATTTCTTAAATGTAAAACCTTCCCACACTGCAGAATCACAGAATTGTTACAGTAATGTAATACAATCAGTTCTGCTATAACTCGATAGCTGTGTTCCTGTGCAACACTGTGTTATAGAGGATAGTGCTACAGAAATAACAGGGCCTATGGGAAAAGTGGGGTTAGGGCAGGCCACCGAAAAACAAAAATCACTCAAAATCGCTCAAAAATTACTCAAAAGCGTAACACAAAGGATAGAAAAAATTGAGTAAGTGTTTGATTCATTTCTAATAACAAAATAGAAGTAAATTTAACACTTTACCTTGAAAAGATATCAAGATGGCTTGCTGGGGGAGGTGGTTGTACTGTAACTCTCACAGACATTACTTCACGACAAAGCCCGCAAAATGGTCACATGATGCCGGTGTGGAGATTCCTTTGGTGCTAAGACTGTCTGTATTCACGACAAAGCCCACAAAACAATCATGTGATGTCACCGTGCACTCCTCCACGCAATGATAGAATCGCATTATAGACAACACAAGCTCGCGTTTTAGACATAGCGTTCCCCTATTCAGGGATCACGTTACAGCCAATTCACATAGCCGCAACACCCATTATAGCAGAACTGAGTGCAGGCCATTCAGCCCATCATGCCTTTTCAAACAAGCATCATTACTTAATATCAATCTCCTGCTTTTCCCTCATTCCCTTGCATATCCTAATAATCATGTAATGCTGTCTTGAATGCTCCAATTGAATCTGCCTCCAGCACATTTCTAGCAGTATACGCTCATTAATTTCTTTTAGGATAAAGGGGAGCAGATTTAAAACAGAGATGAGGAGGAATTAATTCTTTCAAGGAGTCATGAATGTGTGGAATATACCCCAGCATGTCAAAACATTGGTAGATATAAGGAGGTGATAGACTGATTTTTCTCAGTAGTAACGGGTTGAAAGGGGTTGGAGGAAAGTGGAGTTGAGGCTTAGATGATTATATTGAGTAGCAGAGCAGGTTCATGGAGCTGAACCACCTGTTCCTCATTCCTAAGCTCCCATCTTCTCACTGTGTGGAAAAGAAGTTTTTTTTCTCACACCACCCTTGATTCCTATGCACGTCACTTTAAATCTATACTCTCATTCTTCTTCCTTTTGTGAGCCGGAACGGTTTTGTCCTATCTACTCTAATCAGCTCACAATTTTGAAATCACCTATCAAAGTTGCCATTTCTTCAGGGAGAACTGTCCCAACTGCATCAAGTCTCCTCACAGCTGAGGTTTCCTATTTTTGTAGCCACTCTTGTAAATCACTGTGCACTCGCTCCAGTGCATTCAGATCCTTCCTATAGGGTGCTGTCCACCGCTGTACACAACGCTGCATCTGGCATTTAAGTTATACACTCATATATTCATGGCTAATTTCATCTGGATCAGGTCTTCTGCTATTGTTTTCCATCAAGCACAGCAGCCCAGAGGACCTCTACACCATTATTCCCTGTCATAAGGAGGGATTCATTCTGATGATTAACCTGCTT
Organism: Stegostoma tigrinum; assembly: GCF_030684315.1. Taxonomy (NCBI): domain Eukaryota; kingdom Metazoa; phylum Chordata; class Chondrichthyes; order Orectolobiformes; family Stegostomatidae; genus Stegostoma; species Stegostoma tigrinum. The sequence goes on along the minus strand of NC_081389.1, from coordinate 14,805,678 downwards.
GGCTACATTATGAATGTATTTTCCACGCCCATCAAGTCCTGAAATGAAACTTAAAGCCAAAACTCCTGGTGCTGAAACATTGCACCATAAGAAGTGAGAATCTCAGTAGAAGAATTCCTGGATTGATTTCTGGTGCTATGATTAACAGACCGGACTAATTACCCCGCCTAATTTCAAAGTTTTCTTTTTATTTATTTTGTCCATTGTAGTTCTGAAAAAACTGTTTTCCTTCAAAGATTCAGCACATTGAGAAGGAAAATGAACACTTGGCAGCAGGAGCAATGTTTTTGAAAAGGCTGTATGAATTTTTAATGCTGTTTGTTGTCAAATCGAAAGGTTAGGCTAGAAATTGTCAGCTGTCAGTAAACCTGCAATGCTCTTTATGGAGATGTGGTGCTTTATTTGCATTGATAAGACTTACCTTCAAAATTTTCATTTTCAACATTTTCATTTGCATTTCCAAGATATCATTCGGGTTTATATGCCTCTCTTTGTCTTTTTTTCTCTCTCTGTCTTCCGAAATGAGCTGTTGCTGTCAATAGAGGTTATCAGATTGCTAGCCGATTCCATCTGCAGTTGTCAGCAAGATCCCTGATATGAGCAGATGAAGTTTTGAACAGCATTTATTCTTGTTATGAGGAAGGTCGAGGCCTCTGTACTATCGTTCATTCAGATCTGTGGTGGATTTTTGCAATGGGGTGTCACTGAGGTCTTCAAACACCTGGGGCTTTGGTCCAATTACTTTCTGTGAAGAGTACAGCTGTCTGGCGCTGTTTGTAAAAATCGTACCCTTAGGTTTTAACTCTTTTCTGGCCCCAGACATATCATATCCATTCTGCAAATGGGCTCAGCTGAGCCAGCCCTCCGTATAGTAGTATTGAGTACCCTTTAAGAATGGGGTTAGCGACAACACACTGATACAGTGGCTAGCGCTGCTGCCACACAGCACCAGGGTCTCAGATTTGATTCCTCCCACGGGTGACTGTCTGTATGAAGCTTGCACATTCTCCCCATGTCTGCATGGGCTTCCTCTGAGTAATCCAGTTTCCCCCCACAGTCCGAAGATGTGCAAGGTTAGGGTGGATTGGCCACGCTAAATTGTTCATTGTATCCAGAGTTATACAGGCTGGGTGGGCTAGCCAATGGGAAATGCAGAGTTGCAGGGATGAGGTGGGTCTGAGTGTGATGATCTTCAGAGGTTCGGTGTGGATTTGGTGGGCTGAATGGCCTGTTTCCACACTAGGGATTCTATAATTCTAAGTGGTGTAGGGACATCCATAGTGCTGTCAGGATGGAATTTCCATGATTTTAACCCTGTGGTGTTGGAGGAACTGTGGTTGAGTTGGAATGGTATGTGAATTCCAGAGGAACTAACAGGGCATGGTGCTCCCTTAAATCAGCTGACCTTGTCCTTTTAGGACAGAGTGGACGTGAGCTTGCAAGGTGCTGTCAAAGAAACCTTGGGGAGTTACTGCAGGGCATCTTATTGATGCTACGCACTGCTGCCATTGTGCTTGGGTGGTGAAGGAAGTGAACATTCGAAGTTGTGGGAGGGCAAATAGAATGGCTGGAAGACATCAAGCATCTTGTATATTATTGGAGCTGAATCCATCCAGGCAAGTAAGGAGTATTCCATCATACTCCTGATTTGCATCTTGGGCATTAGGGAGAAAGAAGGCGAGTTACTTGCTACAAGATTTCCACCCTCTGATATGTTCTTATCGCTCCAGTCTTTAAAAGATTATTATCCCACTTCAGTTGCCGATCAGTGGTAATGCCGAGGCTGTTGATAGTGGGGGATTCACTGAGATAACATGTTGAATATCAACAGGCGATGGCAATTCTGTCTTATCAGAGCTGGTCAGTACGTGGCATTTGTGTGCGTGAATGATATATGCTATCAGCCCAAGCCTGGATGTCATCCACATCTTCTGCAGATGGACATGGACAATGACCCCCTTAAGCTATGCAGCCACTCAGAGGGTCTGCAAACACTGATCAACATACAGGCGTATTGACTTCCATTTCCGAAGTCACTGCCATGTACAGGGCCCTGAAGACATTTGCAGTGGCAAGGAAAATTAGATAAAATGTAGGGCAAAGACTGTTAATAAAGGAGGAGTCACAAATGATGTTGGACATTGAAAGGTGATACCTAACGATCTCTGACAGTGTGTCTTGTGCCGTTTACACGGTTTACATGTTTAAGGTGGTGGATGCAGCACCAACCGCGGAGGTTGCTTTGACCTGGATGGTATCAAGTCTCTAGAGTCTGTTGGAGCAGGACTCAATATTCCTGAATTGGTAGGCGAGACAGGCTTTGGAAACTCACAGGAGAGTCATTCGCCTCAGTTCCCAGTTTCTGACTTTCTCTTGCAGCTGCAGTATTGTGTGGCCAGTCCTATTAAGTGATTTAGCCTTGGTCGTCACACTGAATGTCAGAGGCAGTTTGCAGTCTGTCTTACTGGGGGTGGTCATTGCTTGTGAGTCATGAATATTGCTTATCATTTGTCAGCCCCAAGTCTAAATATCATACTGTCATTACTATTCATGGGCACTGAGTGCGTCAGTATCTGATGATGGAAATGGAACTGTTTGCTATCTAATTCACCAACTGCTGTAGTTTCAATCTTGGTCATTGTGTCATGGCATGGCAGATCCAAGGATGACTCATCACCTGCCTCTTTTGCAAGGCGCTGGATCATATATTCACTGGTTGTAATATGGTGCCATTGATCACATATGCAATCAGCTTAGAAACTCAGGAAGTTGATCAAGAATGAGAGAGAATAATGAACATTAATCCTTGTTCCTTTTGTCTTCCTACTTACCAATGTCCTCCACCCCATCTGCTATCCCAGTGCTCAACTCACCCCTCTTGTGCAGATTTTCCATTTATCAGTAGTGACACTGATTGATTGACTGATTTATTGTCATGTGTACCCCAGTACAGTGAAAAGCTTTGTTTACAAACAGTACAGGCAGATCATAGTAAGCAAGGATGTACAGATCAAAAAGACTTAGACAGAGGTATAAAGGTTACATTGCAAAAGGTGTGCACTAAGAGAGATCAACGTTAGCAAGATTGACATTATTTGAGGCTAGACAGTCCACTCGTCAGTCTAATAATAGCAGGGAAGAAGTTGATCCTGAACCTGCTGGTGTGTGTGCTCAGGCTTCTGTATCTTCTGCCTGATGGAAGAGCTTGTAGGAGTTCATCACCGGGGTGTGAGGGGTCTTTGATGATGTTGGTCACCTTTCAGTGACAGCGAGCCACATAAATAGAGTCCATGGATGGAAGGTTAGCTTCTGTGATGGTCGGGACTGTGCCCACCACCCTCTGTAGTTTCTTACAGTCCTGGGCAGAGCAGTTGCCGTACCAGACCATTATGCACCCGGACAGTTAGCTTTCAATGGTGCATCTGTAGAAGTTGATGAGGAGCCTTATGGACTTGGGAAATTTCCTGAGCTGCCTGAGGAAGCAGAAGCGTTGTTGTGCCCTCTTGACTGTCGCATTTACGTGGGAAATTCAGGGCAGATTGTCGGTTATCATCACTCCGAGGAACTTGATGCTCTCCACCCTCTCAACCTCAGTTCCATTGATGTGAATGGGGACTGAGAAAAGGCAAACCCCACCACAACTATCAGATATATCACTGGCAGTTCTTGTACTCCAAAATATACTGTAATGCAGAAACATAGCCTTTTTTTTTGCTGTTGACATGTTGAATTCCAGCAGTAATAACAATCAATTTAAGAAGCCTGACTGTGAACCCAAATCCACAGTCACCAAGATCTGGACAGCATTTATCTCAAAGATTTGTTTCCTACATGTAAACTGTTGCTACACATGTCAGCCACATTAGGTTAATAGGTAGTGACTGGAACCATACAATCTGCAAACACCATAACTCACCAGCCTATCATCAGCTTTATCAATTGAAGTCTGTTGGAGAACCTCTGTCATCCATCATGCCTGGATATTTCCCATGTCAGGATGAGCTGATGAAGTGTGGCAGCTTAAATCATCTGTCTCGTTGAAGTCCTCCTTTCACATCATACATCTCCAAAGACCAGATTCAGCTTGCTGTCTGCCGAATGAGCCTGGTGCACACTTCATTGGTCTTGTCAGCGAAAAGTGCGAGATCCAAAGAGGGTACCTTTTAGTCTTTTGAGACTAACATGTTTCCCGATTCTTTGAAGCCACATAGAAGAGAAAATAAGGAACATTACTTGGTAGACTAACAAGTGTGGAACAGGTGGCTCAGTGCTCAGCACTGTGCCAGGGACCCGAGTTCGATTCCAGCCTCAGGCAACTATCATTAGTGAAGTTTGTACTTTCTCCCCACGATAAATTGCCCTGCAGTCCCTAGGGATATGTAGGCTAGGTGGGTTAGGCATGCCGATTGTAGGATACAGAAATATGGTAGGCAGGATGGCTCTGAGTGGGATGCTCTTCAGAGGATCAACGTGGGGTCTATTGGCTGAATGGCTGTTTCCATGCTGTAGGGATTCTATGATTTTATGTGAGGGTTAGATGGATTGTCAATGCTATATTGGCCTGTATTGCCTAGGAATGTGTAGGTTAAATGGATTTGCCATGGGAAATGCAGGTTATGGAGATTGGGATGGGAGGCTGTTTGGAGAGCTGGTGCAGACTCAGTGGGCCAAATGGCCTTTATCTGCATGGCAGTGATTCTATGAATGGAATCCCATTGCAAAAGAAAACAGATGGAAATCCCTGACAAATGCATTTGAAAATGATGACAAGAACAAGTTGTTCAACGCTTGTGAAAGGGGTGGGTGGGCAGACGAGTGGGAGATGTGCTGGTGCTGTGCTGACTGCGCCTATCCTGTCTGGACTTGAGGAGAATGAGAGGAGATCTCATTGATACATTAAGATTCTAAAGGGCCTTGACATGGTCGATGCTGAAAGCTTTAGTCTTGGCATCTAAAAGTGCTAGATCCAAAGATGGTGACTGTGTCTTTTAAGACTGACATGCTTTCCAATTGTTTGAACCCATGAAAACGTGAAAATAAGGACCATTGTTTCACAGAGTAGCAGAGTGGAATGGGTGGCTCAGTGGTTAGCATTGTGCCAGGGACTGGTGTTCAATTCCAGCTGGTCAGGAATTCTAAAACATCGGAGCACACAATCTCAGGATCAGGGCTTGTACTGAGCTGTGGAGAAATTTTGTCAGTCGATAAATCAAAATCGTTGGAATTCTCTACCCAAGACAGTTGAGGATGAAATATGTTTGCGGCTGAGGTAGAGAAAGCTTTGGGCATTCCAAGAATCAAGGGATGTGGGGAGTGGGCAGGGAAATGGAGTAGGGACAGAAGATCAGCCATATTGAATAGTGGAGCTGGATTGAAGGGCCAAATGGACAACTCCTGCTTTATTCTTGAGACAAGATATAGGTTCCAGATTTATTGGTTGAATTTAAATTTCGCCATCTGTCTCAGTGGGATTTGAACCCATTAACCCACAGCATTGGATGTCTATAATATGAGTGACACTATAGGGAAGCAAATGGAATACTTTTCAAGTCCATCGTTGGTAACTAAGAATGGTAATCATTTTATGCACAGAAGCTCCCACAAACAAAAATGTGAGGAAAACATGAGATATTTGTTGAAGGGTAAATATTGGCTCGGAAATTGGGGTAGACAGCCACTCTCTGTCTTTCAGGATGATGGCATATGTATTATTTTTCTCTGTGGTTTTAATATGCTTTTGGTAAATCATGTGGGAATGCTGCCTCACAGCACGAGGGACCCGGGTTCAATTCCAGCCTCGGCTGACTGTCTGTGTGGAGTTTGCACATTCTCCATGTGTCTGTGTGGGTTTCCACCCGCTGTGCAAAGATGTGCAGGTTAGATGGATTGGACGTGCTAAATTGACTATTGTGCCCAGGGATGTGTAGGCTAGGTGAGTCAGTCATGGGAAACACAGGGTAACAGTGATAAGGGTAGAGGAGATGGGTCTGGGTGGGATGCATTTCAGTGTGTGGACTTGACGAACCAAAGGGCCTGCTTTCACATTGTAGGATTCTATGGTTCTATGGATGTAACTTGAACACGTTAAGTGATTGCACAGGAACTTTTGTCCACTGGATCCCTCAATGGTGCCAATTAGACCATCCAGCTTCCATCCATGACACAAATTGTCAACTTACTCCACGCAGTTAAATAATATATATCTTTTCAAAGAAAGGGCATTCCATTGTTCAGGAATAACCAATCCCATGGGAAGTAAAAAAGTAAACCCCATAGCCATTAGAGTCTGTTCCTTCTCAGAAATTTCAATCTATGATTGGTGACAAAAACTGAGGTAGAAATGTGACATCCTGAGCTGCCAATTTTCTCTTTCTTTAATGAGATTGGTTTGTCCCTCGTCAAGCAATCGTGGAGCTTAAATATTTGCTTTATTAGATATGGCTTAACCCATATAATTCTGTATTATTATTGATCTAAATGCCATTGTAAATTAAAAGTTTGAATCCAAATGACCCACTGATGATCTGGATATAATTCAATAACTTGAAATTTCTGAGGGATGAGTAGGGTGAATCCCAGGGAATATAATGGTCTACTCAAAGCACACAGCCAGGTCCTGAAGGCCACAGGTCCCATGCTATTATAACAATGGCCACATTAGCTGTGCATTTACGCATTGTCACACCATTATTCTTCTTATAAGTGGTTGATGTTTCCTGACCCAAGGATACCTATAAACCAAATGACCATCTCATAGAATCCCTATAGTGCAAAAAGAAGCCATTTAGCCCATTTAAGTCTACACTGACCCTCCAAGGAACATCCCACCCAGAACTGTAAGCAGCATGGTAATCCACCTAAACTACACATGCCTGGACACTATGGACAATTTAGCACAACCAATCCACTTAACGTGCAAATCTTTGGACTGTGGGCGGAAACAGAGACACAGGGCAAGCATGCACACAGATTGTCGCCCAAGGGTGGCATTGAATCTAAGTCCCTGGCACTGTGAGGCAGCAGTGCTAACCACTGAGCAACTGTGCCACCCTTATCAGTAATCATTAGATCTTCACACATTATGAACTCTTGCAGCCTGGCCATCTTTTCTGACTTCACCTGTGGGCCTTTTCCGCAAGATAAATTTCATGAACATACATTTCCAGTGTAGGCAGGAGCCCACTGAGTCCATATAATAGCCGTGCCTGATGAGTTTATATTGTTTTCTGCTTTTCAGCTTCCACATTCAAATATTACAATGCCTTGCCATAATTGTACGGGCAGAAAACAACAGAAATGAGTGAAAAATATTCCTGTGGTGTTACTAATTCAAATTCCATTTGAGCTGAGTGAATACAAGTCTGACTTTCACAGTGATGTGATTAAAAATCCCTACTTCCATTGTCTCAAGATGATTAAATTGTTAGGCTCTCCAATGTTCTGGCTCTTGTATCTTAGACCATTCCCTCAAGGTCCAGATCATGATGTTTTCCATGATCCCTCGTGTAAATTCCTGAGCCTGAATTCCCTGGTGAGTGCATAGGTGTGTGTAGTTTCCAGATAATCTGTGGCTTGGTTGTCAACTCACTGTTCTTTAATTTCCCCCGATGGTTCCAAGCTTCTTCTCTTTTGCCACGAGCTCTGCTTAAAACAAAAGAGCCTCCAGCAGAAATAGAGTACAATATAGCTCTCGCAATGAACTCATTTGGAGAACAGCTTTTCTTTCCATGTCAGCACTGTAATTCACCTTGGAATTGCTCATGCCTCGGGAGGCAGGATCTGAGGTGCACTGAAATCGGAATGAGTCAAATTCAGACAACCTGGAATTCCACTTGAGGCAGAAAGAAGGCCTATGATTAGACGATGTTTCGGACTGGTATTCCCAGATTAGCCATCTCCCACACGTTTACAGTGTGACCACACCAGCCATTCACAAAGGATTTTGTTTTCATTATTCATTCATGGCTGGAGGGTATCGCTAGCTAGGCCAACATTTATTGCCCATAGGGCAGTAAAGAGTCAACCACTCATGTGAAGGCCAGACCAGGTGGTGCTGGCACTCTGTTGTCTCTGACTCCAGCATCTGCAGTTCTTGCTATCCCCAAGGATGGCAGTTTCCTTCCCTAAAGGTCACTAGTGAACCACTTAGGTGTTTCCTGACAATCGACAATTAGACTTTTAATTCCTGACATTTTTTTAAAAATTCTACACAATGGCAGGATTTGAACCCAGATCTTCTTAATATTATCAGGGTCTCTGCATTAACAGACCAGCAAAGGTACCCCATTGCAGTGTGTGAAAGTGCCAAATCACAGGTGTGTCTGCAGCTGTCCTGAACAAGGACACACCCAAAGACATTTATAACACAGATGAAGCTGGAACTTATTGCTGTCTTTTACCTGATCATTCTTTCACGTCTAATGATGGAACATGCAATGGTGGAAAGTGAAGCCAGGAAGCTGGTGCTGTTGTGGTCTGCACCACTTTAGTTGGCATCAAAAAGCTGCTGCTTCTTGTGATAGAAGATGCATTGCTTTGTGAATGTCCTGAAATGAGTCGTGCTGTGCAGGGCTAATGGAACTGTCTGGATGATCTCCAGCTGTGGAACATGCGCAAGGTTATCATAGAAACCCTACAATGTGAAAGCAGGCCATTCAGCCCATATCAACCCTCTGAAGAGCATTCTACCCAGGCTCACACACCCACACCCCCCACCCTGTCTCCATAACCCTGCATTTCCCTGTGGCTAATTCACCATGAATAGACAATGAGGCCACTCCACCTAGCCTGTACATCTTTGGACAAAGAGAGGAAAATGGAGCTGCCAGAGTAAAATCCATGCAGACATGGGGAGAGGGAACAAACTCCACACAGACAGTCGCCCAGGGCTGGGATCTAACCCAGGTCCCTGGCGCTGTGAGGCAGCAGTGCTAACCACTGAGCCATCATGCCACTCTGGTAGCTGTGAAGAGTCTGCTAAATAACCATTAACTCATCTGACTATTTCTCAGGCTGAAGCCACCATGACCATAGGAGATGCACCAGGCTTTCACACCACGGTAAGAAAACAGTGCAGAGGTATCTGACTGCAGCAATAACATGGTGGCTTCACTCAAAGACGCTCACTAACGTTTCCCAGAGCCAACCTCTTTCAGTGCCTTTTCCTGTGCAAGGTTAGACCATGTTAAAGTGCAAACAGATTGGAAAGTTGAGATATTTTTCACCTATTTACTGTGTTAATGCATATTAATTTGACTTTTTAACACAAAAGACTATTGTAGGTAAATGGGTTTGCATAATCTAGAATTCAGAGTCTAATGAAGGTCATAAATCCATTGTCGTTTGCCAGGAAAAACCCATCTGCTTCACTAATGTCCTTTAGGGAAGGAAACTGTCATCATTACCTGGTCTGGACTGAATGCGATTCCAGACCGACAAAAATGTGGTTGACTCTTTAACTGCCCTCTGGGCAATTAGGGATGGGCAATAAATATGAATCATACATTCTGTGAATGAACATAAAAAAAGGGCTTCCTTGGCCATTTCAAAGTTCTGTACAAAACCATGCATGGTTCCCCCTTTGATTTAACATTATGCAATGTCACTGTAATTCATTCCAGCCTATAAGGAACTGTAGGTACTCTAACTGTCCACTTGAGCAAACATTTCAGTCAACACTTCAGCCCAAAAGTGCTCCTGTATCAGAGATGTTAGCTTTTGCACGAGGCGTTAAATCAAGCTTTCCTCTCCTCTTTCCTGACACAGGAGAGTACAGTTCTGAGCACTGTGCCTCAGCAATGATTGATTTAATCTGAGAAAGTATGCATTGCAGATTTACGAGAATGTGTTTGCAGTTAAAAATGTGAAGTTGAAGAAACACAGAAACATAGAAGACAGGAGCAGGGGGAAGCCATTTGGCCCTTCGATCCTGCTCCGCTATTCTTCACGATCATGGCTGATTGCCAACTCAATATCCTAATCCTGCTTTCTCTCATTAACCTTTGACCCCATTCACCCCAAGTTCTATACCTTGTCGCCTCTTAAATACATTTGATGTTTTGGCATCAACTACTTCCTGTGGTAATGAACTCCACAGGCTCACCACTCTTTGGGTGAAGAAATGTCTCCTCATCTTCATCCTAAATTGTCTCTCCCGAATCCCCATGCTGTGACCCCTGGTTCTGGACACACCCACTATTGGAAACACCCTCCCTGCATCTATCCTGTCTAGTCCTGTCAGAATTTTATAAGTCTCTATGAGATATCCTTCTATCATCTGAACTCCCAACGAAGACAATCCCAACCTGATCAATCTCTCCTCATACGTCAGACCCACCATCCCCGGAATCAGCCTGGTAAACCTTCGCTGCACTCCCTCGAGAGCAGGAGCATCCTTCCTCAGAAAAGGAGACCAAAATTGCACACAACATTCCAGGTGTGGCTTCACCGAGGCCCTGTATAGCCACAACAACACACCCCAGCTCCTGTACTCGAAACCTCTCGCAATGAAGGCCAACATACCATTTACCTTCTTTACCGCCTGCTGCACCGGCATGCTTACCTTCAGTTGTCAGGGCACAAGGACACCCAGGTCCTACTGCGCACTCCCCTCTCCTCATTTATAGCCATTCAAGTCATAATCTGCTTTCTTGTTTTTGCTTCCAAAGTAAATAGCCTCACATTTGTCCAAATTATACTGCATCTGCCATTGATTTGCCCATTCACCCAACCTGTCGAGATCATCATCTGGAAGTTTACCTTCCAATTTAGTATCTGATGCAAACTTTGAGATGTTACATTTTGTTGCCTCATCCAAATCCATATTATATATTGTAAATAGCTTGCGTCCCAGCACCAATCCCTGTGGCACCCCACTAGTTACTGCCTGCCAATTTGAATATGAGGACAAATTGCATAAAAGTTGCATATCATTAGTTTGGAACTGTTTCAGAAATGTAGTGTTGCCCACTTAAAACAGAGATAAGTGATTTTGTATTTTCTGAGAGGGTCTTGTGGGCAGCACGGTGGCTCAGTGGTTAGCACTGCTGCCTTCCAGTGCCAGGGACCTGGGCTTGATTCCAGCCTTGGGCAACTGTCTTTGAGAAGGCTGCATGTTTCCCCTGTGTCTGTGAGGGTTTCCTGTGGGTGCCTTGGCTTCCTTCCACAGTCCAAAGGTGTGCAGGTTAGGTGGATTGACTGTGCTAAAATGAGTCCTGTGGTATTCAGGCTAAATGGGTTAGCCATGGTTAAAAAATCCGTTTGGAGATTGGGTGATTGGGTTGGGATACTTTTCAGGAGGCCAGTACGAGATTACAATCTTGCTCTGTCAGGATTCTATGATTAAAGTGTCCACAAAGGAGCAAGTAGGGTGCTTTACTCCTTGAACCTGCACCAGTCGCTAATTGTCAGGAAGCATCACCAAAACAGTTGTCAGTAATTTGTGTGCAAAGTCTACATTTACAACAGTGACAGAATTGCAAAAGTAGATAATTGATTAAAAAGACCTGGTGAAGTTATGGTTATAAAATCTTTCTACTTGTCTGATTCAACTCTGAACTGTGACGGCCTAGGTTTCTTGGCCCAGATGAAGTATTATGTCATTGGGATTTTTGATGTACATCAAGCTTTGATATAACACACGCTAATGACTCCCAGTGGGGGTAATTCTGTGTTCAAATCCTGCCACGGGGGATTTTAGCTCACAGTGCAACGTGGACATATGGCGTTCCACTCAGCGGAATGAATAGGTGAAAATGACAGGCTGTGTGTGTGTTTGCAAGCACCTGCTTTCTCCTCAGTACAGGGGCAGGAATCTTACATAACAAAGGCCAGACTTGTTACAGAGATAGTGGGAACTGCAGATGCCTGAGGATCTGAGACAACAAGGTGTCGAGCTGGATGAACACAACAGGTCAAGCAGCACCAGAGGAGCAAGAAAGCTGACGTAGGTATCCAGGAGGAGGGGGTGCATTGGAGGTAGGAGAAGAGGTCAGTAGAAGGATCCGAAACGTCAGCTCTCCTGCTCCTATGATGCTGCTTGGCCTGTTGTGTTCATCCAGCTCGACACTTTCTAATCTCTTGTTTCAGAGCGGCGTGACTTTGGCTGCCCGAGGAATGCACTGACAGTCACTCAGTTCTGGCTAAGGTGGCCGCCCTGAGGAGTGACAGGGGGGGAAAGGCTTGAGATCAAAGAGCTCAGACAGAGACTCTCCATACTCCCGCAATTAGAAACCTCTACTAACTTTGCCTTGAGCGGCTCTACAATTCCCTCTTAAAATCTCTTTATCTCCCCCGTCCTTTTGATCACAGCCCTGGAGTAGCGCCTCCTCATGCGCCTGGCAGTCAAGTCTGATGGAGCTTCTGAAATGCCTTGGGACATATTTTTCCCCCTTACATCAAGGGTGCTAGATAAACGCAAATTGATTTTTGTGTGTGTGTGGTTGAGTGAGCAGGACAGGAGAGATCAAAACACGGGCAATAAAAATACACTGACACAGGATGGTCAACATTTTGTACTGTGACAAATCAGCTTCATTAGAAATAACAAAGCTCAAACTTGGCATATGTCTTACAGCACGGTGTTGGACGGAACGTCAATTTAAGTTCACTCTTCGACTATTACCTTTACTTCACTGCATAACATGGAACTAACAAATTCAGGATTCCAGTCTTTTGCTACTGGCTGCTTGCTCTTTACACTACAATGTAAATGCATTTTGACAACATCAATCTAGGAGAAGATTAGTCCTGACAGCATCCGCCTCTTAATTAAATGTGACACGTGTCCACGGCTCAACTACGTGATATTGACCCTATTTTCTGAGAAGGGAAGTTCCTGTAGCTGAGAGGCGTTTTGTCATTGTCGAAAACCCAATCGGTTCTTGTTGTGTGTTTTTCTGAACACAATGTCTTTTCCTCTTCACTTTGTCGATAAACATCAAGGGGCCAATCTTGTATCAGGGATTACTTAACACAAAAACACTAGGGTTTGTTTTCTGTGATAATAAAATGTGAGGCTGGATGAGCACAGCAGGCCAAGCAGCATCTCAGGAGCACAAAAGCTGACGTTTCGGGCCTAGACCCTTCATCAGAGAGGGGGATGGGGTGAGGGTTCTGGAATAAATAGGGAGAGAGGGGGAGGCGGACCGAAAATGGAGAGAAAAGAGGATAGGTGGAGAGAGTATAGGTAGGGAGGGGATAGGTCAGTCCAGGGAAGATGGACAGGTCAAGGAGGTGGGATGAGGTTAGTAGGTAGATGGGGGTGCGGCTTGGGGTGGGAGGAAGGGATGGGTGAGAGGAAGAACAGGTTAGGGAGGCAGAGACAGGTTGGACTGGTTTTGGGATGCAGTGGGTGGAGGGGAAGAGCTGGGCTGGTTGTGTGGTGCAGTGGGGGGAGGGGATGAACTGGGCTGGTTTAGGGATGCAAGACAACAAAATGTGAGGCTGGATGAACACAGCAGGCCAAGCAGCATCTCAGGAGCACAAAAGCTGACGTTTCGGGCCTAGACCCTTCATCATGATGGCCTGCTGTGTTCATCCAGCCTCACATTTTGTTGTCTTGGACTCTCCAGCATCTGCAGTTCCCATTATCTCTGGTTTAGGGATGCAGTTGGGGAAGGGGAGATTTTGAAACTGGTGAAGTCCACATTGATACCATTAGGCTGCAGGGTTCCCAGGCGGAATATGAGTTGCTGTTCCTGCAACCTACGGGTGGCATCATTGTGGCACTGCAGGAGGCCCATGATGGACATGTCATCTAAAGAATGGGAGGAGGAGTGGAAATGGTTTGCAACTGGGAGGTGCAGTTGTTTGTTGCGAACTCAGCGGAGGTGTTCTGCAAAGCGGTCTCCAAGCCTCCGCTTGGTTTCCCCAATGTAGAGGAAGCCACACCGGGTACAGTGGATGCAGTATACCACATTGGCAGATGTGCAGGTGAATCTCTGCTTAATGTGGAATGTTATCTTGGGGCCTGGGATAGGGGTGAGGGAGGAGGTGTGGGGGCAAGTGTAGCATTTCCTGCGGTTGCAGGGGAAGGTGCCGGGTGTGGTGGGGTTGGAGGGCAGTGTGGAGCGAACAAGGGAGTCACGGAGAGAGTGGTCTCCCCGGAAAGCAGACAGGGGTGGGGATGGAAAAATGTCTTGGGTGGTGGGGTTGGATTGTAGATGGCAGAAGTGTCGGAGGATGATGCGTTGTATCCGGAGGTTGGTGGGGTGGTGTGTGAGAACGAGGGGGATCCTCTTTGGGTGGTTGTGGCGGGGGCAGGGTGTGAGGGATGTGTTGCGGGAAATGCGGGAGACGCGGTCAAGGGCGTTCTCGATCACTGTGGGAGGAAAGTTGCGGTCCTTGAAAAACGTGGACATCTGGGATGTGCGGGAGTGGAATGTCTTATCGTGGGAGCAGATGCGGCGGAGGCGGAGGAATTGGGAATAGGGGATGGAATTTTTGCAGGAGGGTGGGTGGGAGGAGGTGTATTCTAGGTAGCTGTGGGATTCGGTGGGCTTGAAATGGACATCAGTTACAAGCTGGTTGCCTGAGATGGAGACTGAGAGGCCCAGGAAGGTGAGGGATGTGCTGGAGATGGCCCAGGTGAACTGAAGGTTGGGGTGGAAGGTGTTGGTGAAGTGGATGAACTGTTCGAGCTCCTCTGGGGAGCAAGAGGCGGCGCCGATACAGTCATCAATGTTTGTTTTCTGTTACGGATTTGAGAAGTTGGTGACAGTATGACAAACGTGGAGAGGCTAGACACATTGGTAGAGCCCTCAGAAAAAACCCTGTGGCTCAGTCCGACTCATGTAATACATGAACAAAAACAGAAGTTACTGGAAAAGCTCAGCAGGTCCGGCAGCATCTGTGAAGGAAAAAAGCAGTTAATGTTTCGGATCCAATGAGCCTAGATCATTTCCCTTCTTGTAACATACATAGAAACCCTAACGGTGCCTGCTTAAAAGGCATGGCACAACACAATGTGTCTTTAATCATAGAATCATGGAATCCCTACACTGCAGATAGAGGCCTTTCGGCCCAATGAGTCCGCACCAACTCTGCAAAGAGTATCCTAACCAGGCCCACACCCCGACTTCTCCCCATAAGCCTGCATTCAGCATGGACAATCCACCTACCCCGCACATCTTTGGTCTGTGGGAGGAAACCCATGCAGACACAGGGAGAACATGCAGACTCCACACTCTCCAACCTGGGTCCAAGAAGAATGAGGCGGGGGGAGCAGATCATATCAAAACATATAAACTTATTGAAAGGAATAGAGAAGATAGAAGTTGGGGGGGCGTTGTTTCCACTGGTGGGCAAAATTGAACTAGACAGTATAGCCTCAAAATAAGGGGGAGCAGAATAAGGACTGAGTTGAGGAGGAACTTCTTCACCCAAAAGGTTATGAATCTGTGGAATTCCCTGCCCAGTGAAGTAGTTGGGGCTACCTCACTGAGTGTTTTTAAGGCAAAGATGGATAGATTTTTGAACAGTAAAGGAATTAAGGGTCATCATGAGCGGGCGGGTAAGTGGAGCTGAATCTGCCAGCAAGACCAGTCATGATCTTATTGAATGACAGAGCACGTTCGACAGGCCAGATGGCCTACTCCTGCTCCTATTTCCTCAGTTCTTACGTTCTTCTGTCCCTGACACTGTGAAGCGTCTTCACTAAAATGAACAAAGAACCAAGAAAGCTGGAACAAAAACAGAAACCGCTGGAGAAATTCAACAGTTCTGGCAGCATCTGTGAAGAGAGAAAAAACAGAGTTTACATTTTGAGTCCAGAATTTCAGAAGTTCCGAAGAAAGGACGCTGGACTCCAAACATTGGCGCTGATTTCTATCCACAGATACTGCCAGAGAGTGCATCTCCACTTTGTCTTCTTGAATCCTCTGTCATGCCTCTTTTAAAACAGGAGCTTCTCCTTTGATTCAGTGTGGGTAAATTAGCTGCCCAATGTGATCATGTGGAACACAACTTCCCTCTCAGGTTGAGATACTTTAGTACTCCCAGGAGAACAGTCATGATTGTTGGACTTGGCTGCTCCCTGCCTGGCTAGAGGAGAGAAAAAATATCGGGTCTTCCTGATAGCTGCTAACTTGACCTGTGTGTATGTATGATTAGAGAGAGACAGATGAGTGTTTGTGGTTTAAACCTGATGGTCAGCCAAGGGGCAGCGCTGAGAAGATGGGATCTTCACAGTGACTTGAGCTGTTACAGCTATCTTACTTCCCGTTCAGTTAGCTTGGACAGCTGGTTTGCAATGTGGAATGATAGTGGCACGGTGCCTCAGTGGTTAGCACTGCTGCCTCACAGCGCCAGGGACCCACGTTCAAATCCAGCCTCGGGCAACTGTGTGGAGTCTGCACATTCTCCCCGTGTCCGAGTGGGTTCCCTCTGGGTGCTCTGGTTTCCTCCCACAGTCCAAAGATGTGCAGCATAGGTGGATTGGCCATGCTATAGTGCACAGGGATGTTTAGGTTAGGAGGGTTAGACATGGGGAAATCAGGAGTAGGGGAATGGGTCTGGGTGGGATGCTCTTTGGAGGGACAGTGTGAACTTGTTGGTCCAAATAGCCTGTTTCCACACTGTAGGAATTCTATGAAGCACAGCTTCAATTCCCACAACAGCTGAAGTTACTGTGAAGGTCCCAGCTTCTCTACTTCACCTGAGGCATGGTGACCCTCAGATCAAATTCAAAACTGGTTGCCTCCCTCTGTGATGCTTACTTACTGTAAGCATCAGCAAGAGATTATGTAAGTGTGCCAGAGCATGGGAGTGATTGTGAGGGAGTCAGGGTCACTGTGAGTTTGAGTGTGATAAAGACAGGATGAACCTATCCTACTGCACAAGCCTTGGCTGATGAAGCAAAAAAAATTACAGTGTTCAACATCTCAATAGGGAGAGAGCATGTATGTCCACCGGGACCACTGGTACAGATGAAATGTGATGAAAATACAAAACCAAACAATTTATCAAATAAAACTGATGATGAGACACCTCACACTTCCTCTTTGTATTTCTTTTTTCCCCGCTCAGCTAACACTGTGAAGTATTTAACAAGCAGAGCAATCCCCAAGGTAGTCATCCAGGCAGCATTTTTAAATGATGTTGTATTGTGTTTGATTCTCTATGTCCTGTATGATTCCCTATTGTATTACGTATTCTGCAACCCACACTATCATCAGTTCTCTGTAGGGAGGCTTGAGGCCCACAGTTAGAATCGGTACAGTGTAGCATTTCATTCACGAATATACCTTCCTCTTCCAACTGTCGATGAATGTAAAAGCAATGGACAATGCATCGTAGCATTCTTCCAAAGAGGGGCCACCGGACTTAAAAAGTTAATTGTTTCTCTCTCCAAAGATGTTGCCAGGCCTTTTGAGTTTCTCCAGTAATTTCTGTTTTGTTTCAGACCTTCAGCATTGTCAATTCATGGTTTAATTCCAATGCATAAGAGCTTTTGTTTTCGATCTCCCTAATATGGTCACCCTTTTCTGTTCCTTTCCTTGGAACAGCTGACTCACGCTGTTGTTGTTCCATTGATAATGAAAGCCCTCAGTAATTGAGTTGTCATTAACAGACTATCATTATAATGCTAGAATTCCACTGATATTCTTACTGAAGGCCTGTTATAAATTTGAGGAGGTGGTTATAACTGGTGACCTAATGATATCACTGGCAACATGTCGTCCTCCGTGATAAACAGCAAGTACCGACTAACTTTCGGAATGCACCAACAGAGAGGTAATGTTATCAGAGTAGTCACTCCAAAAGCCCAGCATAACTCCTTCAGCACCACAGGTTCAAATCCCACTGCAGCAACAGGTCCAATGAATAAGTAAATCTGGAAAGAAATGCTGAGTTTAGTATGAAACCCTAACAGGACCAGACAGAGGAAATTTAGGAAGGATGGCCCCGATGACCAGGGGGTCCAGAACCAGGGGTCATATTCAGGGGATATGATGCAGGCCATTTAAGACTGAGATGAGGAGAAATTTCTTCAGCCAAAGAGTGCTGAGCCTTCTGGAATTCTCCACCACAGAAAGTAGTTGAAGCCAAAACGTTGAATGTCTTCCAAAAGGAGTTAAATCTAGTTCTTAGGACCAAAGGGTAGAGGTAGAAAGCAGCAAGTGTACTGAGTTGGATGATCATCCATAATGGTACTGAATAATTGGAGAAGGCTTGAAGGGCTGAATAGCCTACTGCTGTTCTGATTTTCTTTCTTTCTACATCCTTGCAAAAATTTCATTTGAAAATGAATTCAAAACATGTCTCAGACTCTCTAACAGAAATAAAACAGAGTTATGTGGTGTATAGATATAGGCCTCAGACCCCGCCTTGGCTTTCGAGGATGATATTTGAGCTGCAAAGATTCCAGGCCTCGTAAAGTGTTAAAATAAAGGTCAAAGCAGGAACAATTCCCTTGATAAAGCATGGTCTAGAAAAATGCCAGCTAATTCATTGAAGGTACTAAGTGTACAAGGCAAGCTGTCAATGGGCATTATTCTTTACACTCAAACAGACTCCAATCTAATTCCACATGTGTTTAGCAGAAGTTGATTGAATGGAAGTGTATGAAAATTGCTTTTGGTCTGCAGAGATCTCCTGAAGGACAGGGTAAATAAAGAGGAAAAGTCTTTTCAACATAGAAAGTACTTGCTCTCCCCGGTCAGAATTGCAGCCTGAATAGAAATGATAAAAATCTTATTTACAAGGTGAGCTTTGCATTTTCCTTTCCAGGTTCTGAAACTCAACATAGAAAATTTAATTGAGGCAGCTTCAACAACAAATTTGCTTAGAATGAGTTCCTCTGACCCTGAGTGGGACAGTGGCAGACAGGACACTACCTCCAGCCTTAGTGTCTTATAGTCTCTTTTGCCCAGTTCTAGATGGTATCCTGCTGGATCGGAAATCCTCTGTGAATATACAATGCAGGGTCTTCTGTGGCACTCCCCATCTTCTTCTAACATCTTGTGATGCCTACTATACAATAAATCCAGGAGGCAAAGGGCATCACTCTCCCTTGTCCTCAGGCCGATACTTTCAACCAGTCTCCTATAGCAATCCCTAAATGGTGAAGTTCACCTGTGTTAGGGATCAGACCAAAACCCTTACAAATATATCAAGGAGGCAGCCTAGACTGTAACTTTTATCTTTTTTAAAGGCAAGTGTGAGGTGCTGTGCTCCAGATGTAATGCGGTTGGACATGCTGAGATGGGACAGAGTTGGACTCCATTGCAGAGGTGGAAATAGACAACAGTGATATTGATGTCACTGTGATGTCGGAAGCTCATCTCAGGATCAAATGTAACCCTGGGTTTTTTGATAGACTGACTTCATCACAAATTGTATCCAGAGGAGAATGATTGGGTTCAACAGTTAGGGAATGAAATTTAGAGCAGGGATGGAAGACAATAACCAAAATTTAATTGGAGGCCAAGCTGGGTGCTGTTAGGGTAAACAAAAAAGCTCTAACCTCTAAATGGTCAATTGAAATAACTAATCAGTGCTCCTTTAGTGGCTCACTGAGTTTATTGGGTCAACATCTCACAGGCAAGGGGGGATCTCAAGAGCATTGAAAGATATTCTCCTGCTAAAGTGTGCCATGGAGGTCAGTTTGAAGATCTGGCCCCTGACGTATATTGACACCACTAGGGTACAGCACTAAAATGTTTGTGCATTTGGGTAAACCACACAGAGGCCACAGCTCCAAATTTCACTGTGGCCAAGATTGAAGCTAAACTCCATGGACAACATGGACTGGCACGAGGGAGATAAAATACATTGTATGTGCATTTCATTACTCCAGAGTGTGGTGGGTGCCAGGTCACTGAATAAATTTAGGGAAGCAAAGGACAAATTTTTATCTAGTAATGGGTTGAAGGGCTATGAACAGCAGGCAGGATAGGAGTTGAGGCCAAGCTGAGATCAGCTACGACTGTATTCAATAGGAGAGAAAACTGGAGGGGCTGAATTGTCTCCTTCTGTTCTTAGTTCTTATGTTTTTATTATAAACTGCCAGATTGTCCAAAATTCATGGGATCCTATAACATCTGACTAACAGGAACCTCAATATCAATTATTGACTCCTAGTTGTGACAAAAAGTGTATAGCCATTGATATATAACTATCATTTTCAAAGCTTGGATTTTAAGATAAAGACAGGTTGATGTTGGGAACTTCTGATAAACGTTTTGTTTTAAGAAAAAGGTCAGAAAGTCCTTCTGAAACAGTGATTAAATCCAACATATTTTCAGAAAGCAGGTGATAGCAAACTCCTGTGGTGTTAGTCGAAAGAGGTTTATATTTTTGGGTTTAGTACAAGTGAGGTAGACATGTAAAGCCATTAGCCTTGTTTTCAATCCATAGAATGTAGAAAATTTTTACCAGTTCACTTCTGAGGACACCGGTGTTGAATTTAGAAGCATGTGTCATATTTCTCCTTGAAGACATTTTTCGTAAGAGTTCAGGGAACCTGCCCACCTCAGGTGAGGCAATGGCCTAGTGGTATTATCGCTAGACTGGAAACCTGGGTTCGACTCCCACAATGGCAGATTCTGGAAATAAGAGTTTAATGATGACCATGAATCCATTGCTAATTGTCAGGAAAAGCCCAGGTGGCTTTCTCCCCCTAAAGGGGAGAAAATTTGCCATCCTTACCCCGTCTGGTCTACGTGTGACTCCAGACCCACAGCGATGTGGTTGAACTGCCTTCTGGGCAATTAGAATCGGCAACGAATGTTTGTCCAGCCTGTAATGTCCACATCCCATAATGAATTTCAAAAACAGCAGAAGGGATTAGTTTTTGTATCTTCCAAGACAGGAGAAGTTGGTTAGATATTGACAGGTTATCAGGGCTGAGGAAGTTTACCTGGCAAATTTGTGGAAAGGTTCATGTTTACAGACTTGAAAGGACTCACTCCCAGAGTGCAAGGCAAAGAAACTGTCTGGAGTCAGTTAATTGACACAAATCCTAACCCTAAAGGGTTGAGATAGGGATACAATTTCTACAGTGTTAAATCACTATAACAGGTACTGTCAGGATCGGATTGAAACCTTTTTGTGCTACGTGGTTTAGAATTTGCTAACTGTCTTCTACATTTGGATAGTTTGTAGTTTTGTTTTTAAATCCCTTGTCTTCTGTTCTATTGTTAAAGGAAAACTGAAGCCCTGTGTGAACATATTTCAGTGGCCAGTCATAGATTCCCCCATTTGTTATGATCTCACCTGATGGGCTACAGAACAAGTCTGACACCTGGACTCATAGATCATATGTTTCATCCTTTGTTGAGTTAGCTAATGTGCTGATTAATCCAAATCTAAAAATGATATACAAATACACATAAATTACACATCTTTTATCACAGTATACTCAAAAATGATTGTCTGAGAAGCTAGGGATGGCCTATAAATTCAGCCGTCCTACTGTCACCTATATGCCACAAACAAATTTACTTACATTCCTACAAAGAAGCAACATAGATGTGACAGCAAAGCTGTAATCTCAAAGCAGGCAAAGACCAGAGAGGTGAAATTTAAAAACTGGAGGTATGGCCTCTGAGACTGAAGTTACCCCAGTATGTGAGCAGCTCTATCAAAACCTCAGCACCTGAAGGAAGCTGCGTTTGTTATGAAGCAATTTTAACAAGAGCCATCACGCAAAAGGCAACTGAAGAGAAGAATATGGGTTGAATTGCTCATGCTAGCTGCTGGTTAGAATTTAATTGCAGATATTTAAGTGAGCAACTAGTTGTCTTCCCCAGTCAGTTCTAATCATGGATTAAAAAGATGTTTAGCTGTGTCTTGGTCCTCCATAAGCTGGAACATGGCTAAATATTCAACTCTGAACACTTCACACCTCAAACAGTAGTGTTTGATGCTTTGAGTACTGCTCACTATCTTTCACTGTGTGTACTTGCACATTACAGTCACGCATCATCCATTTGAACTGAAATAATCTGCAGATAAAGTCATATGGCATGAGAATGGGTCCTTCGGCTCAACTCAATCCATGCTGACGAGATCTCCTAAACTGAACCAGTTCCATTTGCCTCTGTTTGGCCCATATCCGTCTAAACCAATCCCCTCCATGTACCTGTCCAAATTCCTTACAAATGTAGTAATGGTGCCATTTCCTCAGGCAGCTCGTTCCATGTACACACCGCCCTCTGCGTGAAAAAGTTGCCCCTTACATCCCTTTTAAATCTTTTCCCCTCTCACCTTAAACCTATGCCCTCTATTTTTGGACTCCCCTTTACTTGGGGAGAAGCTGCTCACCTTGTCTATACCCCTCATGATTTTATAAACCCCTCAGCCTCTGATGTTGCAGGGAAAAACAAAATTCCAGGCTATCCAGCCTCTCTTTATAAGTCAAAAGTTCCAGTTTCGATAACTTCTTTTCTCTAGTGTCACGTGGTAAATTAGGATTAGCGAGTTGCATACCACTTCTTCATTCATAATAGGGAGTTGTTTTTTTAAGAAAAAAGAAGCTGTTACATTTTGGTGCCCGTAGAGGTTGATGCAGTGAGAATCAAGAAGTTAATCTCTGTATGTACCACTCTTGTCCAGGCAATATAGTTGTAGAAATTTGGAATTGCAGCACCATCTACAGGTCAATAGGTGAGTTTGCAACAGATGCTTCCAGATTTCATGCTCCTAGTCTGTTTAGCTTGAGTCGGATAGGACCAGTCAATTTATATTTCATACTAATGCTGGAAAATTGTATTCCTAGTTTAAAAATTACATTTTAGCATTTATATCTGAATTTAGAACATGCTAGATCTGCTCAGAAAAGAAGAGAGAAACTGTTTGATGGGCATCTATTGGGACAATGTGGTGGAATGCAATGTCGCTGTTGTGGTAATCCAAGAAGTTCCATCTAATGCTCAGCAACAGGTGTGGGGCTGAGGGGGGCTGGGGCAGGGTAGCTATTTTCAAATCCCACCATAGCAATTCTAAAAGAATAAATGTAGAATTTGAAAGGTAGCCTCAGTTTTGGAAAGCATGAAATCTAGAAAGGTTTGGAGGATTAAGGGCCAAGTGCAGATAGGTGGGATTTGTTCAGTTCAGGATTATTGTCAGCATGGACTGGTTGGACCGAATGGTCTGTTTCTGTGCTGTTTGGCTCTATGACTACGATCGATTGATTTTTTTAAAAGAATAATCTGGTCACTAAAGCCTTTTAGGGAAGGAAATAATTTGCTTTCCCATCCAATTTGGCCAACATGTGACTCCAGGCTCACAGCAATGTACTGACTCTTAGCTGCCCTCTGGATTGGCCGAGCATGCCCCTCAGTTCAGAGGTAATTTAGAGACAGCCATTAAACACCAGCTCTGCCAGCATCTCACACACCCCGTGGAAGAAGATGGGATAGAAACAGCTGGGAAGCAGCTGTCATCTGCAATTGCGAAGGGAAATCTTCCATTGAGGATGGAGTCTTCAAGTCCAACTGCATGGTGCTCACTCCCTGTATGTGGACAAGCTGCTTTCGTACTGAAATGATTCTGGACAGCCGTCCGTGGGACAGTTTCACCCTCACATCTGTTGATTCCTTTATTCATTCATGGGATGAGGGCTTCACTGACCAGGCAGCAATAATTGCTCAGAGTCAACCAAATTGCTGTGGGTCTGCAGTCACATGTAGGCCAGACCAGGTAGGGATGGCAGTTTCCTTCCCTAAAGGACATTGGTGAGCCAGATAGGTTTTTCCTAACAATGTGTTCATGATCATCATTAGATTCTTAATTTCAGATATTTTTAACTGAATTCAAATTCCACCAACAGCCCTGGTGGGATTCAGACCTCCCAGAATGTTATCTGGGTCTCTGGATTAACAGTCCAGCGACAATACCACTAGCTCATTGCCTCCCCTTTTAAAGTTGAAAGGTTTGAGGGCCGAGACAAAGTGAAGAGTCACAGGGGAAAGAAGTAGGGGCAGGAAATAATGGTAAGAACCACTTGGAAAGCTGGAGTGAATGGGTGATGATAAGAAGCATGGTGTCAGGCAAAAAGGGTGGCAATGGGGCATTTAAAGATATCTCCAGAGGTGTATAAATGTCTGTAGCAAGAATTCGATAAGAAGTGGAAAATTTGGCCTTATGGTGGTTGGGATCTGAACTACCTTCATTATTTCATGTTTTCCTGTATTCATTAATAGGATGTGGGCATTGCTGGCTCGCCCAGTATTTCTTACCCATCCCTAACCGCTCAGAGGGTCAGCCATAATTGCAGTGGGTCTGGAGTTACATGTAAGCCCTGTGAGCGTGGCAGTTTCCTTTCCTAAAGGACATGAGTGAACCAGATTTTTACTCCCCCAACAGTCATCGTCATTATACCTCAAATTTCAGATTCTTTTTATTGAACAGCTTCTATTATTTGAATTCAAATTCAATAAAATCAACGCTCAGATTCAAACCTCGATCCCGGGCTTAATAGTCTAGTAATAATACCACTAGGCCATCACCTGCCTGACCCTCAATCAAATAGCATTTCCTTTTTCTATCTTTGATAACCATGTTTGCATGTTTTTCAAAACATAATTTCATTTAAATACTTTTTTTTTTCTGATGAGAACTTTGAGGAGCGTCAAGTAGTTTCAACTTTAATACCTGGAAGGAAGTAGGGCAATTTTTGAAATTTAAAGTAACTTAAAGAGGAATACTTCCTTGAATAATTCCACTTCTTTTGGTTGAACATAATTTGAATCAATTAATTCCTTCAGTGTATAAAATGCATTTGTGTGTTGTTGCAATGCAACCCTTAATCTGAGAGGAATTACTTGAAAAGTAACAGTGCAATGTTGATCAGGGTGCATTTATATCAGAGCTTGAATATTGGGCTGGACATTATGGCTCATCATTTAAAATACCGCAAATGACCTTCCTACCCTGTTCACACCCACTACTGAGGTAACACAGTATGGAGCCTAAGGAACACAGCAGGTCAGACAGCATCAGGCGAGCAGGAAAGTTGACGTTTCAGGTTGGGACCCTTCTTGAGAAATGGCGACGGGCAAGGGAGCTCATAAATTCAAAAATTAGAAATAAATATTTCTGAGCGACCTTCCCCCTCCCCCATTTCTGAAGAATGTTGCCAACCCAAAACATCAACTTCCCTGCTCCTCTGGTGCAGTCTGGCCTGCTGTGTTCCGACAGCCCCACACTGTCTTTTCTCTGACCCAGAATCGGCAGTTCTTACTACCTCACACTCACTGCTGATGTGTTTTTCATATTACCATGAGTTGAGAAAGTATCAAGTAACTTGCCAGTTCTTAGGACCACTGTACCTTTCAAATTATCCATTATAGCCAGAAATGCATAAACAGTAGCATCTCTTCTCAAATCCACACCAATACTTCTGGAATGCCACACGGATCAAAGGAAAACACTTGGATGAGCAATTAAAATGCCAGGACGTAATAGGGTTGGACAGCATGGAAACAGACGCTTCGGCCCGACTCATTTGCACCAACCAGGTATCCCAAAATGATCTAATCCTACTTGTCAGCATTTGGCCCATATCCCTCTAAACCCTTCCTATTCATGTACCCATCGAGATGTCTCTAATTGTGCCCACCTCCACCACCTCCTCTGGCAGCTCGTTCCATATACCTAACACCCTCTCATCTCTTAAACCTAGTTAAACTAATGTTGGGTGACCTAGACATGGTGGGCCGAAAGGCCCATTTCTATGCCGTAAGACTCTATGAAAGCAAAAGGGCGGACCTTCAGTTTCTTTTCTGCCGTTCAATGAAATCATGGCTGACCTGTGACCGCTTTCTATTTGAACCCATGTCCTCTAACCTTTCATGTATGCCGATAATCAATAATTTACCTGTCTCAGATATAAAATAAGCAATTGGGTGGCATGGTGGCTCAGTGACCAGCATTGCTACCTTACAGTGCCAGAGACCTGGGTTGGAATCCAGCCTCAGATGACTGGCTGTGTGGAGTTTTCTCATTTTCTTTGTGTCTGCGTGGGTTTCCTTTGGGTGATCTGGTTTCCTTCCACTGTTCAAAGATGAGCAGTTTAGATGGATTGGCCATGCTAAGTTGCCCATATTTCCCAGGGATATGTCGGTTAACTGTGGAAAATGCAGGATATAGGGGTGGGACAGGGGTGTCAGTTGCTATTCAGAAGGTCAGTGCAGGCCTGATGGACAGAATGGCTTGCTTCTGCTCTGTGGGGACTTTATGACCTCATAGTACTTACAGAAAGAGACTTCTTTCCTTTCAATGTATAAGTGTTTCCTAATTTCACTCCTCAAATGTCTAGTTCTAAATTTTAGAGTATGTTCCCTGGTCCTCTAAACTCCAACCAGTAGAAATAGTTTCTTCCAATTCCTGTCTGTTCCCCTTAATTTATTCAAAACATAGATCGAATCACCCTTCAACTTTCTCAATTTCAAGAAATCCAACCCAAATTTGCATTACCTCCCTCTGTAATTTGATCTTTGAAATTCAGGCAGCATCTGGGAAATCTACATTACACCCCCTCAAAGATATTTTGATTGTTTTATTGTTGTTGCATGTACTGAGATACAGTGAAAAGTGCCGTTTCGTGTGCTATCCAAATCATACCATATAAAGTGCCTCACGGTAGGAGAACAGAGTGCAGAATACAATGTTACAGCTGCAGAGAAGATGTATAGAGAGAGACCAACGTGAACATTTGAGAGGTCTGTTCAGAAGTCTGATAATAGCAGGGAAGAAGCTGTTCTTGAATCTATTCATGCGTGTATTCAGACTTTTATATCTTCTGCCTGATAGAAGAGAGTACAACTGGCTGGGAGGGGTCTAAATTATTGTTCCCATCTCTGAAAAAACAGGACTTGGGGATTTGAGGTGGTGATACTATCACTACACCACTTGAGTAAAAACCGTTATAGCTGTCCCAATGTGTGGTGCCTTGAACTGCAGGGAGTACTCAAGGTGAGGTCTAACCCTGGATACTGAAGGCCGCAGATGATAATGGTGGAGCCAATTAAGGTGGACTCAAAGAAGTGGAGAGTTCAGAAGGCTGGTGGATAATAGGCATCGAGCAGCCAACAAGAGATGAAGGAAGATGATGCTTACCAGGAATGGTTCCAATCTTGACTTAGCACCATTCTATTTCTCAGCAACACTCCAATACCACATATCTCAGATAACATCCAAAGACATGTCAACTTCTATATATACACCACCCAACTTTACCCGAGCACCACCTCTCTGGGGCCTCCCATTTGTTTTCAAATCTTTGAGATTTGAAGGCTAACATTTCAGCAACAGATCTATTTCTATTAATTCACTGGACCCAGAACGTTGACTCTGATTTTTCTCCACAAATGCTGCCAGACCTGCTGAGCTTTTTCAGCAAATGATGATTTTGAATCTATTTCTTGCTCCCATTTCACAGATCCCACTGTGCATCTTTAAGCCAAAAATCTACTCTGAGAGAGAAAATAGAACTTCCCTGAACGTCCCGGCAGTTAGAAGGTTAACAACACTTTCATGCTGGGCAGTGTTCTTCACGATATGAAAGGAGACTATTACAACGCAAATTTTTGAGGTCTAAAGTCTGTTTATATGCAAATCAAGAAACATCTGGCCCATTGTGCTGTATTGTAATCATACCTCTGCGTAATCCCTGTTATTATGTGCATGGAATAAGATGTGAACAGGACTGTAATCGCA
The DNA here is from genome assembly GCF_030684315.1 of Stegostoma tigrinum. Lineage (NCBI taxonomy): Eukaryota > Metazoa > Chordata > Chondrichthyes > Orectolobiformes > Stegostomatidae > Stegostoma > Stegostoma tigrinum. The sequence continues at coordinate 14,778,015 of NC_081389.1, read as the reverse complement.
GCATTGGATAATGCTGTGGCTTTATTGTGTTGATGGAATGAGGTGGCAATGTCACCATATGCCAACTGCAGGATAATCCCTTTATTGTACGCACAGACTGAGGTGTGACTGTCCTGTCCCTGTTAAGCATTTTTTCTTCTCTCTGTTAAGAGTACCCAGTTAATGGTGGATTTTTAAGAATATTAGAAATTAGATACTGTTGATTAAAAACTGAGTCTACAGTAATAAGCAATCGTTCTGTCCTCTTGCTTGTCTACGAGGTTTGCGATCCCTGTTTATCTGTAGTCACCAGATCTTTTCCAGCCAGATTGCCAACACCAGCTGGATGTTTTCCTAGAATCCCTATGGTGCAGGTAGAGGCCATTCAGCCCATTAAGTTTTCACTGACCCTCTGACGAACATGCTTCCCGGATCCACCCCCCTCCCCATAACCCCACACTTTGTTTGGCCAATCAAGCTGAAACATTTTCTTCATGAATATAGCATAATGCATAGCTTTTGTAAATCAACCCATTTGGACCCTCTGTAGCCATTGTACCCTAACATGGAATTTAAACTCAGACCTCCTACCTGAGATTTAGGGGCATTATCACTCTCCCAAATGCTCTAGTGCTTACCCATTTATGCACTAGGATCAGAAAATACATCAATGGAGAAGCCGTTCGCCCTAGGACCTTGTTAGTTTTTTTTATTTGTGGGATATCAAGTGAAGTCATCATGCTCCCCGAGGGCATTAGTGAGAGAGATGAATGGTCGCAGTTTAACCTGAGGGTTACCCAAGTGTCAGACGATTGGTGGTAACCTCAAATGGTGTAGAGATGGGTATCTCTGGCTAGGCCAACATTACTCACCCAGACAATGATTAAATATCTCTAGAGTCACTTCTAGGGTCCAGATCAGGACAGTGTGTTTTCCTCTCGAAAGGGCATTGGGGAAACCACATGAAGTTTTACAACATGGTTGCCATTAGACTCGCTTTTTATTCCAGACTTTTCCTTTCACTTGAATTAAAATTCACATCTGCCATGGTGGGATTCAAACCCAAAGAGTAATAGCCTGAGGTCCAAATCATAGTCCGGTGACATCACCACTACACTTCCCTGGTCTTTGAAGAAGCTATTGCATTGGCCAATTCACTGTAACCCTGCAAATTGTTCAACGTCATGTACTCAATCAGTCATGGAACCTGCGTCCACTATCCTTTCAGGCAGTACATTTAGACCACAACTACTCACTTTGCAAGAAATAGATAACAAGGTATGGACATGGATGAATACAGCAGGCCAGGCAGCATCAGAGGAGCAGGAAAGCTGATGTTTTGGGTCTGGACCCTTCTTCAGAAAAAAAAATGTTTTCTGAGGAAGGGTCCCGACCCAAAAGTTCAGCTTTCCTGCTCCTCTGATGCTGCCTGGCCTGCTGCATTCCTCCAGTTCCACACGTTGTTATCTCAGTCTCCAGCACTGGCAGTTCCTACTATCTCCTCACCTTGTAGGAATATTTCCTTTGTTCCGTCCTCCTTCTTTAGATTTGTCCAATCAATTATTTTTGATTTAATTTGATTTATTATTGTCACATGTGCCTAGGTACAACGAAAAATTTCATTTTGCTTGTAATATGTGCTGATCATTCCATACAAGGCATGTTAGCGTAATAGAACAGAGCAAGGAATACAATGTTACAGCAGTAGAAAAGGTGCATAAAGAGTAAGATCAACATTAAATTTGAAATTTGAGAGGTCTGTTCAGAAGACTAGTAACAGCAGGGAAGAAGCTGTTATTAAATCTGTTTGTAAGGTTGTTTAAATTTTTGTACCCCCTGCCCAACAGGAGAGATTGGTAGAGATCATAACTGGGGTGGGAAGGGTCTTTGACTTTGTTGGCTGCCTTTCTGAGGCAGTGAGAGGTGTAGATGGAGTCAATGGAGGGAAGGTTGGCTTGCATGGGCTGTGTTTACACCTTCTCTGTAGTTTCTTCTGGTCCTGGGTAGAGCAGTTGCCATACCAAGCTGTGATAGAATACTTCCTATGGTGCATCGATAAAAATTGGTAAGAGTCTTTACAGAGATGCTGAATTTCCTTAGCATCCTAATGAAGTAGAGGCATTGTTGTGCTTTCTCGACCGTAGCATCAACATGAGTACACCATATGACTTATCATTATTTGAAATTCCCCTTAGTTACTGCATCAAAGTTCTTCATGATTTTGAATACGTCACCTTACCTCCCATTCCCGTTATACCCTCCAAGAGATAGGTGCCTTCTTCTTCTAATGGTAGGTTGTTTGTGAATTGCATGTAGAATTGCCTGTTCTTGGCCTCCAGCTTCAAGAGCCCAACCATCACTCTTATTTGGATGTTGAGTGTGCCCTTAGGCCACGATCTGACCAATTTGGTGAAAGTTACTATTGAGTGAACTGTCCCCATGCCAGTGCAGCTTTGGGAAACCCATTTGAGGTCTTAAACAAAAACTCCTGCTCTTGGCTTCACAGTTGGACTGTTTACTCTGAACGGGGAAAGACTGGGTGGAAGGAGGATAAACTCAACACAGATCACCAGCCAGTGACCTACTGTAGAGTGCGTAGATGTGTTGACATTGAGTAGGAATAGACTGGGAAATGGCCCTGGTTTCATTGGTCGATGTCTCAAAACTGAGGCACCAGAGACGATTCTGGCACTCATAGGACTCGGCATCAATACCTTGGGAGAAAGAGAGGATAATAGGTCAAAATCACATTGTGGAATCAAAGCAGAAAACAGCAAAAGTCTTGAAGTGAATGAGAATGTATTGGAGTATTAAAATGCAGCAGCATGGAGCTTATGTTCCTTGGCTAAGTCAGGTATTCTACACCAACGATCCAGAGGTTTAGGTTTGTATATTAGGAGTCATGACAAGAACACCAGTGGTCTTGGCTAGTGTTCATGGGCCTGGACTAGTAATCCAGGGGTCTGAATTCACAACCCAGGGATCTGGGCTAGTATTGTACTGACATAGACTTGTATTTCAGGAGTTTGGGCTTGTACCCAAGAGCATGCACCAGTAATCCATCATTTTGAGGATGAGTTGTAAATGGTGCTAAACATTGGGCAATCATTAGTGAACATCCCCACTTCTGACCTTATAATGGAGGGAAGGCCATTGATGAAATAACTGAAGATGGTTTGCCTAGGACACTACCTTAAATAACTCCTGCAAGATATCCTAGAGTTGGTATGACTGACCTCCAAAAGCCACAACCATCTTCCTATGTGTGAGTGATAATGGGAACTGCAGATGCTGGCGAATCCAAGATAACAAAGCGTGGAGCTGGATGAACACAGCAGGCCAAGCAGCATCTCAGGACCACAAAAGCTGATGTTTTGGGCCTAGATGAAGGGTCTAGGCCCGAAACGTCAGCTTTTGTGCTCCTGAGATGCTGTTTGGCCTGCTGTGTTCATCCAGCTCCACACTTTACCATCTTCCTATGTACCAGGTATGATTCCAATCAGCAGAGAATTTGCCCCTTAATATCCATTGAGTCTAGTTTTGCTGGGGCTCCATGATGCCAACCTCAGTTGAATATAGCCTTGATGTCAAGGGCTGTCACTCTCACCGCCCCCCCCCCCCCCCCCCCCCGCCCCCCACCACCACCGCCTCTGGAATTCAGCTCTTTTGTCCATGTTTGAACCGAGGCTGTGATGAAGTCAAGAGTTGAGTGGCCGTGGTGGAACCCAAACTGGGCATCACTGAACAGATTATTGCTGAGCAGGGGATGCTTGATAACACTGTTAATGAGACTGAGCGTTCCTGCTGACTGAGAGTAGACTGGTGGGGGTGGAGTTGGGGGGACACGGTTGTGAGCAGTAATTGGCTGGGTTGAATTTGTCCTGCTTTTTATGTACAGAACCTACCTGCCAGTGTTGTAAATGTACTGAAACAGCTTGACGAAGAGAGCAGCAAGTTCTGGAGCACAAGTCTTCAGTACCATAGCCAAAATGTTGTCAGGGCCCTAGCCTTTGCAGTATCCAGTGCCTTCAACTGTTTCTTGATATCTCGTGGAGTGAATCGACTGAAGACCAATATCTGTAATGCAGGAGGCCAATAGAGAAGGCTGAGATGGATCATCTGCTTGGCAGTTCAAGCTGAGGATTGCTGAGAATGCTTCAGCCTTATCTTTTGCTTATCTACTGGGTTCTTCCATCATTGAGAATGGGGATATTTGCAGAGCCTCCTCCTCCAGTGAGTTGCTTGGTTTTCCACAATCATTTCATGACTGGATGTGGCAGAACAGAGCTTAGAGCTGATTTATTGATTGTGGGATCGCTTAGCTCTGTCTAACACTTGCTGCTTTTGCTGTTTGACATGCAAGTAGTCCTGTTTGGTGGCTTCACCAGGTTGAAACCTCATCTTCGGCTATGCCTGATTCTGCTACTGGCCGTCCTCCGCTCTCCGTTGAACCAGCGTTGACCCCCTGGCTTGACGGTAATGGTTGAGTGGGGGATATGCCAGGCCATGTCGTTACGGATTGTGCTGGAGTAAAATTCTGCTGCTGTTGATGGCCTACAGTGCCTCATGGGTTCCCAGTCTTGAGTGGCTAGACCTGTGCAAAGCCTGTCCCATTTAGCACAGTGATAGTGCCACACAACATGATGGAGGGTATTCTCAAGGTGGGGAAAAAGTCCATCTCCACAAGGACCGTGCAGCAATCATTCTTACTGGTACTATAAAGGACAGGTGCATCTGCAGCTGGCGGATTGGTAAGGATGAAGTCAAGTATAATTTTCCCTCTTGTTGCTTTCCTCACTACCTGCTGCAGACCCGATTTAGCAGCTATGTCCTTAAGGACCCGACCAGCTCGATTAGTAACACTGCTGCCGAGCCACTCTTGGTGGTGGACATTGAAGCCCCCCACTCAGAGTATATTTTGTGCCTTTGCCACCCTCAGTGCTTTCTCCAAGTGTTGTTCAATATCAGCTGATGGAAGAAGGTATGTGGTTTTAAGCAGGAGGTTTCCTTGCCTATGTTTAACCTACAGCCATGAGACTTCGTGGGGTCCAAAGTCAGTGTTAAGGACTTTGAGGGTAATGCCCTCCCGACTGTATCCCATTGTGCTGCCACCTCTGCTGGGTCTGTCCTACTGGTGGGACAGGACATATCCAGGGATGGTGATGGCGGTATCTGGGACATTGTCTATAAGCTATGATTCCGTGAGTATGACTATGCCAGACTATTTATTGACTATACCCCAGATGTTAGTAAGGAGCACTATGCAGTCTCAATGGGGCTGTTTCTACTGCTGTCTTTCCCACTGTCTAAGTCAATGCTGGAGAGTCCATCCAGTTTCATTTCTTTCTTGAAACTTCGTAGTGATTGATACAACTGACTGGCTTGTGAGGCCATTTCAGAGGGCAGTTGAGAGCCAACCATATTGATGTGGGTCTGGAGTCACATGAAGGCCAGACCAGATGAGGATGGCAGGCTTCCTTCCCTGAAGGATGTTAATGAACCAGATGGGTTTTTCTGACAGTCGACAATGGTTTCACGTTCTTCAGTAGATTCTTAATTCCAGATATTTTTTATTGAATTCAAATTTCACCATTTGCTACAGCAAAATTTGAAACAGTATCCCCAGAACATTAGCTGAGTTTAGCAATAATACCATGCTTCTCCTTCACTTTGTCCTCACTAATTTTTGTTTTACTTTTTAGTATTTATAGTTACTTTTACAATCCACTTTTATATTCCTTGCAAGTTTACTCTAATAGTTTTGCATTTTAAAATTAATTTCTTTGTCCTCCCTTTATGAAGTTGATCTAATCCCAAAAATTAGTTTGGTGACCTTTTTCTAACAAATTTTAATGGCTCCTCATTGGATTTATTGCTCCCCTTCAGTTCTCTCATTAGGTTCTTTTGTTTCCATAGATGGCCACTTTTCCAGTTGCGTTTTGACAACACAAGCAAATTATAACTGTTGTGATGTGTGTTTTTTTTTCCTTAAATATTAGCCATGGCCTATCCATTACCATGCCTTTTAATCAATGTATCCAATCTTTCATACATCTCTCACCCTTCATATATTTGTACTTGCTTTGTTTAAATTCAGGATTGTAGTTTCACAGACTACTTAGCCTTTCATCCCAATGAAGAATTCCACCATGTTATGGTCACTCTTCCTTAAAGGATAACATGATTAATTAATTAACTCCTTTGCAGTGCACCAAATTTAGAATACCCTGCTCCCCAATCGGTTCATTAACATGCTAGTCTAAAAAAATCACCATGTTCATCCTCCAGTCATTAATGAGCCCCTGTATTGTGACTGATGAATCTATGTTGGAGTAAAATTATGGGTTTTCCTTAGGCATCAACACACACTCTTCCTTGGACAATCTACAGGAGGGTTTTCATGACACATTTCAGTATTTCTCTCCCAATATGAACTTACCAATGCATGACATATTTCCATGCCAGTGCTCAGTGTAAATATGTAGCATCCATCTCATGTTGGTTTGTTATTTCTTCAGGATATAATGCGCCTCTCAAGTTGAGGGAGTTCACATTAGCAAATGAAACAACTTCCATTTTCAGCGTTTAATGTCCAATTCCAATAATTTGGGAGCTAGATGGATTATGATTTGCTGCAGAGTAAAATTCCATCAGCTGTGCCACAGCGCTAGTGTCAGGAGAAGCATCCTTCACAATGCCAATGTAACGCCTCCCCACTAGCCTGGCACCTCTCCATCTCTCATGCCATCCTATGAGATTGCTAACTTAGCATCAAATTAAGGGCTTTGGATCTGCGCCACTTGCAACTAGATTAAGACTGACAAGTGAATTTCACAGGGAACAGGCAGCAGAAAGCTAAGACATTTATCCCAATGTTAAGACCTGGATTTGAACCAAAATCCCAGAGATTGACAGTGTATTTCGCTCAAAACCAGGTTTTAGTGAGGGCTGTAAACTTGCCAATGCAGTTCCCTCACCCTTTATGTTTGTAGCAGAGCATCCTATCATTTCCTTTTTGCAAGGAGTTTATTCAGCATTTCATTGGGTCCAAAACACTCTGTCCTTTGATATTATTTTTCATTTCATAATCCTCAAAGTATTTCTACAGGCTAAAATTGATCAAACATTCCTCATATTATGACAACCAGAATCTTCTTTCTCCTGTGTTTACTAAAATTGCAAATGTCCCAGGAAAGGGGACATCATCTATCGCATAAGATAACAGTGCAACTAGAGTCACAGAGATGTACAGCATGGAAACAGACCCTTTGGTCCAACTCATCCATGTCAACCAGATACTGTAAATTAGTCAAGAACTATTTGCCAGCACTTGGTCCATATCCCTCTAAACCCATCCTATTCATGTACCCATCCAGATGCCTCATAAATGTTGCAATTGTACCAGCCTCCACCACTTCCTCTGGCAGCTCATCCCATACACGCACCACCCTCTGCATGAAAAACGTGCCCCTTAAATCCCTTTTAAATCTTTCCCCTCTCACCTTAAGCATATGCCCTCTAGTTTTGGACACCTCTACTCCAGGGAAAGGGCCTCAGCTATTCACCCTATCCGTACCCCTCATGATTTTATAAACTTCTATATGGTCACCCCTCAGCCTCCGATGCTCCAGGGAAAATAGCCTCAGCTCATCCAGCCTCTCCCTACAGGTCAAACCCTCCAAACCTGGTAATTTCCTTGTAAACCTTTTTTGAGCCTTTTCAAGTTTCACAACATCCTTCCTATAGCAGGTAGACCAAAACTGAACACAAAATTCCAGAAGTACTTTTAATTTGATTTCCCTAATAGGCCAGATGATGGGTTTTGCTCACATTTCTGGGATTCAGCTTTTATTATTTTTAAATTTTATCACTGTGTGACACCCCACCTCACATGACTAAACATCTATCAAGCTTCTTTAAGAGTTTTTAACAATTGCAGTGTGCCTCTGGTCATGTCTTTTGTTTCCTGCACTGAAATGAAAACAGTTAAGTTTTCCAAATGCGAACAAATTTTTGCAAATTTTCTCTGCTTTTATTCATCTGCTTTCCAGTTGCAAGAACCTCCAGGTTCAATTCTTGTGCAATGCTAAACCCTTCAGGGTAAATCTAAACAGGGAGATAACGAGTGAAATGGAAATTTGGTTAATTTGCAGTGAAACTCATTGAAGCATGGCTAAGTACCTTCTGACACTGGAACTGTTCCAGACTGTGAATGAGATTAATGAAAAAGATAATTCTTTCTGACTCACAAAATGTTACTATTTACACAATAAGTACCCCCTCGTCACCAAAGCAGTTTTGGGTCTGTACCTCAGAAAACTGCCTTAACTCCTGGGTTTGCAGCAGTACGTTTTATAATGATGGCTGCAGAACTGAAACCACTATTTCCAGGCAGGCAAGAGACAATTGGGTAACTCACATCTGAATTGCCCCCTGAGAATGCAATGCTGCAGGCGACGTGAGAATTTGTGCAGATAATTTGTGCTAACTATTCCCCACCCATTGCATTCACTAAACAAACCAACCCTGTTCTTATCAGGTGCTGCTGTTTTGGTAGTGAGTTCTGTTTGCTGGTGTTTACCAGGACAGTGTTCAAAAGACTCTGTATAGTCCGAGTGAGCGCTTTGCAAGCACCTATATTCTGTCTGCAAAAATGACCCAGACCTTCCGTTTGCCCACCACTTCAATACACCACCGTGTGTTCCCTGGCCAGCACCTCTGTCTCAGGCTTGGTGCAGTGCTCCAGCAAAGCTCAGTGCAAACTGGAAGAACAGCACCTCATTGTCCACCTGCAAACCCTGTAGCCTTCTGGAACCAATACCGAGTTCGACAGTTTTAAGGCATGAACACTTTCTCCTATATTCTTACCCCCAACTGCCACATACCAGACTTTGTCATCACATCGGCCAGTACCACTAACAACCTGACGAAGGACCCGCGCCCCGAAAGCTTGTGATTTCAAATAAACCTGTTGGACTATAACCTGGTGTCGTGCGACTTCTGACCTTGTCCACCCCAGTCCAACACTGGCACGTCCACATCATGGCAACCCATTGTCAGCCACGAGTGGACTCCATTAGCGGCTACTCACTCTCCGAGGCTGACATTTACCCATTATTTGTCTGCCCAACTGTTCTTTGTCTCTCTCTGGGTTCCATCTCCAGCTATAGTTTAGTCCTTCTCCTCCCTCCACCCTATATTCAGCATATGTCCCAATCTTTTTCCAAGTACAATCAGTTCTGAAGAATGGTCACTGGACCGGAAAAATGAATTCTCTCCACTGATGCTGCCAGACCTTTGAGTTTTCCCCGCAATTTCCGATTTTGTCCCTGAATAGACTTTGCTTGCTATATTTGTTATGAAATTAGCAGCTATAAATATTGCTGTAAAGCCGCTAATTCAGGGACTGACACAATAGTGTCAGCTGATACTCTGTACAATGTCTGTTCATTGCTAAAGTTCAATAGTTTTGGCTATAGGCAGAATATCCTACAAAAAGCAGAAGGAAAGCTGATGTCAGTGTCAAGTAATGGGAAGTGACTGCTTGTCTGAACATACACAACGGGATATAAAATAAACTCCCTTGCATGATAAAAATAAAAAAGAGTTTATTTTATTTCTCTTTGCAGTCTGGCCCTCTCTCTCCGAGGAAAGAAAAAATGAGCCTTTTTTGTAATTCATTCATGGGATGCAGCCAGAATTTATTACCTGTGTCTAGTTTCTCTTGAGGAGGCAAAAACAAAGTGGCTGGAAAAGCTCAGCAGGTCTGGCAGTATCTGTGAAGGAAAAAACAAGAGTTAACATTTCGGGTCTGGTGACCCTTCCTCAGAAGGGTCGGACCCGAAATGTTAACTCTGTTTCTTCCTTCACTGATGCTGCCAGACCTGCTGAGCTTTTCCAGCCACCTTGCTTTTGTTCCTGATTACAGCATCCACAGTTCTTTTGCTTCTCTTGAGGAGATGTAGGTGAGCTGCAGTCCGTTTGGTATAGGTCCACTTGGTGCAAACGTCCTCTCTGTCTGCTCCTGGTGCTGACTATCCCCATAAGCCAGATGCAAACCCTACCACTTCTGCTCCTGGTGGAGAACTCACCCTACTGTGGAGCAGTGGTAGTGCCCATACCTTTCTGGTCCTGGTTCAAGACCCACTCGGTCCGGAGTGTGCTCTATCAAGTCCAAACAGGTTGATTAGAAAGTATCATTCCATTTCTCCACTACCCACCAACTAACCTTGCTCCCGCTGCCATTCCTACCAGGACATCCATCACCATCTCACGAGTTCAGTCCCCTTGTACATAATATATTAATGGGAAAGTTGTAATGTTATTTCTAGACTGTTAATCCTGGGAGCCTGGACTGGAATCCTGCCATGACATTTTAATAAAAAATATTGACTTCAACTTCCACTATCTATTATTCTCTCAAGGAATGTGGACATCTATGGCTAAGGCAGCATTTATTTCCATCCCTAATTGCCCAGAGGGCACATTGCTGTGGGTCTGGTTCACATGTAACGATGGTACTTTCCTTCCTGAAAGAGATGGATGTTTCCCAATAATTGACATTGGTTTCATGGTCATCGTTAGACCCTTAATTCCAGTCTTTTTTAAAATTGAATTCAAATTCCATTGACTGCCACAGACAAACTTCTTTCATGCAGAGGGTAGTGCACATGTGAAATATACTACCAGAGGAAATGGTGGAGGATGGTACAGTTACAACATTTATAAAGGTATCTGGAAGGGTATATGAATAGGTCGGGTTTAGAGTGGTATGGGCCAAATGCTGGCAAATGGGACGAGACCAATTCAGGATATCTGGTTGGCATGGACGATTTGGACTGAAGGGTCTGTTTTCATGCTGTACATCTCTATGACTCTGTAACATTAGCTGAGTTTCTTGATTAGTAGAGTCTAGCGATAAAACCACTTGTCCCAATGAGACAAAATTCTAGAATTCTGAATCTACTGATGTCCATGTGTCAATTGTAAAAAGACCCAACTGGTTCACTAAGGTCCTTTAGAGAAGGAAATCTCACATCCTTTCCTTGTTTGCCTGCATGTAAATCCAGACCATGGTAATGTAGTCGACTCTTAAACTACCCTTGTGGGCATTTAGGAGTGGGCAATAAATGCTGGCCTAGCCATCAAAGCCCTCATCCTATGAATTAATTTTTAAAAATGCACTGATAATGACATCATTTTACATGTACAGACACTTTCTGTAATTGTCCTGTTGCTGCTTGGTCAGCGTACGCCCAGTGATCACGTGCCTGTGGTATGTTCATTGTCAGAACTCATTTGAATGAACAGATTCTTCTGAAGTTATTATTTGATCTATTGATTTGTAAAAATCTCCAATAATAGCCTCCCAGTATCTTTTCTTCTTAGTCTGTCCTACTTCTACTGGAGGAGGTGGCATTGAGGTACCTTCCTAAACCACGCAACCCACGTGGTGGAGGTGCATCCCCCATTTTGTCAGGGACGAGGTTCCAGGATTCGCGACATTGAAAGAATGGCAATATATTTCCAAATCAGCACAGCCTGTGACTTAGAAGGGAACATGCAAATGATGTTCTTGTTCTTCTAATTGACAGAGGTACGGAAGGTGTTATCATATCAGAATACAAAGACAGAGATGCACTGCTGAGAATGTATACGGCTCTGATCAGTTTATTATGAGCAGTTTTGGGCCTCGTATCTAAGGAAAGATGTCCTAGCATTCAGAGGAGATTTACAAGAATGATCCCAGGGATGAAAGGCTTATCATATGAGGAGTGGTTGAGGGGTCTGCATTGCATGAAGTGGAGTTTGGAAGGATAAGTCGGGGGGTTCTCATTGAAACTTACAGAATACTAGGAGCCTGGATACAGTGGAAGTGGAGAAGGCGCTTATTATAATAGGACGGACTGGGACCTGAGGGCACAGCCTCAGACACAAGGGATGACCCTGTGGAACGGAGATGAGGAGGAATTCCTTCAGCCAGAGGGTAGTGATTCTGTGGAACTCATTGCCACAGAGGGCTGTGGAGGCCGAGTAATTGAGTGTATTTCAGACAGAGGTAGTTTTTTAAGGGGAACAACAGTTATGGGGAGAAGGCAGGAGAATAAATTTAGGAAATATATTGCATGATTGAATGGTGGAGCAGACTCAGTGGGTCGAATGGCTTAATTCTGTTCCTGACTCATATGACCTCCTGGTCTTAGCATTTGTGACAAAGGGCTACCATATATCTTGTAGATGCTCTAGTCTGTTCTCCCAGTGCATCGAAGGTGGAGGGAGTGAATGGTTCAAATGGCGAATGGAACACAGCTGAAGCCGCTTTGCCCCGGATGGTGTCAGATTCTTGACGAGAAAATGCGACAGAAAATTGCGAGAAATATTCAGCACTGTGTGAGATGACCTGTGTGGTTGATCTGTGCATATGGCTGGTCTAGTTCAGTTTCTGGTTACCACCAAGATGCAGATAGAGGGGCATTCAGTGATGGTAATGCCATTGACTGTCATGATTAGTTGCTGTCTTCTTGGGCCTGGCACTTGAGTGGTGCAAATGTTACTTTCTACTTATTAGCCTAAGCTAGAATATTTTTAGGAGGAGACTTGAAATAAGTCAAGGAGGGACATGATGTAGGAGGGGAAGGAGTCCTCAATTATGAAGTTGTGAGGAGAAATCCATTACATTTTGGCTGCAATCTTTATTACAGTAAGGCCATATTTTGCACCCTTAAACACCTGGGTAGTGATTATTTCATTGATTGCAGAGCAGGCTTGATTGGCCAAATGGTCTATTCCTGCTCGCAATTCTTATACCAGGTAGTGATGGAACATGTTAGCAGGGCCATGCTTGAATATTTGGGATAATAAGAGAGGACAGTGAAATAACAATAATCATGGGATATCATTGATAGAATATCAGACTCAGTATAACAGAGAGAGTGGACAAAAAGGTGGCCATCTGTCCAGTGCTAAGTATGTTGTATGATTTCTGGCTTAAGCTCTTCAGTTTTTAAGAAAAGCTTGGACTAACCTTCTTTGTAACTATTAAACTATATTTACTGTTGCACTGTAGATAATAGTAGGGCTACAGAGTAATATGTTCCATGCTGTACAAGGTCCAATTTCTTAGTGAACACAAACACTGACTACTGAGAGCACAGTGGCATCACAGCTAATATCAGAGCCTTACCTACAAATTCATTAACACTGTCTTTGCAAAAAGTTTCATTTTATAATCTGCCCACTGTAAGTAACTGATCTGTGAGCACTTTCTAGATGGATGTGGCTTTTAGTCAGATGCCATATATTGTACCTAGCAAGAGATTCAAATCCCCTAAAGATTTAAAACTCTTCACATCATGACAAATAAATAGACTGCTTATCTGTCCTTCAAGAATGTCGATACGTTTTCCATTAATTTACAACATCCACAGTCACTGAAAGTAAGTATGTAGTTGTAGCAAACAGTGGAGAAAGAAAATGGTATGTTGGCCTTTATAGTGAGACAGCTTGAGTTCGGGAGCAGGAGGTGTCTTGCTGCAATTGTACAGGGCCTTGGGAAAATCATGCCTGGAGCATTGTGGGCAGTTTTGGTCTCCTGATCAGAGGAAGGATGTTCTAGCTCTGGAAGGAGGGCAAGGTTTACCAGACTGACATATGAAGGGAGACTTGATAGGTTAGGACTGTATTCACTGGAGCTTAGAAAAATGAGAGGGGATCTCTTGAAACCTGTAAAATTCTAACCAGACAGGGTAAATACAGGAAGGATGTTCTCAATGACCAGGTTCTCCAGATCCAAGGGCCACAGTCTCAGGATATGGGGTAGATCATATAGGACTGAGATGAGGAGAAGTTTCTTCACCTAGAGAGTGGTGGACTCCACTGCCAGAGAAAACATTGAGGCCAAAACATTGAATAGTTTCAAGAAAAAGTTAGATACATTTCTAAGATCTAAAGGGATCAAAGGATATGGGGAGAAAACAGGAACAGGGCACTGAATTGAATGATCAGTCATGAACATACTGAATGATGGAGCACACTAGTAGGGACAAGTAGCCTCCTCCTGCTCCTTTTTATAAGTTTCTACCACACCCAACCCTAGGACCAGCCATGATGTCAGTGGCATAGTGGCTCAATAGTTAGGACTGCTGTCCCACAGCGCCAGGGTCCCAGGTTCAGTTCTTACCTTGGGTAGCTGTCTGTGTGGAGTTTGCATGTTCTCCCCATGTCTGCTTCGTTTTCCTTCTGGAGCTTCAGTTTCCTCCCACAGTCCAAAGTCGTGCAGGCTAAGTGGATTGACCATGCTAAATTGCTCATAGTGTACACACTAGATGGGTTAAATAACAGGAAATGCAGGGTTATAAGGTAGGGGTGTGGGACCCTCTTTGGAGGGTCAGTGTAGACTAGACAGGCTGAATGGCCTGCTTCCACTCTATGGATTCAATGATATTTTGAATTTATCAATAAGATTAAATAGCCCTGCTGTTTACAGGTTTCCTATCTGTATGAATCTAGTCCCATCTATTTCCCTCTGCCAGAAAGAATTGGATCTATCAGAAGTGGGAGCAGGACTTCTACATCTGGGTGCATCCAACATCTTTAAAGATTGGCGAGTCTTCAACTCCATCCAAGTCTGGTCCACAATTTGTCCAGCAAGAACATTAGTGCATTCATGAAAAAAAATGTTCCTTGATAAATATTTATTAAATGAAATACCTGAAGTAGCATTAACCAGAGAGTATAGTGTCAATCTATACTATTTATGAAAAACATTCTTCATGTCAGGTTAATTCATATTTCTCAAATTGGATTAAAGTTTAAAGGATCTGTTTCACCACAGAATTATTATCAAAGACTTGTGTTGAATTCAATCCTTTTCTCTGACTCAAATGGAACTTGATTTTTCACTGAATTGAACTGCTCGTGGAATCATACAGCATGGAAACAGACCCTTTGGTCCAACCCATCCATGCCGAACATAATCCCAACTAAACTGGGTCTATCTGCCTACCCCTGGCCCATATCCCTCCAAAACTTTTCTATCCTTGTACTTATCCAAGTATCTTTTAAACTTTGTAACTGTGCCCGCATCCACCACTTCCTCAGGAAGTTCATTCCACACACACGAACCACTCTGTATGAAAAAAATTCCCCCTTGTCTCTTTTCTTGATCTCTTTCTTCTCACCTTAAAAATATGCTCCCTCGTCTTGAAATCACCCACCCTAGGAAAAGAACACCTGCCATTAACCCAACCTATACTGTTTATGATTTTATAAACCTTTATAAGGTCACTGTACAGCCTCAGAGAGAGAATTCGTCGAAAATTGGGAAAACCGACACAAAGAATACCAGAAATTCAAGTGGTCGGTCATGTTCAGCATCTATCAGGTTCCTGCATATTTTGGGGGAGTTTTTAAACAGCATCAGGCAATGAATTGATCACTTGTTGAAGATGCCTGGTGTGGTCCTTACCACTAGGATCATATATCAGAAAGGGATCCACAGCTATCAATGAGACAGGGATGAAAAGAAGCCAAAGGGTCACACCAAGAGTTACTGCAGTATTCCCATGAGCAGTGCATGAGAAGTCTGAAAAACTTAAATGGCAAGAGCCCAGGGAATAAAACAATCTTCGAATGAGCGTCATTAATTCTGGATGTTTGTGTGCTATCGTGTATTATTGTTTTACTGTATGATCCATGTGTTAGCATGAGCCAAATTGAATGCTATGATATACCCCATATTGTTTTAAAAATGCCTTGATCAGCCAGTAACTGATTCTGATGATTTTTCTGATGATCTCTAGCTCCTTGTGTAAAAATTGCCAGATTTTTGGACATATTTCTTTGGCTTTGGCTTTCAGTTGTTTGAACAATTCACATACTTGATGGCTCCCTCAGGATTTCAGAATTGGGCAAAGTGCTCAGGAAAATAAAAGTGTTGTCAATTTCCATTGTAATCTTTGTGAAAGTGACTTACTCACTTAACAGTGAGTTTGTTACGATGTTGGCTGTGCTGGTATACTTAATGACGAAGGGAAGTCTTGAACCACTAGATCATGCATGGACACGATGTGTCTAATTGCTTCCTTCTGTGCTGTATTGACTCTCCGACCCTCCCTCTTGCTCTTTGACAGTGGTTAAAGAGGAGATCAACAGGTAGGAAGGAGATGGGGCAATAATGGGGCTGGGGAGGATGTAGGTAGACAGGGGTTAGAGGATGAGGAATAACTGTCATAAAGATCTTTGAATTTATTCTGCGTTTTAAAGTCATCACAGAATTTAACCCATTAAGACTAATCACAAGTGGCTTAAATGTAACTTTTTACACGGGGATTAAAACAATATATACAACTCCATCTTGGAGAAATTTTGCTCATACTGTCTGGACTGAGCTGCACTGAACTTTTCATTAACTGGTACTTGTTGGACTAAGAGTGAGTCGGTTAATCAACTATACTGGATAATCCACATACTAAATAATAGAAATGTAATGCAGGGGTATACATATTGCTGTTATACTTTATTTACAGCACAAATCACTGAAATAATAAAGATGCAACTTTGCCTTAAATAAAACTTACTAGCAGAGAGCCTTCTCACTTGCACCCTCAACTGACTACTCCAGACATCGCAGTATGTCATGGTATTTGAAGGGAAGTTGACTTGAAATTGAATCAACTATTGATATTTCATGTGGTCATCCAATTGAACAAAAATATATTTACATTGAGGCAATTTTTTTAAAAAAACTACAATAATTAGATAGAATAATACAGTATATTCACAGTATTTGAATTGTATAATTTTTGCTGATTTATTGAGAGTGCTGGTTCACAAGGTGCCAGTTAAAATAAAGTTTGCTATACTTGGTTAATACCAACCATTGAATGTTATGTCATACAGATACAGTAGCTCAAAACCAGTATTCTCAGGACTGAGGCTGAGTAGAATTTTGGATATTGTGGAATCTTGGACAGTTTCAGAGTTTGGCTCAGGCTATGGACAGCTCAGGTCAAGCCATGTCAGCTGGGGGTCAAGGGTCTTTTGGGGCCCTTGATAGAATGGCACATGAAGCTAATAATGAGTTTTTTTTTCCCCTTTATTCATTCACGGGATGAGGGCACCACTGGCTAAACAGCATTTATTGCTCATCCCTAATTGCCCAGAGGGCAGTCGAGTGTCAACCACATTGCTGTGGGTCTGGAATCACATGTAGGCCAGGCCAGGCAAGGATGGCAGTTTTCTTCCCAAAAGGACATTAGTGAACCAGACAGGTTTTTCCCCAACAATTGGCAATGGATTCATGGTCATCTTTGGACACATCATTCCGGATATTTATTGAATTCAAATTCCATTATTTGCCCTGGCAGGATTTGAACTCAGCTCCCAGAAAGTTATATCAGTCTCTTGACTAACAGTTCAACGATAAGACCACAAAGGCATTGCCTTCTGTGTAGTCTAGAGCTACACTGCACTCATGCAGTACCTTTCCAAACTGTACTGGTAGCTATCTTTCTTAAATTTTACTCAGTTTAAATTGATGTTACACTAAGTATGCCCGATGCTCAGGCACCACTGGTTTTCAGTTAGCCAGCTGAGGTATTGCACCTATACAGCAGGACTGAGTTAGATTATAACCTCTTAAGTGTGACCAGTAATGGACAGGAGAATCTTGCAAGTAACTCAGCCCAATGACAGCATGATAATATTAACATTCTAACTGGATGGTTAGCTGTTTGGCTTTAGGAATATTTCATGAATTTATGATTTAAGCACTTGTTATTCTGCACAGAAATGCCAAACTGCTTTGCAAATTGACTATACATTTTTCATTTAGAGATCCGCCCTGACAAATTTAAGTTCTGAGATAAAACCCGCTTGGTCTGCCCAAATGTTATTGATCATCAAAGAATCATGGATGGTGCTAAACATTTTCTGGGAGTGAATACATGGGCTGAAAAGGGGAACAGAGATGGACATGGTCTGACGGTACTGACACTGCCAATTTTCCAAAATTGTTCCTGGCTATTTTGCTGGAGGCAGGATGGGGACCAGCAGCTGCAAACTCCCTTGTGACAGTTAGAATCCATACAGTGCAGAAGCAGGCCACTTGGCCTGCTAAGTGTGCACCAACCCTCCATAGAGCACCCACCCAGACCCCATCCCCTTATCCTTGCCTTTCCCATCGGCTAACTCACCCAGCCTGCACATCCCTGGACACTGAGGGCAATTTAGCATGGCCAACCCACTGAACCTGGGCATCTTTCAACTGTGGGAAGAAAGCAGAGAACCCAGAGAAAACCCATGCAGGCACAGGGAGAATGTGCAAACTGCCAACAGACACCTGAGGCTAGAATTGAACCTGGGTCCCTGGTGATGTGAGGCAGTGGAGCTAACCAGTAAGCCACTGTGCCATCCCCATTAATTTGATTTACCTCCTTAAAAGGCTTTTAATGGGCAAGTAAAGGTGTTCAAATGAAATCTTCCTGTCAGGCCTCAAGCACTGTGCCAGCACAGGGGCTAGTTAAAGTGCCTGGAAGCAGGCATGATCAGTAAGCTGGAGAAACAGCTCTCCAGGCAAAGAGGCTCTCCACTTGTGTTCCTCCTCTCTCTTAGACCCAACATGTAAAGTCCTGCCTCCAGTAACATTTTTTAACTGAGGTTTCAAAAAAATAACGTTAGTGAAATTTCTCTGACACTTCCCTGCCACCAGACCCTGCTGTTCCTCTCATTCTGGAGGGCTTCTGATCAGCCCCGCAGCTTTGTGAGACTATATGCTACACCTCATTGACCTAAGAACCCACCTGTATTCTAACTAAGAGTGACTTACCATCTAAATGTGATTTACCATCATGACCAGCATGTGGTACTGGGCTAGAAGTGTTTGATGTACCTTGCTGCCACTGATCCTTCCTTCTCTATACAGTATCTGGAACCTGTCTAATTATCCATGGTAGAGGATGCATCATAAAATAGGCAAGGTTTTTAGTCAATACGATGGGCTGCTTCATGATAACAATAAGTACAACTGAGGTGTATGGGAGGATAGGTAGCACAGTGGCTCAGTGGTGAGCACTGCTGCTTCACAGCACCAGGGACCCAGGTTCAATTCCACCCTCAGGTGACTGCCTGTATGGAGTTTTCACTTTCTCCCTGTGTCTGCATGAGCTTCCCCCAGGTGCTCCAGTCTCCTCCCACAGTCCAAAGGCTGGATGGATTGGCCATGCTAAATTGCCCATAGTGTTGAGGACTGTATAGATTAGGTGGGTTATAGGGGAATGGGTCTGGGTGGGGTGTACTGATGGTCAGTGCAGACCTATTGGGCCTGCCCCCACACTGTAGGGATTCTGTCTATGAATAAAACTAAGGGGCAGCTATGATCTGCTTTCTCATTTGGCTGGATAGCTGTTGTGCCAAGCAGTGTCATGCCATCAGATCATGTTGAAATTACCATTACAGAGTGGCCCTTTTTTCCTAGAGGTGTATTGGCGGATGGGAAACAGTGTTGCCATCTGTTTTCCACCCAGAATGTAAAGTTTCACTTCACAGTGTGCAGCATTGGCAGCATTGCTGTTAGTATTGAAAGGGAGTAGAGTATAAACGCAGGTGGACTTTGCTAAAGCAATGTAAGGTGCTCGTCAGACCATAGCTGAACCACTGTGAATAGTTTTGCACACTTTATATACTGGCATTCGATGTAGTCAAGTGAAAGTTCACTAGGTATAGAGGGACTGTTTTATGAGCAGTGATTGAGTAGATTGGACCTGTGTTTTTTGGAGCTTAGAAGAATGACAGTTAACCTTATTGAAACATACAAGAGTTTTAGAGCGCTAACATGATCTAAGAGATGCAGAAAGGTTGTTTACACTTCTGGGAGAGCCTAGGATCAGAGGGAGTAATCTCAGAATAAAGGGTTGTCCATTTAAGACAGAGCTGAGGAGGAATTTCACCTCTCAGGGGCTTCTGAATCTGGAATTCTTTACTACAGAAGGCATGTAAAGACTGTGTTATTAAGTACATTCAAGGCTGAGATAGATTCTTAATCAGTAAAGGTATCAAGTGTTCTGGGGAAAAGGCCAAGAAAGTGGAGTTGAGGATAATCAGATCAGCCATGATTTCATTGAATGACAGAGTAGACTCATTGGGTGAATGGTCTATATCTTTTGGCCTTACGTATGCCTGTGAAATTCTCCGATTGCATTAACTTGGAGTTGAACACCTTAGTTAAGGTGGTAGGAAGACAGGAAAAAAAACCCGTTAATGCAGTTGTGTGTGCTTCTTATCCGGTTGACTGGTGACTAAAGCAGTGATGATATTGGTCTCTACAGCAGCTGGATAATGACTGTACTTTGCTAAGTCACAACAGATAATGCAATGGCTAAACAGCCATCAGCTATGATTTCCATTTATCTTGATAGCAAATGGGCTGTTTTTACTTCAGAGGATCCTTTCACCACGAGTTGGCATTTATTGTAATTATCTGCAGATAATTAGTGCACTATTAAACAAACAACACAATTAGAGCCTTATGGACTGAATAAATGGACTCAAAATCAGCGAAGTCGCCTGGTCCTGAGGTTGACTAATGCATCGAACTGGGCAGGGCTGTGCTGTGTTCTCTTACAGCTGACAAACGTGAGAGCAACACAATTAGTACTGTAATTGAGATCTGGCTTCTTTCAAAGGATGGCATTGAAGTGTAGCTGTTACTAGGGTAACAGAACAGCTAGACCTTGCTGCAAAGAGGTGGCACAAAAGAAGCAGATCAGACTGCCCATTCCTTTTTTTCACTGACACTGAGGTCCCCAAAGTGCACTGAGTCACGTATGTAGGTGCCTTGGCTCATGTTATCTGGACATTCTGTACCCAGTTGTACCTTGTGTGAAGGTAGGCCCCATATTAGGGTCGGCACGGTGGCTCAGTGGTTAGCACTGCTGCCTCACAGCGCCAGGGACCCAGGTTTGATTCTAGCCTTGGGCGACTGTCTGCGTGGAGATTGCATGTTCTCCCCAGGTCTGCGTGTGTTTCCTCCGGGTGCTCCGGTTTCCTTCCACATTCCAAAGACGTATAGGTTAAGTAGATTGGCCATGATAAATTATTCATAGTGTTGAGGATGCCTCGGTTAGGCTGCTTAGCCATGGGAAATGCATGGTTACAGAGATAGGGTATGGGGATGGGAATAGGTCTGGGTGGGATGCTCTTTAGAGGGTCATTGAGCCAATGGCCTGTTCCCACACTGTAGGGATTCTATGAAGATTGTTTAGAATACCCCTTCTAACATGGCCTCTGTATCCATACAAACTGCTTTATGTTACAAGCAATTAACTGGCTGAATGAGGAGAGTTCTGCTACCATATTGTAACAAATAGACCAGCAATCATTGGTACACATTTTCTGAAAGACATAACCTCAGCTCCATCACGTGACATTGGCAACCTCTTCTGAACCTGTGAAACACTTTCTGAAAGGTGAGGGATATATTGTTTAAAAGCCCAAATAATTTTTGTGCACCTGCAATCTTACATGATCCATGAACAACATCCTCATAGCATCGCTACGCATGAGTTAGCAGGTTGTTTTAATTTTTATATTCTGAATACAAATCTCTGTATCAAGGGGCTGTGAATAGCTGCCCACAAATCAAATGCAGCTTGTAGTCAAGGGCTGTAAGTGACTTTGGTGAGAGGTCAAAAACAAGATTTTAGACATTGGTTGAACTTTCGTAGAATCACAGTGTTTTGGCAACACTGAAAGATGCCCTTTGGCCCATCAAGTCTACACCAGTCATCACGCTTCAGAACTTGAGGGGTAAATTTTTCACTCAAAGGGGTGGTGTTTGTGTGGAACAAGCTGCCAGAGGAAGTGGTAGAGGTGGGTACAAATACAACATTTAAAAGGATGGGTTTATAAGTAACAAGTGTTTAGAAGGATATGGGCCAAATGCCGACAAATGTGACTAGGTCAGATTGGGATGCCAGGCCAGCATGGATGAAGTGGATTGAAGGTTTTGTTTCTGTGCTGTATGACTCTATGATGCTTGGCCCATAGCTTTGTAGAATTTGAACTGTAACGCAACAAATAATGAACTGGGGCAAATAGTTTGATTTGCATATGAATATGGAAGGGAAATATCTCCCCCTGATCTGACACATAATCCTACACATCACAACGGAGGATATTTGACATGTTGTGCATCAAAACATCTCCACAATAACAATGTACATTTGTGTGACACCGTTAACGCAAAGCTGCTTCTTCACTTCTGATGCGTCTTGGGTGACAATTCTGTAAAGTTATGTCGGAATAAACTTGCTTTCCTTCATGAATTGATGTAAACTTTCCCAGACTGTATAAATAAAAGTGGGATGAGTTCAATAACAACTTAAGTTCACATAGCACCTTTGACACAATGAAATGTCCCACAACACTTTACAAGTACATCACAATTATGGCACCAAGCCACATAAGAAGATATTAGGTCAGATGACCAAAATCTCATTTAGAGGTGTAGGCTTTAAGGAGTGTCTTAAAGGAATAAATTAAGGTAGAAACATGGAGAGCTGAGGGGAGGGTATTCCAGACTTTAATCTCAAAGGCACTGTCACTGAAGGTGGTTCAATTAAATGAGGATTTCTCAACTAGAGAAACACCAACTCCTTGGAGGGCTGTGAAACTGGGGCATGTGTTTGCAGATAAAGGGGAGGTGAAGTGAAGAGGGAGGTGAAAATAATGATGAGAATTGCAAAGTCAGGACCATATCATAATTGTAGGTTAGTAAACATAGAGGTGACAGCGGGTAACTTGCTGTTAGTTAAGACACGGCCAGCAGAGTTTTGGATAGCCTCAAATTATCTTGCTTCATGCTTGAAAATTGTAAGGAAATAGTACCCGGGAGAATTCCTTAGAATTGCTTCCTTAGTACACTGTACTGATTCCATATCTTAAATCAAGATTGTTACCCAAGGCTTTTGTACCCATTCTCATGGAAGGAATGCTACTCATAATTTATTTTGGCAGAAACCTTCTGGCCTTACGTGGAGGCAACAGTGAGTTGTAGTAAATCCTAATAATTAGCTTTCTGCCTTTATACTAGTTAGGATTATGTAATAATTCAAAAGATTATAGCTCCCTAAGGTCTGGTTGGACTTAGTTAAACCTGATGTAAATGAAATGACTGCGGCAATTTCTCTTCATCTTTTACTATCTGTATTAGCTCAGGTCTGTCAACTTTGATGTCAACATGATGTTCTGATGGAAATGCCAACACTGTAATCATTCAAGAAACCAATGAAGTGATAAGGGGGCTGTAGCTTTCTGTAGCTGGACGCTTGTCATTGTGAGCTCCCTGGTGAGCAGTTTCTGTGAAAGGTTTGGAAACAGAGTGAAAGAAAGTTCAATGGATTGTGAGCCTTGCCATTTCAACTTCTCAAGCTTTTGAATTGAAATTGGACTAACCAAGGCAAATGTTTTCATTGTCCGTCCAAAGTGCTGTGATGAGATGGCTAAAATGAATTCATCAAAAGTTTCTGAATGCTTATGATAGGTATCAGATGGCATTGAACTTGAGGTGGCACGGTGACTCAGTGGTTAGCACTGCTGCCTTACAGTGCAAGGGAATCCGGATTTGATTCCGGCCTTAGGAGGCTGTCTATGTAGATTTTACACTTCTCCTCATGTTTGCGTGGATTTGCCAGTTTCCTCCCAAAGATGTGCAGTTTAGGTGGATTGGCCGTTCTAGATTTCCCATAGTGTCCGTGTAGGTTGGGTGGATTAGCCAAGGTAAGTGTAGGAATACAGGGACGGGGTGAGACTGGTAGAATGTTCTTCAGAGGGCTGGTGTGGATACAATGGGCGGAATGGCCTGCTTCTACCTTTAGGGATTCTATGAAGTGTTGTATTGTACAGTGGAAGAGCAAAATAAGTGACATTTGCACTCAAGTTTAGTCAAATTAATTATGTAGCCTACTATTAACAGTGACCATGAAGCCAAGGTCGACGGTCATAAAAACCCATCTGTAATATCTAATATCCTTTAGAAAGGAAATCTACCGTCATTTCTTAATTTCACCTACATATGTCTCCAGGCCCACAGCAACATGGTTGACTCTTAACAGCCCTCTGAAATGCTGGAGCAAGAAAATCAGTTTAAGGGCAATTAGGATTGGGCAACCAAAGCTGGGCTTGCCAACAAGGCTTCCAGCCCATGAAAGAATAAAAGAAAAACCTAACAAGTGAGATCATTTCAAAAGAGCTAGCAATGGGGAGGTGTTGGCCTAATGGTATTTTCACTAGATTATTAATCCAGAGACCTAGGTAATGTTCTGCAGAAGCGCATTTGAATCCCAACAGGGTAGATGGCAAAGTCGAATTGTATTTAAAAATCTGGAACTAAGAGCCTACTGCTGACCATGAAGCCATTGTCAATTGCCACGAAAAAAAAATCTGGATAATGATGGGATAGTGTAGGGGGAGGGGCTTAGATTAGTTCACAGGTCGGCGCAACATCGAGGGCCAAAGGGCCTGTTCTGCGCTGTATTGTTCTATGTTCTATGTTCACTAATGTCCCTCAGGGAAGGAAATTACCATCCTTACCTGGTCTGGCTTACATGTGACTCCAGACCAATAGCAATGTGGTTGACTCTTAACTGCTCTCGAGGCAATTGGGAATGGGCAATAAATGCTGGCCTAGACAGCAATGCTCACATCCCATGAACAAATTACTTTAAAAATCTAAATTGAAATTTCAGCTATTGTTGAACATGGGTCTAAAAGGATTAATATTGAACAATATCTCAAAGACAGCCTGCCATGTTGATGTCATATGGACTTGTGGGAAAAACAGCCTAGGACCCCGGAAAAAATGTCAAGATTGCTGTAACAATGTCTGTTTAGCAATGTAACTTCTAATGAGTTGTAGTAAACTACTTCTAGTTAGACCAGAAAATGGTTTTCCATTACTACATTGGACCAAGCAGGCCATATCAATCCCTACTCTTAGAGAGACTGGCAGCAGCAAATCTACCCCATGGTGAGGTACCAATTTTGTTTAACTGCACATATAATATCTACCTTATCACTGTACATAATCGGCATTCCATTATATTTACATTACCATCACATAGTTTGCTTAATCTTTAAATTGCACATTACATATTTTAATAAGATTTTCTTTCTGCTTCATAAACCTAATGGAGACTGATGAAATGCTTCCTCATTATGACATTAGTTATTGAGGTTTTGCATCATCCAGTCAAACCAGTTTCCTGGGCATTCTGAGATAATGGGAACTGCAGATGCTGGAGAATTCCAAGATAATAAAATGAGAGGCTGGATGAACACAGCAGGCCAAGCAGCATCTCAGGAGCACAAAAGCTGACGTTTCGGGCCTAGACACTTCATCAGAGAGGGGGATGGGGAGAGGGAGCTGGAATAAATAGGGAGAGAGGGGGAGGCGGACCGAAGATGGAGAGTAAAGAAGATAGATGGAGAGAGTATAGGTGGGGAGGTAGGGAGGGGATAGGTCAGTCCAGGGAAGACGGACAGGTCAAGGAGGTGGGATGAGGTTAGTAGGTAGCTGGGGGTGCGGCTTGGTGTGGGAGGAAGGGATGGGTGAGAGGAAGAACCGGTTAGGGAGGCAGAGACAGGTTGGACTGGTTTTGGGATGCAGTGGGTGGGGGGGAAGAGCTGGGCTGGTTGTGTGGTGCAATGGGGGGAGGGGACGAACTAGGCTGGTTTAGGGATGCAGTAGGGGAAGGGGAGATTTTGAAACTGGTGAAGTCCACATTGATACCATATGGCTGCAGGGTTCCCAGGCGGAATATGAGTTGCTGTTCCTGCAACCTTCGGGTGGCATCATTGTGGCAGTGCAGGAGGCCTATGATGGACATGTCATCTAGAGAATGGGAGGGGGAGTGGAAATGGTTTGCGACTGGGAGGTGCAGTTGTTTGTTGCGAACTGAGCGGAGGTGTTCTGCAAAGCGGTCCCCAAGCCTCTTGGTTTCCCCAATGTAGAGGAAGCCGCACCGGGTACAATGGATGCAGTATACCACATTGGCAGATGTGCAGGTGAACCTCTGCTTAATGTGGAATGTCATCTTGGGGCCTGCGATAGGGGTGAGGGAGGAGGTGTGGGGACAAGTGTAGCATTTCCTGCGGTTGCAGGGGAAGGTGCCGGGTGTGGTGGGGTTGGAGGGCAGTGTGGAGCGAACAAGGGAGTCATGGAGAGAGTGGTCTCTCCGGAAAGCAGACAGGGGTGGGGATGGAAAAATGTCTTGGGTGGTGGGGTCGGATTGTAAATGGCGGAAGTGTCGGAGGATGATGCGTTGTATCTGGAGGTTGGTAGGGTGGTGTGTGAGAACGAGGGGTTCCTCTTAGGGCGGTTGTGGCGGGGGCGGGGTGTGAGGGATGTGTTGCGGGAAATACGGGAGACGCGGTCAAGGGCGTGCTCGATCACTGTGGAGGGAAAGTTGCGGTCCTTAAAGAACTTGGACATCTGGGATGTGCAGGAGTGGAATGTCTTATCGTGGGAGCAGATGCGGCGGAGGCGGAGGAATTGGGAATAGGGGATGGAATTTTTGCAGGAGGGTGGGTGGGAGGAGGTGTATTCTAGGTAGCTGTGTGAGTCGGTGGGCTTGAAATGGACATCAGTTACAAGCTGGTTGCCTGAGATGGAGACTGAGAGGTCCAGGAAGGTGAGGGATGTGCTGGAGATGGCCCAGGTGAACTGAAGGTTGGGGTGGAAGGTGTTGGTGAAGTGGATGAACTGTTCGAGCTCCTCTGGGGAGCAAGAGGCGGCGCCGATACAGTCATCAATGTACCGGAGGAAGAGGTGGGGTTTGGGGCCTGTGTAGGTGCGGAAGAGGGACTGTTCCACGTAACCTACAAAGAGGCAGGCATAGCTGGGGCCCATGCGGGTGCCCATGGCCACCCCCTTAGTCTGTAGCTGGCCTAACACCTGTTTCAACACGAGGTAATGGTTATTCCAAGGACAGTCAAGGCTATTATATTTGCAATGTTTGTTGAATTTTGTTTTACCAGCGAGGGTATAACAAAAAACCTCTTTACATTTCTTTATCAAAAAGCCCTTATCCCATCGGTAGAACCATTGAAATTACAACACAGAAGGAAGCCTATTGGATTAACAGTGATGATATTTCTTCTGTTAGAGTAATTTAATGCAATTCCACTTCCCTAGTCCTTCCAAATGCCCTGTCATTTTTTTCACCCATTCAAATATTAATTTGATTTCCTTTTAAATAATCAGTTAGTTTCTGCCTCAGTGGCCACTTACAGCAAAGCATTTTGAGTTCTAAATGACCATATGTTCAAAAATAATTCTTCTCATTACGCTGCTCCATTTTTCTCAGAATTACGTTGATTCTAATTTTCTGATCATCGTTTTGCCAAACTGTGGAGACAAACTTCCATAACATCCAAATTATGAGAATCTCTGTTAACCTTCTCTGGGTCAGTCATTGGCCTGGGACAGTAAGCTTAACTTCATTCTGAAAACCTTTCAATCCTGATATCCTTTTGCTACAAGTCCAGTGAACTATTGTTTTCAGATTCTTTGTACAAATAACCTAAAGAACTGTATTCCAAACTCCTATTACACATGCCAATACCTTGCACTCAGGAATCTTCTGTTTCCTTTTTATTTGATACCTGATATCTAAAAATTATAAAATCATGAAGGGCTTGGATAGGGTGAACAGTCGAGGTCTTTTCACCAGGGTAGAGGAGTCCAAAACTAGAGGGACATGGGTTTAACAAAAGAGGGGAAAGATTCAAAAGGGACCTGAGAGAGCACCTTTTTCACATAGTGGGTGGTGTTTGTGTGGAATGCTAAAGGAAGTGGTGGAGGCTATTACAATTACAACATTTAAAAGGTATCTGAATGGGTACATGAATAGGAAGGGTTTAGAGAAATATGGACCAAATGCCAGCAATGTTGTTGACTCTTAACAACCCTCTTGGGGTTAGGGCTGGGCAACAAATGCTGACTTAGCTAGCGAGACTGTCATCTGTGAATACATTTTAAAAAAGGAGACTGGATTAATTTACAATATCTGATCGGTATGGACAAATTGGGTCGAGGGATCTGTTTCCATATTCTAAAGGTTTCTCTTAATGTGCAACAGTTAAACATTGATCTGTGGGTCTGTCTATTCCTTCTCTCTGATGTTTTTTTTCTGACCAAATTGTACACATGCCTCACGCTGCTGTTTTTCTCAGTTATACGTTTCTCTGCAATAAACTGCATTCACCATCCACATGCCCACATTTGTAGCTTCAGCAGGAACTTCAATTTAAGAAGGAAAGATGACATTCAATCACTGGTGTTTAAAATCCTTTTGAAATGCCAATCAAAAGATCGACCCTGTTCTTGATTTCATTCAGCCCCTGACCACTCAATCCTTTCCTGGACATGTTTTTGTTCCCTTAGGCACTGGTTAGATTTTGTCAGCAACATTTCTCTCTCAGTAACATTGTGCCCATCTTCATTCTTCCAATGTTTAATTAGCCAAGATGAGGAAAGAAAGAGTCTAGCTGAAGAAATTCATCAGTGAAAACTTGTATTCAGAAGAATTTATCTTTGATCCCACATTACATCCACAATCTGGAGCTTGTCCAAAGACTGATGCTCATAGCCTTACTTGTTCCAAGTCCATTTATCCAACATGTCTGTGCTCACTAATTCACAGGGTCATTCAGCACAGAAAACAGACCCTTCGGTCCAACTTGTCCATGCCATCCAAGTTTCCAAACTCAACTAGTTCCATTTGCCTGTGTTCGGCACATTTCCTTCTCAACCTTTCCTATTCATGCACTTGTTTGTATGTCTTTTAAATGTCATAACTGTACCTGCATCTATACTTCCTCTTGTGGTTCATTCCAAATACGAACTACCCTCAGTGTGAAAACATGACACCTCAGGTCCCTTCTAAATCTTCCTCCTCTCACCCTAAAAATATGCCCCTAGTCGTTTTGAATGCCCCCACCCCAGGGAAAAGACATTGCTATTCACCCTATCTATGCCCCTCATGATTTAATAATCCTCTATAACATCAACAAACTCCTTCACATCAGTGAACAGAAGTCCCAGTTTATCCAGCCCCTCCTTATAACTCAAACTGCCCAGTCTTAGCAAATTTGTGGTAAGATTTTTTTTCCTGAACCCCGTCCAATTTAATAATATCGTTCTTATAGCAAGGTGACTAGTACTGTACCCAGTACTCTAAAAGAGGCCTCACCACCATTCTGGACAACTGCAACATGACATCCCAATTCCTATACTCAATGGCCTGAGCAATGAAGGCACAAGCACTAAATGTCTTCTTGACCACCCTGTCTACTTTTTGGCAATACATAAGCTGCTTATCCTTATTTTCAAATCGTTCCATGACCTACCCTTCCTCTCTCTGTAACCGTCACCCACTGTCCAATGTTTCCTGCATTCATTTGATTGTAGCCCTTGCATGTGTCTGGTCTTCATGCTTTAACCATTGGCAGATGAAATACCTTCAGACCCTTAAGTTCTAAACTCTGAAATTCTCCTCTCTCTCTCTGCCACCCTTTCTGCCTTTAAGATGCTCCTAGAGACGCATATTTATTGACCCAGGTTTTGGGCGGCTGTTCTAATATCTCCTTGCTCGGTCTAGAGTCACGTTTGGCTGGATAACTGAACGCCCCACTCCCGGCAAAGTAATTCCGTTTGTTTTACCTCCATAAAGCCATTACATAAATGCAGGCCTGTTGTTGTTCTGTGACTTCCTAGAGGTTTCTCCCATCCAGCGAACAATTCATTATTCTTGCTGCTGGAGGCAAATTTCAAGAGGAGACAGAAAAACTCAACGGATAATAAATGCAGGGCTCAAAAAAAAAATCTTGCACCAGAAAAATGTGGAGAAGCATTAATGCATTAAAGAAATCTTTTCATCCGGTAGCTTTAATGGCTCATGCAGAGCACTCGAAAGATTTCTGCTTCCCACCCCCACTCCCCCAAGCCTTGACTTGACAAGATATGAAATCTAAATAGTGCAGTGACGCATAAAGGGGTCACAGCAATGCGTCACACCCCAGCACTTCATCTGCAAGATGTCTGTTTCTTGCAGGAGACAGTTTGTGAACTGTGGCTTCACAGGGGATAACTTCTGTCAGACATTCAGCTGAGGGATTCGGTGAAGGGGCAGGCACAGAAAAGAGCTCTTTAACCTTTGCAAGACGTTGCTGTGGAATTTCCGAATCTCACCGATGCATGAACAACAAGGAGAGAGGCAGATGCAAGTTTTTATTTGCACAGTCAATTTTCTCATTCCTTTGTTCCAAAATGGTCATGTTAATTGGTAAATGGTCCACGCTTCATCCATTTTACAGATTATCCCTTGTGTGTTACCACATTGGGAGCTGTAAAATGTGTTGTAATTGCCCCTCTCTTTTTCTCACTGATAAACTCACTCATGGCACTTGAAAATGTGCAGTAGCCATTGGCTCCATACAGGATTAAGATGCCCTTTCTTTGTTTCAGAAGATAGAAAGCTCTTTGTGGGCATGCTGGGAAAACAGCAAACAGAGGATGACGTCAGGAGACTATTTGAATCCTTTGGCTCCATTGAAGAGTGTACCATTCTTAGAGGACCTGATGGAACCAGCAAAGGTTAGTTACCCCTTTCAACCTCAATCCATTGCTTTCCATGCTTATATGCTGTACCTGGTTCTCGGAGAGTTAAGTAGGACGGTTTCTACTTGCTCGTCAACTTAGCCTGAAAATGTTCTGCAGATCAGATTACTGAGTTAAGTCACAGTTACATTGTGTTAGGCAGCTTGGTTTAACGAAGTGATTGACATCTGACAAGTTAATTGGTTTATTTACTGATTTGCTAATCATTTAAGTTAGATCAGCTGGTTTGAGATGTAGCGTGATGCCGGTAGCATGGGTTCAATTCCTCCACTGGCTAAGGCTACCATGTCAGAAGTCACATGACACTAGGTTATAGTTGGCGGCACAGTGGCTCAATTGTTAGCACTGCTGCTTCACAGTGCCAGGGACCTGGGCTCAATCCCACCCTCAGGCAACTGCCTGTGCAGAGTTTGCATGTTATCTCTGTGTTTGTGTGGGTTTTTCCCTGAGTCTCTGGTTTCCTCCCACAGTCTAGAGATACACAGGTTAAGTAGATTGGCTATGCTGAAGGACTTCACCTGATGAAGGTGCAGCGCTCTGAAAGCCTCTGATTTCAAGTAAGCCAGTTGAACTATAACCTGGTGTCATGTGACTTCTGACTTTGTCCATCGCTTTGGCACCAACACATTAAGGTTACCATGAAAGACTTTCCTTCACAACCTGTTCCCTCACATGAGACATGGTGACCCTCAGGTTAAGCTCACTACCAGTTGTGTCTCTCTAATTTAAGAGCAGTCACCTGGGATCATGGAAACTTTACCTTCACCTTGCTAAGTTATAAAACCAAGATTAGCTGACTTGTTAAACTGATTAATTGTGGTCCCTACTTGGAATAATTGATTGAATAATAGTTCAATCAGGGAAGTACATACCATAGATAAGACTAGTTTGTGTTGCCAGTTCCTAATTCCTCCTGAGGAGCTGGTGATGAGCTACCTTCTTAAGTTCAGTGTGGTATAGGGAGCTATGCAGTGTTGTCAGGAAGGGAATTCCACTATTTTGATCCAGGGATGGTGAAAGGACAACAATGCCTTTCCAAGTGAAGATGATGTGTGACTGGGAGGGGAACTTGGTGGTGTTTCCAAGAGTCTGCTGTTGCCTTTCTGGATGGTAAAAGTCGTAGTTTTGGAACGTGCTTTATAAGGAGTCTTTGCAGTTAGTGCAGGGCATCTTGTGTACAATACACACTGCTGCCACTTTGTCATAGGTGAAGGCAGGGAATATTGAAGGTGGTAGATGGAGTGTCAATCAAGCACTCGCTGCTTTGTCCTGGATGGTATTTAGCTTCTTGAATGCTGTCAGAGCAATATTCATTGAGGCAAGTGGACAAGCATATTCTGTTACATTCCTGCCTTTGTACCTTACAGCTGATGGAAATCTTATAGGGGTCTGGAGGTAAGTTACTTGCTGCAGAATATCTAGCCTCTGACTTATTCTCTCTTACCAGAGAATTTATCTGGCTGGTCTAGTTAAGTTTCTGATCAATGGTGACCTGAAGATGTTGATTGCAAAGCAGATTTTGAGTCTGATATCTAATTGTGAAACACTATTTCTCTCCACAAATGCTGCCATTCTAGCAGTATCTTGCTTTAATCCAAGATGTTGATCATTGAGGAGTGAGTGGCACTGTTGAAGTTCCCAATGTTGAATATCAAGGGGAGTGGGTAAAAGTCTGACATTTTCCCAGAAAGAAGAAAAGCAGTTTTCTTTCAGTCACTCAGATGCTGAGGTTGAAGTGTCAATGAACCAATATGGCCCTGTTTGCTGCATTCTTCAATCAAAAACAGAAGGCTATGGGTTGACCAGACAAACCCAAAATTGTTTCCATCCATAGAAAAGTTGTTCTTCTT
This sequence comes from Stegostoma tigrinum, assembly GCF_030684315.1. Classification (NCBI taxonomy): domain Eukaryota; kingdom Metazoa; phylum Chordata; class Chondrichthyes; order Orectolobiformes; family Stegostomatidae; genus Stegostoma; species Stegostoma tigrinum. The sequence continues at coordinate 14,745,510 of NC_081389.1, read as the reverse complement.
GTTGGTTTTTTTAAATTTTAATCTGTAGGGAACTCCAAAACCAGAGCTTATGAAGATAAGACAGTCACTAATAAATCCGAAAGAGCTCAGGACTAAAATAGGCACTTTGATATTACTCACTTCTACTTTCCAATTTATCTAAGAGGAAGCTAAGTACCTCAGTGGCTAGCACTACTGCCTCACAGTGCCAGTCACCTGGGTTCAATTTCAGGTGACTGCCTGTGCAGAGTTTGTACATTCTCCCCAAGTCTGCATTGGCTTCCTCCAGGTAGTCTGGTTTCCTCCCACAGTCCAAAGATGCATAGGTTAGGTGGATTGGCTGTGCGTAAGTTGCCCATAGTGTCTAGGGATGCTCAGGTTAGCTTTTTTTAAGCCATGGGAGACACAGGGTTACAGGGATGGGTAGGGGGAGGTGAGTGAATCTGGGTGGGATGCTTGTTGGGCTGAATCCTGTTTCCAACTGTGGGGATTCTAACTTTTTTTAAAAAAAAACAGGAGGAATAAATGTAGGGTCCTGCTGTTGGGATTCACTAACCAGGGAAAGAGGTGAAAAATTGAGGCAAGAATGGACCAGTTAGGTCATAAAGCCTCTTCCTGTTCTGTGGACTAATTGTAATTCTGTGATACACTCTGACAATGCTGGAATGTTAGTCTGGCACATTCTTGAACATCAAGAGAATGAGACGACTGAGCAATAATCATACAATTAAATAATCCTCTCCACTTTCTTGTCTTCTCCTAGGCTGTGCATTTGTAAAATATTCTTCTCATGCTGAAGCCCAAGCAGCTATTAACAGCCTGCACGGAAGCCAGACTATGCCAGTAAGTCAGACAAGAAGAAATAGACTCATGAATAATTTGTTGTTTGTTGAATGCACTGTTATGTGTAAAGAAGATATTTACTTGCATTGTCACACTTTATTATAAGACATCTCTGCTATATAGTTGTTCACCTCTACCTCATTAAAATGTGGTGTGTGTGTGCGTATATATGTACTTATCTGCAAATTCTCATCTTCGAACAATGCAATTGAGTCATGCTTTTCAATGCAACCTTTTTCTTGCCTGAAGATTAAAGTTTTCCCCTCATCAGCACAGAAGACAAGTGCCACTCTTTCAAAGTGGTAGAGCCAAAGGTTGGAATGCACCATTGGCTTTCTATTTTTCTTAGTGTCACTTCTCATGATGAAGGTGCGCTGCTGCCAGCACAGACCCGGTTAGCCATGTCTCACCCAAATATCCATGTTTCCAGTGATCAAAGTAGAGATCCAGGAACCCATTTGGTTTGGTCTGTTCTGCCCATCTTAGCTCAATGCAAAATGGCATCAGGTACACTCTGTACCCAACCTGTTCCTTGTGATCCTGCAGACTTTATCTTTTTCCCCCTCCTCAAGCGCTTATTCAGTTCACTCATGGAAGTGCTGACTGAATCTACAGCCATTATTCATTCAGGCAGCATATGCCACATCCTAAACGTTCATTGCTTTTTTTCTTTAATAAAAAAGAACACTTTAAAACTCCTATCATGGATCATTATTGGTTCTTTTGCTCTATCAGTTTTCTTTCAATTTGTTCATAGCCTAGCCAGTGATGCTCTCATTACAACATTTATTCCCCATCCCTAATTACCTAGAGTGCTGTTGAGTGAACAACATTGCAGTATGCCTGGGGTCACATGTTTGCCAGACTAGGCAAGGATGGTAATCTTCTTTCCCGAAAGGACTTTAGGCTTAAGCCACAGGGGTTTTCCTAATCATCAGCAACAGAGCATGGTCATTCCAGATATCTTACTGAATTCAAATTCTACAATCTGCCATGGTAGGATTCAAACCTGGTGCCCAGAACTTTACTTGGGTCTCTAGATTAGCAACCCTGTGACAAGAGCACTAGGCAATCACCTCTCCTTTTGCAGAGAGTAGTAGGCATTCTGTGCCCCCCCCCCCCCCACCTCCCCCACAAATCCTCATAACCAGCTTGTGGGAGAACTGGAATCTGAGCTGTGCAGTGAGAGTAGAGCTGAGGGGTTGTTTTTTTTTTAAACAACACATTCCAAAATGACATCAAACCAAGTACTCCATCCGCCTGTGTAAGTCATAATCATAGAATCCCTACAGTGTGTAAGCAGGCTGTTTGGCTCATTGAGTCCACACTGATCCTCAGAAAAGCATTCCACCCAGACCCAGGCCCTGCTACCCTATCCTTGGAACTCTGCATTTCCCATGGGCATGTGGATTAGCCTACATATCCCAAGACATTATGGGGAACTCAGCATAGCTGATCCACCTAACCTGCACATCCTTGGATATATATTTATGTCAAAGGTCCCGTATCACTTTTCAGAGATGAGCTGGGGACTCCTTTTAGTGTCTTAGTGAACATTAGCACTCAGAAAATGTATCTGCTATTTTCTGATAACCAGTCGCATGAGTTTAATCTGCATAGTTGGTTACCGTGTTTCCTTCGTCAATCTTCAAAAGAGATTAATTGGAGGTAAAGTGCTTTGGAAGATTTCTGAAGGCGTGAAAAGCACAACAGAACTGGAAATTCTTTTTTACACCATACCCTGACATTTTATGAAGCAGGAGACACATTATCATAGAATCCCTACAGTGTAGAAATAGTCCAATTGGCCCATCAAGTCCTGCATATCCCACCCAGACCCATCCCCCTATCTACCCCTATAACTCTGCAATTCCCCTGGTTAACTAACCTAACCTGCACATCCCTGGAGACTATGGATAATTTAGCGTGGCCAAGCCACTGAAACTGCATATGCCAACTCAGCACAGTCAGCTAAGGCTGGAATTGAATCCAGGTCCTGGCACTTTGGGGCATTAGTGCTAACTACTGACCCAGGAGGCTGTGAGGGTTTTGCTTGGCTAACTTGTCTAACTTGTGGCACTGCTACCCCACCCCTCTTCAGCGGAGGGACAGTAATCACTGACCCCAAGCTGCTTTTGGTCCAGATCCTTAGTCTTCATGCATCCAAGGAGGAGATGATGGCCTCATATTACCAGAGGCCCAGGTAATATCTTGGGGAGACAGAAGGAACTGCAGATGCTGGAGAATCTGAAATAACAAGGTGCAGAGCTGGATGAACACAGCAGGCCAAGCAGCATCAGAGGAGCAGGAAAGCTGATGTTTTGGGCCAAAGGAGGGTCTTGGCTCAAAACATCAGCTTTCCTGCTCCTCTGATGCTGTTATCTGTAATCTCCCCTGTTATCTCAAATATCCTGGGGACTTGGGTTCAAATCCCACCACACCAGATGGTGGAATCTGTATTCAATAAAATAAAACTGAAGAGTCTTATGCTGAATCAATTGCTGATAATGGGGAGAAACACCCATCTGATGTGCCAATGTCCCTTCAGGGAAGGAAACAGCCTTCCTTACCTGCTCTGGCCTACATGTGACTCCAGACTCTCAGCAATGTGGTTGACTCTTAACTGGACTCTTAACTGCCCTCTGGGCCATTAGGGGTGGGCAATAAGTGCTGCCTAGCCAGTGACATCCTCATCCCATGAATGAATAAAACAAATTTCCAGAGTGGAATTTTGCAGACCTAGCTGGGTTACTTTGGGATACACTGAAAACTGCCTACGCACATTAATTCTTCAAAAATGTGCAATGTCAACTTCAGAAGGCACATGAGTCTCCAGACTAGGACTTAAACACGCAATTACCTACTGTGCCACGAAAAACACTGACATTCAGCTTTTTCAGATTGTGTGAACATGGAACACCAAGACCGAACCTGCCAACAAGTGAATCGTTATATGTTATAAAAATTAATCCTGGAGCTTAGATCGTACTTTAAAACAATTGGACTTCACCATTAACCTCTCAATTTGTTGTGGTACTGAAGTCACTATTAGTTTGTGCATGTTGCAACATGAATTTGAGAATGAAATTAGAAGGATGAGCAGGCCATTTGACACTTCAAGCCTGTTCAACGTGACCTTATTGAATGACAGAACATCAAGGACAGTACCTTGTTTCCAGCTTTCTTCCCCAAACCTCTCAATCCCTTTAGCCCTAATAGCTATAATTAACTCACCTTGAAAACATTCAATGTTGTGGCCTTAGTCACTTTCTGTGGGAGAGAATTCCTCAGGCTCACCACTCTCTGGGTGAAGATAATAAAATGTGAGGTTGGATGAACACAGCAGGCCAAGCAGCATCTCAGGAGCACAAAAGCTGACGTTTCAGGCCTAGACCCTTCATCAGAGAGGGGGATGGGGGGAGGGAACTGGAATAAATAGGGAGAGAGGGGGAGGCGGACCAAAGATGGAGAGAAAAGAAGATAGGTGGAGAGAGTATAGGTGGGGAGGTAGGGAGTGGATAGGTCAGTCCAGGGAAGACGGACAGGTCAAGGAGGTGGGATGAGGTTAGTAGGTAGATGGGGGTGTGGCTTGGGGTGGGAGGAAGGGATGGGTGAGAGGAAGAACAGGTTAGGGAGGCAGAGACAGGGTGGACTGGTTTTGGGATGCAGTGGGTGGAGGGGAAGAGCTGGGCTGGTTGTGTGGTGCAGTGGGGGGAGGGGACGAACTGGGCTGGTTTAGGGATGCGGTGGGGGAAGGGGAGATTTTTGAAACTGGTGAAGTCCACATTGATACTGGGCTGCAGGGTTCCCAGACGGAATATGAGTTGCTGTTCCTGCACCCTTTGGGTGGCATCATTGTGGCACTGCAGGAGGCCCATGATGGACATGTCATCTAAAGAATGGGAGGGGGAGTGGAAATGGTTTGCGACTGGGAGGTGCAGTTGTTTGTTGCGAACTGAGCGGAGGTGTTCTGCAAAGCGGTCCCCAAGCCTCCGCTTGTTTTCCCCAATATAGAGGAAGCCACACCGGGTACAGTGGATGCAGTATACCACATTGGCAGATGTGCAGGTGAACCTCTGCTTAATGTGAAAAGTCATCTTGGGTTCTGGGATAGGGGTGAGGGAGGAGGTGTGGTGGCAAGTGTAGCATTTCCTGCGGTTGCAGGGGAAGGTGCCGGGTGTGGTGGGGTTGGAGGGCAGTGTGGAGCGAACAAGGGAGTCATGGAGAGAGTGGTCTCTCCGGAAAGCAGACAGGGGTGGGGATGGAAAAATGTCTTGGGTGGTGGGGTTGGATTGTAGATGGCGGAAGTGTCGGAGGATGATGCGTTGTATCCGGAGGTTGGTGGGGTGGTGTGTGAGAACGAGGGATCCTCTTAGGGCGGTTGTGGCGGGGGCGGGGTGTGAGGGATGTGTGGCGGGAAATACGGGAGACGCGGTCAAGGGCGTGCTCGATCACTGTGGGGGGAATGTTGCGGTCCTTGAAGAACTTGGACATCTGGGATGTGCAGGAGTGGAATGTCTTATCGTGGGAGCAGATGCGGCGGAGGCGGAGGAATTGGGAATAGGTGATGGAATTTTTGCAGGAGGGTGGGTGGGAGGAGGTGTATTCTAGGTAGCTGTGGGAGTCGGTGGGCTTGAAATGGACATCAGTTACAAGCTGGTTGCCTGAGATGGAGACTGAGAGGTCCAGGAAGGTGAGGGATGTGCTGGAGATGGCCCAGGTGAACTGAAGGTTGGGGTGGAAGGTGTTGGTGAAGTGGATGAACTGTTCGAGCTCCTCTGGGGAGCAAGAGGCGGCGCCGATACAGTCATCTATGTACCGGAGGAAGAGGTGGGGTTTGGGGCCTGTGTAGGTGCGGAAGAGGGACTGTTCCACGTAACCTACAAAGAGGCAGGCATAGCTGGGGCCCATGCGGGTGCCCATGGCCACCCCCTTAGTCTGTAGGAAGTGGGAGTTCACCTTCAGTTCACCTGGGCCATCTCCAGCACATCCCTCACCTTCCTGGACCTCTCAGTCTCCATCTCAGGCAACCAGCTTGTAACTGATGTCCATTTCAAGCCCACCGACTCCCACAGCTATCTAGAATACACCTCCTCCCACCCACCCTCCTGCAAAAATTCCATCACCTATTCCCAATTCCTCCGCCTCCGCCGCATCTGCTCCCACGATAAGACATTCCACTCCCGCACATCCCAGATGTCCAAGTTCTTCAAGGACCGCAACTTTCCCCCACAGTGATCGAGAACGCCCTTGACCGCGTCTCCCGTATTTCCCGCCACACATCCCTCACACCCCGCCCCCGCCACAACCGCCCTAAGAGGATCCCTCGTTCTCACACACCACCCCACCAACCTCCGGATACAACGCATCATCCTCCGACACTTCCGCCATCTACAATCCAACCCCACCACCCAAGACATTTTTCCATCCCCACCCCTGTCTGCTTTCCGGAGAGACCACTCTCTCCGTGACTCCCTTGTTCGCTCCACACTGCCCTCCAACCCCACCACACCCGGCACCTTCCCCTGCAACCGCAGGAAATGCTACACTTGCCACCACACCTCCTCCCTCACCCCTATCCCAGACCCCAAGATGACTTTTCACATTAAGCAGAGGTTCACCTGCACATCTGCCAATGTGGTATACTGCAACCACTGTACCCGGTGTGGCTTCCTCTACATTGGGGAAACCAAGCGGAGGCTTGGGGACTGCTTTGCAGAACACCTCCGCTCAGTTCGCAACAAACAACTGCACCTCCCAGTCGCAAACCGTTTCCACTCCCCCTCCCATTCTTTAGATGACATGTCCATCATGGGCCTCCTGCAGTGCCACAATGATGCCACCCAAAGGGTGCAGGAACAGCAACTCATATTCCGCCTGGGAACCCTGCAGCCTAACGGTATCAATGTGGACTTGACCAGTTTCAAAATCTCCCCTCCCCCACCGCATCCCTAAACCAGCCCAGTTCATCCCCTCCCCCCCACTGCACCACACAACCAGCCCAGCTCTTCCCCTTCACCCACTGCATCCCAAAACCAGTCCAACGTGTCTCTGCCTCCCTAACCTGTTCTTCCTCTCACCCATCCCTTCCTCCCACCCCAAGCCGCACCCCCATCTACCTACTAACCTCATCCCACCTCCTTGACCTGTCCGTCTTCCCTGGACTGACCTATCCCCTCCCTACCTCCCCACCTATACTCTCTCCACCTATCTTCTTTTCTCTCCATCTTCGGTCCGCCTCCCCCTCTCTCCATATTTATTCCAGAACCCTCACCCCATCCCCCTCTCTGATGAAGGGTCTAGGCCCGAAACGTCAGCTTTTGTGCTCCTGAGATGCTACTTGGCCTGCTGTGTTCATCCAGCCTCACATTTTATTATCTTGGATTCTCCAGCATCTGCAGTTCCCATACTCTCTGGGTGAAGTTTTTTTTTCCTCATCTCAGTCCTAATGGTAGCATAGAAAGACAGCGCAACAAAAATTACAGAACCACATGGCAAAACAGGATGTGACTCTTTCCATGTAGACTGTGCTGGTTCAAGTACAATTATTCCTACTATCCAGCTCTTGCTGCTCTACAAATTCTGATCATTTTCAAATTTGGTACTCACTTCCCTTTTCTGATTACCACTGCTTTTTAAAATTATGCCCTCTAGTTTTTGGACTCACTGAACCTGGAAAAAGGGCTTTTACTATTCACCATATGTATTCCCCCATCATTTTATAAGCATCTATGAAGGTCACTCCTCAACCTCTTTATGCTCCAGGGAATCCAGTCCCAAGCCTATCCTGTCTCTCCTTATACCTCAAACCGTCCAGGCTTGGGTAACATCCTTGTAAATTTTTTGTGCTCCCTTTCCAGCTTAATTATACCATTCCTACATCAGGGTGACCAGAACTGTACACAGTACTCCAAAAGTAGCCTCACTGACATCCTGTATAGCCTTGCAGGCAGAAATTGGAAGATCCAAGCAACATCCTGCAGAAAGATTTTTATACTCAATAGCTGATTCATTCAAGTGAATAGGCTGTATCATGTGTGTTTGGTTGTGCTTTGACTAATCTTGAGGAAAGTTTCAGCACTGATCTAGTTGTGCTCCAAGCTTGGCTGTTGTTGAAATATTGGTGTCAATGGAATAGAGGAGCATATGGCAGAAAGAGTCTTGTATTCATGAAACACTGATGGTAGCACTCTACTCACTGCATGAAAGTCTCTTGTTGGCTGATCTTTTAAGTTAGTAACTTTAATCCCAGGGGCTGCAGAAGCTTCCTAATTAAGGAGGCTATCTCATTCACACTCCGATCAGGTCCATATGTTTCAGGAGGCTGTGGACTCCAGTCTGGTCTGGAAGCGGGTGACAGAGGGAAGAAAATAAATTAATTTTCTTTTCTCTCTGCCAACACTGATAAATTCATGTCTTTCAGTTTGCACAGATTTGCTTTTCCAAATCAGAGGTTGAAGGTTTCTGAGAAATGATTCTTTTGACAGTGCTCTTAATCTTATCCCATTACTTGACATGCTAATAATTAAAGAAGTGAAAAGCTGTTGCCTTTTCAAACTGATGCCACAGTCAATGAGGCAAAGTGAAATGAAACAAAATGACTTGCGTTTGTAGAGCAACTTCCAGGATCTCCGGATATTTCAAAGATTCATACAGACAATTAAGCACTCTTTAAAGTAAAATTATTTTTATAATGTGGAAACAGAACCCATGGGAGAAACTTTACCATCATCTACCAGCTGGATTGGAGGTTGCATATAGGAATTAAGACACCATGTTGCAGCTTCACAGGACATTGGTAAGGCTGTTTTTAGAGTACTGTGTGCAGCTCTGGTCTCCCTGCTATAGGAAAGAAAGTATTTTTTTGAAGAGCATGCAGAAAAGATTTACAAGGATGTTACTAGGGCCAGAGAGTTCGAGTTAAAAGGAGAGGCTAGATATGCTAGGACTTTCTTCGCTGGAAGGTCTAGGGGTGACCTTTTATAGAGGTTTATAAGATAATGTGGGATACAGATAGGGTGAATAGTGTGTGTCTTTTCCCTGCAACAGGTGACTTCAAGACTCAAGGGGCATATTTTTAAGGTGAGAGGAGGAAGGTTTAAAAAGGACATGAGAGGCTACCTTTTACACCGCGAGTGCTTTGTGTGTGCAGTGATCTCTCAAAGGATTTAAAACATTTAGAAGACATTTGGATAAGTACATGAACGGGAAATGTTTGGAGGAACATGCACTAAGCACAGGCAGGTGGGACTAGTGTAGTTTGGAATTATGCTTGGCATGGACTGGTTGGACTGAAGGGTCTATTTCCATGCTATGACTTTGACTCCATGACCTTCCATTTGCTCATAAAATCACGAGGGGCTTGGATAAGGCAAGGATCTTTTCTGAAGAATAGGGGAGTCCAAATATTGAATGGAGTGGAAATATTGAATGAAAGGGACCTGAGGGACAACTTTTTACTCGCAAAGGGTGTGTGTATTTGGAAATGAACTGCCAGAGCAAGTTGTAGATGCAGGCACAGTTACAGCATTTAAAAGACATTTTGGACAGGAACATGAATACGAAAGCTTTAGATGGGTACGGGAAAACATAGTTTAGTTTAGTAAACCTGGTCAGCATGGATGAGTTGGACTGAAGGATTTGTTTCTATGCTGTATGACTCTATGACCCTCTGGTATAAAGGAGCATGGCACCTAGAAATTTCATTCTTGCCTGCCCTAACCTGTCTCCTATTTTAAGAGGTGATGGAGGAGGTAGGAGGCTTGTTGAGGTCTTTAAGTGGACAATTAATTGCCACAATTGCTGTGTTCCCCTCCTGTCACCATTTTACCTGTGGCAGATGATATCTCTCAGTCAGTACATCTTTAAAAGTTTAATATGCCACTACACTTTTAAGAATCATGGTCACAATGTACCATCACTAGTGTCGACCAACCTGAGGGTATGAAAGTCTCATACTCATTCTTATTCTGGGATCATTTGAAGCATGACACTCTACTGGAAGCATGGTACACTCTGCTGTAATCTAAATGCTCAGTACTGGCCCAGACAATATGTGCCTGAGGAATGGAAAAGTTTGTGTTCTTAACTACATTCAGGTCTTTTTATGAGGTCCTACCTCCATCACTAAATGGTATTGCTTCTCCAAAAGAAGGTTGAAAGTTCATATGAAATATAAACAGGAGTATGCCATTCAGCCCTTCATATCTGTGCTGTCATTCAATTAGATTCATGGCTGATCATCTACCTTGATGCCATTTGTCTGCTCTATCCTTATATCCCTTTATCTGTAATATCCAGAAGTCTATCCATCCGTGCCTTGAAAATGCTCAGTAACTGAACTTTCACTGCCCTCTGGGGTAGATAGTTTCAGAGATTCAACATCTTCTGAGTGAATTAATTCCTCCTCATCTCAGTTCTATTTGGCCAATTTCTCATTCTGAGACTGTCCTCTGATTGTAGAGTCCTCCCTCCCCATCAAGAAGAAGGCAAATAATATTTGACATCATCCTCTGCAATCTGTCTCCTGCAGTCATTGTGGAAACTAAGTCCTGTCTTCAGGTTGAGAATATCCTCCATTGTGACAAATGGTGCTATCAAAAAAATAAATGGGATAGACTTTGGATTTAACCATTCAAGATTGGGCATACATGAGGCGTTGACGACCATCAGCAGCCACAGAGTCAAACAAAATCTGCAACTTCATGGCCTGGCATTGCTGTTATTCTATCATTACTATCAAGCCAGGGGATCAAACCAAGAGTTCATTGAAAAGTGCAGGAGGCCAAGCCAGGAGCAGCCCCAAACATACCTAGAAAAAGTGAGGTATTGATCTGGAGAACGACAACACAGGACTGTTTGTGTGCCAAACAGCATAAGCAGCAAGTGATAGATACAGCCAAGTGATTGCAGAACCAACAGATCAGACCTATATTCTGCAACCCTGCCACATTCGGTTGGGAATGGTCGTAGACAATTAAACAACCCATTGGAGAATGAGGATGGGGGTATTTATGGATCCTCCATGATGGGATAGTCTAATATTACAGTGCAAAAGATAACACTTAAACATTTTACAGCAGTGTCCAGCCAAGTAGGCAATCCATTTTGGCCTCCTCCAGAGGTCCCTAGCATCACAGATGCAGCTCTTTAGCCAACTGAATTCACTCCATCTGATATCACAAGATTTCCAAAGACACTTGATCCCACAATGACTATGGGCCTTGACAACATTCCAGCAACTGCACTGAAGACTTGTGCTCCAGAAGCTGTCACCGGCCTAGCTGTTCTCGTTCGGCAACAACATTGTCAGATAGATGTTAATGTGAAAAATTGACCAGTTGTGTCCTGTGTACACAAAGCAAGACAAATCTAACCCAGTTGATTACCATTCCAATAGCCTACTCTCCATCATTAGTAAAATAATGGAAGGTGTCACCAACAGTGCTATCGACCAGCAGCTGCTCAGTAATAACCTGGTCAGTGACACCCAGTTTGGGTTCTACCAGGGTCACTCAGCTCCTAATCTCATTACAGCCTTGGTTCAAACATGGAGATAAGGTGAGAGTGACTTCCTTTGACATCAAGGCCATATTTGACTGAGTGTGTGTCAAGGAGTCCTAGCGAATCAGGGGAAAATTGACACCTGGTTAGAGACATACCTGACACATAGGAAGATGGTTGGTTGTTGGAGGTCAGCGCAGGACATCTCTGCAGGAGTTCCTCAGGGTAGTGTCTTAGGCCCAGCCATTTTCAGCAATGACCTTCCATCCACCACAAGGTCAGAAGTGGAGATGTTCGCCAATGATTGATTGTGCAATGTTCAGCACCATTCATGACTCCTCCACTACTCGAGCAGTCCATGTTCAAATGCAACAAAATCTGGACAATATCCGGTTTTAAACTGACAAGTGACAAGTAAAATTCACACCACCATCACTGATTAAAATCAAGTTTACCCATCTATCCTTTGACATTTAATGGCATTACCATCACTGAATTCCCAATTATTAATATCCTGGGGGTTACCACTGATTATAAACTGAACCAAGTTAACCACGTATATACAATAGTTACAAGAGCAGGGCAAAGACTAGGAATCCTGCAGTAATTAACATACCTCCTGACTCCCCAAAAAGTATCCATGATGTACAAGGCGCAAGACAGGAGTACAATGGACAAGTCCCCATTGCATGGATGAGTGCAATTCCAACACCATTCGAGAAGCTTGACTCCATCACAGATAAAGCAATCCACTTCATTGACACAACAATAAATATTCACTCCCTTTAGCAGCAATTTGTACCATCCACAAGGTGTACGACAGAAATTCATCAATTTCTAACACAGCACCTTCCAAACCCACAACCACTTGCAACCTAGAAAGTCAAGGGAAGAAGATACATAGAAACACCACCTCCTGCACATTCCCTTCCAGGCAACTCAAAATCTTGACTTGGAAATATGTCCATCATTGTCGCTGGAGCAAAATTCTGGAACATGCCCCCCCCCTGCCGAATGTTAGTATGGGTCTACCTACCAGATGGAGTGTAGCATTTCAAAAGAACATCTTACCACCAAATTCTCAAGGGTAACTGAGGATGGACAATAGATTCTGGCCCAGCCAATGATGACCACATCCCTTAAATGAATTATAAAAAAGTAAGAATCTAATGACAATCATGAATCTATTGTCAATTATCAAAAAAAAAATCTGGTTCACTGATGTCCTTCAGGGGAGGAAATCTGCCATCTTTACCTGGTCTGACCTACATGTGACTCCAGACCCACAGCAATGTGGTTAACTCAACTGATTTCTGAGCAATTAGGAATGGGCAATAAATGCTGGACTAGCCAGCAACACCCTCATTTCCTGAAAGATAAAGGAAAAAAAAATAAAATCACCCTTTAGTTAAGGAGGTCAAAACTGCACACAGCACTCCCAGGCGTGGTCTCACCATGCCTCTATACAACTGAAGGCGTTATAACTTCTGTACATGAGTCCCTTTGCAATAAAGATTCAAGTCTTACTCCAGAGACTAGAGCTGAAAATCTAAAGAATCCAGTGCAGAACGGAACAAATGCAGGATTGTTGGAAGTGCATTCATTCCGCTGAGACGTGACTTGATATCTGGACCTCATCTTCACTCCACATGGAAGATCCCACGACACTTATCCTCCCACAATCTAAAGATGTGCAGGTTAAGTGAATTGGCCATGGCAAATGCAGGGTCACAGGGATATGATGGCCGGGGGTGGGGTGGGGGTGGGGGCGGCGATGGGGGGTTTTGGAAAGCTAGTCAGAGGGTTGGTGTGGACTCAATGGGCTGAATGGCCTGCTTCGACACTGTCGGAATTACATGATTGCATTCTATGATGAAATGAACAGATCTGGGAATCTGTCAACCAGTGACCTGGCCAACAGATATCCCTCGGCCGACAACAGGTCACGGATTGCTGTCAGATTAGTGTTGTGGGAACTTGCTGTTTGCAAATTGGTTGCCATGTCTCTTAAATTGCAATAGTGATTGCACTACAGAAAGTACCTCAATGGCTATAAAACACTTTGGGATGCCTTCAGGTCACGAAAGGTGTAACACTATGGTGATAATTGTAATGTGTGAATAAAAATTGTAATTATAAATATTAAAATGATGAAAGAACACCAGAAAGATAAATGCAAATTAAATTGTTGTTAAACATGGAAGCTTTATTTACACAAATCAGAGGAGAGTGGACCCTTCTGTACTACCTGATGGGAAAATACAGTAGGGCAGCACGGTGCTCAGCGATTAGCACTGCTGCCTCACTGTATCGGGGCCCAGGTTCGATTCCACCCTCAGGTGACTGTCTGTGTGCAGTTTGCACATTCTCCCCGTGTCTGCATAGGTTCCCTCCCACAATCCAAAAATGTGTACATTGGGTGGATTGGCCATGCTAAACTGCCCATAGTGTCTAGGGATGTGTAGGCTAGGTAGATTAGTCATGGGGAAATGAAGGGTTACAGGAATGGGTTTGGTCTGGGTGGAATACTCTTCAGAGGGTTGGTATGAACTCGATGGACTGAATGGCTCGCTTCCACACTGTAGGGATTCTACAATGGTGATTTGCACCAACAATCTACCTGCTATCTGTCCAACTAAACCTCCAACAATGCAGCACTTCCTGGTTTACTTTATATTTTCAATATTTCCTCTGGATTTTGTAATCCAATCGTTGAAACCAATTTTGAGCTCAGAACCCTCTAGAGTGCTACCCAGCGAGCCCCTGCTGAATTAATTCATAAGAAAGACATTAGCTTGTTTGAGCTGGTTAGATGCATTGACGAGAGTGCAATATCATTGATGAATGTGTGTCATAATCTTTGCCTAGTGTGCCTCATACATCAAACTCCCGCTTATCAAAAGTGGGTTCTCCCAATTGCCCACTTCTATCTTTCTTCTGTGCAGCTGAGATTTATACACTCCTGAGGTTTTTTTCGGATTATCAGTTGCTTGATTTGAGTCAAAAATATAAAATATAAAAGAATGGGTAAGCAGTTGCAAAAATGGACAGGTGGTACAGTGATTTTAAGAGAGGGTCAGATTTCACTGCAATGTTTTAACTTATCAATCTTCAGTACTTAAGCCTCAGATGATCAAAGACAAATTTTACGGTATGTTATTCTGCAGGTGTCATCATTGCCAACGTTCTCTTTCATTAACAAAACAGGTAAAGGATGTTGGAGTTCAAGAGTATAATTCCACAGCATTACAAATCTGTCAAATAAGTAGAAACCCATGCCAGCCAAGAGTTTCCTTTCCTCCTGAACATCTCTCTCCCTTCTTCCAGGGGGCATCGTCCAGCCTGGTGGTAAAATTTGCAGACACAGATAAGGAACGCACTCTGCGACGCATGCACCAGATGGCAGGGCAGCTTGGCATCTTTAATCCGATGGCAATCCAGTTTGGCGCATATGGAGCGTACACTCAAGCGGTAGGTAGACCCAATGTCATGCCAGCTGTAATAGGCAAAGAAATAGGGCACAGCTGATGTGATGAGTTTACTTTGGCTCTTAGTGCAGTGACCTTACAGCTCAGAATCAATTAGAAGTAGAGGAGAATACTCAGCCCATCGCTTTCATGTCATTTCACAGCCCCCACCCCATTTTTCAGAATGATATTCATTTAATCACAAGCCCACTTTGGGTATGAATGTCATATGTACTCTTTCAGGATTGTGCACTGGAAATGCCCTTTGCATCTGGAGAATTCCTTCAAACCTCTTACTTTGACCCTTTAGTGCTAATCTTCCATTTATGTCCTAGGTTGCCAGCTCTCAGATGCTTGCACATCATGTTTCTAACTGGACAAAAAACCCAGCATGTTTGAAACCGTTCCATCAGACCATTGGTTAATCTTCTGTGGTCGGGTGAAAAGTAGCTCAGGTTTCCCTGGTGCCTCTTCACAAGACAGCTGATAAATTGGTCAACGTGTTCTGAGCATCCCAATACCTCTTATCAAAATAGCGCAAGCTACAAACTGCTGAGCGATGAAATCTTCACATTGGGTGGTCCTGGCTCAGAATCTGAGATGCACTATCTATTTTCATGCTGAAACTACAGGGGCAAAAATAAACATTTAAGAGTGTTAACCTATGAAATAATAGAATGCTTGTGTCACTTGTCCAATTGAATTGGAGCTAAAGTATAAGAGTGAAGAATTTACTGATCATTCTCAGCCTTTTGTTTACTTTTAAAACCATACGGTACACGTGCAGATCTTTTGTTGCTTAAATTACCCCTGTATTGTTCAGATAATTTCTTCCCTGTCATTAGTGTATGGCAGCTGCTCCCACTCAGTTTCTTCAATCTGCTCTGTCACAAAATTATTCCAGTCAAATCAGGCTCATTTTGCACAGGCATGGATCGTTCAACAGTCTATCTGTTGTTGATTAATAACACCAGCCTTCACTGCTTCCAATCCCAGGGAATGTTAAACCTGCTTCGGTCCTCTTGCACCTTGATGGCATTTCTAGCCAAGGATCAGGTTGAGGTGAAGTTGAGGGAGGGACCTGGTGGAGAGAAGAGATTTTGCTTCTCGGTGCAATGTTACAGTGAGTGCCGAGGGGCCCCGGTTCTTGGAGTCAACCGAGATGCGAGCAACTTGCAGCGAAGGGAAAAGATCGCTCTCTGTGAAAAAGTCCTGTGTACATTCTCTTTCAGTTGATGCAGCAACAAGCGGCTCTAATGGCGGCAGCGCAGGGCACCTACTTGAATCCGATGGCTGCTATTGCGGCGGCTCAGATGCAGCAGATGGCAGCTTTCAATGTGAATGGGCTGGTTGCAACGCCAATGACACCGTCATCAGGTAAATCAATTACCCAGACTGGCATCCCACTCTCACTTAGTGATCCTCAATGTGTGTACCCTTTGTTCCCCTTTAGTAACATGGATTAACAGGGTGGCCTAATAGTATTGCCATGGGCTTGTTAATCCAGAGACCCCAAGCAATGTTCTGGCGACTTGGGTTGAAATCTTAACGTGGCAGGGGGTGGAATTTGACTTCAACAGGGAATCTGGAATTAAAAGTCAAAAAGACAAAAAGTCATTGTCAAAAAGAGCCAACTGGTTCATGATCCTCCTTTTGAGGGAGGGAAACTGCCATCTTTACCTGCAATGTGGTTGACTCTCCCTAGGCAACAAGGGACGGGCAATAAATGCTGGCCTAGCCAGTGATACCCATATCCTATGAATAAATGATTGTAAAAAAAGGTCATTTAGCCTTATAAACACCAGGAAATACATAACCTTGCTTTGCAATCTCATTCTTGGAGTCCAGGTAGTATTCTGGTTAATCTAAATGGTGTTTCTTTCAAAGCCAATATTCCTGTCCTATGGTGTGGTGTCTACGTGTTGCTCTAAGTGTGGAGTGCGGATATCTAAAAATATGTGTTATAGAGTCATATAGCATGGAAACAGGCCCTTTGGTCCAATTTGCCCATGCTGACCAAGTTCACTGAACTAAATTAGTTCCATTTGCCAGCGTTTGGCCCACACCCATCAAAACTTTTCCTATTCATGTACCTGTCAAAATGTCTTTTAAATGTTGTAACTGTTCCTGTGTTTACCACTTCCTCTTACAGTTCATTCCACACACAAATGACCATCTACGTGAAAAAGTTGCCCCTCCGGTCTCTCTTAATTCTTTCTCCTCTCTCCTTAAAAATATGCTTTCTAGTATTGGACTCCCCTACCCTGGGAAAATACCTTTGCTGTTCACCTATCTATATTCACTTATCATGATTTTATAAACCTCGATAAGGTCAGCCGTCAACCTTCTATGCTCCGGTGGAAAAGAGTCCCAGCCTATCCTGCCTCTCCTTATAATGCAAACCCTCCAGTCTGGGCAACAGCCTTATAAATCTCTTCTGAACCCTCTCCAGTTTAATGATATCTTTCTCATAACAGGGTGACCAGTACGCAGTACTCCAAAAATGGCCTTGCTAGCATCCTGTACAACCTCACCATGTCATCCCAACTCCTATACTCAAAGGGCTGAGCGATGAAGGCAAACATACTAAACACCTTCTTAACCACCCTGTCTACCTGTGAAGCAATGTTCAAAGAACTATGTACCCAAACCCCTGGGTCTCTGTTCGACAACACTACCCAGGGTTCTTGTGTTTTACAAGGCCAATGTTATGTAATGATTTAACTTTAACAAATTAACTGGTGCAGCTGTAAGATGAAATTCATCTTTGTTATGTAGAAGGTAGGAATATAAGATTTAGAAGCAGGAATAGGCCATTCAGCCCTCCAGGCTCATCCACATTTGATAAGATCATGCCTGATTTGGTTGTATTCTTAACTCCTCTTTACTGGTTGAACCTCATAAACCCCTCCTTTCCTTTATCTGTCAATATTCTGTACAATTCACTCTCGCATCTATTGGGATGCTCTTTGGACAGAAGGTGTAGACTCAGTAGGCTGAATGGCCTGTAGGGATTCTGAAAGTCTATACTGACCCTCTGAAGACCATCTCACCCAGACCCACCCGCTATCCTATCCTATCCTTATAACTTCGCTTTTCCCATGACTAACCCACCAAACCATCACACTATGTGTAACTTAGCATGGTCAATCCACTTAACCGCACATCTTTGGACTATGGGAAGAAACCGGAGCACCCATGCAAACACTGGAGAATGTGCAAACACTACACAGGCAGTTGCCCAAAGGCAGAATCGAACCTGGGTCCCTGGCACTGTAAAGCAGCAGTGCTAACCACTGAGCCACCATGCCACCCTCTGTATCTAAAGCGATTTCCGCCACAAAGAAAGACAAGGACGATGGTTAACAAATACGGACAAAAAGCAACAGCCAGCTCACTCCCTGTAGGTTCCTGTTCCCCACCCATGCACTCTCCTGACTTGGATCCATTTCACTGTTTCTTCACTGTCACTGGGTTAAAATCATGGAACTCACTCCCTCTTAGCACTGTGGGTGTCCTTAAATCGCATGAACAACAGCAGCTCAAAAGGTGACTCACCACCACCTTCTCAGGAGCAGTCAGAGATGATGATAAATGCTGGTCTACTCCAAACATTCTATGAATAAAAGGTTTAAAAGTATAATGATAACCGTATGTGAGAAGGAAAATTATCCCACACAGGAACAAAAACAGAAGTTGCTGGAAAAGCTCAGCAGGTCTGGCAGCCTCTGTGAAGAGAAAATCAGAGTTAACATTTTGGCTCCAGTGACCCTTCCTCAGAAAATTATCCTATCTCCATCTTAAAAAGAACCACTCATTCTTAAATTGCATATCATAGTTCTATCCACTCCCACAAGGGTGTATGTGTTCCTGGAACCACCCTACCAATTTCCCTCAGAAATGTCTGTGTTTCAGTAAGATCACCTCTCATTTGCTTAACTCTGATGGATAGAGGCCGAACATGTTCAAACTTTTTTCATTAGATGAATGCTTCATTCCCTGAATAAAACAAATGAACATTCATTGAACCATTTGGAACACAAGGAGAAGAAGACCAAAGCTGCACATAGTGCTCCAAAAGTCCATGCAGCTACGGTAAAACCTCCATGTTTTTATCATCTATTCCTTTTGCAAACCCTCCATTTGCTTTCCTTATCACTTGCTGCACACTAATTCATGTACCGGGACATTCAAATCCCTCTATCTAAAGTCCTGCAAGTGTTCTTCATTCAAAAAATATGCTATCTTTCCATTTTTCCTGCCAAATTAAACAAATTCATATCTTGTGTCACATCCACCCCTATGTCTTATGGTCTTATTTAACCTACCACTATCCCATTGTAGACTCTAGCTCCTTCTGACAAGCATTTTTATTTTACCAATTTCAACGTATTCTGGTGTCCTCTCAAATTTAGCAACCATATACCTAAATTCACAGAACCACACAGTTGTTACAACGCAGGAGACCGTTGGTCCCATTATGTCTGTGTTAGCTCTCCAAATGTAACCCTGCACATCCGTCCTTTTCAAATAGCAGTCTGATTCCTATTTGAATGCCTCAATTACACCTTCAGGCAGTGCCTTCCAGATCCTAACCACTTGCAGTGTGAAAATATGGTTTTTCATAACACTTTTGTTTTTCATCCTAACTATATAATCTGTATCCTTGCATTCTTAATCCTTCCACAACTGGGAAGATGTATTTACTCTACCCAGTCACCTCATGATTTTGAAGAGTTCAGTCAGATTTCCACTCCTGTCTTCAACATGGAAGCTCATGGAAATTTATTTCCATGACTGAAATTTTCATCATAGCTACCATTCTTGCTATCCTTTTCTGTAATCTCCCCGATATGTTTATGCCCTTCCTCAAGAAAGGCTTCCAGAACTCTACACAGTACATTAGATGCTAGTGAGGCCTTAGCTAATAAAAGTTCAGCTTAACCTCCTTGCTCTTCGATGCCGCTGCAGCCTGCAATACTAAATGCTTTATTAACAGTTCTCTCAACCTGTCCTCCAGTCTTTAATGACTCATGCACAAGTACCATCCAGGTCTCTCTGCTCCTACACATCCTTTAGAATTTTGTCCTTTACGTTATATTTTGCCTCCATGTTCTTCCTACTAAAATGCAGCACCTCACAAGCCGAAGTACTCCATATTAATAGAATTATCTTGATACTTCTTGAAGACTGCAGCAGATCAAATAAACATGGCTTTCCCTCGAGAAATCCACATTGGATCTCCCTAATCAATTCATGTTTGCCCATGTTTATATATATTGTTTGTATTGATATCTTAAATGTACTGGTAAATACCTTATTATGTTTCCAGCTGTCAATCTCGAAAAGTGTTTTACTAAATGTTACAATTAAATTGATACGTGTCTGATCCTGTGCTTCACTTTAATATTATGTTCTGTCCTATTCTGTTCTATTGTTATGCCCTTTGAAAACATTACTCCAGATATCTCCTTTGTTTGTCCTAATCTCAGCTCAAAGATACTAGATTTTTTTTAATCAACCTGATGAGATATGTTGTGAAATACTTCTGGAGGAGATAGGAACTGAAACCAGGCCTCTTGGCTCAGAGATATGAACAGTACCACTATGCCAAAACAGCTATCAGCTCAATGCAATAGCAATTCTACTAATTGGTCTTAATTTATTACAAATAGGGAAGTGATGTGATCATATCATATTACTCATGTAAAAGTGTCCAGCAGCCTCGTAAGGAGATAAACGGCAGAGAGTATGAATAAGCAGCCTCATTTTGCTTCAGGCTTATGCTTACAGGAATGCATTTTGTTCACAGATTGTTGTTCATTTTCTTCTATAGGCACCAGTACCCCTCCTGGCATCAATGCAGCAGCTGTACCCAGCATAGCTACCCCCATTGGAGTCAATGGGTTTAGCGCCATGCCACCACAGACTAATGGGCAACCAGCATCTGATACTATTTATGCCAATGGCATTCACCCGTATCCAGGTGAGTGCTAGAAAACAATCATAGATGTATAGACATTTGATTTTTGAGGGGTTTGTGTGGGTGGGAGACTTAAAACTAGAGTTATGAAGCACAATTTTTAAAAAAATGCACACTGGATGGAAAGCGAAGCTATTTTTTTTGGTAAGAAAACCTACTGTAATGTCTTTTGGAGCCAATCAGAAATAGTCTAACAGAGAAAGTCTAGTTGTGAGAGCGCGAGCAAGAGACAGAAGGCTTGTCTGACCATGAAGCATCTATAAATGAAGAAGGTGGATTTTCCCTGCCCTGCATTTAGATATTCCAAAATGCCAAGGTGCAGTGAAAACAAGAAAATCAGGCAAGAGGAAAAAAAGCACATGCCAGTATGAGTGGCCACCAGCTTTCCCAACTATCTAAATAAATGATTGGCATCTTTTCTGGGCAATCTTTACTCACTTGTCCCTGTGCCAATAATCAGAATAGCAAGATGTAAGTCCAGGAACATCCACTCTAAGATGATATATCAAAAAATGTCGATGTGAGAGTGCTTTGTATAATATTCCCATTGACTGTGCATTGACAGATCAATGGTATTTTTACATCAGAAATTTACAAGAGCAACTTTGTCCACTAACAGTTTGCTGCCCTGTACAGAGTTCGCATTTCAAGGTCTGATCACAGAGTGCAGAGCTTTGCTTGGTCCTTTTATTTTCTCTGCTGCATACAGGGAGAAGGAGAATGTACACTGCAGCATTACTAGGGTAAGGAGCCAATCTGGGCACCAACGTGTGACAACATCTTCAGTGGAGAACACATTCACAGCTAAAAATACTGGTTGGAGTTGTAGCCATGGCTGCATGTAACAGAGAAAATTTGCAAAATTCAGCCCTCCTTAGAGAGCTCCACTGGCAACAGGGAGCAGTAATATGAAATATGAGAGCAATGCTTGCCATCTTGCAGTATTAAATATTGACAGAGGAATTATTCTCCAGCCCCACTCCCACAATGTGAAAATATGTCATGTTTCATTTTCTAGCTGAGACACAATGTAACGTACCATATGCATTAAACAAGTAAAAAGA
This sequence comes from Stegostoma tigrinum, assembly GCF_030684315.1. NCBI lineage: Eukaryota > Metazoa > Chordata > Chondrichthyes > Orectolobiformes > Stegostomatidae > Stegostoma > Stegostoma tigrinum. The sequence goes on along the minus strand of NC_081389.1, from coordinate 14,723,671 downwards.
GATCTTGTGCATCATAAATGACCATTTTTGATGTGTGCCCCCGCCCCAGTGACTTTGGATGTCACTGTGTGCCACTTAACCAGAGACTAAGTCATCTTGCGCATTTGGTCTTGCTTCAGGCAAGCCATGGCTTTCCTGCACTCTCAAAGTGTCTGTGTACTTCATGTGAATATGTTTGCCTAGGTTTTTCTAAGAGGTGTAATTTTTAATTAAGGTAGAGCAATTTTCATTCATTATTCAAGTTTGTACTTGTTTCTCCTCACTGTGAAGTTACTGAGCTACGCTTGGCTCAGTTTAATAAGATGTGTTCATTTTCATAAACCAACTAATACAACTTAGAACTCTTCCATAATTACAATCATTGAGCGCAAAATTGCAGCGATAGAATGCAACTGTATCTCATTAAAATAGAAACTATCAGTCAAATGGATTTTTAAATGGTATAATTAGACGCAATTTATTTGCTTAAAAGTAATTGAGGTTATAAGTCAGCACAGCCTGAACCTATTTTGTATCAAACAGCTGCTTTGAAGCAGAAAAGTTTTGGCCGGTCTCAATTAATGGTCTATGATCTGGTCCAGTCGCTTGTCTACTTTGATATGCATTCACATTTTTTTTAAGAAGCCGATGGTTTTGTAGACGTATTAGCTGCCTAAAGAATGGATGAATAAATGGATTAAATAAATAGATGGATGAATGACTGGGGAGTTGGCTAGGTAGACACATTGTTAGATTGAGAGATAGAGGGATAAATGGATAGCTATACTGAGAAATAAGCATATACATGGTCAGAGAGAAATATAGGAAATGAATGGATTGACAATATTAAGAAATAACTGGTTAAATAGAATATCTAGATGAATGGTTTGATGGAAAGGTGGAAGGCTACATTATATTGCACAGTCTAGACAGATGTGTAGATCAGATAGATACATCAGATAGATGGATTAGCCAAATAGGGGAAAAAAGGTATAGGGAAAGCCTTGATTGAAAGCTGCTGTGCAGAATTATCTAGATAGATCAATGGATGAATGATTAGATGAATTGTCAGCCTGGATGAATTGTCAAGATAGATAAATAGATTACTTTGATAATTGGATGCATGGCAAGACAGAACTGAGATAGATTTATTGATGGGAAGATGCGTTGATAGATTGCTTGATTAAAAATAGACTACCAACTTGAAATAAATTCTGTCTTCTAAGAAGAACTCGCTTCAAACACGTAAAGAAAAATGACTGAGCTGCTCAAGTCCTATTCTGTAAAGGTTGTAAAACAAAACACAGCCTGTTATTGACAGAAAGAACAATTACTATTATCAGGCAGTACTGGGGAAAAGCACCAAAATGGATTTCAATTAGAAACTCATTTATTTGACAGCAAAAAAAAATTGACCAGATTTGGAGAATTGATATGCAGGCACCTTTTACAGGAACTGACACACAAGTGTTGTTTCAAATATTTATTCTCTGACTTCATTAGAAGTCAGAAGTCAACCCCAATTGTCTGTGTTCCACTGCTTCCGGAGCAGGTGGGAGGTGTAGTAAAAGAGAGTGCCGCATTTCTGCTACTGGTTTCACATAATTTATCTGTTGCATTTTGTTCCTTCCTCCCACTGTTTAATGCCTACATGTCCAGGACATCTATTCTCTTCCTAGCATATGGTGTCCCCAGTTCAGCTATGTCTGTCCCAAGTGATAACTGTAGTGCTCTGTATACAAGATTATGCATGCTGTCTCGAAGGATGCTCAATCATAACATTCAAAAAGCAATTGAATATGGACTCCCAAAGCAAACATTTGCAGGACTTTGTGGAAACAGGAAACAGGATGGGTCGAATTTTTCTCCAAAGCCAGCAGAAGCACAATGGGCCAGAATGTCTTTTTCTTTTTCTGTGCAAGATATCCAAATCAACCTACAGACTCGCTGACCTCTTTTTGTTCACTTATAAATGGGAATGGAATGTCTATCTGTTCAAGTTGTGGTGCCTGACTTTGAGCCCAAATTCAAGAGACATTGTTTCTGAATTGGTAGAAAACCTAAGAGACCAGTTCAGTGAGAGTTCAGGTTAATAAATTTTTTTACTGTAAGTACGTAAGGAATTGAGGTTCCACATTTTACAAGTGGCTTTCAACTCAAATCCCATTTCAAACTGATGATTCAGATGAAAGTTTTATGTCTACTTGTTTTCAATAGCCATTAAATTTCTACAAGTCATTACTATTCATCACATACTTCTGTGTGTTATTAAGCCATCATTCTGTGACTTTTATTCTACTGGCACATGGTGTCCAAGAACATTTTATTGACTGCTTAACTGTGTATTTGAAATCAAAATTACATTGTCTTGGGTCTTGTCAAATTCCATCTTAAGGAATTACAATGTATTAAATTATTTTCAATGATCTGACATTCTGTTTGATCCAGTGTGACCCATTCTGTGAAATACCAGGTTGACTTATATCCTGTAAGATACCAGATTGTACTCCGTTCTATCAAACATTAAGCACTAAATCACTACATAATTGCTAAATTTAGCGAATAGTGATTTCCTCACTCCTGTCTATTGGCCTTTTTAGATTTCTTGGCTTTAGGAAAATCACAACAAATGCCATTGGTCAATGCACAATTCAGAAAATGTGAAGAAAAGGTTGTGGATTTGACAAGGCCAGGCTGTCCCCAGTTGAAGACCCGGTGAATTCAGAGACAAATTGATGATTGAAGCTTGGGTTGAAAAGTGAATGCATTGGCTGTTTACAATCAAGACATAAAAAACAGGAAAGATACATTGTATTGGCTCACATTCCTTGTAGGAAATGAACCTATCAAAATAAGAGAGGGTAAAAGGCTAGTTGGTCTATCAAGCTTGTCCCACTCTTGTGATAGCTGAGATATCATGAGTGGATACTTCTAACTGTTCCACAATACGTTTATCCCCTCAGCCAAAGAAAGCAAGACCAAACAACTGGAAACATCTCTCTGGAATCCAAATTGAAACCCTCCCATTAGATCATGTGCAGATAATGTATAATATGTGTGCTTCTAGATTTATGCCTTTGTATTTTGAGTTCTTGTGATTATGTGTGAAAGAAACTATGCCTTTGGGCACAGCTTCAATCTTTCTCCTCCCTCTCTTGCTCGCTCGCTGTCTCTCTCGCTCCCTTGACATGGCTCCATTCTGCTTAAAAAGGTATTATTGCACTTCCGTCCTGTATTTTACACTGACAAATCTGCCTTATTCATTCTCTGCTTCTCCTTCGTCTTTTTCTCCCTAGCACAAAGTCCAACAGTGGCCGATCCCTTACAGCAAGCTTACGCAGGCATGCAACACTATACAGGTCATTAATATTGCATTCTTAATTACTGTGTGTGTGTGTGTGTGTGTGTGTGTGTGTGTGTGTGTGTGTGTGTGTGTGTGTGTGTGTGTGTGTGTGTTTGTGTGTGGTTTTATCTCAGTTCTGTTGGTTATGAAAATCTAGTTTGGTGTTACATTAGTAGGGAAAGGCAAGCAACATTGTAACAAGCAGTTTGTATGAGATGGGCATGGGGGAGTTGATTGGAAATGGTTGCAGAGAGAAAAGGGCTGCCATCAGATTTTTTTTCTACCATATCCTTGTACTTTTATTTTCTCAGGACGTTTGAAATGATATTGGGTGCACCACCTGAAAGGTAGTAGGATGTTAATAACAGTAACTTACAAAAGATAAAATACTTGGAGGGAAAATATTTATGACAGCTTAGTCCAACTGGCTGAATGCTTTCCTTTGTTGTCTCATTCTGAGTGTGCAACTGTGTTAAGCAACAGCAAACCAGCCAGACAGACCAGAAGGAGTCTGATTCGAGATCTGTGTTGTGTTTGCTGAACTGAGCCATTAGTTAGAAACATTTGGCATCAGCTGATGTGCACCAGGGCAACAACAGACAAATTAGTTAAAATTCATGCCTGTCATTGTTGTTTGGTCACTCGCATTGGACATCTGTGGCTAGTGAGTGAGGGTTAGAGCAGCTCTGTTTAAACAGACCACTGGGCACTTTGCATCTGATCAGTGGTTGTTTAGGAAAATTGCAAGTGGGACTCTGCCCCTCCAGTGCAAGAATCAACCCTCTGAGGAATGGTGAACAAAAAGCTGCAAAAATAGCTGAAAAGCAGTTATAAAGCAATGACCTCAGTTTGTGACATTGCAAACTGAAAGGAATATTTTGAGTTTACTGCCTTGAAGGGACATTAATAAGTTATTGTTTGCATGAAACACTGAAACACCCTTGTCTTGATCAGTTTTGATGGCATCATTGTAATGTGAAGGTGATTTGATTTTCATGTTTGTCCCACAATATAAAAATAATGATGTTATCAAAAACCAAGGACTTTAATTATATATGCTGTAGAATTACAGAAATAAAGACAATTTATTGAAACTTTTTCCTTCACACTCATCTGACAATTTCCAAGAATACAAATTTAAGGGGAGAACCAACATTTATATGACAGGAGAATGTTAACTAGTTGGCACATAAAATCTGTTTGATGGTGATGTGTCATGGAAAATGCACCGGTTGGTGATGAATGACAGTTAACTACCAAGTTTTGTATAAATTTAAAAACAGGCAGGTTGTCATTGATTGATCAAGGTATTGTCCCAAGAATTAAGAGAAAATGGCTGTCATTTGTTTAACTGAATTGATACAGCTGCGATGGGTGCACTTGATCTTTCTGAATGCAAAGAACAGACTCATGTATTATGTAGATACACCATACTGCAAGCCCAGTTGACAATCCTAAATTAGTTATCAGCATTGTTTTTTAACAATCTCAAGTTTGTTTAGCAAACATTGTCTAATCACAGAATGGCATCAAATATTTGACATGGTAGTGGAAGGTTTTGAAATGTGAACAGTTTGGCTAGAGTCAATACTTTGTCTCAGTGTGGACAGGAGAAGGGACATACTGTCTAATATACAGTCCTTGTGACTTTCAGCCTACCTAGTTGGCATTACATCAACATTGAAATTCATATACTACATTACTCATCTGGGTGACCAGCAAAATGCCTTTTTGACTTGTTATCCATTCTGTTCATGTTGCCACTGCATAGTGGAGCATAGAAATGCTAACGTCACATGTTGCTCAAACCTTTGCATTGTCTTACCCTTCCAGGTTAAATTGACTCGTCATGGTCAAGTTCTGGTTTGCAGCAGAGAAATGCCCTAGCCAAATACTGAATCAGAATGTCAAGGAAAAGGAGTTAATTTGACTGTTCCATTTCAAATGTGACTTGAATACAAGCTGGACCCCATTAAGAAATGGAAGAAAATTCTCAACATGCAGCTGATGTAATACATCAGTTACATATTAGAATTACGCAAAGGGCAGGAGGTTAAATATCATTCCATCAAACACACCATTCTCATGGAATCCATGCTGAAATGTCTTGTAGTTTTTATGAATATCTACAGCTAATTTGGATCAAAGGAATTTCCCTGATACCTTCTGTCTGCTGATTCAAGCTAGTCAATCCCACAAGCAGTTAGCTTTGAGTTTGCAGAATTGACATATCTATCCAACTTAGAAAGAACCTGTTTGAGAATGTTATGTTCCTACAAATAGCCTGTGAACTTTCTCCCAGCGGAGAGAATCCATAGCATCATTACCGTGTGGGAGCAGAGCATTTGGCCCATGGATTCCATACCAACCCTCTAGAGAGCACCTCATCCAAACTCAACCCTATTCCTGTAACCCTGCATTTCCTATGGCAAATCCATCTAGCCTAAACATCCCTGGACATTATGGGCAATTTAGCATGGCTAATCCCCCTAACTTGTTCAACTTTGGAGTGTGGGAGGAAACTGGAGCGCATGGAAGAAACCTATATAGACCTGGGGAGGATGTACAAACTCTACACAGACAGATGTCTAAGGGTGGAATTGAACCGGAGTCCTGGTGCTGTGAGGCAGCAGCGCTAAACATTGGGCCACTGGGCCCCCCAAGTTTGAGATGTATTATCTGAGGGTCCCTAATATTTTTGACATTTCGGTGAAAAGGTCTTATTTTTATATTTTTGAATTCCTCCTGTTGTTTTTAAGGGTGGATATCAACTTTCTATTTCAATTTATCTTACTTTGGCGTAATGTTACATCATTTAGCATTATTCCCTAATTACTTGGTTAAGGTTAGTTAGGTTCGGATTACTCCATGTAAGTTCCTTTACAAAGTTGAACTTTTATCCAGTAAATTTATTTGAGAAGTTTTATGCTGTTATATAAATATCTGTTTTATTCTTTCAGTCTAAAAATGATCATTTGTTCAAAGTTTATCAGTAAAGTTTTTTTTTCTCTCAGAGCATCTGATTTTTGTCTTAACCTGATTTCTAATGCAATCGTACGATAAGGATCTTTTTGATCTTTTTGATCTTTTATCAATTGGATGGCTCCAGTATTTCTCCTGTAGTTAACATTTTAGTTATACTGTTAAGTATGATGTTGCCTTGTCTCTCTTCGTCCCAATGATAGACCTTGATCAGATGGGCCGATGGGCTTAGGAGTGGCATATGTAGTTTAACTTATATAAATATGAGGTATTCCATTTTTGTAAGGCTAAACAGGGCAGGACTTAAATATTTAATAGTAGTGTTCTGGGAGTGTTGTCAAACAAAGAGACCTTGGGGTGAAGACCGTAGTTCAGTGCAGTAGGCAGATGATGCTTAGATGTGCATAATTTCCAAGGATGTACGCCAGACTATTGTCAGCACCTTTTATGGAGGCATATGAGAGCATGCGTCTCTCTTTGAAAATCCACAAGACGAAAGTCCTTCGTTAACCTGTCCTGGCACTGTGGAGTAAACCCCTGATCATCAAGGTTCATGGGGAGGCCTTTGAGAACATTGACCACCTCCAATACCTCGACCAAAGAAGGTATCGATGAAGAGACCTCCAGTTTGTTAGCGCAGCCTTTATCCACCTGTGGAAAGGGTGTTCGAGAACAATAACATCAGATCTGATACTAAGCTGATGGTTTACAGACCTGTGGTGGTTCCCACCCTCCCATGTGGCTCTGGGACATGCACTGTCTACATCAGGCACCTCAAGGCACTGGAGCAGGACCACCAATGCTGCCGGCTCAAGAACCTGTGAACCCGCTGTGAAGAAAGACATACAAACACCAGCGTCGTTGACCGGGCCAACATCCCCAGCATTGAGGCACTGACCCCCTTGATCAGCTACGAGGGGCTGGGCATATCATTCCCATGACTGATAGTAGACTCCCCAAGCAATTGCTCTACTCCCAGCTGTAAAAATACAGGCATGCCCCAGGTGTTTGGGTGAAGCATTTCAGTGATATTGTCAAGGCCTCACTGGCGAAATACAACATTTCCGCAGACACCTGGGAATCACTGGCCCAGGGCCATCTAAAATGGAGGAGGAACGTACAGGAAGGTGTTGTGCATCTCGAGACTTGCCATTGGGGAAAAAATGGACGCCAGGAGAAATCAGCGACTGCGACACCAATGCCCTACCCACCCCTTTCAGTGACCACCACCTGTCTGTGACCACCATCTGCCCCAAATGTAGCACAGCCTGTGATAGCCCGAGAGTGGAAGAAAATCATCCTCATCTGCAAGGGATCACTGACAATAAAGGTGGAGTCACAGGTAGACAGGGGAGTGAAGGAGGCGTTTGTTACGCTTGCCTTTATTGGTCATTGCATTGAATATAGGAATTGGGAGGCCATTTTGCAGCTGTACATGTCATTGGTTAGGCCACTTTTGGAATATTGCATTCAGTTCTGGACTGCCTGCTGTGGGAAGGATGTTGTTAAACTCAAAAGGGTTCAGAAAAGATTTACCAAGGATGTTGCCAGGGTTGGAGGGTTTGAGCTACAGGGAGAGGCTGAATAGCCTGGGATTATTTTCCATGGAGTGTCAGAGGCTGACAGGTGACCTTGTAGAGGTCTTTAAGATCATGAGGAGCATGAATGAGTTGAATTGCCAAGGTCCTTTTACAGGATAGGGGAGTCCAAAACTAGAGGAAATAGGTTTAAGGTGGGAGGGAAAAGATTTAAAAGGGACCTAAGGGGCACCTTTTTCACACAGAGGGTGGTGCACGTTTGCAATGAGCTGCCAGGGCAAGTGGTGGAGGCTGGTACAATTACAACATTTAAAAGGCATCCGGATGGGTACATGAATGGGAGGGGTTTAGATGGATATGGGCCAAACACTGGTAAATGGTACTGGGTTAATTTAGGATTATCTGGTCGTCTTGGATGAATAGGACTAAAGAGTTTGTTTCTGTGCTGTACAGCTCTCTGATAAAGTATGTGAATAGTATATTTGTCCGGTCACCAAGTCCCCTTCTAAGTATACCTTCATTTTAAAAAGAACCTTCCCAGTCTTCCTTGCCAATTATGTCTTTTAATGTTTCACTCTTAAGTGATTCTCTATTGTCAAACATATTTTTTATATGACTAATTAACTAACTAATTTCTATCCTACCTAATTAACTTATTTCTCAGTCAGACCTATATTACCAACCAGATGTTGGTACAAATGGCAACACTGTCCATTTGGTGTTGTTAAAACAACCAAACTGCATGGGGTTGCTTTGCCCATTAGTTCAGTGAATATAGGTTCACACGACTGAGGTGGCTCATGATGACCATGATCTGGTACTGCAATCCACAGCTTCCTTGAGGGGTTTGTTGTTGAATAGACTGGCACTGTCAAAGAAGTATGTGGGCACTGCATTGCTGTTGATACCAAAGTCCTGTCAGGTCTTCACAAATGTAAAGGAATCCCTCGTTACAGATGTGAAAAGTCTTCTCAAAATTGGGTATAGTAATCCGCCCAACCATTTGGCCAGACCACCACTAACAGGATGCAGTTGTCAAGCCAAAAAGATACTCTGCGCATCCCACAAGTGGATGACATGGAACCTGAATTTCATTACCAGTGCAATGCTAGGCCAGTATGCCAAAAGTCCCAAAGACAGGCAGGTTGCATCAAATAGTGTACCCCTTCAGCTGTTGCAACAAGTATAGTACTGGCTATACTCAAACAGTCCTCATTTGCACAAACTCGAAGCGTAAAGTCCAGCTTTACAAGTAATACTGCAATTAGACAACAATTACTAAATTATCCTGCATGCGCAAAAGATTATGCTGACAAACAATTTAGGATAATCAGTCAGACTCACAATCTCATGTAGTCAGAAAGACAGGTATATTAAAACACAGGGCCCTATTCATTGTAGACAGAAGGAACATATGCATGTGCTGCATTTTCCACCTGAACAAAGTAGGTGATAGCCATCCCTTAGGTCATTGCTCAGGAGATTGCCCTGATCAATTGGAATCAAACCACCTGATTTAAAATTTAAAGAAAGCTTTGAAGTTTACTGCCAACCATCATTAACGGGTGCATTCTCTGTGATAATGTTTCTATCAATTAGTATCCACTTGCCAAGTGACCAGTATTGACTTCTCAAGCATATGTATGTTACTTTCCCTTTGCTTTTATATTCTTGTGAATTGTCCTGATGAGTTCTAGACAACTCGATGACAACTGTTGTTCTTCAGCAAGGCACAAGTTCTGCATTACCAAATTAATACTTATATATTCACTTTGTTAAATTGACAGGCTGGAGAGGGGTATGGCAGCCTCTTTCGCAGGGAAATTTCTAGATTTGTCAAAAAAATTGAAGAGATTGTTGACCTTGTTATATTTAATGAGCATCACCAGTAGTGTGCACAAGTACTGTGACTCGCCATCTCTCTTCCATATGCTTTTGATTTTGGTTGGAGTTTTGTCAAATCACCATTGTTAAAAAACTCAGCTTGCTTGGTGAATTGATTAGATCAGGCCTGATCTGAAACCAAATTCCATTTTCCTACCTGTGTTCCTTCCCTTTGATATCCTAACCCAATGTCAGTCTTGAATTCTTTAAGTAGTTTTAGAGGAGAGCGTTCCTGATTTCTACTGCCCTATATGTGATACAATGTAGGATTAACACCAGTGTGCTTGATCTCCTTTTAGAGTGCCTAGTGGGGAGGCAATGTCCTCATGGTATTATTGCTAGTGTATTAATCCAGAGACCCAGGTAATGTTCTGGGGATCCAGGTTCAAATCCAACCAAGGCAGCTGGTGAAATTTGAATTCAGTAAAAAGACAAATCTGGAATTAATGATGACCATGAAGCCATTGTTGATTGCTGTAAAAAAAAACCCACCTAGTTCAATAAGGTCCTTCAAGGAAGGAAACTGCCATCCTTACCTGGTCTGGCCTGCATGTGACTCCAGATCCACACCAATGTGAGTGACTTAACAATTGGGGATGGGTGTCAAATGCTGGCCCAGCCAGCAACACCCACATCCCATGAATGAACAAAAAGAAATATTGTTAATAGTTAAGAGACAGTAAGAATGCAGATGCTGGAGTCCGAGATAACACAGTGTGGAGCAGGAGGAACACAGCAGGCCAGGCAGCATCAGACGAGCAAGAAAGTTGACTTCTTCAGAAATGGTTTACTGAATCCAGACCTTGGGGAGTCAATTTAAGCAGATGCTGCAGTACATTGATTACGTCTCAGCTGTAAATTGGTAAGACTCCCCAGCAAGTTATATCTCCCTTACTGGCTGACATTTCCTCATTCCCCAATGCATGGAAACAAAGGGCAAGGAAAGACAATCCTTGAAATATCTTCATTTGCCCTGGTTGCTTTAAGAATTTGCTCGCTCATTGGTGTACTGAATTCGGATTTATCCAGTTAACATGAGCAGCCCGAGTGAGGTGAGAATGAGTGGGGAGCATGGATCTGGACATTTCATAAAGTTAACCAAGACTTCCAGTGAGGTGAGGGAGGTTCATTGTTCCGTCTCATGGTCTGGAAGCTACTGTGGTGGAACTGATGATTCACCCAACCCCTGTCCCTTGTATGTCCTGCTAATTTCTGAATGAATTGATGGGAGATGGTTCACTCTACCAGATCATGTGGGTGGTTGCTGACAATTCAGCTTGTCTTCCTGTCATCTCTTACTACACAAGATAGGTAGTTCATCACAAGGTAAATGTTTAATATGGTGCAATAATAATCATCAGTTACAATGCACTGACAATTTGCATTTATATAGCAACTTTTAAGCAGTTGAAATGACTCGAGATACTTCAGAATAATGTTACCAGAGAAAATGTGAACCCTGAAAAAAGAATGAAAGGAAGATGAGAGCAAATGGATGAAATCCAGCCTCAGATTGCAGCAGAAACGGCATCTGGGGTAGTTCTATCTTTTTTCAATTGTCACTACATTTCTCTCCCTCCAATCTACTCCCCTCCCTCTCATGAGGTCACTCATGTTGTAGATATTTTTCAGGCACTTGCTAACTCCTCTTATCGCACAATACCTACAGTGCAGAAAGAAACCATTGAGGCCTTCAAGTCTGCACTGACCCTCCAAAGAGTATCCCATCCACACACAACCTCCAACCCTATCTCCAGAGCCCTGCATTTACTATGGCTATTCCACCTAGTCTACACATCCCCAGACTCAATGGAGCAATTTCCCACGGCCAGTCCACCTCCCCTACATACCTTTGGACTGTGGGACGAAACCAGAGCTCTCGGTGGAAACCCATGCAGACAAAGGGAGAATGTGCTACCTCCACATAGTCACCAAAGCTGGAATTGAACACCAGCTCCTGGCGCTGTGAGACAACAGTGTTATCTGCTGAGCCACCACTTCCCCCTTTAATGTATCTCACAATTCATTAATCATAATGCATAAGCCTGACTGGGGAGCATTGACAAAGCTTTCAATCAGCAGCATCAAAAGACCAGCCTGATTCTTTCCCCAATGGATTTGCCTGTGGGTTTTCTGCCCAGCAGGGGTGTGCCAGATTGACAGCTGGCAGTATTGACCCTGACTGATCTTATGAACTTCCAGGGCTCAGCAACGACTGTCTTCACTTTGCAAAAGCAAGCCTGAGCTCTAACTAATCAATGCTGGCCACTTCACTGATCGAATGTGTCACTGGAAAGAAGCCAGAGAGTCTTGTGGTGGAGTTTTAGGAACTGACATGAGGGAGGAGATAATCACCTTTAAACCAGGCTGATTGCAGTGATTCTTGTAACCTATCATTTACCACAGGAGAATCAGCTTCTTTCTCATTGTGAAGTACTTCAAAATGTAGCCGTAATGGCACAGAAAGATGTTCGCTTATTCACTCTATCTCAAGGCAATGATTACTTCATCCTCTGAAGAGCTCAGTGTTGCAGTTACCAGGTCCCCAATATTTGAATGAAAGTTAAATGTATAATTTCTGGCAGGACAAGATCTCAGACTTAATGATGTTAGTGCGTCATAGTCTCTTGTTCCCTTGCCAATGACTGGGTCTTAAGTGAGCAAGACAAATTGGAGCAATGAGAACCACTTCCTCACTTGAACCGCCCTGTAGTGAACAGTGGCTACAATTCCTGCCCACAAGGATAATGTCAGGGGAGTTAGATACTTGATCCAACCAGGGACAGAAGAATGTTTAATCCCGGTAATCTGAGCCCTTAATTTCAAGCTCAAAACCAGAAATTGCTGGAAACACTCTGCAGATCTGGCAGCATCTGTGGAGAAGAAACAGATTTAACATTTCAGGGTCTTGTTCTGACGAAGAGTCACCGGACCCAAAACATTAACTTTGCTTTCTCTCCCCACATGTTGCCAGAGGTTTTCCAGCATTTTCTGATTTTATTTCTGATTTCCAGCATCTGCAGTTCTTCCGTTTTCCCTTTAATTTAAAGAATGTAGCCAACTGTATAGAGCACAGTAGGGCTAATTTTTAAGTGGTCATGTACTGTTTTATTTGATACTTTTGATTTTAGAATAATGAATCCACTAATTGTAGTATGTCCTGAAATTCTGGAAGGGTTTTGCTGGAGAACGTGGTTGTGTCTGTGATGGAGATCAGGGATGTGGTTAACAATGTCCCTGGACTTTGTCTCCAACCTGGTGTTTGACCCTGGGATCTAGGAGACAAAGGGTTACTGGATGTGTGTGGTCTAACCTCTCAATGGTTTTGACATTGCTTTCAGTTTGCAGGATGATCAGTCCTCCAATGCCAAAACACTACTACTTATTGCCTGTCACTCCCAACCCAAGTAATGCCAGGGTAGTGTCCCTCTTTCAAACAATATTAGTGCAACCAACTCTGACTGGGCATATTCCTAGAGGCTTCTTCATGTGACTTCCTGCCTTCAAGCTGCTTTCAGACCTTTATAATTCTAACATTGAGTTCTCACACCAGTCGATAGTGAATAGACTCTGCTAACAAGTTTAGTCAAGTCTTTAACTGCTGTCCAAACAAATTTGTCCCTCATCACCAAATTTTCTGATAACTCACAAATGAAAGTATTCAAGATAAACGATTCTCATGCCCCAGCTTTTGGTTTGCACCCAGGATATTCCAGGAGGGTAGTTGACTCGGATTGATCTGATAATTGTTCAGAATTTCAACTTAGATAGAAAGGAGCAGAAACCAACACAGTTACTGAAAGCAGTTACTGAAATGAATTTTTGAACCCTTTGTCCCCCAACTCACTGCACTCCTCTTGAGAAAGAACAAATCTCTCAAATTTCAAATCAAACATTGGTCTTGCTTTTTGTGAAACTTCTTTGCAGTGGTAACTTCGTACACCTCATTCTGTACAATCATTCTATGATCTGCCTGTACTGCACGCCAGACAGAACTTTTCACTGTACTTAGGTACGGGACAATAGTAAGTCAAATCAAATCCATCCTGTTGCCAGGAATTTTGAGGAATCTGCCATGTTAAAACATGCATTCTGTAGGACACCCTCCTAATGAAGGCCTGGAAATATGCCTTACATCGCACGGCCCCCTCCAGCATTTTTGTCGGATGCTAAGATTAGCAGCACCTGATCAGGAGGAAAAATGAGTGGAGCAAAAGTAACAGTATAATCCTGAAGGGTTGAATGGACGTTCCTCACTCTGAAATCTTCCAGCGCCACAGAAGTTCTATGATTGAGCCCTCTACTTTTGGAGATTTAGCATTTTTAAAAATTATTCCATGGGATGTGGGTGTCCCCAGTGGTAGTTATCCATTTTGAATTGTCCTTGAACTGAGCGGCTTCCTAAGACCACTTTAGAGGCCAGTTAAGAGTCAACCACATCACTATGGGTCTGGAGTTACATGCAAGCTAGACCAAGTAAGGACAGCAGATTTCCTTCCCTAAAGGACATTAGATAGCTGTTCACAATAATCAATAATAGCTCCATGGTTTTTATTACTGAGACTAGCTTGCTGTCTCAAATTTTATGTGTTAAATCCAGAGTTTACTAGTTGCTGTGGTAGAATTTGAACCCTTCCTGCTAGCACATTAGGAGTAATAGGAAATGACATTATCACTGTGCTACTGTCTCTCTGCTGATGACAGTGGCAGAAATCAACCCATTCCTAACAGCCTGCAAGACCCTGGAATTGGAAGAAGGTGTAAAAGTCATATTGGGTTCCCATTGAGCTCCCTGTTCTGAATGAAAACGTATGTGGGCATCCGAGGAGATACAGAATCTGCTTTGACACAGCATTGATTCCCTTTTGACAAGGACACCTGAATTTAATGGTATCAGAGATAATGGGAACTGCAGATGCTGGAGAATCCAAGATAACAAAGCGTGGGGCTGGATGAACACAGCAGGCCAAGCAGCATTTTAGGAGCACAAAAGCTGACGTTTCGGGCCTAGACCTTCATCAGAAAATCAGAAAAGGCTTTTCTGAAGGATGGTCTAGGCTCTAAACGTCAGCTTTTGTGCTCCTAAGATGCTGCTTGGCCTGCTGTGTTCATCCAGTTCCACACTTTGTTATCCCGAGTTTAATGGTTGACTGAGACTCATTCCATGGGTGGGAAGGGTTCATGAGGGTGGCTTGCCTGTGAAGAACTGACTGAGACACAGTTGCTCTCTGGAACTGTGTCCTGGCAGCACCAAAGATACTCAGGTCCCATGGAGCAAACAGTTAAGGAGATGCAAGATAGGGAGAAATGATTGGAAGATTTCGCTGATAGGTTTGGATAGAGATGGGTAAAGAGAAGGTGTGTAGTGTGTGTGAGATATGTATATATATATATATATATATATATATATAAAATATATATATTATATCTCCCAACGTCTGTTGTGTTAAAGAGTTTGATGTATTATTCATGGCATGTCAGGAGGGGCAGCACAGTGACTCAGTGCTCAACAGTGCTCAGTGCCAGGGACCTAGGCTCGACTCCAATCTCAAGCAAATGTCTGTGTAACAATGGCACATTGTCTGCCTGGCTTCCCTCTGGGTGCTTCAGTTTCCACCCTCAGTTCAAAGATGTGCAGGTTAGGTGGGGATTGGCCATGAACTGCAGGGTTATGGGGGTAGGCTGCTCTTTGGAGGGCCAGTGTTGACTGGATGGGCTGAATGGCCTGCTTCCACACTTTAGGGATTCTAATGATATGATTCTATGAGGGAGGGGAAGATGAGAGGAAGATTTTATCTTAATGGGAAGCGAAGTTAGCATTGAAGTTGAGGCAGTGAGGACAGCATTTCCAGACAGGTGGGTCGAACAGATTGTAAGCTAAGTTCTGCGCAGCCTTCTGCAAAGCCAGTTCCCAGTGCAATACTTGACAAGTCCAACTCCAGTTCGTGTCAGACAGTCTGACTGAATGAGAGGGGCTACGGCCAGCTGGATTGGAGATTCAAGTCCCTCATGATTTTGACTTAGAATAAAAATCAAGAAAATTGCTCCTTCCCGTGAAGAAGTGTCACATCACAATGGTGAAGAAAAGTGCACTGTAACCAAAGCAATCTGTTGCATTGTGAATCCATTTGACACTTCCGCTGCTTGGAGCCAGGCAGATTTGGCACTCTCTACTGAATAATTATGCAGCAGAAGTGGCATCGACTGGGCCTTGTGCCATGATTTATTTTTCAACAAAATAAATAGAAATTAAAAATTCCCGATCAGTTGGCAGTCTGCGTGCACACACACACATGCACAGACTCTCTTTCTCTCACACAGACATGTACACACACACATAGACATGCACAGACTCTCTCGCTCACACACACACAGACACACATGCACAGACTCTCTCGCTCACACACACACACACACACACACACACACACACACACACACACACACACACACACACACACACACACACTCTCACACACACACACACACACACACACACACACACACTCTCACACACACACACACACACACACACACACACACACTTCAATCAGGAATGAAGGTGAACAATAACAAGTACCTGCATTATTTTCAAAGTGTTAAGAATATCCCGAGTCTTACAGGAGCATTGGATCAAGAACAAGTCCTCAATTGACTGACGTTGACCTGTACCTTCCCTATGGGCGGCACGGTGGCTCAGTGGTTAACACTGCAGCCTCACAGCACCAGGGACCTGGGTTTGATTCCAGCCTTGGATGACTGTCTGTGTGAAGTTAGCACATTCTTCCCGTGTCTGTGTGTGTTTCCTCTTACAGCCACAAAGAGAACTGGTGGATGCGGGCACAGTTGCAATGTTGAGAGATACTTAGATAAGTACATGAATAAGAAATATTTGGAGGGAACTGGTTTAGTTTGGGATTATGTTTGGCACGGACTGGTTGAACGAAAGGATTTATTTCCACGCTGTATGAATCTATTTGCAGGCTAGTTGGATTAGCCATGCTATGTTACCCATAGTGCCCAGGGATGTGTGGGCTGGGTGGATGAGCTATATTAAATGCAGGGTTATAGGGTTTAGGTTTGGGTGGTATGCTTTTCAGAGGCCAGTGCAAACTCAATGGGCTGAATGGCCTCTTTCAGCACTGTAGGGATACTATGATTAAGTTCATCTACACACAGTGTTGACCACACCCTTCATTCGCTTTCCTAACCAAAATCTATCTCAATTCCAAATTTTCACAATTGATCCCTCGTCTCAATGTTTTGAGTAACGAAATTCTGGATTTCCATTGTCTTTCATGTGAAGAAGTGTTTCTAGCTATCAGCCCTGAATGGCCTCACTTTGATTCAAGTTGGGTCTTATTTGGCCCTGCAGTCATGCCCTCTGAAAACTAGCTGCCTAAAAACCAGAGTGGTCCAAAAATAAGCTGGACATTTTTTGACTGTGCCAGGCATCAATCCTTTTACTTTAGTCACTTTGTCTTACGAGGAAAGGTTGGACAGGATGATCTTTGCTTCACTGAGGTTTGGAAGAGTGAGACTTTTTTTTTGAAGTCTATCAGATCCTAAATCTAAGGTGGACATGAAAAGGATGTTGCCTCTTGTGGGTAAATCTAGAACCAAGGAAATCTGTGCTAAAAGTGGATGTTGCCCTTTTAGAATAGAGATGGGAGAAAGTTTACTTCAGAGGGTTGTACGACTTTGGAACTCAGCCTCAACGAGGTGATAGTGATGGAACCATTGAATATTTTTAAGGCAGAGGTAAATGGATTCTCTTTGGATGTGAAATTAAAGGATATTGGGGATGGGGGGTGGTGTAGATGGGAAAATGGAATTTGGAATGACAACAGATCAGCAATGATCCTATTGAATGGAGGAGCAGGCTGAATGCTCTACTCTTGCTCGTAACTCACATGTCCACATGAGGTTGCCTGGACAATTTGGTGCTGAATGGCTTTCGGACACCATATCCAAAGAAGGACGTGCACACCTTAGAGGTAGGGACCAGAAGAGGTTTTCAAAAATGATCCTGAGGAGACATTAACCGCATCAACTTCTCCACCCCTCTCACCCACTCCAACCTCTCCCCTGCAGAACGGGCAGCCCTCCGCTCCAACCCCAACCTCACCATCAAATCCGCAGACAAGGGTGGCGCAGTGGTAGTATGGCGCACTGACCTCTATATCGTCAAGGCCAAACGCCAACTCTCCGACACCACCTCCTACCGCCCCCTCGATCATGACCCCACACCCGAGCACCAAACCATCATCTCCAACACCATTCATGACCTCATCACCTCAGGGGACCTCCCACCCACAGCCTCCAACCTCATTGTTCCCCAACCCCGCACGGCCCGTTTCTATCTCCTTCCCAAAATCCACAAACCTGCCTACCCTGGTCGACCCATTGTCTCAGCCTGCTCCTGCCCCACCGAACTCATCTCCACATATCTGGTCTCCGTTTTCTCCACTTTGGTCCAGGAACTCCCTACCTACGTCCGTGACACCACCCACGCCCTCCATCTCCTCCAGGAATTCCAATTCCCTGGCCCCCAACACCTCATTTTCACCATGGACGTCCAGTCCCTATACACCTGTATTCTGCATGCAGATGACCTCAACGCCCTCCGCTTCTTCCTGTCCCACAGGCCCGACCAGTCCCCCTCCACCGACACCCTCATCCGCCTCGCCGAACTCGTCCTCACCCTCAACAACTTCTCTTTCGATTCCTCCCACTTCCTACAGACTAAGGGGGTGGCCAGGGGCACCCGCATGGGCCCCAGCTATGCCTGCCTCTTTGTAGGTTACGTGGAACAGTCCCTCTTCCGCACCTACACAGGCCCCAAACCCCACCTCTTCCTCTGTTACATTGATGACTGTATCAGCGCCACCTCTTGCTCCCCAGAGGAGCTCGAACAGTTCATCCACTTCACCAACACCTTCCACCCCAACCTTCAGTTCACCTGGGCCATCTCCAGCACATCCCTCACCTTCCTGGACCTCTCAGTCTCCATCTCAGGCAACCAGCTTGTAACTGATGTCCATTTCAAGCCCACCGACACCCACAGCTACCTAGAATACACCTCCTCCCACCTACCCTCCTGCAAAAATTCCATCCCCTATTCCCAATTCCTCCGCCTCCGCCGCATCTGCTCCCAGGATGAGGCATTCCACTCCCGCACATCCCAGATGTCCACGTTCTTCAAGGACCGCAACTTTTCCCCCACAGTGGTTGAGAACGCCCTTGACCGCGTCTCCCACATTTCCCGCAGCACATCCCTCACACCCCACCCCCGCCACAACTGCCCAAAGAGGATCCCCCTCGTTCTCACAAACCACCCCACCAACCTCCAGATACAACGCATCATCCTCCGACACTTCCGCCATCTACAATCCAACCCCACCACCCAAGACATTTTTCCATCCCCACCCCTGTCTGCTTTCCGGAGAGACCACTCTCTCCGTGACTCCCTTGTTCGCTCCACACTGCCCTCCAACCCCACCACACCCGGCACCTTCCCCTGCAACCGCAGGAAATGCTACACTTGCCCCCACACCTCCTCCCTCACACCTATCGCAGGCCCCAAGATGACTTTCCACATTAAGCAGAGGTTCACCTGCACATCTGCCAATGTGTTATACTGCATCCACTGTACCCTGTGTGGCTTCCTCTACATTGGGGAAACCAAGCGGAGGCTTGGGGACCACTTTGCAGAACACCTCCGCTCGGTTCGCAATAAACAACTGCACCTCCCAGTCGCAAACCATTTCCACTCCCCCTCCTATTCTTTAGATGACATGTCCATCATGGGCCTCCTGCAGTGCCACAATGATGCCACCCGAAGGTTGCAGGAACAGCAACTCATATTCCGCTTGGGAACCCTGCAGCCCAATGGTATCAATGTGGACTTCACCAGTTTCAAAATCTCCCCTTCCCCCACTGCATCCCAAAACCAGCCCAGTTCGTCCCCTCCCCCCACTACACCATACATCCAGCCCAGCTCTTCCCCTCCACCCACTGCATCCCAAAACCAGTCCAACCTGTCTCTGCCTCCCTAACCTATTCTTCCTCTCACCCATCCCTTCCTCCCACCCCAAGCCGCACCTCCATCTCCTACCTACTAACCTCATCCCACCTCCTTGACCTGTCCGTCTTCCCTGGACTGACCTATCCCCTCCCTACCTCCACACCTATACTCTCCTCTCTACCTATCTTCTTTTCTCTCCATCTTCGGTCTGCCTCCCCCTCTCTCCCTATTTATTCCAGAACCCTCACCCCATTCCCCTCTCTGATGAAGGGTCTAGGCCCGAAACGTCAGCTTTTGTGCTTCTGAGATGCTGCTGGGCCTGCTGTGTTCATCCAGCCTCACATTTTATTAACTGAGGATGAAGAGCTTGTTATATGAGGAGTGGTTGAGGACTCTGGATCTGTACTCAATGGAGTCTGGAAGGACGAAAGGGGATCTTGCTCAAACTTACAGAATACTGAGGGGCGCAGATAGAATGTACGTTGAAGAGACTTTCAAAAAGCAAGAGAGATTAGGACCCGAGGGCACAACCTCAGTGAAAGGGCAATCCTTTAGAACTGAGATGAGATGGAATTTCTTCAGCCAGAAGGTGGTGAATCTATGGATCTCTATGCCACAGAAGGCTGTGGTGATCAAGTCATTGTGTCTATATAATACAGAGATAGATCGGTACTAGATTGGGCAAGGGGATTAAGGATTACAGGAGAAGGCAGGAGATTGGGGTTGAGAAACATATCAGCTATGATTGAATGGCAGAGCATACTCAATGGGCCGAATCGCTCAATCCTGCCCCTATATCTTATGGTCTTATTGTCTGAAATTGTTTGTTTTGCTATTTGTGTGCTGGTCTATTTCTATGATCCAAGTGACCCATGATCCCACTCGATCCAAAGCGGTAGAGCAAAAGTTCCAGCCGGATTCAAAATCTGGCATCTCCTCAGCTCCAAGGCTGCTGGTCTCGTGAGTGTATTCCTGCAAGAACACTGTCCTAATCCAGAGCAAATATAGTGTCTGATTAGATGTGGGATGCTCAAGGGTTAATTCTCTGCTCTTGCACTCTCCGCACTCACTTGAAATTCAGAACAGAGAACCGGCCTAACTCTCTCTTAGGCCTGTGCACTGTTCCAGACCAAGCCTGGGTATGGGATGGGCCTTCAACCATAGACTGCTACTTTCACTAAGTAAATAGATAATCTGTGTCAGTTCCTGCCAATCAGAGAGAAGAAAAAAGATGAACTGCAATGTCAAATAATTCTTTCCTTTTCTCCCCCTGTTTAGGTTCTCCTGCTCCATGCTCCATTCCCCAATTAAGAGTGCAGCCAGGTAACCTGCACCCAGACCTCTGTCAGTGTTACTCTTGTCTCAGTTAGGGAGGGGTGGGGGGGGAATGCATGAGAGTGACCTGGGACATGAGGGATTGGTTAGAGATCAATCACCCTACCACTACCTGTTCATCAACTTCCTACCAGGAATAAGAGCAGCAGAGGCCATTTGGCCCTTCAAGCCTGCTCCTCCATAGTTAGATCATTCAACTAGAAGCTCTCTGTCCCCCGAGGGAACGACCATTAATACTTGGGTGTGAACCTACTGTTTGGACTGGCGTTGCTCTCTGACGTATACAAAACGGATCAGACCAGTATGTGTCATTGGCAAGTTTTACTGATTTACCCTTCACTTTGTGGCTGAGATTGCAAATTAACCAGTTGGGAAGCTGGGGTGGCATCATGCCATTGCATAGCCAATGCTGCCACATACCATCAAATTTTGGTCACCTGTCCCATTCTAATAGGGCTGAAGTTTGGAGTCAGTATGTGTGGGGTCAGCAGTCCTCATAGCAAAACGTTGTACATTACTGTCACAGGACCTTGTGCACACTGTTGTGCCCATTGAGACATCGTCAATAACCTTGAATTCGTATGTAATTTCAAAATATGTCATTGTTATTTTGACAATGTAGTCTGCCGATGAAGAGTCGAAGTAAGGAATGAAAGGAAAACATTAGGTCTCTGAAGACCGCAGATTTTTTTTAAAATCGAGACAAGATTTGGGATATGGTGGTATGGTTATCAAACCAAATGGTCATCTCCATATGTTACCAATGAACTTCATTGTTGAGTAACAGGGCAACCCAGACTTCACTCTAAAGTGCCACAAAATATGCCAATATTTGTGGACATTTGCTGCCTTATGCTCTAGAATCCATATTAATTGAGCTGAGTCTTTACATTGTTTGAAATAAATGGAAATAAGTAAATAATTGTGAGCCTGACTTCTTCTTTTGCAACCCCAACAGCGGCCTATCCAGCAGCTTATGCTCCCATTAGTCAGGCGTTTCCACAGCAACCTCCCATAATTCCTCAGCAGCAAAGAGAAGGTAAGACAAAATGGAGTCTCTGCCTAATTTTATTTCAATGTACTTGTCACTTTTGAAACAGCATTGTTCAGAAAGACCTACAAAGGAAGAATCAATGTTTGCATTTTGTCAATGCCGGCGACAGCTTATTGGGAATTTAAATGTGACTGTGAGCATCTTGTTTTGAAGGGAAACAGGTCTTGATTTATAACACTTGTAAGTGGCTAAATCCTAACAGAAATGGAAACTGCATTTTTATTGACATGGTCTCAATGTGGCAACATTTGAGTGATTTTATTTTGGATTATGAATCCTTGTTTTTTTGTTGGAAAATCTACAAGTTTATATGTATGATAGCATGACAAATCTCTCCTTTCATGAAGTAACTATAACTTGCCCTTCATGAATAATCCATTCAGGCTCTGGCATTTTGGTTTTATCTTATGGCCATCCATCAGTTAAGCTTAAAGCCAGATGGTTTGTGTCCAACACAGTTGCAAGTTGACTGGTTTATATTCATTGTGAACAGTATTACCCATTTAATATCCACATCCCTGCTGCTTTGTGAAAATTAAACTACAGGGGGAGGTGGCAATATTAGTGCTATTGGAGTAGTAATCCAGAATCTCCAGGTTAGTGTTGTGGAGAATGGTCTCAAATCCCACTATGACAAATGGCAAAATTTGAATTCAATTAAAAACAAGTCTGTAATTAAAAAGCTAGCCTAATGGCAGCCATTTAACCATATTCTAAATAATAACCCACATGATTCTCTCATGCTGTTTAAAAGGGAAGGAAAACTCTCATCCTTACTTGGTCTGGCCTACATGTGACTCCAGACACACAAACATTGTTGATTCTTAACTGCTCTCTAAGCAGTTAGGGATGGGTAATAAATTAATAAATAATAACCAGCAATAGTCATATCCCTTGAAGAAATATGGAAAAATAAATAAAGTTTGCTTTCTTTCTCAAGTTTCTTTCATCTCTCCTGTCATGAAATCTGCCAATAATGTAGCAAGATGCATCACCTGATCCCATATCTTTTCCTCTATAAGTTGGAGGTTACTACCAACAGGATCAACAACAGCTTCTTGCCTGCTGTTATTAGACATCTGAATGAACCTCTCAAACTGTATTCCTCATTCTGTTCAATCACCCTATGATCTCTGTGTCTTTGTATGTTGTAATTTGCCTGCACTGCTGCAAAATACAACTGTTCACTGTACTTCGGAACGTGACATTAACAAAATTAAATTAAATCAAATCAAATCAAATCACAGCGTGAGCATCCTTTAATTGACCCTGTTTCTATATAGCCTTACTGAGATCAAACACCCACTGTGAATCGAGGAAATTTAGGTAATTTTCTTCCTCAATCAAAGACCCTTCCCTTCCCAACCAGATTGGTGACTCTAGAATTACAAATGTATGACTTGAATCAAGGCAGCTTTTTTCTGAGAACTGGCGGTCACTTTATTGAATTACCCATGATCGTTAGAGTAGGGTGACACTCAGCAATCACAAGCTATAGTTGCGTCTACTATGAACTTAGCCTGGACACTTTTCTTGTTGGAGGCTAAAACCCCCAGTTTCAAACTTAATTTCTTTGCTTCATATCCAATTTACAGTCACCCCTCTGTTGCTCTTCCAATGGTGTTGAGGGGCCATTGACCAGCTGCCTTGATTAGGCAGGATCAGGACTGTATTCCAGTCTCTGTTGACATTTGTATCCTTATCTCGATGCTCTCTTGATCCACTTCTCTCCAAATTTGGCAATACTTAAAACCTCTAGTGTCTGACAATCAATTGACACTCATATTCTTTATGCCCTTTTCTTTAAAATAAAATGTGTTTGTGAAAAGACACAAAATCAGCTGTCCCCTGCTGCCAGTTGAATCCAGTCTCTTCAATCCTTAGATTTATCTGGTACTTGAGCCTGTCTCTTTCCATAAGGCATTAGATGTAAGAGAAGAATTAGGCAATTCAGTCCATCCAGTCTGCTCTGCCATTTAGTGAGATCATGGCTGATCTGATAAGCCTCTTTTTCCCATAACCCCTCATCCCCTTACTGATTAAAAATATACGTCCATCTTAGCCTTGAATATACTGAATGACAGCCTTCCGTGGAAAGAAATTGCATAGATTCACTCCCCACTGAGAGAAGAAATTCCTCCTCATCTCAGTCTTAAATGTGCAGCCTCTTACTTTACTTCCCAGATCGTAAGATTGTCAGACTCTAACCCCATCCTGTATTGTGTTTGCAAGACAGATGTACTAATCATGCCCTTACTGACATTTGTGATTATCGGCTTCTGCCAAACATAACTTCAGTGGAATCTTAAGGAGTTAACGAATTGATGTTGTCCAGCAGTGTGAGGTTCAAAAAAAGAGTAGGTTTACCATCTTAGGTGAACAATGGGACATGAACATGTAGATCAATAGTCCAGATACACATTGGCAAAATGGCTGTGTATTATCATAGATACCGATACTGATAATGATGACCAGTTGGACTATTTTAATTTTAATAATATTCATAATAATATTCATTTTAATAATATTTTTATAATAGTATTCTGTTCCCTCTCCAGTGGCTGGTACTGTCACTTTAAAATGACTCTGGAAGATAAAGCCAGCTTGTAATTGCTATCTGAATCCACATGGCAAAATTTGAAACCAGACACCAATACTTTCCTTTATAGTCGGTTCATTCACATTGTGCAGGATTACATACGCCTGCTTCGTTCCTAGCAATCCCAGCATCCTAGATGCCTCTCTTTATAAGTACTGTAGGTGCTCAATTAAGCAATATCCTTCACTTATGCCTTAATAATGAAATTGACTACGGTAATAAGGCCTTGCAGTGCCCTATTGAAATATCTGCCCAACATGTCAACCTCAATTTGAAATTTCTTTCCATTATTCCTATACTTAGCAATCACCAGTTTGAACCTTTGTCTGTCAGTCTTCAGTTGTGTTTCTCATTGACATTTTCCATGCCGTTTAGTACCGAGCTACCATGAATAGGATGCAAATTTCTCTGGAATGTTAGTTTGGTTGTCTAGATTTCCAATCCTTTTATTTTTGCTCTTTCACAGGGTGCAATGTCTTTGGCATTTGCTGCCCTTGAACTGAGTGGCTTGCTCGACCATCTCATAGGGCAGTTGGGAGTCCATTGCCATGGGTCTGGAGTCACATGTAGGCCAGACTTGGTAAGGATGGCAGATCTCCTTCTCTCTGAAAGACATTAGTGAACCATATGGGTTTTTATAAAATTAACAAACCAATAATAGTTTCATGCTCACCATTACTGAGAACAATTGTTCCATATTTATGAATTTAGATTCCATCTGTTTCCATGGTGAAATTTAAACCATGTCCCTGGGACTGGCTGGGTTATTTATCCTGTGATGTTGCCACTGCATTACTGAGTATTTCCCCACACCCTCCTCTCTTTATTTTACTGGAGACCAGCATCAGTTGGCATAAATGGTGCAGCTACATATTCCATCCCAGGATGTTCAAACCATTTTGCATTAGGAATGTCACATGCTTGGCATCCTTGATTGTTGATTCATCATCATTCAACAAAACAAACAAAACAAAGGGCACAGAAATTGCTAGAGAAACTTAACAGGTCTGGCAACATCTTGGAGAGAGAAATAGAGTCAATGTTTCGAGTTCGGTGATCTTTCTGCAATATAAATCAGTCTGAAGATAATACCATCTACAATTTGTAAACAGGGAATGTTCAAAGATGTTACAATAGGGTGGTGTTTCGGGAGATAACTCTGTATCACGTGAAATGCCCTCCTATGCTGATGAATTGGATCTACTGGGAAGACATCCATCAGTAGTTACTCCCTAGCCTATGTATTTGTCAGTGTGTGATGATGTGAAACAATTTGCTACTGAATGCTTTGCCAACCGAATATTATAAACATCTGATGGTGCTATTTGATCTCGTCCAGGGCCAGAGGGATGCAATCTGTTCATCTACCATCTGCCACAGGAGTTCGGGGATGCTGAGCTCATGCAGATGTTCATGCCTTTTGGCAATGTGATCTCTGCCAAAGTCTTTGTTGACCGTGCCACCAACCAAAGTAAATGCTTCGGTGAGTGAAACCCTTTACTGACCTGGGGTGAGGGGTCTGGGTGGTAGAGGGTTTGGTGGGAATGACGAGCTGGACTAGTGGAAGTGGTATTTGGACTGGATGGGTGGATTGTTGTCTGAACCAAGCAAGCGATGCAGACCTGAGACTTTGTGGTGTTTGCAACCTTGCAGGATTTTCAACGACACCATCTTTAACAGGAGTTTCCAGCAGGCAGATTGAAGGCATTAAGTATAATGACTAGAATCAGGACTTAAATGCGCACAAGATACCATTTCATTTAAGGGCACAATCTCCTCATTAGAACTCATTTGAATCTTCCGATACACTTGCTCATATTCAAATTAATGTGTTCCTTTTATGAACATTTCTATGTTGGATGCTGTGGGAGAAATGGCTTAGCTTGGCAATGTGAGAGAATTGCAGTTGCTTTATTAAATATAGACTGCACGTTTGGATATGAATTAGCATTAGTTGGTATGGCCTCTTATTTGTTCTCAGGGATTAGCATTAGTGTAGGATCTCAGAGGACTGAAGCACAAGGCTGGTAATGCTTAAAAGCTGAAAGAGAGAGGATTAAGACAGAAATAGAAACAGAAAGGGCTGGAAGCACATAGCACATACTGGACTTGAAGTGTTAACTCTGTCTCTTTCTCTACAGAACCTGCCAGGCCCGTTGAGATTCTCTAGCACTTCTTGCTTTTGCTTTAGATTTCTAGCATCTGCACAGTATTTTGTTTTTGTTTTAGGATTAAGGCAGAGTCTCACTAAGGTGTCCATGACAACAAACAACATAGCGAACATAAATCCAAAGCATTATTTCACCATGACATGGTGACACAGGTTTAAAAAGTAATAAGATCATTTTCTTTCACGCAATAAGTGATCAGCTTGTGAATTGGGTTTCAGCCATGGGGGCATAACTCCAGAATGATTTAAGAAAGAATTGACGCCAAGAGAGAAAGCAGTGGCTTGATCCTAAGCGAGCTGTAATATATGGGGCAATTTTACAAGGCAGATTAGCAATTGGGGTCATGGACCTGTCTATAACACAGTGGACCTGATTCCCATACTGATAGCTGATCCCTGGTCCGATACCTATGGCAATCATCAAAAATCAACAACATTTTTGATGGTTTTAGACCACGGCCCATCCCAACCTCACCTTTGTAAAATTAATACTTAATGAGATTTACAAAAACCTATTTTTAATTGTGTTGTGCATCTATTTGTCATTTTATGATTATGGATGAGTTGTGAATTTGTAATACAGCCAGGGTTGAGTACAACAGTGTGTATTAACAAGGTTCAAGTATTGTATGTGCTAAGTGTGAATGAGTAATTTTGTACATGTTTGCACACTTATTAAACTGAAGCACAGTAAAAGTACTTAGCACAAAGCCAGTCAAAACATGGTGAACATCTTCAGGAATAAATGAATCATTCTGGTGTTTTCCAATGTCAGGCTATGGATTACCCATGAATCTTTTCAAAGCCCAGCTTTCTTTACGAATATGTTATATCCAGTTTTGTCCCCACTTCTTGCTGGAGTGCTATCCCTTGAGCTCATCAGATCTCTGAGTCATTTAGCCATGCGGCTATATTTGAGATGGTGAGATTTATGAAACTATGCACCCGGAACGGGCATCATACTTCAGACCTGCCCTGTCTGCACATGAGCACATTCCAGGAAGGAAACCCACAAACTCTAAACAGCTAATTTCTCACAGAGCAGCAATCATAAGTATTTTTAATAAAACAAAGATCAACGGAAAGCTGAAACGAAACCAATGTGTGTTGGGGAAACTCAGCAGGTCTGACAGTATCTGTGGAGAGAGAAATAGAGTCAATGATGTGAGTCCAGTGGCCCTACATCATTAGTGTATGGTCATTGTCATATCCTAAATGAGGAACACAAATATGATACCTGTGATTATTAAATAAGAAATCCAGGAGAAATTTCCCAAAGAATAGGGAGAATGTAGGATTTGCAAGTTGAGGTGATGGGTATGGTAAACAGATATAAGGGGAAGCTAAGGAGAAAGGAATTTGTTGATTGAGTTAGATGGACATGGGTGGGAGAAGGTTTGTGTAAAACATGAGTGACTAGTAAACTTGTCTGGTTTGTGCAGCAGACACAAAGTCACTTGACATAACACCTCCTTCGCTTTCTGGCCTACTGGTCCTGAGGTCAATTTTTGTACAAGCAACTCCCACTATGTAGTTGTTCAGCTAATTATCAGAGATCAATCTTTTAATTTTCTGTTATGTATAAATCAATCTCATTTAGTGCAGGTGCATGTATCCCTTCCAGCATTGGTCGAGCAGCTCAGGGGGTGTGTCAGTGCCAACAGAATTGAAACTTTAGCGCATGGCAATTGTCGAAATGTTTTTTAATCAACTGAAATGTAAGCATAGTGAATGCATTCGAGACCATAAAGAGTTTGTGGGAGTGAGGTTGATTGAAGAAAGGCTTTGATATCATTATGAGGTTCAACTCACAGGTGGGTGCAATTGGCGAATTATTACTGAAGGTTTAATGTGAAATGATACAGGAATTATTAACTGAGTCAAATCGCTGAATGGTAAAGTGTTCCCTTGTACAAATGTCATCAACTGAGCATGAAGTGTGTGAATGGCTCACACCGGAAAGAAATGGAATAGCTTGTAAACAGTGGGAAAGGGGGTGTGTGTGGAAGACACAGAGCAATGTTTAGATAAAACCAAGTTGAAGATATGTCGATGTGGTCAGATGGAAAGTAGGTGGCCTGTGTGTAGCATAGGCTCAATAGACTAAATGGACTGCGTGTACCTGAATAGTAGGATTGGTTGCATCAGCTGTGGCCCTGTTGGTAGCTCTCTCATTACTGACTCATGATGTTCTAGGTGTGAACCCCATTCCAGTGCTTGAGCTAAAATCCAGGCTAATTCTCTTGCGAAGGACCTGGCAGTCTGATTAAAGCTTCTTTTCGGGAGCTGCATTAACTGAGGCCCATCTGCCCGCTTAAGGAGTGCTGAAGAATCTGTGACATTATTTTGATAGAGAACAGTATTCCTTCTATCATGGTCAATATTTATATCTCTTGCAATAAGACAAAAACAGATTATCTGGTAATTATCGTGTTGTTGTTGGCAGGAGCCATCCGAGTACAAATTGGCTGCTGTATTTCCTGCATTACAGCATTGGCTCTACTTCAAAAAGTAAATCCTTGGCTGTAAAGCACATTGAGACCACAAATATACGTGAAAAGTGCTCTACAAATGCAAGTGTCTGTTTCCTTTTTCTTTGTAATAGCTCTATCCGAATCTCGAAATATAACTATAAAATATATAAAAGTCATGGTTGCGTCTTTGGATGATGCATTTTGAGTGAAAAGATTGTTGGAGATAAGTTGAGGTAGATTGTAAATATATGAAAAGTATCATTTCTTCCATTCTTATTATTGTTGTAGTGCCTCATGAAGACGTTAGGATTCTGAGCTTTGATTGACATTACTCTCGTGAGGGTCAACAGCAAATGGCTAGATTGTCTACAAATGCTGAGATGGGAGAATTTGCTAACAAGTGCAGTATTTAACAGCTACTGAAAAGATGAGCATCGCTGCATAACAAAGATGTAAACCAAAGATTTCTGAGACAGAAATAGTGCCCTTTCTGAGTAATTACTTTGCATTTTACTTGGAGAAGGTATTGGGGTCTGCAGTACAGTTTTGATAAGATTTTCAGAACCTATGTTTGACTCCAGCACAGTGAGGTGAGATAAACACCATCTTTTCGGGACACACAACTCAGCGTCCAGTTAGTGAAGACTCGCAGATCTTGACAATATTTAGATGCCCCAGCATTTTTCACATGCCTGGCTAATCAGATGTGTATTAAACACGCTGGAGAGCGATGAGCTGAGAATTCAGTCTGCCATGAAGAAACATCTCCAAATTTGTCCCATTCTGGGATCATGCTGTTCACTTCTAATTTATTCTGCGTGAAATGTCTCTGAGAGGCACTACATAAATAAAGGTCTTTCTTTGTTGACTACTCCAAGAGCCAGTGGGCAAAAAGGAATGATATCTGGTGCAGTTGACATACATCTCCGCTGTTGTGGAGATGCCCAGGGTGGGCGGTCAGAAGTCACATGACACCAGTAAGTCCACTTGACCTGATGAAGGAGCAGCACTCTGAAAGCTTGTGATTTCAAATAAACGTATTGGATTGTAACCTGGTGTCCTGTGACTTGGATCTCTGATGTTGAGAAATACTCAGTATTACATTAGATACAAACATGGATGTTGACAACGGAAGATTCTCAATCTCATAATATTAACAATCCTGCAGCTTGGCTTGGTTGGGTACTGTTCACAATTTTGCTAATGCTATACGAGGGTTAACCCCACTCTGGAAGATTAAATTTAATTTTGGGCCATAATGGGTTAGCATACACAATATTGCACAATAAGCTCCAAGTTAAAATTAACTTTCTCAGAACCAAAACCATCCTAGGTAATGGAAACCCATTGTCTTTGACAAGCCTATAAATAACTACAGTGAGTGGGAAGATGACTTAAGGGTTTGAGGAACATCAAAAGTGCAGAAGAAATGGGAAACAATACTGAATAATCTAACAAGGAACTTTGGGAAGCCAAGAACTATTTGCACCTAAAACAGATTTTGTAAAATGATACACAAATAGTAGGGGAGACATTACAATTAATGGAGTCTTGCATGAAAGGAGCACAGACCAAAACTGCGGGCAATAAAATTCGAGCTGTCTGCATGATTTTCTTTAATATTCATTCACAGGTATGTTGGTGCCAGTGGAATTTCAATCCAGTCCATTACATTTCTGCAGCTAAATTGCTGTATTGCTATTCATTGGGATGTTGTTCACCCACTGTCATAACTTTGGAGGATATGCACGTAACCCATACTCTCAGTTATGCCAAAACAAGGGGAGTTCAAAGAACACCTCTACAGACGATTACACAACGATATCTGATAACCCTGTAACTGTTAATGTAAGGGAGGTGCATGGAGTCAGTGGGTCAGTTAGCTCAGCTAGTGGATGGCTGGTTTGCAATGCAGACTATGGGCTGAATTGCAGTAGGTTGAGATAGTATTTGCAGTAGGTAGCTGAGGCTACCTTTAAGGACTCTCCTTCTCAAGCTCCTCCTTGCCTGAGGTGTGGTAACCCTCAGGTTAAACCACCACCCAGTCATCGCTTTCAAATGAGAAAGAGAGCAGCCCCACGGTCTGATAAAACTATACCTTCATACATTGCTTCAATATGTGTAGAATAGGTGGACTGCTTGTGACTAAACAAAGGGAAAAGAAAAGAATATACCCAAAAGCTGCATTTCTTGACCCAGGCTGCCGAGATCTGGTTTTCCGGGTTGCAACAAAGAAGAGCGATTTTTTTGATAAAGGTGGCTGTATTTATAGCAAATGCTACCACCAGGTGGAACAATAAATGCACATGGCCTGCTGACATCACTTGCCTGATCTGACCTGTCCATTTCTTCAGCCAGTTTGGTTTCTGGGTGAGAATGTGCACCACAGGTTTCCTGCTGCCAGTTGACATCTCGGGCTTAGTCACAGGATGTGTGGCTTCTCAGCATCATGGACAATCAAACCAGGTAAATACATAGATCCTGGATATAAATGCAAAGCCCAGGAAAAGGAACGAGCAACAAGTATTGGCCTTGCTGGTGACCAACACAACTTGGGAAAGAATGAAGGGAATAAAAAGTATGTGGTGAAATGATGGGTTAAAGAGTTAGAAATGCAGATCATTGGACTCTGTACAACTGTAGAGCAGTGATACTGTCCCTAGCTCACCTATTCCAATGACGTGTCATAACACATCTGAACATTTCAAACAAAAAGAGCTGCATTCACTGTTCAGGTGGAATTGGAACAGTAGCACCCTCAATGTTACTGAGACAAAGAGGAGCACTACAAAGGCTGAGGCATGTTGTTACAGAGATATACAACAAGGAAAGACCCTGTGGTCCAACTTGTCCCTGTCGACCAGATATCCTAAATAAATCTAGTCCCATTTGCCAGCATTTGGCCACTAACCCTCTCTGCATATACCCATCCAGATGCCTTTTAAAAGTTGTGTTTGTAACCCCTGTACCACTATCTGGCAGCTCTTTCCATTCACGCTCCACCCTCTGCATGAAAAAGTTGCTCCCTTAGGTCCCCTTTAAATCTTTCCCCTCTCACCTTAAGCCTTTGCCCTCTCGTTTTGGGCTCCCCTGCCCTGGGGAAAAGGCTTTAGCTATTTACCCTATCCGTGCCCGTCATGACTTCATAAACCTTCACAAGGTCACCCTTCAGCCTCCCGGCGCTCCAGGGGAAAATAGCCCCTGCTCATTCAGCCTCTCACTATGGATCAAACCCTCCAACCCTGGCAGCATCCTTATAAATCTTTTCAATCATCTCTCCCTCCAACACCATTTAAACGTCTTTCCTTACCCTTTCTTCATTTTTATTATTGTATTGCTGCCCCCTGGTGGGTACCAATTTGTTGCTTATTCTGTTGACTGTTCTCAGATTGTTGAGAAACTTGGTGTTTTTCTTAAGCATTAAAAAGGCTAGGCTCTTCCCAAGTCGACAATTGGCTTCTGAAAAGGGAAAAGGTACAGAAAGAGAAAGGTGGAAACTGATGTTTGTGCTAAATTTCCAATTAAACCCTTGTAAATTCCTGCAAATTTAATTCATAGACATCAGCCTGTTCAGCAAAGAATTAGCAACTGAAAGAAGAGCAACACTTTCAGATGGATTGAGTTTGTAAGGAATTTATTTGGAGATCAGTGTCTAGAGACTGTAACGTAAACTTGATGGAGCATTGGCATCTCAGTGACAGAGCTCGAAGCAGGTTCACGATCTCAGTTGTCCCCTGAGTACTTTGGAAATGAGGGCAGCGGGTTCCTTTAAGCTTAGACCAAACAATTTTGTGCAATTGTCCGGAAGAAAAGAAACTTACATTCTGTGACCGATATTGTTATCAAGCTGCCACTCAAAAGGGCAATATTAGCATGCATGCCCGCCCAAAGTTGTAACGTGACCTGCTGTTAAGCGATTTGATCTATAAATCGCAGCTGGGAGCTTGATAATTCATGCAGTTGAGTACGGAGAAGCTCCAGCCAGCTTACGATGAGCTGTCAGTCACGCTACTTGATATCTCCATATCACTCGACTTCAAATTTCCAGCAGCTCAGACCACAATATAATGGTAATACTTTATTCATGGGGTCAGGTCGCAGAAAATGTCACCTCCACTTCAAAACTGAAATATGCATGCAGTTCTGAATTAATTCCCTGGTTGCATGGAATCAGATTGTCTGTCAACCATCAGAGTACAACAGTGTATTCCTGCCTAGTCCTTGAATGTTTGGACATTTCTGTTGAAATCCCATCAATGTGGATAGTTGGAACTACTCCAGTTCATTGTCCTTCACTTGGTACCAAGGCAACCAAGTATACAGTCCTCTTGCACTGCAATGCCTGCACAAAATAGTCTGTTTTACTGCCTTTCTTTCTCACACACTTTCCCGACTATGCCCATCTCTCTCTCCTTCTGCTGTTCAATGTAAATTTTCCCTTTTTAAGAGGGTTGGAATCATAGTGGGAATGTTATGGATGGGTACGTCAATGACCTGAGTGAATACTCTTGAGAGATGAGCTTGAGACACACCATGGAGGCTGGGAATATTTAATTCAATTACCGAACAAATCCAGGTTAAAATCTTATTGATCATAGTCATGAAACTTCTGGATTGGAGTCAAAACCCTGGTTCACTGATGGTCTTCACTGAAGAAATTTGTCATTCTTACCAGATGTGATCTACACACAACACCACATCAACGGCGACCTGACCCCATGTGGATGATTCTTAATAGCCGCTCAGTTGAATCAAAGTGTGACTACCACTGTGGGTGTACCTATACCATAGGGTCTATAGTGAACAAGAAAGTGGTCTCCATTACCTTCTCAAGGGCAATAATGGATGGACAATGAATGTTAAACGTGTCGTTGATTGTCAACATCCTAAGAACAATTAGTAACATATTAGAAAGGTCTTTATTCAGTTCTCCTTCTGTCCAACTGTTTAGCATTTTATCTCTGTCCCCATTTTATCTTACTACTTCTCTCTATTCATCTATTTCTCCAGGCTAATTTTCTAAATGTTTATCTCTGGCCATTTGTCTTTGATTCCTTGGTTTACCCCATCTAACTTCTTAGCCATTTCGTTGTCTTTCGATCAGCCTTGTATCTTGTAAAATTGAAGGATTTGATAATGCAGTGATGTTGAGTTCCTTTGTCTAAGCAGATAACAAAACCAGAGACAGTGCTATAATGAAATCCATGTAAATCATGATTAAGTTAGTTATCACATGATATCACAAGAGAGAAGAGACCAAGTCAAAAGTAAGCATGTGCTGAGGGAGGTCCTGGATATGCTGGACAACAGTCTATGACTCTGTGTAAGAAGATTAAAATAAAGGAAGTAAATGGGGTAGTTAAAAAGGTGTTTGGCATGCTTGCATTCATTGCTCAGTCCTTTAAATATAGGAAGTCATGTTGAGGTTGTACAGCGGGTGAGGCCTCTCCAGGAATACTGTCCCCTGTTCTGGTTACCCAGTTATGGAAATTTATAAAGTAATGAGAGGAATAGATAGAGTTAATGGCAGTTGTCTTTTCCCTGGGATGGGGTATCTCAAGACTTAGGGGTGCATTTTTAAGGTGAGAAGAGAGAGATTTAAAAAAAAAGACGTGGAGGGCAAATGTTTTATACAGAGGGTGGTTCATGTGTGAAAGTTTGGGCAAATGTTTTATACAGAGGGTGGTTCATGTGTGAAATAAACTTTCTGAGGAGGTGGTGGATGTGGGCACAATTTCAATGTTTAAAGAACATTTAGGTAGGTACATGAATAGGAAAGATTTGGCAGGGGGTGGGGGGAGCGGTGGGGATATGTGCCAGGAGCAGGCAGGTGGGACCACTTTAGTTTGGGATGACATTTGGCATGAACTTGACTGAAGAGTCTGATTCTGAGTTGTATGACTATGAATTTCTACCTCTAAGTAGTTGAAGAGCCTTGCTTGGATCTCATTTCAGGATTTTGATCTAATGCGATAGGAATAATGATACAGGACCAGATAGGAATGGTTTGGCTTCGAGGAACACTTGGAGGCCATTGCGTTCCCATGTATCTGCTGCCTTTGTTCTTTTACTTGAACTTGAGTTTAGAAAGTACAGTTAAAGGAGACTTTAAAGTTGCTGCAGTGAATTCTTTCTGAAATGTGCATTCCTGCTGCTATATATCAGCGGTCAAGAGTGAACATTTAATGAGGTGGATCGAGTGCTAATTAAAACAGTTTAGTTTTGAGTAGTGGTGAACTTCTTAGGTGTTGTTGGATCTGCATCCACCAGGGAAGTGAAGACTACGCCCTGATATGCCTTTCCTGTGCCTGGGGGAGATAATGGTGCAGTGGTAATATCACTGGACAAGTCATCCAGGTTAATACACTGGGGACATGGTTTCAAATCCCAGCAGTCACCAGGTAATAATTCTGGAATGAAAAGTTAGTTTCAATTGTGGTGACCATGAAAGCATCATTAGTTGATGTAAAAATGCTTTTGGTTCATGGTACCCTTTAAAGGGAAGAAATCAGCCATTTTTATCTGGACTACATATGATGCCAAACCTTGACCCTTCCGAAAAGGTCAGAAATGCTCAAGCAAGCCACTTAGTTCAAGGGCAATTCGGGATGGGCAATAAATGCTGACCTGGCTAGCGATACCTCCATCCCACCAAAGATTTTTTTTTTGAAAAGGATGGTGGGCAGGCTTTCAAGAATCAGGAAGTGAGTGAGTCAGCACAGAAAACCCAGCTCCTAACCTGTTCTTGTAACCATAGCAATTCTGATTAATGTAACTTCTTGGGTATCAATAGACACTAAAAAAAAATGAATATGTTAAGATGAGTCTGGACAAGCCTGATTGGTAAGAATTATAGAATCATTGCAATTTAGAAAGTGCCCATTAAACCTGTCAATTCCTGACCATGTCTGTTAGTCAAGACCAGCACATTCACTTCTAGAGGTATCTGGCTCCAAATAATGACTAGAGAAAGATGACAGAAGATCAACTTTAGATTGTTTCCCTCAAGCTGTTGCTAACAAAATCTACTAGTCAAATCGTTTTAGAAATCCCAGTGGCGTTCTAATTTTCTCTGTTTGTCTTACATAAATTGATTTGATATGGTAGATGTTAGAGACGTTGTTTCCCCCCTGTAGGAGAGTCTAGGACCAGAAAGCATCATCTCAGAATAAGGGGTTGCCCACTTAGGGACAGAGAGGATAAGGGTTAGGAGGGATTTCTTTTCAGTGGTTTGTGAGTCTGTGGAATTCTTTAACACAGAGGGATGTGGAGGCTGAGTCATTCAGTCTATTCAAGGCTGAGATCAACAGGTTTTTATTCAGTAAGGGAATAAAACATTATGGGGCAAAAAACATGAAAGTAGAGTTGAGGATGATCAGATCAGTCAAGATCTTACTGAAAGTCAGAGCAGGCATGATAGACTGAATGGCCTACTTCTGCTTCTATGCATTATGGTTTTCCGGATAAATCAGCTGTCACACACTCTCAGTGGGAGTACTGTCACCATAGACTCTGTAGTTGAGGAGTTAGTACCTAAGCACTAATATATGAAGTGTTTCATTGATGATAATAATTAAACTCAAGAAAAGGAACGTAGCTTAGACCCTGCACTTAATTAGTATCGTTGTGTCCATATGGTGAAGATAAATAAATACTTTACAAGTCCTTAGACTCTAGCCACATCTCTATCTTAGCGTAGTGTACCCCAAACATCATCCCGATCGCCACGCAACTCCAACAGTCATTCAGGCACCACTGCAATAGCTTGGGCGCAATATCTAAACTAGCATCCTCGTGCAAAACTGAGGGAGGGCAGCACTGATATCGGCACTGTCTATCAGAAAGTGAAACCAAGGCCCTATTTGTCCACTCCAGTGGACATAAAAGATCCCATACACTGTTACAAGAAACTGCAGGAGATTTTCCCCCAAGTCCCTGAACCAGTATCTATGCAACAAACAACATCACAAAGAAACAGATTATTGGATTATTAAATCATTTGCACAATTTAGTTGTTGTTTTTCCTACATTTTAGGATTAGAATAGTGACTGCAAGATGTACTTCCTTCACTTTGGGATTTCCTGATTGTGTGAAAAGTAAATGCAAAATGTTCTCTTTCTTAAAATATGATACTGTTCTGTCAAACTAAACCTCAATAGGATGAAGATCAGATGGGTTTCACGACAGATAAGTGATTAGCTATGTCAGATTGTCGTGAAGATGAGCTTTTATCCCATTAATTCTACACTTAGACACGGCATCTTCAAGGATACAAGAATATTACCCCTATGTTCTAAGGGCAGAAAGGGAGGTAAAACATGAGGATCTTACTGGAGAGCTATTCTCAACGTTTTCTGTTCGCATTGCTGAAACCAGGGACATATTGCTGAAGCTTAACTCCTTGCACTGATCAGGACAAATGTAAGAGTATCAAATTTCAAACATTCACAACAGTTTATACTATTGGCGAAAAGAGCACTGAATGTCAATTCCGATCGGCCAACTGTGAAATAATTGCTGTTTCTAGGACCTCAGTGTTAATTTAGCTGCTACTTTACCTACTTGCCAACCAATTATTATGGCTGCTTAAACTTTGAGATTCTTGCATTTGATCCAATGAGTACAAGGTGAAAACTTTTGGCAACTTATCACTTGCTTGTCAGTAATTTTGAAGTTCTATACTACAAATTGGCTGCTTTCTGCTCACTCAAGAGGAAGCAATAGCACAGCAGGAATATCACTGGACTAGTATTCCAGAACCTCAGGCTAATGCTCTGGTGATATGGATTTGAAACCCATCACAGCAGATGGTGACGTTTGAATTTAAATGTACATTTGAGCATACGAGACTGTGGGTGAAATGTTGGAAAATGGGAGCAGAATAGTTCTGTGGCTGTTTTTAACCAGTGCAGACTCTATGGGCTGAAGCGCCTCTTGAAATGCTGTCAACCTCAATGATTCTAATAAATTGAGAATCGCTTGTGAAGTCAGGTACCTGTTGTAGTGCCTGACTTAAAGGAGTGCAACATGGACATGGAGACCAAAATCCGATTCTTCAATCCACTATCTCCTCATTTGAATCGGAGCCTTCCTGAATTGATTTCATTGTCACAATTTATTCTTTTTTTTACATCTGCAGTATATAGTTACTTCCCATGACATAAGATGCTGTGCTATTCTTAAGGAGAATTTGATTCAGGATAGTGAACTGTTCGTCCCCTTCCCTATGAGATACCCAACTCTGCCCCTGGTGTTTATAAAAGGAAAGCTAATGTATTTGGGGATAGAAGGAACTGCAGATGCTGGAGAATCTGAGATAACAAGGTGTAGAGCTGGATGAACACAGCAGGCCAAGCAGCATTAGTGGAGCAGGAAGGCTGACGTTTTGGGCCTAGACCCTTCTTCACAAAAGAAGGGTTTTCTGAAGAAGGGTCTGAGCCTGAAACGTCAGCTAATGTATTTGTATTGGTCATGCCAGGATTGCAAACCTCTGCTCAAAAGAACTCCCAACCCAAGGTTTCATTCATCTCAATAGCTGGGTCTTTACTAAAACCCAGTTGTGTCAATTGACAGAGGAGTTGAAGATATCGTCTGTATCTCAGATGTGAGGACAAGAGGAAAATTAACAACTCACCACACATCGTCATTGGGCCACATAAAACCATGCTGGCAAATTCCACACCGAAGTTTGGGTGATGTCGCATTGCAGTGACCCATTGTGAGGAAGGATGAAAGATAACTAGAGTATAAATATTGATTAAACAACATTTACAGCTTAGAAGTAGGCCATTCAGCCCATCTGTTTTTCTCCAGACCAGTCTCCTACCACTCTAGATAATCTTTATCAGCATAGCCTTCTACCCCTTTCTCTCTTGTGGACTTAGCCAGCCTCACCTCAAGCACTTCAGTGCTGTTTGCCCCTTCTATTCCCTGCAGTAGCAAATTCCACAAAAGCATCAAAATAAAAACAAAGAACTGTGGATGCAGGAGATGTGAAACAAAAGCAAAGTACTGGAGAAACTCAGCAGGTCTAGCAGCATCTGGAGAGTGAAAAGCCCTCCATGGATGCTGTCAGACGTGTTGTGTTTCAACGTATATTCCAAAAAAAAACCCACTGCTTAATGAAATTATTTCTAAATTCTTTACTGGATTTACTTTTGCCTATTTTGTGTTTATGAGACCTATTTTGAATCAACCCCAACAAGTAAAAACATCAGTTTTGACCCTAACAAACCCCCTCATCATTTTAAAGAGACTATCACCCTTAGTCTTTTCTGTTTTATGGACAAAAATGCACTACCCTATTTAACCCTTGTGATAGGTATGAACACTTAGTTCTGTTGTCATCCTTGAAAAATTTTTTTGTACTTTTTCTAGTCTCCTCTTTGTGTGACAGTGGCCAGAATTGTGCTTTGTAACATCAAGAGTAATCCACCCAATGGCCTATACAATTAAAGCAGAGTTTTGCTGATTTTTCAGTACAATTCCTCTAATACAATGACGGAACAAGGATAAAATAGCTGTTAAATAAAAGCAATCCTTCCATTGTGTGTATGAAAATCTCACAGATGCATGTCACGCTCACATTGGTGCAATTACCAAATTCAATACATCACCACTGAGTCACTAGAGAATCTGACAATGCACAAGTGCACTTTGAAGAATAAGAATTTTGAGAAAAACAAAGCGAAAGAAAGCCAATTATCCTATTCTGCACTTTATAATTTGGCTTCTCCTGTGTGGTGAAGAGCCAGGGACAAATAAGTATCTTCTGATCTAGGGAACTAAGAGAACACAAAATCATTCCCTTCTGTTTCTGCAGGATGATGCTGTTGTGTACCATTGAAGGATACATTATTTACTTACCTCTCCTCTCAGCTTAACTCCCCTGAGAAACAGCAATTAGTATCTAACTGAGGTTATGGCTTTCTGCCCCTGGAAGAAGTGATGGTGATGTGGTGACAATGTCATTGGACTAGTAAGCCAGAGTTTCTGGTTAAAGGTTCGGGGACATATGGTCACATCCAACCACAGCAACTGAAATTCCAAATTAAAAAAATAACAAAAGAACTGCAGATGTTGTAAATCACAAACAAAAACAGTCATTGCTGGAAAAGCTCAGCGGGTCTGGCAGCATCTGTGGAGAGAAATCAGAGTTAACATTTCAGGTCGAGTGACCCTTCCTCAGAAGTTGCAAAAATTTAGCTCTGATTTCTCTCCACGGACACTGCCAGACCTGCTGAGCTTTCCAGCAATGTCTACTTTCTGTTTCTGAGTTTAAATTCAGTTCAACAATAATCTGGATTTGAAAACCAGTTTCAGTCGTAGTGTCCATTTAGACTGTTTCCTTTAAACTTTTCTGGGATGTGGGTGTTGCTAATTCTATTGAGCTGAGTATCTTGCTCAGAGGGCAGTTAGAAGGCAACCGTGTTAGTGAGAGCCTGGAGTCATATGTAGGCCCAACCAGGGAGGGACAGTAGAATTCCTTCCTTAAAGGAGCATCAGTGAACCAGATGGATCTTTATCAGTGAGACAAATCTTATATTCACCGTTTACTAATTGAATTTTAAATTTCACTTAGCTGCCATGGTGGAATTTGAACCCATGTTCCATTAGACTGTTAACCTGGGCCTTTGGATTGCTAGTACAATGATATCCCTACTATTTCCCCATAGCTTATTGTAATTGCCTCAAAAACTCATCTGGTCCAGTAATGTCCTTTAGTGAATGAAATCTGCTCCCCTTACCTGTGATGTCGCTGACTCTTAACTGCCCTCTGAAGTGGTTGAGCAAGCCATTCAGTTCAGGGGCAATGAGGAACAGTCAACAAATGCCAGCTTTGCCAGCGATGCCCGCACCCCATGAAAACACAACGAAAGGCAGAGGTCAGTGGAGCATTGAAAGGCCCAGCCATTTTCAGCAGCACTCTGCCTGAGCAGCCTCCCTCAAAGCATCCAATAAGTAAAAAAGGTTCCTTTGTGTGGCTACACATACCATCTTAAGTGGCATAAAGCTACTTGGATTAGCAAATGATATGCCCTCTGATGTTGCATGAGCAACATAATGAGAGACACACAAACCCAAATGGACAAGAAGGTCACAGTTGGTGGGTCATGAGGAGCAGGACAAAAACAAAACAAAAGAGGTCAGATCTTTACATTAAGGATGTGATTGACGTTTGTATCTGAAACCCTGGCCATGTCTCAGGGAGCTCAGAACTCGGCCATAAGTAGATTTCACCATTCTGAAATGTATCTTTTGCTGTTTCCAGGGTTTGTGAGTTTTGACAATCCTACCAGTGCTCAGGCTGCCATTCAGGCAATGAACGGCTTTCAGATTGGGATGAAGAGGCTAAAAGTACAACTGAAACGACCAAAAGACGCTAACCGACCATACTGACCTTCCCACCGCTCCTAAACAGGTAGACATCCCAGCACTGTGTGAGCATTGAACAGCTTGCTGTCAACATGTCACCACACAGCGCTGCAGTCAAAAAGAATATTACCACAAGTTACTCACTCCAGCCATACAGTAATGTGAATGTCAGAGTATCACTTGCTTTACAAAACCAAAAATGATCTGGTCATACTTAAAACAATTAGATAAGTGTACTTGTTGCATTTTAAGCACGTTGGGATTCAGCCAAAACTTAAAGGGTTGCCCTTTGAACGTGAAAGATGAGTCAATTTTGCAATGTGTCTTAATTAGTAAGTCAGGGATAGTGAATGGGATTGATACTTGTGCAGTACCAGGGAGCTTTAAGACTGAATATGTCTTTGTGAAGTGATCAGTCAAGATTTCTTGCCAAGCATTTGTCCTCCAACCTGTGTTGCTCCTCCATCAACACACCAACCTCCTTCCCACAAGGTAGTAACAGGTTACAACAGGTTTCCCTGTCCCATTGTCAACTCACTATTGCCAGCTGCTTTGGCCAGAGATGATTTGGTAGTTCCGCCTGTGCATGTCAAGGATCCCTGAACGTTTCTGCCCATCCTCAAAACCGTTGGCTCGGTAACAGAGGAAACTGTAATTGAGGCATTTACATTCCTCAGAATTCACAAGGAATACAAGTCCTTTTGCTTTTCTTGAAACAAATTGACTTTCAGTCCGCGTGAAGTAAAGAGCTTGAAAAATTCTCTCTCTCTGTAAGATTTTTTTTAATTTTTAAAGAAATTATTGCATGAGAGAATATTTTTGACTTTGTGTACGTGGGCTTTTGTGTGTTTTGAAAAAAATTATGTCTAAGATTTTTACATTTTTAAAGAAACAAGAATAGACAATAGGTGCAAGAGTAGGCCATTTGGCCCATTGAGTCTGCACCACTATCCAAAATGATCATAGCTGATCATGCAGTCTCAGCATCCCCATTCCCATTTTTCTCTCCATACCCCTTGATCCCTTTAGCCACAAAAGCCACATCTATCTTCCTCTTGAATATGTCTAATGAACTTGCTCTAACAGCTTCTGTGGGAGAGAATCCCACAGGTTCACAAGTCTGTGAGTGAAGACTAACTGGCTCTCCCCTTATTCTTACAATGCGTGTATTATTGTGTGCACGAGTGTATTTGTTTCCATGTACATGGGTCATTGTGCATGGGAGTATTTGTGTGGATGTGTCTGTGGGTTTTTGTTTGAGTATTTATGTAGGTGTGTTGTGCGTACGTGCGGTGTGTGTTGTGTGAGAGAGACAGTATTGTGTGAGAGTGTATGTACTTGTAGCAGCATCGGAGCAGAATTTAATACTAGCGCTTAGGGGTATCGATGTCCTCCAACAAAAGCTCAGCACCCCACTGCCTAATAACTGAGCAAACTAATTCTCTAACTAGCACTGGGAACTCCAATGCCAATGTTTGCAGTTCAATGGGGGAACATTTAAATGCCGCACTTCCTCCCCCCAGTTATAAGTGAGGTGAGGGTCAATTACCAACCGATGCCTCCCCATTAACCCCAGGAACAATGGCTACTGTAGGCATTATTCTTGGCTCATCACCAGAGACCAATGTCGGATCCATGGTGAAAGGTAAGTAAGCAAGAGATGCAGGGTGGTATAGCTAATGAAGGGATATATCAGAGGAAATCAGGGACTCACATTGCAGTCTCCAATCTTCCTGATGCCAATCATTCAATCATATACTGAGTGCCTTTGAATGATGGTTGAATAGCAGTAGCAGTCAGAGGAGAGCGTTCAGTTGACATTAATTTGTGTCCAGGCAGGAAGGCAATCCCTAGTCTTTCTGGGTGCTTGTGGCAAACTGGTAGTGTTCCTACCTCTGAGCTAGGAGGTCTGGGTCCAAGTCTCACACAATATTGAGGTGTATCGTAACCCTGAACAGGTTGATTAGAAATATCTCCACAGGCCTTGCTTGCCCAGATTAATCGGAGGGGAACAGCAGTGAATCCCCATTCTGTACCCTCCCACCTGCTGAAATGGTCTCGCTCCTTTGAATCTCTCAGAAGGACATTAAATTCTGCCCTGAGTGTATGTGCCAGTGTTATCGCGAGGCAGAGCTGGCTGTATAGGTGAATGGACAGTAACTGGTGCTGCTTCCCCAACACGGTTTGTTCCTGCCATCAAGAGGTGTCCTGAATGCCCCAGGGAACTGAAACCATGCTCGAGAATAGTAGCAAAGAATACATTAGCATGTGAAATGTCA
This sequence comes from Stegostoma tigrinum, assembly GCF_030684315.1. NCBI lineage: Eukaryota > Metazoa > Chordata > Chondrichthyes > Orectolobiformes > Stegostomatidae > Stegostoma > Stegostoma tigrinum. The sequence continues at coordinate 14,679,631 of NC_081389.1, read as the reverse complement.
CTTGTGGGTAATCTAAATTTTATTTAAGACTTTTTTTTCTTTTGAACAGAAGGACCAAGGCCAGGGATAGTTTTTAGTCATTCATAGGGCGTGGGTGTCAGCGCTGTAGCTCGGCCAGCATTTATTGCCTGTCCCTAGTCGCCCTTGCGAAGGTGGTGGTGAGCTGCCTTCTTGAACCACTGCAGTCCTCTTGCTGTGGATAGGCTCACAATACTGTTAGGAGGGAGTTCCAGGGTTTTGACCCAGCAACACTAAAGGAAAGGCAACAATAATTCCAAGTCAGAATGATGTGCAATTTGGGGGGTAACCTGCAGGTGATGTTTGACTGTATCTGCTGCCCTTGTCCTCCTGGAAGGGAATGGTTGTAAGTTTGAAGATGCTGTCTAAGAGGTGATTTTCTGCAATGCTTCTTGTACATAGTGCTGCTACTGAGCATCGTTGATGGAGGGAGGGGATGCTTGTGAATGTGATGCCAACTGAGTGGGCTGCTTTGTCCCGGACAGAGTGTGGTGAATTAGAATTAAAAAGAAAGGAAAATAATTAACCAGACAGCATTGATGTAAGTCAATTACCATTTTTCAATGATACACGCACTTTCAAATTTCATATAAAGCTAAGACTTGATACCACTTATATTAGATAGCAAACTTTAATCCAATCAAGGGAGCAGAAAAGATAGGTTAGAATGTTCCATCCATCCACGGGCTAGTGTTGTTCAGTCGAGATGCACCAATGACAACTGCTAGAATTTATTTTAATTAATAAAATCTGCAATTAAAAGTGATGGTCAGCATTGATAGTTGCAAAAACACTTCTGGTCAATTAATATATCCTTCTGGGTAAGGAAATCTGCTGCCCTTACCCCTAAACCACTACATGCCACTCCAGATCTATAGTAATGGATTGGCTGTAAGTTATCCTGTAAAATGGTTTAGGGGTAGGTAACAAAAACTGGCTTTGCCACTGATGCTCCCATTCCATGAATGAACAAAGGAAACCAGATGCTTTGCTGGCAGGGGCTGAGAAGGTATAGCGTGACACGTTTTACATAAGAAATTCCAATATAAACCTAGATGTTGGAAATTGTAGTGGAGACAGAAGTGTGAATTTGAACTCTGCTAATTGTCAGTTTGTCAAATCTGTCATTTTTGATATAAATGGCACGCCATTGGACTTTGAAAGTTCATTCTAGTGCATAAATGCAAACATTAGTAATGTCTCACAGCATGGTTTCAAAATTTATCTGGGCCTGGCTCGGGTTTCTCTGTCCTGTTGATAGCAGTGCCTAGATATGTGTTGTAAAGATAGTTCCCGATTGTCAGAAACATGCAAGACTTCAAACGATTATTTATATTTTTGGAACTGTCACAAGACAGCTTTATCAGTAACATTTGAAAGTAAACCCATTGCTCAGCATCAAAGGGAGACTATTTTGTTTGACTGACACAGCTAGATCGCACAAGTAGAGTGTTGTACCTGAAGGAAATTACAAAGGTGAAGAAGTCCCATTGTCCCATTTGAGAACATCGCTCAGAGTACTAAATCCAAGCATCTTCCCCCATTGCGAAAACTTTCCTAAATAAACAGAGCATCAGCTGATATATCAAAGAAGGGCAGCAAAGGTTCCTTCAGTTCTCCACTGTAGCATCAGCCCAGATTTATCCTTTCTATTCATAGGATCCCTACAGTGCAGAAAGATGCCAGTTGACCCATACCGACCTTCCAAAGAGCATCCCACCCAGAAACCACACTATCCCTGTAACCCCATATGGCTCACCCACCTAGCCTGCACATACCGAGACACTAAAGGCAGTTTAGCACGGCCAATCCACTAACCTGCACATCTTTGGACTGTGATCGGAGATAATGGGAACTGCAGATGCTAGAGAATCCAAGATAATAAAGTGTGGGCATGGATGAACACAACAGGCCAAGCAGCATCTTAGGAGCACAAAAGCACAAAAGTTTCGGGCCGAGACCCTTCATCAGAAAACCGGAAACAGGAGCACAAAAGCTGACGTTTCCGGTTTTCTGATGAAGGGTCTCGGCCCGAAACTTTTGTGCTTTTGTGCTCCTGAGATGCTGCTTGGCCTGCTGTGTTCATCCATGTTATCTTGGATTCTCCAGCATCTGCAGCTCCCATTGCCTCTGATCACAATTTTAATCTCACTGCGAAGCCTCTTCCAGGATGCCTAACCTGAAGAAGTTACCCTCCTCCCTCCGGTCAAACCTCAGGGGATCTCTCTCCCACTGCAACTCCCTTGTGGCCTCTTCGGCCTTAAAAACTTCTCGACCATGTCCTGAAGCAAACCAGGTACCACAGCCACATTGCCTTCCTCAGCACCTGCCTACAGAACTAGATCATCCCCAATGGACTACAGTCTACATTCAAGCCTTCCCAATTTGGTCCCAACTGTGACCACATCCACATCCAGAACATCGAGACCCTTCAGAAGCGTTTCTCCTGTGAGTCCTGAAACAGACACTCGCAGCCATGCGCCGGCATCTCCAGGATCTGCAATCCAGCCTGCCCCAGCTCAGAGCCTCCCTCTCCCAGACCTGCAAAGGACCTCTCCTATTTTTCATCCTCCGCAGGATCCACAGACTAAACACACAGTTCTGCTCAGCTTTACTGGACACCACAAACCGTAAGTACACAAACTCATTGGTTCCTGCCACCTTAAACAGGATTCCTCCACCTGCCACGCCCACAGCCTGACCCTGCACCTCCCCCACAATGCACCCGCCGCCATTGACCATGACGACAGGGCCGGTGAACCCACCGATGACGTCACATCCGCCACCAGTGGGCACACGACTTCCGGGAGCGCGACCGCAGCTGTGACCACGGCCTCCACCTCTACTATTTACACCACTAACACCACCATCACCGCTGCTGCCACCCACCCCGCTCCGCCCACCACCACCGATGCCAATGCAACTCTGCCCACTGCTGAGACTACCCTGCCCACAGCCAACGACCTCATCGCTCCGCCCACAGCCTCCACAGCAAACTACTCCAGAGGAGACAGCCACACTGAGCCCTGCCGAATCTTCACCATCCGCCCAGACCTCCCACTGACGGAAGACGAACGGTCAGTCCTCAGCAAGGGGCTCACCTTTGTCCCCCTCCACCCACACATCAAAGCATTCCAGTCACGTCTGGACATCGAGTGGCTTTTCCGCCTCCACGCTTACTTCCTTTTCTGATGAAGGGTCTAGGCCTGAAACATCAGCTTTTGTGCTCCTGAGATGCTGCTTGGCCTGCTGTGTTCATCCAGCTCCACACTTTGTCATCTTTGGACTGTGGGAGGAAGCTGGAGCAACCAGAGGAAACCCACGCAGGCACAGGGGAGATACGGGCAAACTTCATATCCAGGCTAGAATTGAGCGTGTGTCTCTAGTGCTGTGAGGCGGCAGTGCTAACCGCTGAGCCACCATGCCACCCTCATTTAACAGATATTTCAGATGTGATGCACTGGGAGGTGTAAGATTGTTATGAAATAGTGACAGGATATTCCAGAAAGTGAAACAAGAATTACAGTAAGGCTATTGAGCCTGACATCAATGTAATTCTGTGGAGTCAGTGGAAGATGTTCTATCTTCATATTTAATTTCTGACAGTAAAAGGTTGAGGTAGTCCCACCAGACCGTGGAGATGTTCTCCCATTAGAGACAGACAACTGGTGGTGGTTTAACCCGAGGGTCACCACACCTCAGGCGAGGGGTGAAGTCGAGAAGAAGGGTCCTTCATGGTAACCTCAAGCAGTGTGGGAACTGAGCCCATAGTGTTGGCATTACTGCATCACCAACCAGCCAAATGAGCAAATCAACCCACTTGCATGAGATTATGCCGTTCTCCTACTAAGCGTTTCATCAAATTGCAAACAAAAAACAGAATGCTGGTAAACCTCACCATGTCTGACAGCATCTGTGGTAGAAAGCAGAGTTAATGTCCAGTGACTCTTCATCAGAACTATTCATCAAGTGCCCTAAGAATCTTGAAATATCCTTCTTGGTATTAATACAAATAATGATCATGACCATCAGCTTTACACTCTTAGTTTTATTAAAAATCAGAAGCCTCTGAAATAGACAAATCGTCTTGACAGTCCTTTGCCAGAATGGAACTCCAGTAAGTGACATGGCCAGACAAACTGACTTCCTGTCATCGTTGGAGGTGGCACGGTGGCTCAGTGGTTGGTAATGCTGCCTCATGGCACCAGCAACCTGGATTCGATTCCACTCCCCTCGGGTGACTGTCTGCGTGGAGTTTGTGCATTTTCCCCATGTCTACGTGGGTTTCGTCCCACAGCCCAAAGATGTGCAGGTTAGGTGGATTGGCCATGGGAAATTGCCCATAGTATCCAGAGATGTGTAGATTAGGTGTGATGGGTCTGGGTGGGATGCTCTGAGGTTCGGTGTGGATGTGTTGGGCCAAAGGGGCTTTTTCCAAACTATAAAGATTCTATGATTACATAGAAATTTGAAAACTTACATTCCGTCACACAACACAAAACACAACCTCAAAACACAGCACTGAGCATGCAGGACAAAATAAGCACTCAAAATAATCAAGGTGAGTTTGATAAGTAGATCAATTGGAAACAAAATGAGCAGGAAAACATGTGCCATGCTGGAGGGAATGATGGGGTATGTTATTGTCCTGAATACTTAGGAAGGCATTAAGAGAATAAAGAGGCCAGGAAGTATGTGGAGGGTTCCAGATGCAAAGCATGTTGGTTAGTAAATGTTTTAGTAGAATCCTTAGATGTTAGTTAAGGATTCCAGAAGAGATGTGAAATGTCACAGGGAAGAAGCTGCAGTTAATTATAAGTTAGTCAGTATACCAACTGAGCCCTTTCTCCATTGTTAATGGGAGCCCTTACAGAATCAACATTATCATAAATATGATGTCTAAAAAGATGGACAAAGTAGCCAATCGTGTCCCAAAATGCATAGTCCTTGGAAATCAAGAGACAAAAGACTAAGTTTGAGAGTTTTTCCTGATGATTGTTAATGAGTCTCCTACAATAACAGGAGAAGCCCTGGCACATGAGTAAAAAGCTGTAAAATCACAGAATGGTCTTAACACAGAAGGACACCATTCGGCCCATCATGTTTTTCCTTGTGTCGCCATTCCTTCTTTACCATGCGTGTCCCCTCTAGTTCTTGATGCTCCCACCAATGGGAATAGCTTTTCCCCATTCTACCTTAGTCAGATCCAGTGTGATTTTGAGCATCTATATCAAATCTCTGCACAACCTTTCCTTCTCTAATGAAAATAGTCTCTCCAATAACTTCACATCATCCTAACGTGTAAAGTACATTAAGGGTTTGAGTTAGTGTGAGCAATGTGACGTGAAGCTTGCAAGATCTGTCAGCCTCTGTGCTGACACTTTCTATAAAGAAATCAAACAGACATCAGGAGAATCCGAGATAACAAGGTGTAGAGCTGGATGAACACAGCAGGCCAAGCAGCAGAGGAGCAGGAAGGCTGACGTTCCGGGCCTGGACCCTTCTTCAGAAATGGGGGAGAGGAAGGGGGTTCTGAAATAAATAGGGAGAGAGGGGGAGGTGGATCGAAGATGAATAGAGGAGAAGATAGGTGGAGAGGAGACAGACAGGTCAAAGAGGCACAGATGGAGCCAGTAAAGATGAGTATAGGTGGGGAGTTAGGGAGAGGATAGATCAGTCCAGGGAGGACAGACAGGTCAAGGGGGTGGGATAAGGTTAGTAGGTAAGAGATGGGGGTGAGGCTTGGGGTGGGAGGAAGGGATAGGTGGGAGGAAGGACAGGCAAGGGAGGCAGGGACAAGCTAGGCTGGTTTTGGGATGCGGTGGGGGGAGGAGAGGTTTTGAAGCTCATGAAATCCACATTGATACCATTGGGCTGCAGGGTTCCCAAGCGAAATATGAGTTGTTGTTCCTGCAACCTTCAGGTGGCATCGTTGTGGCACTGCTATCTCAGGCAGCAGGAGAAATCCTGTTCCATTGCAATAAAGAAAGCGGGTGGGGTTAACTGAAGCCCATTTCCAAAAAATGGGTGACAAATATACCAAGGCAAGAACACGCATGACTGCATGTTGTCACTGGTGGGTACCCATGACAGGGTCAATAAACAGAGGGAAAATAGCAAGAACCAATCAATCAGGGATACCCAATCCTCTCACCTTTCCTCATCCGCTAGAGGAACTGGCATCCCACGAATATACAGATTTGCAACACTATACATTAGAGCAAATGATTCTGACACTGATGCGAATGCTACTCATCCAGCGTCCGTTTCTGTTGACCTGACATTGAGGAAGATGTTTAAGCCCGATTGTGGCCATGAGGCTGCAGACACCAGGGAGTTCTGCTGTCCCAGATATCTGGTCGAGGGCTTGACTTTCTGCTTCTCAAATGCAGTAATTGAGGGACGTTCACACATGGAAGTATTAGGAAAACAAAGAAGTAACTAAGTAAAGGCAAATCTATTCCGGACTGAATCACAAAATTGTTACAGTGCAGAAGGCGGCCATTCAGCCAATTGCATTGTGTCGGCTTGTTCAGTGAACATCATGACCCAACAGCAAACTCCTGGTTTCTCCCCATACCCTAGCATGTTATTTCTTTCCAAATAAACATCCAATGCTCTCTTGAATGCCTCAATTTGAACTGCTTCCACCACAGTTCCAAGGAGATGTCAATCATAGAATCCACACGCTGTGAAGCCCATTACATCCCCACCGACCTTCAAAAGAGCATCACACCCAGACCTAAACCCCTGCCATATCCCGGAAACCCTGCATTTCCCATTGCCAACCCACCTAGCCTGCACGTCCCTGGGCTATTTAACATGACCAATCCACCTAACTCGCAAATCTTTGGATTGTGGGAGGAAACAGGAGCACCCCAAGGAAACCCATGCAGACACAGGGAGAATACGCAAACTCCACACAGATAATCGCCTGAAGATGGAATCAAGTGCAGGTCCCTGGCACTGTGAGGCAACAGTGCTAACCGCAGAGCCACTGTGCTGCCCGAATTACTTACTGAGTGAAAGGTCTTTCCTCATTTCTCCCTTTTGCAGCTCAATTTATATCAACGGTGTCTTACTCTTGTTCCATACATGTGCAAACAGCTTGTCCCTACCTATTCCATCCAGTCAACCATAACAGTGGAACAAGGAGTGTGAATTCAATCTGGCATTAGGCAGATTCATGACTGATCGAAGGATGTTTGTCATATAAAGTGGGTAATGCACATGATAGAATGATGTAGGCATTTGGTAATTATAAGTTAATATGGCAGTCAGTTGAAAGGTGCTACTTAGGTACCAAGAGCAGTTATAAAGCAAGAGTGCTGGCTTCCTGGCAAGAAGCATACATAAATAACATTGCACTCTTTGAGTAAATCTGTTAATAAGGGAACTATTAGCATTCATACCTTACCAACTCACTTGGGATTAGATAACAACCTTCGAGGAAGTGATGGATGCTTCTTAAAAGACACTGAGATAAGTTCGTGAATGGAAAAGGTTTGGAGGGATGTGGGCCAGGAGAAGGCAGGTGGGGCTAGTTTAGTTTGGGATTATGTTTGGCATGGACTGGCTCGACCAAATCGTGTGTTTCCATGCTGTATGATTCTATACCAACTGGCTGATTGAAGCCCGTGAAAGAGGTAAGACGATTGGCTTTTCCAATCTGTGGCTACCTCCTCAGAGTCATAAGGAGGTACAAGAGTTACAGTACAAAAAGAAACCCTTTGGCCCATCATGCCATCAAATATCCATCAAGTCTTATCCCATTTCTCAGCAAATTATTCTGATATACTATCGGAAAGGTTGTTGCAAAGACACTCTCATCTTTGAGTTGCCTTTTCTGGTAAAATTATTGACAGGTGAGCTTCAATGAGCAATCAGAAATTCCTCACAGTAGTTCCCCTCACACTCAGCAATTAAAGGAAAATTGCACCAAAATACGAGCATTCGAGAAAAGAAAAGGGCAGGAAATTTCTGAAGTTCTTGTATTGAATTTTCTTTCACCTCCTCAATTTACCAGAAGGTAGTTTTCTGTAGTCTTTAAATTAGAAACATCGAAAAAAAAGAGTGAGAAGCCATGTAGAACTTCTTGCTCCAAAAACCTGTTGAGGCTAGAGGTTGTATTGGAATTTGAGTTATCAACCTCTGGCAACTTATGGTTAGAGCACGGAGCTGTCACCAGCCCTTTTTTTCTGTGCTGGGTCTAAGTCTTCAACTGATTTTCAGTGGTAGGGGACAGACCATCGGTGAGTATTAACAAGAAGAGGCACTTGTCTTACATAACAAAAGGTATTTTACTACTTGATGGAAATAGATACAAGCTAAGTTAATTAGTTAGGCATAATTTCTTAAGGCCAGTGGTGACACGGACTTTGCCTCCAGCAAAGCTTCCTCACTCTGATATGGCAATAATGTAAGAACTAAACACGTGTAACATGGTATTGAAGAACCCAACAGAATGTTTGGCAGAGCTCTTCGTTACATGCAAATGTTATATTCACAGACTCAGAAGTGTCTAGACTAATTCAGTTACAAAGAGCCACTTTGCTTTCATGTTATGTTTCAAATGACTGGAGATAAAATAGAGCTTAGACCCTAACACCCTCAGGTTGTGTTACAATAGAGTAGTGCTATCGTCAGCATGTCTCTGACCATAAGACATGACAAAACAGTCAGGGGAAGTACTGTCTCTATTGGGGCCTCATGCCAGACTTCACGAATCCCTACCCATTGACTGGTGACATCCACAGAATGAGCGAACATTAATACAACTTTAGCATTAAACTTTTCAGAGCCATAACTTTACCCAACAGCGGGCAATTGTTAATTTCAAAATAGAATGTTAGACTTTTTTTGGCAAGTTTGAATAAAATGGAGTTAAAGTACAAATAGGCCATGACATAACTAAATGGCCGAACAGACTTGAGAGATTGAATGGCTTACTCCCTGAGGCTCCTATTATCATGGATCTTGAGTCACCCCTGTCCTTCCTCCTCACTAGGTCAATCTGAGATTTTCCAGGTGTTGTTCCAGGCTTTCCCAACGAGAATCCATAGCAAACTGCAGAAGCTGTGACCTCCGATGGAACAAAATGGCAGGTTCCACACCACAAACTTATTATAGTCCCAATATTTGACCTGGGAGTCTCTCTGCATTCTGTTTGACCACTGCTGTCAAACAACATGCAATATTAGCCTAGCAGTAAGCAAACCTAAGTCTGATGAGCCTTCAGGCCAACAGGAAAACCTTGATGATGATCTTTGGCATCTTCTGAAGCATTCTGCTCAGATCATCACGTTCATCTTTCAAATGGACCAGACAAACCCCCTTCAAATCTATCAAGATAGTCTAGACCCTAGCTTCTTCTCTCATTTAGAGGCAAGTGTAAGGCACTGTGTTCCAGATGTAATTCAATTGGTTAGGTGGCTTTAAGAAAAACGCACTTTATTCTTACCTTACAGTTATAATACAAACAAAAGAAAGAAGAATTAATATAATTTTAACTTTATTGGAAAACTTAACAGAATAATAGATTTTTTAAACTACTAAACAACAAATGTTCCAATTTAGTCACATCCTATAAACACACCCTTGGCAAAGGCAAATTCAGTAAAATAGATTCTTTCATATGCAATGTTTCTCCAGTACAGGAGGAAAGAACATCAAGATAAAATTCTGGCAGAGAGCGAGAACTCAAGCTTTTAACTGTAGTTGAGAGAAATACAACAGCCTTCACATCTAACTTTCAAACAACTACTAAAGGCTAAACTGAAACTGTGGTTCTGTGGGAGGCTGACCCCACCCTTTCATGCTGCTTCTGTTGTTCCAAAATTTTTAAAAAACCCAAGGGCACACAAGCTGTTTGCTTTATTGGTTTGGAACAGACACTTGCCACCTCTCTCTCACCCTCTCTTCGTAAAGAATATGTGAACAAAATAAATCTCTTAAAATATAGTATCATAACACCTCTCCTTTGAGGCTCATGTTGCTATAGTGACAGAAAGTAGAGACTGATCATCAAGTCTCACTACTCCTCCATTCACACTGTTTGTAAAAATGTGTTGATTTAGTCATCAAAATGCCAGGTGGTTCTCCTTTATACTACAACCCAGAATTAAAGAGGGTTTTACCAGGCTTCTTCAATTAGTTTAAAACACTCCACTTATTTTCAAACAAAACTTTTTCTTATAACAAGTTCCAAATACTGGCTGACATCCAAGCTATAATCTGGAAAAAGAAGCATATCTCTCATTTGTGTCTCTCACTCACTCACAAACACACACAAACACACACACAAACAAACACACACACAAACCAGACTCTGCAGACAGGTTACTTAATGGCAAAATCAAAAAAACACTCCTTTTGGACAAGGGTCTGAAAACAAAGGATAGAATTTGATACAAACACACAGAAGGCTGGAGAAATTCAGTCCATGGGGAGAGAAAAATGAAGTTAATATTTCAAATCCAATCTGACTTATTCAGAATTTCAGGAGTTCTGTTGGTCATTGTGTGTTCAGTATAACTCATTCTCAGAGCTCCTGAAGTCGTGCTTCTGCCTCCACATGTGCTATTCGACCTGCTGAGTTTCACCAGCACTCTGTGTGTTTGTTTCCAGCAGCTGCAGTATTTTGCTTTCATGTGGTAGAATTCGATGACTGCTCACGGAGACACAATGTTTCCTGTCAATGAAATCAAATTGCTGACTACTATAGAGACTGATGGCAGATCTTCATCTTGCATTGAAATCAGACTGGATCGGAATCTTCAAGAGGCCAGGGTTCAGCTTAGCAGGATTTGTACGTTATTTAGTAATACTAATATTTTGAAACTTTAACAGATCTCAGAAACTTGCGCTGAGAAAAGGAGACTGAATTACTGGGGTTCCTTACTTAGGTCCATAAAGCAGAACACTATGTCAAGTATGAGGGGGTAAGCAGCCATTTGGATAGAGACCCTATAAGTCTTTCGAAGCCAGGTTTTCTAGCAATCATGGATGTTACCTTAGTTCCCTAAAAACTTAGCTCAACTTCTTTCTAAAGTCAGTGATAATGGGAACTGCAGATGCTGGAGAATCCAAGATAACAAAGTGTGAAGTTGGATGAACACAGCAGGCCAAGCAGCATCTCGGGAGCACAAAAGCTGATGTTTCGGGCCTAGACCCTTCATCAGAACTGAAACGTCAGCTTTTGTGCTCCTGAGATGCTGCTTGGCCTGCTGTGCTCATCCAGCTCCACATTTTGTTATCTTCTTTCTAAAGTCACTTGACTTTCATTAAACAGCAGGTGAACCACAGTACATATTACAAAGTGTTGACTTAATTTTTAAGAAAACACTTGCTAAATCATTTAAATATCCAAATGGCTCCATATCATGCAGCTTTTCAAAGAGACCTCGAATATGAATGTGCTTTCCCAATAGTTTCACCAGTGAAAATGTGTGTGAGGAGTTTGTGTTTAATTTATGCAGTTGAAAAATGACAATGCAACTGCAGTGCTGAGGCAGCCTGAAAATTTTTTCCTTTTAACCCCCACTATTTATTCCAATTGTATCTCCCCCTGAAATGCTGGAGAGCACCCACTAGATGGTGCTAAGGTCCATGTTCTCCCAGCGTTGTGACCATTCTGTCAGATGCGGTGAAACGTTAAACTCAATTTAATGACAACACAGGGGCACCTAACTACAGACTAAACTGGAGTGTGCAACACAGGGAATAATGTCTGTCTTCAGCTGGAAACTGTTTGTACTGTGTTATATTTCAATGTTTGCTCATTTAAAACCACTGCCAAGGTACATTTGGTTTCTAATTTATGCATAACCTGCTTTTTTTTCTTGAACATTTCTCATTATTTTCAATTGTTAGACATCGGAATAGTGGAACATTAGTTTGTAAATGTGTCTGTGTGTATTTTGTGTCAATTTACTGGAGGGAACTTTCACTTACAATAATCAGGCAGTACGACTCATTGGGAAATAAAGCAATCCTGGCTGTAACAAGAACAAAAGAGGCAGAGAAAGTTGATAAATTGGCTTTTTAAAAATATTCATTAATGGGATGAAGGCGCCTCTGGCTAGGTCAGCATTTATTGCCCATCTCCAGAAGCATTTAAGAGACAACCACATTGCTGTGGGTCTGAAGTCATGTGTAGGCCAGACCAGGTAAAGGTGACAGTTTCCCTCCCCCAAGGGCATTAGTGAACCAGATGGGCTTTCCCCCCCAACAATTAATTCATGGTTATCATTAGACTCTTATTTCCCAGATTTTTAATCAAATTCAAATTTCACCATCTGCCATAGCAGGATTTGAAACCAGGTCATCAGAATGTTACCTCGTTCTCTGAATTAACAATCCAGTGATGATACCGTCGGGCCATCTCCTCTCCAAAGTGCAGAGCTGGGAAGAGGTTCTGTTCAATTTGATGGAAGCATCCCTCAAATCAGTTACTTCATAAAGGCAGCCTGAATCCTAATTCGTGCTAAATCCTCTTCACCCAACTTTCTTCTCAATGCTGACCGACATTGGCACCCACATGGCAACACATGGATTTTAACAAGCCCTCCTTCGTTTCCAAGCCCTTCTAAAAGGTTTTATCCTTTCCTGTCACTGTCTGCCGTTCCAGATTTATTTGCTGGTGCCTCCAATTGTTTTGCATCTCATTTCTATTGCTCCACCCCGCAGCCCTCATACTTCCAGCAGAATCTCTTCTTCCACTTTGTCTGTCTCTTCCCCTTTACAAAACTCCTAAACTTCTTTGAACAATATGTTGTTTATGTATCCCAGGCCCGCCAGTGTGGGGTGAGATCATGTGTTGTCTGTACTACATGAGGGAAAGTTCTTGCTAACCTCATGATGTTAGCTAACTCCTGACTTCCCAACCAGTGGGAGATGAAAAATATCAGTCAATGATGGAGCTGTGGAAGGGAAAACAGTTATGAACAAGAGAGAAGTGGGTCAGTAATGTTATCAGGAGTAAATCCCAATTTGAATATCTTTTGTTCCAAATGGAGCTGGGGCTCTTCTAGCAGTTTTCCTACCTCTGAACTGGAAAGCCTACCAGGTTCAAGTGCCATCTCTTCCAGAAGAGACAAGTTGATTAAAAATATCAACAAGAACCAGAACATGGATGTGAGTCATGTTTGTGCCACAAGAGGGGGCAGTTGTTCCAATGAAGTCGCATAAACTGCAAGAGAGATTGTAGGAACTGCAGATGCTGGAGAATCTGAGATAACAAGACGCAGGGCTGGATGAACACAGCAGGCCAAGCAGCATCAGAGGAGCAGGAAAGCTGATGTTTCGGGTCTGGACCATTCTTCAGAAAATGCAAGTTGTCTGTGGAGATTAATGTGTTTTAAAAGGGATTATTTTATCCAGTGCAAAATAGTGTGCAGAAAAATAATGCCCAGTTCATCAAACTTGAGAGAGAATTTAATTTTAAGGATAAAATAATATCAAATCTCCACGTCATAACTTGCCAAATCAAAATCAGAGTCTGATATGCTTTTAAACTGAACAAATACCTTCACAGTGCAAAGTATAGGAATAAATAAATTTGCAACTTTCGAGGAAAAGTCAGAGATTTCTTGTCAGATTTCCGCTGATTTGAACTTAAGGCTGCCTAGGGGATCTTGATGTACATTAACATGTCCCACCTCTGAATGGCTATGAAATATGATGATTTCCTTTTGGAAATCGAGCTGTTATTTCCAAAAGGCAAAAGAAAGACACTTCCATCATGAAAAATTCACCTGAACAGAGAAACAGCCTGGAATATCTTTAGGGAGACTATCAATTTCTGGGGGAAAAAAGATTCAGATGCCTAGTTATTAACTGAGAAAGTTTACTGCACAAGAATTAAACAAAGACTAATACCACCATATTTTGTAAACATGCTCTTCAAGCCGAAAAATTTCAGTCGGCCAGCCCTTCGACTTGTACCTCTACCTCTAGGACCTTGAGACTACCTTCACTTCTCCTGGAATGAAGTCAAATTGTGCCACAGCTCACATTGATTCACTTTGATTTTTCACAATGTTCCACTCTCCGCAGTATATTGGGGACCCTCCAATTGACTTCTAAATCACAAGACTTCTTGACTGTGCAGACCCAATATAATTTTTGAGAACAATAGCGCTTATTTCCAGATGTAAACTATTGGTTTCTGTGAAATAAGCCCAAGACAAAATGGTACTTCTCCTGCAACATGTCACAGTAGGAATGTGTTTGATAGATTTAAACCAATTTAAACCCCTCATGTAACGCTGTCCAATATACCCCACGCCCCTCGCCGTAATGGTCTCCAGTATATCCCACATCCCTTTCCAAAAAATTACTTCTGATTCTCTATTCCAGACAAATAATTTAGACCCGTTGTGAAGATGTTTATATTCACCCCATTTCCACCAAGACTCAGAGAAGGGACCCCCCCAATTGTGCAATATTACCCACTTCACTCTTCATTAAATAAACACAAACTGCCAACAGATTTCAAACCACTTGAGTGTTCTGGATGTGAGTTTGCTCGCTGAGCTGGAAGGTTAGTCTTCAGACATTTCGTCACCATTCTAGTTAACATCATCAGTGAGCCTCCGACGAAGCACTGGTGTTATGTCCCGCTTTCTATTTATCTGGTTAGGTTTCCTTGGGTTGGTGATGTCATTTCCTGCGTTGGTGGTGTCATTTCCTGTTCTTTTTCTCAGGGGATGGTGGATTGGCTCCAAATCAATGTGTTTGTTGATGGAGTTCCGGTTGGAATGCCATGCCTCTAGGAATTCTCGTGCGTGTCTTTGTTTGGCTGGTCCTAGGATGGATGTGGTGTCCCAATCAAAGTGGTGTCCTTCCTCATCTGTATGCAAGGATACGAGTGATAGTGGGTCATGTCGTTTTGTGGCTAGTTGATGTTCATGTATCCTGGTGGCTAGCTTTCTGCCTGTTTGTCCAATGTAGTGTTTGTCACAGTTCTTGCAAGGTATTTTGTACATGACGTTCGTTTTGTTTGTTGTCTGTATAGGGTCTTTTAAGTTCATTAGCTGCTGTTTTAGTGTGTTGGTGGGTTTGTGGGCTACCTCTTGGCATCAGGGTAGCCCACAAACCCACCAACACACTAAAAAGACCCTATACAGACAACAAACAAAACGAACGTCATGTACAAAATACCTTGCAAGAACTGTGACAAACACTACATTGGACAAACAGGCAGAAAGCTAGCCACCAGGATACATGAACATCAACTAGCCACAAAACGACATGACCCACTATCACTCGTATCCTTACACACAGATGAGGAAGGACACCACTTTGATTGGGACACCACATCCATCCTAGGACCAGCCAAACAAAGACACGCACAAGAATTCCTAGAAGCATGGAATTCCAACCGGAACTCCATCAACAAACACATTGATTTGGAGCCAATCCACCATCCCCTGAGAAAAAGAACAGGAAATGACACCACCAATGCAGGAAATGACATCACCAACCCAAGGAAACCTAACCAGATAAATAGAAAATAGAAAGCAGGACATAACACCAGCGCTTCGTCGGAGGCTCACTGATGATGTTACCTAGAATGGTGACGAAACGTCTGAAAACTAACCTTCCAGCTCTGCGAGCAAACTCACATCCAGAACCTCAACCTGAGCTACAAATCTTCTCAAAACTCACTACCACTTGAGTGTGTTGAGTCACCTGCTAAACTAAATGCTTCCACTTACTCTTTTAAACTTCAATCCCCAAAGTAAGATAGAATCCTTACAGCGTGAAAGCAGGCCATTCAAACCAGCCGGTCCACACCAAACCTCCAAAGATCATCCCACCGAGACAATGGGAAGAAATTGGAGCACCTGGATGAAACCCATACAGACTTGGAGAAAATGGTTGGACTTGAACTGGGGTCCCTGATGCTGTGAGGCAATAGTGCTAACCAGTGAGCCACTATACGACCTCGTATATTCTTAAAATGAAGAAATCATTGAGTTAGACATCTTTGCAACAAATGTGGCCAAACCAGCTGGTATTTAGACTTGAATTCCAATGTTAGAGAGACACTGACCTAATTTGTTATCTTATTTATAGCAAACCATGCCAAGCTTTGATTGGGACAAAGGGATACAGTGATCACATGCACAAAAGGATTACAAAACCTTTTATAATTGTCAAGTTCCTTTAAAGTTCCAAATCCCTCTTCTTCATTAAAATCGTTCTATTTTTCACCCCCCAGTTAAAGTGGGGGCTAACATCCATTTAGTAGCAACATATTGCAACTGACCAAACGTTTGCAGAGTCTGTGCTGTCTCCTGTATTTGACAAAGTTTATAGCAATTTGATGAAGGCAATAATAATTT
This sequence comes from Stegostoma tigrinum, assembly GCF_030684315.1. NCBI lineage: Eukaryota > Metazoa > Chordata > Chondrichthyes > Orectolobiformes > Stegostomatidae > Stegostoma > Stegostoma tigrinum. Next base: position 14,663,264 of record NC_081389.1, on the reverse strand, counting down.
CTGTCTTGAGGCAAAATGTGATTGAGTAAAGTCATGGAAGCTTTCTTTTTTAGCAATTCATTCTTGCTCAGAGTGGACATGGGATGAAATCATAAAATGGCTGGCACAACATGAAAAAGGTGTTTGAAAAACTCTACACTAACAGCCTCACACTGTCATTGTTTAATTAACTGGGAGGGAGAGGCTGAATGGCCTATCTCTGTATATATCCCTTCCATAGTGTACTTAAACAAAATGATTGGAAAGTTGCTTCACAGGGAAGCACAGTTAGTATTGAGTCTAGCTCATAGTCTGTTCCTTGTGGAGAGTTACAGGTTCCTCAGTCTGACACCAGTAGTGCAGCGCAGCGCAGCGTGATTTATAATAAGCAGCTCTTGCATTAATTTAGCAACGCTTTTCCAAGTTAAAGTTTGGAAAGTCACCACCCAGTTCGCACTTCAATCAGCTCCACTCAGTGGCCAAATAGATCCCAACTTCATGGACAAAAACAGAAATTGCTGAAAAAGTTCAGCAGGTCTAGCAGCATCTGTGGAAAGAAATCAGAGCTAACATTTAGGGTTGAGTGGCCCTCGTGACTAGTTCCGAGAAAGGGTCACTCAACTTGAAATGATAATTCTGATTTCTCTCCACAGATACTGCTTGACCTCCTGAGCTTTTCTAGCAATTGCTGTTTTTGTTTCTCGTTTACAGCATCAGCAGTTCTTTCGGATTTTACTCCGAAATTGATAGACTGGTTACAGCACAGGAGCAGGTCGTTTAGACCTTCATTTAGTTGCTGGCTAAATCTGGATTGTGGTTCCCAACGCCTGCTCAGTTGTAGCTGCCTGAAGGCGCAGCAGCAAAATGCAGGAACTGGGGATTATTTTGCCTTTAGTAGTAGTTGGTGCAGACTTGATGGGCTGAAGGGCCTTTTCTATGCTGTTTGAATCAGTGACTCTAACTAACAAAGAGTTGCATTTTTGTGGAACCTCAGGGTACCCCAAAGCACAGTACATCCAAATTAAGTATTTATCAATGTGGCTCAGTGGTGACCACTGCAGCCTCACAGCACCAGGGACCCGGGTTTGATCCCAGCCTTGGGCGACTGGTCCTGTGAAGTTTGCACATTCTCCCCGTGCCTGCGTGGGTTTCTGCCAGGTCCTCCAGTTTCCTCCCACAGTCCAAAGATGTGCAGGTTAGCTGGATTGGCCATGCTAAATTGCCCATAGTGTCCAGGGGTGCACAGTCTAGGTGGGTTGGCCATGGGAAATGGAAGGTTTCAGGGATAGGGTAGCAGGAATGGATCTGAGTGGGATGTTCTTCACAGGGGCAGTGTGGACTCGATGGGCTGAAGGGCCTGCTTCCATGCCATAGGGATTCTATGTGCGTTAATATAGGAAACACAATGCCAGCCTTACAGGGGACAAAGATGGTGAAGTGATAGTCACTAAATCTAGGAATTCAGAAGACCAGGTAACACCCTCAGGGTTATGGGTTCAAATCCTACCATTGTAGCTGATGGAATTTAAACTCAATTATATATTCTGGAATTAGGAATTTTTCTTGGTAACAGTGACCTGCAAGCTTGGATAAGTATTGCGAAAACCCAGCTCTTTGACTTTAGGGGAAAAAATCTCCCATCTTTACCTGATTTGGCCTGCATATGACTCCTGACTCTCAGAAATGTGGTTGAGTCCTAAATGCCCTCTGAAATGATATAGTAAGCTACTCAATGCAAAGGATGGGTCAAAAATGCTGATCTTTGCCAATGATGCCCACGTCCTGTGAAAGACTAAAGTAAAATATGTGCGCACAGCAAGGTCCCTTAAAAAAAGCAATCTGACTGTGATCAGACAAGTTCTGCTTTTTAATGTTGTTGGTTGGTTGGAATTACGAAAGGGAGAATGCCACAGAATCTCTCATGTCCACTCAAGAAGAGAGATAGTTAACACACTCAGAGTCAAGTTCAGGCTTGAGTTGTGTGCTCAGGCCACTGGAGCATGATTTGAATCCCCAAACTTCTGCTTCAGAAGGCATGATTCTGCAAGTTTTCCATAAGTGGGTACATTGGTGGCTTAAGTTATAGAGAGAGACGTGGATTTTAGTCCCTCAGTTTGTGATTCAACATCAGCTGTTTCAAACATTCTAAAGTTTGAGTTTGGGAATTATAGTTTAACCAAATAAAAAACAGGAGATGTGGGGAGTGGTGAATGCATAGATGATTTTAAAGTCGTTTATTAAAAACCAATGGTTTGATAAGGCTGATTTTAAAGTTGATTGTTGGAAAAAACAAACTGTTCAATAATGATGCACGGCCTAAATAGACTGGAGAAACGTATGAACCAGTAGCTGATAATGGCAGCTTTCTGCTCTCTACCTAAAGGGATCTCTCCCCCGCTCAGTCTTTCTGATTCTTCCACCTTCTGAGTAAGCCACCCAACTTTCCACTTCCCCCAAGGGACCTGCTAGGAGCTCCATACCAACCACTTGACCCATCCCATCTGACCAATTACCAAGGATCAGGTAGATGAAGCGTGACCTTTCCCAGGCTATCACTCCGCCTCGAGGTCCACTTGCAGCTTATTGCATGTGCAAAACCATCTGTTAGCTTTTGTCAGACATTTGTTGAGACTCTCCCCCAGGCCAAGTCTCTCTGTTCATACCTCCCTCTGGCTGCTAAGAAGAGTTTTTTTTACATCAATGAGGAGAAGAGGGAATAGAAATCACCTTCTATCAATAGGGTGGCACGGTGGCTCAGTGGTTAGCACGGCTGCCTCACAACGCCAGGGACCTCGGTTCGATTCCCACCCTCGGGCGACTGTCTGTGTGGAGTTTGCACATTTTCCCTGTGCCTGCGTGGGTTTCCTCCCAAAGATGAGCAGGTTAAGTGGTTTGGCCATGCTAAATTGCCTATAATGTTCAGGGAGGTGTAGATCAGGTGGGTTAAAGGGGATGGGTCTGGGTGGTATGCTCCAAGGTTCGGTGTGGACTTATTGGGCTGAAGACCCTGTTTCCACACTGTAGGGATTCTATGATAAAGTGAAAGCATACAATTACTGGCTATTCAATAATACTCCCAAAGATAACATTTCTTACAATCTACTGCTGTGATAAGTGAAAGTACCAGCAAGTGGATTCCTTAACATGATCCCTTGGGATGTGATCGACTCAGATCCAAGCCTGTTCCATTCGATGCTTGTGTTTGGATACGACAACACTCCAATTGAAGTTGTTCCTCTGTGTCTCTTTTCTTTTAATACAGAGGGCAAATTCAGTCCTGGTAACTATTAAACCCATATAATAACGTGGGAATAAATTGTTTTGTTTTCTCATCGATGCAAAAATAAGAGGCAGAATGTAAATTTCACTGGCAGTGAACTGGGACCACGCAGATACCAATGAGTTCTCATAACAATGGAACTAAAATGAGACTCTGCACCTTATTCAGAAGAGGTGATAATCCAGTTCAGTCAAAGTTCATAGGACAAAGGAAAAAGTGTAAGCTGGTTTACCCCTCTGCCATTTAAGAGCAAACATTTTAGCACTGTTGCTGAGAAACCGTTGACACCGTTTGTTTTATTGTACCCTTAGGCACCCTTCTCATGCCTTATTTTGCATAAAACTCAATGAACAAAAGGGCTAATGATGTATCTGTATTGCACACAGGTGATCTCATCTAGTGACATTGCTGATTGAATTTTGAAAACGAGACTGAATTTGATGCTACACCAGCCCTCTGTAATGACCCAAGAAAACCCGAGTGCTTCGGTACTTAGCTATACTGTAACGAATTGGCACCCTGGGCTAGCGCTACTATTTGGACAATGCTTGCTAGTTCTCGACTCCCACTTAAACAGTGGAGAGATGACTGGCTGGCTACACGTGGCTTATGTTGCTTGTCACAAGCCAGCCAGCTGTTACCTCCTGGCACTGCTGCAGTGCCAGTAATGCTTGAAACTGATTGGAGGAGGATGTGGAACTCATGGCGATCCCTTAACCTTATAGCCAGTCCTGGGTCCTAGGATCAGACCACTTGAAACTGCCTGTTAGGACTGTAACAAAGCTTTTGGGAGCCTTTAGTAAGTTGCAATCCAGTGGATCATTGTGTCCCCTTTATCTGTTGACAAAATCCAGGAAGGATCACCACAGAGTGGGAATGTTCAGCCCATCATGTGTCTGCCAGTTCTAATATCACATCACAGCTATCTTATTTCCCCTGTATCCTTTATCTTCTGAATATATTTAATCAAATTTCTCCTTGAATATTATTGATTTAGCTTTAATAGATTTGTGTTCTTTACACAAGTAACTTTGCATGCAAAGTAACTGTCTACTTTTCAACTTTAGTTTTAAGCCTAAATTTACACTTAATTTTAATCTAGAGGAAGCAATGCTCTTTTAAATCAGATAATTCCATTTAACCTCTTCTGTTGCAATGAAATGAAACATCTGTGTTTTAATCTTTCACTATATTCTATCGACTTTGAAGTCCAATATTGCCTTCTTTTTCATGATCTCCAATGCCCTCCTGTATTAGGTCCAAGAACAACAAAGTGACCACTTCCATGTAAATGATTAAATAATATTGAAGTGTTTTACCATTCATTTTCTTCAGTAGCTGATATATTGTGTTATCTTGCATTCCACACTAAGATAGAATCCCGAAAGCATGGAAGCAAGCCATGCAGCTCATCAAGTCTACACCAACCATCCAAAGAGCATCCGACCTAGATCCATCCCTGTAACCCTGCATTTCCACCACGAGCCTGAACACTATGGGTGATTTAGCACGACCAATCCACCTAACCCGCACAATTTTGGACTGTGGGAGGAAACCAGAGCACCCAGAGGAAACCCATCCAGATGCGGGGAGAATGTGCAGACTCCACACAGGCAGTCGCCCAAGTCTGGAATCAAACTGAGGTCCCTGGCACTGTCAGGCAGCAGTGCTAACCACTGAGCCACCGTGCCCCCCTAAAGATTTCTGTAACTTTAATGTCATGGCACTCGTCATTTAGAAGGAGATAGTGCAGCAAATTTCAGTAGAATTCACCACTGCATAAAACATACCATTCAATAAAATTCAAATGATGAAGACATTTGAGAACAATTCAAATGTGATACTTTTTCCGAGGTACGGCAGGATGGTTTCCGAACAAGAACATTATGAACGTTAATTTAACACAATCATTGCGGCAGTGCAATGTAGCTCTCCAGTGCTGCTCTTAAATACTTATACATGACATGAGTACATTAACTGAGTCTTCACAGTCTATTCATCCAACACTTTCTAATAAGTAATTCATGGAAAGTAATCAGAAATGGGACACATGACTGTATTTAGTTTTGCTTCCTAAGCCTGAACACATTACTTTTGCTACGTATTAGTAGTTAGTCCGTGCAGACCATTAAATAAATCTTCAACCTCCCCAGTGTACACAAACTGTGCACTGCATTTACTGCTGCAAGAATTGCACAAAGGTAGGTATTTGTGAAGCCAGGTACAATAGTCTGACGATTGAGTTCAGCCCAGACACATGAATAGGATCATGGTGCAAGGAACTACTGACTTGTGCAAAGAGGAGTGAAGGGGGATGATCCCAAAGTAAAAAGGCTTGAACTCTATTAAAAAGAGACAGAATCATTGGACTCGATGATCATTTCCTATTCTGAAAATGTCTTTGCTTTTTTGAGAAGACCACTAATCTTTATTGCAAAAAGATGGCACAAAATACGTAACACTTTTTTGAAAAAGACCTTTTTATTAAATATTATAGAACAGGAGGTCCTCATTTTGTCCAGCAATTTATCTCTTCAAATACCTATCCAATTCTCTCTTGACATTTATTATTGAATTTGCTTCCACAGACTATTCAAATCATAATAACTTGCTGTGTAAAAATAATACCCCAGTTCTTCCCTCTGGCTCTTTTGTCAAATCATAACTCTATGTCCTCTAGTTACTGCCATTCCTGCAAGTGATAGAAATTTCTCCTATTATTTTCTGTCAAACTCAATTTCAAATATCTCTTAAACACCCCCTGTTTAACATTCTCTGTTATGGATAACAATCCAAGTATCTTCATATGGCTAAAGAACTCATCCCCAGAACCATTCAGATAAATGTATTTTACACCTTCTCTAAAGGCCCTGAAATCATAGAAACTCAGAAAATAGGAGCATGAATTTGTGATTCAACCCTTCAGACTTACTTCACTATTCAAAATGGACATGGCTGATCATCCAACTCAATTTGGTGTTCCTGCTTTCTCCTCATACCATTTGATCCCTTTAGTCTTAAGAACTACACTCCTTAAAATATAATGGCCAGAACTGGACACGACACTCCAACTGAGAAGTATGTGTGAAGTAATTATTTGGAGATGTAAAACGTTATGGCAGTAAGTGAAGCTCTGGTACAGTCCGCAGGATCAGTCAAGTGTTGAACCCAATGCTGTAATAATGCCCTTTGAGCACAATATTACCTTGTTCTGTTGTTGCACCCTGTTGAATGTCTTTATGTTGTTGAAACAGTTTTGTACAGCCAAGGTAAAAATGCTTTATTAGAATAGAAAGAAAGTCATACTAGAGAGAAAAGACTTTTTTTTAAAAATACAGTCAAGATAACAGGATTGCTCTACATCTCCAAACATTTTTTCTTCTTTTACAACTAACCACAACCAAACCAGGCAGGGCCTAATCATAGCTCCAGATGACCACAAGTCATTCTCAAACTCTGTGATGTAACCTAGCGACTCTAACAGTCATGGGGGAGACATTTCCCAACCCGTAAGTTGCCCGTTTGCAGTGAAGGTGTCATTTGATGACGTCATGTGACAGACTGTCGCTGCATTGCATGACGTGGGGTCACGTTTTTTATTTGCGGTTGTGACGTGCGTGAATATTATTGCCCATGGTACCGTTGGTAGTTGTTGTAAGTAAACTTGGAGTGCTGATTGGTCTACCTTGACCAGATTGTGACCTTTGACCTTTTTGCTGTTGTAGTGTGAGTTACGTGTTGTGGTGCCTTATTAAATGTGTGATATATTATTGAGAAAAAACAATTAGATATACAGTTGGCTTTATTCCTGCAATCTCCTTGCTATTTCACCACTGGTTATGAGTATCTATGTGAGCAAGTGATGCCTTCTTCATGTCTCCATTTTTAATGACTATCTACAAAAGTAGCGGAGAAATTCAGGGACCTTTTTCACTTGAGTCATAACAGAGTACCTGATGTTCATGCATTTCCAGTATTATTGCATATCATCCCATTACATCAAAATCCTTTTGAAAATATGTGACACAAAATTGCCGGTATGCTACTCTGTTGCAAAATCCCAGCACAGTCCCATCAGATCACTCGAGCATTTTTGCTTCATTTCAAGTTAAAAGTGATGCTATTAAGTGAGTAATAAGTCTCTAATAATCATTACTCAGGCTTTGAGATTAAAACCATGCTAATATCTAATCATCTTGATATGACCCCGTACTCACGTGTTTCCATGGAGATCTTAGCCAGGTTAAAATGGCAGAGTGGAAAACTTCAGGTAAACTAGTCACTGGGAGAAAAAAAAACTCATTTTGCCTGCCTCCTCAGGGTTCATTAGCTTATTGTCACTGAGATGAAGGACAGCTACCAATTGTCCTGAGAAACTTCACACCAATTCCACAAGGACCACAGTGGAGTGGAACAGAGGGCTGATGGGAAGGAATAGGCCAGGAGGGATGGAGGGAGTCAGCGAGGCTGGGCAAGGGAGTAGGGCCAAAGAAGAGGAAGGAGATTGAAATAACTCAACAGAGGCTGGTATCTCGTCAGCAAGTCACCCTTTATTTACACATAAAAAGAGTCCTTGACACTGATCCTACTTCCTCAGAGCCAGCTCTCTGAGTGAAAAGGATGTCTGACGCTCCTGTTTATGACTTTCAGCTACGGCTCCCTGATTGACAGATTAACAGCACCAATCTAGGAATGTACATTCTATGAGATCCATCTAGCTGATCTTGTTACAATCATTATGGAGGAAATGGGAAAGGAGCACAATTGGGATGAGGAAAATGAGCAGCAGGACTTGGCTGCTTCCTTCAGAATCTACATTCAGTGGTAAAATAAATGATCATTTAGTGTAAAACTCATAAATCAGTTCAGATTCTTGAGGAATTAGTCTGCCCTTAGACCAGTCCCTTCTGTTTCTGGAGTCCATATCCGCACTATAAAAGACATCTGCTAAAGCAAGTTTATAGATTTAAATGCACAGAAATAAAATCCATCATTGCACTAAAAGTGCTTCAATACTTAAAATTTTCTCACAAACTGCACAAGATCCACTTTCAATTCTGGGTCACCTCTTTCCATTCAAAATTAATCTGAATAAAGCATCCCTGTCCCCAACTTGGAAAATTATTTAACATCCACCTCAAGACATTTGACGGTTTTCGACTCCACTCTTAAACACTTCAACGTATTTGAACTAAATTGATTTCTCCTGCAAGATGCTGTAACATAACACAAAAATGAAGCTTCTGGTGAGATACAGTCATCAAAACTGTGCAAAGAGAGCACTTGTCGTGCAGTGGTAATGTCCCTACCAGCTTCAAATCCCACCTACTCCAGACAGGTGTAATAGCATTTCTGAACCACTTGATAAGAAAATGTAAAAACTTTGCGAAGGTGAAAGAAAATGTTGCAATTTTCCTTTGCTTTAACTCAAGACCCTCTTCACAACTGCTCTGGTGCAATACAAAACTTCTGTATGTGCAAAGTAATGTTCCTGCAATCACATTCCCCTAAAGGTGTCTGTAGCCTCCCGCCAATCCAGGAGAGTCCATTAAGTTTGACACGAACGCCGACTAATACAAGGCAGTAATGAGAGCAGCAGGGTTTAGCAGGCCATGGGCTGCATACTGCAAGGCAATTTTGTGTTACCTCATCTATTGTAACTCATTGTAGCTCTGCGAAGATCGTAAAGCAAATGAAAAGGGTCCTCCGATGGATATTGGTGTTGCTGTGGGGTTGCCAGTCGTGATTGTGTTTCATTTCTGGTATCAGAAAAAGCTGCAGTGTTTGCATTCTATGGAGACTAAAATGAGCATGATTGTTATTTCTATCCCAGCATGCATAAGTGCCAGCATATGAACCACTTAATTTGTTCTCTTTTGTTCATTTTCAATTTATTTTTGGTGAAAATTGTTAATTTAAGAAGCTTGGATGTATCTGTAACCCTCAGGTTCAGTGGATCCTTGAGACTGGATGAATAGCTAAGCTTGCTGTTATTCAGTGGCAAAGCCAGACCAGTTGACATTTGAACATCCCATTCCTTCAAGTTTCATCATTTCATTTGCAATATGTGTAACCACGTGTTAGAATTCACAATAGACAATCAATGCACATAGCAATTAAACTGGAAAAAATTCATACTCCCTCCCTCCCCATTACTCCCACAGCTTTAATTAGAAACATTCCAGACTGAGTGATATCTGCACAAAGACAATGGAGCAGATAGCCAGAGAGGCTTTCTGCAACTTCAATCTGGTAAATATTGAGCAAATATTGACCTTGTTTCCTTTTGCTGAGTGGCACAGGATAGGAAAATCCCATCACTGATCTTCTGGCGAGGTGGCTCCTTTCAGCCATGATGGGAAATAAGCCCTTCAGTTGGCATCTGTGCCTTTGAATGGGCCGTGTAGCAGAGCTGGAAGAGTGAATTAAAATTGGCTAGGGCTGCTGTTTCAGAAGTTTGCCCTGTTGGCATGTCAGTTGATGCCCAAACACTGCCCAAAAGCAAGTCAGGCAATGGCTCCCATTGTCACGAATGATATTAGAGGAATGTCACTTTTGGGGGAGGGAATGAAGAAGAGGAGAAGGTTGATTCATAGCTGGAATACGCCCAGATCACCTGATAGATATCCACGTCCACAAATCTGTATGAACTATGTGCTCTTGTTTGTTGTAATCTGTCCATTGTAATCACACAAAACTATTTATAAGACCAGGGAACTTCCCTCCTGTGATGGGAGGAGAAAAATCAGTGTTGATCACTGAGCTCACAACAAAATTTGCTGTTTTGGTTGGATTTCTTCGATATCCAGTCCAGGCAAGAACATTCAAAACAGCAGCACACTGCACAAAAATTTAGAAGGTAACAGGAGTGATAAATGTGTGTGCCTGTGCCAAATGTGGGTAGTGGTTGGGATGGGGAAGGTGACAAGCTCAGAAAGAGTGGTATTTATCACATCAATTCAAGATGGACTGGGAAAAATACCTGGGGAGTAATTGGAAAGGGGAACATGAGAGATGCTGTAGGATCTGGGACTTCTTCAATTGAAAACTGAATAGAAATAGCTATATTCTGAACATTGTATTTAAATGTCACCTTCTCTATCCTGCCATTTTGCAACCATTCCATCATTAGATGTATGAATACAATAGCATTCCTATCATCCTGTCTCCACATTTTTGTGATTCAATCCCCTGTATTAAATACCTTCTGTTGACATTTTATTTCTTGAAAATTTGTTCCATCCCATTCAGATTCCTTTTCTCGCACACCCTTTTGTGTACGGCAAAGGTTCTTCAGATAGCACAAATAGAGTTCACCAATTAGCACTCTGGTCATTAGGAAAATTATCACTCTTGTAAACCTCAATAAAACAGACAAGCCATTAGGCGGTTCCATTCTTAGTTGTCTCAGCCCTCCCCTGCTTTCTGATTGCCTCAGTTGATGGGAGCACAGTTGCTTTTGCCCTCATTTGATGGGAATACAGTTGCCTCAGCCCACACTTCGAGGGGAACAGTGGCTTTCACACACACTTGATGGGAACACAGATGCTTTATAAAACTTACATGAGGGAACGCAGTTGGGTTTAAGCAAGGCCAGTTAATACAATAATCTTTTCAGGGAATTACAAGAAACAATAATTCAACATCAGGTATGATAGACATAGTCAGAAAGCACCAGGGAATGTTTCCCTGTGCAGGGAGGCACGGGAAATGTAAAAGCCATGGTGGAATGAGGCTCAGCTTTCCACTCATTGCCCCATTACTGGGGCTCAACACAAATGTCATTAACCTCCAAGTAAACTTGCGGACCTTGTTTCTATCGATGTGGACGATTATCATGCGAGAAGTCAGTGATAAGATGGGCATGGTTGTCTGCCAGTTGTCCAACTGTGTTGAAACAATGCAAGTGCCACAGAATCTGATCACAGTCCCGTTTCAAAGGTCTCAGCTGCTGGCAGTGAAAATCAGGCAGTTAGGTGAATTTTGCTTTTGTTCCAAGGTAGAAGACCATGTGAGGCACCAAATGAAATTCCTAGAATCCATTCCCAGCAGATAAAACATTTTACTGGGGCTGCAGTTTGATAAAGTGTCAGAACGAGTTAAGGTTGGCTTTGAGAACAGAAAAGTTACACAGCCAGGAAATGCTACTCAGCCCATTTAATTTATTTCATCAGACTCCATTCATGATGGAATTTTAGGTCTCACAGAATCATAGAGCCGTACAGCATGGAAACAGGCCCTTCAACCCAAAATGTCAATGCTGACCAGTTTTCCAAAACCAAACTTGTCCCATTTGTTTGCATTTGTCCCTTATCCCTCTAAATCTTACCTATCCATGTATTTGTTCAAATGTGTTTAAAAAGTGTTATAATTATACCCGCCTCTGCCCCTTCTTCTGGCAGCTATTTCCAGATACGCATGACCCTCTGTATGAAAATGTTGCGCTCCATGTCTCTTCTAAATCTTAACCCCTCTCACCTTAAACCTATGTAGCCTTCTGGGTTCAGACTTCCTAACGCTGGAGAAAAGACCATGGTTATTCACCCTATCCATGCCCCTCATGATTGTATAATTCACCCCTCTGCCTCCTATGATTCAACAAAAGACATCCCAGCTTATCCAGCCTCTTCACAACTTGAAAATCAGTCATTTCTTACTTCACAGAACATTGATTTTCATCCACTATTTCCCTAGGTGTAAAGAAAATTAAGAAATATTGTAAATTTCTCTATTCTCCTTCTCAATAACTTTTCAAAGGCAAGTTTGACTTCAAAACAACTCCTTCTAAAGCAATCTTTGTCACACCCCTTAACCTGTGGAGAAAAGAAAGATTTCACAATCTTTTATTTTCTTTAACTTTGTGAAGCTTGTGACTCAAGTCCTACATGCATTCTATGCCCTAGTGACTTGAGTTTTAGACACCTTTGTTCTACTTTGCACTGCTTGACCTCTCAGAACTCTGTCAGACATTTGCTGACAAAGAGTGTATTTTATCACAAATCCATTTCCCAATTCCCGGCTTGGTGCTTGAAGTATCCCATTATTCTCTTCTAAATATGTCAGTCCTCTCATGGGTCAAAGGAATTAGCTTGGAGTCACCCGTACTTAAATAGAAATGCTTCTGTGATTTATGTACAGCTGCAACATGACATCCTAACTCAATGCACTGAGTATTGGAGCTGGAAGGTCATGTTGCAGCTGTGCAGAACATAATGCATTCAATTCTGGCCTCCCTGCTATAGTAAGGATGTCGTTAAACTTGAAAGGGTGCAGAGAAAGTTTATAAGGATGTTTCCAGGGTTGGAGAGTTTGAGCAATAGGGAGAAGCTGAGTAGAATAAAGCTATTTTCCCTGGAGCACTGGAAGCTGAGGGGTGACCTCATCATGGTTTTTCAACTTGAAAATCAATCATTTCTTACTTCACAGAACATTGATATTCATCCACAATTTCCCTAAGTGTAAAGAAAATTAAGAAATATTGTAAACAGGGTGAATTGCCAAAGTCTTTTTCTGAGGATGGGGCAGTCCAAAACTAGAGAGCATAGATTTAAGGTGAGAGGGGAAAGATTTAAAGGGGGTAATTTTTTCACACACGCTGGTTCATGTATGAAATGAGCTGCCAGAGGTGGTGGTGGAGGCTGGTACAATTACGATATTTAGAAGGCTTCTGGAAGACTATGTGAGTGGGAAGGATTTGGAAAGTATGGGCCAAATGGGATAGATTAATTTAGGAGTACTGGTCAGCATGGATGAGTTGGACCAAAGGGCCTATTTCCACGCTCTACAACTTGACGACTGTATACTACATCTCAGTACCACAAGGAAACTGATATACTGGTGTGACAGTACTTGTTCTTGATCTTGCAGTTAGCCCAGGTCAAACGGAGGGATCTACATGTTGTGCTGGAGTTAGAAATATTTGCTACATACATTCGGAGCAAAAGAAAAAGGGAAAAATCCCCATTTTGCTTCTGCAAATTCCTACCATTCACCAATCTTTTGTTCATGAGGCATTTAACACTGTTGGAAGATGGACGTATTTTAGGGAAAATACAGGACAGCACATTTAGGACATTCATTTTGGATAATTCTAGGGCCTAGCTTTGCCACTGAATTGTTTGATATTACCAGTTACTGTTTTCCTGGTTTATTAATTCACCATATTTCTCGTTTCTGTCCATCTCTCTTTCTCTCTCTCTCTCTCTCTCTCTCTCTCTCTCAGGATGGAAGCATCACCGCATTCAGTGATTCTTTGTCACAAGTACAGTCTGAAAACTATGACTCTTTTATTTTGCTCTGTATCACTGTGGAAGACAACAGATTAGATTTCAAAGGGGGAGACACTTCAGGAGCGACTGGGGGGGGTGGGGGGGAACCAAAAAGGAAGAAAGTTGGATGGAAACAAAAAAAAAACAAAAACACAAAAAAAATGATGACAAAAAATATCATATTCGCACTGGAACTGTGATGAGGACGTTGTGACACACCATGACTGAATTAATCCACAAGTACTGAATAACTGTTTTTCAGAGGATTAAATGGTAAATACTGACTTTTAAGAAAAAAAACCAAAGCCAGCTGGAAAAGTTTGTGTGCCTACAGCCAACATGACACATCCTTGCTTCTGAAACAGGAAGAATATTACAGAATAAAGGGACATTTCGAAAGCTGGCACAGGGATTTAAAAGTTCTACTACTGTAAAGTCATATCATTCCTTAGATGATTAGGGACCAAAGGACCAAACTTTTTTTAAATCTTATCTTATAGTTGTAAGTAAAAACAAAAAAAAATAGATCATAACATTTCATGGTGATTTAGGGAAAAAAAAACTTGCATACAAGAAACGGCTTCATAGGATTTAAGAGTCATTTTAGAAACAATTAAGTGATTTGGGAGGAGCTCAGACAGTGGAGAGACAATCGATTCTGCAAATATATGGGAGCGGAACATTCATTTTATATTACTGAAGAGCTGGCTCATGAGCTATGTCCTTATATACAGTAGCTGATGAGATATTGAAACTATCACCATTAAAGCACTAGCGGTTACTTGTAACATATAGAAACGCTGCTGTTGCTGCTCCCAGGTATTTATTTCGAACTATAAATACTAAATCTGTTCATATTAAATCAACTGAATGATGACTAACATTTTGTTTCTCAGGCAATGAAGTGATTGTGTTGCTCTGGAGCTATGTGACCTTGTTACCACTGTTGCTAGGACCAAACTTGAGGTGATGTTCGCACACACTAAAAAGTGTACGAGTGAGCCCATATTTTACTGCACCATTCGTTGGTTAGGTGCCCTTAGCACATAACAGAAGAGTAACAAAAGTGGAACTGCTGGCTTCACTGATCAGTTTGAAGGAGCTGAAGTTTCAGCTTGCATAATTAAGTAAGCAATTTTCCCTGTTGAGCTCATTATCTTAAAGACAGGCAAAAGCAATGACTAACTGGTAACGATAAATAAAATATTTCTGTGCTTTGCATGCATTGCCAAAGACTCCTGGCATTTTGGTACATTTCTCCAAACATGGCTTGACAGTACAATTCAGTCTACTCTACAGCCTTTGGTAAGTATCTCCCAACACGTGCACCTCATGATGGGCCACAGATGTCTGTACACTTCTCCCTGACCCATATCCATGGCCCTGCCACTGCACTTACCAAACTCATGACCGTATTACATATTACATCTTAAATAGGACAGATCTATCTTTAAATATTTAAAGAAACTTCAAGACAAATAGTTGAATTAGCCAACCTTGACAATTATACCATTTCTATTATCTTTATTCAATGAGGAAGGATAAAATTGAGGCCCTATGGAAAGAAAGCAACTCAGATAATTGCTGTTCCTTTGTTTGGTCTTTAGCTGAGAAATTCTATTCTTATTCATTTCATGGGATGTGACGTTGCTAACCTGACCAACATTTATCGCTCATCTCTGATTCCCTTCAGAAGAGTCGTGGAAAACCACCTACTTGAACCACTGCAGTACGTAAGGAAACGGGGTGGCCTTTCATCATGTACATAAATATTTCAAAATAAGGTCTCTTTTTTGGGGCACAACAGACAACAGCAATTTGTAGAATTGTTTCATAATTCACTACACTTAGCTGCAGGCACTTCAAGGCAGACATGTACACAGTGCACATGTGCAGGTCAGTTTCAGTGCTTCCCTTTCCATTTTGTCTTCTTTATTCATTCATGGAATGCGGACATTGCTGGATAAGTGCACAGAGAAACGTGGAATCCTGCAGCATATCTGCTGAGCGTATCAAATTCATACACGACACCCTTACCAGATCCAACATCATTCAGCATGGAAACAGATCTGTCAGCTCAACTCATCCATGCTGATCAGGTTTCCTAAACTGAACCAGCCTCATTTGCCTGCCGTTGGCCCATATCCCTCCAAGCCGTTTATATTCACATACCCGTCCAAATGCCATTTCAATGTTGTAACCGTACCAGCCTCCACCACTTCCTCTGGCAGCTCGCTCCATACACGCCCCACCCTCTGTGTGAAAAGTTGTCCCTCAGGTCCCTTTTAAGTCTGTCCCCTCTCACCTTAAATGTATGCTCCCCAGTTCTGGATTCCCCTTCCCTGGGAAAAAGGCTTTGATGATTCAGATTATCAGCTTATAATAAAGTGATATTCTAATTCTTACTGTCATGTGTGTGATTGTATCCACACAGTTGTCTTTTGAACATGTTCTTTTCATTATTAATGGGTCCACCATCACCAGATGGATGCTCATCCTTTTTAAAAAGATGGACAGTCACTCCCAATAAGATTGGCCGTGAGTAGAAAAATGCACCAAACCTCGAGGCAGTAAATTGTAGGCGTGGTCTCATCAGTGCCCTGAGACATATGTATATACATATCTAGGATTCCACTTTCAACAATGGCCAACAATCCATTATCTTCCTAACTACTTGCTGTGCCTATATGCTGAAGCTTGTGGTTCATGCACAAGGACACCCAGATCCCAGAGCACTGCAGCATTCTAAAGTCTCGCTCCATTTAAGTCAACTGCAGTTTCACTATTTTTCCTGCTGAAATGGACCTCATACATTCCCCATATTGTAATCTGCCATTTTTTTTAAAAGCATATCTGGTGTTGATATTTCATTAGTGTTGCCAAAGTGGAGGATGATGGACTTCCCCTAGCCAGATTGTTCTTGTGATAATTCTAGGTGCGAGGACTTTGGAAGTCTTCCATTTGTTACTGTTCAGCTTTGTCACCTTTATTCTCACAGAAATGAAGGAGTGTCTCCTCCCTATCAAAAATGAGAGAAACTAACATTCAGTTGTCATAGAGTCATACAGCACAGAAACAGATCCTTCAGTCCACACTGAACATAATCCCAAACTAAGCCAGTACCACCTTGCCTGCTCCTGGCCCAAATCCCTCCAAACCTTTCCTATTCACGTTAACAAAGTGTGGGGCTAGATGAACACAGCAGGCCAAGCAGCATCTCAGGAGCACAAAAGCTAACGTTTCGGGCCTAGACCCTTCAGCTTTTGTGCTCCTGAGATGCTGCTTGGCCTGCTGTGTTCATCCAGCTCCACACTTTGTTATCTTGGATTCTCCAGCATCTGCAGTTCCCATTATCACTTTCCTATTCACATACTTGTCTAAGTGAATTTTAAATGTTGTAACTGTGCCCACATCCTTCATTTCCTGAGGAAGTTCATTCCTCACATGAAACTCCCTCCATGTTAAAAAAAAAATAGCCTTTCATGTCTTTTTTGAAATCTCTCTTCTGTCATCATAAAAATATGCCTCCTGGTCTTGAAATGACCCACCCTGGGGAAAAGATACGTGCCACTAACCCCATCAACCCCTATAAGGTCATCTCTCAACTTCCTATGCTTCAGTGAAAAAAAAATCCCAGCTTTGCTTTGTTCGAATTTCCATATCTGGCAGCATCCTGGTAAATGTCTTTTGAACCATCTCTAGCTTAATAATATCCTTCCTATAACAGTTCTGTGCAGGGAATTTAGATTCAAAATAGCATTGACTGAAACCGGGTTAAAGTTAAATCGTTTAATGCTTTGAAATGATAACACTGGGAAGATCAATGAAAAAGAGTCAGGCATGAGGAACAGGAAATTGGGGTCACATCTGTTGAAATTGCACTGATCATTTTCATGAATCCCTTCGTATCAAATCCCCTGTAGATGACTGAATGAAGGCTTTAATTTAATCAAAATGAAGAGTCACGTACTTTTAAAATAATAGGAAAAGCCATTTCATAGGAATTATATCAATAGTTAATTACTATTGTTATGCAGTGGTATTCCAAACTATTAGTATCATCTTATGTTTGTGATGAAGTAAGTAATGATAATCATCCTCAATTCTTCTATTAATGTGGTTCATGTTTCCTCGAGGACTCTTACATTTCTATATACAACCACTCATTGGCATCATGTATATTGTGGAGTTGCGCTGACTATTGATGGGAATTCCTGAATGCTGCATTCCCTTTTTTTGGGATATTTCCCTGTGAAAACAAAAGTACATGGAATGCCCACCTCGCGACTTCTTAATTATTACCAGAGCTTGGAGTCTCCATGTAGCTCAGATTGACAAGTCTTCACACTGTCCTAAGCTAGACTCTACAAAAGGTGCCAACCCAAAGCTAGATCAGGCCCATTGAGAATCCCAGCCAATTTGATAAAACAAGTTAAAATTTGACATAATTACAGAGAAAATCATCCAAAAGTCAGATAATGCTAATTTTGTTTTAAATTTGTGTTAAAAATTTAAGGCCAGTAGATTTTCACACCAAAACTGACGCTTTTTACTTAGTTTCATCTCTCAGGATATTTCATATCAATTTTGCATCATTGCATACCTACCGAAAGCTTATTAAAATCTTACATCTGCACACATTTCCTAGTGTCAAATTGTGTTAGATTTTCTAATCAACTTTCACCTTTCTGGATGATTCTGACTACTTTCAAACTAAGAATTGGCTATGTCACATCGCAGTTACAGCTTACAGCTGCAACACCTGAATTTTGTATCTCCTCACAAAACAACAAACGCTGGCGATCACAGCAGGCCAAGCAACATCGTTCGAGACAGAGCAACCTCAGCCTGTTTTCCAAACAAATTTGTATGTTCCAACCAACACTTATGGTTCCTCAATTGTCAGAAGTCCACATCTGAAGCATTAGTTTAATTCCCTGGATCTAACCCACTTTTGCCTGACAACTATGCTTAACATAACAGATCGATGAATATCTAGCAAAATATAGGAGAAATTTCACTAGCACTTACGCAGTGCAAAGCAGTGATCAATGCTATCAAAGATTGAACATGATTTTTTAAAAGCTTATCTTGCTTTAGGTTTCTTCCAATGTATGAAAAAGAACTACACTCTGGCAAGTTAAAAGTGCCATTGTTAGAGAAATTTATGGATTTCAAAGTTAAATATGCGTGTATACAAACAGCAAATTGTCCAGTTGTATTATTAGCTTGTGCCTCAAGGCATTTACTTTCTGTGCCATTTGTAATTTTTTTTCTTGTGCCAAGTGAAAGAAAGGGTTGTAATTCTTCCCAGCTTGTTCAAAAGCACTGGAAAATGTTCACAGCCATGAGCACACATGGTATGATAACTTAGAAAAGTCCCTAACGTTAACATTTACCTGTTAATGAGAAGTTCAATTTAAATTTAACTGGACATATCTATCATTGTCCACATCTGCTGTTCATGACATATTACCGGTGTTGGGAAATACCAATAGGATGCTCCCAGAGCAAAGCCCCCTTAATTGTGCTGGGATTTGATGTTACATTAAAATAATCAAGGAGAATTTACATTAGGACTCACCATTCATTAGATCCTCCTGGAGAAACAGTGCTGGTTGTGATGTTTTGCTGTTTCTCTGAGGTGAGTGGGTTTTGGAGGAAGTTATGTTGAGCCTTTGTGGAAAAGGTCAACAGTGATGCTAAGAACACTGAACTGCCAAACTCACACTGAGAAGGGATGAAAGTTTTTCCTATACTTCCCACTGCCACAGGGTCACAATGGGATCTAGTGAAAAGGTATGATACTTCTTACTTGGCTTGAGAAAGGTCAAGCAACAGGAGCCTTGTGACAATTTTTGTTTGGGGAAAATATACACATCTCATGTTTGTAAAGAGAGCTTAAAGAATATTATTCACATTATTCCATAGAATCCCCACAGAGTGGAAACAGGCCATTCAGCCCGACAAGTCCACACTGACCCTCCGAAGAGCACCTCACTTAGATCCATTCCCCTACTCTATCCCTGTAACCCTGCATTTCCCATGGCTAACCCACCTAACCTACACATTCCTGAACACTTCGGAGAATCTAGAATGTCCAATCCACCCACCCTGCACGTCTTCGGACTGCGGGAGGAAACTGGAGCACCTGGAGGAAACCCACACAGACACAGGGAGAACGTGCAAACTCCACACAGACAGTCTCCCAAGGGTGGGATTGAACCCGGGTCCCTGGTGCCGCGAGGCGGTAGTGCTAACCAGTGAGCCACCGTGCCGCCCATATTTTCAAGGAGAAGATCACTGATAATGCACCCCTCTAATGGGGGACATCTTGTAAATCATTACACAGCAACCCCTATCCCATCCCCAAACTCGCAGCCAAAAGTATTTCTCTTCAAGACCTTCTGCAAGATTCGATCATTAATGGACATGAAAGATGTGGTTAAAATGTAGCCAGGCAGATTTTTATTCAACCTTCAAATCTTTCCAATACCCCACACCATTCTCTAAGAGAGGACAAAACGGTGTGAAGTTACACAAAACAAACAAACGAACAGTCTCTCTCAGAAACAAAAAAGGATCGCAGATGCTGGAAATTTCAAAAGAAAACCAGAAATTGCTGCAGAAACTCAGCAGGCCTGGTAATGCCTGTGAAAGCAGGAGGGTCACACTCCCTGAAACATTAACTCTGTTTTTTCTCCACAGATGCTGTCAGATATGCTGAATTTTCTCAGCAATTTCTGTTTTGGTTTCTGATACTCCTGAGTTATTCAGTCACTCACTAACAAAGTCGGAAATAAAAACTGAAAGAACTGTGGATGTTGGAAATATTAAAACATGAGGCTTGAGGAGCTAACAAATCCCATCTATTTATGCAGTGGATGAGCACCATTAATTTTTAATTGATTCAAGGCAGCAGTTATCTTAGGAGTGAAATACTTCAGCATATTATTTGCCATCAGGTTGCAGTGTGGCACAGGGTAACCCAAGCTTTGCTGAAGAGTCTTTACTACTTTCTTACATTATCAACTCACGCAAATGGTCAATAGGGAAGGAGCAACTCATCCATTAAGTCTGTTCCACACTCATGGTGGTCAGAAAATCCGACCTACTGTCTCACCAATCCATAAATTCTCAAATTGCCATGGTGGGAATTGAATTTGGGTTCTAAGGGTTGCTAGTAACAGATCTGCTAGATGATACAGTATGTCAAAATGCACTAACCAGATTACATGCCTCTTCATTGTAATGTAAGAGTTCTTGTGGAACAATTAGTAGTGTCCTTCTGAGCCAGAGGCTCTGGATTCAAGGCCTACTGCAGTTGTCAATGTTCAAGGAGGGTGTATTCATAACACAGCTAGATCCTTCCAACATATCATTGGCAGGCGGTAAGAGAGGGGTAGATCCCTGGTCATCCATGTGATGGAGGTAACTGTGGAGTTTTACCATCACCAACCAGAGCTCTAGCACTACAATGTGCATATTGCCATATGACCTGGACTTGGAGTGAACTATAACACAATGCCATCAATGATAACACAACGCCATCAATGATAACACAACAAAATGAAAGACTGGTTTGGTCATGTCACCAATTGAAGATTCCCTGACTTTTAATGGTAATAAATTGATACATTGCCTGAGAAACAAATGGTTTACATTGTAGGACCTTATTTTAGTCATTTTTCTATTATGAAGAGCGACAGTAAACAGCAGTAACATGTAAAAAGAAGTCAGCAATTAATAAAGAGGAATAACATATCTTACATTAACACAGATTATTGTAAATGCCTTTGCTTCTGCTCAGCACAGACTTTACATTCATGAAAGTCAGCCAGGATAAAAGGTGATCACATTCGCATAAAGCCAGCGGAAAAGAAACTGCATAACTGATAAGAGCTTTTAATTAATGAATTCCTCTAATTACAGGTACTGCAAACTAGCTACTGAGATCTTGCTGCACTTGTATATATACGAAAGCATATTTTTTTCTTTCTTTATCAATGGTTTTCTTTATAATTCACAGAAGAAAATAAATTTAAGATTTTCAGTGTTTTACCATGAGGAATAATATTAATGAAATGAAAAAAAAATCCAGGCCACCGCGGATATTTGTATGGTCTGTCTATTTAAGATCCAATATTTAAATAATTTATTATTTGCTATTTATGACCAGGTTTAAAGTATTCTGGGTGTAATTTGTTATCATTGTTGCTTCTTGAATTTTAATAATTTAATTGTCACAACTGCTGGTATTTATTTTTGGTGGTGGGGCAGGGAGATTTTCTCTACCCCTACTCTCCCTCCCTATTTTCTTTCTTGCCAGAGATGTAATTTAAATTAGAGGTTGTATACACAAGCAGAACATGCCCTGTAATTCTGACAATTTAATGTAGTGTAAAAATGCAGTAGTTCTGTAGTTAATGCTATTCTGCTTCGACTGAAATAAAGTGCAGTCCAGTGGAAAGCTTCACATCTGTGTCATGTTTCATTATTCAAAGATGTTACAAAAGGTTTCTGTTTAACCACCCTGAAGATTAAGAAAATCTAAAAGAACTGTGGATGTTGTAATTCAGAAACAAAAACAGAAGTTGCTGAATAAGCTCAGCAGGTCTGACAGCATCCGTGGAGAGGAATCAGAGTCAACATTTCGGGTCAAGTGATCCTTCCTCAGAATGTTCCTGGAGATTAAGATATTGACTGCACCTTATTGTTACTGTGTGTTCAGAAAATTCCTCCAGTGTGGAAGCAATTTGGCCCATCAAATCAAGACCGACCCTCTGAAGAGCATCCCACCCCGATCCACTCCCCTAACCCGATCTATCGCTGTACTCCTGCATTTCCCGTGGCTAAACCACTTTGCCTGCACATCCCAGGACACTGTCTGCAATTTAACATGTCCAATCCACCTTAAATGAGCACATCTTTGGACTGAGGGGGGAAACCGGAGCACCCGGAGGAAACCCACGCAGAACATGCGATCTCTACACAGACGGTCACCTGAGGGTGGAGTCGAACCTGTGTCCTTGGTGCTGTGATGGAGCAATGCTAACCATACTGGAACACTGTCGAAGCAAACCATCCAAGTATAAGAACTCTCCCAGATTGCTGTGCCTCCTCCAAGCCTGGCCCCTTGATTATCCCCTAATGTACCCACATCAACCATTCACGGGCATAGTACAGGCTACTTCGTCACTAAGCACCACTCCATGTGCAACTTCATTGCATTTTGTCAATCTGAAAAAGACCCGTTATGCCTACTCTTCAGTGATAATGGGAACTGCAGATGCTGGAGAATCCAAGATAATAAAGTGTGAAGCTGGATGAACACAGCAGGCCAAGCAGCATCTCAGGAGCAGGAGTGCTCCTGAGATGCTGCTTGGCCTGCTGTGTTCATCCAGCTTCACACTTTATTTCGATGCCTACTCTTCATTTCCTTTTAGCCAACAAATTTTCTATCTGTCTTAATATGCTTCCTCCTTTAGTAAGAAGTTTTATTACTTGCCATTAGACTGGAACAGGAATAGGCCATTCAGCGCCTCAAGCCTGCTCCACCATTCAGTGGCATCTGCAGCCTATACCAGACAAAACATTCAACAGAAAATTATCTTTCTCAGATTAAAATTAATAACTGATCTAGCATCTACTGCCGTTTAAGGAAGAAATTCCAAACATCTGCCACCCTTCATAGGTAGAAGTGCTTCCTCACACCTCTCAAAGGTCTGCCCCTAATGTTTATGCTATGCTCCCAGTACTTTAATCGCCAACCAGTGGAAATTGTCCACCTTTACCTACCCTGTCACTTCATGTTAATATCTTGAAGATTTACATCAAATCACCTCTAATCTTCAAATTCTAGAGAAAACAGGCCTAATTTTTACAATTTCTCCTCATAATTTAATTTGTGAAGTCCAGGTATCATTCTGAAAAACTAACATTGCATTCCTTCTCAGGCTAATGTATCCATCCTATGGTGTGGTGTCCAACTCTGCTCACGGTACTCCAAATGGAGTTTAATGTTTAATGTGGCACCTAATCAAATACTTCTGGGAACCTAAAAATATCCACAGTGCATGTTAACTGATTAGCCAAACATGATTTCCTTTCATAAAACCATGTTGACTGTGTCTGGTTAGTTTCAACTTATCCATAGGCCCTGCTACAACTTTATTAATATCAGCTAACATTTTCCCCATGGGAGGTGTGAGCTAACTGGCTTGTAGTTTCCCATTTCCTGCCTCCCTTTTTAGAATAATGGAGTCATATTTACTAACTTCCAATTTAATGGGACCATACCGGAATCCAGGGAGCTTTGGACAATTAAAAGCAAAACAATCTTACTAAGCCTTTCTTTTATAACCCGAGGATGAAATCCATCAGGACCTGAGCATTTGTCTGCTCTGTTATAGACCAAACTAGGCCCCATGCAAATATTTTGTGAATGTAGCCCAGACCCTAACTTTTTCTTATTTTAAAGGTAGATGTGACGTGGTGTGTTCTAGATGTGATGTGACCTAGATGCGATGTGAGTGGTCACTACACAATGTTAAGCAAAAGACTATTTAAACACTACAGTTAAAATGCAAACAAAAGAAGGCAGCATTTAGAATAACCTAACTGTTGGAAAATTTAACAAAATAATAGATACCGTACCTATTACTAAATAACTGTCCCAATATAGTTACATCCCATAAATACACCCCTTGACAAAAAGGCAAATTCAGACACAGTTTCTCATATGCAGTTCTCCAATCCTGGAGGAAGAAAAATTCAAAGAACATAGCAGCCAAGAGACAGTCACTGAAGCTTCCAACTCTTTTGAAACCTCAAACAGCTTTTGCTGCTGGAGCTAAAAAAATACAACCAGAAAGCCTGGTCTGAGAGAGCTAGCCACACCCAGGCTGCTTCTATTGTTTCAACTTTTTTGAAAAAAAGACACCCCAAGGCCTCACAAGCTGTTTCCTTAAGTCGCTTTCAGCAACCAGTTTGGTACCGCTGCCTTACAACCTCTCTTCAAAAGAAAACTAGGACAAAATAACATTTTAAAGTGGCAGCATCAGCATAGCTGCTATGTCCAACAATTTACTCAATACCACTTACTCCAATAATTGTGATTCTCCAGATTTTCTTGCTCTATCCTATTTCCTGATTCATCACTGTGTCAGCAGTGTTAGTTGCATTCCCTATAGTGAAGATTGTTGCAAAATATCTATTCAATTCAACCTTATTTTCCAATGTTAATTCACCAAACTCACATTCTATAGGACCAACACTCACTTCTTTAAATATTTACCAAAAATTTTACGATCTATTTTTATTGTAACATGAGATTTAAACATGGGTGGTCCAATCTACACAGAGCAAGAATTCATTATACAATTGGTATCACATCACAAACAGGAAGGGAAATTAAGGATAAAAAAGGAACTACTTACACCAAGTACATGAAATGATTGTGATGAGCAATTCTTTTGCATTCACCTGCCCCTTCTACTGGTCCACTCCCTGCCAAAGTCACACTTTCTTTCCAATGAGAGTCCTTTGAACTGCTCCAGCTGCCCTTCCTCACTGTCGCTACCTACTGGCAAGGTTCTTGGAGGACTATTGAGCCCACTTTTTTTCCTCTTGTTTTGTTTTCTTAGCTCCTTGGTCAGTATCGGCAAACGCAATCACTGCCTGGAGTATGGTCCAATTATATTACATTTCTAGCAAACTTTATCCCATACATATTCATTTTTTATGTATTGTTTGCTTTTGTTAAAATATTCTGTTCAATCTTCTAACCTGCCTTCTGTCTTTGCCCAATTAAGTTATTTTTCTTTTAGTTTGAAACTAAGTGTAAAATTTCTAATTTACCATAGATTATGGGTCCACCACTTGGAATAACCATCTCCATGTTCTCTATAAGGTGTATGCTGTTACTGTAACGGGTTTTTCTTGATGATTCGTATTGCAGCACAACTAATAATTTCACATAGTTTTCCAAATGAGATAAGAAACTACTGACAGTGGTGCACACAGCCCAAACTATCACACAAGCCAACCTCACTTCCATTGGCTCCATCTATACTTCCTGTTGCCATGGAAAGACAGCCAACTTCATTCCCCCACCCCACCCTGTATATAATGTCTTCCAACCTCTTCTATCAGGCAGAAGATACGAAAGCTTACATACAAACATACATACATACACACATACAAAATGTTCAAGAACGGTTTCTTCCCCACTGTTATTAGACCGCTGAATGAATCCCTCAAATTTCAAATCTAATGTTGATCTGTTTTTTCATCACCTTCTGTGCAGCTGTAATTTTGTATTCCTTGCTCTATTCAATCACCCTATGATCTGTATGTCCTTGTAAATTATGATCTGCCTTTACTGCATGCAAAACAAAACTTTTCACTGTACCTAAGCACATGTGACAATACTAAATCAAATCAAATCAAATCAAGCCACATTTTTCTGCTAATTTCATAAATTCTTCCCACTTTTACTGCTAAATTATGTACTGGATCTTGTGCCTTTTCTGTGGTCTCCGCAGTTCCCTAACTTCCTTCTGCTGTTAGACCTGCTCCGCAGAGGTTGTGAAATTGCCCCTTAATCACTTGAACTCTGGTGTGGTGAGCCTACAACATTATTTTAAATTGCCTGAATCATCCTTGATTTCCCATACTGTAGCCTCATGGTGCCTACACACTACGGCATCCATTCCCAATCTAAACTGTAAATATTTTGCTTACTTCTAGATTTCCCAACCTGTAAAGGGCACCTGACGTTTTTAATTTACTTCCCACTGTCAGATCATGTTTGCTCAAGTGTAGTGGAAAATCACTGAGCCCAACAAGAAGAGGCTCTTACTT
The DNA here is from genome assembly GCF_030684315.1 of Stegostoma tigrinum. Classification (NCBI taxonomy): domain Eukaryota; kingdom Metazoa; phylum Chordata; class Chondrichthyes; order Orectolobiformes; family Stegostomatidae; genus Stegostoma; species Stegostoma tigrinum. Next base: position 14,636,873 of record NC_081389.1, on the reverse strand, counting down.
CAAGTTGTAGTTTATTGTGTGTCATTAGGTCTGCAATCTGATAATGTTTGCAACCGATTTAACCCCAATAATCTTCCTTAAAATTTCCCACTTACCCATTGGTGATATTTCCAGCCAAGATCCTAAGTCTGACCAGCCCTGAAGGTACCAATTGCAGGAAAGCAAGAAGATATCCACTTAACGGTCCCAAAGATAGTTCAACTGTAATTAAGGATATTTAAAGTGTGCAAAGTAATGAGGGCTAGGTGGATAGTTATGGGTGTTGAGAAGGCTAGGTGGCTGTCGTGCCAGATTTTTGTTTTTATTCATTCATGGAATGAGGGCATCACTGCCCAGGCAGCATTTATTGCCCATCCCTTATTGCCCAGATGGCAGTTAAGAGTCAACCACTTTGCTGTGAGTCTTGAGCCACATATAGGCCAGACTAGGTAAGGATGACAAGTTCCTTCCCTAAAGGACATTAATGAACCAGATGGGATTTTCTGACAATCGGAAATGGATTCATGGTAATCATTAGATTCTTAATTCCAGACTTTTATTGAATTCAAATTCCACCATCTGCCGTGGCAGGACTCAAACCCATGTCCCCAGAACATTACCTGGGTCTCTGGATTAACAGTCCAATGATAATACCACTTGACCATTGCCTCCCCTATAGGGGATAGGTAAGATGTGTTGGGTCCCAGCTAAGTGGATGGATGGAAAGTTTTGTATGTCATCTCCAAGATTTGTGTTCCACCACAGTTGGGTCAATGGATGTTGGTGTGTTCAACAGGGTTTAGGGGATGTGATTCATATCAAAGTAGGGTCGACACATTTCAATTGGGGGTATTTGATGTTAGAACTGGCAGGTTTGGAACATCTGTAATTATCATAACTGGTGAGAAACGTAGTGCTTAAGCAGTGGCAATACTGGATTTTTAACGAGTAGATTATCCGGTGAAGGGAAAAATTGAGAAAAATAAAAGACTGCAGAGTTTTGATTGAAAATGAGTTAGAATAGAAAACTTGTTTTTATATCTTGAAACCCATATGTCATTATGGCTTTAACTTATATGCATCATTGTGTCATAGCATGTGACCATAGTGTGTATAAAGGCCCCAGACTTTATCTTACCTTGAATCACTTGTAGCATTACACTGTATTGGCTCTGAATCCATTGGAGTTTAGAAAATTAAGCAGTGATCTTGTTAAGACTAAAGAACTTGACGGACTTGACGAGGTGTATGTTGAAATTTCTTTATGTCGGAAAGCTAAAATTAGGGCATACAGGCAAAAAATAAGGAGTCTCATCCTTTAAAGGAGATGAGGGGTTTATTTTAAAAATATCTCAGAGGGATGAGAATCTTTGCAATTCTCTTTTCGCAGAGAGAAGGATCATTAAATATTTTTAGGACAGAGGTGGACAGTTTCTCAATTGAGAAAGGAGTCATGAATAATTGGTGAGTAGTTAGGAATGTGAAGTTGAGGTCACAATCAGATTGACCATGATCTTACTGACTAATTAAGCAGGGGCAAGGGGTCAAATGGTATACTCCTGGTCTGAGTTCAAGGGAGGCACTGGCTTAGTGGTATTATCACTGGACTGTTAATGGCCTGGGGACCCAGGTTCAAAATCCCCTACAACAGATAGGGGAATTTGAATTCAAAAAATGAAATCTGGAATTAATTTGTCTAACAAATGCCATGAATCCATTGCCAATTGTCAGGGGAAGAAAAAAAGTCTGGATCATTAATGTCCTTTAAGGAAGGAAACTGTCATCCTTACCTGATCTGGCGTACATGTGACTCCAGGCCCATAGCAATGTGGTTGACTCTTAACTGCCCTCTGGGCAATAAATGCTGCCCATATCCTGTTCATTCAAAAAAACTAAATCAAGTAAAAGATCACATTTCCAGTCAAAATTGTGCAAAATATTTATTTTTCTCACACATAATTTAATGAAACTGATGAGATTTTCTTGTCAAACGTACACAATACAGTCATACAAAAGAAGCACGATTATATGTATATTTAAAGATATATATAAAACACCATTACAGCACTGATGCATCATGAGGGACAAACGCATATCTCTCTTATCCTGGCTTAAAAAAAATCTTTTTCTGCTGAAAATATTTATAAAGACTCCTTGCAAAAGCCAGGATAGGAAGATTGGGAATGACTGTGATAGGTCTCAAGTCTGTGGGGGTGGACTCCTTTGGAATTTTTCTTAAGCATCCCTCTAGGACTCAGCTTGTGTAAATCTGAGTTCCAATCACACGCATAATTTCCTTCTGGATTTTGGGATCCTGAGTGTTGATGTTGGCATCACCAACTTGCCCATCTTCATACCTGCAAGGGACAATATTGTGAGTATCAGAGCTATTCTCTCAAAAAAGTCTCGAAAAAATTTTCTGATGAAGGGTCTAGGCCCAAAACGTCAGCTTTTTTGCTCCTAAGATGGTGCTTGGCCTGCTGTGTTCATCCAGCTCCACATTTTGTTATCTTGGATTCTCCAGCATCTGCAGTTCCTACTATCTCTAGCTTTGTTTAGGACCATGTTTGACATGGACTGGTTGAACTGAAGGGTCTGTTTCTTTGCTGCATGAATCTATGACTCTATAACACTGCCAAGATGTTTAAGGACCAAACATACAGCAACAGACCAACATTAGCCATAGGCCAGAATAGATAATGTATGGATAAATTCACAACAGTGCAGATGCTAAGAACCAGAAACAAATGCAGAGAAAGCAGGAGAAACTCAGCAGGTCTGGAAACAACTATGGAGAGAGAAGCACTGTTAACATTTGGAGCCCAGTGTGACTCTTCATCAGAAAAATTAGAACAGTTCTGAAGAGGAATCATTTTGGACTCAAAAATGTTAACTGTATTTCTCTCTCTCCACAGATGCGGCCAAACCTGCTGAGTTTCTCCAGCATTGTCTGTGTTTAGTTTAGGTAATGTGTGGGGCAGGTCCATTCCCTGAAGGCCCTTTGTTATTTCATGGTGTCATATATTCATGTTGATTGTGTATTGAAGGTGCCACATCACTTAGCACTGTGCTCCGATCAGTGGATCAGATCAGGGTTAGAAGAAGAAGCTATCTTTATCAGAAAACCTGGAGAGGGTTAGGCTTGTATCCATTTGCATTTAGAAGAATGAATGTTCTACCTCACTGAAAGGTAGAACACCCTGAAGTGACTAGACAAGATGCTGACAGGATGTGTTACTTTATGAGAGGGTCTGGAACTAGGAATCACAATTTTAAAATGAGGTGTCTCCCAAATAGGGGATGGATATAAAATGTTTCTCTCAAAAGGTTAGGAGTTTGTGGAATTCTCTTCCCTGGAAAGCGGTGGAGGTAGGTCATTAAGTACTTTCAAGACCAGGTTAGACAGATTCTTAACTAATAGGGGAGCCAAAGTGTGTTGGGATTGACAGAAAACTAGAGTTGGAGCCATAATCAAATCAACCATGACCTTATTGAATAGTACAGTAGGCTTGAAGAGCTGAGTGTCCTATTTTCATTCCAAATTCCCTTGTTCTTATGATCTAACAACATCTTAAACTAATTGAGAGGAGTCAGTTAGCCCATTTGGTTGGCAAACTGGTTTACAAGGCAGAGTGATACTTCTGAAGAGGGGTCTAGGCCCGAAACATCAGCTTTCCTGCTCCTCTGATGCTGCTTGGCCTGCTGTGTTCATCCAGCTGTACACCTTGTTGTCTGTGATACTAACATAATGGGTTCAATTCCAGCATTAACTGAGGTTACCATGAGGCATTCGCCTCTTGAACCTCTTCCCCCCTCCCCCCACATAAGGTGTGATGACCCTCAGGTTAAACCTCCACCAACCACTGAGTTAGAAAGTGGATACAAAATTGGCTTGTACATAGAAGACAGAGGGTGTCTGTGATCATTAGTGTTCCGCAGTAATATATTATATATTTATATATATATATTTATATATGTAAATTGTAGGGAAAGGTAGGTTGTCTGATTAGCAAGTTTGCAGATGACACGAAAATTGGTGGAGTCACAGTCACAAAGTTATAGAATTATACAGCATGGAAACAGACCCTTCGGTCCAACTCATCCATGCCAGCCAGATATGCTAATCTAATGCAGTCCCATTTGCCAGTGTTTGGCCCCTGTCCCTCTAAACTCTTCCTATTCAGAAACCCATCCAGTTGCCTTTTAAATGTTGTAATTGTGCCCAACTCCACCACTTCATCTGGCAGCCCATTTAATACACATACCACCCTCTGTGTGAAAAAGTTGCCCCTCAAGTCCTTTTTAATCTTCCCCTCTCACCTTAAACTTATACCCCCTAGTTTTGGACTCCCCCACCTTGGGAAAAAAGATCTTGACTATTCACGCGCTCTATGTCCCCCAATGACTTTCTAAACTTCTGTACGGTCACCCACTCACCCGCCAACGCTCCAGGGAAAAAAGTCTCAGCCTATTCAGCTTCTCCCTATAAGTCAAACTCTGAATTCACGGCAACATCTTTGTAAATCTTCTCTGCGCCCTCTCAAGTTTAACAGCTTCCTTTTAATAGAGGGGTGACCAGAATTCTACACGGTATTCTAAAAGTGGCCTCATCAATGTCCTGTAGAGCCATAACATGGAATTCCAACTCCTATACTCAACGTTCTGACCAATGAAGGTAAACTTGCCAAATACCTTCTTCACCATCCTGCTTACCTGCAACTTTACTTTCAAGAAATTGTGCACCTGCAGTCTCTTTGTTCAGCAACACTCTAGTGACGAATGTTGCCAATGACGACAGTGGGATATAGGTGGGTTTGAAAATAGGCAGACAAATGGCAGATAGTGTTTAACCCAGAGAAGTGTGAGGTTATGCATTTAGGAGATCAAATGCAAGAGAAAGGTATGTGATACATGGTAGGACCCTTAGGAGCAGAAAGATCTTGGAATTCAAGTACGTAGCACCCTGAAAGTGACAGCACAAGTAGATTAGGTCGTAAAGAAAGCATGTGGCATGCTTGCCTTCATCAGTTGGGGCATTGAGTATTAATGTTGACAGGTCATGTTGGAGCTCTATAAAACTTTAGATAGGCCACATTTGGAGTGCTGCACGCAGTTCTGGTTGCCACATTATTGGAAGCATGTGAAGGCTTTGCAGAGGGAGCATAAAAAGTATGCCAGGATGTTGCCTGGATTGGAGGATATTAACCATTGGGAGATTTTGAGCAAACTTGGATTATTTTCGCTCGATCGTCAGAGGCTGAGGGTTGGGGTGGTTGAGGGGGCTGGAGAAGAATATAAAATTATAAGAGGAATAGACAGGGTGGATAGTCAGAGTCTTTTGCCCAGGATGGAAATGTCAAGTACTAGGGGGTATAGGTTTAAAGCGGGATGGGGAAAGTTTAATGCAGATGTGTGAGGCAAGTTTGCGACACAAGGGTGGTAGGAGTCTGGAACACATTGCCGGGGAGGTTGTAGAATTAGATATGGTAGCAATATTTAAGAGGCATTTAATTAGATATGTGAACAGGCAGGAAGTAGGGGGATGTAAAGGCAGGTGGGATTAGTTCTGCATTGCATCATGGTTGACATAGAGATGGTGAGCTGAAGACACTTTGCATGCGCTGTACTGTTCCATGTTCATTGAACACGAACTTATACTATAATAATATAGCTAAAATAACAGCATTTGTTGGATCATTTGGGATTTTATGACACATCTACAACTTCCATGGTCATAGTCAGACCCATCCCACAAATACCAGACTATTTAGAACCTATTTGTCAACTTGCAACTCCAACTCATAATCTCAAAATTGCTCATCCAGAACAGTAATGATGCTGCATCCATTAGGTGTGTGGATATGCCAAAGATATTGAGTCAGGTTAGTTTAGTTGGCAGTGGAGAAGAGTGATATTATATTAGACACCATCAGGTATACATACTCATCCACAGTTACCGGATCCACATTCAACACTAGACCTCAGGAGCTGAGGGGACACTGGACCAGTTGACATGACACCCAGTCATTAGTCAGAATCCAAAGCCTGAGATCAGATCAAACACAACAACATGATCACGAATATGTCGTGGACCCTACTCACACAAAAAAGAAGCGAGTGCAGACATGATCAGACACAGGGCAGACCCAGATGTTCCCATGTTTCTGGAGATCTTTTGAAGTTATAACTAAGAAAGAAGGAAAGAAAACATTACCAAGGATCCTGTTAAAAAGGAAGAATGTTCTCAGTCTCATTGACAATTTTTTTCAGTGCAAGCTCTTTGGCAATTTCAACTGATATTCAAGATAGTAGATGTTGCTGGAAAGGACAAATTGATGACCGTTTTTCAGGTAGATAGGCTTCTAATGATTAACAGTATGAATGAAATATTAATGTTCAGCACTGCTTGTACTGCCTCAGATACTGAAGCAGACCATGTCCACATGCAACAACGCCTGGACAGCATTCAGATTTGTACTGATACAAGGCAAATTAAATTCATCATATACATGTGTCAAGCAATGACCATCTCCAACAAGAGATTCTGACCAGCTTTCCATGACATTTAATTGCATTGTTGTAACTGAATTCTCCACTATAAATTTCCTAGGAGCTACCAATGACCAGAAACTGACCTGGACTAGACACATAAATACTCTGCTTACTCAGGCCAGTCACAGTCAGTTAATTCTGCCATGTGTGACTCATCTCACGACCACCTAAAAACATTTCCCCATCTACTTGGCTCAAGTCACGAGTGCAATGCAATACTCCCAGCTAACCCACACTCAGGTAGTTTGACACCACAAACCAGGCCATCTGATTGACACCCCATTGGCTACCTTCGGAATTTGCTCCCTCCACAACAGTGGCAACAGCATGTACCATTTATAAGATACACTTCGGCAAGGTTCTTTAATCAAAACCTTCCCAACCATTAGCAGCTAGGACAAGGATAGCTGATGCATGGGAACACTGCTACTTGTTCTTCTTTAAGACACACACCATTTGACTTAGAACTGTATGGCTGTTCCTTCAATTGTCGCTAGGGCAAGAACTCCCACAGCAGCACTGTGAATCGACTACAGCACTGTGATTACAGTGGTTCAAGGTGGTGACTCACTACCACCTTCTCGTTATTTAATATAGGTAACAAATATTGGACTTATCAACCACATTCACATTGCACGAATAAATAAAACAAAAACTTTACGCAGAGTTGTTTTTTTTAAAGTGCGTGGTGTCACAGCTGTCAAAGTGACACCCTTTGATGAATTTCCTGGAAAGGCATAAACAATTCAGTCACTAAATTGATGATCACATTCTGTTTGTGAATCAGTTTAGTTTTTTTTACTAACGCTTAGCATGAGCTGAAAGGTTGCAACCACTCATTTTCTATATTGTACGGCAAACTTTTTATGATCTGGCACCCATGGGACCAGGAGTGTGCCGGTTAATCAAATATTCTGAATAATCAAGGAGGTACCAAAGTAAAGCTTATGACCAAGCAAAGCTTTGAGACATCAACATCCTTCAAAAAATCTCCATAAAAACACCCTAAAATCGATGTGAAAACACAGAGCAAGTAATAGAGATGTAATGCAGAGCGTATACACATCATTGTTATGCTTTAGTCACAGCATTAAATACATGAACATCACAGTAGATCGCATATTTGAGTTATATGCTTCGTACTGGTCTACCAAGAGCACTGGCTGCTTAAAGTGCTGGCTAAAATGCTGCACTAACTTTCTCATCTGTCACTGCTGTCCCTCACTGAAGCATTGATACTCAGCAATAAATTTCAAAATCATCATCATCATAAGTTCTGAACTACCCATCGCCTCCAGCCTGACATCCCAGTTTGTCTCTTTCACTCATCACTAGAGCTCCAAGGTGCGCGACCTTCTCCTATTAGTGAACCTTTCACAGCTCTGCACATGCAACTTCCCTTAGTAAAAATCCTGGGCCTTCTTGCATCTTCTTGTAAAGCTTCTTCAAAAACAAAACTGCCTCTTCCACCTTCTGACCTTCAGTCACTTCCCTCGTATCAGTGATAACTCCTGAAGGATGTACATCCTCCTCACAGTTCCCACCCTGATGTGAAGCTCTATGAGATACATTGCTGGACTATAGGCCTTATATACATCCATTTTTTTGGCCTTCAATAGCTTTGTGTGAACTATAACTATTTGCTCCTGATCCCTCAATCACATCCTCATCAGAAATCTGGAACTTACCATAAGGGGAACTCTTATTTAACTTAACAACAAATTGCAAGTTGATTCACAAAAGACAACACCAAGCCAACCATTTGATTAACACATATTAGAGTTCCAGATTTTTTTTAACTTTGTACCCAATTCAACCTAGTCAAAAATGATGAGGTCATTTATTAGTAGCTCATTCTAACAACTAACTCGAGGAAATGGTGACAAATGTCAATTGATGTGCAATGGAAGCATAGTAAGATAGAATATGCGAGCAGGAGTGGGCCATTTTGCCTTTTGAGCTTGCAGTGCCATTCAATATGATCATGCAACTCAGTCCCCCATTCCCATTCTCACCCTTTGATACCTTTAGCAATGCTTTGCCTCAACTGCACTCTGTGGCAGAGAATTCCATAAGCTCATCACTCTTTGGCTGAAGACATTTCTCCTCATCTTTGTTCGAAATGGCCTACCCGGAAGCCTTAGACTGTGACCCCTTGCTCTGGACTTCTGGAACATCCTTAGTGCATTTACCTTTCTCTAGAACCTAAGTTAATGTTCTGGGGCCATAAGTTCAAATCTCATAGTGGAGGAGAGAAAGCAGATTGGGATCAAAGAGGCATTCTGTAAAGAAGACCGGCAGCCAGCATAAAGGGAATCCTAAAACCTACTATACACATATCAATCGTTAAAGAGTTTTAAAACAGAATAGAGGCCAAGAAGCGAATTTACAGGTGGAAGAATGAGACATAGTTCATCTCTTAAATGAATAGTTTGCAGGTGTCTTCAACAAGGAATTAGGTGCTACCCAGAGGACTCAAAATCAATACAGAAGTTTTGAATAGGCAGTTAGTATGTAAAGATGACAAAGTGCCAGAAGAAGATTAGCTACGTGCAACAACAAAGGGAGCGAAAGTGGAAAGTTGGAGAGGCACAGGCCAGAATCTTTCCGTCTTCCTTAGTCTTTGGGGAGGTGCCAGAGCTTTGGAGAATGCCCTTGTTTAAAAAAAGATCAGCCCAAGTGTTACACACATGTCAGTGTAACTTTAGAGATAGTAGGAACTTGCAGACGCTGGAGAATCTGAGATAACAAGGTGTAGAGCTGGATGAAAACAACAGGCCAAGCAGCAGCAGAGGAGCAGGAAAGCTGACATTTCGGGGAGTCTAGGCCCAAAACATCAGCTTCCCTGCTCCTCTGATGCTACTTGGCTTGCTGTGTTCATCCAGCTCTACACCTTGTTATTTCAGCGTAACTTCAGTGACAGGAAAGCTTCTATAAACTTTGGAATAGTATTTGTAGTCATATGGAAAAAGGTGGATTAATTAGGATGGGTCAACATGGAATTCTGACGGGGAAATTACATTCAACTAACCTGCTAAGGAAGGGTTTATTAGGGTAATGTGATGTACAACTGTTCTGGTGACAGAGTAGAACACACCGACTTCCACCCCTTCTCTTTTCCTCACTTTTTCCATCTATCCTGCACACTATGGGAAATTTAGCATGACCAGTCAAACTAATCTGCACATCGTTGAGGTTGGTTGGCTCGCCGAGCAGGTTAGTTGCTTTGCAGACATTTTGTGACCATGCTTAGTAACATCCTCAGTGCAGCTTCCGATGAAGGCCACACTGAGGATATTGCCCAGCACGGTAACGAAACGTCGGCAAAACAACAAACCAGCTCAGCGAGCCAACCAACCTCAACACCCACAACCCGAGCTACAGGTCTACTCAAAAACCTTAGTAGTCTGCACATCCTTGGACTGTAAGAGGAAGACAAAGGAGACACAAAGTAAAACCACTCAGACACAGGGAGAATGTGCAAATTCCATGCAGACAGTCACCCGAGGCTGCACTTGAACCAGGGTCCCTGGTGTACCGAGGCACCATGCCAATCTAGCCAATGAGCCACCATGCTGCCTATTTCTTTTACCTCATGTCTGAGCCTCTTGTATTTGATCCTTCCACTAGCCAGAATACTAGCTACTCAATCTGTGCCCCTCTTAATTTTGAGCACCTGCATCAAATCTCCTTCAATCTTCACTTCTCTGAAGAAAAGCAGCCCCAGCTTCTCCAATCTCTCCACATAACTGAAGTGCCTAATCCCTGGAAGCATTCTTGTGAATCTTTTCTGCACTCTAATACAAATTGCCATGGTCAGAACTGGTCACAATACTCTAGTTGAAGCTGAACCAGTGTTTTATACTAGTACAACACAGCTTTTGCTCTCTCTGCCTCTGTTAATGAAGCCTTGGAAGTTGCATATTAGGAAGGAAAGATGATTCCTACCTTCGCAAAGTGCTATACAGTTTAGGTTTCGACTCTGTAGGAATCTGGACTGAATTGGTCTCGTCTGTAGGAGGAAAGTATAAATATTAGTCAAATGGAAGGGGATGGAAGGCGTGGAATGCCCTGCCTGCCAATGTAGTGAACTCAGCCCCATTAGGGGCATTTAAACAGTCCTTGGATAAGCAGATGGATGATGATGGGATAGTGTGGGGGGAGGGGCTTAGATTAGTTCACAGGTCGGCGCGACATCGAGGGCTGAAGGGCCTGTTCCGTGCTGTATTGTTCTATGTTCTAAGTGGAAACAGAAGTAATAGCTGAACTGTATGCAGGGAAGATTTTCAATATTTTTATTTCATCATTATTGTTCTTATTGAGGGAAGAATGAATGGACTAATTTTATTTATTACACTTCCCCTTGCCCTTGTACTAAGTGGAGGATAGTTATGAGTCAACAACATTGCTGTAGGTCTGGAGTCACTTGTAGGTCAGACCAGGTAAGGATGGCAGTTTCCTACCATAAAGAACACTAATGAACCAAGTGGGTTATTAGTTTCATGGTCACCATTATTACAGCTAGAGATTTATTAATTTAATGGAACTTCAGTAGCTGCCATAGTGGGATTTGAACCCATGTCCCCAGAATATGAATCTGGATTTTAACAAGGCCACTGCACCAGTATCTCACCCTTTAAAAGACAGTGGGTTTTTTTGCTATCTCAATACTGCAGGAATATTGCTTTATCCTTCAATCTCTCCACTACTTACATTGTTATGTTTCTACTTAATTGACAATGTGGGAGAGTGAAATGACAAGCTGCTCTAATGAGATGATCTTGCACTCAGGATAGCTGTAGAGTTGTGACTGGATGTTACCTACTCCTATTCTGAAGCTGGGTCATTTCCTGAAAGAGGTGAAACAAACCATGAAGATCTGTCCGAGGTATGTAAGGGGCCGGAAACAGTGGAAAATTCAACTCTGTTGGAGGCCAGGAGAAAGGGAAAGCCGTGTAACTTTGGTCAATCTGTTACTCACCTCACTACACTTCAAACACATACACTTTGGGGACAAAGTGTAGACTGGAAGGCCAGCACAAGAAACTTAACATAACTAACTTTGCTTTAAAAAGTAATGAGTTATTAAAGTTAACCTTAAGTCTTGACCTTAAGGCTTTGAGATACGGTGTTTTTCAGAACTCAAAGATGGACTCTGAGGGACATCAGCAGACAGTGTGCCCAGCCAAGGGATGCACAGGGAGTAAGCCATGCCAGCTAAAGTATTGCTGTATTGAACAGGCTACCCAGGTGCCTACAGTTCCTGGTCTGCTCAGTCCTGCTGCAGGGGAAAGCCTCCAACTACAAACTACATAAGCCATTGTGGCTGTTGAATGCAGACTTCAAGTTTTCAAGAACTGCACCTCAGAAGAAGGACCCTCAAGTGAACAACAGGTCTGCAACAACAACAGACTGCTCTTGCTTTTATTGTAATCCATTCCTACTTTTCTCTCCGTATCTGTATTTTGGTTAACAACTGTTACCTTTTTTTATTTTGTAACTTTCAGCAACAGTTGTCATAGACTGACATTTGATCTTGTTCCAGACTATAGCTAGTTATTTTTAAATTGGAACATTCGGGGAAAAAAAGCTAGAGGATGCTACAGCAACAATACAAGGTCCCAGATCATTGACCACTCTGTGCCTGGTGTAGTCATGACAGTGAGATACTCAATAGATCTCAGACCCGAAAACTTTAAACTTGTAGCTGACGCTATTGCCTGAGGCAACAGAACAGTGGTCTTGTAGATGCAAAACAAATATCCAGCTAATCATTAGATCTATGTTCCAGATTCTAGACTACAGAATTAGATGACGTTATCCTGCTTAGATCCCAAGCCCACTTCCCATGACTTCTACTCAATCACCCAACTGGGCAAGAAGCCTGGCATATGTTGGTTTATGGACTTAGTTTACACTTAGTTACAGAGCTTTGCAGTCAGGGCCCATTCTTGCAGAGACCAAGAAATTGGGTACTAATACCTGGGGAATTGTGTTCATCCGGTTGTAGCGCAGTACCAGTTCATCTTTTGATGGCATGCGATGCTGTCCTTTGCCCATTCCTAGAAAGTAAGCATTTGTTTATTGCCTTTTATTCCAGAAAAAAAAGGTTATCAATCTCAGCAAACTGATAAAGGAAATAGTAGCAAAATGCAGTGGCTTACAGGCTCTGATTAGATAAGGTTTGTATACAGATGCTTAAAGCACTCCTACCCGGTTCCTTTCTTAATGCAGCCTTTGAAAGAGATGCACCAAGTTTGCTTCTGGGCAGGGCTCATGAATGGAATACTGTTGCTCAGAACGTTCACTTCAAAGTCTCTTTGTACATGTTGGTTTTGAATCTATTAATCTACATGAATACACAAATTCACCAGCAGCTGATCTGTTTTTAATTTGAGAGGTAACGTAAAGACAAGAGGACCTCGAATAATAAGGTAATTATTTAAACTCTAAACCCTTCATTGAATTAAAACACGTTTGCTCCACAGCACAAACTCTATTCTCTTGCCTTTGATAAAGAGCCCGCGACTGTATTATCTAATTGGGTTAGGGTGCATTAATAGCAGTAATATACTGTCTATTTCTGAAGAGAGAAATACATGTTAGAGAAGCTTTTTTCTCATTTTACACTCATCAAGACAAATGTAAGAATGAAAATGTTCAAGTGATTATAACAATTAATATTGGAGGAAAAAATGGAGCTGTATGGTCAGCAAATCAACGAAAGATGGAACAAGGTGTTGCAATGGTGAAACCAAAGAGGAATTATAGGCTCCCAAGGTCCTGCTCAATTTAGAAACAAAGGCCAAGATTTGAATATATTTTTGTCGACTACCACACTAAATTTCCAATTCATTTGAGACCTAATTTCCATATGTCAGTTGCTAATGTTGCTCAGCAACATGATGTGTCATCAGATGGATACCTCACCAAATGGAATGCAGGTCAGGCAAGATCTGGATTCGATTACCAGTCTGCACTGAGGTGGCTGGTCCTATGCATAGTGACAGTGGTGACACTACAGTTTATCTACAGCTTGGCCAGCCTTAGAAAGGAGAGTGGATGTTCGGTCATTGTTCCCGTTCCTAATCAGCAGACGTTTCTGTGAAAAATTAGACTGGAGCCAGTGATCAAAGCCTCGCTAAAGTCCTATACAGCCTCAACATAATGTTCCAACTCCTATACACAAAGCTCTGAGCAATGAAATATTGCTCCTCTAGTGGGTATATCCACATGCTGCATAAGAAAACTTTCTTGGACGCACTTAACAAATTTCTAAATAAAAACCGAAAGAACTGCGGAGGCTGGGGCTCAGAAGTTCTGAGGAAGGGTCACTGGACCCGAAACGTTAACTCTGTTTTCTCCTCCACAGATGCTGCCAGATCTGCTGAGCTTTTCCAGCAACTTTGTTTTTGCTCTGAACAAATTTCTCCTCAGCCCCGCTGAAGGCTATGACAGAAGCTATTGTTGAAACTTCCACTGCTTTTACATCACCAAAATATTGAATTATATTCATAATGGGATGTCTATTTCTGAAAAATGTTCTAAGACTAGAAAGTACTGTAAAACTAATGCACAAACACCAACAATCCATTCCTCAGTATTTGTAGGATAAATAAATCGATTTATATTGAATAATTTAGTATTTTCATTGAAACAACAAGTGGAGAAATGCCATGTAAATGTATCAAGCTGCCATTTGCTCATGCAGTCACTTATATACATGATTTTATGTTAGCTTATTTGGTCGAGTGATCTTTGTCATTCAAATCATAAGGGATAGGTGCAGGAGTAGGCCAGTTTGCCAACTGAGCCTGCTCCAGCATTCAAGAAGATCATGGCTGATGGGATGTGGCCATAGCTCAAATTGCCTGCCTGTCCCCATAATACCCTTGACTCCCTTGCCAGTCAAAACATTGAACTCAGCCTTAAATGTATTCAATGACCCAGACATCGCTGCTCCCTGGAGAAGAGAATTCCACTGACTAACAACCCCCTAAGAGAAGAAATAACTTCTCATCTCCGTCTTCTGAGCCACAAAGTCCCAGAGGCATACTGCACAGAAACTGACTTTTTGGCCCAATTAGTCAACACTGACCATATTCCCAACCTAAACTAGTCCCACATGTCTGCGTTTTGTCCATATGCCTGTAAATTTTTCCTATTCATGTACTTATCCAAATGTCTTTTAAACTTTGTAACTGTACCTTTGCATCCATCACTTTCTCTGGCAGTTCATTCCATACACTAACCCGCTCTCTGTGTAAAAATGTTGCCCCTCATATTCTTTTTTTTTAATTTTTATCCTCTCACCCTAAGAAATATGCCCTCTAGTTTTCAACTCCCCCACCCTAGGGAAAAGACCTTTGCTATTCACCTTATTAATGCTCCTCACGATTTTATAAACTTCTCCAAGGTGACCCCTCAACCTCCTATACGCCAGTGAAAAAGTCCCAGCCTGTCCTGCCTCTCTGTATAGCACAAATTCTCCATTCCCGGCAACATCCTGGTAAAACTTTTCTGAACCCTCTCCATTTTAATAATATCCTTCCTATAACTGGGATACCAAAACTGCACACAGTTCTCCAGCAGAGGCCTCACTAAAGTCCTGTACAACCTCAACATAATGTTCCAACTCCTATAGAACATAGAACATTACAGCACAGTACAGGGCCTTCGGCTCTCGATGTTGTGCCGACCTGTCATACCGAACTCAAGCCCATCTAACCTACACTATTCCGTGTACGGCCATAGGCTTGTCCAATGATGACTTAAATGTACCTAAAGTTGGCGAATCTACTACCGTTGCAGGCAAAACTCTGAGCAATGAAATAATGCTCCTCTAGTAGGTACATCCACATACTGCATAAGAACATTTTCTTGTACTCACTTAACAAATTCCTCCCCATCCAGGCCCTTTAGACTATGCTGGTCCCTGTCTATGTTTGGAAAGTTAAAGTCCTCTATCATTACAACCCTATTTTTCTAACAGATGTCTGAGATCTCCTTACAAATTTGCTTCTCAATTTCCCACTGATTATTGCAGGGGTGACAGTGTGGGGGTCCTATAATACAATCCCAACAAGGTGATAATCCCTTTCTTACCTTTAAGTTTCACCCATATAACTTCACTGAATGTTCTGCCAGGAATATCCTCCCTAAGTACAGCTGTAGTTTTCTCCCTCAGCACAAGCACCACTCCACTAGGATGGGACGGTGGCATGGTGGCTCAGCGGTTAGCACTGCAGTCTCAAAGTGCCAGGGACCCAGGTTTGATTCCAAACTTGAGCAACTGTCTGTGTGGAGTTTACACATTCCACCCATGTCTGTGTGGGTTTCCGTCATGTGCTCCAGTTTCCTCCCACAGTCCAAAGATACTGGCCGGGTGGATTGGCCATGCTAAATTGCCCGTAGTGTTTCAGGAGATGGGTCTGGGTGGGATGCTGCAAGGGTCAGTGTGGGCTTTTCGAGCAGAAGGGCCTGTTTCCACACTGTAGGGATTCTATAATTCCTCATCCTCTCTTGCCTCCCTTTCTATCTTTCCTATAGCATCTATAGAACATTACACTGCCAGTCCTGTCTCTCCCTGAACCATCTGAATGGGAGACATCTTATTTTGGCATGATTCCACCTGGCCGTTCAATCATGAGAGGTCAAACATCAGTCAAGCCCTCTCAGAAACTTATATGTTTCAGTAAGATCACCTCTCATTCTTCCAAACTCCATAGAGCTTAGGTCCAAACTGCTCATCTTTTCCTCAAATGCCAAAATACTCATTCCAAGAATCAGCCATTGAGACTTCACCAAACTGCTTTAAATGTAGTTGCCTCTTCCTTAAATAAGGGCAGCAAAAGTTTGTGCAGTATTTCTTTATTTCCCACAGGATGAGGGTGTCACCACCTAGGCCGGCATCTATTGCCTATCCCTAATTGCCCAGAGGGCAGTTAAGAGGCAACCACATAGCCATGGGTCTGGAGTCACATGTAGGCCAGGCCAGGTAAGATGACAAATTCCTTTCCTAAAGGGCATTAGTGAACCAGAGGGTTTTTTTCAAACAATCAACAATGGTTTTGTGATCATCATTAAACTCTTACCTCCAGGTTTTTCATTGAATTCAAATCTACCATCTGCCATGGCAAATATTTTGACAGAATGTAACTTGGGTCTGTGGATTAATATCTAGCAATGATACCACCAGGCCATTGTTGGCCGCTTATTGGGAAAACCTATCTGGTTCACTAACGTCCTCAGGGAAGGAAACTGCTATCCTTTCCTGGTCCAGGCTACATGTGACTCCAGACCCAAAGCAATGTGGTTGATTCTTAATTGCCCTCTGGGCAATTAGGGATGGACAATAAATACTGGCCTAGTATGAATCTCATGAAATGAACAGGTGAAAAAAATCTCTCCTTTGGTACGGTGTCAAGCTAATGTATTAATCTGAAATGGAATCCACTCCGAACCTTAACAGTATTCATGTCCTCAGGAATAGTGAAGGTAGCATTTTGTTCATATTAATTATCGCCTATTGCAATAAACCCGCATTAATTTCTGCAGTGGAGTGAATTGAAATAATTGACCATTCGTAAAACGAGAGGAAGAACTCTACTTCAGATATAACGGCGGACGAAACTTGATCTCGAGCAACTGAAGGGAGGTCCAGAGAAGAGTCACTCACCTGAGTATCCAAAAGAAATGCTGGAGATTGGGCTCAGATAGATTCCTTTGCCATAGGCTGCACCGTGCAGCTTGTAAGAGACAGCAGTGTGATCGTTACGACTATAGGTGAGCAAATACTTGGACTGTAATCAAAGGCTTAAGTATATCATAACATTTGCTTGGACAGTGAGCTGCATGGAATACAAAGAGTATACCTTGTACTCTAAAGCATATGGAACTTTGACCAAAAAGAAAGTGCTCAGGAGGGAAAACTGTTCAAAATAATTAAACCCTATTTTTTAAATTAGGCAAATTTCCACTATTCCCTACTATGGCTTCCCTTTTGTTTTTATAATCTTTCTACGAATGTTTAGAGGAAAGATTGAGAGCATAGTTATTTTCACCAGTAGTTGGAATATGAACACTGGAGTCTCAAGGCTCATTATCCTCCCCTAACTCTTCCCGATTTCTGGTGTGCCATTAGGCCCACAGCCTCGGACCAGCACTCTGTGTGTGAAGATCTGTTCCTATTCCCTTTCAGCTCACCACAGCCTTTCTGTCATCCTTCAAGACCTCATTCCTTGACAAGTCAGTTGGTCACCTCCATCAAGGCTTTTTCCAACTCCTGTTCCACACATTTAATCCCCGATATCAGTTTTTCTTGAGTGAGTGTTGAGTGACAAGGGAAGGGCCATCAAGCAGGTGATACAGTCATCTCATCGTGGCAGCTTCCTTCCTGACAGCTGGTTTCAATGTGATATTACAGCAAGCTTAAGAACTGGGCTATTTCATCTCTCTCCTGATTACAGTCTAGAACTCAGAGGAGAGAGGAGGTGCCTGTAGAAGTAGTTAGACTGAAATTGGGAGGAAGCATCCAAAGGACAGCAGCATTAATCAAAGACTGTGCTTGTGATCAACAGCCCTGCTAGCTGGAGCACACACCATCGTACATACATGTTCAAAATCACATCATTCTGAAAACCTATATAGGTGCAGGAAGAAAAGGGGTGGGAAGAATGTACACATGACATTTTTGAATCTAATAGCCTCTTAACAATAGGTAAGAGTGTCAGTTAGCTCAGTGGACTTGATGGCTGGCTAGGAATGTAGAGTGATGTCAACAGTGTAACTTCAATTCCCAAATGTGGTTACCATGAATCTCCAAATTTCTCACTTTTGCCCCTTGCCTGTGGTGTGGTGACCCTCAGGTTAAACTCAACACCACTCATTTCTCTCTACTGAGAGAGTAGCTTCTGGGACTATGGTGGCTTTAAACATTAAGGAGCACAATGTACGACAATATATTTTAAATAATTGTTGCCTTAAAATGTCAACTGGTTGGTACCAGTTGCCCAACAAATTGAAACCTGCTACTGCTTGTCCTTAGCTTGAGTCTGTAACCGTGCAACTTGCTTGACTAGGGAGGTGGTGCTCTCTTGGAGGCAGCCCACCCCCTCAGTTACACTCAGTGTGCAGCAAAACAGATACTACGGAAGTTAGAAGTCTGCAATAGAAACATTCTCCAGTGTCGCTGGAGTCGATGGTACAAACATTTGAAATTATGCACGCACAGTTGGCTCCAAGGTGCCATTTTGAATCCATTGGAAGCACATACCCCATTATTCAAAAACCAATATGTTAAATAGAATGGCAATCTGGCACCAGAGTAAATATCAAGTTGACATTTGGCTGCCTAGATTCATCTCAGATTAGGTTACACACAGGTGTTCTTCTAAGGGATGTTTTTAGCTGAAACATGGCTACTGTCTGGGTTTAATAACATAAACAGTATGAAGAGGTCTTGAGGAGTCCAGTGATGAGGGAAAGGCTTCAGTGAGCCAAAAGGAAATGGGAACAGAACTTCACACACAGTGTGTTGTTCAAGACTGTGGGCTTGATGGCGTGCTAGAAATCGGGAAGAGTTAGAAGAGGATAGCAAGCCTTGAGACTCCAGATTGTAACATCCAGGTGGGAGCTCATATTCCAACTACTAGCGAGATTAACTATGCTCTCAATCTTTCCTCTAAACTATCATAGAAAAATGAGCTGGGGAAGATCTCTTGGAAGTTAGTTGAAGGCACCAAGAACACATATAATCCAATTGTCTCTCTGCAATAACTAACATCCAATAATAGTGCTGTACACATTCTGACAGAGCCAGACAGGGTCAACTGGGAAAGATTGCAGTGACAACAACATCAGACATCAGGCCAGTGCACTGGCTAATTACACCCTACAGTTAGCCATTTGCTGTCAATTTAACATAATCATTTTCGAGGTTTATAGACTATTCAGCCTGTCACGTGTGTATCCTTTCTCTGAAAGCCACCATAGCCACTCTCTTTCACCAAACCATTTCAGTTTTTAAATTTATTTTTCAGACATCTATCTTTTTTTGTGTATAAAAACTATAATGGATCATACATCAGCTGTTTCTGCATGTACATCCCATCCCCTAAATGCTCTCTTCAATAAAAATAAAACTCCCCTGACCGACTGATCTCACCCTTTCATTCTTTTGGTTATTTTAAAATACATCATCGTTTATTAAGTTAACCCTAACCTTAACCCTATTGCAGGAAATAAACTAACTTGTCAATACTCTGGATAATTTTAAACATATCATATATGCACTTCCCTTTCCTTCCCCCATATTCTCTTTTGTAATGAGAGCCTGGTTTTACCTACTTGAATCTCCTCTACAATCTCTCTATCCTTTAGAATGGAGATTAACAAAAACTAACTTCAATGCTCTAACTGAAAGAATGTAGTTGAGATAGTAAGAATAGAACTAATGTTCTTTTATCCCATTCACAAGGAAACACTTACTTGCAATTTTGTATAAGAAGCATTGACGAGGCCATTTCTCAGAATAGAATGCCAGTTCTCAATGTGTGATCCACTGTTAAAATATAAAAGAGAGAAACAATGTTTACCACAAATTCCTAACACAGTAAAGCCATTCAATCTTCAACACTTACCAGTTGTTAACATTAATTTGGGATGTCTCTCTACCTTGAAGGAAGCAGATGCACAGCTATCTCTAGGACAGCCATCCTGATGGGCGGCATATCAGAAGGATTTTTAAGAGCAAACTGGTCTTGCGTTTGAGTCAGCAGGTTACGGTTCAAGCCCCACTCTAGGCTTTGTGCGCACAACCTGAAGTTTGCACCCTAATGGAACAGAGCTGTATTGGTAGATCTGACATAGATTGGTTGCCATGTTCCTGTCACCCTATTCATGTGGATCTGATATATCACATGAAGAGGAGGAAATTTGATGCATGTTCTGTCCAATACTCATGCTGCAAACATTGTCCACCACTAAAACAAATTACATTAAGGTATAGCATTGACTTAGTGCATTTGGCCCTTTGTGGGGGATTATGTTTCACATGAGCCTCCTCTAACTTTATTCATTCAACTTTACCAATACATCAATCTATTCCTTCACTTCAATACATCTTATACTTCATCTATTCCATATCACAGTGTCTTTGACACACTGACTGCTGTATTAATCTGGGGAACTGTTCGGAACTGATGATATTATAAGAACTTGGGCGGGGACAAAGGCAGAATAGTTTATGTAGGAGTAAGATCTATATCCTTGGTCTCCTCATATTCTTAGAGAAAATGTCTATCTTACGAATGTAACTTGTTGCTTGGTGCTCCTTGTTTAAGATATAAGGGCTACTCTTGTTAAGGCTCACTGGTAGATTTCCTCTATCAGTGTAAATTAAGCAGGACTTTAGATCCAGAGAAGCAAAGAGAGTGGCGGCAGCAAATTATCTCAACCACAAGCTGGTAGCTGTTGGCACTGCAGCACAACCAGCTGTAATAAATCAAAAATGGATGATTATTCCTCACATTATAGGGAGTCAGTAGGTTACAGGTTTAAGCCCTGCTCTAGGCTTTGAGCACACAACCTAGGGTCAACACACTTGTGGAAGAGAGCTGTATTTACCTTTTCATTTCATAGAATCCCCTATAGTATGGAATTGGCCCAAGAAGTCCACACTGACCCACAGAGCTTCCCATCCAGACCCATCCCCTTATAACCCACCTAATCTACACATTCCTGAACACTACAGGTAATTTAGCACAGCCACTCCACCTAACATGCACATCTTTTGACAGTGGGAGGAAACCAGAGCACCCAAAGGAAACCCACACAGACATGGGGAGAATGTGCAAACTACACACAAACAGTCACCCGAGGGTAGAATCGAACCCGGGTCCCTGGTGCTGTGAGGCAGCAGTACTAACCACTGAGCGGCTGTGCCACCGTGCCATCCTTAACTCACATAACAAAGCGGCTGTGTTTTGAAAGTGATTCACTGATTGTGAAATAAAAGAAGTTGCTGGGATTGTGATTGCAGTGTTTGTTCGGCTGTGACAAATCACTATACAACATGATGCAGGGTTGCATTTGTGAGGGCGTGAATGTGTATGGTTTTTGTCTCTGGAAACTGGTATTAGAGGCTAACAGCCTCGTTCTTTTCTTTTGCAGCGACTGAGACTGCAACTTATAAAAGCCCTTGTGGTCACCTCATCCAGCTAACAGTAATCTCTCGCCTTACCGGCAGTCAATCATATTGCCACTTATGGATACTCAACTGAAGTGCATGAAGCTAGACGAGTGTCATTTTCTCCCTACCAAACACTGTAAAGTAATTATTCATTTTCAACATTTCAGTACGAATCTCTTCCTGTACATATGACATTATCATGTAACACAAACCATTTGGGCTGTTATGCCTGTGTTTGCTCTGTGGAAGGGCTGTCCAATTAGACCGAAAGGGCTTTGCTTTTCTTCTGCTTTTTGTGTTTGAAGACTTGTGTTTTAAGACTGGATCTGTTTCAGACCAATGGGGTCTGGATCACAACATTTGTATCATATCAAAGGGTAACAGCAAGGGAATTTGGCAATATAACTTCAGCAAGACATCTTAGTAGTGTTGGTAAAGGACAAATCTTTATTCAAAGCTTTTATTTTTATTTTATATTCTCATTTGCAAACTCAGCAAGGTACTGGAACTCACTGGAAAGCGAAGGTGCTGCCATAGAGCTTTTTGGCAGTGCGAAAACGTGCTTCCTTAGCTGGGGGGCTGCTCAACAGGAGAAACTGGTGCGAGGTGTGCATGAATTTCAACTGCTGTGAAGAGAAAGACATGGCAGGTTCACAAAGTCACAACATGGTAGACAACCTTAGCTCAGCTCCCAACCCCTGCTCTGCCACTCTGTGACACTGACTGATGAGGTGTCACACACAAGGAGCTCTGTGACAGGCGAAAGAGTCCAACAGTTCCATACCCCTGCAGCCTGCCCTGAAGGTACTATCTTACACATGCTAGCATGGGTCTCTCCACCAACTCTATCAACTTAATGACCACCCGGAACGGAAATACTCAGAGAGAGGGAAATGTACTGGGAGGAGCATTTACACTCAAGCATCTTCCTCTGGAGAAAACTGCATAGCAGCTGAGAGCAAAAATTCTTGTTGATTCTTCTCTCTCCAGCCCAACCTATTTTGCTAGCTCATTCCATTCCCTGGAGTCAATTTGGGGCTTCCTATCCTGCACTGCTTTGCACTAGTAGGTCACATCTGGGCCAGAAACTCTAGGTTCAAGTCCCACCTCAGGATTTGATGGTGAGTTACAATGTGGTTTAATCCATTGACTACCAAGCTATAAATTTATCTGAGTATGCCTATGGCAGATAGTAAGAGCTGAAGAGTTTCTTCATTCATGGTGTCCATGGTAAGCAGGTTGAAAGACTCCTAGCACAGGCGCCTGCTATGTGCTAGTGTGATCCCTGTGCTGAGGGTCTGCCATAAAAAACATGATCAATCAGGCAAGACGAAGAGTTTTTAAAATGTGAGGATCATTCATTCACAACTAAACATCCACGTAATCAGTATATATGTTTTCTTCCACTCCTTATTTTCTGGATGTGAAACCCCAAAATTTCATATCAGATGCCAACTTTGCTAAATAATTGGCCATAATGTGATACTCTCAATGCAGTCTGAGGTATCGCTCGTAGCTAATTCCCCACTTAAACTCCATCACAACATCCCTCCTTGTAACTTCAAGCAAGACAAAACAGACAAAATGTCATTAAGTTTAATTCCGTCATTGGTACAGATTGAGGCCTCTGCCTCTTTGTGGTACTGGGAGCAAGGGATTGAGGGTAATGTTGTAGTCAAGCAGCCTCACAATAGGAGGTCACTCCTGAAATCTTTCTAAGCCACTTCAGCATGTGGTCAGCGTGAAGGTGGCATAAGGATGACCATCAATCCTAGTTAAATGAGGAAATTACAACAGCTTTTGATTCATGGACTGCAAGCTCTGGGGAATTCTTCTGATGTGGACTACCACCTGGTGACTGTTAACTTTCCTTCTGACTGGTTCATCAGCAACAGGTATACCAGAGATTGAATCAATGGCTAATACATGCCATCCCATAAAATAAAATCTTATTTTTTCAGGTTTACTGCTGCAAATGACATTTAACCTTGGCAGCAATACCTGCCTACTTTATCCTACATTGTCCATGACACTTGAGATGAGAACAATCTTAAAGATCCAATTGTCACCCTGATGACATGCCTCAATCACATAGTTTAGCCTTAGGTTCGATCAAGCAAAAAACTGAGCTGTATGCTGAATTGTAATGCATACCAACCAAAAGGCTACACTGTTTTTCATCTTACTGGGATATTACCCACCCAGTTTCGCAGAGAAGACAAAAGAAATGAAGACTAATCTCAATGGCATTTGAGGAGTTGTCTTGCTTTGAAAAAAATTATTTGCTTCACTCCTGGCTCTTGACAGAATCATGGTGTCGCCATTCATCTATCTGGATGGATAAGGAGGTGAGGCTTGAATGTAGCCTCTGCATCTCACCTTCTGATTGGGAGTGAGTAGAAGGGAGATGTGGCTATCATATTCAGGGAGACAACAGCATAGTGGCAATATCATGGTCTTGTAGCCCAGGAGCCCAGGCAAATGTTCTCTGAAATGAAAACAGAAAAGTAACAGAGGAACTCAGCAGATCTGGCAGCACCTGCGCAGATGGAACAGAGTTATTGCTTTCCATCCAATAGGATTTCTTTGGAATGGAACCAGTCATTGCAGACTCAAAAGGCTAATTCTGTATTTTCTCTCCATTGATACGGCAAGGCCTGCTGAGTTTCTCCATTTTTTATTTTAGATTTCCAGCAAACATACTGCTGTCCTTTCATTTTAAAGCTCTGGGAACACAGGTTCAAACCCCAGCATGGAAGCAGATGGAATTCAAATTCAAGTAGTATAATTTGGAATCAAAAGCTAACCTCAGTAATGAGGATCATGAAACTGTCAGCATTTGATGCCAAAAATGCATCGGATTCATCAATGTTCTTTAGGCAAGGAACTCTCCTTCTCACACCTGGTCTGGCCTCCAATTACTTCAGATGCACCACAAATGTGACTGGCTCTCAATTGCCCTCTGAAATGGCTGAGCAAACCTCTCAGTTCATGAGCAATTGGGGATGTGCAATAATTGCTGACCTTGCCAGCAACATCTACACCTCATGAAAAAAAAACATTAAAATAGAAATCAATTCCTTTACATCTGCCACCACCTCAAGTGGTTTTCTTTCTCATTGGTAATGTCAAGGTATGCTCATAAAGCCCAGCCAATCCCCACACCAGCTGCAAGAATTCCATAACATTTCCCAAGATTCTTTTTTAAGGAGATGTTGGATAGAGTTATAGAGTCATACAGCACAGAAACAGATGCTTTGGTCCACAAGCAGTCCATGCCAACCATAATTTCAAACTAAACTAGTCCCACCTGCCTGCACTTGGCCCATATCCTTCCAGACATTGCTTATTCAAGGGCTTATCTCATGTTGTAATTGTACCCACATCCACCACTTCTTCAGGAAGTTCATTCCACAAATGATTCACTTTGTGTGTAAAAAAACTTGCCTCTCATGTCCTTTGTAAATCTTTCTCCTTTCATCTTAAAAATATGGCCCCCATCTTGAAATCCCCCACCCTATGGAAAAGACACTCACCATTCATTTTATCAATGCCCCTCATGATTTTAACAGCCCCAGAAGGCCACCTCTCAACCTCCTATGCTCCAGTGAAAAAAAATACCCAGACTACCTAGCCTCTCCTTATAGCCCAAACCCTTGATTGTAACAAAGTGGAATACGTCGTTTGATACAACAGATTGTTGTATGCCCAGAGATGCAGATTTTTCTTATTCAGCACCCACTGAGTCACCAAAGCTATTTGTGTACTGACTCCTAATGCCCCCGTTAAAATCTCAAAACAGGCCACCGGGAATATGTGAGTTAGCCCAATGATACGCACCATTGGAAATATGCGTGAATCACACTGGTGAACAGCAAATGATGTTCTCTAGCATAAAACTGAAGCAGAGAGGGAAATCTAGTCTGGTGTGTCTTGAGAATTACAATAAATGGTTATCACAACTGAGGCCATTCCAGTCTTTGCCTGACTCTTTACTCAGAGACTGAATAGCAATCCAGAAGTCAAGATAATATCCTGGGGACATGGACTTGGATCACATCTTGGCGGATAGTGAAATTAGAATGCAATGGAAATCGAGAATACAGTAAAACAAGAGCCAAATGGTGACGATGTAACCACTGTTGTTTGTCATAAAAACACATTGCGTTCATGAACACCCTGTAAGGAATGAAATCTGCTGTCCTTAAATGACCTGGCCTATATGGGCCTACATATTTCCAATGTGCAGCCAATGGGATTCAGAACTGAAATAACTTTGGTGACTCGGTGCTTGTTGAGTTTATAAAAACCCCACTGTGATGGGGTTGACTGTAACTGTATTCTGGGTAATTAGGGATGAGCAAGAAATGCTGCTCTAGTTAGCGACATCCTCATCCTGTGAACGAATAATCAAAAAAATTGGGATTGATAAATGCTTGATGGAAGAGGGACACCTTGCAGTTGGCAGCTGCTGGAGTACCCATCACAAAATTTCACCTGTCACTTCTCACCAGGGAAGTACACCCTGTCCTACCTCCCAATTCTCTCCACCCATTCTATCCACTTAGCAACAATTAAAGAGCAAGCTGTCAAAATAGGGCTGAAATCTTTAATGTCAGCAAATGCACGCACTTTGTCCAATGATCATACAATCAGGCACACAAACACCAATACCTACCTGATGAAGTACAAGCAATCAGAAATCACAGGGTGAATAGGTTGTGGTTGTTTTTCCCTGGAATGTCAGAGGCTGAGGGGTGACCTTACAAGGGTTTATAAAATCACAAGGTGAATAGCCAAGGTCTTTTTCTCCCCAGCATAGGTGAGTCCAAAGCTACAGGGCATCGGTTTAAGGTGAGAAGGAAAGATTTAAAAGGGACAACATTATCACATAGAGGGTGGTGCCTGTAGGGGATGGACTGTCAGAGGAAGTGGTGGAGGTGGGTACAATTACAATATTTAAAAAGCATGTGGATGGCTATGTGAATAGGAAGGGTTGAGAGGGTTATGGGCCAAATGCTGGCAAATGGGACTGGATCAGTTTAGTTTATACAGTTGGCATGGACAAATTGGGCTGACAAGTCTGTTTCTGTGCTGTACAATTCGATGGCTATATTAACTGTCTCTCTCTTCACTGAAGTTGCCTGACCACTGCACAGTACTTCCACTGGTTTTGCGTTATTCCGAATTGGCAGTATTTGCAGCATTTTGTTTCAGCCCAGAATATAACATCCCCTTTAAATGATGCTGCTTTACGAACAGAAAGATACATTTTGCCCACATATTGTAACGGAATGAAACCACTTACTCTGCTGAGTGGTAGTTTCACAATGTGAGACCTGTTGCTGGAGATAATCCTAGAAAACAAACACAGAACATTGCATTACTAAATTTCCATTTAGTTTTCCACCCCACCCCCTGAAAATTCCTCCCTCATCCATCCCAAAAAAACAAGGATTATTGACTTGTTGTCAGAAATGATCTGCTGAAAACTGTGTTACCGTTGGGAAGTGTAGGATTACACATGTTTACTGATAATTATCTCCCCTATAATTGGTCTCAATCCTTTATTGAAATAAATTATACTTATATAGAGCCATTCTTGGTTTCATGATGCTCCAAGGTGCCTGAATAGCCAAATTTGGAAATGTCGATGCTGTTGGCCAATTCATTTCTCAACTTAAGGCGTCTTTTGTTGAATGTTGCACCCATTGAGGGACACATAAAGCAGCCAAAATGGCAATGGGGAGGGGTGAAGACCAAACCAAGTTGTGAGATGATGTGATGTTTCAAGGTTTGTTCAGTTCTGCTTCTAAACACTCTGCAGGAGCTTTGCACATAAACTGTCAAAATTAAAGAAGCCAACGAGGAGAAACTCTGAGGAGTCATTGCGCTACATAAGACCAAATTCAAACCTTTTATGGTAGGCCGGGAGAGGCACAACCATTGATGTCTGATGGTGGATTGTTTGTTCTTTGGACTAGAGGCCTGTGGCCAGATGTGTTCCATAGAGATCAGTACTGGGTGTACTTTTGTTTGTCATTTGTATAGATGATTTAAATCAGAGTATAGGAAGCACGGTTAGCAAGTCTGTGGATGACACCAAAATTGATGGTATCACGGACAGTGAAGAAGTTTACCTCACAATACAAAGAGATTTTGATCAATTGAATCAATGGGCTGAGGAGTAGCAGATGGAGTTTAATTTTGGGAAATGTGAGGTATTGCATTTTGGGAAAACAACAAAGGGCAGGGCTTACACAACTAATGGTAGGGCCTTGTAGAACAGACAGACCTAGGGGCTCAGGTAGATATTTCTTTGAAATTTGCATGACAAGTAGGCAGCGTGATTAAGAATGCATTTAGCATACTTGCCTCAGTTGCTCAGACCTTTCAGTTGGGACATCTTGTTGAGGTTATACAGGACATTGGTAAGAACCCTTTTGGAATACTATGTGTGGTTCTGGTCACCCTGGATGTTACTGTGTGGAAGAGGATTCAGAATAGATTTACCACAATGTTGCCAGGAATGAAGGGTTTGAGTTACAAAAATAGGTTAGTTAGGCTGGGTCTTTTTTCACAGGAGCACAGGAGGTTGAGGGGTCACCTTATGGAAGTTAATGAAATCATGAGGCATAGATAAGGTGAATATCAAAGGTCTTTTCCCTAAGGTGGGGGAGTTCAAAAGTAGGGAACATAGTTTTAAGGTGAGAAGAAAATGACTTAAAAAAGACGGGAAGGGCAACTTTTTTACACAGTAAGTGGTTAGTGAGTTGATGGAACTGGCAGAGGATGAAATGGATGCGGGTACAGTTGCAATAGCTAAAAGACATTTGGATAAGTACATAAATAGGAAACGTTCAGAGGTAAATGGGCCAAATGCAGGTAGGTGGAGCTAGTTTAGTTTGGGAATATGGCCAGCATGAACTAATTGGACTGAAGGATCTATTTCCATGCTGTATAACTCTGTGACAGCCTCATGAAATGTCACACACTGCAGCAGACTGTCATCCTCCCATGATGGAGTATGAAGACTAATTGTCCTATCTGACGTACAAAAGGAGATTGGTATTTGTGGGGAAACACTGGTCAGAGGACTGGGGGCCCACATTGTCCAAGTTTCCTTTTTAAGCGGCTCAGTTTCCCTGAGACCAGTCCCTAGCCACTAGCTCTCTGACCTCCATTACTGGCACCAACTCAAACGACACTTTGATTATTAAAATTCTCAACCTTGTGTTTGAACCCCTCCATTCCCCACAAACTCCAGTTCAACAACCCTCTGAGACCTCTGCAGTGCTCTAATGCTGGCTTCTTATTCATTCCCATTCGGAACTTGTTCCACTCCTGGCAGCTCTGTTTTCAATCCCCAGCCCCCTGAACTCCTGAATTCCCTCCCTCGCCCTCTTTTTGCTTTCCAACCCAATGGGTCTTCTTGAAAATAATCTCTTTGATCAACCTCTTGTTCATTTGATTTATTTCCTCTGGAGGTTGATTGGTGTAATACTTGTTCAACACTGCTCCTGCGAAGCACTTTGGGACATTTCATTACTTTAAAGATGCTCTGTAAATAGAAGCTGTTGTTGTAAATCGATGGGAAATGAACTCCCAGGATGTTGTGGAGTCTAGCCGTTCTTCACCACAATCACGATTATCAAAAGTTATCGTTATCATTACTATGTTATGATTATGTGGTTCTCCTAATATAGCGATAATGTGAAATTTTCCAGACAGATAAATCTATATAAGTAATGAAGAGGATTGCTGAGGGCAGATTGGTGGACCTGATCTACATGGACTTCAGTAAAGCACTTAACAAGTTAGCAAGGCTAGATTACACTGAATACGGGGACAACTAACTATTTGGATACAGACCTGGCTCGATGGTAGAAAAGAGAATGGTGGTGGGGGTTTGCTTTTCAGACAGGTGGCCCATTTAGTGGTGTACCACAAGGATTGGCACTGGGCCCATTGCGTTTTGTCATTTATATAAATGATTTGGATGTGAACATAAGCGGTACGGTTAGTAAGTTTGCAGAAGACAACAAAATTGGTGGTGTAGTGACAGTGAAGAAGGTTACTTCAGAGTACAACAGGATCTTGATCAGATGGGCCGATGGGCCGGTGAGTGGCAGATGGATTTTATTTAGAATTTGGAAAGGTGTTGCATTTTGGAAAGGCAGCTCAAGGCAGGGCATATACACTAAATGGTCAGGTCCTGGGAAGTGTTGCTGAACAAAGAGACCTTGATGTGCAAGGTGGAGTCACAGGTGGATAGGATAGTGAAGAAGGCAGTTAGTATGCTTGCCTTTATTGGTCAGTGCTTTGAGTACAGGAGTTGGGAGGTCATACTGCATCTGTACAGGACATTGGTCAGGCCATTTTTGGAATACTGCATGCAATTCTGGTCTCCCTGCTGTAGGAAGGACACCGTGAAACTTTAAAGTGTTCAAAAAAGATTCCAAAGGATATTGCCAGGGTTGGAGGGTTTGAATCATAGGGTGAGGCTAAATAGATTGGAGCTATTTTCCTTTGACCGTTGGAGGCTGTGCGGTGACCTTATAGAGGCTGATAAAATCATGAGGGACATAGATAAGGTAAATAGATAAGATCTTTTTCCCAAGGGTGGAGGAGTCCAAAACTAGTACTTCAGGTAAGTACAAAACTACTTAAGGTAAGAGGGGAAAGATTTAAAAGGGACCTAAGGGGCAACTTTTTCATGTAGAGGGTAGTGCATGTATGGAATGAGCTGCCAGAGGACGTGGTGGAAGCTGGTACAATTACAACATTTAAAAGGCAACTGGATGGGTGCATGAATAGGAAGGGTTTAGAGGGATATGGGCCAAATGCTGGAAAATGGAACTGAATTTTTTAGATATCTGGTCGACATGGATGAGTTGAACTGAAGGGTCTGTTTCCAGGCTGTGCAACTCTATGATGCTATAAATGCAAATATCATTACTATAGCAGGGAGACAATGGCCAAGTGGCATTATCGCTGACCCATTTATCCAAAGGCCCAGGTAATGTTCACAGGGTTTGAATCCCACCATGCCAGGCAATGGAATTTGAATTCAATCAAGAAAAAAATCTGGAATGAAAACTCTAACGGTGACCTTGAATTCACCGTCCATTGTCAGGAAATAAACCCATCTGGTTCGCTAACCACTTTAGGGAAGGAAACTGCCACCTTAACCTGGTCTGGCCTACATGTGACTCCAGACAGCAATGTGGTGGACTATTAGCTGCCCTCTGGGCAGTTAGGGATGGGCAATTAATGCTGGCCTAGCCAGAAATGGCCTCATCCAATGAATGAATAAGAAGAACAATCAGCATTGTAGGTTGGAGTTTGACAAGTAGCTGCGATGTTTAAATATTAACCTTGTCTGTGTCCTTGTGTTGAGTTAGCCCTTGAATGAATCCAAGTCATCATAGCCCGTCAGCAGTCACCGAGCTGAGTTGGTAGACAGTACATGATGCTTTAAATTTTGAGTTTCTGGGCTGAACTCGGCCAAAATGCCAGAGTTTGGTTTCAAGACCATTTTAGATCTGAAATAGAATGTAAGTTTGGATCTTGCAACATCCCAAGTTCAGCAAATGTCTACCAATGCTGAAAGGTTGGTTCAGTGGGGGGGTGTGGGGAAGAAATTTACTATATTGTGCAAATGGGTGGGAGCGTACATTTTTACTGAAAGCGTTTGAAGCAAGATTTGGAGCGGGTCGAGGGGAGGTGGTGAATGAAAGGGAGAAATTGGCAAGCTCTTTCATCAAGCTGGCACAGGCAAGATGTGTTAAGTGTCTTTGATCTCTGCCATAAGGTCTGTGACCTCCTGAGATGATGCAGTACACCTTATTTGATTACACAATGCCCTAATGGGAATATATTGCAATAAAAGTAGTCAACGCTCCCTGAAAGTTGCAAGCTTGTTCACAGCCGCTGTCTGAGATTCCATGCACGGGGGTGATATTAGCACATGAATCTCAGCACTGACTCTTGGAAATCTGGAAACCACTGCTGTGCATGGACCTCAGTGCAACTAGAAAGACAATTAGAGGAAACGCTGGTGGTGATGTCACTAACCGAGTAATCCAGAAGTTGAAGCTAATGCGCTGGGGATATGGGTTTAAATCCCATCTGAACACTTGATGAAATTTATATTTGATTAATAAAATCTCAATCTGAGAGAGTAAAACCCTAATAGTTTAATCCATTATGCTGAAAACCCATCTGGCCCTTTAATGTCCTTTCGGGAAGAAAATCTGCCATCCTCACCTGGTTTCCCTCAGGATGTTTCCATTGGTAGGAATGAGGGCACAGCCTTAGAGTAAAGGGAAGGCCTTTTAGAACAGAGATAAGGCAAAACATCTTCAGCCAGAGAGCGGTGAATCTTTGGAATTCACTACCACTAAAGGCTGGGGAGGCCAGGTCATTGAGTACATTTACGACGGAGATAGATAGGTTCTTTATTGTCAAGGGAATCGAGGACTTTCGGGAGAAAGCAGGAGAATGAAATTGAGAAGCTCATCAGCCATGATTGAATGGCAGAGCAGAGTCAATGGGCTGAATGGCCTAACTTCTGCTCCTATGTCTTATGGTCTCTTATATGCAAGATTGTGTAGTGCAACTCCACAACAGTTCAGGAAATGCATTCCAATTCTGTTGGGTATTTGTATGCCTGACAAAATAATTAGGCTTGTGCACATAGTTACTTACAGAAGAATGAATCAAATTGAGGCCAATCAAGTAACAGATTCTGGAATCAATTCACAAAAGTTCGAACAGAGAAATTCTCTGAAATTGTTCTTGATGAACTTTGAATTGAACAAAAAGAACATGGGCTGGATTTTACAGGGCATTGATATCATAGATGATGGCTTGGTGGCTTTATCACTCATTCTATTAATCCAGAAACCCAAATAATGTTCTGGAGACCAGGGTCCAAATCCTGCCACTGCAGATGGTGGAATTTGAATTCAATAAAAAATTAGAATTAAGAGTCAAATGATGACATGAATCTATTGTCAGCTGCTGGGAAAACCCGTCTGGTTTACTGGTGCCCCTTAGGGAAGCAAACTGCCATCCTTACCTGGTCTGGTCTACATGTGACTCCAAACTTACAGCAATGTGGTTGATTCTTGGCAGCCCTCTAGACATTTAGGGATGGACAATAAATGTTGGCCTGGCCAGAGATGCCCTCATTCCATGAATAAATGAAAAAAAATCACCCGAGTTAAAGGGACAATTGCAGGAAGCCCTCACTCCCACAAGGTGCCCTGTAACATGTTTAACAACAGGAACCAGGCAGTTGCTTCAAAGCAAAACTTTAACACCTCTCGCAGCTGAAAGAGCTGCCGGTCAGTCAGAGATTTGGAATCATGACTGGAATTCATCATGCAACTGAAAATATTCCCCTTTCATTTTTGCTGGTATCATCGCGTCTGGCTAGTTAATTGATTCAATCTTGCCGTCTTTGTTTATCTCCCCATTCACAAATGGATAGTATCTTTTCCACCCGGCAAGCTCAGTAATACAACATCACTATGTCTGCAATGTCAAAACGCACTACATAAACACACACTATCAATTACCATTGTAGCAATGGGTGAGCCAGTGGGTCCAGCTTGTCCATTTGTTTCTTGATTTCCAGGTATGATCCCTAGAAGAGATACAATAAGTTGTTAACCTTACAGGGAAACATCAGTCTTTAACGTCAACTTCAGTGTGGCCTAATCTGCAACATGATGTCATTACCCTTGTACTCACTTCTCGCTAATAAAGGCAAGCATGCCATGCACCTTCTTTACCACTCTATCTGTTTACATGGCCACTTTCAGGAGGCTATGGACTTGAACCCCAAGATCCCTCTGTGCATCAATTCCGTTCAGAGTGTTCCTATTAACTGTATACGTTTTCTTAACATTTGATTTCCCAAAGTGCAGAGCTAACACTTACCTGTATTAAACACCATCTGCTGTTTCCACCTATATCTGCAACTGATCCATATCCTGCTGTATCCTTTGACAACGTTCTATGTTATGTACAATTCCACTGACCTTTGTATCAAACTTACTAAGCCAACCATCTACATTTTTGTCCAAGTCATTTATATACATCACAAACAGCAGAGGTCCCAGTATGGACCCTGTGAAACACCACTCGTCACGGACCTCCAGCCTGAAAAACAGCTTTCCACCACAATGCCTTCTATAGGCAAGCCAATTCTGAACCCTCGTGGCCAAGTCGCCATGGATCCCATGCATCTTAATCTTCTGGATGAGCCTATCATGAGGGACCTTATCGAATGCTTTGCTAAATTCCACTGCTTGTACCCTCATTGATCGCCTTTATCATTTCCTGACATTAGTAAGACATGACCCACCCTGCACAAAGCCATGCTGATTCATCCTAATTAGGCCATGCTTTTCCAAATGTGCATAAGTCCTATCCCTAACAATTCTCTCCAATAGCTTCCCAATGACCGATGTGAGAGTCATTGGGGGTCTAAAGTTTCCTGGATTTATCCCTATTTTCCTTCTTGAACCAAGAAACAACATTAGCTCCTTGTCAGTCCTCAGTGATCTCTCCAATGGCTGATGAGGATACAAAGATCTTACCAAGGCCCCAGAAATCCTCCCTATTGTCTCTCTCAACAACCTAGGGTAGAAACTATTGGGCCCTGGGGACTTATCCACCTTAATGTTCTTCAAGAGACTCAATACCACTCCATATCCTTCTCCCTGGTGAATACTGATGCAAAGTACTCATTTAGGATCTCACCCACATCCTCTGCCTCCAAGCACAAGTTCCCTCCTTTATCCTTGATTTGTCCTACCTTCTTCCTAGTTATCCTTTTGTTTTTAATGTATGTATAGAATGCCTTGGGGTTTACTTTAACCCTTTTCTTCAGAGCGATTGTAAAAATGTATATAGAGGGAATGGGGCATGTACAAGTCACACATAAATGGTTGTGTCTGGCCTTTTTACCTGCAACCTTTTGCTTCATCTGCACAGATGGAAGCAGATTATTCTGAATTGTTTCTACCTCGCCACACTATGTATGTACTAGAATCAAACAGCATTTGCGCTCTGGTCAGATTGCATCTTAAACTTTTGTGACTAATATTAGTATTGAAGTACAAAATGGAAATTCACAGCCTGGAGATGGTGCAAAAGGAGACACAAGACTGACCACTGGCATTTAGCCACTGATTAACATGGAGCCATGGAGACTTCAGCTTCCCAACACCAAAAGGATATAACTTGTAGGTGACTTTAGCAATTCCTAATATGCTAAATAGTACAGAAGGCTCCTGGTAGGACACTACTTCAATGTAAATCATAAGGACACAGAGACAGAGAGTTAAAATTGCAAAAGGTATGTTTAGGACCGGTAATGGAGTTCATAAGATTGGAGGCAAAATGTTAGTGGAGTCAATTAAAAAGCTGCTTACGGTATTGGAAGAGTGTAAGTTGGACTTGGATGAATGCACTAGGGAGGCTTGAGTGGGCTTTACCATTGCCATCTCTCTTCTGATCTCCTGACTTGACTTCCTTAGCACGGCCAATGTACTTAACCTGCACATCTTTGGACTGTGGGAGGAAACCGGAGCACCCGACAGGCAGTCACTAAAGGCTGGAATATAACCCAAGTCCCTGCACAGTGAGGCAGTAGTGCTAACCACTGAGCCACCAATGGTGCTGGCATTGACAATAAAATTTGGAGATTGGCCCTGAGGAGCTTCCTGCTATTGAGAATAAGAAGACTCATTTTCGAACCAAGCGTTGACCCAGTGAGGTGAGATTCTCACCAGTGAGCAGTGACAGGCATGATTTATCATCCATCAATATCCTTATCGTCATTGACAGGCAACTTCCCATTTTCCCAGCGGCTGGGTAGAAACTTGATTGGGACAAATTCCCAATATCAAAGTAAGTCAGAGAGATAACCTGGTGACTCCAGCTCACTGCTCACTTCTCTGAAACACTTAGAAGGCACCATCCTCTGAAGGCAGTTTACAGGGGTAGGGTTTATGTGCGCTACACACTCTCCACCCAAGCAAGGCCCAGTGATAAGGCAGCGGTGCCAATTACCCCCTCCCCGACAGGTCCAATGCCCTTGGCAAAAAAAAACCCATGAAGTGCAACCGTTGGCAGCCATCGCTTGGCTGGCTGCACACCTGGGACCTTAAAGATGGACTTGGTGACCAGAATCCTGTGAGGCCCCAACAATGCTGCCACCTGTGGTGAGTGGAATAACAGCAGAGGCACGGTGCATAGTTTGTAAGGCGAGTTTGGAAAGACTGTGAGAGAGAACATTAGGACTCGCCACAAAAGTTGAGTTCTACACATTTCATGTCTCACAGACACCCTTTCAATTTTCTTGTCTGTTATTTTAACATCTGCCTTTACTTCACAGTTTTGTTCTTCATGCTTCAGTTATTTAATTTGACAGCATCTACTTCTTCTGAGAAGCTGTTAGAAGCTGCAGGCATCTGCTTCATATTTGCTGACAATCACCAGGCACTCCTGTCGGCCTTTAACCAACCATTTCCAGATATTATAAATCTCAGATGTGTGGGTGCTTCTTGACAGTGATATGTCTTACTCTGTCTCCCAGGGAGGCAAGAGACGAGGAAAGCTTTGCAAAAAACTCAGTTTCAAAAGAGTGTCCTTTATGAACCTCATTCAAAATCAAATGAAACACTTTCAGATCTGCAAGTGAAGGGACAGGGATGTGTGATTTATGTGAAGTGCATGTTTCTAAGAGGACTTTTTGCCAAAAATAAAATAAACCATGGGGTGTACCCTCATTGTTCTTTGAAAGTGGAGTTGGAGGTGGACAGGGAGGTTGAAGAAGGCGCTTGGCACACTTGCCTTTGTTGGTCAGTGCATTGAGTTGGGAGGTCATGTAGAGGACAAATTGGTTGGGCCATTTCTGGAAATCAACATTCAATTCTGATCTCTCTGCTGTGGAAAAGATGTTACTAAACTTGAAATGGTTTAGAAGATGTCAACACAGTGTGGATTTGGTGGAACACAGTGGAACAAGGAAGTTTGAGTTAATGGGAGAGCTGAATAGGCTGGGGCAATTTTCCCTGGAGCATCAGAGACTGAGGGGTGATCTTATAGGGGTTTATAAAGTCATGAGGGACATGAACAAGGTGAATAGTCAGTGTCTTTTTCCCATAAAAAGATAAAGGGCAGTGACATAACATGAGCATTTTTGACCTACCTGTGTCATTTCCCTGATGGACATTACACTATCCAGTGCTTTCTGTAGCCTCTCATAGTTCTTCTTCTGTAAATGGGCAACAGGAAAATGGTGAGACACAGTTCATGCAGTGGATAACAGTGTGATGGTGATAGCAACTCATAACATATTAGAGCTGCCAATATTTCCAAAGCTGAGGCCAAAATTGCCTCAGCACAGCCTCATAGTTAATGTTCAAGCTGTTGAGAGGTGCAAATTGAACAATGAATTGGTACTTTAACAGGACATATTAAAGTAAAGCTTCCACAGCCACAAGACTGCTTTCTCAATAGTGAGAAAGAAAGAGACAATTGGTGGTAGCTTAACCTACAGATCACCACATCTCAGGTTAGGGAAGAGGTTTTGAAAGAGAGTATTTCATGGTAACCTAAGCCAATGGACAAGTTGAACCTACACTGTTAGCATCATTCTGCATTGCAAACCAGCCATCCAACCAACTGAGCTAACCAACCTCTGACAGGAAATAAAGTTTGGAGATCAAATTTCAGATAGATACACGACCCAATGAACCTTTTCACTGAGCATCTCTAAACAGTTAACTAATCTTACAGTATAATTCTTCCAACATATCCCACCAAGTCATGGATTCTCTAGGACGTTGTCCACATTTACTGGATGTCCACATGAAGAGGTTGTCAACAGAAATGCCTGTTGATGGCTAAACAAAAAACTCTGAGATGGTAAAGTAGAAACTGGACAAAGGATTGATGTCAATAAAGTCTCAACTGCTCTGTTAAAACAGGACGGGGAGGCTATGATGAACTGAGAGGAGTCTTCATACAAAACTGAAGAACTAAACTAACTGCATAAAAATGAAATAAAATGTTATGCTAAAATATTTATTTGGTAGTACCGTACTTTGCCTGAAAATCTTTGTCTTGCGCTCATTAGGACAGGATATAAAAAATACAAATATAAAGGAGAATCATTAAATTCAAAGAAACTGCTGATTGGTTGGCTCTGAGTGATAGGGGCATTCCTATGGAGAATGCACCAGTTAAATGATGGCTGACAGTTAACTGCCAATCTTAGTTCAAACGTTAAACCAGGCAAGTTTACTCATTCCCCTGATGAATGACACATGCATGGCTGTCATTTGACGAGTTCATCCGAAACAAGTGCAGCATGTGTTCATGTTCTTTCTGTGTGCAAAGGATAGGGCCCTGTGTATTAATCTGCCTAGGCTCCAGTGCATGGAGGTAAGCCATGCTGTGAACCCAAGTAACAAACCTAAATTCTTAGCACACTCAGGATTAGATGTCAAATGCGAGATAATTGCAGAATCACATCTAATGCTGGGACTGTATTTTGATTTTTGCAAGCACGGGTTAGTGGTTCGTGGTCAGTACCTCACTTGTTGCAAAGAGTAAGAAGGCTATGATTATTGACATGATCCACCAGTCCTTCCAAATTACATCTGACATACTGGCATCATACCAGTATTGACATGCATATACCATATTACTCATTTGCGTGATGAACAGTGTGTCTCTGTGGCTTGATGGCACGTTAGTGACAAGCACTAAATGGGGTTGCTATTGCATTGTTACACTGAAACACCTGGCTTCACTTGTTGATCAAACTTTGAGATACCTCATTCTTCCACCCTGAGGTAGATGGGCACTTTTCAGAACCAAAGGCAGTGGCCTTAAATCTGTTCATTCTCCATGGCAATACCTCTGCCAATCAAAGTTCCCTTGCCAACCACTGGCAGATTTCACATACAGTCATATTGTTTGTCCTTTAATGTTACCACTTCTCAAGTTTCAACAAAATGCATCTTTTTTCAGTAACACTTTAAAGTGCTACATCTTATATTTTAATTGTATAATTTAGTGCTGCAGTTTACTGAAAAGACAAGTCTTCTAAAACTTACAGCAGAACTGGTGGGAGCAGGAATAGCTCTTCAAGCCTGATCTGCAGCTAATAAGACTATGGTTGATTGGATTGTGAACTTTAACTCTACTTACTAACTTGTTTATCATAAAACCTCACTCGTCCCCAATTTAAAAGTCTGACTTTCGTTGAATATATCAACAGTTCAGCTTCTAACAGTTATCTTTGAATAGTGAATTTGAAAATTTCATGAACTTCACAGATGAGTTTCCCCTTAACTGCCATGAACACATCAGCCCATGATTGAATGGTGGACCAGACTCAATGCGCTGAATGGACTAATTCTGCTCCTATAACTTGTGGTCTGAATTATGATACCCCTTATTTTGACACTGCACCTCTGGTTCTAGATTCCATCAGAGGAATCATTCCAGTTTCTATCCTGTTAAGCCCCTCAGAATCTTACATGTTTCAATAAAATCTCCTCCCATTCTTACAAACTCAAGTGATTGTTGGCCCAAACTGCTCTTCCTTCCTTCAGAAAATAAGACCCTCAAACTGGGAATCAACTTAGTGAGCCTTTTCTGAATTGCCTCCAGTGCCAGTATATGCCAGGGAAGAGAATTTTCCATACTATATCACCAATGCTCTGGACAGTTGTAGCCAGACCTCCTTACTTTTATATCCCATTCCTCTTGGAATAAAGGCCAATATTCTACTTGACACCCATATTACTGGCTGTCACTACATTGCGTTCCATGAACAAAGGACATACTGAAAATTGGTCTTTTATTTACTTTTAGATCAAAGTAGAAAGCTGGGAGGCTAGGCTGAACCTGTATAAAACACCAGTAAGACCTCAGCTGGAATGCTGTGTACAGCTATGAGTGGCCCATTTGAATAAGGATGGGTATGCACTGGAGAGCGTGCAAAGGAGGTTTACTGGAATGATTCCAGCTTTATAAAACTTCAGTTATGAAGATAGATTGAAGCAGTTCAGACTATTTTCATTGGAGAGAAGATTAAAAGGAGGTTTGATAAAAAGATTTGAAAAACACATGGGGTACTAACTGAGTAGATAGAAAGAAACTGCTCCTGCTCATAACAGAAGAGCATGGGTTTGAAGTAATTTGCAAAAGAAGCAAATGTGAATAGAAAAATACTTTCTTCACTCATTGAGTGGTCATACTCTGGAATACACTGCCTGGAGGTTTGATGGAGGCAAGTTAAATTGAGATATTTAGTAGAGCGTTGGATGTTTACTTGAAGTGAAACAATTTGCCGGGTTATGGGGAAAAGTCAGGGAAATTGCGCTGTTATAATAGTCTTTCAAAAAGCCAGTGCAGTTGCTGAACAGGGTGAATTGCTCTTTTGTACACTGCTACAAATACATAATTAGAATCAGTAAAGCCTTACAGTGTGGAAGCAGGCCATTCAGCCCAATTAGTTCACACCAGCCCTCTGAAAAACATCTCAGTCACACCCACTCCCCCTACCCTATCCCTGTAACCCTGCAGTTTTCCATGTGTAATCCACCTAACCTGCACATCTTTGGACTGTGTGAGGAAACCAGGCCACTCGGAGAAAACCCTCACTGATGCGGGGAGAACATATAAACTCCACACAGACATAGAATTGAACAAGGCTCTCTGGCGCAGTGAGGCAGCAGTGCTAACCACTGAACCACCGTGCCACCCCACCATTAATTCCATACTAGTGGGAAGTAGAGGAAGACAGAATGAAACAAGGGATCAAAAGCTCCAAAAACTCCAAGCTACAGCAAGGGAAAGATAAATGGAAGTGAAATGCATGAGATGGTTTCACCCAGTTACAGAAAATGAGCTATAATTAACAGGCTCCAACCTGATGTAAAGCTTTTCTGTTCAGTAAGGGCTCACCTTGGGGTTGAATGCAAGGGTTTTGGGATCACTTGGGTCCACAACAGAAGGGTAGGGCTCAAATATAATGCTTTTCCTCGGGGACTCCAGAGCAGCTCGACACATTGCAACCAACAGGTCTACCACCTGCAGAGGAAAGAATCCTCATTATTGTTTGTGAAACAAGAAGCTTTCCTTTCCTTTGGCCTGAATTTAGCATTAACCAAGGTAATTCAATAGAAGAATTGTTCCTGGCTCATTTTAAAGGCGATAGTTAACGTGTAAAAGATGCCATCCTTGCTATTTGGAGAGCTGGCAATAACCCCACATCGCCTTCTATCGGGAAGGCCTGTTATATTTAATATCTGTTAGGAAATTCTTAGGCTATTGGGTTAGAAACCATAGACATGATCCAGCACAGGAGGGGGCTATTCAGTTCCTTTCACCCATGCCAACCCAGATGCGCTTTTTAATTCCAGCTTCCTACACATGATCCATAGCCCTACGGCTTACAGCACTTAAGGTGCAGATCCAGGTTCTTCATAAAAAGAGTTTAGTATCTCTACCTTCACCACCAACTCCAATCACTCACCACCCACTGCATAAAAATGTTTTTCCTCATCCCCCCACTAATCCATCTGCCACTCAGCTTCAACCTATAACTTTTGAGTTTTGAGTTCTCTGCCAAAGGGAACATGTTCCCGTGTGCTACTCTATCTCTATCCCTCACAATTTTGTATACCTCAATCATGTCACCTCTCACCCTTCTCTGTTCCATGGAAAGCAACGCTCCAATCTGTCTTCTTAGCTACAATTCTCCATCCCTGGCAACATTCTTGTAAATCTTCTCTGTACTCACAATACTTGTATTGTGTGTGACGTGGTGATCAGAACTGCACACTATACTGCTGTTGTGTCCTTACCAGTATCTGATACTTACATATTACCTCTACTACTTACTAGACAACTGCTGATAATGTACAATCCAAGATGAGAATAGTCAAGGGAATCTAGGCCACAGCTAAATAAAGACAAGTTTAGAGCTATGAGGAGAGGGCTGCAGGGATGTGCTGCTTCAAATGCAGGATGGTAGATTTTAAACCACATTCCAACGCCAGATCTCTCAATGGGGCGAGTGATTCTGAGAAAGCAATTCCTGCGAGAAGATCACTTACAATCCCAAAAGGCTTTGCTTTCAGCTCTGCCACCATGATACGTGAGGAATGATAAGAGAATGATCAGGGAGAAGGTAGGGCCGATCAGGGATAGCATAGGGAACTTGTGCATGGAGTCTGAGCAGATACGGGAAGCCCTAAATGAGTTTTTTGCTTCGGTTTTCACTAAGGAAAGGGACCTTGTTGTGAATGAGAACTTTGAGGAGCAGGAAAACAGGCTTGAACAGATCGAGATTGAGGAAGTTGATGTGCTGCAAATTTTAGCGAACATTAAGATTGATAAGTCCCCTGGGCCAGACCAGATTTATCCTAGGTTGCTCCGGGAAGCGAGAAAGGAGGTTGCTAAGCCACTGGCGAAGATCTTTGGTTCCTCACTCTTCACGGGAGTCGTACTGGAAGATTGAAGGGAGACAAATGTTGTTCCTCTTTTCAAGAAAGGGAATAGGGAAATCCCTGGAAATTACAGGCCAGTCATTCTTACGTCTGTGGTGAGCAAGGTTTTGGAAAGAATTCTGGGGAATAGGATTTATGATTATTTGGAAAAGCATAGCGTGATTAAAGGGAGTCAGCATGGCTTTGAGAGGGGCAGGTCATGCCTCACAAATCTTAGTGAGTTCTTTGAGGAGGTCACGAGACAGGTTGACAAGGGTCGAGCAGTGGATGTGGTGTACATGGACTTCAGCAAGGTATGTGATAAGGTTCCTCACGGCAGGATCATTCATAAAGTCAGGAGGTATGGGATACAGGGTGATTTGGCTGTCTGGATTCAGAATTGGTTGGCTGACAGGAGGCAGAGAGTGATTGTAGATGGTAAGTATTCTGCCTGGAGGTCAGCGCTGAGTGATGTCCCGCAGGGCTCTGTTCTTGGGCCTCTGCTCTTTGTAGTTTTTATAAATGACTTGGATGAGGAGGTTGAGGGTTGGGTTAGTATGTTTGCTGATGACATAAAGGTTGGAGGTACCGTTGATAGTGTCGAGGGCTATTGTAGACTTCAGCGAGACATTGACAGTATGCAGACCTGGGCTGAGAAATGGCAGAAGGAGCTCAACCTGGATAAATGCAAGGTGATGCATTTTGGAAGGTCAAACTTAAATGCTGAATATAGGATTAAAGGCAGGATTCTCGGCAGTGTGGAGGAACAGCGGGATCTTGGTGTTCAAGTGCATAGCTTCCTCAAAGTGGATAAGGTTGTTAAGAAAGCATATGGTGTTTTAGCTTTCATTAACAGGGGGATCGAGTTTAAGAGCCGTGAGGTTATGCCGCAGCTCTACAAAACCCTGGTGAGACCACACTTGGAATATTGTGTTCAGTTCTGGTCGTCCTATTATAGGAAAGATGTGGAGGCTTTGGAGAGGGTGCAAAGGAGGTTTACCAGGATGCTGCCTGAACTGGGGGGCTTGTCTCACAAGGAGAGGTTGACTGAGCTTGGACTTTTCTCTCTGGAGAGAAGGAGGAAGAGAGGTGACCTGATCGAGGTGTACAAGGTAATGAGAGGCATGGATAGAGTCGATAGCCAGAGACTTTTCCCCAGGGCAGGATTGACTGCCACGAGGGGTCATAGTTTTAAGGCGTTAGGAGGAAGGTATAGAGGA
This sequence comes from Stegostoma tigrinum, assembly GCF_030684315.1. Taxonomy (NCBI): domain Eukaryota; kingdom Metazoa; phylum Chordata; class Chondrichthyes; order Orectolobiformes; family Stegostomatidae; genus Stegostoma; species Stegostoma tigrinum. The sequence goes on along the minus strand of NC_081389.1, from coordinate 14,593,404 downwards.
GACGTCAGAGGGAAGTTCTTCACGCAGAGAGTTGTGAGCGCATGGAATAGTTTACCAGTGGTAGTTGTGGAAGCAGAGTCATTAGTGACATTTAAGCGACTGCTGGACATGCACATGGACAGCCCTGAATTGAAGGGAATGTAGGTTAGATTATTTTATTTTTGGATTAGGATTATTCCACGGCACAACATCGTGGGCCGAAGGGCCTGTACTGTGCTGTACTTTTCTATGTTCTATGTTCTATGATGAATCCCCTGCCTGCTGCTGGGTGTATCGCTGAAGTGGCAGAGTGAGGCCCATGGTGGGTATTAACTGACCACTCAGTTAGCAGGTTGAGGACCCTCAGACGTAATAAGGACAAGAGGTGGGAAGGCAGGAAACCCCATCCTGCTACCACCCACCCAATTAAATGTTGCCCCCAACTAGTTTTGCCTTAGGAGTAAGCATTTAATTCCACATCAAGTCCAGCTCACCCTACAATGTCCCAATCCAATCCATGCCAACCTCTCGTATGATTAACAAGGAAATACAATGTCAAATGCATAAAACCTTTCAAGGCCTGAAGTCACCTGTTACTGCAATATTCTTCTGTCTTGGATTCCAAATCTTTTATTGCTGACCATGACTCTGTTGTCTCGTTTCCAAGCTCAGGAATTCACTCTTTATACTTCTTAGCCTCACATTCTTCATTGAAGACACATAAAAGCCACATCAGGGATCAACTTACCTGTTGTCTGATCAAATAATGCATGTGGCTTAGCATCACATCTTGTATATTCCTGTGTAACATCCTGGTGTGCTTTGTTATATTAACGTGGCCAAGCAAGTACATGTTGTTGTTGTTGTTAAGTTGATTAGCTTCAGGTAGGGCAGGTTTTGCCTACCTCTGCTCCAGTGGCAACTTCTTCTGCTGCTCCAGACATCACTCCCAGTGTGTAGAATGAGAAAACACATAGTTCCCGAGTGCAAACCGCAGGCTGAGCAACAGTGAAGGAAAGAATGAAAATTGTCAAGCCTCTGAAACATCAAGCACCAGACAAGGATGAGACAAGCATTAGGTCTTCGTACACTCATATTCAGTCATAGTTTAATGTTTGTACCCTAAGTCCAGGAGTTTGAGAGTTTGACTCTGGGCGGATGCTCCCAATGCTGTACAATGCTGTAATGCTGCATGGAATGCCCTCTCAGACAGGAGTAAAGGAATATTTCTGCCAAGAAGATCACTCAGCATCTGGACCAATATTATCCCCGACCGTACGTCAATTATTTGATCATGAACTCCATGGTATTTGTGGGAATTACACTAGTCACCACACTTCAAAGGTATCAGAAAGTCATACAGCACAGAAGCAGAACCTTTGGTCCAACTAGTCCATACTGACCATAATCCCAAAATTGTCTGCACTTGCCCCATATCGCTCAAAACCTTTCCTCTTCACGCACTTATCAAAATGTCCTTTAAATGTTTTAACTGCACCTGCATCCATCACTTCTTCTGGAAGTTCGGTCTATGCACAAACCACACCCTGTTTAAAAATTTGTCCCTCACATCCTTTTCAAATCTTTCTCCTCTCATCTTAAAAATATTCCCCCTTGCCTTGAAAACCCCCACCCTCGGGAAAAGACCCTTGCTTTTACCTTATCCATACCCCTCAACTTTATAAACCTCTATAAAGTCACCTCACAATCACCTACACACCAGCCTATCCAGCCTGTCCTTGTAACTCAAACCCTCCATTCCCAGCAATGTCTTTGTAAATCTTTTCTGAACCCTCTCCAATGATCAGCAAGCAATTATGGATGGAGGAGAGTTTACTAAAACAAAATAGCAAATGTGAGAAAATTAAGGGCATTGATACAACTTCTCTGCAAGATTACTGCCAAGAAATGAGATTAGTTTGAGCTCTGGTATTTAGGTCCAAACTCACTTGGGAGTAAAGGCTAAGAACTGATCTGACACTTTACAAACATCTGTGTATGTCGCTACATATGTGTATCCATTTAAAGAAACATATGAAAGTTTGGGTTCTTTCTCGTTGCCTTTTTACGTTTTGTCATTTTACTTCTGGTTGAAAGATATGCACAAATTTCTAAATTGTGTTCTACTTTCTATAAGTACTTCAAAAAAAAAATACATTTCCACCAAATAGAGATTTTCATTTGATTTATTATTGTCACATGTACCTAGGTACAGTGAAAAATTTTGTTCTGCGTGCAGTACAGGCAGATCATGCCATACAAAGCGAATTAGGGGAAGAGAACAAAGCAAGGAATGCAATGTTATGGCTGCAGAGAAGGTGCACAGAGAATGTGAGAGCAACATTAAGTTTAAAATTTGACAAGTCCATTCAGAAGTCTAATAACAGTGGGGAAGAAGCTGTTCTTGAATCTATTCTTTTTATAGAGGGAAATACATTGGAAATGAAAGAAGTAAACAAAAGCCTAAAGTTGACAACATTTCCTGCATCAAATTCTTGAGTTTTGGCCAATGTTTTCGTGGAAATGTCTCTGAAGAGATGACGTCTCCTTCATTTTATCCTTCCCTGTTAAAAGACAATGGTCACCTTCCCATGCAGCAATACAATTCCTTGATCTGGTAACCCAGCCAAAATAACAAACTTGCTGCATGGGAACCCAGGAACATCGATCACTGTTCCAGGATCCCATTCTGTGTCCTTCAAAACAAATTACATTCCAAGGTATGTCCTACTGCAAAGATGATACAATTGTGCTTACCTTCAACATTGACCCATTCTGGAAGACATGCTGCTCATCACACACAACACAGTATTCATTCAGAGTGGGAATCCTCTGCTCTGCATACTTCATTGTCTAGAACAGGGGGAAACACATGAAATGCAATATATCTACTGTCAAGCATGTTTTGGTCTTTGTGAGTTTGTCATTCCTTTGAAAAGGGAATTATGACCTGATTCCACGTATGTGTTTCATAGTTGCAGGACAGTTTGGAGGCATACATGAGAGAGGAGATTAACGTAATAGGCCTTTCAGCCCATTATACTTGGATTTGCTATTTGAAAGAGTTATCCAATTATTTACAACACCTACACTTCTTTTTTTATTCATTCATGTTATGAGGACATTTCTGGATAGGCCAGCATTTATTGTTCATCCCTAATTGTCCAGAGGGCACTTAAGAGTTAACCACAGTGCTGTGGGTCTGGAGTCACATGTAGGCCAGACTGTGGAAGGATGGCAGCTTCCCTCCCTAAAGGACATTAGTGAACCAGATAGACTTTCCCAACAATTGACAATGAATTCATGGTCATCATTAGATTCTTAAGTCCAGATACTTTTAATGAATTCAAATTCCACCATCTGCTGTGATGGGATTCGAACTCAGGTCCCCAGAATGTTATCAGGGTCTCTGGATTAACAGTCGAGTGATAATACCACTACACCATCACTTCCCCTCGACACAGCACTAAAAGTTTTTACCTTTATGTATTTATCCAGTTCCCTTTTGTAAATTTCTGCACAATGCTGGAAACATTCGCAACTCACGTTTGGTTAAATTCCAACATCGGCTGAGCCAGAAAACGAAACAAGTGATTCAGAGCTAAAAACAACATGACAGCCGAGTTCCAATGTGACCTCAACCACTCAAAGCATTGCTGTAAATTGGTTGAACCTTCTCGGGATTTGAACAATTGGCTGCGCAGGGAAGAGAAAAGAGATGTCAAATTAGTCCCAATTAAATCCGACGTGCTTTTGGCACAGCAGAGAAAGCCACAGGCATCCATTAGACAGCAGGAGCCAGTCTCTGCACTGTGCCTCTCACATCATGTGCAATGGGAAATTGGATACGACACTCAAACTAGTCTAAAAGGGGAGAAATGTGTCCCCACTGAAGCTTGAAAGGCATGGGGAATGCTTCAATCCCTACATGTCACAACATATTTAAGACATTTTCTCTTCAAATGCATGAAAGAAGCTGTAGCACAGACAGTGATGAGAATGCTTCTTTCTCCTAACACACTAAAATTTAAACAGTACCTACTGAAATAACTCCACAGAGGCCGGTATCCCATCACTAATTCAACTTTAATTTACACTCACATTGTACTTGACACTGATCCATCTAGCTCACAGCTGACTCCTCCAGTGAGCAGAACTCCTGACATCCCTGTTTCTATCTGTCAGCCAGGGCTCCCAGATTGGGGCTGTAACCTGGTCCAATCAGGGGAACTCATATTCTATGAGGTCTATGTGGCTTGTTATAATCACTACATCTACAGAAGTTATGGCAGATCACTACAGATAATCAGTACAGATACAGTAGTTATGGCAAAATTACCGACTTCTAAATTTTAAAGCTAACTATACTTAGCCTAAGGAACAACTGTGACATTTAGTTTGCTAACTGCTGAATGCTCAATAGCTAGAACTGGAGTTACTTATGAGCAGATACAGACCTACTGAGCTTTAAGTGCAGTTGTAAATCTCAATCTCCCAGTCAAATGGCTGATTTTGTCTTCTTTGTGTGGTTTGATCCCACTCTGAGTTTGAGAGCATGACAGACTATTGGAGGCAGGGATATTGGAGGCAAGAAATGTCTTCGGGTTAGACTTTCAAAGTAATGCTATTTATTATACATTAGTCAGAAATATTGCTGTACATGGTAATCGTAGGTATTCCAGGCCTTGATTTAAGGACTAATCTATCTAGTCCTTGTGTCCATGTCAATGTCCTTTCATCTCGCATTCTAGAACATTTAAACTCCACTCAGTACTGTGATATTTATACTCCACGATGTGCAAATCCTTGTCATCATCTCAAGGTTGCTCCAGAGTCCTCAAACCTTAGCACAACACTTTATTGAGAGTGTTTTCCATCTGTAATAATGAGTGCCATCTGGAGTGTGGCAGAAAAAAAAACTTGTGCTAAATGCAACATCTTTGCATGTCCAAAGCCAATTGCATAAATTACACAATCACCACATTGCAACTCACATCTTGAACTTGAAACAATATCATCTTCACAACTTTGATAGCAGTGTATTGATTGAAAGAGCCAACAAAAGATAAACTGTTACACACAGAAAGAGTCAGCAACAACTCTGTCTGGAATAAATTATTTCTTGAGATGAAACGGTCAAAGACAAGCTGTTACATGGATATTGAAAGCAATGAGCCATGTCTTAGCGAGATTACATAAACAAAATTGCTTTTACTCCTGCTTGATAAACTGGATGCTTTATTGCCACAAAGGACAAGGATTGCCCCGCAGAAGAATTTAAGCACTTAATTGCAGAGAAAACTGTGTTTTAAACAGATAGCTAACTCCAAATGCAACAGCAGCAGAGGAGTTCTTCTGATAAGGAGGTAAGTTATATATATGAGCTCCTCAGGAAAGTAATCAGTGTTGGGAATGAAAGAATCCATTGAATCATCAATAATGTCACACCGCAAACTTGAAAGAGAGAAAATTGTATAAGAATCCAACACCAAAACAGGTCAATAGCAGAACTTTGAAGAATAGCACTGCCTAAGGATTGAACCTTGGACACCAGAGATAGACACAGTTTGTGAAATCCTGACCAGATTCCATCATTAATCAAGTAATAGTCAAGTTGGGTTGTGAGGCTTAACCTGCTTACTTGAGGGATCTTAGTTTGGTTACTACATGCAATAAAGTTTAAGTCATTGTTTCAGGACCTGATTGTCTGTGAGACTTCTTAATAAGTAGCCAACCTAAACATAACTTGTGGGGATTTACCCCAAATAAACTCAGTGCATTCTTAAGGATTTTTACCAATTTCATTTTTCAATTGTTTATTTTGTGCCTAAGAGTCTTTCCTTTCCTCATAACAGTCTCCAAATGAGGACACAGCTTTCTCCAGAGATGCCCAAAGAGCAGACATCTTGACTAGAAGGTTTCACAAAACTGGAAGGGAATAGAGATGGTTGAGTAATTTCTTCAGTGCTCATGTCTAAAGACCATACAGCTGTAAAGGACCATTCTAAACAAAGGGATTTAGCAGTCCCTATCCATGCTAGCATTCAACTTCATTGGTTGTTAGGAAAGGTGAATGCATGTTGGCCTTTATTTCAAAGAGAATGGAGTCTAGAAGTAGGGAGATTTTGTCAAAACTATACAAGGCACTAGTCAGATGGCAGCTAGAATATTGTGAACAGCTTTGGTCTCCTTACCTAAGGAAAAATATAATGGCATTGGAGGCAATCCAGGGAAGTTTCACTAGTCCGACATCAGGTATGGAGGGATTGTCTTATGAGGAGAGGTTGTGTAGTTTGGACCGATACTCATTGGAATATAGAGGAATTAAAGATGACCTTATTAAAACTTACAAAATTTTTCCGGGACTTGACAGGGTAGATGTGGAAAGTTTGTCTCCCCTTGTTGGACAGCATAGGGCCAGAAGGCATAAACTCAGAAATCACACAACATCAGGCTATAGTCCAGCAGGTTTATTTGAAACACAAGATTTCATAGTCTTACTCCTTCTTCAGGTGTTAGAGAGAGAGGTAGTATCAGGCACAGAATTTATAAGCAAAAGATCAAAGTGTCACACCACTGAAGAGCAGGTACTCGACAAACCTAAGATGCTGTTAAATCTTTAATCAGTTAGAAGGTTTTTAAAATTAATTAATATTTATATGTAAATCCCCAAATTCCTTTGAAGTCTGTGTCCTGAGAGAAATAAAGGTTCTCACAGTGTAAAGAAGAGGTGACATTTTAGGTCAGACAATGCATGTTAGGTATGAAGCCTTGTTTAGAATCTGTTTGTGTTTCTGTTTGGAGTCAGAGGGGTTTTATTTCTAAAGTAGGAATTCATAAAATACCACATTGACTGCCTGTTTATAAATTGTGTGCTTTTGAACAAAACAGAATATATTTGCAAAAAAAAATTCACTCCATAAATTCATGTGTGTGTGAGAGAAAGAGAGAGAAAAAGAAAGAGTGTGCATGTGGGAGAGGGAGAGGGAGAGAGGGAGAGAGAGAGGCTGTGTGTATGTGTGTATGTGTGTGTGTATGTGCATGTGTATGTGCGTGTGCGTGCCAAATGACAATGGATTGTTAAGAATTATCAAATCAGCCATGATCTCATTGCATGACAGAAAAGACTCAATGGGCTGAAAGGCTTGTTTTTGCTCCTGCATCTTGTTGTCTTATAAAATGGGATTTAGTTGAAATAATTTGAGTGTATTAGGTAATTGTCTTCCCATTCACTGCATCTTCCTCCTGCTTTTATTGGAAGACTTTGCTATAATTTTGATCATGGGCTGTCTCTGTTATAGTATGTAAAGATTATTTTAAATAGATAAAGTTTTCTCAGTAAATAGACAGCTTGTTCTAAGCCCTGCCCTGCCTCTGTTTAACTAGCTGAGAGACAGCTCAACAGATCGACACTCCCTTTGTGATTGTAGTTCATGTTTGGATCTCTGTTATTATAATTCATCGTTGCCTCTTCATTCTGTTTCACAGCATTCATTAATAGATAGCTTGGCAAAACACTGAGGAGGTGTACTGAAACCACAGGGAGGGGAATAACTTGTGAATATGGTATTTGATGAAAGGGTTTGAAGAAGAAGGAGCTGAAATGAATAGACACATCCATAATAGTGAGATAGATAGATTCTTGGTCAACAGGGGAATCAAAGGTTATGTGGAAAGTGCAGAACAATAGGGAATGTCAGATCAGCCATGAGCCTATTGAATGGCAGAGCAGGCTTGAGGGGTCGGCTCTTATTTCTTACCATCTCATTATAATTGGCTAACATTTTTGGAAAAAAAAACATTCATTCATACACAAAGCCAGCATTTCTTGCCCATTATTGACTATTAGTGCCACAACTTTCTCAGCATTTACCTGTACAAGAAAGCCATATTCTAACGTTGGAATGTTCTTGCAGTGGCTCCCAGCCTGTGGATAAATAGATAAAGTTTGTAACAGATTGAGTAAATTTAGTATTTCATATTTTATATTCTTATCTTTCTCAGTGAGATGGACAGTGCAGCTCTGATGTTTTTTTTTATAAATTCTTTCATTACATTGGAGGGGTTCACCATCAATGCCAGTATTGGTTACGCATTCACAGAATGTGGGCAACACCGGGAAGGCCAGCATTTATTGTCCACCTCCAATTGCCAACCACATTGCCATGGGTCTGGAGTCACATGTGGCCCAGGCCAGGTAAGGACAGCATATTTCCTTCCCTAAAGGACATCAGTGAACCAAGTGGATTTTTAGATTAGATTCCCTACAGTGTGGAAACAGGCCCTTCGGCCCAACAAGTCCACACCGCCCCTTAAAGCATCCCACCCAGACCCATCCCCCTATACCCCACACACCCCTGAACACTACAGGCAATTTAGCATGGCCAATCCACCTAACTTGCACATCTTTGGACTGTGGGAGGAAACCGAGCACCCGGAGGAAACCCACGCAGACACGGGGAGAATGTGCAAACTCCACACAGACAGTCACCCGAGGCGGGAATCGAACCTGGGTCCCTGGCACTGTGAGGCTGCAGCACTAACCACTGAGCCACCGTACCATTTTTGCAACAATTGGACAGCCATCATTAGCCTCTTAATTCCAGGCTTTTGTCATGTTGGGATTTGAACCCAGATCCAAGAACATTATCACAACAATGATAGCCTAGCAATAACACCAGTAGGTCATCACCTCTCCAACTGAGTGACTTACTGAGCCACTTCTGGGGGCAGTTAAGAGTCAATCACATTGCTCTGTGCCTGGAGTTACATGTAGACCAAACCAGCAGACTTTACTATGGGGCAATAGTGAAACGGGTGGCTTTTTTGCAACAGTCGATGATAGCTGTCACTGTTACCATTCCTGAGACTTGTGTTCAATTCCAGAATTATTTATCACATTCAAATTGCATCAGGTGCCATGATGGGATTCGAACCTATGGGCTTAGGCTTTTGGATTTCAAGCCCAGTGACATCAGTATTATGCCACTGTCTTAGCTCAGCTTAGCAAATTCTGACCCAGTACAGTAGCCTGGTCTGAAGGGGAGCCATATTGGACGTGCAACATTATCTCCAATTCTCTCTGCACAGATGCTGCCAGATCTGCTTGGGTTTCTCCAGCATTTCCTGTTTGATTCAGATTAACAGCATCTGCAGAATTTTGCTTTTAGATCGCAGTCTAAATTGGATTCTTGCTAAACTGTAAAATAATTTAGAAGCTCACAGACACATGGGAAAAACAACACATGGTGTTGTTTTTGACCATGAGTAATTTTCCATTGGCATATCATGAATGCTTTCCATATTGTCGGAATAGAACAAGGAGAATCCAGGTATTTGGGAACAGAAAAGACAATTCGGCAAGGATGGGAGGTGGTTGTCGGCAGATACCATCAGCTGCAGTACATTGTAGAATATTATTTATTGTGTAATGATTTGGTATTGTTGATCACAGTTCCTCTGAACAATCTGTCCTGAAACATAACTCAAGTGGGGAGAACCTTTCTGCTTGAAATGAGCATAATTCAAATGAATTAGCATTGTTGTCACAAACTGAAAAGCTTTGATTTACTCAAGTCACATATATTCATCTCTTACTTATTTAAATGAACTACCACTTGCAGCTCATTTACACAACAGCTCAGTTGGCTGGAGAGCTGATTTGTGATGCCAATATATGGGTTCAAGTCCCACCCTATCAATCTTTCCACTCGCCTGAAGCTTGGTGACCCCCCAGGTTAAACTCATCGCCAGTTGTCTCTCTTGTGATGATACTGTGGTTTTAAGAGGTGTGTTTTCTCCTGGTTTCCATTAGAGAGAGAGATTGGTGGACAGATAGCAAGTCGTTTTGTGAGAAGATAAATAACTTGTGAAGCCTTGGGTGCTTTCTTTTTCAAAGTTTGGAACTATAGAAGCAGCCTGAGTGGCTCTCATCAAACTCCCACAGAATTAGGACCATTTGCTTAGCTTTGAACAATTGTAGTTGTGATCTTGATGAATTGCAAGTCTTTTTTTTGCATTCTCTTGTTTACAGCCATAAGCTGGGGGTTGTGTGCCTGCCATGGGAGTTTCATATGAACCAATCTGTTTTCTGAATTTGCCTTTGCCAATGATGTATTTATGGGGTGCTGTTATCTTGGAACAGTTACTGTACCTATTACTTCATTGAGTTCTCCAATAACGTTATTCCAATTCCTTCTTTCTTTTGTTTTATTTTCTCTATAGTGGATACATAAAGTGTGTTCTACTTTAAATCTGGTAGTTTGACCAATTGAATTGCATCTGGAATGCAACACCTTACATTTACCTTGCAGATAAGAAAACGTTGGCATGCAGGCTATCTTCTCAATGTATTTTGATGAGCATTGGTCTGGTCCATAACACTCTCTAAAAAGAGAGAAGTCCTACACTTCTCTGGAGCTTTGGTAACTTCACTTTCACTTTCTCTTTTAGAGATGGTGAGGGAGGGTGAGGGGGATCTTGCCTGATTAGTCGAGGGGATTCCAAGCAACTCCACTTTGGGCGACTTCATGGTGCAGGAGATCGAACGATTAATGATACGATTGACTCGGAGATCTGGCACCCCGAGTTTGCTCTTCAGCATGGAGTCTTGAATGAGGGGAAAGCTTGGAGATCTGGACAAGAGGCAGAGAGATCGTTTCATCAGCTGGCAAGAGCATGCAAACACTGAGCTGCGAGTACAGGCAGAATGGGCTGAACAGCATCCTTCTGCATTGTAATAACTTTGTGATTCTGTGACAAGAATCCACATTTCACTTTTCATGGACAACTGCTTCATAATTGTCAATTGTGTTAATCACCCATTAAGGACCTTATTAGTGATGATAGTATCTTAGCGCTCCTACAGAAGGATTATGGTGGCCAGCGCAGTGTCACTAGGGTTTACAGCTCATTGACTTTCAGCTTGAAAAAGACTCAATTAATTCTTCTTGAGTCTCTTCCCATGTCTGGAAGTGCATGGGACAGATGCAGCACTCTGTGTCTAATACTTGTTTTACCAAAAACAGCTATCGTCAGAAGCTATTGCTTGAAAGGCACCACTCCACATCGAGTATTGCTGACCAGAAAAACTTCCCAGTCCCTACCCATGGTATGTTGGCAGGACTTGCACCTTGATGACCAAACTACAAGGCCATGTTATGAATGCACCTCTCACTGCCATCAAGTCGTAGACTGAAACTTGAACTGTGGGCCACTGGCTCAGAAGGAAGGATTTACCCAATGAACCACCAGAATACTCTTTTGTTCCCCATACTCTGATGGAATGTCAGCATCTCTGGCTGAATCAGCATTTATTGGCCAAACCTAGTTACCTTTGAGAAGGTGGTGGTAAGCTGCTTCCTTGAACTGCTGCAGTCCATGTTCTGCAGGTACACCCACATACTGTTGGGGAAGGAACTCCGGGTTTTTGACCCGTTGACACTGAAGGAACAGCGATATATTTCCAAGTCAAGATGGTGAGTGGCTTGGAGGGGAACTTGAAAATAGTGGTGTTCTCATGTATCTGTTGCCTTTGTCCTTCTAGATAGAAGTGGTCGTGAGTTTGGAAAGTGCTGTTAAAGGAGGCTTGGTGAATCTCTGCAGTGCATTTTGTAAGTAGTACGCCCAGCTGTTATTGAGCGTTGGTGGTGGAAACAGTGAGTTGGGATCTGGTGCCAATCAAGGGAGCTGCTCTGTCCTGGTGGTGTCAAGCCTCTTGAGCATTACTGGAGCTGCTCTTATCCAGTTACTGCATTGCTAATTTCCTGACTAACTAATACTTGTAGTCTTTTCCCTCTGAAATCTTGTCCTAAGTTGAAAGGAAAACTAATAATGGCATTTAAGTCTGAAAGAGAACAACTTAAAAATTATTACATTGTCTATGTTAAATTTGATCTTCACTTTGTCACTCAGACTCTTTTGTGTGTACGAGTTATTTCTTTCAGCCACAGCAATGCATAGAAGATGCAAAATAGCTGTTGCCATAAACTTAGAAGTGTACCTGATATTTGAACCACCGTTTGATAAAGTATCATCTTTACCTCTCATACTTTATTCAGCCTCTCAGTTTGGTTGAAACAACAGCAAGGTGGCACCATTGTAAATTGCTGCCAACATCACTCTATAACAGGGCACCTCGAGGGTAATAAAGGCATCTGCTTCAGGATTAATGGAACACTTTCCTACCGCTCAACCATTGTAAGGGTGGACCTAAAGCTCTACTAATGATCTTATACATTGCAGCAAAAGTCTGATTGAGATAAAGAAGTCATTGCCACTCCTGAATAGTAGGTTGGCATAAATTGCTCCTTAAGAAATGCCACATTCAAAAGAACATAAGGGTATAAGCACTAGGAGCAAGAGTAGGCAACTCAACCCCTCTAGCCTGTGCTGCCATTTGATACAATCATGGCTGATCTCATCTCAGCTTCAACTCCACTTTCCTGGCCATTCTCTATAAATCTTTACCATTATAAAAATTAAAAATCTGTCTATCTCCTCCTTAAATTTACTATCTGCCTCAGCATCCACCATACGTTGAGATAATGAATTCTGCAGATTCATGCCCCATTGAGAAAAGTAATTCATCCTCATCTTTATTTTATCCTAAAAAAAATGACTTCTTGTTCTAAATTGCCCCACATGAGGAAACATCCTTTCTATGTCTAAGATGTCAATTCCTTTTTGCATCTTATAGACCTCAAGTAGATGTCATTCTTCAAAATTCCAGAGTGTGTTGGCATAATTTGCTCAATGTCTCTTCAGAAGACAAACTTTCATCTCTGGAATCAATCTAATGTACCTCCTCTGACTGCCTCCAGTACAAATACAGCCCTCCTCAAGTAAGGGAACCCAAATTGTACACAATACTCCAGGTATGATCTCACTAATGCCTTGTACAGTTGCAACAATACTTCCTTATTTTAATGGATGGAATTGTATATTGACCAGATTTTCTTTAAAGAATTCTAATGGAGGGTGGCAATCCTTCAAAGATTATCCTGAAGCCTCCGAGGATTAAAGATAAAGACCCTAGAAGCTGTCACAAGCAACTTTAGAGAAAACTACATTTGATTTGGAGGCAGTAAGGACTGCAGATGCCAGACACCAGGGTGAATAGTTATGACTATAGGACTAATGTAGTAAAGTGTTTGAATAGAATGGACAAAGAAAATCAGGAGTTGCCCATAGATGAGAAGCTGGAAATGCACAGCCAGTTAAAAAGGATCTGGGGAACAGGAAAGTAAACATTTCCAGCCAAATCCTTTAACAGGATAGTGTCCTGATGAAGGGTTTCAGCCTGAAACATTGACTTCCCTGCTCCTCGGGGGATGTCTGACCTGCCGTGCATTTCCAGCTTCACATCTATGGGCAACTCCTGATTTTATTTGTCTATTTTATTCAAACACTTTCCTACATTAGTCCTAAAAATATTTGGGGAGTGGGAAAAAGGACAGATATTTCACTGACCAGGCAGCCAAGTGATGAAACTTCCAAGAACACATGCAATTATAGCTGGTGACTCTTCTTCACTGAGAGTCAAACAATGTTACCCTTAATGCTATCATTTTTGTACAGAGCACCACCACACCCACCATTCCTCCACCCCCGGTGCCCCTTACTTTGGGATTGATGAGAAGATGCTGAGCCCAGATCGAAATTTCTTCACTCTACTACTCGATTTGAACCAGCTCTGCCTTTTCTCTTGCTGGCGTTTCAGAAAATCATTGCTTAGGTGCTTCCACTGTTGAGATGTGAACATTCCTAGGATTCTGTGAAAAGAGCAAACAAAGGACACTGACCATCCATTCTCATCACACAAACATCTCACTTCTTCTCCATCCCCAAAAAATGGCTAACAGTTTCCTTAGCAACTGTGCCAGACTCACCATCATCTCTTGTTAAGGACCTCTACAAAATACATTCAAATAGTTGTCGATTTCATGGAAATGTCAAACCCAGACTTTAGTCCCAAAAATCTTTACATTCTTATCTTAGTTTTGGGAACTGGGTTGTGGGAGCAGTCCAGTGAGATTCTTTTTTCAACATTTCTCCTTCCTCATTTAAGTTACCAGGAATAAGAGAAATTGAAACAAAAATGGAAATTGCTTGAAAAGCTCCATAAATCTGGTGGCATTAGCGCTTTTGCCAAATTATGGTCCTCACTGTCAGCTATTCTTTTTCCTCAGTATACTTTGTCTCCTTAACATGTTTTCTCTGTCTCCTTTGTCAGTCCCCTTTAACATCTTACATGCCTCAAATCAATTGGATCTCATTATTCTAAGCTCAAGAGAGTGTCGGCCTAAATTGTTCAATCTCCCTTCAAACTAGTGAACCTCCTCTGAATTATCTACATTTCAATTGCATCCCTCCTTAAGCAAGGGGACTAAAATTGTGCACAATATTCCTGGTACAGCCCCATCAAATTTGTTTGCCAAATGGGTTTTGCATCAGATTCTACTGGAGTTCCAGCAAAGCAACACAAGAAAGCCAAAGGATATTTCAGGATTTTGTTTTGAACTTTGATTTATTTGCTATACATTTGTGAAATGGTTTTAGCTCCTTCTCTAAATTTTGTTTTTTAGGGTTGGCTTTTAGGAACTGAAACATTTGACTGACTGTCATTCTCTCTGTCTGAGTTCTATCTCCACCTATCCACTTAGTCTGGAGTCTGGTTACATACATTTTAATGAAGTTTTACAACTTTTGAAGCAAACCTTTGAGGGAGGGATCAATAATTAGGGGAAAAAAGAGGTAGATAAAGAAACTGTGTTGTTGCCTAGTAAAAGAAATTCAAGGACACACAAAAAGACATGAAAAGGCATGTGCATGGGAAGTATGGAGTGGGTGTGTAAGGAATTGTAGGTGTGTGTGTAGGTGAGGTGCTGCATCAGTCCTGCATTACTGCTAGAAGCTGGGTTTAAGGAACTCATAATCGTTGCTCTGAAATTGAAATAATACTGAATTTAGTTTCATTCTAAGTGTCTTTGGGGAGAAATACCACTGACGAAAAAGCATCTAGTGAATGCACAGAAGTTCACAGAAAGGAAACCAGTTGTAACTGCTGCAGCCTGAGCAAGAAAACTTGGTGTGGACATTGTGGTCGAAAGTCACTAGGTTTTGAGCATTTTTAAAGACAGTGTGAGTTTCAATCATTTTTCTCGCGTTTTTAGTGGAACCTCCCCCCCAACTATTTTTATCTTGTGAAATGCAGTCATGTATTTTCTTGAACAATAAAGATTTTATTCTTTGCATTAAAAGTGCACTAGCAGACTCTTATGAATGATTCTTATACAAAAAAAATACAAACTCAAGCTCTAACAATTCAGACTTCAATCTGGGATCTGGCTTGTACAATGTTAACTTCAGGTGGACTCGTACTAATCTCAAGCTACCACGCTACGGCCTTTGTGCTTGTCTTCTCCCATGGACAGGATAATTGCAGGATACATTGAATGAGGCCATTATGTGGCAGTTCATTTTTCACTCAAGGATTTCAGTAGGGTTAAAATTGTGCTGGCTGCCCCCAAAGCCTTACCTACCCCTTGTTATATCAAAGGCAGTTCAAGGCATGTGACGAGAAGACAATGGACTACCAATCAATTTATTTTACATGACCCCCTCCTGTTCAAATCAGCTGTGTGGGAGCCGTAAAATTGACCTCACTTTGTATTGTGCATATGTTTTACATGCACTGCCTGGTGTCTTACAGTCATGCTTGGTGAGATGCAAGTTATGCTGATGTATAAATAGAAGTTTGGAATTAATGACAATATGATGGCAATGTTTTTATAGATCAGCTTGATACTTAAAGAAAATGCAGATCATTTGCAAGTTTTGATTCTCTTTTGTGAGACGCGCTTATATAGTTACTCATATAATTCCTATGCAATTATTTGTAATCATGATTTTAAAAGATAACATTATGTTATAAAGAGAGTGCCTTGCATCTAGATAACACTTTTAACAGTCTCAGGATATTACAAAATGCTATACATCCAATGAAGTGTTGTCACAGTTTCCAATATGGGTATGCAAAAGCAGTTGCACACAGCATAATCCCACAAAGCAATGATCACTGATTTTTGTGAAATTATTTTGAAAACTTGTACTCACTTCTTCAGCTGAAGTCCAAGGCCAAATCCCTCTTTGTTGGATGGCTGGAAAACATCTACCGATGGCTCTGTTGGGCAATTAAAATAGCATCACTGTAAAGGTCTCATGACAATGACTACTGGGTCAAACAGATACAATCAACTTTGCATCAACACTCTTTCAATGCTCCTGAATTGAATATTGAAAAACTGAAAAGTGGGAAGAAGTAAGGTCTACTCCCGCAACGAACATTCTCACTCCAAGGCTCTTCAAAGAACCTAACAAAAGTGAATTAATTGGAAAATGAAGGGAATGAGGTGACCATTTCGTGCACAGCAAGATCTCACAATCAGATATGAGTGGCTACTTTTTTTTTCAATTGAGGAGGAAATATTGGCCAAAACACTAGTGGAACTCTCCTTTCCTCTTTAATAAAAACCACACTATCAGCGCTCCATATTATTTGATTAGAGAGAGAAGCTCTCAAATTAATATCATATCTGAGAGAAAGATCAGCCATCAGTGCTGTACCAGAGTATCAGCATAGATAACAGGGTCTGGTTCATAATGAGAACTTGAATGCATAGGATTTTAGTTTGAGTCAAAAATAGTAGAGTTCTGAAATGACAGCAGGAAATCCTGGAAAATACTTAACAGATCATCTGAGGGAGAGAAACAGGATTAGCCTTGAGGCAATAAATGCTGACCTATGGATAGTAATATAGAGGCCTACATTAAATATCCTGCGTATATTGGTTCACAGCAGCTTGTGGAACGTAAGTATAATTAATGAATCAAACTGGAATTGAAAGCTATTCTCTGTAATGGTGACCATGAAATGCTTATCAGTTCCCTATCAGGGAAGGAAGTCTGACACCTTTACCCGGTCTGACCTACCTGTGACTCCAGGCCCATAGGGAAACGATTGGCTCTTAACCACCCTCTAAAATCATTGAGCAAACTATCTAGTTCAAGGGCAGTTAGGGACAGGCAACAAACATTGACCTTGCCAGCAACAGCCACAATCAATGAAGGAATAATCTTTTTGAAAACAAAAGGTCAGTCACCTTTAAAGATTTGGTCTTGCGAATATATAACATTACTTGTAGTTTAAGATTGCAATAGTTTCTTGCTCAGAAGATCTCAGAATGTGCCTTTGTGAAGAGAATGGTAAAGGAAGCTGCATTCTTTTATGGTCACACAGCACTGATCAATGGCACAGAAAAAGGCTCTTTGACCCATGGAGTCCATGTCAGTCAGAAAGCAATCTCAGCAAAGTTTCAGTCACATGGTCAATGTTTGATTCCATGCAACTGACAGGTAGCAAGGGTGTAGAGCAATGGGCATTCACTAAGTAATCCCCTCAAGACCTGCAATATGTTAAACTGGTGAATAATTCCACAGTGAATGGCTCATCTGTGGAACAAACCTGCGATCATTTTACGTGGCAAAAAATGCTTTATAAATGTAAGTTACTGGAATGTATTTATGCACCTATTGAAAAAGATATTTTACCTAAGAAATGAATCAGCCCTTGATAGCTCAATAGATAATGCCTAAAACAGGTCTTATAATTAGCAACATATAATTTACTTGACAATGTATTATCTTCTGCAAAGGATGGAGACAGAGAGAAACTAATTGCTGCTGATTTGCATTATTTATGCTGTATCAAATTGTATCTTAATTCTACCATAAAATGTGGGGGTTGCTAGCAAGACCAGCATTTGTTGTCCATCTGAAATTTACCTTGAAATTATCTATTATAGAAGGCAGAAATGTGTAAAACATTAACATTGACCTGAAGGCACATGTGGACCAGACCAACTCAGGATGGGAGCATTCCTTTCCTCAAAGCACATGAGTGAGTCAAGTGGATTTTGCCACTACCTGCGGTCATTTTGCTGAAGATAAATGGGGTTTGTTCAGTTACTGAATCCTCTCAGGGTCTCAAACATATATAAATGTTAGCATTGTAAATATAGAGAGGTCTCTCATTTTGTTTTGGAAAGAGTCAAACTCTGATGTTTGTTTCCTTGATGTGTAAGTGTACAAACAGAGCCGTGCTTGTAAAAGCCGAAAGAACTGCGGATGCTGTAAATCAGGAACAGAAACAAAGTTGCTGGAAAAGCTCAGCAGGTCTGACAGCATCTGTGAAGGAGAAAACAGAGTTAACCTTTTGGGTCCAGTGACCCTTCCTCAGAATGTGTCACTGGACCTGAAACATTAGTTCTGTTTTTTTTGCCTTCACATAACTGTGTTTGTGACTAGTTATATCTCCAAAGATATTTTTATGAACAAAGTATATTTTTGAAATGTAAAAAAAATGAAATGCTAGATAGGACTACATGCTGAGGAATGCACTGAAGCTTGGGGCAGCTACTGCCAAGGTGCAATGGGGAAAGACCACAGTCCGAGATCTTTCTGCCAAAGTTAAATAGGGGCCCGTTCAATTATCGGAACCTCCTTGTGCCTCAAAAGAACATAAATATAGAGTGGTTCAAGTAAGAGATGCCTTTGATTTGTTTGGATAGTGTCAAACTCCAGTGTTTGTTTGTTTCCTTGATAGGCTACTGTACAGAACCAAACTGGACTATGTATATATAAAGAGATAGTAAGAACTGCCGACTCTGAAGAAAGGTCCTGACCCGAAACGTCAGCTTTTCTGTTCCTCTGGTACTGCCTGACCTGCTGTGTTCTTCCAGCTCCACACTGTATTATCTACGTATGTATAAAGATTTTTTATCAGTGAAGTTTTGTTTTATTAAAAAAAATGATAGATGCCATGGTTACCATTATTGAGACTAGCTTAATGTTCTAGATTAATTCATCTGACTTGAAATTCAGCCAGTTACTGTAATGGAATTTGAACCCACGCCCATTAACCTAAGCTAACCTATCCAGCCTGCACAGGCCAGGGCACTGAGGGCGATTTACCATGGCCAGTCCACCTAATGCACACATCATTGGACTATCGGAGGAAACCTACACAGAAACCGAAACAATGTGCAAAATCCATACACTATATCCATGAATCCAGGTCCCCGGTGCCGTAAGGCAGCAGTGCTATCTACTGAGTTAACAACCAGAATTAAGGATCCAATGGAGTCAACTGTCAGGAAAAAAAACACAGCTTATTTATTGATGCCCTTTAGGGAAGGAAACTGCCCTCCTTATGTGGCCTGGCCTACAATGTGGTTGACTCTTAACTACCCTCTAGCCAATTAAAGATGGACAACAAATGCTTGCTCCAGCCAGAGATGTCCACATCCCATAAGTGAAGAGAAAAAATAGTTGATAACTAAAGTATGGAATTCACTCGGGAAAATTTCAAGGAGAAACTTTGATGAAATTCACAGCCATTACTTACCAGGTCCATCAAGGTACTGAGACAGAGAAAATCTCAGCCTGAGTACCATGGGCTCAATCCTTGCCACCTTCCATGCCGTTGCTATCTCTTCCTGTTAACAAATTACAATTGGTTACTTACAACAAAGCTTTGCTCTGTGGACACAGTTACAGTCAACCAGCTTAATATCTCATCCTGAAAGTACCAGGAACTATTTTGTAGCTGAAATCGATCAAAATGCCTGCGCTTAGGTGGACTTTAATTGACAATGTTGCTTAGCAACCTAAAAATATAATTTACCACATAAAGATCATGAGACCCAAGACACCAGGTCCATCCATTGAGATGTACAAAAGGTATTGCATCAAAAAACTCTGCTCATGTAGTTAATCTGTAAATGGCTGAAGCAGTTGGAAGAAAGTCTCACTGCTGCTGAATTTTGTTGTTGGAAGAGTATCAAGCCTTTTTGGCCTTTCTTCTCTGCTCCCTGGAAACTACTCCTGTATTGTTCAATAACTGTAGGCAAGTTGAAGTCTTGCCGTTTAGGATTAGGTAAGAGGGGACACCCTTGTGGGGCAGGTGCCTGTGTCATAATTGTTATTTTTTGGTTCTACAGCTTCTGATCGAATCTCCATTGAATCTGGAAATAAAGGTTATGCTAACACTGACTGCTGAATATACAACTTGCACTGCCTGCCATTGTCAAGTTCACATCGGGGCTACCTTTATTTTTGACTTCTTTCTTCACAGCTCACTTTTTCACTCTATTCATGATAATGTGCACTACCTTTTCTATTGCATTAACACGGGGCTTTGATAAAACTAAAATGAATCCTGGCCTGGGCACTTGTAATTTTTCTAATGTCTTACTGAAAATGTTATAGCTCGGAACTCAGGCAACAATGAGATGGAGTACAGGAAGGAGATAAAGTGCTTAACAGCATGTCATAAAGATAACAATCTATCCATCAACGTCAGATCATTGAAACAGCAGGTTTTGGCTTCAGGAAGTACAGTGGAAGGCATGTCCTTAACTACACAAATGGTGCTGAGGTGGAAATGCAGAGAACATCAAGTTCTTGGGAGTCGTGATCACCAACAAGCTGTCCTCGTCCATCCATGTTGGCACGATGGGTCTAGAAAACACAGCACGCCTCTACTTCCTCAGGAGGCTAAGGAAATTCAGCATCTCCACAAGGTCGCATCCATTTTTAGAGATGCTTCATAGAAACCATCCTATCTGGATGCATCACGGCTTGGTATGACAACTGCTCTCCCAAGACCGCAAGAAAACCGCAGCCGGTGGTGAACATAGCCCAGTCCATTGCGCGAAATAGCCTTCCAAGCATTGATTCCATCTACACTTCCCACTGCATTGGGAAAGCAACCAACATAATCAAAGACCCCCCCTCCCACTACAGTTATACACTAATGCACCCTCTTCCATTGGGCAGAAGATATAAGAATTTGCACACACATAGGTACAGATTCAAGAACAGTTTCCTCCCCTCTGTTAACAGACATTTGAATGGACCTCTTTAATGTTAATGTTGATCTCTCTCTTCACCTTCTTGGCAGCTGTAACATTGTATCCTACACTGTGCTCTGTTACCATAAAGCACTTGTATAGCGCAATCTGCCTGTAAATCATGTAAGACTACACTTTTCACTGTATCTTGGTACATGTGACAGTAATAAACAAAAGCAAAGCAAATTATTTGCAGCTTTTTCAACATTCCCATGTTCAAGAATATTCAGATATTACATGTTTAATGCATGTTAATTGCTGATGGGCAATAGCAGGTGACTGCCATATAAAGTTACTGTAGCTACTCATTAGAGGCTCGTACCAAAGCTCGAAAAATGTTCATTCAAATCCTACCATAGGACTTAAATTAAATTAAAATAATAGCTCCAGACTAAAATTCTGATTATTATGGTAATAAAACTGCTGTTGTGTTGTAAATCCCATCTGATTCATGAATTTATATCATGGAAGGAAATCTGTCATCATTACCTGGCCTGACCTACACCTGTCTTCACACCCACAACCATTGTAGATTCATAGAATCCCTACAATGCAAATAGAGGCCATTCAGCCCATCAACTGTGCACCAACCCTCCAAAGATCATCCCACCCTATCCCCGTCACCCCACATCTCCCATGACTAACCCATTAGCCTGCACATCCCTAGATACACTACAGGGTAATTTGGCATGGCCAATCCACCTAACCTGCACATCTTTGGACTGTGGGAGGAAACCAGAGTGCCCAGAGGAAACACACACAGACAAAGGGAGAAAATGTAAACTCCACAAAGAGAGTCACCCAAGGCTGGAATCAAAGCAAGGCCCTTGGTGCTCTGAGGTGGTAGAGCGAACCACCATGACATTCATAAATGTGACATTGGTCCTACCCACGCTAGCAAGCAATTCAGTTGCATCAAACTTCTACAAAGAAAAGCATTGACACCATCGCTAGATTGCAGACAGCAAGGACAACTGATGAGCATTCAGTATTGGTGGTGCCATCCTGAAAACAAATTAGGAATGAATTGTATCTTTTTTGTTAGCCACACAAAATCTTCATTGGGATTAACTGAAGTTCAGCCTGTTGCAGTGTGAGGTATTTTGATTCGCTGTTTGGGAGTTGGAATGTAAATACTGCTGGAAACATCATTTTCCTTTGATGTCAGACCCTGTGTACTCCAAAGCTTCTTTCCACATGCAATAGATGGAGAGGCGACAGTCCAGTGGTATTATTGGTAAACTGTTAATCCAGTGATCCAGGGAATAATCTGGAGACCTGGGTTGAAATCTTACCATGGCAGATGGTGGAATTTGAACTCAATAAAAATATGGGGTCAAATGATGACCATGAATCCATTGCTGATTATAAGGGGAATACCCATCTGGTTCCCTTTATGGAAGGAAATCTGCCATCCTTACCTGGTTTGGCCTACCTGTGACTCCAGACCCACCTTGTGGTTTACTCTAACCTGCCTTCGGGGCAATTAGAGATGGACAAAAAGTGGTGGTTAGCCAGCAATGCCCACATCCCATGAACATAGAACATAGAACATAGAACAATACAGCGCAGAACAGGCCCTTCAGCCCTCGATGTTGTCCCGACCTGTGAACTAATCTAAGCCCATCCCCTACACTATCCCATCATCATCCATATGCTTATCCAAGGACTGTTTAAATGCCCCTAATGTGGCTGAGTTAACTACATTGGTAGGCAGGGTGTTCCACGCCCTTACCACTCTCTGAGTAAAGAACCTGCCTCTGACATCTGTCTTAAATCTATCACCCCTCAATTTGTAGCTATGCCCCCTTGTACAAGCTGAAGTCATCATCCTTGGGAAAAGACTCTCACTGTCCATCCTATCTAACCCTCAAGTAATGAATAAAAAGTTGCAATGGCATACTGCAGCCTAGGAAGCTTAAATTTCTGCTGATTTTTACCTGCAAGATGGGTAGACAATGGGTAGCCAATGATAGTGGTTTGTGAATTATCTGGATGTTTACCGTGTAGGTTTTCGATAGAATTTTTCTGACTCATTGCAGCTTCTATCAAAGAGATAATGCACCAAACCTTCTTAACTTAGAGCCATAGAAATGTAGTCCAGAAACTGACCCTTTGGTCCAATTCTTCCCTGCCAACTTGATACCCTAAATTAATCTAGTCCCATTTGTCAGCATTCGGCCCATATCCCTCTAAACCTTTCCTATTTAAATACCTATCCAGACGCCTTTTAATTGTTGTAATTGTACCAGCCTCCAACACGTCCTCTGGCAGTTCATTCCATTACTGCACCACCCTCTGTGTGAAAAAGTTGCCTTGAAAATCTTTCACCCTCTCACCTTAAACCCATGTCTGGTAGTTTCGGTCTCCCCTACCCCCAGGAAAAGATCTTGGCTGTTCACCATATCCATACCCCTCATGATTTTGGAAACCTCTTCCCTCAGCCTCCGATGTTCCAGGGATAATAGCCACATCCTATTCAGCCTCTGCCTATTGCTCACAGTTGCCAAGAAGCAACTCAAATCTCTTTTTCTGCTGGTTAGCTCACAAATGAAATTAAACCTCAGTAAATCCCACCAGTGTCTGAATGATTCTTGAAACAACAAGTCAGCACTGATGAATTAAATATCAGCCAAATGGTAAAGCCCTGAGGCAGTGTTAGCTTCATTGAAGTAAGCAAATGACAGTAATCTTCCGAAATGAAGATACATACAGTGACTCCCCAACCAGTAGAAAATGAGTTAGGCGAGACCACGCAATTATTAGATGTGAAAATATAACCCTTGGGATCTGCCTTGAAGTTTCATTCAGTAATGGTTTCTGTGTTTTATTTTAGAAGAAAAATGTTTCTTCTTCCTCTCAGCTGGAGTTGGCTGGCCCTGGTTAGGTGTATGACCTGGTTGGAGATGAAGCATCTGTTGTCAGACCAGCAGCAGCTTAAACTAATGCAACATATGGCACAATTCATCGCTTGTTCCCACTTGCATTCTATCCTCTCTGTTCCTACCTAGGTTGCTCCACCAGATCGAGTGAGCTATCAACTCGTGAATAAATGGCCACAGAACACTAATTCCTACTTGAATGATTATAATTGTGTCAAAGCCTGTATGCAAGAAATGATTCATCGTTCAATCTAAACCAAACTAATCATTCAGGCTGAAGTCTTGCAGTGGGCAGGAACAAAATAAAATCTCAGCCTCTCCTAACAAAACTTCTGATTGTGTAGAACTGAAATTGCTCCTTTCATTGACAATATGTTATTTATAGTTCTATTACTAACCCAACTCTGTTCACTCCAATTGTTCGTTTTCTTTGGGAACTAGCTGTCACAATTAATATGTTTCAGTGATGTTCACTTCTCGAGTCAATGAGTCAAACAACATGAAAACAGACCCTTCAGTCTAACTTGTCCGTGCTGATCAAGTTTCCTAAACTGAACTAGCCCCACTTGCCTGTGTTTGACCCATAATCCACTAAACCCTATCCTATTCACGTACCTGTCCAAATGCCTTTTAAAATGTTGTAACTTCATCTGTATTCACGACCTCCTCTGGCAGTTCATTCCACACACACATCACTTTGTGTGAAAAAAGTTCTCCTTCAGGTTCCTTTAAAATATTTCTCCTCGCACCTTAAAAATATACCCCCTCGTTTTGAACTCCCCAATCTGGGGAATAGATCTTTTTTATTCACCTTATTTATCTCATTTGACATCTTATAAACCTAACGAATGTCACCCCTCAGTCTCCTACGCTCCAGTAAAAAAAAGCCTCAGTTTATGACTCAAACCCTCAACATCCTAGGAAATCGTTTTGAACATCCCTCAATATAATAATATCCTTTCTAAGCCAGGATGACCAGAATTGTACGCAGTACTCCAAAAACAGCCTCACCAACATCCTGGACAACGTTAACATGACCCCCAACACCTATTATAGATATCCTTCAGGGTGGAAACAGAACATTCAGGCCCAACAAGTCCACACTGACTCTCCAAAGAATATCCCACCCAGACTCCTCCCCCCTACCCAATCTCTGTAACCCTACACTTCCCATGGCTATAGTCAAAGATTTGAGCAATGAAGTCAAGTGTGCTAAACTCCTTTACCACCCTGTCTACCAGTGATGTAACTTTCAAAGAACTATGTACCTGAACTCCTAATCCTCTCGGTTGACCACTTGATCATCTTCGCTCTGGATGTTGCCTACGAAGGTGCCAGTGTATGTGATCCTTAAACACTTGGCTGGATGAATGAGTTTTCTTTAATCTGGTCATGGGATGCAGGTATTATGGGCCAGCTTTCGTTCGCCAATCCCTAACACTGAGTTAAACCATATTGCTGTGGGTCTGGAGTTACTTATAGGCCAGGCCAAGTAAGGATGGTCAATTTCCTTACCGTTAAAGGGCGCTAGTGAACCAGGTATGTTTTTGCAGCAATAGGCAGGGGTTGTTATTAGAAGAGATTTTTATCCATATTTTAAATTGCTGACATTGAACTACACGCCCTCCGAACATGAATCTGGAACTGTGGATTATTAGGCCAATGAAATTGCTGCTATGCCACCAGCTATCCCATGTGACCAAGTGGAAAAGAGGAGTTGTTGCACAGTCCCTCAGCAATGCCAGAAAGTAAGAGGCAGCTACTTGGCCCATCATATACAAAGTAACCCACTTGACTGGCACCACATCCACTCGTTCCACCACAGCCCCTCAGTAACAGCATTGTGTAGTATCTACAAGATGCGCTGTAGAAATTCACCCAAGTTCCTTAGACAGTATGTGCCAAACTTAGGGCCAGTTCCACCTGGAAGGGCAAGAACAGCAGGCACATGGGAACACCACTATTTGCAAGTTCCCTTCCGAGGTACTCACCATCCTGATGTGGAAATATATCACTGATCCTTCAGTGTTGCACGATCGAAATCCTGGAATTTTCTCCCTAAGAAAATTGTGGGTCAGCTGCAGCAATTCGAGAAGGCAGGTCACCACCACATTCTCAAGGGCAACTAGGGATCGGCAATAAATACTGGCCCAGCCAATGACACACATGTCCCATGAATGAACAATAAAAACAAAAATCATTTCCACGCCAAATTAGGAAGAGCTAATCCTACCTTCGAACTTTTGATCTGTCACCCTGAAGGTTGCTGGCACCTCGTGTTCATTCTTTAAAATAGTACATTAACAATTTCTGTCTGATTAAAGATGCTAAGGTTTGTTATAGCCCTTTGTGAGTATGTGTGCATGCTACACAAAATAATCTCCAATGTGCTTCAACCAGGGAAACCTGTAAACAATTTGTGAATGCAGCTTCTTTCAAAACTAGGCCACGCTTGCTGACAGCAAGGAGTGCACACATGAACACCAAGATATAAAAGCAGAATTAGGCCATTCAGTCCATTGAGTCTGCTCCAACATTTAATCATGGCTGGTATGTTTCTCGGCCCCATTCTTCTGCCTTTTCTCCACAACGCCTAATTCCTTTACTGATCAAAAACCTATTTCTATCCTAAATACTGGACAAAAACTGAAAGAACTGCAGATGTTGTAAATCAGATACAAAAACAGAAGTTGCTGGAAATTGTCAGCTGGTCTGGCAGCATCTGTGAAGAGAAATCACTGAACTTACTGCTCTGAGGAAGGATCACTGGACCCGAAACATTAACTCTGATTTCTCTTCACAGACACTGCCAGACCTGCTGAGCTTTTCCAGCAACTTATGGTTTTGTTTCCATCCTAAATACACTCAATTACAATCACATTATCAATGATATCTCTTATAAATATAATGACAAATATTTACAAGCAGTAATTAGGACAACAGTTTAATGAAACAGTCTATCAGGTCACAGAAATAAACTATAAAGCAAAGGAAAACTTTTATGTTAAATTTCAAAAATGGGCACAATGGAAATAATCAGCAATGCTTACAGTAAAAACACTATATCAATTAGAGTATTTTAATAAACCAGCTCATTGTGATAGTGTGGTTTACAACTTATTATTAGGTAAGTAAAGTGTAAAACAAAGTAAAATTTTTTTTATTATGTTGAATAACTGTCCTGATATTGTGCTCATGTGTGGTTGTTTTCGTGTCAGCAGATGCTTCTGTCAGCAAATAGATCCTAAAAATAATTAGGGCCCTTCAATTGAGAACAATTCACCACATCTCTCTGTTGCCTATCATTTACAATCCATGCATTGTGGATCATAATTGTGATGTTTAACCTTCAAATGATGAAGGAGCAGTGCTCAAAAAGCTTGTGATTTTAAATAAACCAGTTGAGCAATAACCTGGTGTCGTGTGACTTCTGACTTTGTCCAGCCCAGTCCAACACCGGCGTCTCTACATGATGCTAAACAGTTACAGTTTAGCTTTGCTCAAAGTGGACTAACCCCACGATTTGATTGGCCTCATTTTGGAGAATCAACTGGACTGAGGACATTATATTGTCCAGAGACTTGTAAATCCATGATTCCTGACTTTTGGAAGTGGCAGGCTATTAAATTTCGGAAAACAACAATCAAGGATAGGTTTTCAACTGTTATCTTTTAAGTGACACACTCCATAAAGGAGAACTTTTATTGTATAACCTACAGGTTTCTGTTGGTACAGCCACAAGTGAAAGAATTGCATGCAACACCTCCAATATGTGTTCTCTAAATGCAAGAGTTTTAACGTGGTCCAGTGGGATTACATTTAGCTTTCAGAAATTTTCCCTACCCATTTTGGGCTATTACTTATTGCTCTTTATGACTATAAATGAAGGCTATACAAAGCAAAAGGAAGACTGTGCAGCAATTGACTCTAGATTCAGTACTTACATCAAGAAAGCTCATATTAATGTGCAGGTCCACGTCCACATCATCAATCGTCCCATATTCCCTGCAGGAAGAAATATTTTAAAGAAATAAATCGCAGCTCGTCAGAAAAATCAATGTTTTAGGTCCATTCAATTATGATGCAGAAAACACGCACTGGGAACATTGGAACAGGAGTAAGTCATTCAGCATCTCAAGCCTGACCTGTTGTTCAATAACATCACGACCAATGTCTTCTTAACACTCCATTCATTTTGGCTTCATATCCTTTTGGACATTAGTCTGGCAAAAATCTCAGCTTCAAAATGTATTAACTGAACTAACATCCATTGTTTTTTTGCAGGAAAGAACTCCACAATTTAACCACCCAACCTCCTCAACAGAACACTGACAGAACCTCCAGGGCAAAGTCTTTCAGTGTCCTTCAAAATTCCCAGCTTGGAACTCTCGAAAATTGTCACTTAAACTAGAACCCCTACAGTGTAGGAGCAGGCCATTTGGCCCATTAAGTCACACCACACCTCCAGACTCAAGCCATCCTGCAAACCCGCATTTGTCATGGTTAATCTACTTAGCCTATGGGCAAATTATGGGCATTCCACCGTACATATGGGCAAATTAGCATGGCCACTCCACCTAACCTACACATCCTTGGGAGGAAACCAGAGCACGCAGGGGAAACCCAACCAGGCACAAGGAGAACGCGCAAACTCTACACAGACAGTTACCCAAGGGGTGGATTTGAACCCAAGCCCCTGGTGCCGTGAGGCAGCAGTGCTAACAACTGAGCTAATGTGCCAAGCTTCTCCAGTGCTTTCTGCTTCTGTTTCACATATCCAGCATCTTTTCATTATAGAAAATAAGTATTGGCCTTGACAGCAACACTCCATTCCCAAGAATGACTTAAATAATAAGCCTGACAAAAATGAGTGTTAGTGGCTCAAGGAATGAAACAACTAGGATATCCAAGTAAAACTGTAGTCACAGTGACAAAATATAGTCTTTTTTTCTTGGGTGTTTTTATGAAACAAACAACATTTTTCTTTCAGAAGTCAATATATCAGGCTGAAAGAACAACACTGAGAGTCACAGATGTAACTTTAATTCAGCTTTAATGGAGGTTTGGTCTTGCTGCTATTATTTATTTTCATAATGTTGGATATGAATGGGGATGGCTTGGCAGATTCATTGCCTCCAATTTTTCTTTCTGGCATTAGTCTCGGCTACTGAAACCAGATGTCCACACCACATCTTAGGCTCAGTCTTGAAAATGAATACATTTATTCCACGTTTCTTAATAGATACACAAGAGGCCTCACCCACAGTGCTGGCCCTTCAACTGACTCTGTGACATCTTCATAAACAGTGCTCGGATTTTTTGCATCACGTTTCCCTCTCAGACCAGAAATGGTTGAAATCAGTGGGAAGGCAAGTGGTATGGATGCCATAAAATGTCTTCAGGGGTACAGCTTAAGTGAATGGGCAAAAATGTGGCAGATTGAATATATTGTGGGGAAATGTGAGGATATGCACTTTGGCAGGAAGAATTGAGGAGCTAAATATTATTTAAATGTAGTCTGCAGAAAAATCTGCAAATTGACTTTGCAGATGATACCATTTTACCCAGTGTTTAAGGGGACATCAAGGTCTCACTTGCATAATGCACTCAGCACAGCATGATACTTACAGGTGTTTTTCCACAGCCCTAAGCCAGTGAGTTACACAGTCTTGAGAAGGAATTACAAGAGGGGCAAAGGTCAGGATTAAGGTTCAAAGGAGGCCTTTGAAGTCATTGAAACCTTACAGCACAGAAAGAGGTCATTCAGCCCATTGAGATTGCGCCGAGCTTCTGAAGAGCATCCCACCCAAACCCAGCACCTATCCTATCCTCATGGCTGATCCTCATAACCTCAATATCCTTGGACATTAGGGAGCAAATTAGCGTGGTTAATCCACCTAAACTGCACATCCTTGGATTATGAGAGGAAACAGGAGCACTCAATGGAAACCCATGCAGACAAAGGCAGACATAGAAAATGCACACAGACAGTCACCCAAGGCTAGAATCAAACTCAGGATTTTTGCACTGAGACAACAATGCCAATCACGGAGCCATTGTACCACCCATTAGTCAATGGAAGTGAGTATCAAAAGAGGAGTCAAGAAGCGTAAATTCAAACTGGAGGTTCTGTCAGCGTTCTGTTGAGGAGGTTGGGTGGTTAAGTTGTGGAGTTGTTTCCTGCAAAAAAAATGGATGTTAGTTCAGTTAATACATTTTGAAGCTGAGATTTTTGCCAGACCAATGTCCAAAAGGATATGAAGCCAAAATGAATAAAGTGTTAAGAAGACATTGGTCGTGATGTTATTGAACAACAGGTCAGGCTTGAGATGCTGAATGACTTACTCCTGTTCCAATGTTCCCAGTGCGTGTTTTCTGCATCATAATTGAATGGACTGAAAATTGCAGGGTTATGGGGACAGAGGGAGAGAATGGGGCTGACTGGATTGCTTGAAAAGGAAGCAGGCATGCAAACAATGGGCCCAATGGCTTCCTCTTGTGCCATATTGAAGGAGGGAAAGCCATGAGGTTTTGACTGAATGGCTTTTCTTTAGCACATACTTAATACCAGTAACACACAGCCCTGTTGTACAACATTATCAGTAAAGCTAGTCAAGCGCAAGATACATTTGATAGATAACCTTTATAAGTATGTTCAAATCCTGTAATGATGGGTCATATGTTTGGCATCTCACCATATGGGGTCATAAAGCAAATGCCATCAAACATCAATACCTTAATCGGAATAGACAACTTTGAATGAAGTGCCACTTATGTGACTGAGCGCTGTGGGTATGGGAGTCTGTTTTGATGGGACAGGTCTAAGTTAGTATCCAAGTTTTCACTGCTATTCAGGCTCCTCAGTCAGGTTAAACCCTGTGTAGGTGCAGAGTGATCCATCTTTGGACAGACGGAAATCTTGCAGGCCCAGTCCCATACTGCAGTACCAATTGGAAAGCAGCTGTTACAGAGCCGTGAGAGGATATATATCTTGAGCTACTCTATCCTTCTAGTAAATGGTCTGAAGCATCGAAACAAAGAATTTTGGGGAGAAAACAATTAAGCTCAAAAGACCTAAGTAAGGTTTTCCTTCAAAAACAACAATAGTCTTTAGCTTTTATTCCCTAAAGATTCTCATAAAATTAGAACCAAAATGTCAGGCTGAGAAATAAAGCGTAGTAAAAATGATCAGTTCTACAACACTTGAAAATCAGAACATTAAACACTTACCTGACGGAGACAGAATTTTCTCCATAAATTTCTTTCACCGCTTCAATGTCTGCATCGAGCTGTGGGTGTCGGTATAGATCAGCTGCACAGCTCCCCTATAACATCAGACACACACTGTAATATATTGTCAGACTCGCTTGAGAAAGAGCTGTCACCACAGAGGCACTGCTGATGTTTTGGTCTTACTAGGATTCACGCGAGCTCAGTCCCCTTCTCTCCCCTCACAGTCTCAGTCTCGCTTTCATTGTCTCTGTTGGTGCCTCTCTCTCTCTGTCTCTTCCTCTCTCTCTCTCTCTCTCTCTCTCTCTGTCTCGCTCTTTTTCTGTGTCTCTCTCACTAGCTTCCCTGTGTGAGCTTCAGTGATGTGAGTGATATTCAAATCTTGCTTTAAAGGGGAAAGTCCATTGAAATGAATTTTTATAGCGCCCATTTCACCATGCTAGGAGGTTTAGTGGGTGGAGCAGGATCATGCAACAAAAGCACCATGAGTCACTCTATGGGACAGATTAAATTGCTCTCGCTGCTGCAGTGTGAGTCTCCCCCATAGCTTCACTGAAAAAGTTAGACTAAGTTGTGAAACTGGCACAATTTCTCAATGCAGCAATTTACAATGATTGTCTGGCATATTAAAGTCTTCTAATGCGTGGTTTTGTCTTTAGATTTTACCTTGATCAGAAAAAGAACTGAGAACACTGAAGCAGGTCACTCAGCCCCTCAATTGTTTACTCTCCACGCAAACTACTTCCTGACCCAATTCATCTAATGTTTCTGTTCTGTTTTTCTCATGTGTTTATATTGTTTCCCCTTAAATTTCCTCCTTCATTTCTCTCGAACTTACGCAGTTAATGGTAGGGGAGTTCTGCTGAACAAAGAGGTGTATGGTTCCTTGGAAGTGGAGTCGCAGGTAGACAGGGTGTTGATGAAGGTATTTAGTACATTTGCCTTCATTGGTCAGAACATTGAGTACAGGAGTTGGGACATTATGTTGCAGCTGTACAGGATATTGGTGAGGCCACTTTTAGAATACTGTATACAGTTTCTGGAAGCCCTGCTATAGAAAGGATGTTGCTAAACTTGAGATGCAGATAAGATTTACAGAGATGTTGCCAGGACTGGAAGGTTTGAATTATAGGGAGGGGCTGAATAGACTGGGGGCTTTTTTCCCTTGGAGCATAAAAGGCAGAATGGTGACCATATAGAAATGTATAAGATCAGTAGAGTGATGGTTAGGATAAATAGCCAAAGTCTTTTCCCCAGGTTGACTTAGTCCAAACTTAGACGGCATGGGTTTAAGGTGAGAGAGGAAAGATTTAAAAGGGACCTGAGGGGTAACCTTTTCATATTGAGGGCAATGCATGTATGGAATGAGCTGCCAGAGTAAGTAGTGGAGGTGGATACAATTAGAACAGGTATTTGGATAGTTAACTGAACAGGAAGAATTTAGAGGGATGTGGACCAAATGCTGGCAAATGAACCTAGGTCAGATTTGGATAGCTGGTCCGCATGGATCAGTTGGACTGAAGGCCTGAGCTGTATGACTCTATGACTCTGCCCAAAGGAGGAGGTCTGACCCGTTATGCCATAACTCAGGCAAGGAGGCAGGTCCTGAATCCATCTGAGCTGAAACAGGGTAGAACACTAAAATAACTCCACAGAGGCCAGTATTCCATCACTAAGTCAAGCATATGGACGTACATGGAATAGTGTAGGTTAGATGGGCTTCAGATCGGTACGACAGGTCAGCACAACATCGAGGGCCGAAGGGCCTGTACTGCGCTGTAATGTTCTATGTTCTAAGTCACCCTTTATTTACATGTGCATAGCATTTGACATTGGTCCAGCTTCCTCAGAGCTAGCTCTCAGAGTGAAAGAACCTCTGACACTCCTATTTATATCTGTCAGTCAGGGGTCCCTGATTGGACCAGGTCAACAGCCCCAATAAGGGAACGCATATTCTATGCAGTCTGCCTGGCTGACCTCATTTAAATGACAACAAACCCAATGTCTTTGGCACCATCCTGATCTGGACTGGCCATCCATCTGATTGACGCCACTCGCTACATTTATCAAGGTGTTGAATTGCTGTGGCACCTTTCGCATGCAGTCTGAAACTATTGACAGTGGTGGGCGAGGCTCCACTTTCTCCTCAAGTTTTGACACCTGCCATTAAAGTATGTTCAAAGGCTCTACAGATTAACTCATAGCCTGGTAACTGCATTATTGGTGTAACTTGCTTGGCCGTTGAGTCCAAGGTTAAGACTTCAACCCAGAATTTCTGTATCAGGAAGAAGGAGCTACCCATTCAATCACAAGAAAGTGACCAAATAGCCTTCTCCTGCTCTTAGTTTCTATGTTTCTTTTTCCTGTGTTACACTGTAAATATACACTTACTGACTGTATCAACCTCTCTACCTGATGTTACAGCCACATTCCAACTGGTCACTGGGTGAAGAAGGTTCTTCTGAGTTCTTTGTTGGATTTATTCAATTCTAGTCCACAACCCTCTGAGTGAAACAGTTTTCCTCTATTCTCCTCCAAACTTCTAGTCTTTCACTTTAAATGTGTGTTACTTTGTTATTGACCCTTGAACTATGTGTCAACAACTCAAAAACTAATATATCAACACATCATTGTTCATTGAATCCAGACTGGGTTTAAAAAGGTTGAACCTCAAGCTGCATAGACTAGACTTGCATTGCCATAAATGATAAAGATGATAAGGGGTGATCCAGTGAAACGTTTATTGCCCGTCCCTAGTTACCCTTGCAAAGATGGTGGTTTTCTCACAGCTAACACATGCCTCTGGGCTAAGAGACAAAATCATAGAATCATAGAATCCCTACAGTTTGGAAGCACGCCCTTCGGCCCAACACGTCCACACTGAACCTCAGAGCATCCCATCCAGACCCATCCCCCTAGAACCCACCTAATCTACATCTCCCTGAAGACTATGGGGCAATCTAGCATGGCCAATCCACTTAACCTGGGAATGGAGTCACATCATAGCTGGAGAGTGGAGGGTAAGTACAAAGTTGCAGCATTTGGAGTACTGCATGCAGTTCTAGTCACCCTACCGTAGAAAGGAAATTATTAAACTAGAAAAAGTACAGAATAGATTTGTTAGGATGCACCCTGGGCTGTAAGATTGAGTTGTAAGGAGACGTTGGGTAGACTGGGACTTTTTTCCCTGGAGCATAGAAGACTGAGAGGTGACCTCACAGGAGTTTACAAAATCATGAAAGACATAGATACAAGGTAGCTAGCCAACAGATTTTCCCCAAGGTAGGGTGTCCAAAACTAAACAACATAGGTTTAAGGCGAGACAGGAGAGATACAAAAGGGTTCAGGGGGACAATTTTGTTCACATAGAGGATGTTGATATGGGCTACTAGAGGTAGTGTTGGGAAATGAGTACAATTTTGTTATTTAAGAAACATTTAGCCAGTCACATGTAAGGTTTGGGTATGGAGGGATATGAACCAAACACAGGCAAATGGGACTGGTTAAATTATGAAAACCGGGTGGCATGGGCAAGTTGGGCCAAAGAGCCTGCTTCCATGCTGTGGGCCTCTATGACAAAGGTCAGGTGTTTTTTAAAGTGTTTCTGCGGTTTGGTGTCAAAGATCATCGCCAGTGCGGGTGGGACATCATCTTTATCCTCCACCTCCTGACACCAACAGCGAATTTTATCTTCAGGAGTTCCACAAAGGTGCTAGAGTCTTCCATCATCTGCTTGGATGGGTTCCCACTCTGCATTATTGAAGGAACTTTGGGATCAGATAGTTTAGGACCAGCTCTCATTGGTGCAAGGACAGAGAAACAAAGGCAACAACAGGAAGACCATTGCCAAAGTGGAACTTTCACACAAGTGAATGCTGAAATGCAGTGGAAAAGAATGCATCTGAATATTCTTCAAAAAGCATATTTATAAGAGGATGGTGATTTCTTATGAAACTCTTGCATAATTGAAAATCAAATTCTTCCATATTTTGTTGAAATAATTAATATCCCATCACTGTCATTTTGGAACCTGTGAGTGGTATGTGACAATGCTGTAGCTTTAAGAGATGTATTTTATCCTTTTTTTAGAAGAAAGATCGTGAGACAGAGATGCTAAGCTGTTTAATAAAACCACTAGAGTTAACAGCCTACAAGGCCTCGGATTCTCTTTTAAACTGGAACAATAGAAGCAGCCTGGCTAGGTGTGGCCAGCTCTCACAAACTCGGCTTTTTTTAATATAGTGTTTAGGTTTGGCTTTAAGCTGTTGTCATTGTGGTCTTGAAGAAGTGGATGTTATTTTTCCTTCTCTCAGTTACAGCTAGAAGCTGGGGTTTCTCTCTGTTGTTGGGTTACTTGCAAGACAAATCTATTTTCCTGAATTCGTCTTTTTGCCAAGGGGTGTGTTTATAGGATGTTACTATGTTGGAGCAGTTAATTAGTAATAGTTACTGTATCCATTTTTC
Organism: Stegostoma tigrinum; assembly: GCF_030684315.1. Classification (NCBI taxonomy): domain Eukaryota; kingdom Metazoa; phylum Chordata; class Chondrichthyes; order Orectolobiformes; family Stegostomatidae; genus Stegostoma; species Stegostoma tigrinum. Next base: position 14,557,877 of record NC_081389.1, on the reverse strand, counting down.
TGTTAAGTTTTCCAATACGTTAAGTTATTCTAAATTTCTCTCTCTTTGGTTATATTTTAACTACAGTGTTAAAATAAATTGTATTTTGCTTAGTGTTGAGTAACTTGACCAATTGCAACATTTGGAACATGGCACTTCATACTTGTCTTTAAAATGAGACAAAGTTAGGGGCCAGGCTACCTTCTCAAAATATTTTGAAGGGGTCTGGTCTGGTCCATAACAGGCTGAATGCCAATAATTCATAAAATTGTATTGAGTCAATAAAGGAACTCTTGGGGCAATTTCCAGGGTCTCAGAAGAATATAAAAGGTTAAGTGTGATAGTAAATGCATTATAGGTAATGAGTGTGAGACCCAAAAGGGTGCATGTTAAATTCAGTAATTTTAATACATTCCTTGTTAATCCATCTGTGGAACTACACACCAGTAGACAGAAGAAATTATTGCCTGCAAGAGAAGTGAGATTAGAAGGTGGAAGTTGATTAGATTAGCTCAGACGGACATGGTTCTTTTTACTTAAGTCAGTCCTGTTATGTAAGGGTCATGCACTGCCCAGCATTTATTGTCTATCCCTAGTTGCCCTTATTAAGATGGCGATGATCTGTCTTCTTGAGCAACTGCTGACCATGTATTGTAGGTAGACCCACAGTGCCCTAGGGAAGGGAATTCTAGGATTTTCACCGAATGATAATTAAAGAACAACAATATACTTCCAAATCAGGATGGTGAGTGGCTTGGAGAGGAACTTACAGGTAGTGATGTTCACATATATCTGTTGCCCATGCCCTTCTAGATGGAATTGGTCATGGATTTGGAAGATGTTGTCTGAGAATCTTTGGTGAATTTCTGCAGTGCATGTTGTAGGTGGAACATTGCTGCTCCTGAACTTTGGTAGTGGAGGAAGTGGATGCTCATGGATGTGGTGCCAATCAAGTGGGCTGTTTTGTCCTGGATGGTGCCATGCTTCTTGAATATTAGTGGAGTTGCATCCATCCAGGCGACTGGGGAGTATTCCAGTGTATGTAAGCGGGTGATAATTGATTAGGCTGGAGCTGCCCTGCTTTGTGTGTACCGGTTATACTTTGGCAATTTTATACATTGCCAGGCAGATGTCAGTGCTGTAACAGTACCAGAACAGTTTGGCCATGGGCATGGCAAATTTTGGAGGACCAGTCTTCATTACTATTGTCAGAATGTTATCAGGGCCCATATTCTTTCCTGTGCCTCCAACATTTTGTTGATATTAGGTGGAGTGAATGGAATTAGCTGCAGAGGAATGGGATACTTCACATGGTAATCAGTAGGAGGTTTTCTACAGGTATCTGTAACTTCATACGTTCACCTCTTGTTTTTCGATAATCGTTTTAGATTGCTATTAAGGTTTACAAACTAGAATTTATAGCAATTAAGCAAGCAGAGCAGTTGGTAGAAGAGTTTCTCTGCAGGTCAAGGAACAAAATTTATAATACTTCATACAATTCTGGTCACCCCTTGAAAGGAAAGACGCTGTTAAACTTGAGAGAGTGCAGAAAAGATTTACAAGAATGTTGCCAGGGCTGGGTTATCGGGAGACGCTGAATAGGCTGGGCTTTTCTCCCTGAAACATCGGAGGCTAAGGGGCTATGTTATAGAAATTTATAAAATTGAGGGGCGTGGATAGGGTAAATAGCTAAGGTTTTTTCCCTAAGGTGTGGAAGTGCAAAACTAGAGGGCATAGGTTCAAGCTGAAAGGGGAAATATTTTAAAATGACCTGAGGGGTAACTTTTTTTTACACAGAAGGTGCTACATGCATGAAATGAGCTGCCAGGGGAAGTGGTGGAGGCTGGTACAGTTACAACATTTGAAAGTCATCTCGTTGGGTGTGTGAATAAGAAGAGCTTAGGGGGATATGGGCCGAATGCTGACAAATAGATTAATTTAATATATCTGGTCAGCATGGATGAGTTGGACCGAAGGGTCTTGTTCTGTGCTGTATGACTCAATGACTCTACCAGAGTGTCATTTTTGATGGTTGTTTAGACTAACAGCACAATCTGTTCATAAATGGGCTAAGTCCAGAATAAATAGGGACTTTAGAATGCACAATGGAGTTTTAGAACAAGATTTTATAACGAAGGTGTGTCATGTGTGCAAAAATAAGGTTTTATTTCATGAAGTTGGAATCAAAATTAACCAAATACCTGTTTAAAAGTTTATTATTGAGTCACTATCACAGTCTGTTACTCTGTTAAAATAAATTTGCTTCTATTCATATCATGACCTATTGAACACTTGCTCTTAAATAAGAGACTCAGATAAAGTTTACATTACATATTGTTCCCTAATAATGTATTTGTTTTAGAAGTGTTTTGTCCTGAAGAGCACAGTCACAAGTTGTATATACAGTAACAAAGAGAGAGAATACAGTGGGGAACCTTCCAGCAATTCAAGTTATATTAGAGCAGAGAGTTAATCTGAGACCTAGAAATATTTTGTTTGACAACAGTGTTCAACAAACAACCTTTCGCACATTATTTAGACCCATTGCTGCATTCAATGCTACAGTGAAAAATACATCATTCAGAAACAGCCCATAGCATATCCCGGGCTGTGTGAATTAAACAAATGTGAGGTCAGACTGAAATTTTAATTAAACCATATTAAAAGTTTTCACATCAAATGCTGTTGTGACCTTTCAAAGGGCTGAGGGCATTCTTAAGCGATTCAGTTCTGGACCAAGTCTTATGGTACCACATTCACTTACTCAGCCACCACATCTTACAGTAATGTATTTTTCCAATTACTTCCTCTCACCAATTATTAACCACAGTACATTTATGATAAAAATCTTATTTCAGCTCAAACGACCCCTTGGTTAATGAAAGCTGACCTTTAAGTGGATCCCTATCAGCGTAAAGTCAATCATTCAGTCGACAGCGCTTTTACAATAACCAAAGTTTTGAATACTTTCACTTGCAGAAAGCTTTAATGCGATCTGTCCAAAGGATGTCCTACCTGTTGGGTTGATATTTCTGACTGGGCCATCTCATGAATCTATTGGAAAGGAAGCACTGTATTATTTTTAAGCAATAGTTGTCCAGTACTTTGATAACAAATTATCAATGATCAAGCGTATATGGAAGCAGGTGCTTACAAGGGCGAACAAACAAAAGACATCTTCTTGTTAACAGATGCTTAAATAACAAATATGATATATTCTCGCTCCAGAGGAATGTGTACATCTGGTTCAACTTCCATTCAGTGAAATTCTCAATTCTGTTATCCTGTTCAGGAGTCACAGGTGAGCCTATTAGATTTCCCATGGCTTTGCATAGACCATGTGCTATCTCATAACAAGACTGTCAAATCTCAAAGTAGAGTCGTAAAGCCGTACAGTATGGAAACAGACTCTTCAGTTCAACTCATCCATGCCGATCAGATATCCTAAATTAATCTAGTCCCATTTGCCAGCATTTGGCCCATATTCCTCTAAACCGTTCCAATTCATATACCCACCCAGTTGCCTTTTAAATGTGGTAATTGTACCAACCTCCACCACTTCCTCTGGGATCTTATTCCAGATATGCACCACCCTCTGCTTGAAAACATTAGATTCCTTTAAGTTATTCCCCTCTCGCCTTAAACGTACACACTCTAGTTTTTAATTCCTGTCAACTGGATAAAGACTTTGGCTACACACCCTATCTATGCCCCTCGTGAGATTATAAACCTCTATGAGGTCACCCCTCAACCTCCAGCTCTCCAGGGAAAATAAGCACAGCCTATTCAGCCTCTCCCTATAGCTCAAATCCTCCACCTCTGGCAACACCCTTAACAAACTGTATTATTTTAAATTTCAGCATTGTCTAATATGGCTCCTCCATTCGAACCCACAAGAATCCAATAATTGCTATAGACCTTGGGGCCAGCTAAAGGTTAATTGCAACAGGAAGGAAGGAGATTGTGTGTGACAATAATTCATAGATTGATCTACACTTGTAAGTTTCTAGCTTCAGATCTGCATGATCTGCATAGTATGAAATGAATGACAGACTTGCTTGATTATGTTTTCCCATCCTGTTGCTAACTTGAAGGGCATGGATCAAACTTGAAACTGTTCTGTTTGCAAGGGTTGGCTAGTGTGCTTTTGTCTCCACATTCACTCTGCAATTTCCCATTCATCTCTTTTAAGTGGGAAATCACAGGGAGATGGAGAAAAGTAAATAATATCACTAATCAGCTGTAACATATTGATTATTTTCCTTAAGAACAGTTGCTTGATGAACTTCAATATTACTGAAAAGAGATGCACGTTAACAATGATTTTTGTCTTACACTCATTGTTGACGAATTTCAGAGCCATCCCAATGTCAGGTATGTAGGCCATACATTCCAATAATTGCTTTATCAAATCAAACCTGTTCTTCTGACTGCTTCTAACAGGCAGAGTGCAGATCACATTCAAAAAACACCTGCGTATGCAAAGCCCAAAACAAAGCAATACATCTACTGATTGATGTGATTCCGCAGTTGGGTGACATTTGCTGAAAAATTCCAAGTGCATCAAGAGCGACACCAACAAACAATTTAAGATCAATCAGTCAAGCTGAATGTGGCTTATTCGCATTTGCTAGAAGGGATAGACTTTTCTATACAGAGACTCATTCCCAGCAAACAAGCCTTGCACCCTTTTGAGAATTATGTTTTTGACATGACAGCACCCCAGCTAATCAGAGTTTCCAGTGATGCTCCTAAGATGCTGCTTATCCTGCTGTGTTCATCCAGCTCCACCCTTTCTGGCGTAGTACAAGTTGTTGTGACCATTTGAAATTTGACAGTTTAACATTTGTCCTGATAAGTGCAAGATGAAAGTCCTCTCGTTTCAACAATATCAACGTTATATTGTTTTTCTCTTTACTCCGTTCTATCTGATCTTAATATCTCCACCACAAGCTGACTTTACATTCTGAAGCAAGGAGTTTATTGCTCATGATATTAAGATGAATTATTTTGCCCTTCAAACAGATATACTGATCTCCTTATGGTACTGGTAGGAATGTGCAAGTCCAAACTGGAACTGGAGGCACTGGAAAATCGCGGAGCAGTGGATCTACTTCCGATCACCTTGCTGATTGTTCATACCTCTGCAATGCTATGATTCCACTATTCAGCTCAACCAAAAGTTTGCTGTGTGAATGAAGTGTGAGAATGCGACTAATATGAAACAATCAGATTTGATTGCCAACATCACACTTCCGAGAATATAGTAAGCTTTTGTTTTATAAACTTTGAACCATTTCAGAAGCTGGAATGTGGAACTTGCTGGGGGGTGGGAGGTGGAGGAGCACAGGGTAGGAAGTGAATTCCAGTTGGTAAATGTACTGCAGGTGCCTTACCAATTGGGCTCAACTGAAGGATGGCAGACAGGCTCCTGTGGGAGGCAGATCTGAAACCTCAGCAGCGCCACAAGGGGAGGTGGTCATTCTGTGAAGTGCAGGTAACCTGGAGCCTCCAAGGATGTGATAATGGGAACTGCAGATGCTGGAGAATCCAAGATAACGAAATGTGAGGTTGGATGAACACAGCAGGCCAAGCAGCATCTCAGGAGCACAAAAGCTGACGTTTCGGGCCTTGACCCTTCATCAGAGAGCATGAAGGGTCTAGGCCCGAAACGTCAGCTTTTGTGCTCCTGAGATGCTGCTGGGCCTGCTGTGTTCATCCAGCCTCACATTTCGTTATCTTGGAGCCTCCAAGGGCCAAGCTTTAAAAAATATTCTTGTGGTCAATAGTCATAGGGCAAAACCCACACATGTAGGTCACTGAGGCTTCCCAGATCAGTCATTCTGAAGATTTTGCCTGCTCACCCATCTAATGTTGCTCTGGGAATCAACTGGGAGGTTGTGTCTATTTAGCTAGAAGCCTCCCCATAGAGGCTGCTGCCACTATCAGCACTGTTAAATTAACATTAATTTGGTTTTGAACAATATAAATCAGCACCCAGTCTAACCAACCCCAAGACTTCACCAATTCAATCCACATTTGTACAAATTTTAATGCCATCGCCAATCAGCCACTACCAACAAAATGTCTTCTGGCAGTCAGTAAACGCTGGCCTGTGATTCTGCTCTTCCCCACATTACACGCATTATGCAGTGGTAGTGCCACTCCTCCTGGATGAGAAGGCACAGGTTCAAGTCCCACCTGCTCCACAGGTGTGTCATAACATCACTGATCAGGTCGGTTAGGAAAAACATGCAATAAAATGATCCCATTCATCTAGAATAAAAAAAACTGGCCTACCACAGTTGATTGCCTTTTTCTCCTTACTTGGTCTGAAAGTGACTCCAGACCCACAGCAATGTAGGTGACTCCTAACTGTCCTCTGTTAACTAGTGCCAGGCAATAAACAGCCAGTGATTCCTGTAACCTGTGTCTGAATAAAACAAAATTGACAGTTGCCCATTGGCCCACTAGATTTCCCAAATTCTAATGTAACAAAATATGTTAAAGGATAATCTCTAGGTCTCCCCTCTTCTCCTCTGCCACATATCATTCCAGATCGAATAGTTAACCTTGGACAGCAGTAGGCTGAAGCAAGAGATAGATGTTTTAACAAGACTCTGGGGAGAAATAGCTGGTTTTTGCTTGGGGATTATTAATTGAGAATCATACAATTCTGACAGTGTAGAAGCAGGCCATTTGGTGTAGTAAGTCCACATCAACCCTCTGAAGGGTACCCCATCAAGTTCCAGCCCCTACCCCCTTCCTGTAACTTTGCATTTTCCATGGCTAATCCATCCAGCCAGCATATCACTGGACACTATGGGCAATTTAGCATTGCCAATCCACCTAAGTTGCAAATCTTTGGCAGCATAAACAGAAAATGCAGGAAAGGCTGATCAGCTCTGGCAGCATCTGTGAAGAGAAATCAGAGTTAACATTTCGGTTTGAGTGGTGCTTCCTCGGAAAACCATCGGACTGTGGGAGGAAATCCACACAGACAGAGGGAGAATGTACAAATTCCACACAGACCGTTGCCTGAGGCTGGAATGAAACCTGGGTTTTTAGCTCTGTGAGGTAGGAGGGCTAACCACTGAGCCACCGTGTTGCTCCAGTTAAGTGTTGTTAAGGTCTTTGGTCTCAAAAACACTTTCTGTTGCTCAATGCAAAGAGTGCTGAAGCTGAAAAGCCTATTCAAAGAACCCAATCTCTTTTGCTATCTTTTACAGAGATGCCTCAAAGAGCCATTAATTACTTCCCTTCCCCAGAGATCAGATTTAATTCCAAATGATAGTATCTCATCTGGTTAATAATCAAACCTATCCTTCATCCATTCCTTTCTCTTGATAATGTGATCACTGTAACAATTAGTTTTTCTTCCTCACTCATTTGCTCATACCGCTGCAACCATAAAAACAAAAGCAAAACCAACAAATGCTGAATAAAGATGCAAAATGAAAGCAGAAACTATTGGAAATAGTCAACAGGACAATAGAATGAGGAAGAGAGATAATATCTCAACTTGATATCCTCTCTTTAGATCCTTGGCAATGCACCTTTGACAAAAAGGTAATCGATCTGAACGGTGGGCAGAAATTAACTGGTCAGGTGAGATTTGGAGTAAAATAGTTTCTCACAAAAGGATCTGCAGCAGCTGGCTGCAGCGGAGGTGGACGGCAAACCTAAATTCTTAAAGACGCTCCGAAAGAATTTTATTTTTAAAAACCACTTGCATTTTACCCACACCATTCAGAATCCCAATGAGCGAGGATTCCATTAGCTCAATAGAGTTAGGCTCTTTGAAGAAGCCAGAGGGTTTGGAAATTTGGTGACTTAAAGAGTGGGTCAGGAGACAAAAATGACACAACCATTCCCTCGGAGGTGTTTTCCCCTCCACTGCAGGGCCACTTGATTATTTTTTATGATTTTTTAAAATTTACCCAGGGGTCCTGGTAGTGTCTACTCCTCCTGGGAGGGCTACTATTGTGTGGAAAGTAGCCATTTGGCCCATTGAGTCTGTACTGATCCTCTAAAGAGCATCCTGCCCAGACCCTTGTATTCTAGCATTTACCATGCCTAACCCACACACCATAGCATGGCTAATCCACATAACCTACACATCTTTGGTCTGTGGGAGGAAACCAGAGCACCCAGAGGAAATATACACAGACAGAGAGAGAATGCGCAAACTCCACACAGACAGTTACCCATAGCTGGGATTGAACCAGGGTCCCTAGCACGGTGAGGCAGCAGTGCTAACCACCGAAATCGCCTCTGTCCTCAGAGCTTTGGATAATACTTTCAGTAATGCTCTACATGTAGTGGTGCCAATATAGTGTGTTCAGTCAGTTATGTTATATACAGTAATATCAGCAAACACAAAACTCAGGGGTTTACTGGCTAAGTGTCAGTCATTATAGAATCCCCACAGAGTGGAAACAGGCCATTCAGCCCAACAAGTTCACATCAAAACTCCAAAACAAAAATACATCCCACACGGACCTGTTGCCCAACCTATCCCTACATTTCCCATGGCTAATGCACCGAACCTACACATCCCTGAAACTACGGGCAATTTAGCCTGGCCAATCCACCTAACCTGCAAACAGTTGGGCTGATAGGAGGAAGCCTGAGCACCCAGCAGAATCCCATACAGAACATGGAAACTCTACACTGACAGTCACCCAACGTCAGGATTAAACCTGGAACCCTGGCAGGGTGAGGCAGTAGCCACATGCCACCCTTGTTGTGCTGGGGTTTTTTGGAGGTTTTATCACTGTGAGGCCAACAGAAGTCTCTTACCATATCATAGACTCAAAGAGTTGTGCAGCACGTTAACAGACCCTACAGTCAACTTGTCCATGCTGACCAGAAACTCTACATTAATTGAGTCCCATTTGCCAGCATTTGGCCCACATACCTCTAAACCTTTTTTGTTCATATACCCATCCAGATAACTTCTGAATGTTGCAATTGTACCAGCCTCCACCACCTTTCTGTGGTAGCTCACTCCATACACACACCACCCTCTGTGTGAAAAAAATGTCCCTGATGTCTCTTTCAAATCTTTCCCCTCTCACCTTAAACATGTACCCACTAGTTTCATTAGACAAAACATTAGTCCACTGGACTTCTCCAACCCGGGAAAAAAATTTGACAATTCCTCTATCCACACCCTCATGATTTTATAAACCTCTATGAAGGCCACCCCTCCATGTTCCAGGGAAAATAGCCCCAACCTACTCAGCCTATCCCTATAGTTCAAACCCTCCAACGCTGGCAACATCCTTGTAGATCTTTTCTGAGCTCTTTCAAGTTTCACAACATCTTTCCCATTGCAGAGAGACCAGAAGTTTACACAGTATTCCACACCTCACCCTTATGGCACCCGCCCTGCCCAATTTTAGCTCCACCTTAACACGTGCCTTTCCCAGAACAGCTTGACACTGCCAGGATATCCCAAAATGCACTGGTGTTGACCCCATCTTTAAAAGGCCAGCTCACAGCCAGACAAGCACAATCAGCCCGGAGTTGCCTTGTGCAGCTCCTGACATTTTTCCCTGTATATGGCAGGCAAGGGAAATTTGGTGACTCACTTTGCCATCAGGGATTAAGACGTCTTGTTGAATGGGGTGCTGTAGAGGCAGGATGTCCTTTTTCTGCCAAGGCCAGCAGTGGAGGCCAATACAATAGATCATACCAGCCTAGACTGAGATTGCCACCTGTATCAGTATAGTTTCAGCCATCTAGAAGAATACCAAGCTTCTGTAGGAAGATGGTCAATGATCTTCTCTGCTGTGCCAGCGCAGGTGCCATCTTCTCCGTTTGGATACTTCACACTCACTCTCTCTCTCTCTGCTACTGCATCCACCTTCCACCAAGGCACAAGCTCTACTGCTTTCAGTGGTGCCCACAACATTTTCCCTCCCGGGCTGTGACCCACTCCAATTTGCAATAACACTAACCCAGAACTGGTGGGTAGCCAGAAGTTTGGGAAGCCTTTAAAAACCAGCAGAGGATAACTGTCAAAGAAGTAAGAGGGGGAGAAGGTAAAATATGAGAATAAACTAATTAGCAATATGAAAGAAGATTGCAAGAGTTTTTGTTTAGATACCTACAAGATGGGAGAGAGAGAGGTAAGAGTAGACATTGAGTTAATGGAAAATGAGGTTGAGGAAGGAGCAATGGAGAACAAACAAAAGGTGAAGGAACTGAATAGGTATGTTGCATCAGTTTTTACAATGGAAGACACCTGTAGCAAACCAGAACTTCAAGAGACTCAGGGGTCAGAGATCGCTGTGGTGCCCATCACTAAGAAGAAGTTTCTGAGGAAACTGAAAGATCTGAAAGTGGATAAATAACCTGGATCCAGATGGACAACACCCCAGCGTTATGAGGGAGATATCTGAAGATAGCTTCAGATAGCTGAAGAAATTGTTGAGAAATTGCTGGTGATCTTTTAGGAATCACTTGAGTCAGGAAAGGTCCTGGGGGACCAGAAAATGGCTAATATAACACCCCCGTTTAAAAAGGGAGGGAAGGCTGGAAACTCTAGGGCAGTTAGCCTGGCCCCTGTTATTGCTAAGATTTTAAAGCCTATTAAATCCATTGGAATTCTTTGAGGAGCTACAGAGCAAGTTGAACAAAGGAGAGCTAGTGGACATGATCTATTTGGATTTCCAGAAGGCCTTTGAAAAGGAATCATGCAGGAGGCTGCAAAAGAAGATAAAAGCCGATGGGTTCAATGTTTAGTTTGCTCGTCATATTTGATAATATCAGAAATGACTTGTTAATGAGGTGTGATGTGCTGTTAATGAGATGGTTAACAAGCAATAATCCCCCTTAATAACAAGCTCACCACTGCTTCGTGAGAATCTCATCCCACCAACCATCAGCTGCATAAAATACGCAGCAAATTGTTCTTGTTGACCAGCTAGGCATCAGTCATCTCTTCTCGTTCAACTCAAAATTTTGCCAGAGTTCACTTTATTCAGGCCCCTACAAGATTCCATCCCCAGACTATGGGTGTTAGCCTATGACAGTGTAGCTCTATAAACAGTTAGTATTATAAATAAACTTCACAATATCTGACACAAGTTTTGCGGTATATGTTACATATATTAGCAAACCACAGATTGCATCAGTTGTGGTCCTGAAGGGCCATAAAACTCAAATGGTTAAGTGTGATTCTAATTCCAGCCTGGCTGTCTGAGCGTGTCTAGTATTTTCTGTTTTTACTTCCAATTGCAACAATCTCCTTCTGATTTGATGATGTGCCCTTAGTCCAGGCAGTCCCAAGCCACATCCAGGACTCAAACCACACCTTCTACCTCTTTGGAAACTTCCAGTTCCCTTGCCCCCAGCACTACATCTTTACAATGGGCGTGCAATCTCTATTCACGCCCATAACCCGCAAGGACGGCCTACATGCCCTCAGTTTCTTCCTCTCCAACAGGCCCATCAAAACCCCATCCCCCCACCAATGCCCTTCTGTGCCTCCCCGATCCTGTCGTCGCCCTCAGTAATGTTTCCTTCAATTCTTCACACTTTCTCCAAATGCAGGGGATTGCCAATGGGCACTCACATGGGCTCCAGCTACACCTGCTGTTTGTTGGTTATGTTGAACAGTGCCTCTTCAGTACATGCAACAGTACTGTTCCTGAAACTCTTGCGCCATTACATCGATGTCTGCATTGGTGCTGCATCTTGCACCCAGTCTGAACTGGAGCAGTTCATTGGCTTCACTAACAACTCCCACCCTGCCCTCAAATTCACTTTGTCTACCCCAGACACCTCCCGCCCCTTTCTTGACCTCTCTGTTTCCATTTCTGGTGACAGTTTACTGACCAACATTTACGATAAACCCACAGAATTGCATAGCTACCTGGACTGCACCTCCTCACACCCTGAATCCTGCAAAAACTTCATCCCATTTTCCCGATCCCTCTTTCTACATGGCATCTTCCATTCCCAAGCACCCCGGATGACATTTTTCAAACAACGTTCTTTTCTCCTCTCTTTCATCCAGACAGCCATCCTCTGCGCCTCCTCCATTTCCTGCTCCACAGCTCTTAATCATGCCCCCATCCAAACATAATAAAGATAGGGATGCCTTGTCCTCACTTTCCACCCCACCAGCCCCTGCATCCCAAAGTACCATCCTTAAACACTTCCGCCAACTCCAATTAGCCCCACCATCCAGAACGTCTTCCAATTTCCACCCCCACCTGCCTTCCACAAGGACCATTCCCTCTGCCACTCCTTAGCTTGCGCCACACTCTTCACCAACCTACCTGGTACCTTCCATTGTAACCACAAAAGATGCAACACCTCCCCATAGACCACCTCCCTCCCTCCATCCAGGGCCCTAAATTGTCCTAGCAGGTGAGACTGACCTCCACCTGCATCTCCTCCAACCTGGGCTATTGCATCTGGTGCTCCCGATGTGGTCGTCTCTACATCAGTGAGATCAAATGTAGACAAGGTGACCATTTCACTGACCTTCTTTGCCTGGCTCTGAAAGGCCAACCTAACCTACCGGTCACTGCCTATTTCAACTCCCACCCTCACTCCCCCTCTGACATGTCCGCCTTCGGCCTTCTCCAGTATCACAGTGATTCAGAACACAAATTTGAGGAACAATGCCTTACCTTCTGCCTGGGAACCCGGATTGAGCTCTCCAATTTCAAATAACCTTCCCACCCATCTTCCAGCTCCCTTTCCAGCCCCCATCTCCACCCTTCCATTCCACCTCTGACCCTTCCTTCCAGCCACCAACCTGATTCATTCCTCCAATGAACCAACCAGGTCGTACCCATTATCAGTGTCCACCTACCACCATTCCACTACACTCCTTTACCTGCAGCTCTGCCGACTCCCACATCCAGTCCTGAAGAAGGGTAATACCTGAAGTGTTGACTTCTCCTTTCCTCCAAATGATGCCTGGACGGCTGTGTTCTTCCAGCCTCCCGTTTGTCCTTTTAACTCCTGCATTCTGAAACCCAGCACCAGGTAGACTACATTTGGATCAGACTGTGTCCCAGGGACTGGTGAAGGGTGCCATTCATTTTGCAAATGGGAATGTAGCAGCCTCATAACAAAAGGCTTTCAATTTAGTTCTAAAGGCCATACGTCTCAAAGCACGCACAGCCACATCTGAAGCATGCACAGTTGTGTTTCCTTTCAAGCGTGAATTCCTTTTAACAAAAGGACACATGGAATAAGCTGTAAGTATGGATTTTAATTGATTACCTGGATTGTAGTGCCTGCATTTTAAGACTGTGGCAATCAAAAGAACTTCTACTCTAATTGTTTTTCCGTTCCACTGTGGACCCAGGTTAAGTAGTAAATCTTGAGATAAATGAAATATTTTTAATGGAGAAAAGCTTTTAAACGTCCCAACAGAATTCCCATAGAGCCTTAACAACTTCAGTCAGTTCCAATTGTTACCTCAGGAAGTGTAATCAGTGTGAAGCCCATGAACAATATAAGCCTCATATTTGACATAAATCCGAACACAAACTTAAATCAAATCAAATTTGTTTCCGGCCAAGTGGACTCGAAAATCTCATATTTTTAAATGAAGTCCCTTTGATACCTTCATTGATATTTTGACAACATCTGTAACTTAATTTGCATTCTAGCCTTTGCACAGAGCAAACATTCAGTTCAGTTGCCAGAAAGTGTTAAGCCAATTTGCAAACGCCTAAAATGAACCAGTTTTGATTGCCGTGGTGAGATTATGAATGTGAGATTCAGATAATTTGAGATTTGCATTGGCCTGTTCCGTATCAAATTCGAGCAAAGGCCTTGCTGGCCTGTGCTAATTTCTCCAGTCAATACTGATCATGAAGGGAGAGGCTTTCATTAATTCTAACATAGAGTCAAAACATGACGTTGGAATACTGCGTAGACAGATCTATCTTGCACTTACTCTGTGTTGTGATTAACTTCAAGCTTAAAGAGACCAAATAAAAAAGTTGGGAAAATATTTCATATTCAATGTTATGTAACGGCCAACTACAACACATAAACAACAATGGTTCAAGAAGGTAAGCTCACCACCACCTTGCAGTAGCAAATAGGACTGAACAACAGTAATGCTCACATTTCATGAATCAATGTTTAAAAATGTAGTTGTAGCTATAACGCTTGTATATTTGGGTGAGTGCTGAATTACTACCAGTTCTGGTTTAGAAAGGCCCAATAATAGTACAGATCAAAGCCTCACTGCAAAAATATTAGGGCATTATTCTCCATGACAGTTTAAAATGGTTCGCAGGCTTTTTCAAAATCTGAACTGGTCTTGCAAGAAGTTTGAAAATGAAGGAATCACAGTTTTCTACCAAATCTTCCTCCACCATTACTGTGGCTTCTGTTTCGCTTATGCGTCTTGGCTTGTTGCGATGTTGACCCGATAGTAATGAGTAACAAGAGAGGAGAAAGCTTAGGGAAAAAGAACAAAGAGCTTTTGTGGGCTCCATTAAGAAATCTCTTCTTTTGGAGAAAGGAATAGAAAGTTATCATTTTAAGATGAGATGAAGTGGCTCGGCCAACATTTATTCCCCATCCCTAAATGCCCCTGAAGAGACTGGTGGGGATCTGCCTTTTTGAATTTTTCTCTGGAATGTGGGGATGCCCACAAAGTTATTTGGAAAGGAGTCGCAGAGTTGAGTGAGAGGAGTTTCATGTAGATTATAAATATCTGAGTGGACCAGTTGGGATGAATATATAATTAGCACTGAAACAGACCAAAATCATATTTAAATTGCATTTATTACAGTGATCAAGGCAAACAGTTTGACCTTTGTCGAATGTTGAAACTATCCAAATAAAACTCCTGAGATGTTCCACCAATTGTATTTTCTTTTACTACACTGGACAAAAATTTGATTGAAGCAACAATTTGTGTTAGAATGACATTTCTTTCTATGTTTACAAGCCTGAGGCAAGTTGGCAGTTTTATTTAATCTCCGGCAGTAGTCATGGAACAATACTAATATTTAACAGGCTAAAATGTGTGATGGCAATAGTTTGTACTCCGTTCGAGGCACCAGCTATGGAGATTTATTTTTCTCCAATAATTAGCAACAATTTTATTCTCCCATTTGTTAAATTATATATCCTCAGGGTACATTCCCAGGACATAAGATGACACCAAAATCAACTCAAATCAATCGGGAGATCAAAATATTGGAATTTGAGTCCTACACTTGGTGAACCACAGCTTTGGGCTCAACTTTGCTGATCCTGCCACTTACTTTCAACCAGATCGACAGACTTCAAAATAGGGCGATCAGAAAACAAATCGGAATTTCTGCCAAAGCTAGCAACAACACATTGGCTGAAATCCATGTTGATCCACAATAGCATTTCTTGATACATCCAAAAGTCCCCAAGCTTCTCAACAAATGAATGTCTGCTTTAATCCTTTCAATATTAATAAATTTTATGTGTCTTTTGAAAGTAAAAGGACATTTCTGTCTGAAAATTCTGTACTCCTACACCAATGCTTGTAATGTTTGACAATCAGTAAAAGAGTAACCAGGAGTAAATAGAACGCTTCCAATGTGGAAGGAGGCCATTTGGCCCATCTCTGAAGACTATTGCCAAACCCTCCCCCTACAGTATCCATGAAAACCTGCATTTCCCATGGCTTATCCACCTAGCCTGCACATCCCGGGACAGGCAATTTTGCAATAGCCAATCCATCTATCTTACACATTGTTGGACTGTGGGAGGCAAACCACGCAGACACAGGGGGAATGTGCAAACTCCACACAGACAGGTGGGATTGAACCTGGATCCCTGGTGCTGTAAGGCTGTAGTGCAAACCATTGTGCTGCCCCTAATCAAGACACTATGAAGAGTAGTGATGAATCTCATATCCTTTGTTTTTTCTTTATGTAATTTTGTTTGAAAAAATTGTGTTACTAATCTTTCAATCAGCACTGGGATGGAAGGCACTTACAGATGACAACAAAGGAAGCTGCCCAATATCCTAACAATCTCTGTGATGTGGATTTCCCATTTCCCAGAGTTAATTTGGATTGGCTGCTTAGTCAAAGAATCTCCAGGCATCCAGCAACATGTATGTCATCATGCAAGATAAAAAGTTGTTCTCATAGATAACAATTCCAGAAGTAAAACCGCTTAACTATCCTTCATATTTTAAAAATTTTACAGATGGCAGAATAAAGGTGGAGACATGTATATGAGAGGTCGAAATATCATAAGCAAACAGATTTCTAAAAAGAAGTGAGGTTAAAAAAATTCCATGGGTTTATTATAATACAGAATTTAGTCTTTATACAAATCTAAAATTAGATTTTCAGGGCTTAAGAGATTCTGTAATAATCATTATAGCTTAATAGATTTAAAAACTCAGTTACACCTCATTAATAAGACATAATGCCACCAGGAAAGGTTAATGGTAATATTACAATGAGAAGAGGGAAGTCTCCAGTCAATTTAGGTGATTTCTAAAGTTTCAAAAGTGTGTGGGGGACTTCAACAGCACACTTGATTGAAAAATTGAGGTAAAATCATTGACACTAAATTTATTTTTTCATGTTTAACTGAATAAGCGGAAAGCCTATTTTTGCTATCTCTTTGCAGGATAATTGCAGTGAATATTGATGATTTTGCCACAATTAGAGTTGTGAAATTGGGGTTAGTTCAACTGAATTTTGATAAAAAGAGGTCAGTAGCTTATGGAAAATATGATGGGAACTGGCTGTTCAGATTGGTTTGGCAGTATGCTAAAGAAAGTTTTGATACTCACAATTTCAAAAGATAATGATGGCATGATAAATGTCACAGGATGCCATTTAAGATCTGAGCACATTCTCAAGACTTCCTTGGTATGAATTTTTGAACAAAATTTCAGATGTGTGGCAAGTCGGACTTGAACCCAATCCTCCTAGGCCAGAGGTAGGATTCCCTCACTGCACCATAATACCCCAAGCATTTCTATTCTAGTTCTTGTAAATCTCAACCCCAGAACATCAATACAAGAGTTCCCCCAGAGCAGATATTTTCTGTTTACAGACATTTAAAAAAATCTTTGGAGCAGGAGGAACTTGAACTTGTCTCTCCTGGCTTAAGGGTATGGACAATACCAGTGCACCATCAGAATCCAATCCAAGGGTATTCATTTTTCACTTGGGACTCAGGCGCAGGATAACAAACTGGGGAGATGTCAACCTTGCTCACAAATTACCTTCCCACCGAGAGATAATGAAAGTGATTAAATTTATCTACATATTATAGACAGATTAATTTGGCAATGCATTTGTACGTATAAAATGCAGGCATCAGAACAGAAATAAGTTGCACACAATCTGAAGAGCTAATGGAAGCTAGCTAGCTAATGGCACTGTGGCAGTGACCAGCTGCAAGAAAGGTAAAGATTTGCAAGTAAAAACAATTTATTTACAAAGAGGTAATAGTTGAACTTAATCGTAGCTGATAGTAAATCAAGCCTACTAGTGTCAGATTCAGAACAGTCAAATTCAGAATTGCTGTAAAAAATTTGAGGGCAGATACTAGGGATTGGTTATGCTGACTGCACACCCTTCAGGAGTATCCCAGTAAACCATGACTCATTGAAATGTTGGCATGTCAAAGAATCATGTGCTGCAAGGCTCCTACAGCATGTGTAATGTAGCATGTGAGAAGGAGTTTTGATCAGTTTTTTTCTCCTTTTCACTTGCTTCCAATTTCCTTTAAGTTCATTTGTAAAATCTGTCCATTTGTACCTGACATTAAAACACCATTTCAGAGCAAACCTAATGACACTTAGGCTGTAATTGCTGAGTTCAACACAGAGCAATCAACTGCCTTTTGTATGGGAGATAATGGGAACTGCAGATGCTGGAGATTCCAAGATAATAAAATGTGAGGCTGGATGAACACAGCAGGCCAAGCAGCATCTCAGGAGCACAAAAGCTGACGTTTCGGGCCTAGACCCTTCATCAGAGAGGGGGATGGGGGGAGGGAACTGGAATAAATAGGGAGAGAGGGGGAGGCGGACCGAAGATGGAGAGTAAAGAAGATAGGTGGAGAGGGTGTAGGTGGGGAGGTAGGGAGGGGATAGGTCAGTCCAGGGAAGACGGACAGGTCAAGGAGGTGGGATGAGGTTAGTAGGTAGCTGGGGGTGCGGCTTGGGGTGGGAGGAAGGGATGGGTGAGAGGAAGAACCGGTTAGGGAGGCAGAGACAGGTTGGACTGGTTTTGGGATGCAGTGGGTGGGGGGGAAGAGCTGGGCTGGTTGTGTGGTGCAGTGGGGGGAGGGGATGAACTGGGCTGGTTTAGGGATGCAGTGGGGGAAGGGGAGATTTTGAAACTGGTGAAGTCCACATTGATACCATATGGCTGCAGGGTTCCCAGGCGGAATATGAGTTGCTGTTCCTGCAACCTTCGGGTGGCATCATTGTGGCAGTGCAGGAGGCCCATGATGGACATGTCATCAAGAGAATGGGAGGGGGAGTGGAAATGGTTTGCGACTGGGAGGTGCAGTTGTTTGTTGCGAACTGAGCGGAGGTGTTCTGCAAAGCGGTCCCCAAGCCTCCGCTTGGTTTCCCCAATGTAGAGAAAGCCGCACCGGGTACAGTGGATGCAGTATACCACATTGGCAGATGTGCAGGTGAACCTCTGCTTAATGTGGAATGTCATCTTGGGGCCTGGGATGGGGGTGAGGGAGGAGGTGTGGGGACAAGTGTAGCATTTCCTGCGGTTGCAGGGGAAGGTGCCGGGTGTGCCTTTTGTATGGCCCTGGTTTCACCTCGACTTAATGGAAACCAGACTCCTTGTTGTACTTATCAAGTTATCACAAAATGAAATACCTACTGCAGTGAACACAGCCCTTCTAAATAGTACTGACTGATGAGCCTTGCTCCAAAGGTTTCTACATGAATTGTCATTAAATGAAACATCATGAACAATTCAAAGAAGGAAGCATTTGAATCATCATCATAGAATCCTTACAATGTGGAA
This sequence comes from Stegostoma tigrinum, assembly GCF_030684315.1. Taxonomy (NCBI): domain Eukaryota; kingdom Metazoa; phylum Chordata; class Chondrichthyes; order Orectolobiformes; family Stegostomatidae; genus Stegostoma; species Stegostoma tigrinum. The sequence continues at coordinate 14,538,903 of NC_081389.1, read as the reverse complement.
ACAGGCCCTTCGGCCCAACAAGTCAAGTGGCTCTTCAGCATTTGGATTGGTGGTTCTGCAAAAGGTAATGTGTCCAATATATGAGCTGCCCTACAGGAATACAGTACTGTCCATCTTCAAGCTTAATGACAATGCAACACAGGCTCTGAGTGAGCAATATCTACTTATTGTTTACCTGTACACTATAAGGAAATTCATCAGAATCATTGTCTCCATCAGAATCATCATCGGTCCAGTACTGGCCTTTGATGTCCTAAAGGAACAAGACAGATATGAAAAGAAAGTCAACTTTGGTACCACATGAACAAAGGTAGCATACAGCTGCACAATGTTGTCAAGCTCCAGACAACAATAAAAGTAAAATAAATCAAATGGAAATCAAAGTTCATTTAATAGTTAGTTTGACAATCTAATGGTTAATAAGTGGTTTTGTCACTGAACTCATATTCCAAAGGCTCAGGCTAATGTTCTGGGGATGTAAGTTCAAATCCTACTATTGCAGATGGAGAAATTTAAACTCAATAAAAACCTGTAATTTTAAAAAGCTTGTCTAACAGTGACCATGTAACCATTAGTGATTGTCACGAAGACCTATCTGGCTCATGAATATTCATCGGGAAGGAAATCTGACATTCTTATCTGGTTTAGTCTCCATGTGACTCCAAACCATCTGCAATCTGTGCGACTCTTAACTGGTCAATTAGAGATGAGCAAAAACCTAGCCTAGACACAAACGCCCCACATCCCATAAACTAATAAAAAAGGTTTGAACCTCATTTTCAAACAAAATATTACAAATTATGAGAACGAGGCAAGACTGAATAAATATACAATTTGTGGCCAAGTGATTTGGCCTCGTGACAGAAACTGGTTTGAGAAGCGTTCGCTAAAAAATAAATTACTTGATACAGAGAGGTGCTGATCTTGGCAATGCATTTTAAGGTGAAGTGTCCATGGAAACTATGAGGCTTACTCAAAAAAAGTTGTGCGGGGCTAGGTAGTCTCAATTGTCCATCATGATCCTAGGGGCAGATGACCCACCAGGTCTGTTAACCCAGTGAAACACTTGATCTGGTGGTGGATGAGGAAGCGACAGAGAATATGGTTCAAACAAAAGAGGAGCCGTGGGGTCAGAGAAAAAGAAAATGTACCAAAACAAAACAGGAGTTCGCTCCCCTGATTGGCCGTGCTGAGCAGGGTTACAGATACTGGTGTTTCTCGGTGCGATCTCACCTGTTGACAACCTTGGTTCCCTCCGCCCCATCCTTTCAAAGTCGAGTGAGGAAAGCGCCACACCACCGGGGAAAGCCTCGTGAGGCAGGCTGCACCTCGCTCCGTACTGTTTGCAGCCTGATGTGAGGCCAAAACCATAAGGTAAGGCACAAGTTAATCCTTCATACAATGTAGAAGGTACAGTCAAACAGCAAAAGGTACACAGGGCTCACCAGAGCTGTTGAAATGAGTCAATGGAAAGAACTTACCTTCTCAATTCCTTTCCACCTTACTGTCAGTATTTAAATATCATATTGCTCTCTATTTTTATAACGAGTACAAATCCATGAAGCTAAGTGATAGCTCATTTGCAAAATGAAGGAGATTAATCTGCCATTTAGTCCCTACAGGGGCACGCGCCTCAGTAATCCTGAGTTGGATGGGCCACCATGGTCCTATTGAATGGTGTTGCAGGCTCAGAGTGCCGAATGGCCTACTCCTGCTCCTATTTTCTATTGTTCCATGGTCATTGTGTACATCTCCCCACAAATGGGGAGGGTGCTTGTATTGAGGCCCCGTCAGTAGAAGTTAGCTCTGCTGAGCCTGTTTAGCATCAATACCAGAGGGTCACAAACAAAAACAGAAATCAGTGAGGAAAAGCTCAGCAGGCTTGGCAGCATCTGTGAGCTGAAATCAGAGTTAAAGTTTCAGGGCCAGTGACCCTTCTTCAGAACAGATTCTGAAATACCCACATCCTAGGCACCATTGAATGAAACAGAATTGGAGGATACAACACAATAGAGGGCCATTCAGTCCATATTTCCGTTCTATTCTCTCATTCAGTGAGATCGCTGATAATCCTGAATTCTATCTCAGCCTTGAGTATACTTAATGACCCAGGATCTATAGCCGGAAGCAATAAAACAATTCATTAATTAAGTACCCTCTGATAGACAAAAACCTCTTCATCTCTGTCTTTTACATACAGTCCCTTATTTTGAGAGTATGCCTTTTGGCCTTAGACTCTCTCACTAGGGGAAACAACCTTTTTTGCATCTCTGCTCTGAAATGCCTGAAGAAATTGTGTGTTTCAATAACCTTAAAGGCTATGGAACTCATCCCAGATTCTTCCATTTTCCTTGTGGCCTCCAAATAAGTCTCTCTTCAGGTGCTTATCCAACTCTTTTTTGAAAGTTACGATCAAACCTGCCTACCCCACATACTCAGGGCATTCCAGATCCTAACCCAATTACCATGTAAAAATGTTTGTTCTAAAGCTCTTTGCAGTCTGCCTAAGTTAACCCTATTTGGATGAAACTCACTCATTTAGCCAAAGCTCAGCAAGGAACGAACAGGTTCAGCAGAGAGATGAGAGGGATGGTTTGAGGGGAAAGCAACCAAAGAAACTAAATTGTGGATGAACACATGAATAAGAAACGAGAGTAGGCCACTCAACCCTTCGAGCCTGTTCAGGTGACCTGATCCTAACCTCAACTCTACATTCCTGTATATCCTCAATAATCTATGGTCACCCTATGGTCATCAACAATCTGCCTACCTCTGCATTAAAAATATTTTAAAGATTCTGCATTCGCTGCCTTTTGAGGAAAGGAATTCCAAAAACTCTCAACTCTTTGGAAGGGAAAACAAATCCTCATCTCAGTCTTAAAGGGCAATGCCTCATTTTTCAACTATGAACCCCACCCCACCCCAGAGTTCTAGAACTAGTTGGTGAGTGGGACAGTAGACTAGAGCTTCTGGAAGTTTCAGCATTTAAGAGCTCAGGTGGGGAATAAAGAAAAGACACATCTCATCCCATCTTTTGAGGGTTCGAATCCCATTTTTACAAACAGCTCATTGCATCAACATGGCTCAGTGACAGCAGTCTCACATCTGAGTGAGAATAGCAAAGGATTCAAGTCCATCTTTAAGGCTTGAAGATGTAAATTTACACTGGCACCTCAATGTCACATGGAAAAATCTGCTGCTTCTATTAATTCCAGTTTTCTCAATGTTATAAAATTGCAAACTAAACAAAGAGGACATTTCAAAGCCAATGCTGCAAGACAGCAATGGTAACCAATGGGCCACCAAGCCCACTTAAATTCTGAGATAGTAAGAACTGGTGATGCTGGAGTCAGAGACAACAGAATGTGGAGCTGGAGGGACACAGCAGGCTGGGCAGCATCAGAGGAGCCAGAAAGCTGATGTTTCGGGTCAGAACCCTCCTTCATTTTCTGAAGAAGGGCCCCAACCTGAAACTTTAGCTTTTCCTGCCTGGCTCACTTAAATTCTCTTGGTTTACCTTTGTTGTCTTATGGGTGGGACCCAATGGAATGCTCGCTGACGCCTGAGGCAACAAAGACCCAATGAAATGTTTGGTGTTCGGTTTGTTTTAGCAGAAAGCCTGGCATTTCAACAACTCCTCTCTTTCATGTTTAATTCCTGTTTTACCCCCTGTTACACCTTCATCAAGAACCAATCAGCAGGGCAGCACGGTGGCTCAGTGGTTAGCACTGCAGCCTCACAGTGCCAGCGACCCGGGCACGATTCCCGCCTCGGGCGACTATCTGTTTGGAGTTTGCACATTCTCCCCGTGTCTGCGTAGGTTTCCTCCGGGTGGTCCAGTATCCTCCCACAGTCCAAAGATGTGCAGGGTAGGTGGGTTGGCCATGTTAAATTGCCCGTAGTGTTCAGGGGTGTGTGGGTTATAGGGGGATGAGTCTGGGTGGGATGCTTCAAGGGGCGGTGTGGACTTGTTGGGCCGAAGAGCCTGTTTCCACACTGTAGGGAATCTAATCTAATCTAATCAAACCAAACCAGCTTCCAAGGGGCAAGCATCCTTCCCATCTCTTGTGCCCTGTCTACTCCACCCCCAACACCATCTCTAAAAAGCTTGTTACAGTGTGGAAGAAGGTCATTCAACCCATCACACCTGCACTAGTTCCAGATACTTTTTTAATCTACCTGTTTGGAGATGATATTATGCACCTTTGGAGTAGGTGGGCTTTCAACCTAGGCTTCCTGTTCTTCAAACGTATTGCATTGGTTTGTCTAGTGAGGGTGAGGAAAATTACTGGGTAGCCCAATGAGCAGAAGCTATTACCTGAAGTAAATTGTAGTTGATTGCATGATAGCAATCAGGTACAAGTTACACTGTGCATGCATATTTGTATGAGGGATCACAATGAAAGTTCATTGGATTTTTTCCCAGGATGGGGTGACTGGCCTATGGAGTGAGGTTGGGTAAACTGGTATTCTCTAAAGTTTCATAGAACGAAAGGTGATCTCATTGAAACCTAAAATAAAACATAAAAAGATAGACAGAGCAGATGCTGGAGAAGAGTTTGCTCCTGTTGAAGAGTCTCGAACCAGGGAGAACAATTTAAACATAAGGGGGATGTCACTGACATGAAGAGAACTATCTCTGCTCAAACGGTTGTGAATCCTTGAAATTCACTGAAATACGGGCAAAGGTTTAGTCTTTGAGTTTGTTTAAAAGAGAGATTCATAGGTTTCTGAACACTAATGGAGTAACGGGTCATGGGGATAATGTAGGTAGAAGCATTCATTCAGATGATTCTTTGAAATGGTGGAGCGGGCTCATAGGACAAAGTAAGGTAAAAGGTTGGTTAGTTCAGTTGGCTAGTTGGCTGATTTGTTATACAAAGTGTTGACAATAGTGCGGGTTCAATTCCTACTTTAGCTGTGAAGGTCCTGCATTCCGAACCTCACATGTGCCACACAGATGCTCAGGTTGAACCACTACTAGCCTTCTCTCTCATAAGATGGCAGCTCTATGGTTGGTGAAACTATAGCAACTTCACCTTTTTGTAAGACAGCCATCAATGATTAACATGCAGAATATATCTTATTTCGGAAAGAAATGGCTGACCTCTTGAGTAGATACAAAATGTATTTTTGTATAGGCGTTTGATAACTGAGAGGTTATTAGCCACTAATTGATCATTTCAAATTTTCAAAGACCTTTTGCTCATAGAATGAAATGTAGGTTTGATGATAGGGTTGCTCGGGCCATTGAAAACCCCATATTTTGACAGTTGAACGTTCACAGGGAGTCTATGAATAGCTAATAAAACTCACTCACCATTTACGCTGAAATTCAGAGACAGGTCTGTGTTCTGACTAGGGCTTGATCCTCCATTCTGACAGAGGGGGCTGGTAATAAATGAAGAAAAGGGCCTGCAAACAATTGCCTGCACCGTGAAATCTCCTTGACAACCGATGATCTCTCAACAACTTCCTCTGCCATTGAAAAGAAGGGAAAAGGGAAAGAAAACTGTCAATTCCGTCCTGTATGAACTATAAATGTAAGAAAGAAGATAATATCTAAAGAGTGATGCCTCAAAACATTTAAAGTAACCATGTTAGGCAGTGAGAATTTGCTGCCTGAAAATGGATATGTTGCCTCAGATTAGTTTCTTGCTTCCCGTCTGTTTCTGTGGACAAAGCTGAGGTGAAGCAAACAGCTGCTCACAATGCACCATGGGAATAGGAGATTGACATCTGCGAAGCTTGCAATCATTGTGTCCAGGGACCCTCTAATGAAGAACAGATGTCACTGGGGCAGAAACAATGGCTCGCTCTCAGGTGTCTTCATCGGGGTAGAGAAAGCAACAGACACAGCCTGGGCTGATAGCTGTCCACATTGAAGTGTTCTGGCCAACATTTCCCACCTGAACAGACAGCTGAGCAATTAGTGCGACGGAGACCCTTGTTTGAAAATACCAACATCTAATATTAATAATTGATTAACAAATATTATTTTTTAGCTCTAAATGGACAGATAAATTATCAAAAACACTCCCACTCTCAAAGCAATCATGGTAGACTTTGACAAAATTCAACTCCAAAAGGTATTGAGAGGAAAAGATATGGGGGCGGTACGGTGGCGGAGGGGGTGGTGCTCAGTGGTTAGTACAACTGCCTCACAGCATTGGGGACCCAGATTTGATTCCAGCCTCTTTGCGCTGTCTGTGTGGAGTTTGCACAGTCTCCCTGTGTCTGTATAGGTTTCCACTGGGTGTTCTGGCTTCCTCCCACAGTCCAAAGGTGTGCAAGTTTGGGTGGATTGGCCACAGGACATTGCCCATAGGGTCCAGTGATATGCAGGCTAGGTGGGTTAGCCATGGGATATGCAGGTAATAGAGATGGGGTGGGTCTGGGTGTGATACTCTTCAGAAGGTCACTGTGGATTCGATGGGCTGAATGGCTTGCTTCTGCACTGTAGGGATTCTACGATTCTATTAAAAATACTGTCATAGTCGCAGTCCTTTCATGGTTTAGGTCCCCGTTTAAGTCATTAAATCTGTATATACATCCATGTCTGTAATGCAGAAATGGAATATTAGTTTGCAATATTAATTTTGCCTCAATAATCCCGCTTAGTATCTTGATTACCACTTCCATGTTATCTCTAGAATATGCCTGTCTATTTTATATGGTTACATGTTTCCACTTTTAAAATGTTGATTATTTGTTCTGAATTTTGCCTGGAAATAAAGGAACTTTATGACTTCACCAAAGTTGCCCTCAAGAACTAATTCTGAAATCCCAACTCTGAACACACAGCAGCCTCCATTTTGGCCAATAGAACAGCGGTCATGTGTATTTCACAGGAGTGGCCCCATATTTAAAAGTCCAATTTCTTTCGTTCAGAAGCAGGTTTTTTTTTCTAGGCTTCTGCAACATAATTTATGGGCTTTACATATGTGAATGAATTGTTAAAAGTAGACATGAATGTATATAAAGGCGGATAAGCTCTGTGAAATTACCAAGTTATTTAAATCAAAACTGAAAGAGCTGAGGATGCTGTAACTCAAAAAACAAAAATATAAATTGCTGGGAAAGCTCAGCAGACCCGGCAGTATCTGTGAAGAGAGATTAGAGTTAACGTTTTGGGTTGTGTGACCCTTCCTCAGAGCCGATGGTAGTTAGGAAAATGTTAGTTTGAATGGAGAAGATGGGGTTGTGAGGGGTGGTGCTTAAGGGGTAAAGAATAAGCAAGAGAGATTGGACAGATCAATGAGTGGATAATGATCTAGCGAGGAGGGTGAATATCCATTAATGTGGTCTAACAATGGGTTGTGTTGCAACAGACTATGTGATAACGAGGCCTGCTGTGTGGGGGTAGGGCTGAAGACATGGGAGAGCTCAAGTTATTTAAACCCTCTACCTTTTAAACATTAAAGAAGCCTGCTGAGTCTCTCAGTTGAAAAATAAATTAGTGCTTTCAATTTCAGAAACATGTGTTGATATAAGTCTGAGGGTTGTCATTAAAGATCAGTATTGCTTCCATCACCTATTATCGCAGTTTATGGTTTGTTTATGGTTTGTTTCATGGCTTCAAATGCTGTCTTTGATGTGGAGCTCCAAAAAAATCCATTATATTTTTAAAAAATAAGTGCGCAAAGAGTTTTATATATTGAATGAACATTTATAAACTAGATGTTTTGTTAGTCTCATGAAGCCTGCAGTAAGTACATAGAACTTTATTATATTTTATCATAACATGGTTTCTAAGGTCTGCCAAAGGCAGATACTGGGTGAGGTGGAGTGAATAAAGGCAAAAGGCATAAATATAGATGACCATAATTCGCTCTAAATTGGAATAAGGGCTACAAAAAGGGCTACGGGGATAAGTTGAGGGCATCGGTTGGCATGAGTTGGCAAAGAGAGTGTGAGGAGTCATGGCGAGTGGGTAATGACATGAATGCGACATAGTGGGGTGTGTGTGGGTAGAAGATGGGATATGAGGGCTGGAAGGTCAGTTTTTTTTATTAAAGCTGGGATAAAGTCCAGCACATAAAGAAGGGCCTTGGAAAAAGCCAATATTGACATTCGTCAATTCCAACTGTTGTCTCAGCACCATTTTCCAGGAGACAGCATGCCCAACTCCAGCTAACACCAAACAACTTTCCAATCACGTCGAAACAAAAATCTGGCCTTTTGGGAAAATTTCTTTTTCTCAAGTTGAGTTTTCCTGACTCAAGAACGAGCATTTAGACTTTATTCTACGTAACATAGAAAAGATCTGTTAATCTAAGCTGTAGGAATAAGTGTAGACATTTTGTAGTTTGAAAGTTACTACCTGGACACTTGATATTTCTTCCCTTGACTGCCTCAACAGCCTGGGATTCATCTCAACTAGAACTGTAGATTTATCCACTTTTATAGGTTGCTACCTAACCAGCATCTACAGAATCATACAGCACAGAAACAGACCCCACGGTTCAACTTGTCCCTGCTGATCCAATATCTCAACCTGACCTAGTCCAATTTGCCAGTATTTGCCCATATCCCTCCAAACCCTTCCTATCCATATACCCACCCAGATACCTTTTAAATGTTGTTACTGAACCAGCCTCCAGCACCTCCTCTGGCAGCTCATTCCTAACACTCACTACCCTCTCTGTGAAGAAGTTACGTCTCAGGTCCCTTTTAAATTTTTCCCTGATCATCTTGAACAAATGCCCTCCAATTTTGAACTCCCCCAGCATAGGAAAAAAAATCCTTAGCTATTCACTCCAACCATGCCCTTCATGATTTTATAAACTTCTATAACGTCACCTCTCAGCCTCTGATGCTCCAGGGAAAAAAGGCCACAGCTTATTCAACCTCTACCCATAACTTAAATCCTCCAACTAAGGCAACTTGCTGATAAATCTTTTCTGAATCCTTCCAGGTTTAACAACATCCTCTGATAAAAAGGTGACCAGAATTGTACATAGTATCCCAAAAGTGGCCTCACCAATGTCTTGTATAGTCTCAATATAACAGCCCAGCTCCTATACTCAATGCACTGATCAATGAAGGCAAGCAAGCAAACGCCTTCCTTACTGCCTTGTCTACCTGCGACTCCACTTTCAAGGAACTATGCACCTGCACTCCTAGGGCTCTTTGTTTGGCAACACTTCCCAGGGCCCTACCATTAACTGTATAAGTCCTGCCCCGGTTTGCCTTACCAAAATGCCACGCTTCGCATATATCTAAATTAAACTCCATCTGCCAATCCTTGGTCCATTGGCCCAGCTGTTCGAGGTCCCACTGTTATCCGAGATGATCTTCTTCACTGTCCACTATTTTGGTATCATTTGCAATCTTACTAACCATACCTCTTATGATCGCATCCAAATCCTTTATATAAGTGACAAAAAGCAGTGGACCCAAAACTGGTCACGTGGCACACCAGTGATCACAGGCGTCCAGCCTGAAAAGCAACCCTTCGCCATCACTCTCTGTCTCCTACTATCAAGCCTATTTTGTATCCAGTTGGCAGCTCCCCCAGATCCCATGTGATTTAATGTTACTAACCAGTCTACCATGTGAAACTTGTCAAAGCTTTGCTGAAGCACATGTAGACTCTGTCTTCTTCATTCTTCTTTGTCACCTCTTCAAAAAACGCGATCATATTCTCTCTTTCTGTTAATTTCTTTGAATATTTCACAGTCCTCCATCCTGACAGCTGTACCTACATCGTTCATTCTCGTCGTGAAGACTGACATAAATATTCGTTGAACACTAGCTCTACACACACATTACCACCATGGCCCATAATCCTGAATTATTTTGTTGCTCTTTCTTTATTTAGAATACTCTTTAGAATCTCTACAATATGGAAGCAGGTCATTCGGCCCATGAGTCCATGCTGACCCTACGAGGAGCATCTCACCCAGACCTCCCCCTTACCCTATCCCTGTAACACTGCATGGTGAAAATACCCTTCCTTCCTTTAGCATGGCCAAACTACCCTAACCTGCTCATCTTTAGACTGTGGGAGAAAACCAAAGCACGCGGAGGAAATTCACACAGACACAGGGAGAATGTGCAAACTCCACACAGACACCCAAGGCCGGAATTAAGCCTGGGCTTGTGGCACTGTAAAACAGTACTGCCAACCACTGACCCACCATATTCCCTTATTCTAACTAAAAATTGTTTCTCAAATACTCTCTTTCCATTTCTAATTTATTGTTTATGATCCCTACCCTTGTACTTAGCGTACTCCTCAAGGAACTCATATTGAGGCCTCAGTATCTGCCATGATCTTCACCATTTTCCTTAACTGTATCCCTCATATCCCTTGACATCAAGCTTCTCTGACCTTAGTCCCATACTTTGTCGTTATGGGGCAATATTGACCTTCATTCTCACTATTCCCTCCTCAAATGCAGCGCACTGCTTTGACATTGTTTTATCCACAGTAGCAACACAGTGTCAGCGTATCAGAAATCTAAAGTACACTCTCCTCCAAAATTTCTCCAGGCAAACATGCATCAGGCATTACTTTACCCTTTTATCGCAGGGTCCTCACCTCACCCCAACTGCCACCAAGTCCCATTCTCCTAACACCATGAGCTTGCCGACCTACAAAATCGGCTCTCAATGCAGCACCAGCTTAGTTTAAAATTCTCCTCTTCTTTTTCATATTTCTTCATGTCCTCATTGTTCTCAATCCTGGCAACCTCCTCGCCTCTGACAATGCTCCTCGAGCACTTGATTTCTCCACACATGGTGACTGTGGTTAATTAGTTCACCCTAATCTGTGGAACTCTGTGCCCAAACCCTTGCACATCTCTAACCCCTCTCTTCCTTTGAGTTGCTTCTTAAACTTCATCTCTATTATCGAGGTATTTCTCACTCAATCTTATTGGATCACATCAAATGAGGTATGATAATGCATCTCTGAAGCACCTTAGCACGTTTAACCTAATAAAAAATATCATTTACGTAAACGCAAATTATTGTTGAAATGAGTTATGAGTTTGTTGAAGATGAGTAGGAAGCAGCAATTGTCTCCACTGGAAAGGAGATCCCTAATGCAGAGCTTATAAAGACTTTTGGAAAGAGTTGTTACCAGTATGTTGTTTGATGTGGTGGAAAGGTTCATATAAAAAGCATTCGAAATAGAGGTTATAAATCGATCATTCAACCCCTCAAGCCTGCTCCACCATTCAATGTAGTCGTGGCTGATCACAGGCTTCAACTCCATTTTCAATTCCCCAAATTCCTGGTTTTCCTGGGAGGCCTATGATTTGCCTACCTCAGCCTTAAATTTACTCACTGATGGAGCATCTGCAAATCTCTGGGATATACAATTTCAAAGATTCATGATACTTTTAAAGTGAAGCTATTTCTTCTCATCTTGGTATTAAACACAGGCCTGATTTCTGCAGCCTGCCATCTAAGGGACCAATCTACTAAACCTTCACTACAGTGTGTCCAATAAAAACTGTCTTCTTCCTGCAGTATGAGCAAAAGAACTCTTTTCAAATAAAAAGGGGGAAAGTTGTTTTAAATAAAATGTTCTTCATAGGCTCTTGTTTTCACAAAACGCAGGAGAAATCATAAGTCAGTTTGCTAAGGTTGCTCCTTGACACTGCAACACTTCCAAATTATTAACAATAACAATTTAAAACTTTTTTATACAGTGAAATGTCAGGCTGTTCTTAACAAGGAAGGAAACATGGATGCCTTTGGGTGTGTGACAATGCTGTGGCTTTAAGAGGTATGTTTTGTCCTGGTTACTTTTAGAGAGAGACTGGGTACAGGTGCTGAGCAATTTATGAGAAAATAAACAACTTGTGAGGCCTTGGGTGTTTTTGTCTAAAGGTGGAACAGCAGAGACAGGCCGCGTGGATGTGGTCAAGCTCTCGCCAATCCAGAATTTTTAGTTAGCTCTCTGCATTTGTTTCTGGGATCTCAACGGGGTTGGTAGGCAGTGAATCTCTCTGGCTCACTCAGAATTTTGATGTCCTTCATTGTTCAGATCTTTGAATATGGAAGTTGGGACGTCATGTTGAGGTTGCATAGGGAGGTTGGTGAGGCCTCTTCTGGAGTACTGTGCCTGGTCCTGGGCTCCCAGTTATAGGAAGGATATTGTTAAGCTGGCAGGATGTAAGAAGGAATGGAGAGTTTGAGTTATCAAGAGAGATTGGATAGACAAGGACTTTTTCCACTGGAGCATAGGAGGTGGCCTTACAGAGGTCTATAAAATCATGAGGGCTGTAGATAATGTAAGTAGCAGGTGTTTTTCCCTAGAATGGGGGATTTAAAGACTGGGGGCAAATTTTTAAGGTGAGAGGAGAAAGATTTAAAAAAAGACATGAGGGGCACATTTTTTACGCAGAGGTGCTCATGTGTGGAATGATATTCCAGAGGAAATTGATTGATGTGGGTATGGTTATAACTTTTAATAGGCATTTAGCTAAGTCCATGCACAGGAAATGTTTGGAGGAATCTGGGCCAAGCACAGGCAGGTGGAACTAGTTTAGTTTATGGTTAGCATGGACTGGTTGAACCAAAGGGTTTCTTTCTTGTTGTATGAATATGACTATATTAAAAAAAAGTCACAGTGATGGAAGGCAAAGCTATTCGGTTGTGTTTAAGAGCACTTCTGGATGAGAAAGAAAGTGAAAAAAAATGGTAAAACCGGTCTGGATGCCTCCTGAGGCAGAGTGGTAGCATCCATGCCTCTGGGTCATGGAGGCCTGCGTTCCAGTCTCACCTGTAGCAGAACTGTGTTGTACCATCTCTAAACGGGCTGATTTGAAAAAATAGAAAGGCCCTGGTGAAGATCTCATGGTGGTAGTGCACCTACCTCTGAATTAGGAGGCCCAAATTATTGTTCCACCTGCTCCACAGATATCTGATAATGTCTCTGAATGGGCAGATTAGAAAACATATTATAAAGCCAATGTAGAACTCTGTTGTGGTGCAGTGGTACCATCTCTACCTCTGAGCCAGAAGAGCTGGGTTCAAGTCCTACCTGGTCCAGAGGTGTGTTGTGAAACATCTGAGCAGATTGTTTAAAAAATATAAGCCAGACCAAACCCCTTCCAAATCTCCCTCACTCTTGATTTTATTGTTTTTAATGGGCTAACTATCCATCTGATGATTTAGGGGTGACTCCCTGCTGGTGGTTAGTAGGTAAAAACAAAAAAAAAGGGTAATTTGATGATGGAGCGAAAAATCTCAGTTGCATGTAGGAGCACTCCTGGATAAATATATATGTGAAAAGAATGAAGCAGACCCAGGGATTGTTCTGCAGAACTGTCTTTTCTGGGCTGGGGTGAGCCTATGTATGCCATCAGCCTCAACAACAAATGACATTCTTTTCCAGTCAGGCTTCCTGAGTTATTACAGGGACTTAAACATTGGCCTCTTCCTGCAGTAACGAGCTATCACAGTAATATCAGCTCTTTTGGAAAGAAAAAGAAGCTATCCTGCTTGTAAGAATGAGCATGAAAACTAAACTCCTACTGGAGAAACAAGACATTGATCAATCACATGAACTTTTATAAGGGAGGCAGGAGTATACTGGTATTGGTACTGGACAAGTAATGTAGAAGCCGAGGTGAATGAGTTTAGGGAATATGGGTGTGAATAGATGTTGAAAGTTAAATTTTTTAAATATCTGGAATTGAAAAAGCTTGCTTGAATTGTCATCAATGTAACCACTGTCAATTGTTACAGTCTAATAATACAGAGTTGGGACTGTGATGAGGAGAAATGTCTTCATTCAGAGAATGGGAAGCCTGCCAGAGGAAGAGTTGGATATAGTTCTTGAGGTTAAAGGGATCGAACTGTATGAGGAGAAAGCTGGAACAGGGGGTTGATTTGGATGATCATACTGAATGGCAGAGCAGGCTTGATGGCCCGAATGGCCTACCCCTATGAAAACCCATCTGTTTCACAAGACAGTCCTCAAGCTTCCATGAAACCATTTCATTCACTACTATAGATTTCCTTCCATAAAAATGACATTGCTGTGAAAAGCATCTTGTTCATTTAAAAAGATGAGTTTTTACAACAGTGTTAGTTCTCATGGTCACTGTTAGAAACTAGCTTCCAATTCCAGATTTATTATTGAATTTCAACATAAACAGCTGGGATGGTACTTGAATCCATGTCCCTAGACTAGGAGCCTCTGGCAATGGTATCACCACACCACTATGAGTCCCTGATGTTATAACTCATTGTGAGGGAGGAAATACTTTTGACATGACAAATTGAGGGATTAGATTTGGGACAGTATGGTGGCACAGTGGTTAGCACTGTTGCCTCAAAGTGCTAGGGACTTGGGTTCAAAACCATTCTTGGGCAACTGTCTGTGTGGAGGTTGCACATTTTCCCCGAGTCTGTGCAAGTTTCCTCCCACAGTCTAAAGATGTAGAGGTTATGTGGATTAGCCATGCTAACTTGCCCCATTGTGTCCAGAGATGTGCAGGTTAGTTGGGCTATTCATAGGAAATGCAAGGTTATGGACATAGAGTGAGGGGGCTGGGTTTGGATGGAATGCACTTCAGAGAGGATCGGTGCAAACTTGACAGAATGAACAGCTTCTTTTTGCAGTGCAGAGTTCTGTGATTCTATGAAAATCCACGTGACCAAAAATCCAGAAAGCTATACTTGATACCTGAGTTTTCAGACACATTTGGCACACAAAGGGTACATTTTCTCAAGTAACTCTTTCAGTGTTATGGACTCCTCAAAGGCAACTAGTGTTTCTGGGAAAATTGTTCCATCAGTAAAGTTATCTATCAGATAATGCTTGGAATCACAGCTACATAGGTAGTTGTATTCATCTCAATATTGCTTACAAAAGGAGGGGCAAGTTAGATAGGTGTAAAAAATAGTCAACATAGTCCTACCAGGCCATAGGACTACTCTCTGATTAGAGAAGCGGTGGTTTAATCTGAGGGTCACCATGCCTCAGGTTATGAGAGAGGTTAGAAAGGAAAGTGCTTCATGGTAACCTCAGTCAGAATACATAAGTCAGCACTCTGCATTGTGACCAACCATCCAGCAAATACACCTTTTTGAAGATCTATTCGCTTTGTAAATTCAGGTAGCTGCCAAATACTTGTAGGTGAAATGATCAGGAACCTTGGGTCAAGAGTAGAGTTGCAAACTCATCGCCATTCCCTCCCTTACCTCATCTCATCCCTCAAAAGCCTATCACACCATCTCAATAGATCATGGCCAAGTAAGACCTCAACTTTATCCATCGAACTTTTAATCCTTCTCCCTGAAGACCTTTGACAAATACAAACATGTGTTGTTTAAATTTTCACCTTGTGAATGTTGGATCAATCAACATGTTCAATATTTCAACCTCATGATTCTATGCATCTAAATGATAACTAAATCATTTTCTGAAGAAGGGTTCAGACCTGAAACGTCAGCCTTCCTTCTTCTCTGATGCTGCTTGGCCTGCTGTGTTCATCCAGTTCCATACCATGTTATTCCTGACCTTTAAGTATGTTTTGGCAACCCACAGTGGGCGAATGCGGTCATTTTACCTGCAAGCTACTTGCAACATTGAATTACTCCTCATGCATTAATGCTCATTTAGAATTGCAAATTTGTTCATGCCAGTCTCCATAGGAGACAAAAATGATGGTTGTAGTGAACTCTGCCTGTTGTTGAAGTTGGCATGTATACAGATGTCATGATGTTATGTACTTGGATTCTGATCCACTTTCACAGGAGTAGCTTTATGAAACACTGCCACATTGCAGCAAAGAACAGCAAGTGGCCACAGGCCCTGAGCAAAGCTAGAATCAAAATAATGATGGAAACAAAATTAAGACAAAACCAACACTTGATATTCAAAAATATTTATTCACTCCTCCTTTGCCATTCTACCACCCCATCCCCCTTTCTGAAGATACTGCCTTATGCTGTTCTGTTTCACTATCTGTTATTGTGTGACTTTTATACATTCCCTAATCAACCTGTTCAGCTAGGGTTAGGGTTATAAATGTAGACCAAAATAACTGCATATGCTATAAATCACAGGCAAAAATAGAAATTGCTAGAAAAGCTCAGCAGATTTGGCAGCATCCGTGGAAGGAAAATGGGGTTAACTTTTCGGGTCAAACGTTCAGAGGAAGGGTCACCGGCCCCGAAACTTTAACTCTGATTTCTTCACAGATGCTGCCAAACTTGCTGAGCTTTTCCAGCAATTCCTATTTCTGTCTTCGCCTGACTATGAGGTGAAGATACTACATTGTCCGCAGAAGACCCCAACGTGTCTTTTACATTTGAACAATGCATGTTGGGTTATTGAGAAAAAAAACTGTTCTCTCCTTTAATTTGGCCACTTCAGGCGAGGCCAGGGGATTATAAACAGAAGCAAGAGTTCTGTTTTGTCCACGGATGATCGGATTATTTCTACGCCCACTGGGTCTCCAACCCCACTCACTTAACATCCTGATAAAAAGGTGGGATGTGGAGTTGCATGAGATAAATTGGATGTTTAATCACAGTAGCAGCTAATGTGTATGTTATCGGGTCATGAATACCTTAATGCGTGTGCGAGCTTAACTAGCAGATACCATACAACAGAGTCCTTGAGGTCTACAGCACAGAGAAAAGGCCCTTCAGCCAATTGAGTCTGCACTGATAAAAAACAACCACCTCACTATTCTCATTCCCTTTCTCAGCACTTAGCTCATGGCCTTGCGTACCTTGGCACCACAAGTGCATGCTTCTATACTTCTCAATCGTTATGGGGGTTTCTGCCTCTCCTACCCTTACAGGCAGTGAGCTCCAGATTCCCATCACCCTCTGGGTGAAAATGTTCTTCCTCCTATATCCTTTGAACTTTCTGTCTTTTTCTGTATATCCATGCCCCTGGTCAGTACTCCCTTCATCAAGGGGAAAGTTTTCTTCCTGCCTACCGAATCTATGCCCCTCACAATTTTATACATGTCAAATCATGCCCCATCTCGATCTCCTCTGCTCCAAAGAAAATAACCCCAGTCCATCCAATCCAATGCCACTTAGGTGGAAACTGGACGGAATCACTGCAAAGGTGAGATGTTTCATGTCGCAGCAGGAAGAAGAAAGCCTTTAACAGAGCCTTGTTAAAGTGAATTTTGTGTCTAGGTATTCTTATTTTAACCTGGGATGTCAGATTGAACAGGCACAGTTTTCTGAAGTTTACCAGCTTTCATCCTCACTAAAGCGAGATAGATTAAAGTATGGCTTCCTACTCTCACTTCCCTCCTGCCTACCATAACCGTGTGGAAATTGAGAACTGAACATTCAGTAGAAATACTTCGGGAGCCCCAATTCCCCACCTCCCCATATAAGACCTATTATTTGCGGTTGACTGGAATCATGGGAGGTGACTGATGCAGCAAAGCTGATTGGTGGAAGGTCTCAGGTGGCAGACCTGAGAGGTCCTGTTGGGGGGCACCTACTTGTTTCAGAATCACTGAACCATTACACAATGAGTAAGGCATCTACTGCCACAGCCCCATCTTTTTGTTGTTGCACAGCCTTCCCTTCCAGATTATAATCTACTTCCCTCTCAGATGTCTTGACTGAACCTGGCTCCACCACACACTTGAATGCCATAGAACTTGGATCATAACCTGTCAGCAGGGAGCAGATGATGAACACAAAGGGGCAAGTAGTCTGAGGTGCATTTGTTTTAGTACGAGAAGTGTAGTAGATAAGGCAGATGAACTTAGGGCTTGGATCGGTACCTGGGAGTATGATGTTATTGCTATTACTGAGACTTGATTGAGGGAAGGGTATGATTGGCAACTGGATTTCCCAGAAAATCGATGCCTCAGGCAGGACAGAGAGGGAGGTAAAAGGGGTGGAGGAGTTGCATTCCTGGAAAAGAGGATATCACAGCTGTACTGAAGGAGGGCGCTATGGAGGACTCGAGCAGTGAGGCAATATGGGCAGAATTCAGAAATAGGAACGGTGCAGTAACAATGTTGGGGCTGTACTACAGGCCTCACAACAGCGAGCGTGAGATAGAGGTACAAATATGTAAACAAATTATCGAAAGGTGTAGGTGCAACAGGGTAGTGGTGATGGAAGATTTTAATTTTCCCAACATTGACTGGGATTCACTTAGTGTTAGGGGTCAAGATGGAGCAGAATTCGTAAGGAGCATCCAGGAGTGTTTTCTAGAGCAGTATGTATGTCGTCCAACTCGGGAAGGGTCCATACTGGACCTGGTGTTGGGGAATGCGCCCCGCCAGGTGGTTGAAATTACAGTAGAGGACGACTTTGGAAATAGTGGCCACCATTCCGTAAGTTTTAAAATACTCATGGACAAAGATGAGAATGGTCCTAAAGGAAGAGTTCTAAGCTGGGGGAAGGCCAACTATACCAAAATTCGGCAGGATCTGGGGAATGTAGATTGGGAGCAGCTGTTTGACGGTAAATCCACATTGGATATGTGGGGGGCTTTTAAGGAGAGGTTGATTAGAGTGTAGGAGAGACATGTTCATGTGAAAATGAGGGATAGAAATGGAAAGATTAGGGAACCACGGATGATAGGTGACATTGTGAGACTAGCTAAGAGGAAAAAGGAAGCATACATAAGGTCTAGGCGACTGAAGATGGATGAAGCTTTGGCAGAATATCAGGAATGTTGGGCGAATCTGAAACAAGGAATTAAGCGGGCTAAAAGGGGACATGAGATATCTTTAGCAAACATGGATAAGGAAAATCCCAAAGCCTTTATTCATATATAAAGAGCAAGTGGGTAACTAGAGGAAGGATTGGCCCACTTAAGGACAAAGAAGGAAAGTTATGTGTTGAGTCAGAGAAAATGGGTGACATTCTTAACGAGCTCTTTGCATCGGTATTCACCAAGGAGAGGGACATGACGGATGTTGAGGTTAGGGATTGATGTTTGATTACTCTAGGTCAAGTCGGCATAAGGAGGGAGGAAGTGTTGGTATCCTAAAAGACTTTAAGGTGGACAAGTCCCCAGGTCCGATGGGATCTACCTCAGGTTTTGAGGGAAGTGAGAGAGAGGAAATAGCTGGGACCTTAACAGATATCAGGGAAGTTGCTGGAGAAGATACTGAGGGATAGGATCTATTCCCATTTGGAAGAAAATGGGCTAATCAGTGATAGACAACATGGTTTTGTGCAGGGACGGTCATGTCTTACCAACTTAATAGAATTCTTTGAGGATGTGAAAAAGTTGATTGATGAGGGAAAGTGTGTAGATGTCATATACATGGACTTCAGTAAGGCGTTTGATAAGGTTCCCCATGGCAGGCTGATAGAGAAAGTGAAGTTGCATGGGGTCCAGGGTGTGCTAGTTGGATGGATAAAAAAACTGACTCGGCAACAGGAGACAGGGAGTAGTAGTGGAAGGGGTTTGTCAAATTGAAGACCTGTGACCAGTGGTGTTCCACAGGGATCTGTGCTGGGACCACTGTTGTTTGTGATATACGTAAATGATTTGGAGGAAGGTGTAGGTGCGATAGGGTTAGGGTCTGATCAGCAAGTTTGCAGGTGACACGAAGGTTGGTGGCGTAGCATATAGTGAAGGGGGCTGTCAGTGATTAGAGCAGAATATAGATAGACTGGAGAGTTGGGCAGATAAATGGCAGATGGAGTTCAATCCGGGCAAATGCGAGGTGATGCATTTTGGAAGATCTAATTCACGGGCAAATTATAGAGTAAATGGAGAAGTCCTGGGGAAAATTGATGTACAGAGATATCCGGGTGTTCAGGTCCATTGTTCCCTGAAGGTGGCAAAGCAGGTCAATAGAGTGGTCAAGAAGGCATATGGCATGCTTTCCTTCGTTGGGCGGGGTATTGAGTACAAGAGTTGGCAGGTCATGGTGCAGTTGTATAAGACTTTGGTTCGGCCACATTTAGAGTACTGTGTACATTTCTGGTCACCACATTACCAAAAGGATGTGGATGCTTTGGAGAGGGTGCAGAGGAGGTTCACCAAGATGTTGCCTGGTATGGAGGGCACTAGCTATGAAGAAAGGTTGAGTAGATTAGGATTATTTTCATTAGAAAGATGGAGATGGAAGGGGGACTTGACCGAGGTCTACAAAATCATGAGGGGTATAGACAAGATGGATAGCAAGAAGCTTTCTCCCAGAGTGGAGGACTCAATTACTAGAGGTCATGAGTTCAAAGTGAGAGGAGGAAAGTTTAGGGGAGATATGCATGGAAAGTTTGTTACGCAGAGGGTGGTAAGTGCCTGGAACACGTTGCCAGCGGAGGTGATAGATGCAGACATGATAGTGTCTTTTAAGATGTATCTGGACAGGTACATGGATGGGCAGGGAGCAAAAAGATACAGACCCTTAGAAAATAGATGACAGGTTTAGACAGAGGATGTCGATCGGCGCAGGCTTGGAGGGCTGAAGGGCCTGTTCCTATGCTGTAATATTCTTTGTTCTTATGTAATACTGAATGGGATTAGTTTAGAATGGTATCATGGTCTGCGCACAAATGGTGGGCCAAAAGGCTTGACCGTTCTATGTAAATGTGCTCACTGCATGGAAACCATGCTTTCATGTCACTGTAGCTTCTTTAGCTTGTCTTGTCCTTCCAGGGCCTTTTACTGATGGGAACAACTCTTCCATATTTTTCTTTCTCAAGAGCCCATGTACAGCCTACTTGTACAGGGTATCCACAATTCTGGCCTACAATTCTTGTTTTTAAATTGGAAGTTAATGTGTTTGAGAAATCTCCAAACTAAAGCTGTGGATGCTCTCTCATGATCAAGGTCAAGCTGCTGCTTCTTTCTAACATTGAGAGTGGGGGCCTCTTATTGGCTCAAGTTTAGAGAGCTTATGTTCAAAACTCATTCAGAGAAATGATTCAGGTAAGTGGAGTTGAGGATCATCAGATCAGCCATGATCTCATTGAATGATGGAGAAAACTCGATGGGCTGAATGGTCGATATTTGCTCCTATATCTTATGGATGACAAGTTTGCCCTCTGGATATTAACTTTACTGAAAATGGCAGGTCAGTGTGGCGACTATTCTCCACTCAAACAGGCTGCAGTCCCCAGTATTTGACAATGCCCGGAGTCCTGCTGTTACATGTCACAGGCAATGTGTGTTTCACTGAAACCTTTGCTCCTCATCATTATTTTCTCTTGGGTTCCTGAATCTTTCGACCAGCTTTCAGTCTACTGCTGATTTTGTGTTTATTTAAATCTGCAACTAAAAACTTAAGGACAGTCACCTACTGCTTAGCAACAGCCTCCACAGAATATTCCTTTCAGAGTTATCATATTCTCAAGGAAGTAAAGAATGAGGAACAATTTAATGACATGAAGTGGTATAGACGAATGTACATTGAAGAAAACTTTGTAGGTGCTCTACTCATACTATCCAAGGAATCTGAAGCCGTTTGTGGTTTCATCCATATGAATCCATGTGACATATACCACAGACAGTCAAGTTGTTTGGAGTCAGATATCTTGAAGTTTGCTTACAACACAAAACAAGACTATGTTATCATAGACTTAGATACATTGTCTGGGTTCTGCGTTTCCTGATGTTACTGCACATTACACATGTCTGGCGACTAACTGAAGACACCACACTGATTTACTTAGACAGACTGGCTGATGGTGAGGCAGGTTTAAACTGGATCACAAATTGTGATCTCATAATTATTCTAGAAGTCTCTGGTCTGCAATCTATGTCCTATCACAACAGAATCATGCCTCAATGCTTACTACGCAGATAGTCTCAGTACTATTGTTCATTACAAAACCTCTCCCAAGACCAGGAAAAAAGGTCTAACTACTGCCTTGAAACCAAATTCTAGTTGCTACAGTTACAATGTGGACACATCAGCTTTACTGAAGCATTGAATCATTTAGGCCTGGAAATATTCTGTTTGGAGAAGCAGGATATGATAGGCTCTTTACCTAGCAAGAATAAAGGAACAGAGTTTTATATCCACAACAGCATTGCACCGTACTAAGATGGTAGAAAATTGAAAGTTGCCTTTTACCATATTTTGCACTAAAATGCAATAAATTTATTGTGATCGTAGAATCCCTATGGTGTAGAAGCTGGCCAATTAGACCATCGAGTCCACACTTACCTTCTTAAAGGCATCCCACCCAGACCCATCCCTTACCGACAATTCCCCATGGCTAATCCACCAAAGCCAGAACATCCCTGGACACTATGGGCCATCTGGCACTGCCAGTACACCTAACCTGCATGTCTTTGGACTGTGGGAGGAAACCAGAGCACTCACTCAAAATCCACGCAGACAGGGGGAGAATGTGCAAACTCCACAGACAGTCACCGGAGGATAGAACTAAACCTAGGCCACTGGCACTGTGATTAGCACAGGTAGCCACTGTGCTACCCTTTGGTTAACTCAGCCACATTAGGGGCATTTAAACCGTCGTTGGATAAGCATATGGATAATGATGAGATTGTGTAGGGGGAGGGGCTTAGATTAGTTCACAGGTCAGCGCAACATCGAGGGCCGAAGGGCCTGTTCTGCGTTGTATTGTTCTATGTTCTATGGTGGGCATGAAATGGGCATAAAATGCATAGGAAATGAACCTGTAACATAGAAATGTAGAAACATATAATACAGGAAAAGGAGTAGGCCATTCAGCCCCTCCAGACCACTCCTCCATTTCATATGATCACGACTGATCATCCAACTCAAGACCACCCTGTTCTCCCTTTCCCCCAACCCCTTTAATTTTGATTCAAAAAAAGACAGTAAATACAAGAGCGAAGCAGGATATTGGAGATCAAAAAATGTTGATTTAAAATCAACTCCCAGTGTTTGTGCAGCATTAATAAATGTCACTTTCTTTCAGTGTCATGTTATATCCCTTCTCCTTATATCGTACACCCTTGGTGATATATAAAGCCATAAAGGAGAAGGCATTAATCATTTTTTTAAAATCTGTTACAATTAATTGCAGAGACAGCAGTACACAAGCAACTTGTGTATCAGTATGGTATGTTGCCATCCCAAAGACTATCAGCTGTTTTCTGGATTACTTTTACCTTTCACTGAATGCTAGTTAGTGATATAATAAATGTCATCGCTTGGTAAGTATTATTGGAGTTGATCTCCTTTGTAAGTGCATCTCCGAAAACATACTCCCCTTTAGAGTTTTCCAAAAGCGAGAATTATGAATAGTCTCTTCATAAAAGAGGGAGACGTGGCAGATGCATCAAGGTAAACAAGCTATCATGAATTGTTATAATCAGGAACTACACTCAATGTAAATAAATTTTAGGTATCATTAGGTCAGCCAGTGCTAATTTACTTTTCCTTGGCTTGATGTTCTTTACACCTACCAGTGAAACACCCTCTTATGCGGTTTTAATAAAATTTATTTCATTTATTAAAACCTTTCTTAATTATTCTCTTCCAGCTGTTACTTGTCAGAAATTCACTTGCTAGCATATTTACCATGCAAACCAGAAATAGTAATTTTAGATAACAAGGTGTAGAGCTGGGTGAACACAGCAGGCCAAGCAACATCAGAGGAGCAGGAAGGCTGACGTTTTGAGCCTAGGACCTTCTTCAGAAATGCTGCTTGGCCTGCTGTGTTCATCCAGCTCTACATCTTATTATCTCTCTCATAGTAATTTTAGATCTGTCCTACCAAGTTCTCACAGCTTCTGGTTTGGGGTTGAATCACCCAAACTCCTTTTCTACTCTTTGAAATGGACAGTAATGGTTCAGCTCGCCTGTGGCAGGACACGAACAGCACAAACTGAAAGGTCAATAGAAACTTATCACCATTAAATCAAAGTATCATAACTTGGATTGATGACCCACATCAGCCCCTGCAAGGAAAACCTCCATTCTACACTGGGTCTAACTGATCTTTTGGTTTACAGTAGTGGGGGAGGAGCTATTAACGAATCTGAGCAGAAAGCACTTGTCCCAACAACAAGATGTAGTTTATTGCATGGCAGAAAAATGGTTCAACCACTTTTGGAATTCTGCATTCATTTCTGGTCTCCCTGATATAGAAAAGATGTTGCGAAACTTGAAAGGGTACAGAAAAGATTTACAAGGTTGGAGGGCTTAAGCTATAGCGAGAGGCTGGACAGATAGGCTGGGGCTATTTTTCCTGGAGTACCGGAGGCTGTGGGGTGAGCTTATAAAGGTTTATAATATCATGTGGGACATGGATGGGGTGAAGAGCCAAAAGCTTTTTCCTAGGGTAGGGGATTCCAAAACTAGAGAACATAGGTTTATGGTGAGAGGGTAACAATTTAAGAGGGACCTAACGGCCAAATTTTTGACGCAGAGAATGGTGCATGTTTGGAGTGAGCTGCCAGAGGAAGCGGTGGAAGCTGGTACAATTACAACATTTAAAAAGCATCTGGTTGGGTACATGAATAGGAAGTGTTTACAGGGATATGGGCCAAATGCTGGCAAATGGGACTAGACTAATTTAGGGTACCTGGCAGGCATGGATGATTTGCTGTACATCTCTATGATTCTATGGCCTTGAATAGATAGAAATTGGCTAATCAGCCAATCAGGGGACAATGATGGTACATCTGTCTCCATCAGGATCTAAAAGTTGTCTTCCTTTAGATCCCATGAAGACTATATGAAAACTTTTGATTGGGTGTGTCGAGCTAATTGCAGTCCCCAAAACTAACCTCAAAACCATATATTATACGATATCTTAACCATTCCTTTTTTTAAAATCTTCCATAGTTAGCTTTTGCACAACACGACATTTAAATGTATAACTGTCCCATGAGCCCATAGGTCTCCAAAGTAAAAAGGGGTAGAAAGGTAATTGGGCCATAGGGTTGCTCTCTCTTTCTCTCTCATTAGAGAGGGAGACAACTGGTGATGGTTTAACCTGAGAGTCACCAGATCTCAGATGAAGGCAGATGTTGAGGCCGAGAGTCCTTCATGGCAACTTCAGCCAGTGTGGGAATGGAACCCGTGCTGTTGGCAGAGGTCTCTAACTTCACAAATTAAGGCAAACTGGAGGCTTCACAATTCAGAATCCCCACCAGTACATGCTTACACTCACCTTTACTAAATTCATCCCCGTGTCCTTGACCTGTCCATCTTCTCTCCCACCTATCCTCTCCACTATCTACATTCTATCACCACCCCTCCCCTCTCTATTTATTTCAGAGCTTCAAGGGTTAAATAGCAATACAGTATCTCTGTATTGTTTCCTGGGAGTTTCTCTGTCTTTTTTTGTGACCAAAATAGTGTTTCTCCAGCCTAGGAGATTACCCGCTACTTCACAAGTATAATAAATGACTTTTACAACTTACAACACAATGCACAGCATTATCCCCAATTTTCCGAATGAAATTCTGTACCTATGGCCTTCATAAATCTCCCCACTAAATCTATCATTTAAATTAAGCATTTCGTAATGTTGTCTTTGCCATAAAATTATTTCTTTTTTGTCAGGCTCTGTATTATAAATATTCTCAATTGCTTTTCTGTAAACTTTAATTTCCACATTCCACTTGTGTTATTTAAATGAATGGGCTTTGAAACCATTATAACCTGTAGTGCCCGATCATGATAGAAATTAAATGTTTCCTTTTACATTTAGCCTTCCTATCTTGGTCTTTTGCACCATTACTTTGAATCCTTTTCCCCATGCTTACAAGGAACTTGAACTTAATTTCTGGAACTCCAAAACATGATGACAACGTGTGTGACGTATAATATTCTTGATCTGATTGTGTTGCTAAGGAATATTCACAGAGATTGTCAAAGTAAGGAACACATTAACTTTATTTAAGAGACATCTTACTGTGGCTTTAACTTGCCATAAAGGGAGATGGTGAGGTGGGGAGATGTGGGGAAGCAAGATTATGTGACATTGCATAATTTTCTAGGTTGTATACAGTGTCACATTAAATTGCTGCCTGTTCAGTATTCTTGATGACTGCGTGGTATTATTGTCAGACTATTAACCCAGAGACGCAGGGAATGATCTAGGGACCTGGGTTCAAATCCTGCTGAGGCAGATGGCAGAATTTGACTTCAACAAAAACCTGAAATTTGAGCCTAATGATGACTGTGAAACCATTATCAAATATGTGTTAAAAAAATGTCTGATTCACTAATTTTGTTTAGGGAAGAAAATGGTCATCATTCTCCAATCTGGCCTATATGTGACTCCAGACCCACAGAAATGGGACTCTTAACTGCCGTCTGGGAAATTAGGAATGGGCAATAAATGATGGAACACATCTCTTGAATTAACAGAGATAGGCCCTCTCTAGAGGACAAACAGTTGCTCCCTCTATTCCAATGTTGTTTGAATTTCTAGACATAGCAAACAGCTTTAATGTAAAATCTCACACAAGCCTTCAGGCATCAACAGGTTTCAATATCCACACCCTTTGAAGGAGAGCATAAAAATAACTGAGTTTCCCACCTACAGCACATGGACCACAGTGGTTGGCAAAAACAGCACAGTGGCTCAGTGGTTAGCACTGCTGCCTCACAGCACTAAGGACCTGGCTTCAATTCCACCCTCAGGTGACTACCTGTGCAGAGTTTGCACATTCTCCCCATGTCTGCATGGGTTTCCTCCGGGTGTTCTGCTTTCCTCCCACAATCCAAAGATGTGCAGGTTAGGTGGATTGGCCATGCTAAATTGCTACCCAGTGTGCAGGTTATGTGGAACTGCAGGGCTGCAGGCGATAGGGTAGGGAGTGGGTCTAGGTGGCACGCTCTCTAGAGGGTCAGTGTGACTTGACAGGCTGAATGGCCTGCTCCCATATTGTAAGGACTCTAAGACAGCTCACCACTACCTTCCCAAGGGCAACGAGGGACTTGCAATAAATGCTGGCCCAGCCAGCAACTCGCACCTCCTGTTAGTGAAGTATCTGCAGGAAAGTGCTCAATCGCAGTCAGCATGTAGCTGTACAAAAGTGGTGCTCACCTCAGGCAAAGGACAATCCTCAAGGACGGAAAGGGATCATGCCCCATCTCAGGTGCAGGTGAAAGATGTGAAGTGAAATGGGTTCAGGTTCCAATAATGCTGGGTATGGTTATTGGACACCAGACATATCCTGACCAGTAAGAAAGCTGAAAAGCAGGCATTTGGATTATCATGAAGGGCAATCTCATGGCATTCTCAAGCGCTAATTCTAAGTGGTTAGAGAATGATAAAAAGTGTGGTACAGTCAACACAAATGGTGGGCAGCGACATTTTCACACTTACAAATTGGAGAACAAACAACTAAAGCCTCACATGTTTGGACGATCTGAGATTCGAACTAAACTATTTAAAAATAGCTGAGCACAAAGTTAACTTGGGAGTCAAAGTTGTGCAAGCACTGATTGGTATCATCACAAAATAATGCAAGGAAATTATGTTTCATGGGAGTGCCTGACTCTCCACATCAACCCCATCAATTGTATTTCAAAGCTTCTAAGAATGAAGTGTGTGTCTTGGAAGACTTCTTGGGAACCCACAAGAACTTGCACAACTTAAAATGGAAGGCAGAAAGATCGGGAACATCATCTTTATTATTTGCTCATGAGGTTTGGTATCACTGCCTCGGCCAGCATCTATTGCATGCACCTAGTTGCCAAGTTGGAAAGCTAAGAGTCAAACACATTGCTGTGGATCTGGAGTCACATGTAGGCAAAACTAAGTAAGGATAGCATATTTCCTTCAGCAAAGGTAATTAGTGAACCAGGCAGGCTTTTACTTTGATAGCAGTTACCAGGGCACTGTTAAGCTAACTCTATATTACAGATGTTTATGGAATTTACATTTCAACATCTGCCATGGTGAGATTCAAACCAATGTACCCAGAACATTAGCCTCGGGCTCTGCATTACTAGACCAGTGACATTACCACTGCTTACTCCTAAAACATGCAATTTGCAGATCAATTAATTATTTACAGTACAAGGAAATTCTGGGTTTAAAAGATATTTGCAAGCAAACATTTATAAATAAATGTTACCAAGAATGCATCAAATAAGGGAGAAGGATGAAGGATCTGCAAATGACATATTGTACACACTAGGTTTGGCGAGTGAGTACAAAAAGGAATTGCACATGTACCGTATTGTCCTGTCTCTAACCTCATCACCCCTGGGTTAAAACAAAAAGTTTCCCTACTATCTCAGATCTTGTGTACACTGAATAAGTTACTGGACTATGATTGAAGACTAGCCAGTCAGAAATCATAGAAACCGTACAGTGTGGAAACAGACTATTCAGCCAAACAAGTGCACCCCAACTCTTCATAGAGTTTCCCAGCCATACCCACCCTCTACCCTATCTCTGTAACCCACATATATCACGGCTAATCCATAAAGTCTATGCACTATGCGTAATTTAGCATGGCCAATCCAAACCTGCACATCTTTGGGCTGTGGGAAGAAACAGTCACAGGCATGGGGAGAACATGCAAACTCCACACAGGCAGTCACCTGAGGGTGGAATTGAATCCGGGTCCTGGTGCTGTGAGGCATCAGTGTTAGTTACTGAGCCACAGTGTCACCCCAACATTTTTATTTAGTAGAATCATAGAATCCCTATAGTACAGAAACAGGCCAATCAACCCATTAAGTCCACACTGACCCTTTGATTAGAATCCCACCTGGACCCGCTTCCCAGAGTCGGCAGAATCTTTGATGTGAAATTGATACAATAACTATAATCTGCAATCATAAGCAACTCAAATGTCATTTGCTGCATTAAGAGACATAAATCTGTATTGCACTTTATGTAAACTAAACTTTGAACTGTTCTGTAACGACAGTCCGTCTTTTCTCCTCTCATCCATTAAATGGGTCCATACTTATGGGCAAAATGTTGACACAGTTTGCCATTGCCTTCTGCACGATGGACTGACTAAGAAACTCTGGTGCTCTC
Source organism: Stegostoma tigrinum (assembly GCF_030684315.1). NCBI lineage: Eukaryota > Metazoa > Chordata > Chondrichthyes > Orectolobiformes > Stegostomatidae > Stegostoma > Stegostoma tigrinum. Next base: position 14,510,028 of record NC_081389.1, on the reverse strand, counting down.
ATCAAATTGGGAAGAATTACGGGCTGACAATCAACTGATGTGGATGTGTTATGGCCAACAAATCCTGACATAGGATTCGAACCTAGAGTTTCAGGCCCAGGTTTAGGATGCCTGGAACAGTGTCACAAGAACTCCTGTCATGACATGCAGTTTTATTAATTTTACAACATAAATATACATTAAGTAAAAGTTATAAATGTGGCTTTTCTTCTGAACCCTGCCATGACAGTGAAACGCAGCTAGGAGCCTGTAATGGCGTGGGAAATGGTCACTCAATATGATTTACCCCTGCAGTCAATCAATGACAACAGTCACTTCCAGGGAGTGCATTCCAAACCCAAACTGCTTGCCATGTGAAAATGTTTTTTCTCCCGTCAGACACGCCATACGAGTTCCAAATCCATGCCCTCTTGTTCTGGATTCTTTTACACTAGTGCTACTACTTCAGTTTTATGGAAGTACTCAATAGTCCAGCTCATTGGCAGTTCACACAAAGAAGTTACCAGCAAGTAACTCCCCACTTCCCAGAGTCGGCAGAATCTTTGATGTGAAATTGATACAATAACTATAATCTGCAATCATAAGCAACTCAAATGTCATTTGCTGCATTAAGAGACATAAATCTGTATTGCACTTTATGTAAACTAAACTTTGAACTGTTCAGTAACGACAGTCCGTCTTTTCTCCTCTCATCCATTAAATGGGTCCATACCTATGGGCAAAATGTTGACACAGTTTGCCATTGCCTTCTGCACGATGGACTGACTAAGAAACTCTTAGTTTCCAGTAAGGTGCATTCCAAATGCAATGGAATGGAAGAAATTCAACGGTTGCTGTACCTTGCAATCTGCTGTTCTGTGGTCATGCAGGAAATGGATTGGCAGTTTTCCTAATTGCCAAACCAGTCTGAGTTTAATCAGGAAAGGAAAAAAAAAATCTTCCAGTGTTTATGTTTAAAAGGAAATCATGAATGCAGAGTTCATTGGAAGCAACGAGACTCCTCTAGACCTGGAATCACATTTGCCCTGGCTGATCTGTTGTAACATAAGACCATAAGACCATTAGACATAGGAGTGGAAGTAAGGCCATTCGGCCATTTAATCATGGCTGATGGGCATTTCAACTCCTCTTCCCCGCACTCTCCCTGTAGCCCTTGATTCCTGGTGAGATCAAGAATTTATCGATCTCTTCCTTGAAGGCATCTAATGTCCTGGCCTCCACTGCACTCCTTGGCTTTGAATTCCACAAGCCCACCACTCTCTGGCTGAAGAAATGTCGTCTCATTTCAGTTTTAAATTTACCTCCTCTAATTCTAAGGCTGTGCCCACGGATCCTAGTCTCCCAGCCTAACGGAAGCAACTTCCCAGTGTCCGCCCTTTGTAAGCCATACATTATCTTGTAAGTTTCTATTAGATCTCCCCTCAACCTTCTAAACTCTAATGAATACAATCCCAGGATCCTTAGCCGCTCATCGTATGTTAAACCTACCACTTCAGGGATCATCCGTGTGAATCTCCACTGGACACACCCCAGGGCCAGTATGTCCTTCCTGAGGTGTGGGGCCCAAAATTGGACACAGTATTCTAAATGGGGCCTAACTAGAGCTTTATAAAATCTCAGAAGCACATCACTGCTTTTATATTCCAATCTTCTTGAGATAAACAACAAAATTACATTCGCTTTCTTAATCACAGACTCTGCCTACAAGTTAACTTTTAGAGAATTCTCGACCAACACTCCCAGATCCCTTTGTGCTTCTGCTTTACGAATTTTCTCACCGTTAGGAAAACAGTCCATCCCTGTATTCTTATTTCCAAAGTACAAAACCTCGCATTTGCTCACATTGAATTTCATCAGCAATTTCCTGGACCACTCTCCTAAACTGTCTAAATCTTTCTGCAGCTTCCCCACCCCCTCAGTACTACCTGCCTGTCCACCTATTTTCGTATCATCAGCAAACTTCTCCAAAATGCCCCTGGTCCCTTCATTCAGATCATTAATATACAAGGTGAACAGCTGCGGCCCCAACACTGAACCCTGAGGGATACCACTCATCACCGGTTGCCATCCCGAAAAAGAGCCTTTTATCCCAACTCTCTGCCTTCTGTCAGACAGCCAATCCTCAATCCAAGCCAATAGCTTACCTTGAACACCATGGGCCCTCACCTTGCTCAACAGGCTCCCGTGAGGCACTTTATCAAAGGCCTTTTGGAAGTCTAGATAGATAACATTCACTGGGTTTCCCTGGTCTAACCTACTCGTTACCTCTTCAAAGAATTCTAACAGGTTTGTCAGGCACGACCTCCCCTTACTAAATCCATGCTGACTTGTTCTAATCTGACACTGCACTTCCAGGAATTTAGAAACCTCATCCTTGACAATGGATTCTAGAATTTTACCAACTACCAAGGTGAGGCTAATCAGCCTATAATTTTCCATCTTTTGCCTTGATCCTTTCTTAAGCAAGGGGGTTACAACAGCAATTTTCCAATCACCTGGGACTTTCCCAGACTCCAGTGACTTTTGAAAGATCACAACCAAAGCCTCCTCTATTTCCTCAGTCACCTCCCTCAGAACTCTAGGGTGTAGCCCATCGGGGCCAGGAGAGTTATCAATTTTTAGACCTTTTAGCTTTTCTAGCACTTTCTCTTTTGTAATGCCTACCATTACAACTTACCACAAACTTGCCTTAGTCGTGATGAATGTGAAGTGACAAGGCAGTGGCCTATTACCAGTAGCAGTCAGGGGTGCATGCAGATAAATGAAAACATGGATTCAAACTAACACAAGGCCAACAAGTCTCTATGTGTACACAACTACATCACCCAAGTGTCATTAAGTGGCCAGGGCCTGGAGACTTCTGTAAAGTATAATTTAATACATAAATTAGCAATTTGCAACACTTCTGCTTGTGATTCTTGGCAAAAATGTTGAAATGTGTGGCTGAATTCTGACAGAAAAGTCAACCAATTGTCCTCCCCAGTCTTTAGCAGAGTTCTAAGCATTCAAACATAGCAGTAGGAGTAGGCCATTCAGCCCATTGATCTTGCTCCATCATTCAACTACATCTTAGCTGATCTTCCATTCCAACACTATTTTCCCATGCTTTTCATCAATATCTTTAATGCCAAGGAATCTATCAATTTCCATCCAATCCCATCCCTAACAGAAAGCATAGCATCACAGAAAATGGGAGAAGTAGGCCTTTCGAGCCTGCTCTATCATTCAATATGATCACAGCTGATTATCCAACTCAGTCCCTTGTTCCCATTTTCTCCCCCTACCCTTTGATACTTCAGTTATGCAAGAGCAGAAAGCACACCAATAATTAAATAAAAAGACCAACTGGACTCGTTATAAATTTGTTAATTGGTAAAAGACACCACACCCAAAGAAACAATTCAACAGATGAGTGTTTAAGACAAGATCAGGCTTGGTGTTAACACAGATAATTAAAAAGTGCAGGGAACTTCTGTCAGCTCCTCAACAGAGAGGAACCGCTTCTGTCTGAGAGCACCATGTAGCAGGAAAAGCTAGTGCCAGTGACGTGCTTTCCTGCCAGTCCAAATGACTGGAGGCTAACACAGAACCAGTTGGAAACTTCATTCAGGCATTGGTTTCTGTCCTCAGCTGACCTACTGTTGCATACCTGTGGAGAATTATAGGTCAATGGGCTGTACACATTGTCTTCCTGGCAAATGGCCCCTGCATGCATGGCTTCTCATCAATACATACTCAATGTTGTCCCAACTTCCCTCATCAAGCTAGAGCTGGAGTTAACTATTCTCATTCCTATTACCTTTTTAGCACACCTGCAACACAAACTTACGATTTGAGCTTTATCTATCATTGGGACATGGACTATAAGGACAAACAATCTTAGTGAACATTCAGGCACGTTGAGCTTAAACTGGTTAGCATGAAGTAAGTGTTTAGAATTCACACAATGTTTCGCCAGCCCTGAAAACAGGTACCACATGTTGGATGGTCCTATGATAATTGATGGTGGCCCTGGAATGTAGGCATTGACGGGGGAACCGTTCTGACTGCACAAAAAAACACAACAATCCAGCGAAATTATGCTGTTTTACCGCAGACCCCAAATTCATATGGCCTGGGAAAATTCTCATTATTCTTTTGCTTCAGGTTTATTTTTAAAAAATTGGAAATAATAAAGAAGTGCAATGAAAACTCTTTAAAACCCACACAATGGAGTAAAACACAGCCTCAACAATGAATTAAAACCTGGGCCTGAAAACCCAACAGCCAAAATCAAATGAAAATAATTGCAGAGGGTATTACAAGTCTTGAGATGATGTGACAACAACGGATCAAGCTCAGCTAATAAAATTGAGACATGGCAAGACCCAGCACATAAAAAACACAACTTGCCCCTTTTTATGCCTTCCCCATTCTATTATTGAATTGAAGAAAAATATGACTTTGCACCTGTGCCGTTTTAGTAACAATTTAAAACTAAGTACAAGGCCAGGTTCTCCCAACACTTTTATTTCCCCTTAAATCCTTTTCCTCCGACTTGACAGCAGACCACAGGCCCAGCAGCTTCCCAGTCACAGAATGAGAAGGGAATGCAAGTATTGAGAGGGGAGAGATCTGTGCCGTCTGTCAGCCCTTCGGAACAATTGGTTGGCTAACAAGGAGAGGTTTGGATGAATTAAAACACTATGAGCAATATCCCTCAACTCAATGCCTTAAAGAAAAATCAATTATTTTTAAGAAATAGACTGTCAGTATTGGCAGATATTTGGATCCTATCAAAGGGAAGAGATGGGTGGGGGAGCTTTTTACTCCAAACAGTCTGGTAGATTGGTTTAATTCTGTTCAACAACAGTGTCTAGCTGTTGTCATTTTCTTTTTGTTTGATTAAAGGAGCCCCCACTGACATGGGGAAGTAACAATAGCTACTTACTGTGGCCAGAGATGTTATTTTCCCTTTCCAAGATCCTGACTGTGGCGCCGTGACAGGAGAGATGCAGAAGAAGCAGAGAAAAACCGAGAAAACAGACAAGGATAAATCTGAAGCTCCGTGTACTGCCAGCTTTTGTATTTAGCAGCACTCTGAGCAGCACTGTTAGCTTCAGGCATGCTCTGTGCCGAGTAAATCACATGACTGCCAGCTGAATGACCTACCAAACCCCAACCTTATATAGAGAATGGCAAGGCAACAGTCAGGGGATGACATTTTTACAGGGTGCTCTGTGCTGAATCATTTGTACTCCATTCTGTTTTGCACTTAATCTGCAGTCTGCAAGGAATGCCATCTTATTCATGTAACAGCGCTGTTAGATCATTTAAATTATATCTCGTTCGAAAATTATTTGTGGTATAAATGTGTGATGGGCAGTGTTTAACAACGGGATAAGAGAAACTGTGTGATGTGCAATCACTTTCAACTCCTCATAAAGTGACCCTCTGATCAAAATGGTTATATTGTGCTTGAAGCACTTTTTGTTGCAGCTTGTGCTTTTTGAACTAATAGTTTTATTCACTGAAATATAAAACACCAGTGTCATTAAAACTCTGACTAAAGTACTCTGAAGATTGTCACTTCTCCAGAAAATTTACACTGTCTTTTTTTATTTTGAGATAACTGGAAAATATTGTCATTTCAAACGGAGTCCTTATCTATAACCACTTTTTGTTTTCCAAGTTCCAGCCCTCTGCTTTTGTCTCTCATCATTTAAAACAATCATCGTTGCTTCCATAGATTTTTTTTCTCTCTAGCTCAGTATTACACTCACCTATGAGTTCGAGGATTGTGGGTTCAAGACCCACTCCACAAGACTGGTGAAATAGCATTTGGGCTGACACCCAGTACTGAGGGCCTGCTGCATTGTTGACTGAGCTGTTAAGCAAGCCACTCAACTAAATGGTGGAATTCTCCCAATAGTATTGGGACCAATGTGGAAATATCATTATTCGGTCATCATTGCTGCTTGGTGTGAGCAAATTGACTTGAATGCTTGCATTTCAAAAGCTTAGATGGTTGGAAAACACTTTGAGATGTCATGAAGTTGTGAAAGGTTGCTAGTATGTCTGTATTCTTTCCTCTCAACTGTAAATGCGCCATCTTTAATAATCTCCATTCACATCATGTTTATTTAGGACTGCCACAGATACCAACTCAATTTTCCAAGAACTGAAATTTGCAGACCTCCTAAACTTTCTCAGAATGCGTTAAGTCATACAATAGATGGGCTCTAAAAGAAAAGAAGACTGGAATCACCCAAATAACAATTGTTTTCATCTTGTCTCCTCCAACAAAAGTATTGATGTTTTGCACCACAGCCTTTAACCTTCAACCACGTTTCTCAATGTCTACCATCTATATTGTATGCTACAAGTTTTACTGCAGAAGCAAAGTTTTCTTTAAAATTATGTTTCTTGTTTGAAATTACTTAACTGTGGGACAATATTCCTGGCCTGGAGCTAAAACTTACCAACAATTTAGCAATTTATGCTAGGTTGCTATGACTAAACAATTGCTAAGTGCAGAATACCTCAGATGTTAAAAGTCAATGCCGAGAAAACCATAAAAGACAACCCAAACATTACCCTTTCACATTCATTGGCATTATAATCACTGAATCCCCCATTATTAATACCCTTGGGTTACTATTGATCATAAACTCAATTGCATTCTCAGTATAAATACAGTGGTGACAAGAGCAGGTCAGAGGCTGGGAATACTGCAATTAACTCACCTCCTAACTCCCAAAGGCCAGCCCACCATTTAAAAGGTGCAAGTCAGGAGTGTGATGGAATACTCTCACTTGTGTAAATGGGTGCAGTTCCAACAATATTCAAGAAGCTTGACATCATTCAGGATACAACACCCCACTTGATTGGGACCATGTCCAAAAGCATCCACTCCCTCCACCACAGATGCTCAGCAGCAGTGTGTACAATTGACAAGATGCACTGCAGAAATTCATCAAAAATTCTCAGACAGCACCTTCCAAACCCACAACCACTTCCATCAAGAAGGACAAGGGTAGCAAATATATGGGAACACGACTTTTTGCAAGTTCCAATCCAAGCCACTCACATCCTAACTTGGAAATATATTGCTGTTCGTTCACTGTTGCTGGATGAAAATCTTGGCTCTCTGTCCCGAAGGGCATTGTGCACATGATACGCAATGCTTCCAGAAGGCATTTCATCACCACCTTCTCAAGGGCAACTACGAATGGGCAAGAAATACTAGCCCCAAGAGCAACACCCACATCCTATAAGTGAATAAATACAAGAAATGCAAATGCTGGAAATCTGAAATAAATCATAACTGAAAGTGGTGAAGAAACTCAGCAAGTCTGACAACATATGTGGAGAGAGAAATGGAGTTAAAGTTCTGAGACCAGACCCCTTCAAAGTCAAATGTTATGTTTTCTTGGAGAGTTTTTTTGCCTTAATATTACATTAGGAATGGAGACATTAATTTATTTAATTAAATTTATGTTTAATAACAAAATAAATGTATTGAAATTGGGACATAACTATTCATTGAGTACAGCAGTTGGGATGTCATGTTGCAGCTGTAACGGACATTAGTCAGGATACTTTTGGAAATAAAGCATTTAGTTCCGGCCGCCTTGATGTAGAAAAGATGTTGTTGCACTTGAAAAGGTTCAGAAAAGATTACCGAGGGTGTTGCCAGGGTTGGAGGGTTTGAGCTATAGGGAGAGGTTGAATTGACTGAGGCTGATTTCCCAAGAGTTTTGGAGACTGAGGGATGACTTTATAGAGGTTTATAAAATCATGACGGGCATGGATATGGTGAAGAGACAAGGTTTTATTTCCCAGGGTAGGGCAATCCAAAACTAGAGGGCATAGGCTTAGGGTGAGAGGGGAAAGATTTAAAAGGGATCTAAGGAACACATTTTCATTCAGAGGATGGTACATGTATGGAATGAGCTGCTAGAGGAAGTGGTGGAAGCTGGAACAACAACAACATTTAAAAGGCATCTGGATGGGTACATGAATAGGAAAGGTTTAGAGGGATATGGGCCAGCTATTGGCAATGGGACTAGACTTACTTAGGATATCTGGTCAGCAAGGGTGAAATGTACCAAAGGATCTGTTTCTGTATATTTGACTCCATGACAGAAATAGGGTTCCTATATATATAATAGTCATGAATAAATCCAGTGGGGAATTCTGGACTTTTTTTATTACCAAGGAGTGATTACAATGGAGACCTTACAAGCACAAGGTATCATTGCAAATAGTAGTATAGATGTATTAATGGTAAGCTGAATGTGTATGTGAGAGAGGAAGGGATTGATCAATATTGGGATGGGATTGGATGAGAAAGGATGGGAGGAAGCTTATTGAAATGTAAACTCCAGCATGGAGCTAATTGGTAGAATGTCTTGCTCCTGAGCAAATACTTTACCATCAAGAAAATAACAGAACAGTTCTTCAGCATATATTCTACCTGAATGTGTTCAAAGATCGAGCACGCCAAAGATACCTTTACAATGTTATGCAATGAGTGCTTAGTTATTCAAGAAATGTTAAGTGGAATTTTAGGGTTTCCATGACAGTATCACCTTCTCAACCTTTCTGATGACCGGTGACTTTACGACTCATCTTTCTCTAATGGGGGAGCAGCCCTATGGTCTTCTAAGATTTTGGTGACTTTTTTTTAACTTACATAATCTGTTTCCATAGACTGATCATAGTATTCAACTCTCTTTTTGTTTGTCTTTACCTGGAACTTTTCTCTAGAATTTAGAAAGTTAAGAGATATTATGATCAAAGGCTTTACATTTTCACCAAAAAGTAATTAGTTCTTCCTTGGGTGATGCCTGTCTTTGTACCAAGTTTAGTTGGATTTCGATCATTTCTTATTTAGACATACTGTTTTTAATGGGTAGGCTGGATTGACTAGTTCGCATTGCAGAGTGACAGCAACAGCATGGGCTCAATCCCCACAATGGATCCTTGATTTTTTTTAAAAGACCCATTAATATTGGGAGATAAGACAAATTGCCTTCTTTGCTCAATGTTATGGCTGTCTTATTTAGAATACTGTCTGCATTAGAATGTTGTGGATTGTCTGTCAAAATGTGAGCAGAGTTTTCAGAGCTGGCCAATGACTATGGATTGAAGAGAAACATCCTCTGTGAGATGGAAGTTCTTCATAAAAATATTTATTTTCATAGCTTTTTTTTGTTACAAAGCATCAACCAGGCAGAGGAGAAACTTCAAGGAAGAACTGCGTAATAATATAAACACTGATTTAACACAGCCCTCTATTTTGTTAATGATCCCCTCTTCACTCTTTGGTCTAAGGAAATGATTCAAATCCTCGGGATGGTGTGGAAAAGTCTCATGGTTATCTGGCCAATGGGGTTTCCCCACAGATGTCCCCTAATTTTTCTGAATTCAAAATTTCCTGAGTAATCATTTGAGGATTACTTCTAAAAGTGTGCCCTATAATAACATTGCAGGCTTTATTCCTGTTGTGTCAATACCACAAGTCAATGGCAGGCTACGGTGACAGCATTGTTGATGACAAGTGCTGTTAGCACAATAAATAGGCCCCAATACTGAACAAAACACCCACATTAGTTGAAGCATGTACTGAGAATAATGAAAAAGCAGAGACTTTAATCTCGGAGTTCACGATTTATGATATCACCCAATGCAACCAGACTAGATTCTATTAGACCAGTGATGTACAATCTTCGGATGTCTATTTCAGTCTCTTTAAAATTATCACAGTTTCTTTTGTGTGCATGCAGAAATGCCTTTGTTGTTTTTGGAAGCAGAATTCAATATCTATTTTAGTTAAATCCTTCCACTGAGCACATCCAACCAAAATTTAGTATGCAAACATGACAGAACCTTTTAACAACTCACCTAGATGTGAATAAATGTGTCGTTCACACAATGGCAAGATGAGAATGTCAAAGCTTACCCTTGTAGTTAATCCTTTCATTTCTATTTCACTGTTTTTACAACATTTTTCAAATGACCTTTTCCACTTGTCCAATGAACGCTGGCTAGACTCTGTAATGAGCAGTCCTGCTCTCCTTTCTATCTGTCTGCAGGTATAGAGTATGATGTCTATCAGCAGCATTTTCCCACATTGGTTTTGTTCTTTCCTGTCATTGGCTTTGATGCTGGTAGAGATTGGAGGCCATTTTGGCCAACTGAACTGCTCATCTGAGAACATAGAAGTCTGAAATCATGGTAAGCAAATATGTTAGCATGTGTAGTAAGTAGTCAATCCGCTACCATGCATTTCACACATCCTTCAAAGCTCAGTCTCACTCTCTAGATCTCAATCTGGCAAACAAAGCTCCAAACACATTTTTATGAATTTGTTCATAAAACTCCCTGAAGTGGAAAGTGAACCCATAACCTTCTAATCCAGAATTGAGAATGCTAAACGCTGAGGCAACTCTGATGCTTAAAGCAAGCAAGAGGAGGTTAAAAAGCAGAAACAAGCCACAAGAAAAGTATGCTGGCATATCCCTTCATACGCATGTTGGAGCTCTGTTCAGACTGCAAATTTTACTTTCTTTGGGAGATTCACTCGGGAAGTAGGGAGAGGAAGACTAAGAATTAAAGCAAGTGCTAGTTCTTGTTGCCGAAGGCAGGAATAATCACACTGTAGGTCCTGGAAGATATTTGGCCAAGTAAAGCCACCATTGAACAGGTGAACCTCCAGAATAGTGGGCAAATCTAATATTAATTGCATTTGTAACATGCCAGGGGAGGATGTACCAGCTTGCAGGAGGCTATACCTATAGGGCAGTAAATAGTTGGCAACTTATATCCAGCTGCTTGTGTAAAAGTTGGTGGGGGGATGTGTTTCCACAAAGCTTTTCTGAGTCTGTTTCTGCTACAGAAAACACAGTTGTGGTCAATTGTTCAGTGTACAATAATGTGTTTTTGTTCACTATTGATCGTTCAACCAGTGTGATTTGTTAAAGCTGAGTGTGATGTGTGAGAAAAGAGAAATTGAACTACAGGCAAATGCTATAGATATGGCTCTGAAGCATCCAGGAACACAACACACACTCAGAAGCTACACTATAATTATGTATTTCAGGATTATTTGTGCACCAAGAGCACTCCTTCATGCCTCACATGGAAGACTTGGATTTCCTTCACATCAGGTTAACTACCCACTCAGGGTCAGATGCTTTCTCTTTACCAGTTTGGTCTATAATTTGTTCACAGGCAACCAAATTGATCATTGGTTGTGATTCTTGTTTCTATAATAGACTTCCTCCATGAGAATGTTAAAACACAGAATGACATTCAGCCCAATGTTCCAAGGCCAGCTCTTTGCAGGGCATTATAACAAATGCCAGACCTCAGTACCCTGTAATTTATTTTCCTCCAAGTACTTAGCAAATTCCCTTTTCAATGTTACAACTGAATGTGCGCCTATCACCTCTTTCAAACAGTGCATTCCAGAGGACGATTGACTGGTTTGAAATAATGCTCCCTCATGTCACCCTTGGTTCCTGTTGTCAATCACATTAATCACTTTCTTCTGGCCATCTGCTGCTGCCGTAAACGTTACCAAATGCGATACGTCCATCACCCAGGTGCTTGCTGGCCTACACCAGCTGTCAGCTCAATAATAACGCATCCCAACCTTGTTTTCAAATCCCTCCAAAGTCTTGATTGCCCATTACTCTGCAATCATCTCCCACCTACCAACCTCTGAGATATCTGCATTCCTCAATTCTACTTTCTTGACCATCTCCATGGCTTCACTATTGATGTTCTTGTCTCAACAACTTAGGTCTAAATGAACACTAACTCACTCTCAAGGATTTCCGTGAACATCAATGGGCTGCCTTATGTAGCTAACATGAATCTTTCCCCCAGTGACCCTTACTTACCAAGAACTGGCACCTAGGCTCGAAGGAAATCAATGTCTATCTCTGTGAAGGAGAACAGAAGCTATCCTCAGTAGAAACGACAATGCTTGGGGAGGAAATAACACAGCTATACAGAGTGATCCAGAGAAAGATAGTTACTGACAGAAATACAACACCCCTGTTGGAAAGAATTTAAGAGCTTTAATTATTTGCGATATGGCACAGGGTGGCACGGTGGGTCAGGGGTTAGCACTGCTGCCTCAAAGAGCCAGCGACCTAGGTTTGATTCCATCCTCAGGCTACTGTGTACGTGGAGTTTGAAAATTCTCCCTGTGTCTGAGTGGGTTTCCTCTGGGTGCTCCAGTTTCCTCCGACCGACCAGGTTAGGGTGGATTGGCCATGGGAAATGAAGGGTTATGGATACAGGTTGGGGGAGTGGGTTTGGGTGGGATACGCCTTGGGGGTTTGATGGGTGGACCTGATGGGTTGAATGGCCTGCATCCACACTGCAGAGATTCTGTGATTCTAGGTGCCTCAATCTTGCTCAGTTCATCGGCGAGAGAAGGGGTATAGGGTTTCGAATAGGGGGACTGTTGAGCCCAGATTTGGAGGGAATGGGTGCAAGGAGGGAGCAGGTCATATCCAGCTCTGGAGGAGATTTAGGGAAGAAGAAACCTCCTGCCCAGGCAGCAAGGGAAGAGGGGGCAGGTCCAAAAGCAGAGGAAGGGGCATTCAGATCTTGGGGTGGAGTGCCAGTCCCAGGCTTACAGGCAGTGGTGAACCCAGTCCAGGTGGACAGGGGTGTCAGGTCAGCATCTGGGGTGTTTGGAGGATCTTGGAGAAGTGTAGTTGGGGGTGTGTGAGTTACTTTGGGAGGGAATCAGCTGAATACTCACTCTGAAGTTTCTCCGACTGAAATGGATTCTTGCAGAGAATTCCAGGAGGAGTGAAATTGCTGAATAGAATCTTCAATTTCCCTGGCAGTTCTTTTGGAGTCTGATATGTCAGGGACTGCCCAAGCGCAAATCCCATCGCTTTTTTAAATTCATTAACTGGATGAAAGTGTCGCTGGCTTGGCAACATGCCTTGCCAGTCCCTAATTGCCACAGGGTGCAGTTTAAGAGTCAAACTCATTGCTATGGATCTGGAGTCAATGTAGGCTAGACCAGGTAAGGATGGCAGTTTCCTTCCCTAAAGGACATTAGTGATCTAGATGGGTTTTTCAGACAATCAGCAATGGATTCATGGTTATAATTAGATCCTTAATTCTAGATATATGTTATTGAATTCGAATTCCACTATCTGCCAGGCAGGATTCGAACATAACCCCAAACTAAACTAGTCCCACTTGCCTACTCCTGGCCCATATCCCTCCAAACCTTTCCTAGTCACGTAATTATCCCAATGTCTTTTAATCATTGTAATTGTACCCACAACTATCACTTCCTCTGGAATACAGGTCCCCTGAATATGAATGTTTCTGAGTTAATGTTTCTAGGTGGCCAATCCACCTAGCCTGCACATCTTTGGACTGTGGGAGGAAACTGGAGCACCCAGAGGAAACCCATGCAGACACGGGGAGAATGTGTAAACTCTACACAGACAGTCGCCCGAGACTGGAATCAAGCCCAGGTCCCTGGCACTGTGAGGCAGCAGTGCTAACCACTGAGCCACCAATAGAAGTGACAAACACCACTAGGTGGCAGGAGTGGCCATCTGGGAAAATGCCATAAGAGTGGGCTGGAGGCAGATTTAATTCTTGTTTTCAAACAGGAATTAAATTATTTGAATTTGATCACTTTACAAGCTTGGGCTTGGGATCAGACTCATCAGAGTGTCAGGGTCCCAAATGCGCTTGGAAAACTGTTCCCTTCAGAAACCACAATTGTTAAGGAAAGCCACACTGTTGTCGCATCTGATACACTTAAATTCCATCACCAAAATAAATGATTTCTGAAGAAGGGTCTAGGCCCGAAACGCCAGCTTTTCTGCTCCTCTGATGCTGCTTGGCCTGCTGTCTTCGTCCAGATCTATACCTTGTTATCTCAGATTCTCCAGCATCTGCATCTCCTACTATCTCTCACTAAAGTAACAAATGCTTGTAAGGTTGGTTTAAATCGCAAGGAAATAAATACAAATAAGGATTAAGTCCCCGATTTGCTTTGAATTGGGTGGTAAAAGCCAGTCAAGGCACAGATCCAGTCTTCAGCTTATCTCGAGCTTGCTGATCTCTGGCAGAGTTTCACTGCAGATGCTGCTAACAGGTCTCTGTGTCTCTGAGCAGGAGAAAGAGAATATCAGCTGGAGTTCACACTCCTAATTGTTTACCAGCGATTCCTGCTGGAAGGTGTATGTGTGTGGAAGTCAGGTGAGGACTCGGCTGTGCAGTTGCCAACAGTTAAACTACCTGCCAGTTCTCACTGCCCAGGCATGAATGCTGGCCAATTAGGTAAGGTGCAGGAGATTTCCTAGCATTTCTCAGGAGCGACAACAAAGGGAGAAAATTAGAGGGAAGGAAAAGAAAAGAAAAGACTTTTTTTAAGGTTCTATTCACATTACATTGCACAGCTGCAATCTATTGCACATTATTATTGAAATATCAAAAGGAACAAGAGCAGCCCAGCATGCGAAGAAAAATCACTTTCTTGATACTGTTTTTTTAATAACGACCATTCCCCACAACATTCACAATGACCCCATTTCAATTCCAGTGGAGTTTGTTGCATTTAATTTTCTTTCAAGGGGAACGTCAAAACAGGGGAAGAAAACAGTAGTATCTGGAAATGAATGCACTGGTCATACAGGAGCTGCATTTGGAGAGGTACAAGACATCGAGGATCGATATGCATTATTTGCAAGTTTTACAAACCTTTGCAGCCATTGTGAAAAACATTCATGACCTTCAATCTGATGAAGGGTCTAGGCCCGAAACGTCAGCTTTTGTGCTCCTGAGATGCTGCTGGGCCTGCTGTGTTCATCCAGCCTCACATTTTATTATCTTGGAATTCTCCAGCATCTGCAGTTCCCATTATCTCATGACCTTCAATTTGTTGTTTTATCACAGCTTTCCTTTTTTATTGCAAGGTAAAATTCAATATTTGATCGAAGTCAGATTTAAACAAGCCCCTGAATTTGAAGACAGTAGGAACTGCCGATGCTGGAGATAACAGTGTGGAGCAGGATGAACACAGCAGGCCAAGCAGCATCAAAGGAGCAGGAAAGCTGATGTTTCAGGTCTGGACCCCTCTTTAGAAAAAGCCCCTGGATTTCATTTGTATATTGTTACATCACCAAACTCTCACCAGACCACAGGGCTGTCTCGCATTAAAGAGGAATGACTGGTGGCAGTTTAACCTGAGAGTCACTATATCTCAGTTGAGGTTGAAAAGGAGGAGAGCTCTTCATGGTAACCTCAGCTGGTGATGGAAATTGAACCCATGCTGTTTTGTACCACATTGTTTTGGGGAGCCAACTGTCCAGCCAACTGAGCTAAATGCAGCCCATTGGAGCGAGCAGGACAAGCAAACGTCAATACAGGAAAGGATACTGAAGCAGACAGTGTATTGGAGGGTCCAGGAGGACGCTGGTAGAGCCCACAGCAGGATTTTTCCATGGATGGGATCTGTTTTCCCACCCCACCACCTCCAAGAATAAACCCCTGCCAGCTCACTGAGGGTGTTGAGCTTGCTCAAGGTGAGTGCTCTGGCCCTGTCCTGGAAGAAGTCCCACTTTAAAGAGCTGCGACCTAGTTGAATTGTAACTGGCATCTATTTCTTGGATCATGGGCATTCCCCAAAGAAGAGAGCGTGGAGGGAGATTGGGAGTGTGAAGTTCAGGGTATCCCCTATGGCAAGGGAGGTTTTGGAGAAACCAAAGGATCCAATTTGGAAGGCCAGCAGTAGGGTGGCAGAGTTTAAAGAGGGGGCATGAACTTGAAGGCGATGGTATGATGGGCACAAGGCTTGCTAACTTAAGTTCCCTACCCCCGTGCCCAATACTACCTCCCGTAAAATGTTCCAGGCCTTCCAGTTAAGGTTGGTCTTCTTTGACTTGAATAAGAATTAAAAGGTTACAACAGGAGGGGTTACAAAAGAGGG
Organism: Stegostoma tigrinum; assembly: GCF_030684315.1. NCBI lineage: Eukaryota > Metazoa > Chordata > Chondrichthyes > Orectolobiformes > Stegostomatidae > Stegostoma > Stegostoma tigrinum. The sequence goes on along the minus strand of NC_081389.1, from coordinate 14,494,061 downwards.
CATTAATTGATGTTCCTGTCAGTTGACACCATTGGAAAACATTCCATATGCCAAGATGGCATGACTCAAATGCATATATTCATTAATTGGCCATTTAAAGGCCATGATACCATCAAGTGTAGGAGTGTCATAAAGGTAAGTGCCCAGAATGAGCTGTGAAACAGATTCACATGCACCAGATTTCCACTCCTGAAGGAGGTAGCAGGAGCTAGGGAATTTCCCAGATCATTGCTCCTACCTCAGGAGAAAGTGCCCTGTCAGACCTTAACTTTTACCTGCTGGCTGGGTAAACAGACAAGGCGGGCATGGGATGAAGATGAGCCAATTATCTCCAACTCCATGTTGCCTCATGGGATGCCAATTGCTGAGGCAGGCTGTCATTCTCTGGGACTTGTTCTGAGTTGTCTTAGGCCCTCTAGCTATCACTCCTCACATCCCATCCACTCTATGTCACCTCCATACCATGACACCTAATGCCATCCTGTTTGCCCCAGTCAACATCAGGAATCCTTAGTCACCACTTCAACTTAATAAGGTACCCACCTTCAACTGACCTTGTATCCTCCATACCAACTCATCCAATGTCCTCATGAGAAGACCTCAGCATCTCTGTTATGATGAAATAAAGTACGTGTACATATATTACATAACCTTTACTACAGTTAAAAATACTTCTGTTCATAAAAGCCCATTCAAAACTTATATTCAAAATACACAACATAGGTGCGTAATCCTTTAATAACCACTTTGATCTGTTAATCATATTATTTCAGGGCATCTTGCAGGCATGGAAAATAGCTAATTGGAATAATAGCCTTGGGGGAAGATGTCAACAATAACTTCTAAAATAGTTTTTTTTCAATCTCACTGATAGGGGCCATCGATTTATTTAATTTTAAGAGGTTGATGATTGAAATAACTTTACAAATTGAAATTCTTTACCTACTAGTAGCTATGTCTTTCATGCTTTGATTTTAAAAACAGCTTGACAATTCTGCAGAAACTATCCACCACCAAGAAGCATTTAAGTACAGTCTAAAAATTCGTGATATCCACACTTCAGGTAAATGCATTGCAACTCAGTGCTAAGTTGAACTGTGTAGTTGTATGTCAGTTTCCTTTATATGTGAAATTCTCTTCACTCCCTTTTCCCTGCCAACTAAAACACGTTCTATCATAAATGAGTCAGAGGTGTCCAGGCTGCATGCACCCTGCCCCCAACATTTTCCCAAGGCCTCCAGGATCCTACAAAATTTTGACCCACAATTAGTAACATGAGATAGAGTCTGGATTCATTTGTAAGGGAAGATGATGGCCTAGTGGTATTATCACTAGACCATTAATCCAGGGAACACAGCTAATGTTGTGGGGATCTGGTTTTGAATCCCACCTGGCAAATGGTAGAATTTGAATTGAAGTAAAAAATCTCGAATTAAGACCATAAATTGATTGTTGGTGAAAACCATCTGGTTCATTAATGCCCTTTAGGGAAGGAAACTTCCATCCTTGCCTGGTCTAGCCTCCATGTGACTCCAGACCCACAGCAATGTGGTTGACTCGTAACTACCCTCTGGGCGATTAGGGATGGGCAATAGAACACACTCATCCTGTGAATGAGTAAAAGAGAGTTGAGATGGTTGCCTGTTTGTGAAGACTGTGGAATTGAGTAGAGAACCTGAGCGATATTTTTTGTGTCAACAATCCAGTAACTAACAATTTCCTCTGAGTTTTATTTTGATGATCTTTAATCCTTTGTCTCAGTTCAAATACCAGAAAGCCACACTGTGCAGACTGACGCCATGAGATTTATTTATTTCTCATAATTGGACAAAGGTAAATCATTTTCTATATTTAGCCCATTTAAGAAAAAAGCATTGAATGTACACCTGGGGAAATAGGTTGCTCACATGAGAAAGGTTATCTCCTTTTATCAGTGATTCTGTGAGTTCTTACATTGCAACCACAATTTTTCTCTTATTTACTTGTTCATGCAATATGAGTGTTGCTGGCAAGGCCTGCAATTATTGCCCATTCTTAATTGCAATGTTAACACAGCAATCCCATGAACAAATAAATCAGAAAGAAGCCCATGACTCACTGAAACAGTGCCACCAATGCTATATTGTCATTGCAGTATCACACATTTATCTGTATTTACAACACCAAACTAACACATTCCAGAGTCTTCTTTCCAAATTAGAGTATTGTTTCCATTATATGAAAATATATATCAACACATGCTCATAAATAAAATAGGCTGGCTAGCTTTGAAAGTTCTCAGTGGCTGGAGATACAAGAAAAGCAGGATTTATGAAAGCTGTTACTTACGAGTGCAATCTCATACATGAGTATACTTTTAAAGAATTGAGATATGAATATTTCCTGTGCTTACAAACAGCTGCTTTTCATTGCCCTGCACTGTGTTCCAACATGCATACAATTCGCCTTCCGAATGGATTCCAGAGCTGAGCTCGGATCTGCTGGTACAAGCTGAAAGATGATATGGAGTTGCCGGTGTTGGACTGGGGTAGACAAAGTCAGAAGTCACATGACACCAGGTTATAGTCGTTTGGAATCACAAGCTTTCACAGCGCTTCTCCTTCATCAGGCGAAGTTGGGAGACACACACAGGCACAGAATTTATAGGCAGAGAGAAAATGGCAAGATAATTCCAGCTAACTGAGATTCAACAGATAAGTACAAATAGTGTGAGTGGAGTGTCTACAGGCTGAACAACAAGTCTCTGCAGGTGATCAAAAGTGTCAAACAGTGTGAGTAAAGTGTGAGTAAATAGCAAAGGAAGGGATGACCTATGATCCAATTAATTAAGGCATAGCGATAATTACAAAAAAATTAAAAAATAAGATGGAGCTCAAGACAAACAAAATGGTTGGAATGACATGATGAGTATCAGAGTCGCATGGCAAGGGTCTGACTAATGTAACAAGTAATACAGAACAGTAAAACTGAAAGATATAACAAAGCGTGGAGCTGGATGAACGCAGCAGGCCGAGCAGCATCTCAGGAGCAGGAAGGCTGACATTTTGGGCCTAGACCCTTCTTCGCGAAATGTCAGCTTTCCTGCTCCTCTGATGCTGTGCTTATCCAGCTCTACACCTTGTTATGTCAGATTCTCCAACATCAACAGTTCCTACTATCTCTGTAACAAACTGAAAGATAGCCAGGATAACAAAGTGCGGAGATGGATGAACACAGCACGTCAAGCAGCATCTCAGGAGCACAAAAGCTGACGTTTCGGGCCTAGACCCTTCATCAGAGAGGGGAATGGGGAGAGGGAACTGAAATAAATAGGGAGAGAGGGGGAGGCGGACTGAAGATGGAGAGAAAAGAAGATAGGTAGAGAGGAGAGTATAGGTGAGGAGGTAGGGAGGGGATAGGTCAGTCCAGGGAAGACGGACAGGTCAAGGAGGTGGGATGAGGTTAGTAGGTAGGAGATGGAGGTGCGGCTTGGGGGGAGGAAGGGATGGGTGAGAGGAAGAACAGGTTAGGGAAGCAGAGACAGGTTGGACTGGTTTTGGCATGCAGTTGGGGGAGGGGAAGAGCTGGGCTGGTTTTGGGATGCAGTCGGGGAAGGGGAGATTTTGAAGCTTGTGAAGTCCACATTAATACCATTGGGCTGCAGGGTTCCCAGGCGGAATATGAGTTGCTGTTCCTGCAACCTTGGCCCGACACCTCCTCCCTCACCCCTATCCCAGGCACCAAGATGATTTTCCATATCAAGCAGGTGCATACCTGCACATCTGCCAATGTGGTATATTGCATCCATTGTACCCGGTGTGGCTTCCGATACATTGGGGAAACCAAGCGGAGGCTTGGGGACCGCTTTGCAGACCGCCTCCGCTCGGTTCGCAATAAACAACTGCACCTCCCAGTCGTGAGCCATTTTAACTCTCCCTCCCATTCCCCAGACGACATGTCCATCATGGGCCTCCTGCAGTGCCACAATGATGCCACCCAAAGGTTGCAAGAACAGCAACTCATATTCTGCTTGGGAGTCCTGCTGCCCAATGGAATCAATGTGGACTTCACAAGCTTCAAAATCTCCCCGTCCCCCACTGCATCCCGAAACCAGCCAAGTTCTTCCCCTCCCCACACTGCATCCCAAAACCAGCCCAGCCTGTCTCCGCTTCCCTAACCTGTTCTTCCTCTCACCCATCCCTTCCTCCCACCTCAAGCCACACCTCCATTTCTTACCTACTAACCTCATCCCGCCTCCTTGACCTCTCCGTCTTCCCTGGACTGACCTATCCCCTCCCTACCTCCTCACTTATACTCTCCTCTCTACCTATCTTCTTTTCTCTCCATCTTCGGTCCGCCTCCCCCTCTCTCCCTATTTATTCCAGTTCCCTCTCCCCATCCCCCTCTCTGATGAAGGGTCTAGGCCCGAAACGTCAGCTTTTGTGCTCCTAAGATGCTGCTTGGCCTGCTGTGTTCATCCAGCTCCACACTTTGTTATCTTGGATTCTCCAGCATCTGCAGTTCCAATTATCACTGAAAGATAGCCTGGTTGACCAGATAAAGTTCATTGCACTCTGATTACAACTCTTATTTTCCTCTAAAAGATCTGGCCTAGTGCTGAAAGGAAAAAAAAGGACAGGATAGGATTTCTATTCTGCACATGCCGACAGTTAAAAGATGTGCCTACGATTTGAATATGATAACACGTAATGACATAATCAGGAAATAAAATCTAGTGTGCTAAACTAGAATGTAGACTGTGTGAATACTGTTGAATAGAGGCTATAGGTGAGTCAATATGTAATCTTTCAACTAGAAATGATTATCTGCAGAAATAATTGTAATTAATTTGAAGCTTGTAATCTGTGAAAAAAATGGTATAAAACCTTGAGATTTGGCAGAAAGATTTGTAAAAGATTTAAACAAAGTACCTTGGGTCTCGTCTGCTCCAAAGAAAGGATAGAATCATAGAATCATCAAATGCTGACAGTGAGAAAGCAGGCCATTCAGCCCATTAAGTGAGCACCGACCCACCAATAAAACACTCCACTCAGACACGACTCCTTATCCTGTCCCTGAAACCCTGCATTCCCGATGCCTAATCCACGTAACCTATACCTTCCTGGACACTATGTGCAAATTAGCGTAGCCAACCCACCTAACCTGCACCTTCCTGGACCCTCTGTGAAAATTAGAGTGGCAAATCCACCTAACCAACACCTTCCTGGACATTATGTGCAATATAGCGTGGCCAATCCACCTAACTTACAACTTCCTGGACACTATGTGCAAATTAGCGTGGCCAATCCACCTAACCTACACCTTCCTGGACATTATTTGCAAATTAGCGTGGCCAATCCACCTAACCTACACCTTCCTGGACACTACGTGCAAATTAGTGTGGCCAATCCACCTAACCTACACCTTCCTGGACACGTTGTGCAAATTAGAGTGGCCAATCAACATAACCTACACCTTCCTGGACACTACGTGCAAATTAGCGTGGCCAATCCACCTAACCTACACCTTACGGGACCCTCTGTGCAAATTAGCGTGGCCAATCCACCTAACCTACACTTTACTGGATACTATGTGCAAATTAGCGTGGCCAATCCACCTAACCTACACCTTCCTGGACACTATGTGCAAATTAGAGTGGCCAATCCACCTAACCTACACCTTCCTGGACACTTTGTGCAAATTAGCGTGGCCAATCCACCTAACCTACACCTTACTGGACCATCTGTGCAAATTAGCGTGGCCAATCCACCTAACCTACACCTTCCTGGACCCTCTGTGCAAATTAGAGTGGCCAATCCACCTAAACTACACCTTCCTGGACACTATGTGCAAATTAGCGTGGCCAATCCACCTAACCTACACCTTACTGGACCCTCTGTGCAAATTAGCGTGGCCAATCCACCTAACCTACACCTTGCTGGACACTATGTGCAAATTAGCCTGGCCAATTGAACTAACCTACACCTTCCTGGACACTATGTGCAAATTAGTGTGGCCAATCCACCTCACCTACAACAGCCTGGAAACTCTGTGCAAATTAGAGTGGCCAATCCACCGAACCTACATCTTCCTGGACACTATGTGCAAATTAGAGTGGCCAATTCACCTAACTTACAACTTCCTGGACCCTCTGTGCAAATTAGCGTGGCCAATCCACCTAACCTACACCTTCCTGGACACTAGGTGCAAATTAGCGTGGCCAATCCACCTAACCTACACCTTCCTGGACACTATGTGCAAATTAGTGTGGCCAATTCACGAAAACTACACCTTCCTGGACACTATGTGCAAATTAGCCTGGCCAATTGAACTAACCTACACCTTCCTGGACACTATGTGCAAATTAGTGTGGCCAATCCACCTCACCTACAAGAGCCTGGAACCTCTGTGCAAATTAGCGTGGCCAATCCACCTAACCTACATCTTCCTGGACACTATGTGCAAATTAGAGTGGCCAATCCACCTAACTTACAACTTCCTGGACCCTCTGTGCAAATTAGCGTGGCCAATCCACCTAACCTACACCTTCCTGGACACTAGGTGCAAATTAGCGTGGCCAATCCACCTAACCTACACCTTCCTGGACACTATGTGCAAATTAGTGTGGCCAATCCACGAAAACTACACCTTCCTGGACACTATGTGCAAATTAGCCTGGCCAATTGAACTAACCTACACCTTCCTGGACACTATGTACAAATTAGTGTGGCCAATCCACCTAACCTACACCTTCCTGGACACTATGTGCAAATTAGCGTGGCCAATCCACCTAACCTACACCTTCCTGGAAACTCTGTGGAAATTAGAGTGGCCAATCCACCTAACCTACACCCTCCTGGACACTATGTGCAAATTAGCCTGGCCAATCTACCTAACCTACACCTTCCTGGACACTTTGTGCAAATTAGAGTGGCCAATCCACCTAACCTACACCTTCCTGGACACTTTGTGCAAATTAGAGTGGCCAATCCACCTAACCTACACCTTCCTGGACACTATGTGCAAATTAGCATGGCCAATCCACCTAACCTACACCTTCCTGGACCCTCTGAGCAAATTAGCGTGGCCAATCCACCTAACCTACACCTTCCTAGACACTATGTGCAAATTAGCGTGGCCAATGCACCTAACCTACACCTTCCTGGACACTCTGTGCAAATTAGTGTGGCCAATCCACCTAACCTACATCTTCCTGAACACTATGTGCAAATTAGAGTGGCCAATCCACCTAACCTACACCTTCCTGGACACTATGTGCAAATTATCGTGGCCAATCCACCTAACTCACAACTTCCTGGACACTCGGTGCAAATTAGCGTGGCCAATCCACCTAACCTACACCTTCCTAGACACTAGGTGCAAATTAGCGTGGCCAATCCACCTAACCTACACCTTCCTGGACACTATGTGCAAATTAGTGTGGCCAATCCACGAAAACTACACCTTCCTGGACACTATGTGCAAATTAGCATGGCCAGTTGAACTAACCTACACCTTCCTGGACACTATGTACAAATTAGTGTGGCCAATCCACCTAACCTACAACAGCCTGGAACCTCTGTGCAAATTAGCGTGGCCAATCCACCTAACCTACACCTTCCTGGACACTATGTTCAAATTAGCGTGGCCAATCCACCTAACCTACACCTTCCTGGACACTCTGTGGAAATTAGACTGGCCAATCCACCTAACCTACACCCTCCTGGACACTATGTGCAAATTAGCGTGGCCAATCCACCTAACCTACACCTTCCTGGACACTTTGTGCAAATTAGAATGGCCAATCCACCTAACCTACACCTTCCTGAACACTACGTGCAAATTAGCGTGGCCAATCCACCTAACCTACACCTTCCTGGACCCTCTGTGCAAATTAGCGTGGCCAATCCACCTAACCTACACCTTCCTGGACACTATGTGCAAATTAGCGTGGCCAATGCACCTAACCTACACCTTCCTGGACACTATGTACAAATTAGTGTGGCCAATCCACCTAACCTACAACAGCCTGGAACCTCTGTGCAAATTAGCGTGGCCAATCCACCTAACCTACACCTTACTGGATACTATGTGCAAATTAGCGTGGCCAATCCACCAAACCTACACCTTCCTGGACACTATGTGCAAATTAGCGTGGCCAATCCACCTAACCTACACCTTACTGGACCCTCTGTGCAAATTAGCGTGGCCAATCCACCTAACCTACACCTTCCTGGACCCTCTGTGCAAATTAGAGTGGCCAATCCACCTAAACTACACCTTCCTGGGCACTATGTGCAAATTAGCGTGGCCAATCCACTTAACCTACACCTTACTGGACCCTCTGTGCAAATTAGCGTGGCCAATCCACCTTACCTACACCTTCCTGGACCCTCTGTGCAAATTAGAGTGGCCAATCCACCTTACCTACACCTTCCTGGACACGATGTACAAATTAGCGTGGCCAATCCACCTAACCTACACCTTACTGGACACTATGTGCAAATTAGCGTGGCCAATCCACCTAACCTACACCTTCCTGGACACTATGTGCAAATTAGAGTGGCCAATCCACCTAATTTACAACTTCCTGGACCCTCTGTGCAAATTAGCGTGGCCAATCCACCTAACCTAAACCTTCCTGGACACTATGTACAAATTAGCGTGGCCAATCCACCTAACCTACACCTTCCTGGACACTATGTGCAAATTAGCGTGGCCAATCCACCTAACCTACACCTTCCTGGACACTTTGTACAAATTAGTGTGGTCAATCCACCTAACCTCCACTTTCCTGGATACAATGTGCAAATTAGCGTGGCCAATCCACCTAACCTACACCTTCCTGGACACTATGCACAAATTAGCGCGGCCAATCCACCTAACCTATAACAGCCTGGAACCTCTGTGCAAATTAGCGTGGCCAATCCACCTAACCTACACCTTCCTGGACACTATGTGCAAATTAGCATGGCCAATCCACCTAACCTACACCTTCCTGGACACTCTGTGGAAATTAGAGTGGCCAATCCACCTAACCTACACCCTCCTGGACACGATGTGCAAATTAGCCTGGCCAATCCACCTAACCTACACCTTCCTGGACACTTTGTGCAAATTAGAGTGGCCAATCCACCTAACCTACACCTTCCTGGACACTACGTGCAAATTAACGTGGCCAATCCACCTAACCTACACCTTCCTGGACACTATGTGCAAATTATCGTGGCCAATCCACCTAACTTACAACTTCCTGGACACTCTGTGCAAATTAGCGTGGCCAATCCACCTAACCTACACCTTCCTAGACATTAGGTGCAAATTAGCGTGGCCAATCCACCTAACCTACACCTTCCTGGACACTATGTGCAAATTAGTGTGGCCAATCCACGAAAACTACACCTTCCTGGACACTATGTGCAAATTAGCCTGGCCAATTGAACTAACCTACACCTTCCTGGACACTATGTACAAATTAGTGTGGCCAATCCACCTAACCTACAACAGCCTGGAACCTCTGTGCAAATTAGCGTGGCCAATCCACCTAACCTACACCTTCCTGGACACTATGTGCAAATTAGCGTGGCCAATCCACCTAACCTACACCTTCCTGGACACTCTGTGGAAATTAGACTGGCCAATCCACCTAACCTACACCCTCCTGGACACTATGTGCAAATTAGCGTGGCCAATCCACCTAACCTACACCTTCCTGGACACTTTGTGCAAATTAGAGTGGCCAATCCACCTAACCTACACCTTCCTGAACACTACGTGCAAATTAGCGTGGCCAATCCACCTAACCTACACCTTCCTGGACCCTCTGTGCAAATTAGCGTGGCCAATCCACCTAACCTACACCTTCCTGGACTCTATGTGCAAATTAGCGTGGCCAATGCACCTAACCTACACCTTCCTGGACACTATGTACAAATTAGTGTGGCCAATCCACCTAACCTACAACAGCCTGGAACCTCTGTGCAAATTAGCGTGGCCAATCCACCTAACCTACACCTTCCTGGACACTATGTGCAAATTAGCGTGGCCAATCCACCTAACCTACACCTTACTGGATACTATGTGCAAATTAGCGTGGCCAATCCACCAAACCTACACCTTACTGGACCCTCTGTGCAAATTAGCGTGGCCAATCCACCTAACCTACACCTTCCTGGACCCTCTGTGCAAATTAGAGTGGCCAATCCACCTAAACTACACCTTCCTGGGCACTTTGTGCAAATTAGCGTGGCCAATCCACTTAACCTACACCTTACTGGACCCTCTGTGCAAATTAGCGTGGCCAATCCACCTTACCTACACCTTCCTGGACCCTCTGTGCAAATTAGAGTGGCCAATCCACCTTACCTACACCTTCCTGGACACGATGTACAAATTAGCGTGGCCAATCCACCTAACCTACACCTTACTGGACACTATGTGCAAATTAGCGTGGCCAATCCACCTAACCTACACCTTCCTGGACACTATGTGCAAATTAGAGTGGCCAATCCACCTAATTTACAACTTCCTGGACCCTCTGTGCAAATTAGCGTGGCCAATCCACCTAACCTAAACCTTCCTGGACACTATGTGCAAATTAGTGTGGCCAATCCACCAAACCTACACCTTCCTGGACACTATGTGCAAATTAGCCTGGCCAATTGAACTAACCTACACCTTCCTGGACACTATGTACAAATTAGTGTGGCCAATCCACCTAACCTACACCTTACTGGATACTATGTGCAAATTAGCGTGGCAATCCACCTAACCTACACCTTCCTGGACACTATGTGCAAATTAGAGTGGCCAATCCACCTAACCTACACCTTCCTCTACATTTTGTGCAAATTAGCGTGGCCAATCGACCTAACCTACATCTTACTGGACTGGACCCTCTGTGCAAATTAGCGTGGCCAATCCACCTAACCTACATCTTCCTGGATACTATGTGCAAATTAGCGTGGCCAATCCACCTAACCTACACCTTCCTGGACCCTTTGTGCAAATTAGCGTGGGGAATCCACCTAACCTACGCCTTCCTGGACCCTCTGTGCAAATTAGAGTGGCCAATCCACCTAACCTACACCTTCCTGGATACTATGTGCCAATTACTGTGGCCAATCCACCTAACCTACACCTTCCTGGACACTATGTACAAATTAGCGTGGCCAATCCACCTAACCTACACCTTCCTGGACACTATGTGCAAATTAGCGTGGCCAATCCACCTAACCTACACCTTCCTGGACACTTTGTACAAATTAGTGTGGTCAATCCACCTAACCTACACTTTCCTGGATACAATGTGCAAATTAGCGTGGCCAATCCACCTAACCTACACCTTCCTGGACACTATGTACAAATTAGCGTGGCCAATCCACCTAACCTATAACAGCCTGGAACCTCTGTGCAAATTAGCGTGGCCAATCCACCTAACCTACACCTTCCTGGACACTATGTGCAAATTAGCATGGCCAATCCACCTAACCTACACCTTCCTGGACACTCTGTGGAAATTAGAGTGGCCAATCCACCTAACCTACACCCTCCTGGACACGATGTGCAAATTAGCCTGGCCAATCCACCTAACCTACACCTTCCTGGACACTTTGTGCAAATTAGAGTGGCCAATCCACCTAACCTACACCTTCCTGGACACTACGTGCAAATTAACGTGGCCAATCCACCTAACCTACACCTTCCTGGACCCTCTGTGCAAATTAGCGTTGCCAATCCACCTAACCTACACCTTCCTGGACACTATGTACAAATTAGTGTGGCCAATCCACCTAACCTACAACAGCCTGGAACCTCTGTGCAAATTAGCGTGGCCAATCCACCTAACCTACACCTTCCTGGACACTATGTGCAAATTAGAGTGGCCAATCCACCTAACCTACACCTTCCTGGACACTACGTGCAAATTAGCGTGGCCAATCCACCTAACCTACACCTTCCTGGACCCTCTGTGCAAATTAGCGTGGCCAATCCACCTAACCTACACCTTCCTGGACACTATGTGCAAATTAGCGTGGCCAATGCACCTAACCTACACCTTCCTGGACACTCTGTGCAAATTATTGTGGCCAATCCACCTAACCTACAACAGCCTGGATACTATGTGCAAATTAGCGTGGCCAATTCACGTAACCTACACCTTCCTGGACACTATGTGCAAATTAGCGTGGCCAATCCACCTAACCTACACCTTACTGGATACTATGTGCAAATTAGCGTGGCCAATCCACCAAACCTACACCTTCCTGGACCCTCTGTGCAAATTAGCGTGGCCAATCCACCTAACCTACACCTTCCTGGACCCTCTGTGCAAATTCGAGTGGCCAATCCACCTAAACTACACCTTCCTGGGCACTATGTGCAAATTAGCGTGGCCAATCCACTTAACCTACACCTTACTGGACCCTCTGTGCAAATTAGCGTGGCCAATCCACCTTACCTACACCTTCCTGGACCCTCTGTGCAAATTAGAGTGGCCAATCCACCTTACCTACACCTTCCTGGACACGATGTACAAATTAGCGTGGCCAATCCACCTGACCTACACCTTACTGGACACTATGTGCAAATTAGCATGGCCAATCCACCTAACCTACACCTTCCTGGACACTATGTGCAAATTAGAGTGGCCAATCCACCTAATTTACAACTTCCTGGACCCTCTGTGCAAATTAGCGTGGCCAATCCGCCTAACCTAAACCTTCCTGGACACTATGTGCAAATTAGTGTGGCCAATCCACCAAACCTACACCTTCCTGGACACTATGTGCAAATTAGCCTGGCCAATTGAACTAACCTACACCTTCCTGGACACTATGTACAAATTAGTGTGGCCAATCCACCTAACCTACACCTTACTGGATACTATGTGCAAATTAGCGTGGCCAATCCACCTAACCTACACCTTCCTGGACACTATGTGCAAATTAGAGTGGCCAATCCACCTAACCTACACCTTCCTCTACATTTTGTGCAAATTAGCGTGGCCAATCGACCTAACCTACATCTTACTGGACTGGACCCTCTGTGCAAATTAGCGTGGCCAATCCACCTAACCTACATCTTCCTGGATACTATGTGCAAATTAGCGTGGCCAATCCACCTAACCTACACCTTCCTGGACCCTCTGTGCAAATTAGAGTGGCCAATCCACCTAACCTACACCTTCCTGGACACTATGTGCCAATTACTGTGGCCAATCCACCTAACCTACACCTTCCTGGACACTATGTACAAATTAGCGTGGCCAATCCACCTAACCTACACCTTCCTGGACACTATGTGCAAATTAGCGTGGCCAATCCACCTAACCTACACCTTCCTGGACACTTTGTACAAATTAGTGTGGTCAATCCACCTAACCTACACTTTCCTGGATACAATGTGCAAATTAGCGTGGCCAATCCACCTAACCTACACCTTCCTGGACACTATGTACAAATTAGCGTGGCCAATCCACCTAACCTATAACAGCCTGGAACCTCTGTGCAAATTAGCGTGGCCAATCCACCTAACCTACACCTTCCTGGACACTATGTGCAAATTAGCATGGCCAATCCACCTAACCTACACCTTCCTGGACACTCTGTGGAAATTAGAGTGGCCAATCCACCTAACCTACACCCTCCTGGACACGATGTGCAAATTAGCCTGGCCAATCCACCTAACCTACACCTTCCTGGACACTTTGTGCAAATTAGAGTGGCCAATCCACCTAACCTACACCTTCCTGGACACTACGTGCAAATTAACGTGGCCAATCCACCTAACCTACACCTTCCTGGACCCTCTGTGCAAATTAGCGTTGCCAATCCACCTAACCTACACCTTCCTGGACCCTCTGTGCAAATTAGCGTGGCCAATCCACCTAACCTACACATTCATAGACCCTCTGTGCAAATTAGCGTTGCCAATCCACCTAACCTGCAGATTTTTGGACTTTGACAGGAATCCATAGCACCCAGAGGAAACCTACTCAGGCACCGGGAGAATGAGGAAAACCCTCATAGACTGTCACCCAAAGGTGGAGTGGAACCTGAGTCCCTGGCATTGGCATAAAGGGTTAAAATCACCCTTTCAGTGCTCTGAAGTGACATGGGCCATCGGTTTATATTCATCCTCTTATGCAAAAAAGCAACATTTTGAGTCTGTTCCAGTAAAAGTTGCCAGAGATACTAATCCCTTCACACTTCATCACTGGAATTATACAGCCATAGAGCTGTACAGCATGGAAACAGACTCTTTGGTCCAACTCATCCATGCCGACCAGGTATCCTAAATTAATCTAGTCCCATTTGCCAGCATTTGGCCCACATCTCTTTAAACCCTTCCTATTCATATACCCATCCATTTGCCTTTTAAATGTCGTAATTGTATCAACCTCCACTACTTCCCCTGGCAGATCATTCCACGCCCTCTGTCTGTAAACGTTGATCCTTAGCTCCCTTTTAAATCTTTCCCCTCTCACCTTAATCCTATGCCCCCCAGTTTTGGACGCGCCTACCCTGGGGAAAAGACCTTCTATATTCACCCTATACTTGCCCGTCATGATTTTATAAATCTCTATAAGATTAGCCCTCAGCCTCCATGGAAAACAGCTTCTGCCTATTCTGTCTCTCCTTAAAGATCAAACTCTCCAATTACACACCCTCGTAAATCGTTTCTGAACTCTTTCAAATTTTGAAACATCTTTCCTATTGCAGGGAGACCAGAATTCAATGCAGTATTCCAATAGTGGTCTAACCAATGTGCTGTACAGCTGCAACATGTCCTCCCAATTCCTACTGGATGCACTGATCAATAAGCATACCAAATGTCTTCTTCACCGACCTATCTACCTTTGACTCCACTTTCAAGGGATATGAAGATCCAAGATCTCTTTGTTTAGCAACACTCCCCAGACTCTTACCATTAAATGTATAGGTCCTGCCTTTCCAAAGTGCAGCATCTCACATTTATCTAAATTAAACTCCATCTGCCACTCCTTGGCCCATTCGCTCATCTGAACAAGATACCATTGTATTCTAAAGTTACCTTCTTCGCTGTCCAACACACCTCCAACTTTGGTGTCATCTGCAAACTTATTAGCCATACTTCCAAAGTTCACATCCAAATCATTTATATGATGACAAAAATCAGTGGACCCAGCACGGATCCTAGTGGCATACTGCTGGTCACAGGCCTCCTGTCTGAAAAACAATCCTTCCATTACAACCCTCTGTCTTCTACCTTTGGGCCAGCTCTGTATCTAAATGGTTAGTTTTCCTTCTATACTGTGTGATTTAACCTTCCTAACCATTTACTATGCAGAACCTTGTCAAATGTCGTACTGAAGTCCATACAGATCACATCCGCCACTCTGTCTCCATCAATTCTCATTGTTACTTCTTCAAAAAACTCAATCAAATTCTTGAGACATGATTTCCCATGCACAAAGCCATGTTTGGTCGGCATGGTGGCTCAGTGGCTAGCACTGCAGCCTCACAGTGCCAGGGACCCGGGTTCGATTCCAGCCTTGGGTAACCGTCTGTGCAGAGTTTGCACCTTCTTGCGGTGTCTGCGTGGGTTTCCTTCAGGTGTTCCAGTTTCCTCCCACAGTCCAAAGATGTGCAGGCTAGGTGGATTGGCCATGCTAAATTGCCTGTAGTATACAGGGATGTGTGTGTTATAGTGGGATAGGTCTAGATGGGATGCTCCAAAGGGCGGTGTGGACTTGTTGGGCCAAAGGGCCTGTTTCCATACTGTAGGGAATCTTATCTAATCTTAACTATCTATAATCAGTCCTTGCCTTTCCAAATACATGTTAAACCTGTCCCTCAGGATTCCCTCCAACAACTTGCCCTTGATTGATGTCAGGTTTATTGGTCTATAGTTCCTTAGCTTTTCCTTACCAATTGTCTTAAAATGTGGCACCATGTTGGCCAACCTTCAGTCTTCGGGTATTTTGCCTGTGACTATCGATGATCCAAATATCTCAGCAAACAGCCTAGCAATCACTTCAAAATCTTCCCACAGAGTTCTAGGGTACACCTAATCAGGTCCTGGGGGTTTATCCACCTTAATACTTTTTAAGACATCCAGCATCACCTCCTCTGTAACACTTTTCAAGAGGTTGCTAATTACTTCCCCACGTTCCTTATCTTCCATATCTTCTCCACATTAACCTATGCTCCAAAATACTCATTTAGTATCTCTTGCAGTCCAACACATAAGTGACTTTTCTGGTCTTTACGTGTCCCTATTCACTCCGTAATTACCCTTTTGTCTTTAATGCATTTGGAGAGTCCTTTCAGATTCTCCTTAATCCTATTTGCCAAAGATATTGCATGTCCCATTTTAGCCCTCCTGGTTTCTCCTTTAGGTATACTCCTGCTGCCTTTATGCTCTTCTGGGGAATCATTTGATTTCTGCTCTCTCTAACCTGACATATGTTTCCTTCTTTTTCGTGACCAAAACCTCGATTTCCCCGATTTTAGTAAGATCTGCTTGGCCAGAATGGCAACCAGGTGGCCTTGGCCAACAAGTAGCAGGGCCTTATCTCAGCTATCCACCACGGCAGTATAAAGGATGCTTTTTGTTATTTACTTACGCTGAAATCAGGCTGTTGTCATGGAATTTGTTAGCAAACATTCAAAAACAGTTTGAAATGAGGAAGGAAAAGTATTCAGGGAGCAATTGAGGGAATTTATATCAGTGTGATCTTGTGCCATATGAAGTTACTTGTTCTGTTGTTGAGATGGCAGTCTGTTTCACCTCTGAGCCAGGAGGTGATCTGTTCCAGTCCACCCTGAGGAGAAAAGGGAGTGCTGCACTGCCTCCTTAAATGAATTATAAAGCTGAGCCCACCTCTACCATGTCAAGTCAATGTAAAATATTCCAAGACACTTGAAAAAGCACAGGGAAATTAGCCTTAGTCCATAGCTTTCAATCATCCCTAGAATAACAGTATCACAGCGGATTTCAAATCGTTATTACTTCTGAACCCAAAAAATTAACTCTGACATTTTTTCTTCACAGATGCTACCAGACCTGCTGAGCTTTTCCCGCAACTTCAATGTTCTGAGGAAGGGTCACCGGACCCAAAGGATTAATTGTGATTTTTCTCTTCACATGTGCTGCCAGGCCTGCTGAGCTTTTCCAGCAACCTCTGTTTTTGTTCATATCATTACCTCCTCGCTGTTCGTGAGAGTTGTCTGTGCTCAAGTCAGCTGCTATGTTTTCTCCATTGGCTGTACTTCAAGAATACTCCATTATCTGCAAAGCAAGCTGAGATGGTCAAGGGTGATTGAAAAATGCAACTTTTTTCTTTTATCCAGCAGCCCATTTCCATCTGAAAGAAGTAAACACTTTCCTGTGTGATTTAATGTTCATGAATGATGAAGCGTTATGACAATACAAATCTGCTCTGAAACCCAAAGGGCCAACCTCCCCTCTTTTAAAATTACATCATAGAATTCCTGCAGTGTGGAAGCAGATCATTCAGCCTATCAACCCCACACCAACCTTCCATAGAGCTTTCCAGCTTGACTCACCCCATCCTTGTTACCCTGCATTTCCCACGGCCATTCCACCTAACCTGTACATATTTGGACTAAGGGAGAAAACCAGAGAACACAGAGGAATCCCCACAGTCAATTGCCTAAGGCTGGAACTGAACCCAGGTCTCTAGCAAGGTGATGTAACAGTGCTAACCACTGAACCACCTTGAAAAGGTAGGGGTGCCAAGCTGAGGGGCCAAAATTACAGGAGGCTACTGACACTCTGCAGCATGTCTTTTGTCCTTGGCCCAAGACAGTTTGAAAGTGTGGTGGAGGCAGGTTTAATTAAGGCATTCATGAGGGCAGAATGAATTAGATAGAAAATATATGTGGGGATATGGGGAAAAGGCAGGAGGCTGGTATTCAGTACTGGAACCAGTGTCATGTGACAATATTATGGCTTCAAGATGTCATTTTGTCCTTGTTTATTTAAACATAGGTTTTAAGACAGAGGCAAGAAACTGTCTGTTTGGAAAGCCAATAAAGGAAACAGCTTGTCAGGCCTTTCTTAAAAAAAACATTGGAACAATAAAAGCAACCTGAACAGGTTTGGTCAAGCTCTTACTGAGTCAGGATATTTAGTTTGCTTAGTTTGCAGAAGCAGTCCTTGCTGAGGTCTTGAAGCTATATTTTCCTTCTCTGAGTTATAGCTAAAAACTGGGGATTCTCTTCTTGCTGCTGGAGTTGCATGTGACACAATCTGTTTTCTGAATTTGCCTTTTGCCAAGGCTGTGTGTATTGGATGTTACAATATTGGAACAGCTACTGTTTAGCAGCTAACTAATCTATTATTCTGTTAAGACTTCTAACAGAATTACAGCTAAACCAATTCTTTTATTTATTCCTTCTTTTAATGTATTTTAACTGGAGCATATCGATAAAGTGTGCTTTGCTTCAAATTCAGTCACTTGACTAATCAAATTACATCTGGAATACAGCATCTTACATTTACCTCTGAAATAAGAAAAGTTAGGATCTAGACTACCTTCTTAATGTATCTTGAGGGAGTTTTGTCTGGTCCATAATGGTAAGCATGATGGACTGAATGGCCTTCTCTGCTGTAACAATTCTGTAATCCTTGATCCTGTGAATTGGCACCTTGAAATCTTTCATTACATTTGTGGTGTTTTATAAGCACAAGCTGCTGTTGTGTACACATTACTATTTCAAATTCTCATCCCTGTTTCCAAAGCTTTCCAAGGACTTGTCGATCACTATCTCCATATTGTCATCCAGCACTGCCATCCTGCAGAAATGCAGCATTCTTCGAACTCTGGCACCATGATTACTTCTCTGCAGTATTAATGGGCATATCTTTAACTCTCTACTTCCTACCCTAACTCAGGGGCATCAGTGAGACAGACAATTTTGTGATTTCGAGGACATGGGATCCATGGATCTAGAGAAGTGACGAGGTGTAAGAAGCGAACACAGGGTAGTGCACAGAGCTTGAGGTAAGTTGAATTTCAAAGAGTTCAATGATTAAAAAGACAATTGGAAAAGCATTGGACTAGAGTCTAGATGTGACAAATAAAGCAAATAAATTATCTATGCTGTGACGTGCTGATATCAAGTGCAAATTTAACATTATTCTTCCAAGAAGTGTCTGAGCTCCTCTGAATTCTGATTTTCTAATTCAGTTCATGAACGTGGAATGCTACATGTCAGGTAAATCATAAATATTGCTTAATGCAACACAATACTCCGCAGTATTGCGGAAAATATACTTTCAAGAAAAATGCATTAGATTAACACATAAGAAAATTATAAGCATATTTCAATCAGAAGTCCTCCTATTTCCCCACCGTATATACTTTGACATCACCTGCAAAAAAAAGTTAGATGTGTTGTTAAAGATGTTCTCTCCTTCCTTCTGTTCCTTCTTTACCACCCTGATCACAACTGCAACATTTCCCAACAGAATTCAAACATTGCTTTCGCTAGTCATCTTAAACCACAGTCTGAATCAGTACCTGTGTCTCACTCTATGCAACCAAGCACTAATAAAGCTCCACAAAGTTTCATTCCTGCCAAAAATAAACTTGTCAGCTGTTGCTAGGTCGTACTCCTAACATATACTCAAAGCGAGATCCCGTTGTGTTGTCGAGTCTGAGTTGTTCAGTGGCAGCATGCAGTGCTGTGTGTGAGTATGTGTCATTTTTGTCTCCCCTTGAGAAAGATCCCACCCACTCATCAGACAGGGCTCTAGTAATAAGTGGAGCTTTTGAGCATCATTAAAATTACAAGAAAACTACTACAGATATGAGAAATCTAAAATTAAAAAAAACAAACAAGAAATGCTGAAAATCCTCTGCCTTTTTAATTCGATTTCTCTTTCTTTCTGGGTTTTATCATTGACCAGAAACTGATCAGGACACGGAAATACTGTGGATATAAGTGCATGTTCAAGGCAAGGACTCCTGCAGCAAGTAACTGACCTCCTGACTCCTCAAAGTTTGTCCTCCATCTACAAGGCACAAGTCAGGGCTGTGATGGAATAACCCACATTGCCCTGGATAAGTGCAGTGCCAACAATGAAGGAGCTTGACTCTAACCAGGACAAAGCAGTCCACTTGTTTGACACCACATTCCTTCAGCTCTGTTGCACAGTAGCAGCAGTAGATACCAATTACAAGGTGTGTTGCAGATTTTCACCAAGAGTCTTTAAGGTAACACCTCTCAACCCATCTGGAAGCTCAAGGGCAGCAGACACATGGGAACACTACCATCAGCAAGATCCCCTCCAAGCAAGCCTCCATACTGACTTGGAAATATGTTGACGTTCCTCCAACGTTGTTGGGTCAAAATCCTGCAACTTCCTCGCAAACAACATTGGGGTGTCTGCAACAGTCAAGAAAGCAGGTCATTACTAATTTCTCAAGACCCATGAATGCTGACCCAGCCAGTGAAACCCACATCGCCTGGTGAATTCAATAAAACGCAGAACTTCTAAAGGGCTTTGTGCTGAAGTAGGCAGGAACGTGGCAGATAAAGTTCAAGGTGGAGCAGTGAGGTGATACATTTTGGTAGACAGACCACGGAGAAACAGCACAAAATGAAGGGCACTCCTCCACAGCTTGTGCAGGAGAGACTTCGGTATGTGTGTGCAAAAGTCTTTAAAGGTGGCAGGACAGGGAGAGAGAGCAGATCATATAAACAGAGTTATAAAGCACAGAATCAGGCCTTTCAGTCCAACAAGGCCACGCTAATCGTAAACCCACACTAAACTAGCCTCACCTGCCTGTTCTTAGCCCATGTCCCTCCAAACATTTCTTATTCAAATACCTATTAAAATGTCTTTTAAACATTGTAAATATACTCACATCCATCACTTCTTCTGGAAGTTCATTCCACACTTGAATCACTCTCTGTGTAAAAAAAGGTTGCCCCTCATGCCCCACTCACCTTATAATTTTGCCCCTATTCTTGAAAAGACCCACCCTAGGGAAAAGAAACCTGCCATTCACCTTAACAACATCCCTCACAATTTTATAAGCCTCCATAAGATCACCCTTTAACCTTCTACACTCAGGTGAAAAATTGTCCCATCCTCTCTTTATAACTCAAATCCGCATTCCTGGAAACGTCCTGGTAAGTCTTTTCTGAAACCTCTCCAGTTTAAGAACGACCTTCCTATAGCAGGCAACCAGAACTGAATAAAGTACTCTAGAAGAGGCCTCACCAACATCCTGTACAACTTCAACATGAGTCCCAACTCCTATACTCAAAGGTCTGTGCAATGAAGGCAACAGCATACTAGGCTCAGTTAATAGGGACTTAAAGTGCAGGAGCAGGAGTGTTAATACTGAGCTTTTATAAGGCATTTGTTACACTTCACTGGAGCAGTGTGCACAGTTTTGAGTGCGACATTTCAAGTAAATTTTGACTGCATTGGAGAGAGTGCAGAAAAGGTCTACAAGAATAGTTTCAGGGATGAGAAACTTCACTTATGGAGAAGATTAGATAAGCTGGAGCAGTTTCCCTTGGAAAGGAAAAGGCTACAAGCAAATTTGATGGAAGTTCTCAAAGTCATGAGAGGTCTGTGCAAAAGGTATTGGGGAAACTGTTCCATAAATTCATAAAAGGAGCGGGGAAGCGAGGACATAGATTTAAAGTAATTTGCAAAGAAGTAAATGCCATTTAAGGAGAAAAAGAACATTCTTACACTGCAGTTCTGTTCACTGAGTGATAGTTTTGAAGAGATAGATGTGATGTGAATCATATATGTTACTCAGAGGATCGCAAAGTATGATCTCAATCATAGTACCAAGGACAATGTCAACAACAATGCCTGCTCAAGGTCCTTTGAATCCACTGGGAAGAAAGACGCACCAATACCAGTATCCTTAACCAGGCCTACATCCCCAGCATCAAAGCTCTGACCACCCTTGATCAACTACAATGGGCTGGGCACATCGTCCTCACGACCGACACAAGACTCCCCAAGCAGGTGATCTACTCCCAGCTTCGAAACAGCAGGTAAGCCCCAGGGCAACAGAGGAGGCTCCTCAGTGATACCCCCGGGCCTCACTGTAGAAGTGCAGCATTCCCACAGACACCTGGGAATCACTGGCCCAAAGCGGAGGAGGAACATCTGGGAAGGCATCAAGCACCTCGAGGCTTGTGACCCGGAAAAAGTGGAAGCCGGGTAGAAACAATGAAAGGAACATGCTGCCACACCACGCCCCATTCACCCCTTCCCACAACCACCTTCTGTATGTAGGATAGCAGAACCTGAGGTGGCCGTATCGGTCTGTACAGCCATCTGTGGACACACGCCAAGATTGGAAGAGAGTCATCCTCATCTGTGAGGGGCTGTCAATGATGAATGCCAAAGAATTTTGAGTGGCTAGTATTAGCCAGCTTGTCTGGAGCTGTTGAGGACTGTGATTATTTTCTGAGTTTTCATTAGAAACCAGTTCGGAAATATCCACCATTAACTCTCTGAGGACTAGTGACTTGAGTTTATTTCCAACAAGGTAAAAGAGAAAAGAAGAGATTAGAGGCTTTGTGTGATGGCTTAGTATGGGTGATAGTGAGTCAGCAGCTTGTTTTGTCCATCTGCCCAATTTTGGCTTAAGTTAAATAAAACAAAACTGCTCTGATGAAGAGTCACTGGATTTGAAACTCTGCTTTCTTCCCATAGATACGGCCAGACCTGCTGAGTTTCACCAGCAATTTCCATTTCTGTTTGGCTTCAGTTCAGATGTTCAAGGCCCAGTGACTGAAACACCCACTTTACACTCCGACTGAAAGTTCAGGTGTGCCTTCATCAAGTTCCAATTTAATTCAGTTATTTCTCCTCTCTAAAATGGGTAAATTTTGAGTTTCTAATATTGGGTTCTAAATTCTACCAAAATAGGTCTAAGTATCAGTTTTGGGGAGTTTCATGGAGGGTTTTTCTCCCTGAGGTCTATTGAGTGATCTCATGCAGTACTTCACAGCTCACTTCAATATTTACATATGTCCTCCCATGACATTCCTCTAGGCTACACCAGCACTCCTCGCCAATGCCCTGACCTTTAAATGTTTATATTGGGGACATGATGGCTGAGCGGCTTTATCACTAGATCACTAATCCAGAGGCAAAAACAGAAAATACTGGAGAAACTCAGCAGATCTGGCAACATCTGTGGAGAGTGAAAGCAGAGTTAACGTTTTGGGTCCAGTGTGAACATTCTGAAAGGTCACCGGACCCGAAATGTTAACCCTGCTTCAACCATCACAGAAATTAATGAAAATCTCGAATTAAGATTCCAATGATGACTACAAAGCTGTTGCCATTTTTCTGGAAAAAAAAATCTGCTTCACTCACATCCTTCAGGGAAGGAAACTGTCATCTCTACAATGGTCTGGCCGACACAAAACTCAAGAATTACAGCAATGTGGTTGACTCTTACCTGCCCTCTGGGCAATTAGGGATGGGCAATAAATGCTGGCCTAGCCAGTGAATATCCATATCCTGTAAATGAATTTAGAAAAGTGAGAGGGTAAGATTGGCGTGAATGCAGTCTTCACCAGTGATGTGGTAACGTTGACTTCATATCTTGTTGTGTGGAGGCCAGTGAATAGCAGTCCCTGATGGGGTACAATAAATAAATATATGTTCTCCAGCACAACTTTGTTATTAGGAAGAAGTGGTAGAAAGTGTTTGGATATTTTTGGTCAAAAGTCAGAGGTCCATCTGTATGCAAAATAAGTGAAAACTAAGGATGTTTTAGCCAGAGCTGAGTTTGACTGTAATCTGAGGTCATCTGTTATTGAAGTATACATGCAATTCTGCATTGTCTGCTGTCTTTGAAGACTAATGGAAAAGTGAGTTCAAGAAGAAAGTTAACAAGGCAGGGTAAATGTTTAAGGAAACAGCAAGAGTAAAGTATATCAGGCCTTGGATTGAGAGGAAAGTTTAAGTGCAGATGACAGTTTGTGGCCTGTAGTAACACAACAGTGAATCTCAAACTTGCAATTTGATTTCCATGATGACTTTAGCTCGAAGAAGTTGGGCCTGTGCCCTTGTTTTGAGCCTAAAACATAAATTGCTTCCTCATGAATTAGTGGGTCACTTCATAATATTCACTTTGAAATTTATTTGAAAGTAATAAAAATGTTAATGACTTTATATGGGATAAACGTGCAGCAAAAATGACAAATCAAAATTCATTGACATGAGGATTCATTGTGAGGGTTCAGTGTTCTGTTTGTGGGAGTGCCAAACTGCCAGTGCATATCACCTTTATTCTGATAGTCCTTTCTAAAAGCTGTTGATCTCACGAAAAGCTCTGATATTACAAATATTTATAACAGTTATACATTAAGTGTAGCTGTAATGATGGTCCATCGCATTGATTAAATATGAAAATGTGTCAGTCATGTCTGCGTCAAGCGTTTTCATGATTATTGAAGTCGGTACCCATATACACCACTGTGGTCTCTGATGTACAACCTGCAGAATAAAATCACATTTCATAAAGTACTCCATTTACAGTGAATTAATTTGAAAGGCAGTGATTTGTGAATGCAGCTACCACAATGCACATTTACAAACACACACAGAGGATAAATAAATGATTGTTCTTGTATATCGGCTTTGATTCAATTGATTGTGTTATGTCTCAACGTCTGTATGTAAGTGTTTCCTTGAGACACAGATGTGATATTATCACTGTACCATGACATGTGACCTAAAGATTATGCACTCCGTTTTCGCTGGGAACCACTTGAAGCATGATATGCTACAGGATACATGCAGCTCTGCACCACTTACTAGCTAAAGATGAGACCGCACACTAAGTGCCAGAAGAATGCAATGTTTATGTTAAATTAACAACTATATTAAATGTCTGTTGAAGCGTTCAACACTGTGATATCTTCACCTCGTTTTTCATGTTCATGCAGCATCAGGTACAATATCCTGCTGGAGCCAGGTCATCATTAGCAGTGACGATCATCTGTTAGAAAAAGACACTAAGATCTTTATGGAAGATATTTGGACAGCGAATTGAAATGCTATCAGAAATTTCAAACAACCAGCAGCATTAGTTTCTGTGAGTACAGGCAGCTATATAGACTGATGGATATGGTATTGTCCAGCAAGAACACAGAGCTCGTTTCTTTTGATTGGAATTGACTCTTTCAATATAAAAGATTGCCTCATCTAAAAATTTAAATACCTGTAGCCCATTTTTGAGATGATACAGAAAACTGTACTGTCATACAGTCATAGATTCATACAACATGGAAATCAACCCTTCAGCCCAGCTTGCCCATGCCAACCAGCTTTCCCAAACTGCTCTAGTCCCATTTTCCTGTATTTGGTCCATATTCCTCTAAACCCTTCCTAGTCATGCACCTGTCCAAATGTCTTTTAAATGTTGTAGCTGTACCTGCCTCTACTACTTCCTCTGGCAGCTTGTTCCATACACGCACCACCCTCTGCATGAAGATGTTTCCCCTTAGGTCCCTTTTAAACCTTTCCCCTCCTACCTCAAACCTATACCCTCTGGCTTTGGACTCCCCTATCCTGGAGGAAAGAGCCTCACTATTCACCCTATCCATGCCCCTCATGATTTTATAAACTTCTATTCGGTCACCCCTCAGCCTCCTACGCTCTAAGGGAAAAAGCCCCTGCCTATTCAGCCTTTCCCTTGTCAAGTCTGCCATGGAGAAAATTGAGGACAACACTTTGGTTTTCATTGTTGACATCAAGATTGACAAGTTCCAGATCAAGCAGGTTCTCAAGAAATCATATGATATTGACAGAACTAAAATCAACTCTCTTCTGAGGCCTGATGGTGAAAAGAGAGCTGCTGTCTGACAGGCCACAGAATATAACACTTTGGATGTTGCTAATAGGATTGGCATCAACTAATCAGGCTTCATGAAGAACTACTTAAATCTGTCAATTTTAATGAATATAAAGAATACAATGGGCATCACTGAATTGTATCAGCCATACTGGTTGAGTTTTTAATCCCATTTTGCAGCACTTGGTCCATGAACTTGTATGCCTTGGCATAACAAGCTCACATCTAAATGAGTTGGCACAGTGGCTTAGTGGCTATCACTGCTATCTTACAGTACCAGTGACCCAGGTTCAATTCCACCCTCAAGCAACTGTCTGTGTGGTGTTTGCACATTCTCCCCGTGTCTGTGTGGGTTTCCTCCAGGTGCTCCGGTTTCCTCCCACAGTCCAAAGATGTGCAGGGGAGGCGGACTGGCCATGCTATAGTGCCCAGGGATGTGCTGGTTAGGTGGATTTGCCATGGGGAAATGCAGGCTCACAGGGTGAGGAGCAGTTCTGAGTGGATGCTTTTTGAAGAGTTGGTGTGGACTCAATTGCTGTAGGGATTCTATTAAATATTTATTAAATGGTCAGCCTCTGCTTCCAGGCAGTGAGCCAATTCTCACCATCCTCTAGGTGAAAGAAATTCTTCTTCACATCTCCTTTAAACCTTCTGCTCCTTACCTTAAATCTATTCCCTGTCATTGAATCCCCCATCAAGTGGAAAAGTTTCTTCCTGTCTACTCTATTCATGCTCATCATAACTTGATAGGTTTCTATGAGATCCCCCTCTCATTCTTCTAATTGTCAGTGAATATAGTCCTAACTGATCCAATTTCTCCTTGTACATGAGTCCTACCATCCCAGAATTACTCTGTTCAGGTTCTGATGGAGGGTCACTGGGCCGTTGTGTACAGTCCTGGTCTCCACCCAACTGGAACTCTCCATTCGTCAAACAAATTGTCAAAATAATGAAGATTTTGTTAATTTTATCATTCAGGTTTCGATATTTTGAATTGCAATAACATTTTTTTTCCTGATTTTTTAAAATTAGGAGAGATGGTAGTGTGTGAAACTTGGCTATGGTAAATTGCCCATAGTGTCCCAGTATTTGTGAGCTAAGTGGATTAGCAATGGGAAATGCAGGGTTATGGGGAAAAGGTAGGGCATAGGTCTGGGTGGAATGCCCTTCAGAGGGTCGGTGACCAAAATTCACCACTGTGGGGATTCTATGGTTCAACGTGAATCAGTTATTAATCCAGAAGCCCAGGTTAATATTCTGGGGACATGAGCTTGAATCCCAACACAGTACATGTTAACATTCAAATTCAATGTTTAAAAAGAAAACAATGACTTAAAAGCTAATGGTGACCATGTAACCATTGACAGTTCTTTTGAAAGCCTATTTGGGTCAAAAAGTCCTTTTGGCCAAATCCCCTCAAAACATATCAAGGAGATAGCTGGACCCTAACTTCTGTCGTATTTAAAGGCAAGTCTAAGGTGCTGTGTTCCCAAAGTGATTCAATTGGTCAAACTACTAGGCTTTAAGCAAAATGCACTTTATTCTTACAACACTGTTAAAATACAAACAAAAAAGGAAAAATATATCGCATAGCTTTAATTCTATTGAAATAATTAATAAAAACTATTATTTAACTACGATTCATCAACTGTTCCAATATTGTAACATCCCGTAAACACACCCTTGGCAATGGCAGATTCAGTAACAGATCTTTCTCACTTGCTATCTCCAATCCAGGAGAAAAAAACACTGAAAGAAACAATCTAGCGGCAGAAAAAAAACTTAAACTTGTAGCTGTAGCAGTGAGAGCCATATTTATCAGCTTCAACAGGCAATTTCAACTAAAAGCAAAGCTAAAACTTTGGGTCTGTTTGAGCCTGACTCCACCTATTTATGCTTCTTTTGTCTAATTTATAAAAACACCCAGGGAGCCCAAAGCTGTTTGCCCACTGCTTCTGAGGCAGGTATTCAGTTGCCACTGTAGGGACACTTCTCTGCAAGAGAAACAACACAGAATGAATCCCTCTTAAAGGAACAATGCTGTCACACATTTTAGGGAAGGAAATCTGATAAGATTAGCAATTGTGCTGTCTATAAAATTGTTGATCAGGTCTGATTTTATGAGAATGAGTAGGTCGGACTGTTGGAACAAATTACTGCAGATGCTGGAATCTGTACTGAGAAAAACAAATGCTGGGTCAGAACAGCTGAAGAGTCACCCCGGCTCGAAGCGTTAGCTTGCTCTCTCTCCATGGACGCTGCCTGACACACTGTGATCTCCAGCATTTGTTATTTTCAGTCTATCAGACTGCTGCTTGTCTAGTCTGGAGGCAACTGTCCCAATTTTGGCACAAATCCCCAGATGTTAGTCAGGAATATATTGCAGGGTCAACAAGGATCATTTTACTATCCCTTTGTGCCACACATATTAAAGCAATATTGCAGCATCTGTCCACCTTAGAAACCATTGTGATTATTGATGAGGCTAGAAAATAACTGAATTGTATTGAATTAGCTTAATTGCTATGTACTCAAATAAGTACAGTGAAAGGTTTAAATGTCACCATCTAGGTGCAAAGATATAGCTTCTTCAATTACAAGATCATAGGAAATAGAGAAATAAAAAACCCAGTGACGCATAAGTAAAAGTTAGGAACAGCGGCCTTACAATCCAGACTACACTGGGCACCTAGTCTCCAGTCCACTCTGGCCCTTTGCTCCAGACCGCATCAGGCTTCACCTCGAGGTGACTGGAAGATCGCCTTGAGACCGGGAGAGCACACTGAGGCCATGCCAGGCCCGGAAGGCCGCCATGACATTCCAAGAGGACACCATGACTGGGTATGACATGCCAAGAGGCCATCACGCCAGGTTGAGAGGACCCCTTGCCATGCCGGTGCTGAAGCTGGGACTCATTGGAGTCCAACAGAATAAGGTGCTGGGGTCATGAAAAGTTTAGGAGTACAAGGACTAAAGACCTGAATTTATATGCACCTATTGTTCCAAGTTGCTGTCCAGCTAATTGCATACTAAGTTTTGAAATTTAGGCACTTTTGTCATGTAGGAAACATAGCAAGATTCCACAATCAGCAACATCACCATAACTAGATCAGTCCATTTTTGTGATAATGGATGAGGGCAAGACATTGGAGAGGATTCGCTGTACTTCATCTAACATTACCATGGGATCTTTCATTTCAGCTGAGCGGACAGGGGAACTTACCTTTAATATCTTATCCAGGAGATGGCATTGAAGTGTCAGCCTGGATAATTATACTTAAACCACAGAGTGGGAACATGACTCAACCTTTTTGCTCAGAGGTGACAGCGCTCCTGACTGAGCAGCAGCTGACAACTGCTTACAACAAGCAATTCTTCCCCATGACACCTGTGGTATTTGTCTTTTGATGGATGGTCTCAAGCTGGCAAAAAAATCACACGTTCCCCAACGGCTTAAACAAACAAGATTTAAACTGCTGTGGGCTCCCATTAAAAGCTCTTGTTGCTGTGCCTGGATGATGTTTGCGCTTTGACCAGAAGAGGGAGCTCTTCATTCAATTCAGTGAAATACCTTCTAATAACTCATTCATTGTGACATTTTATCTATAAGACTTCTTGTAAAATTTTGATTGACAAACTTCATTTTTAACTACTTACATTTCCCTATAGCGTAGATAAGAGGACATTCTGCCTTATCAAGTCTTCACCATCATTTTGAAGAGCATGCCATGAAGATCCCCACTCTATCCTTGCAACCCAGCCTGCACATCCCTGGGCACTATAGGTAATTTAGCATGGTCAAGCCACCCTAACCCACACAGCTTTGGGCTGTTACAGTAAACCAGGGCACCCAACAGAAACTCACACAGACACGGGAAGAAGGTGCAAACTATCTGCAGGCAGTTGCCTGAGGCAGGGATTGAGCCTGGGTGCCTGGTGCTGGAAGGCAGCAGGCTCACCACTGTGCCACCCTTTTACAGCTTGTGAGTGTCACTGACTATGCCAGCAATGACGACCCATCCCTAACTGTTCAGGACAAATTGGTGGTGAGCTACTTTTGTCAACTATTAGAGTTGAAGTGGTGGAAGGAAACCCACGGCGCCGTGAGAGAAGAAATCCAGGATACTAACCCAGTGGCAGCAGTCAAATTGTCAATAGAGTTCTGAGTCCAAATTATGCCAAAGTGGAGGCAGGACAGGATGCTTCAGCTGGACCTTGTCCATTCCATCTGTTTCTTTTTCTTTCATTTTATCTTTTCTCTTCAGCGCATTTTTTCCTTGTCCCTTCAATCTTCTCCTCCTCGGACTCCTTTTCTCACCTCAGGCTCTCAGCCTCGGGCTCCCGTCCTCAATGGGGACCCGATGAGACAACCTGGCGTCGCGGCTTCCTGGACCATGGTGGCCTTTTAGTCAGCATGAGTACATATGACAACAAAGCTAATGCAAATCAATCCAATTAATTCAATACAAGTCAGGATTGTGAGTGACTTATAGGCGAACGTACTAGTAGTGGTGCCTGCTGTGTCTGTCCTTCTAGATGGTTGAGGTCATAGGTTTAGACAGTGCTTGAAATAACTGTATGGAGGGCAGTATCCTGTCACCAAATTACCCTTTATTTGTGTGGGCACAGTATATTGACTGTGATTAACAAGCTCAGAGCCAGTCCCGAGAATGAGAAGAATCCCTGAGATGCCTGTTTATGTCTATCATCCAATGCTCCCTGATTGGCCCAGGTTAACAACCCTGATCAGGGAACTCATGCTCATTGGATCCACCTGGTTCCAATCACTACAGTGTTGTTTGTGGAGCTTTGTTCATTCTTAAACCTGGTTTTTGCCTTTAAATGCTAGAATTCAAAGTTTTTTAGACTGGACTTAACAGCCACCCTCCAGATTGACGAGGTTGCATATCATGTAAGGATAATTACAGAATCCCCAAGATGTTCTTCTGGGGAACGGTCTCATGGTAAATCAATCTGGAAAGCACAATTATAATAAGTTGCACTTTATAATTTATAAAAAGCGCATTACAAATTTACAGCTGATGTCTAGCTTTTTTTTCAGTTTTGAAAACTTATTTCCGGGTAGATTTATCAACTTTTCTGGTTGCTGCTGGTGTGAACCGATAGCTCAGGATGGAGCACAGATAGATAGTGTGGCATTTTTCTCCTGGTTTTAATTGATTCTATCTTCTAGTTTTAAAGGGGGTAATTCCTATCGGAAAGGTTGGAATGCTGTTCTGCCAGTCATTTTCCTAGCCTATCTTATCCTGGTTTGGCTCTCTTCCTTCCTCTTCCATCAGGCAGAAGATACAAAAGTTTGAAAGCACCTTCCAACACGGGGTGGCATGGTGGCTCAGTGCTGCCCCACACCTAGGGACCTGGGCTCGATTCCACTCTCAAGTGACTGCGTGGAGTTTGCACCTTCTTCCCATGTCTGCGTGGTGGTTCCCTCTGGGTGCTCTGGCTTCCTCCCACAGTCCAAGGATGTGCAGGTTAGGTGGACTGGCCATGTTAAATTGCCCAGGAATGTGCAGGCTAGATGGGTTAACCATGGGAAATACAGGGTTCCTGGGACAGGGTGGGTCTGCGTGAGATGCTCTTCAGAGTGTCATTGTGGACTCAATGTATTGAATGACCTGCTCCCGCACTGTAAGGATTCTATGCTAATAGATTTAAGAACAGCTTCTTCCCCACAGTTATTTGACTCATGAACAGACCTCTCATATATTAGAGTTGATCCTTCTCTGCACCTTCTCTGTAGCTATAACATTACATTCTGCATTCTGTTCTATTACCCTGATGTACTTATATAAGAGAATATTTGTTTGGATAGCACACCTTTGCGCAATACTTCTCACTCTTGTTGTTGTCACATGTACCACAATAATCTATTCAAATCCAAATCATTGAGTGGTAAAGTCCTACGTAGCAGAGGTATATTGGAAAGTTATATCGTAATCATTTCAGTTGGACTTTGACCAATGAATGTTAAATTTTGAGGCCACTACCTGCTACACCTCCCCTCAAACACGCCCCCACCTCCAAGATTAGGAATTGAGGTAGAGTGGGAGGACAGCCCAAAAATACCAACATTGTGTTGATGATGAATTTGAGGCCTCCAAAGATTATCTGCGTTCTCCAAGCCAGGTCCTGGGAGGCAGGAATGGCAGGTCAATGTTCCCCACCCTATCTGGCTACATGGAGATACAGACAACAGATTAGCCTATGAAGGGAGTCCCACACGATCTCCACAATGGTGGCCTCACTCCTTGTTTCCTTATTTGTTTTTAATTAAAGTTATTAAAGAAATGGCTGACAGGGCCACAACTTTGCAGAGATACCTTCTCAGAGACTGGGGTAAGAATAGATGGATAAAACAAAGTACTGTGGGTGCTGGAGATCTGAGACAAAAACAGGAATTGCTGGTGAAACTCAGCAAGTCTGACAACAAGTGTGGGGAGAAAGCAGATATAATATTTCGAGTCTGGTGACTCTTGATCAGAACCTCGTCATCAGAATAGGTGGATGCATGTTAACCAGAGCGGAAATGATGGGCTGAAGTACACTTTTCCATGCTGGTACAAACTCTAGGACTCAAGAACTTTCCTTGTATTGTAGACAGGTTCTTCTCCGAAGCTGGAAGACAAATAGCGTAACCTCAACTTAGATACTCCAACTTTCATCCTTCATTGGAGAGGAAATCTGTCTCCATGCCAAGCCAGAGCTCAGCCACATGGAAATAGAGCCATAGTATTATATAGCATGGAAACCAACCCTTCAGCCTGATGCTTCCATGCTGACCACGGTTCCCAAACTCAAATAGTCCCAATTGACTGCATTGGCTCATTTCCATCTAGATCATTTCTATTCATGTACCTGTCCAAATATCTTTTAAATGTTGTAACTGTGCAACTGTACAATAACTTCCTCTGGCAGTTCATTCCATTCACAAGCCACCGTCTGTGTGAAAATCTTTCCCCTCAAGCCTTCTTTAAATCTTTCCCCTCTCACCTTAAACCCCATGCCCCTCTAGGTTTAGACCCTTCTACCCTGGGGATAAGACCTTTGCCATTCACCATATCTCTGCCCGTCATGAAGTTATAAGGTCCCCCCTCGGTCTCTGATGTTCCAGAGGAAAAATGTCCCAGCCTACCCAGTGTCTTCTTATAACTCAAACCCTCCAGTCTTGGCAACATCTTTGTCAATCTTTTTTTGCAGTATAATCACATCCTTTCTACAGGAGGGCAACCAGAATTGTACACAGTACTCTAACTGATCTTGGCTTTATCAGGTGACATTAAGAATCAATCATATTTTGTCAGTTGATAGCCAGACCTGGTAGAAATCATTGGTTTCTTCCTCTGACAAGTAATAAGCCAGATTTCTAACTATATATTATCTTTTGGCTCAACATCATTTTCTCAGGGGCATTTGAGAGTGGGCAATAAATGCTGGCCTTGCCAGTGATTAGATTAGATTAGATTCCTACAGTGTGGAAACAGGACCTTTGGCCCAACAAGTCCACACCACTCTTTGAACCATCCCACTCAGACCCATCCCCCTGAACACTATGGGGCAATTTAGCATAGCCAATCCACCTAGCCTGCACATCTTTGGGCTGTGGGAGGAAACTAGAGCACCCAGAGGAAACCCACACAGACACAGGGAGAACATGCAAGCTCCGCACAGACAGTCGCCCGAGGTGGGAATTGAACCCGGGTCCCTGGCGCTGTGAGGCTGCAGTGCTAACCACTGAGCCACCGTAATGGAGATGTGAAGGGAGTAAATTAATAATAAACGACTTGGCAAGAACATAATCAATGTAACCAGATTTTCTTCTCTCTAGAAATGAATTTAGAATTCTGTCTGACGGTGGAACGAAACAGCCCATTCTGGCAGTCAAGGGTATGGGATAATAATATTTAACCCTGCTATGGGAAAGATCGTGAAACTTGACCGGTTTCAGAAAAGATTTACAAAGACGTTGCCAGGTTTGGAGGGTTTGAGTTATAGGGAGAGGTGGAATAGGCTGGGGCTATTTTCCCTGGAGCGTAGGAAACTGAGGGAGGACCTTATAAAGGTTTATAAAATCGTAAAGCACGGAAAGGGTGAATAGCCAAGGTCTTTTCCCTACGGTGAGGGAGTCCAAAACTGAAGGGCACAGGTTTAAAGTGAGAGCAGAAAGATTTAAAAAGGACCTAAGGGGCAACTTTTTCACACAGAGGGTGGTGCATGTATGGAGTGATCTGCCAGTGGAAGTGGTGGAGGCTGGTACAATTACAGCATTTAAAAGGCATCTCGATGGGCATATGAATAGGAAGGTTTGGGGAGATATGCGCCAAATGCTGGCAAAAAAGGACTGGATTAATTTAGAATATCTGGTTGGCACGGACAAGTTGGATTAACTTAAAATAATCAGAGGGTTAGATAGAGTGGATAGGGAGAACCTTTTTCTTAGGATGGTGACGGCGAGCACGAGGGGGCATAGCTTTAAATTGAGGGGTGAAAGATATAGGACAGATGTCAGAGGTAGTTTCTTTACGCAGAGAGTAGTAAGGGAATGGAACGCTTTGCCTGCAATAGTAGTAGATTCGCCAACTTTAGGTACATTTAAGTCGTCATTGGATAAGCATATGGACGTACATGGAATAGTGTAGGTTAGATGGGCTTGAGATCGGTATGACAGGTCGGCACAACATCAAGGGCCGAAGGGCCTGTACTGTGCTGTAATGTTCTATGTTCTACGAAAGGGTCTGCTTCCATGCTGTACAGCTCCCTGACTCTCAGTAAGAAAACAGACTGGCTTGAAAACACACACCAAAACACTAGCAGTGAGGTTGGTCATTGCTTTAATGTGCGCATGCACTACACCTGCTTACTAAGTACTTATGTACCATCTTTAATGACCTCAGGACATCCTGAATTGTTTTAAAGTGAATGAAGTCTGCCCGAAGTTTAGTTGTTGCTGTAATGTAGTGAACGAAGCAGCCCAGATATGCTCAACAAACTCTCAGTAATGTATAACTGATGTGACAATGGGTCAAAAGGCACATGAAATCAGCTTATAGTCCAACAGGTTTATTCAAAATCACAAGCTTTTGTAGCACTCTCACTTCGTCAGCGCTGCTCTAATGAAGACTATTGGCCGGAAATTTTGACTTTCCTGTTCCTCCTGACTGGCTGTGCTTTTCCAGCTCCTTATTTATTGACTCTGGCTTCCAGCATCCGCAGTCCCTACTGTCTCCCAACACCTCCTCCCATCAGACATCACCAATCACAGAATATGAGGATCAGACCAGTTTTTTTGTGTTCAGTACTCTGAAGTGGAGCTTGAATGCGTGAGTTTTTAATCCAGAAAGAAGGCTAACAATAAGCCACCGCATCTTATTTATGCGAAATGGTAGATAAGCACACAAATTAAAACAATTCCAAGGGGCCAATTAATAATGCAAAAAAGATCCAGGGCTCAGTCTCTGCAGCAACAGCTGAGGGATATAATTCACTGCAACACATGTTGGTCAGAGCCGGACCTATTACTTTTGATCAACATCCAGTATCAGTTGTTGGAATGTGCACAGCCATTAAAATTCTTCAGGGTCCATCCCAAAGGTTATGTCATTTGTCAGTTTCACTCAGTATCCTGCAATTTTCTACCATCTAGAAGTGCTAAGGCAACAGATGTATGGGAACAGCCGAGTTCCCCTCCAAGCCGCACACCATTCTGCCTCGGAAATATAACACTGTTATGGGTCAAAGTCCTGGAAACTCCTTCCAAATGAAGTGCCCTTATACCCCAAGGCAGCAGCACACCCCCAGAAGTGGCACAGAGGCTCAGTGGCTAAGCACTGCTGTCTCAACACCAGGGACCTAGGTTCAGTTCCCCACCCTCAGGTGACTGTCTGCATGGAGTTTGCACATTCTCCCTGTGTCCATGTGGGTTTCCTCTGGGTGCTCCGGTTTCCTCCTACAGTCCAAAGATGTGCAGGCTAGGGAGATTGACCATGCTAAATTGCCCAGGGAACGCAGGTTAGGCGGATTAGCCATTGCAAATGCAAGGGATAGGGTGGGTCTGGGAGTGGTGCTCTTCAAGGTTGTTGTGGACTTGATGGGCTGAACAGCCTGCTTCCATGCTCTATGATTCTCACCACCACTTTCTCAATAGCAATTCGGAAACACTGACGTATCCATCAATGCTCAATTCCTTGATCCAGAATTCAACAGTGACAACACTTCAAAAGCTATTGTATTGACCAATAAGTCCTCTGGGATTTCTGTTATATAAATGTAAGTCAGCCTTTTTTTCCCCCTTCTTATTTATTTCTCTTGCTCTGTATCTATCTCTCTCTCTTTCTTTATTTATATCCTTCTTTCTTCCTTTCTGCCAACAGAACCAGAAACTGAAAGAGTCTTATCCTGGAACTGACAGCACACATCAATACTTTAAGAAAAGAAATAAAGGAGGGGAAAAAAAAGGCCAAGCTTTACTTCTCTAATTTGTGGCTTCACTCAAAACCTGCCACCAAGTTTGATATTTACGGAGCATGCACTTTATTCCCGGATGTGAGCCGCTGCTAAAAGTTATTTGGTGCAGTAGTTCAACATTATTGATTGATGGTCAGGAGCTAACCATCCATCTGTGTCAGATGGCTCTTTTGTTTAAAAATCACAGATCTTTGCAAGCAGAGCCAAGCTAACCCTACACACCATTCCTGTACAATGTGAGTAGACTTTCCTTTAATTCATTCACGGGATGTCACTGGCTAGGCAGCATTTATTGCCCATCCCTAATTGTCCAGAAGGCAGTAAGAGTCAACTACATTGCTGTGGATCTGGAGTCATGTGTAGGCCGGACCAGGTAAGGATAGCAGTCTCCTTCCTTAAAGGGCATTAGGGGTCCAGATGGGTTTTTCTTACAATGGATTCATGGTTATCATTAGATCCTTAATTCCAGAGATTTTAATCGAATTCAAATACCATCTGCCGTGCGAGGATTTGAACATAATCCCAAACTAAACTAGTCCCACTTGCCTGCTCCTGGCCAAGCAG
This sequence comes from Stegostoma tigrinum, assembly GCF_030684315.1. Lineage (NCBI taxonomy): Eukaryota > Metazoa > Chordata > Chondrichthyes > Orectolobiformes > Stegostomatidae > Stegostoma > Stegostoma tigrinum. The sequence goes on along the minus strand of NC_081389.1, from coordinate 14,457,175 downwards.
CATCTCAGGAGCACAAAAGCTGACGTTTCAGGCCTGGACCTTTCATCAAAGAAGGGAGATGGGGAGAGGGTTCAGAAATAAATAGGGAGAGAGGGGGAGACAGACCAAAGATGGATAGAGGAGAAGATAGGTGGAGAGGAGAGCATAGGTGGGGAGGGGCTAGGTCAGTCCGGGGAGGACGGACAGATCAAGGGGGCGGGATGAAGTTAGTAGGTAGGAAATGGAGGTGCGGCTTGAGATGGGAAGAGGGGATAGGCGGGAGGAAGAACAGGTTAGGCGGGGGGGGGGGCGAGCTGGGCTGGTTTTGGGACACAGTGGGTGGAGGGGAGACTTTGAAGCTTGTGAAGTCCACATTGATACCATTGGGCTGCAGGGTTCCCAAGCGGAATATAAGTTGCCGTTCCTGCAACCTTCTGGTGGCATCATTATGGCACTGCAGGAGGCCCAGGATGGACATGTCATCTAAGGAATGGGAGGGGGAGTTAAAATGGTTTGCGACTGGGAGGTGCAGTTGTTTATTGTGAACCTGTTGTGTGATTTGAACCCTGATCCCCAGTACATTACTGGGGTCTCTGGATTAACAGCCCAGTGATAACACCATTCGGCCATCGCCTCCCCTCACGATGACAGGGGAGGGAGAGACACTCGGATTTCATTGGCATGCTTTACAAAAGACTGAAGTGAAGGATCAGTTCACTTCTTTGGAACATGGGAGTTGGAACAAACGTAGGCCATTAAGTGCCTTTGAGCCTGCTCCATCATTAGAACATAGAACATAGAACAGTACAGCACAGAACAGGCCCTTCAGTCCACGATGTTGTGCCGACCATTGATTCTCATGTATGCACCCTCAAATTTCTGTGACCTTATGCATGTCCAGCAGTCTCTTAAATATCCCCAATGACCTTGCTTCCACAACTGCTGCTGGCAACGCATTCCATGCTCTCACAACTCTCTGTGTAAAGAACCCGCCTCTGACATCCCCTCTATACTTTCCTCCAACCAGCTTAAAACTATGACCCCTCGTGTTAGCCTTTTCTGCCCTGGGAAATAGTCCCTGGCTATCAACTCTATCTATGCCTCTCATTATCTTGTATACCTCAATTACGTCCCCACTCCTCTTCCTTTTCTCCAATGAAAAGAGCCCGAGCTCAGTCAACCTCTCTTCATAAGATAAGCCCTCCAGTCCAGGCAGCATCCTGGTAAACGTCCTCTGAACCTTCATCAAAGCATTCACATCTTTCCTATAATGGGGCGACCAGAACTGGACGCAGTATTCCAAGTGCAGTCTAACCAAAGTTTTATAGAGCTGCAACAAGATCTCACGACTCTTAAACTCAATCCCCCTGTTAATGAAAGGCAAAACACCATATGCTTTCTTAACAACCCTGTCCACTTGGGTGCCCATTTTAAGGGATCTATGCATCTGCACACCAAGATCCCTCTGTTCCTCCACACTGCCAAGAATCCTATCCTTAATCCTGTACTCAGCTTTCAAATTCGACCTTCCAAAATGCATCACCTCGCATTTATCCAGGTTGAACTCCATCTGCCACCTCTCAGCCCACCTCTGCATCCTGTCAATGTCCCGCTGCAGCCTACAACAGCCCTCTATAATGTCAACAACACCTCCAACCTTCGTGTCGTCTGCAAACTTGCTGACCCATCCTTCAATCCCCTCATCCAAGTCATTAATAAAAATTACAAACAGTAGAGGCCCAAGGACAGAGCCCTGTGGAACACCACTCACCACTGACTTCCAGGCAGAATATTTTCCTTCTACTACCACTCGCTGTCTTCTGTTGGTCAGCCAATTCGGTGTCCAGACAGCTAAGTTCTCCTGTATCCCATTCCTCCTGACCTTCTGAATGAGACTACCATGGGGAATCTTATCAAATGCCTTGCTGAAGTCCATATACACCACATCCACAGCTCGATCCTCATCAACTCATCGACCCTCAACAAACAAAGGCCATTAAGTGCCTTTGAGCCTGCTCCATCATTCTAGATCATTGATGGCCATTGACCACAATGCTATTTTCTGGTATTGCCACATCTTTGATGGCTTCAGTGATTAGAATCTATCAAACCTTCTTCTGAACTGAGCTTCGATGGTTTTCTCAGGTGGACAATTCTGAAGATTCTATACACTTTGAGTGAAGAGTTTCTTCCTCACCTCAGCCCTAAATGGCCAACCCCTTGTTATCACAATTTGTCCCCTGGTTCGAGACTCAACAGCTTAGGCACATGTCCATTCTTGTATCTACTCTGTCCGTGCTTTTAAACATTTCTGTGGGATCAACTCTTATTCTTCTAAACTCCAAAGTATACAGGCACTGTCACCCCAAACACCCTCTACGGCAAGTATATCCTTCCATTGGCAAGAATGTATACAATACTCCAGGCACATTCTCACCAGTGATCCTAGTTCCTAGCAGTAACAATCTCCAACAATCTGTCCTAGTCCATCCACATTGATGTGATAGTCACGCGAGCACACACCTCTACTTTCTCAGGAGGCTAAGGAAATTCGGCATATCCATAGAGATGCTTACAAATTTTTATATAGCCCACCCTAAGGGCCTAGAGGGCAGTTAAGAGTCAACCACATTGCTATAGATCTGGAGACATATCTAGGTCAGACCAGGAAAGGATGGCAGTTTCCATCCCTAAAGGATATTAGTGACCCAGATGGGTTTTCGTCCTGACAATCAGCAATGAACCTATGGTGAATTAGATTGGTGCACCGTAGAAAGCATTATATCTGGATGCATCTTGGCTTAGTATAGCAACTGCTCAGCCCAAGACCACAAGAAACTAGAGAGTTGTGAATTCAGCCCAGTCTAACATGCAAGCCAGCCTTCCATCCATTGGCTCTAAATACACCTCTCACTGCCTCAGAAAGGCAGCCAACATCACCAAAAGACCCCTCCCACCCAGATTATAATCTCTTGCAATCTCTTCTGTCAGGTAGGTGATACAAAAGATTAAACACAGACATCAACAGATTCAAGAACAGCTTCTTCTCTGTTGTTACTAGACTTCTGAATGGACCTGAGGTTGTAGGCATGCTTGCTGAAGTAACGTCGTCAGCATGCCTCCAGTGTTATTGAGTAGGGTGACGAAACGTTTGCAATCAAACCCACCAGCTCAGCGAGCAAATCTACAACTGCATCCGCCACGCGAGCTGCAAATCTTCTCAAAACTTCTGAATGGACATCTTAAATTTCAAATTTAATGTTGATCTCGCTCTGCAGTCATACTATTGTATTCCTCACTTTGTTCTATTACCTTAATGCACTTTGTATGCTATGATCTACCTGTACTGCTCACAAAACAAGACTTAACGGCCTCAATACACATAGTCAAAGAAAGACATACATCTGACTAGGACAATACATCCATAACATCACAAGTCAAACAGAGACACGCCAGGGAATTCCTGAAGGCCTGGCATTCCAAATGCAACCCCATCAACAAACACATTGAACTGGATCCGATGTACAAATCACTGAAAAACTTGACCGGAAGTAACACCGACGAACCCAGCAAACTGAAGCATACAAATAATAACCAAGACAGAACACCAACGCTTCACCAGAGGTGCACGGATGATGTTACCCAGCAGCATATTGAAACATCAGCAATCAAACACACCAGCTCGGCGAGCAAGCCTACAACCTCATCCGTGGCCCGAGCTACAATATAGAACATAGAATCCCTAGTGTGGCAACAAGTCCACACCAACCCTCAGAGCATCCCACCTCGACCCAACCCCCTATAACCCACCTAATCTACACCTCCCTGAACACGATGGGCAATTTAGCATGGCCAATCCACCTACCCTGCACATCTTTGGACTGTGGGAGGAAACCCGAGCACCTTGAGGAAACCTACACAGACACGGGGAGAATGTGCAAACCCCACACAGATAGTCACCTAAGGCTGGAATTGAGCCCAGGTCCCTGGCGCTGTGAGGCAGCAGTGCTAACCACTGAGCCACCGTGCCGCCCAAACCTTCTCAAAAAACAATGAAGGCTTTTATGTGATCAGTTAAGTGTCACCACTAGATTGATTATCTGCCTCTCCAGCAGATGAGAAGAATGTCAGGTTTCGTCTCCGGCCTCCTTCTGGGCTGGGGAGAGAGACTCTATTTGCCTCAGTCTTGGTGGGGAGGGTGGAAACACAGGATGGTAACACAGGATGGTGGGTATACTCAGATCTGAAATCAAAGCACATAACTTCTTGCCATTTAAACCCCTAAAGCATAGCCCTTGAGAGATGCTGTCTAGTGCCAAGAAGCCATCAGGTTCTGATTGTCTGGCTCTTTCTGGTGGAGGTGAGATTTCAGTATGAAGGTTAGTAATTCACAAGCAGCTCGCTGGTCAGCTCTCAACTTGCTGATTGGAGCTATTATTTTTTCTTTCTCATTGTTGAATTTGGAGAGAGAGTCACTTGACCCTGAGAATGCCTGTCTCCACATTTAGTGCACGCATCTGTGTGTGAGCTAAGTGTCAGGCTAGCTCATTGGTAATGTTTAATCTTTGAGTCAGAAGACTTTCAGGTCACAGAGTTTCTTGGTGCATCAACCTTAAATCTTGCTGTAAAGAGAAACAGGTTACCATTATTTTCCATGTTTTACCCATCAGAACAAATGCAAGAATGCCAAAATTTGAATAATCATGACAATTTACACCTGATGAGACAGGGGTGTTAATTAATTAATCAGCACATTGACATTAGCCAAAAATGTTACCATGGGGAAAACAGTAGGGTAACTCGAGGTTCCCCAAGCAACAGGGACATTCGAAATAAGTTGTAAGGCTTGAATATTGTCCTTTTATCCTGATGAATGTAAGATGAAAAACTTTTAATACTATCTCTCACTTCAGCAATTCCTAATTTTTAAGGATAGTAGGAACTGCTGATGCTGGAGAATCTGAGATAACACGATGTGAAGCTGGATGAACGCAGCAAGCCAAGCAGCAGAGGAGCAGGAAAGTTTGACGTTTCGGGTTGAGACCCTTCAGAAGAAATGTCAAACTTTCCTGCTTCTCTGATGTTGCTTGGCCTGTTGTGTTCATCCAGCTTCACATCGAGTTCTCTCACTTTTTAGGGTTTTGCCCCAGTCTAGGAACATGAGTAAATCATTTACAATCACACTAAGAGATCACTGCACTTTTGAAATTGCCATTTTTTAACTATTAAATTAAACAGGCCCATCCCAAGTTCTTGTTAGATTTATAATGATCACACTCCATTAATTTAAAGTTAAACTGAAAGATTCTACCCATTCAAAGATGTGCAGGTTAGGTGGATTGGCCACGCTAATTTGCCCATAGTGTCTGGGGGTGTGCAGGTTAGGTGGTTCAGCCATACGAAATAGGGTTTATAGAGACAGGGAAGGGGTGGGGGGGTGGTGAGATGGGTGGGAGGGTCAGTGCAGACCTGATGGGTTAAATGGCCTGCTTATGCACTGTCAGGATTCTATGATTTTATCAGTTTCAATCCTGACCCAGGCCCTTAACTGCTACATGTGGAGCTTCCTATGTACAAATTGGCTGTCACATCTCTTCTACTGGAACAGCTCTTCAAAAATTCACCCTAGCCTGTATGTTCCTTTGGGGCATCCTAAAATCATGAAAGTTGATCAAGTTTTTCTTTTGACTTGTTTTGACTACTTTTAGCTCAAGTTGCCAATAAACTCTCTCTTCTAGTGTTGCAGATTTTGCTCTGAAAGCCTCATCACAGTTTGATCAGACAGCTAGAAAGTTTACACCCCTGTACCACATTAAACAAATGTCATTCCTGAGTTCTCTGATAGTTTAAAATATTAAGAGTGTGATTAAACCAAAGCTGATTTATCAAAATCAATTTGCTGAAGACTGGTGGTCAAATGGCCAATCCAGTCAGATTAGTATTCAAAAGAAAAATATAAAGAACAGAAAATATAATCAGAAATCAAAAACACAACAGAGGCTCCTGAAGGTAGATGGAGTTTGACAGAGAGCAGGGAAATGAAAACATAGTAAGCACTACCAATTTCATAAGACCATAAAGACATAGGAGTGGAAGTAAGGCCATTCGGCCCATCAAGCCCACTCCACCATTTAAATCATGGCTGATGGGCATTTCAACTCCACTTCCCTGCACTGTCCCCATAGCCCTTTCAACCTTCAGGTGATTGCCTGATGTAGTGGTAATAATCAGTGAAGTATCAATCCAAAGATTGAGGTTAATGTTCTAAAGTCACAGGCTCAATTTCCACCACAGCAGCTTGCAAAATTAATTATTTAACTAAATTTAACTATTAATACCTACAATTGAATGATTGTCAAATAATGGCAACAACTGTAACAACCATCAAATGTTATTAAAAAACAAAGCCCACCTGATTCTTTCAGGAAAGAAATCTGCTACTACTACCACCACCTTGTGCAAGTTACTCCAAACCTATGGAAATGTGATTTATTATGAACCATCCTCTGAAATGGCTCCCTCATTTCAAAGGCAACAAACACCCACGTACATAATCCCATCAACAAATTTTAAACATAACCTGCAGCATGAGTCACCAGCAGAAGCAGCAAACAGGGCCTGACATCATTGTAACATTACTTTTTTCCCCCCCAACTAACCAGGGCTGATTCAAACCTGCAGTCATTACTTAGGTTCTGAGGAATGATCACACAACCTGAAACATTAACTCTGATTTTTCCTCCACAGATGCTACCAACCCACTGAGCTTTTCCAGCAATTTCTGTTTTTATTACTTAAGGTCTATTTTGCACAATTCCAGAACATTCTGAAGGGTCATTGGATTTGAAACATTAACAGTTCTTTCTCTCCATAAATGCTGCCAGTCCTCCTGAGTTTCTTTAGCAAACTCTGTTTTTGTATCTATACAATTCTAATTGGTATAAAACCCCAATATTGCCTATGTACCTGACAAGGCACCCTGTTTGTTGCATTCTGAGGAAGGATCACTAACCTGAACCATTAACTCAGATTTCCCCTTCACAAACACTGACAAACCTACTGAGTTTTTTCTAGCAATTCCTAGTTCTGACCCTATTTATTGGGCAGGGTTGTAATGGTTGTGCCCATCTATTGGTGGCTTAAAATGTCAGTCAAGAGTCTTGAAGATTTTGACAATTATTGGCTGTACAGGCATGCCAATCAAATGTTTCCCCCGCCCTCATGTATCTCTAATGGGTGTTAGAGCAGCCCGAATCTTGAGGTTTTCTCCTGTATAAAAGTGACTAATATTTCAAAAGCTTTAAAAATTGCAGAGTTACTCTAACTGGTCATCTGTGATGGGCAATGCTGCAAGTAATACCAAAGTGTAAGTACAAGCCTAAAGCAGTAAACGTGACTATGTATATCCTTTTCAAAATATCTGTACCATGTTAATGTGTGACAATTCAAAAGCTGAGCTTTTGTTGTAATATATAAAAAGTATTTTTTATTCCCTTTAAAGGTTTGTTTCAACATAAATTCTAATTGGCAAATATTTGCTTCTCAGATCTTATGGCTCATTCTTATGAAATGTCATGTTATACTTTTATATTAGACAATATATTTTAAAAAGACATTTTCAATATGTATCTACTGATCGTTCTTCAAATTTAGGAAATTATTACAAGCACAGATTTATTTCATCTGGATAATGGTGTTCGGTTAATCGTTAAACCATTATCCTCTTACAAGGGTCAGGTGGATTTTATAAATACATATTTTTCCCACGTGCCTCTAGTGTTCATGACAGTTTTGAGTCCTTAGGTTATGTGTCAGAGAAAACACAAACAGTGAAATGATTGAACGAACAAGAGCTAACAGCTGACCAGAAGTGTTGTGATTTGTGCAGTAGGTTTTAGCAACCCAGTAATTCTTGGACAGACAAAAGGCAAGAGCTAAAAGCAAAGAGTAGAAAAGATGGACTTGCATTTGTATGGAGTTGTCCATAACCGAGACTATCCTGATATGCTTTAAAACCAATGAAGCGCTTCTGAAGTGCAACCTCTGTTGCAACATAGGAACTATGGCAATCAATGTGGAGTCATAGAGAGGTACGGCATGGAAACAGACCCTTCGGTCAAACTCATCCGTGCCAACCAGATATCCTAAATTAATCTACTCCCATTTGCCAGCATTGTGCCCGTATCCTTCTAACGCCTTCTATTCATGCACCATCCAGATGTTGTTTAAGTGTTCTAATTGTACCAGTCTTCACCACCTCCTTTGGCAGCTTATTCCATTCACGTACCACTCTCAACATGAAAAGTTTGCCCCTTATGTCCCTTTTAAATCTTTCGCCTCTCACGTTAAACCAATGCCGTCTAGTTTTGGACCTCCCTACCCTGGGGAAAAGACCTTGATTATTCACTCTACCTATGCCTCTCATGACTGTATAAGCCTCGATAAGGTCACCCTCTCAGCCTGAGACGCTCCAGGGAAAATAGCCCCTTCTTATTCAGCTTATCCATATAGGTCAAACCCTCCAACCCTGGGCACAGCAAGACCCCACAAACAACTATATTGTAATGACCAGATGGTGGAGATTGTTAATGACATTGATTGAAGGGAGGAAATTGTGTGGGGCACCCTTACCCTTGAATACAGTGGCAGAATGTTTTATTGCAGCTTGAGAAAATGTTGAGTAAAACTGTGTGAAAATGTTGCTCCTTAGGTCCCTTTTAAATCTTTCCCCTCTCACCTTAAACCTATGCCCTCTAGTTTTGGACTCCCCTACACTAGGAAAAAGACCTTGACTAATTGCCCTATCCATGCTCCTCATGATTATGTAAACTTCCACAAGGTCACCCCTCAGCTTCCAATGGTCCAGAGAAAACAACCCCAACATATACACCCTCTTCCTATCCTTCAAACCCATCAAGCTCAACTGCTCATTCTTAGTCGGAAACATTGCTTTATGGAGGCAAATTTACCCAGCCTGAGGTCAGAAGCAGCAACATTGAGCAAGAAGGACTAAGTGAGCTTGATAATAGAGATGATGTATTTTGTTTTTCTTGAAGAAACTTCTGTATTTAGTAGAATCAAGGTGAGGTTTGATTTTGAATGACACTCTGAACATTCACTTCTTGCCTTTGAAACAAAGCATCATATCAATTCAGAGATAATGGGAACTGCAGATGCTGGAGAATCCAAGATAACAAAGTGTGGAGCTGGATGAACACAGCAGGCCAAGATGCTGCCTGGCCTGCTGTGTTCATCCAGCTCCACACCTTGTTATCATATCAATTCAGTTGTGGTCTTGTCTCATTAAAATGTTTCTCTCTACCTTCTGAAATTGGTGAAATGCACATCAGAGAGAGGCGGTGGTAATGTCACTGGACCAGTAACCCAATGTAATCTTATTTGTTTGAAAAGAAACTGAAATGAAAGATAGTCTCAGTGATAGTGACCATTAAACTGCCATAAGTTGTCACAAATACCTAACTAGAACGAAGCCTGCCATCCTAACCTGGTCTGGTTCATGTATGACTCCAAAACACACAGTAATCTTAACAGCCCTCAAAAGGCAATTACTTGTGGGCAACCAACACTGGCATTGCCAATATTGCACAGATTCCATCAAAATAAGGAAAAAAAATAATTCTGGTCACTAGGACTGAGTGTGTGCACAATTTTTGGAAAAGAAAATATCATCATATTGCGGCTGTACAGGGCATTTGTTGGGCCACTTTTGGAATATTGTGTTCTTTTCCGGCCTCCCTGCTACAAGAAGGATGTTGTGAAACTTGAAAGTGTGCAGAAAAGATTTACAAGGGTGTTGCCAGGGTTGGAGGGTTTGAACAATAGGGAGACGCTGAATAAACTGGGGCTGTTTTCTCTGGACCATTGGAAGCTGAGGGGGTGACCTTTAGAAAATTTACATAAACAGGAGGAGCATGGTTAGGGTGAATAGTCAAGGTCTTTTGCCTAGAGTAGGGGAGTCCAAACTTAGAAGACGTAGGTTTAAGGTGAGACGGGAAAGATTTAAAAGGGACCTAAAGGGTAATCTTTTCATGCAGAGATTGGTGCTTGTATGGAATGAACTACCTGCGGAAGTGGTTGAAGTTGGCACAATTCCAACATTTAAAAGGCGTCTGGGTGGGTATAAGAATAAGAAGGGTTTAAAGAGATATGGGCCAAATGCTGGCAAATGGGATTAGATTAATTTAGGATATCTTGTCGGCATGGATGAGTTGGACTGAAGGGTCTGTTTCCATGCTGTATATCTCTGAGACTCTATGGCTAATACTTGTTTCATTCAAATCTAATTTAGTTTGTAATTGGCAGTCAGTTGAAATCAACAGCTTTAAATTCAGTCGATGCCAGCCTTAAATGGGGTTTCAGTGAAAATGTAGCTTGATTATGAGCCAGTTGAAACTTAAATCTTCATTCAATGAAACAGCTTGGCCATTTGTCTCAGGAACATAGAAAACAAGCCAGCTTAGTGTAGCTTAGCACCTGAGTGGAGAGTGCCAGGGTTAAATAATTAAGAATAAGGCAAGGAAGGGAAAGAAGTGCTTTGTTACTTTTCCTCTTCCTAAACTTTTTTTCAACCTCAGCAATTGATTATCCCTCTGCTATAAGGGATGAAGCTAGCTATTTGGTAAGTGCCTAAGGCCTATTGTATAGTGACCTCTGGAAAGGTTAATAAAATATGTAAAAACCTTAAAAATAACATTTAATGAAATAATTAAGTTGTTCCTTAGAATGTATTAAGGCTTACAGGGCAGGTGATGTGCCATAGTTTCATTTATGGGTGCTTCTAGATATGAATTTGGCCCAGAGCAAACATGTCTGCAACAAATGCTTGAGGTCCAAGCAACTTTGCTCAGAGTTTCTGAACTGGAGACTAAACTACATGGTGGCTCAGTGGTTCGCACTGCTACCCCGCAGCACCAAGAACTCAGGTTCCATTCGACGCTAAGGTGACCATCTCTGGAGTTTGCATGTTCCTCCCCCCATCCCTGCGTGCATTTCCCCCGGGTACTCCGGTTTCCTCTCACAGTCCAAAGATGAGCAGGTGAGTTGGATTTGCCATGTTAAATTGTCCTATAGTGTCCAGGGATGTGCAAGCCTGGGTAGGGGCTGGGGCTATGTAGGATGATCTTCAGAGGGTTGGTGTGGACTCAATGGACTGAATGGCCTGTTCCCACTCTGTAGCAGTTCTATGATTCTACAGACATGGTGATACACCAGGGAAGGAGAAGGTTACCTGGATTCTCTGAACCAGGCAGCAGCCATGCATTTTGGGATTCAGTTGGCTGAGATCAGTGTTCAGAGATGGGAGAATGTGAATGGGAGAATGACTGAGGATCCTGGGATTGTATTCATTAGAATTTAGAAGGTTGAGGGGAGATCTAATAGAAACTTACAAGATAATGTATGGCTTAGAAAGGGTGGACGCTGGGAAGTTGTTTCCATTAGGTGGGGAGACTAGGGCCCGTGGGAACAGCCTTAGAATTAGACGGGGTAAATTTAAAACAGAAATGAGGAGCCATTTCTTCAGCCAGAGAGTGGTGGGCCTGTGGAATTCTTTGCCAAGGAGCACAGTGGAGGTCGGGACATTAAGTGTGTTCAAGGCGAAGATTGATAAATTCTTACTCTCAGAAGGAATCAAGGGATAGGGGAGAGTGCAGGGAAGTGGAGTTGAAATGCCCTTCAGCATGATTAAATGGCTGAGTGGACTCGATGGGCTGAATGGCCTTACTTCCACTCCTATGTCTTATGGTCTTATGGACAGTGAGTGAGGCAGCTAATGTGACCCAGAAGGCAGGAGCACAGGAACCTCAGCATTTCCAATTGCTAAACAGGTTTAAGGTCCTTAAACGTGCCTGGATGAGAGGAAGGGCTACAGGAATGTGAGTATGTCACCATTGTTCAGGAACCAATTCAAGAAGGGGAGGAAATAAGAAGGAACATAATGGGAGTAGGGTACAGTTTAGTGGTGGGCATTGGCCTTATTTTCTGCAACAACCAGTCCAGGTGACTGCGTTACCTGCCAAGTCCAGAGTTCAGGACATCCCCTCAGAGAGGGAGAGGAACTTACAGCGAGAGGAAAAGGATCCAGTCGCAATGGTCCGTGGAGGTATCCATAACTGAGGCAAGAAAAAGAAGGAACAAGGCACCAAATTAAGAAGCAGAATTCCAAGGGTCATAATCTCTGGGTTATGAGTCACATGCAAATTGGCATAGGACAAATCTGATTAGAGAATTGGAGGATTTTAAACTAAATATAGAGGGTAAAGAATCAAACTTTAGAAGATATGGTAAATCCAAAGTCCAAAGAGAAAAGTATTAATATGGGGAATTATGAATAGACCATGGCAGATAAAGGTAGCAATTCCAAATCTAAGAGTCAACCAACAGATAAACCTGGAATTTATAAAGACAGTAAAAGGATAACACTAAATGGTCTGTACCAGAGCTTGACAGCTGAAACAAAACAGATGAATTGAGAACACAAATAGAACTGAATAAGTATGATCTGATGAGAGATAATGGGAACTGCAGATGGCTGGAGAATCCGAGATAACAAAGTGTGAGGCTGGATGAACACAGCAGGCCAAGCAGCATCTTAGGAGCACAAAAGCTCCTTAGATGCTGCTTGGCCTGCTGTGTTCATCCAGCTTCACACTTTGTTATCTAAGTATGATCTGATTGCCATTTTAGAGATTTGACTGCAGAATAAATTTAGTAATCTGGCAGGACACGAAAGGGAGGTAATGTTTGACCAAGCTATTGGACCTCTTTAAGGATTTAACACATGCTGTGGATAAAAGGGTCGATCTGGTGTGCTTGGATTTGCAGAAGATATCACATCATAGGTAACAAATTGGAATAAGTTAGAAGATAGGCTGGCTACCAAGAAGCAGACAGTGGGCATGAACAGGTCTTTATCAGGTTGTCAAGATGCAGGGAGTGGCATGCCACAGGGAGCACATCTGTTTACAATTTACACAAATTACTTTGAAGGGATAGATGGTATGGTTGCCAAATTTGCTGATGGCTTGAAGATTTGTATGTTAATGTGTCGAAGTTGTCTTACTTCTATTTTAGTTAATTGGATATTCACACAGCTCGGGTACATGTCTGAGCATAAGCAAATTAATCTGCTTTTGGCAGTTGGATCAAGAGATTAATGTTTGCTCACTGAAACAGACAAGTGGAATGTCGATTTTGCAACTCAGTAAACCCTCCTGCTGACGTCTATTTTGAGCAGTGGGTAATGTCCCTGCCTCAGAACCAGAGCCTCTGACTTTGGGTCCCATGAGAGCACTTTGTAGCCAAGCAAGCTATGGTCGTTATAAAATCAGATGAGTACCAATTAGCTAAAAGTACCAACACACCTCAGTGGCAGGGAGGAGAGATTCCTGGTCAGCCACATGATTGAGTGAAAACAAAGAACGGTTTACAACATGTGTGAAACTGAATGCCAAGTACGACAACCTGAAATCTCCTAGACATTCTTAGAACTCCACACCATCCTCATTTGCAGCATCATGCTGGTGCATCAGCTTCAATAGTTAGTTGAATTTCTGGTGTGGGCTCAAGATGCACCATAATGAGCGGAAATAATGTTTAATCACAAAAGCCTATACTGTTTACAGCATAAATTAAGGAAGCGAAAGTACAATTGTGAAAGCATATTTGAAACAGTCAATCTGAGGAAATTCTACCAACATAGCAAGAAACCAAATTATTTATGAAATTGCAAGTAAAAAATAAGAAAAATAACAAGAAAAATGCTTTTGATTAATTTGCATGATGTCAGTGTACTGCAAAGGAAATACAATTGCTCAGTGAAGCAAAGAAATCTTGGAGTTTAAGTTAAGCCAACAAAATATTTTTCATCAGTATTTATCATAGGGAAATATATGGAAACTAGGGAATTTGGGGAAATAAATCGTTATGTTTTGAAAATAGTCCGCATTTCAAAAGAGGAGGTGCTGGAGGTATTAAGCCACATAAAATTAGGTAAATTCTCGAGACATAATCAGTTGTATCCTGAGACATTGTGGGAAGCTTGGGAAGAAACTGCGGGGTCCCTAGCAGAGATTTGTATCATCAACAGCTATGACTGCCAGAAGACTGGAGGGTGGCTAATGTTGCGCCATTATTTAAGAAAGGCCGCAAAGAAAAGCCAGCGAATTACAGAGCAGTGAGCCAGACATCAGCAGTAAGTATGTTATTGGAGGGGCTTCTGAGAGACAGGATTGACATGCATTTAGAGAGGCAAGAACTGATTAGGGATATTCAGCATGGCTTGGTGCACGGGAAGTTGTGTCTTACAAATATGGTCAAATTTTTGAAGAGGTGACCAAGAAGATGGATGAAGATAGATAATCATTAGCAAGGTCTTCAACAAGTTTCTGTATGGTAGGCTGGTTAGTCAGGTTAGATCACATGGGATCCGGGGGATCGAGCCAACTGGAATCAAAATTGGCTAGAGAATAGGAGACAGAAGATAGTAATAGAGTGTTGTTGTTCAAACTGGATGCCTGTGACCAACAGTAAGTGCAAGGATCGGTGCCATTCCATTGTTGTTCATCATTTATATTAATGATTTAGATGTGAATACAGGAGACATGTTAGTAAGTTTGCAGATGACACCAAAATTGCACAGTGGACAGCAAAGAGGATTACCTAAGAAGAGTACAATAGGATCTTGATTTACTGGGCTCATGGGCCAAGGAATGGCAGGTGGAGTTTAATTCCGATAAATGCGAGCTATTGCATTTTGTTAAGACAAACCAGGGCAGGACTTACACAGTTTATAGTAGCGCCCCGGAGAGTGTTGTCGGAGAGACCAGGGTGCAGGTACATGGTTCCTAGAAAGTGGTATAACAAGTAGACAGGGTGGTGAAGAAGGCATGTGGCATGCTTACCTTCATTAGCCAGAGCACTGAGTACAGGAGTTGGAATGTCATGTTACGACTGTACAAGACATTGGTTAAAGCAAGTGCTGCATACAATTCAGTAGAAAATAGGTGCTAGAATAGGCCATTCAGCCCTTCGAGCCAGCACCACCATTCATTATGATCATGGCTGATCATCCACAATCAGTATCCTGTTCCTGCCTTATCCCCATAACCCTTGATTCCACTATCGTTAAGAGCTCTATCTATCTCTTTCTTGAAAGTATCCAGAGAGTTGGCCTCCATTGCCTTCTGGGGCAGACCATTCCATATATCCACCACTCTCTGGGTGAGGAAGTTTTTCCTCAACTCTGTTCTAAATGGCCTACCTCTTATTTTTAAACTGTGTCCTCTGGTTCTGGACTCACCCATCAGCTGAAACATGCTTCCTGCCTCCAGAGTATCCAATCCCTTAATAATCTAATACGTCGCAATGAGATCCCCCCTCATCCTTCTAAACTCAAGTGTATACAAGTCCAGTCGCTCCAATCTTTCAACATATGATAGTCCCGCCATTCTGGGAATTGGCCTCATGAACCTACGCTGCACTCCCTCAATAGCAAGAATGTCCTTCCTCATATTTGGAGACCAAAACTGCACACAATATTCCAGGTGCGGTCTCACCAGGGCCCTATACAGCTGCAGAAGGACCTCTTTGCTCCTATACTTAATTCCTCTTGTGATGAAGGCCAGCATGCTATTAGCTTTCTTCACTGCCTGCTGTACCTGCATGCTTGCTTTCATTGACTGATGTACAAGAACACCTAGATCTCGTTGTAAACACCTAGATCTCGTTGTATTCTGGTTGCCCTGTCACGGGAAGGCTGTAATGAAACTGGAAAGGATGCAAAAAGTATTTCCAAGGATCTTACTGAGACGTTAAGGAGAGGCCAGAAATACTGGGACTTCTTTACCTGAACACAAGAGTCTCAGAGGCGACCTTACCAAGCTTTATAAAATCATGAGTGGTGCAGATAAAGTGAATAGTCAAGGCTTTTTCCCCTGGGTAGAGGAACCAAAACTAAAGAGCATAGGTTTAACTGTGGAAAGATGTACAGTCATACACTCATACAACACAGAAACAGACACTTTGATCAAACTCGTGCAGACTGATTACTAAATTATTCTAGTCCCATTCGTCAACATTTGGCCCATATTACTTTAAACCTTCTTATTCAGGTGTCTTTTAAATGCTGTAATTGTACCCGCCTCGATCATTTCCCCTGGTAGCTTATTCCACCCTCTGTGTGAAAAAGTTGCCCCTTAGGTCCCTTTTAAGTCTTTCCCCTCTCACCTTAAACCTATGCCCCTCTAGTTTTGGACTCCCTGGTGGCATGAGGCTAAGTGGTTGGCACTGTTACCTCACAGCACCAGGAATCCAGGTTCAATTCCACCCTCAGGTGACTGTCTGCTTGGAGTTTGCACATTCTGCCCACGTCTGCATGGGTTTCTTCCGGGTGCTCTGATTTCCTCTCACAGTGCAAAGATGTGCAGGTTAGGGTGGATTGGCCATGCTAAATTGCCCATACTGTTCAAGGATGTGTAGATTATGTGGGTTATCAAGGGGTGAGTCTGGGTGGGATGCACTGAGGGTGGACTTGTTGGACTGAAGGGCCTGCTTCCACACACTAACAATTCTATGAAAAAAGACCTTGGCTATTGACCCTATCTACGTTCCTCATGACTTCATTAAGCTCTATAATGTCACCCCTCTGCCTCCGACACTTCAGGGAAAATGCCCCAGCTTATTCAGCTTCTCCCTATAAATCAAATCTTGCAACCACAGCACCATTCTTATAAATCCTTTCTGCACCCTCTCAAGTCTAACAACATTCTTCTTATAGAAGGGCCACTAGAATTGTATGCAGTATTCTAAAAGTGACTTCACCAATGTCTGTACAGCCACAACATGACATCCCAATTGCTATACTCAATATTCTAACTAATGAAGGTAAGCGTGCCAAGTGCCTTCTTCACCGCCCTATTTACCTGTGATTCCACTTTCAAGGATTTATGCGGCTGCATCCCGAGGTCTCCTTTTTTTCAGCATCGCTCCCAGTGCCCTGTCATTAACTGTATAAGTCCTGCCCTGATTTGCCTTGCCAAAATGCAAAACTTCACATGTATCTAAAGTAGACTTCAACTGCCACTCCTTGTCCCTTAGGCCCATCTGATCAAGATCACATTGTACTCTGACATAATCTTCTTCACTGTACACTACAACACCAATTTTGGTGTCATCTGCAAAGTTACTAACCATGCCTCCTATATTCACATCTAAATCATTTATATAAATGACAAAAAGCAGTGGATCCAGCACCGATCCTTATGGCACGGGCTGGTCACAGGTCTCCAGTTTGAACTACAACCCCCTATCACTACACTCTGTTTCCTACCCTCAAGCCAATTTTGTATTCAGTTGGCTATCCATCCCTGGAGCCCACATGATATAGCCTAACTAACCAGTCTACCATATAGAACCACGTCAAATGCTTTGCTGAAATTCATATCAATAACATCTATCACACTGCCTTCATAAACCTACTTTGCCACCTCTTCAAAAAAGTTAGTGAGACACGATTTCCCACTCACAAAGCCATGTTGACTATCTCTAATCACTCCTTGCCTTTCCAAATGCATATAAATTCTGACACTCAGACTCTCCTCCGATAACTTACCTATCATTGCCATAAGGCTCACTGGCCTATAGTTCCCTGGCTTTTCCTTATAGCCATGGTTAAACAATGGCACCACTTTAACCAATCTCCAGTCTTCCAGCACCTCACCTGTGACTGCCGATAAAACAAATATCTCAGCAAGGGGACCCGGCAATTTCTTCTCAAGCTTCTCTCAAAGTTCTGGGAAACACCTCATCAGATCCCAGGGAGTGAGCTACCTTTAAAAGGGACCTTAGGGACGACATTTTCAGAGGTTGGGGCGTACATGGAATGAGCTGCCAGAGAGAGTGGTCGAGGCGGGTACAATTACAAACTGTCTAATATGATACGCTGCAAGGCACCTTCTGCTTTCCTTATGAGCATTTATATCTTTGCTAGGGACTGCACAGCATTTACTCTGCCACAAACCCCCACTGATGTGGCTTAGTTTGACCAAAGAACTCAACAATAGCATACCATCTAAGGCTGTTATGTGACTACACGGATACAGGATTCTTGCGACCAAACAAGGAGGATGAAAGTTCACTTGGGAGTAGTGAAGGGGGAAGCTGCTTCCAGATCTGAAATACTGAAAGGGAATAGGTAACAGACAGAAGGAGTAGTGCTTTTTAAAGAAGAGGTTTGCATGCTCCAAGATGTTGTTCAGTGGCATCAACCAACTGGTTCATAAAATCAAGAAGAGCATGGATAGGGTGAATAGCTAAGGTCTTTTCTCCAGGGTAGGAATGTCCAAAACTAGACGGCATTGGTTTAAAGTGAGAGGGGAAAGATTTAAAAGACACCTAATGGGCAATATTTTCATGCACATGCTGGAACGTGAATGGAATGAGCTGCCAGAGGGAGCAGTGGAGGCTGGTACAATTACAACATTTAAAAGGCATCTGGTTGGGTCCATGAACAGGAAGGGTTTTGAGGGAAATGGGCCAAATGCTGGCAGATGGGACTAGATTTTTTAGGATATCTAGTTGGCATGGTCGAGTTGGACTGAAGGGTCTGTTTCTGTGCTGTAGAGTTCTATGACACTAATCTTGTCTGTAGGAATGTTAAGTCGATTCTCAGCATGCTGGTGAATTAGCATTCAAAGGCATCCCATCTTTGGGATAGAGATTATTGACTAAAAAACTCATAACATAACCCCAACGTACCCTTTTTAAGTATTTTGTTCAAATACCAGTATGAGTACGTAATGGCACACTTCTGTTGGAAGTAGCATTGAAGCCACACCTGCTGGCTGAGAGGTAGAGGCTCAATCACCTCACCCCAAAACCCTTTATATTTACACAATCATTTTCCCCAGTCAGCAGTTTAACCCTTGCTATAGTGACATGAGTTGTGTCAGCCAGGCAGTGACAAAAGGACATAAGGCCTTGGAGCAGGACTAGGAAATTCAGCCTCTCAAGACTGTCCTGCCATTTACAATCATGGCTGATCTTATCTCAGCCTCAATTCACTTTCGGGGCCACTCACCTTAACCCTTCAACCCATTACTAATTAAAAACCTGTCCATCTCCTCTTTCTAACTTACTGAGCATCCTGGCATCCATGGCAATCTGGGCTAGTGAGTTCAGCTGTTTACAACCCTTTTGAGAAAAGTAATTTCTCTTCATCTCGGATTTTTCTATGTCTTGTCTTAAAACTATGACCTTTCATTCTAGATTGCCCCACATGAAGAAACATCCTCTCCACATCTAATCTGTTGATTTCCTTTAACATCTTAAATACCTCAATTAGATCTCCTCTCACTCTTCCAAACTCCAGAGATTATAGGCCTCAATTGAACAAAGAATAATACAGCAAAGGAACAGGCCCTTTGGAACCCCCAGCCTACATCAACATATTTTGCCCTTCCATACTAAAGCTGTTTTTATTTAAAGGATCCATATTTCTATATTGCCTTCTTATTCATGTATTTGTCTAGCTGCCTTTTGAAAGCTGCTATTGTCTACTTCCACCACCTCCTTTGACAGCACATTCCAGGCACTCACCACCCTTTGTGTGGAAAATCTTGCCTCTCACATCTCTTTTAAACTTGGCCCCCATACTTTAAACCTGTGCCTCTAGTAATTGACACCCTACACCCTGTGAAAACCGCCTCGTTCTTTCCACTCTATCCGCACCATTCATAATCTTTTGAACTTCTATCAGTTCGCCCCTCAACTTCTTGCATTCCAGTCAATTGCTCAATCTGTCTTCATAAGAAAAACGCCTCGTTCTCTGAAATTGATCGAGTGAACCTGCTCTGAATCGCCTCCAATGCAACTATACCCCTCCTCTAGTAAGGGGACCAAACTGTATGCTAGTCCATACAGTTTTATAGTTGCAGCAGTATTTCCCTACACTTGTACTCTAAATTCTATTTTCCTGCTGTTATTACCTGCTGTACCATATTAGCTTTCAGTAGCTCTTTGTGAAAACAGTTTACTTCCCCATTCCACCCCCGACAAACACACACACACACACACACACACACACATATCCCTGGGCACAGGATGGTAGTCTTTCAAGGTAGAATGGATCTGATTTCTACGAGTTGGGGGGTTTCCCTTCTCCTATTGATGCACAATGTTTGCAGACAGAACAATTGATGTTGCAAAGTTCCCACAAATGGAGGATTGACGCCTTTGAAGCCTGAAGGTGACCTTGATGTGTATCTCCCTTGGAATGACAATGCTTTGAGGCTGGGATGAATGAGGACGGGCAAACAATGTGAATTGATTCCAACCTATTCATGCCAGAATGCTTTGTGTGAACAAGGGGACCAAGAAACAATTAAGCTGCTTACATGTCAGAGTGCTTTTCCAACCGTCCTTTTCCAAAGACATCCTTTTGTTCTTCTGAACACTTGTTGAAATTGACGAACAATAAAAGCAAAGTATTGGAATTGTTGGATGTTAGCAGACCATCATGAAAACACTCAGTTGCACAGTTTCTGATAAATTTTTGGAACACTGGGTGGACTGTGAATTCCGCTGAGATCTATGATATGCCCTCAGGCAGTTTAAAAGCCAGCACTCCACACCATACTGCAAATTCTGGTGACCAACTGGGGATCTTAGAAACAGCCTGCTTATTTTAATGAGCACTACACTTCAGATTGGCTGAATGGTTGGAAATACTCCCATCTTAATGGGAAGAGTCATAACCTGAGCAGGCAACATCTGTGGAAGGACAAAGATGTGCATTTGTATAGCCCCTGTCACATTCCCAAGACTTGTCAAAGCATTTTGCAGCTGATGAAGTACTTCAGATGTGCAGTCACTGCTTTGGGAATCATAGCAGTCAGTTTGCACACAGCAACATCCCAGGGTAAGAAATGTGAAATAAAATGAAACAAAGAACAATGATGCTGTAAATCTGAAACAAAAACAGAAATTGCGGGAGAAACACAGCAGGCCTGGCAGGATCTGTGGAGAGAAAGCAGATTCAATGTTTTGCATCCAGTGACCCTTCCTAGAACAAGAATGTGATAATGACCAGAAAATCACGGCCTTAAATAAAGTACGTAGAACGTAGAACATTACAGCACAGTACAGGCCCTTTGGCCCTCGATGTTGTGCCGACCTGCCATACCAGGACAATGCTACAAGCCTTGTCCAAGAAAGTGGGTCTTAAGATTCTTAGGGACAGGATTTACTTATATTTGGAGAATAGAATTAATAGGGATAGTCCATACAGTTTTATGCAGTGGACCTGCTGAGCCAAATGGCCTGCTTCCACATGGTGGGCATTCTATGATTCTACAGTGTAATTAGTAGTATAGTTGATGGTATGGTCTTGATGGGCTGAAAAGCATTTTCTGTACTGTCTGATTCTATAAATCTGAGTTTTTTTTTCATGTTTGATGTTTACTGGAGGTGGCACGATGGCTCAGTGCTGCCTCGCAGTTCCAGTGACCCAGGTTTGATTCTATCCTCAGGCGACTGTCTGTGTGGAGTTTGCACATTCTCCCGCTGTCTGCACGGGTTTCCTCTGGGTGCTCTGGTTTCCTCCCACAATCCAAAGTTGTGCAGGCTAAGTGGATTGGCCATGCTAAATTGCCCATAGTGTGCAGGGATGTATAGGTTAGGTGGGTTATAGGAGGATAGTTCTGGGTGGGACTCTGAGGGTCGGCGTGGACTTGATGGGCAAAAGGTCTGTTTCTACACTGTAGGGATTCTATGAATCTATGACTGACTGGGTAACTACTGGGCAGGATACCAGAGACAGCTCTGCTGCATTTCTTCCGAGTAAAGCAATAAGATCTTTTACACCTACCTAATAGAGATGATGGGCTTTCACTTTCACATTCTCATACAAAAAGCAGCATTTCTCAGTAGGGCACTCGCTCAAAACTGCACAGGAATGCCCATTGTGCTCAACCTATTTAGGAGAGAAACAAAGTTGGAGTTTTCAGGTTGATGCCCTTTTATGAGACATTAAAAAGCTGTGATGGGAACGAGGCATTTAACCAGAAACTCTTAAAAAGTACAGTGGCAGGATTTGGAAGTATTTTGTAAATTTTCAGGCTGCACATTTTCTAATGATCTTTTGCCTTTGACAACTTATGAAAAGCCTACTAAACATTTGCAATTGACAATGAGGTAAGGAGAACTTGATTTATGTATTATATTTTCTTCAAAGGATTGATTTAGGTTTCCATTAGAGTCACTGCCAAATTTACAAACATAGGAACAGTTCAATAGACAGTAAATGAGATTATAGCTATCAGTTGCCTGCTGGGGTCTTGAACAGGCAACCTGAAAACTGGTGATAGCAGAATCAATAATAACTTTTTCAAAAAGAGAATCGGATTTTGACTTAGAAAGGAGAAACTTAAAGGGCAAGAGCTGTCCAGAGAATGAAAGGCCAAATAGCCACCTCCTGAGTTGCGCGATTCAGAGGTAATCCACTTTTATTTGGGTCACGAATGTCGACATTTAGCAGCTCCCTTCATTTTCTTAAAAACCAAAAGACCTGTGGATGCTGTAAATCAGAAAGAAAAACAGAAGGTACTGGATAAGCTCAACAGGTCTGGTAGCATCTGTGAAGAGAAATCCGAGTTAACATTTTGGGTCCAGCGACCCTTCCTCAGAACCGAAAGTTCTGAATGACCCGAAACATTAACTTTGATATCTCTTTACAGGTGCTGCCAGATCTGTTGAGCTTTTCCAGCAACTTCTGTTTTTGACCTTTCATTTTCTTCGTCAATATCCAGCATTTCTGACAAGCAGCTTATAGGCAAGATTTCAGTTGGCATCGTAACCTGAAATGCAGTCCCTCCGACACTACAATTCTCCCTCCCGGTATTGGACATACACACCTAGATATGCTTGTGGTAGACCCAGCCATTCCTTATGCTGCTAGTTTACAATGGCACATTTTAAAGTTATATTATGGAGAGTGATTGAATTACAGGGCTTTCTTAGAATTGTTTGGCATGCTGTAAAAATGATTTTGTCACACACTCCCATTCAACCATTTAATTAGCTAAAGCAAACTTTTTTAAAGTTAACCATGTTACATTTCTTAAAAAGTTTTCCACATGGTCAAAATGGAGGTTGGTGCTGTTTGAGTCAGCACAACTTTCTCGCATAGATGAAACTTAAATTGTCATTCCAAGTTACTTTTGATGCATATTACTAAGACTGAAAATGCCTTGAGTCAAAAAACTAAACCACACACTCATGGCATGTACAACAAACAAAATTTGGCATAAAGTGTTTGCTGGAACTCAAATAATCCTAAATTGTGACTTTCATTTTAAGATGAAGGGTATAAATAGCGGTAATAGTTCTTTCTTCCCTAGGATGGGGGCTTTCAAAAATTGGGGGCACATTTTTTATGGGAAGAGGAGAGAGATTTAATAAAGTTCTGAGGGGGCAAACTTTTTACACAGAGGGTGGTTTGCATGTGGAATGAACTTCCAGGGGAAGTGGTGGGTGCAGGTTCAATTGCATCCTTTAAAAGACATCTGGATAAGTCAATGAATAGTAGAGGTTTGGAGGGATATGGGCCAGGAGCAGGAGGGTGGGACTAAATTAGTTTGGGATTATGTTTATCATGGACTGGTTGGGCTGAAGGGTCTGTTTCCATGCTGTACGACTCTGAGTGTCTACCAAGGGATAGATTTTTAACAAAAACAGAATTACTCATGAAATTTAGTAGGTCTGGCAGTATCTTTTTTCCTTTTATTTATTCATGGGATGGGGGTGTCACTGGCCAGGCAGCATTCATTGCCCATCCCTAAATGCCCAGAGGGCATTTCAGAGTCAACCACACTGCTGTGGGTCTGGAGTCAAATGCAGACCCGACCAGGAAAGGATGGCAGTTTCCTTCCCTTAAGGACACTAGTGACCCAGTTGGATTTATCCACCTGACAATCAGCAATGAACCCATGGTCATTCATTACTCTCTCAATTCCAGATTTTTGTTGAATTCAACTTCCACCATTGGCTGTTGTAGGATTTGAACCCAGATAAGGATGGCAGTTACCATACTCAAGGACATCAGTGAACCAGATGGGTTTTTCCTGACAATCGACAATGACTTCGCAGTCATCATTAAATTCTTAATTCCAGATTTTTTAACTGCATTCAAATTCCACCATCTGCTGCAGCGAGATTCAAACCTGGAAACCCAGAAAACTATCTGGGTCTCTGGGTTAACAGACCAGCGATAATACCACAAAGCCATTGCCTCCCTCTGTGGGGGAAGAGGCAGAGTTAACATTTTGAGTCCAGTGACTCTTTATCAGATGGATTTTTAACTTTCTGTTCTAAAAAAAGAGTCATATTGGGCTAGAAACATGAACTGTCTTTCTCTCCCCACCGAAACTGCCAGACCTGCTGAATTTCTTCAGTGCTTTCTATTTTTGTTTCAGATCTCCAGCATCTGAAGAACTTTGATTTTCTGAACTGATTTTATTCTTTATTTCATTTTAAAAATTTCTTTGTGTTCACATGCATTACAGTTCACACACTGTACTTACTCCTTGATGCATTGCCAGCAGTTCAAAATGCAGCTTACTACCAACTTCTCAAGGGCAATTAGGGATGGGCAATAAATGTTGGACCATCCTACGGCACCCACATCCCACAAATGAATAAAGGAATCACCTTTTTCCAAATGAGTGTGTGCGTGGTGGGCAGTATTTCTCCCCCCTCCCCAAAGATCCTTATCCGGTACTTTAGCAATACATCCTCAAAAAGTTCTGGATGTGAGTTTGCTCGCTGAGCTGGAAGGTTAGTTTTAAGACGTTTCGTCACCATTCTAGGTAACATCATCAGTGCGCCTCCGATGCTTTGTCGGAGGCTCACTGATGATGTTGCCTAGAATGGTGACAAAACGTCTGAAAACTAACCTTCCAGCTCAGCGAGCAAACTCACATCCAGAACCTCAACTTGAGCTACAAATCTTCTCAAAACTCACTATCCTCAAAAAGTTGCTAGAAGTTCGGAACTCAGCCCTTTCTCTCTGTGAAGAGTTCTCTTGAATACCTGCATTGGTTGACTTCGAGATTTTGTTTTAAACTGTGAGCTACAATACCCTCTGCTCCAAAGTTGAGGAGTGTTGTCAGGTCTCGCGAAAATGTCAAAACCGAAATTAATAGGCATTTGTTGGGAAAGGTTATTCAGGTTTATGAAAGGAAAGTAAAGCAATAAAGGTAAGGTACATAATAAAGTGTGGAGCTGGATGAACACAGCAGGCCAAGCAGCATCTCAGGAGCACCTGGTGTGTTCATCCAGCTCCACACTTTATTATCTCGGATTCTCCAGCATCTGCAGCTCCCATTATCTCTTATCCAAGATAAGGTATATATTGCCTACAATCGAGGTGAACAGACTGAAGGTGTTGAATTACTGATCAGCAACACATATCCTGCCATTCTGTGCTGTGACAACATAGAATCCTAAAACTAAACTGCTTCAAAGAGAGATTATTTTTCAGCCTGTTGGGCAATCGCCCTGTGTTTCCTTAACCGACTTCCTGATGTTGTAAATGTAATTACTGCATTGCTTCCAGAACTGACTCAGAGACTTGAAAAAGTAGAGGGTTGTAAGAATGGCTTCCCTAAGACTGTGTTTCAGCCAACTGTCAATTGGTGACTTGGTGCTAGTATGAATTAGTCTCCTTTACTATTGCATTGCCAATACTTGTTTATAATCCAGCACCAATCTGTATAGAGGTGAGATCGGTTAGCTTGGACAGCTGATTGCAATGTTGACAACAATGTCAATTCAATTCCCATACAGCCTAGAGTTATGTTTAAGGTCACTCCTTCTCAACCTCTCCCCTCACCTGAGCTGTCGTGATCCTCACATTAAACCACCACCACCCTCTGGGATCTTGACGACTTTACTACTTGTAAGATATTCACACTGAAATGTATTTTGATGTATCGGACTTCAAACTTAACACTAATAAAATGATCCTTATTTTTGAATGATCTAAAATTATGTGAATCTAATTATTGTGAGGTGGAGGTGAAGATGAAACTGGAGAGAGCTTTGACATTCCTGCATTAATATATCAATATCTGAGCATTGGAATATTTTCTGTCACATAAATATGGATAAGACTGACTGAGCTGCTGCAGTAGGCTTGTATCCTAAGAATATGCCTGCCTGTAAATTTGATGCAATCTTCGATATTTAGTTAAAGTCAGTGTTCAAAGCAGGGTTTTAAAAACCCTACAATATGTGACATTCTATGGAATCCCAAACTTCCCTGCCTTCTGAGAATTAGAGAATCTCAACAGTGCATAAAAAGGTGATATGGCCCATTGAGCCTGCATTGACGTTCTGAAGAGCTTCCCACCCAGACTCACCCATCCACAAACCCCATCCTCGTAATCCTGTATTTTACCACGACCGATCCACCCAACCTGCACATCTTTGGACTGTGGGAGGAAACTTGAGCACCTAGAGAAAACCCATGCAGATGCAGGGAGAATGTCTAAACTCCACACAGTCACCCAATGCTGGAATTGAACCCAGCTGCTTAGTGCCATAAGAAAGCAGTGCTGTCCCTCCCACTGTTTATACATTACAGATCAAAATTTAAGAAAAAAAGAGTTAAAACTGGGCTCAAATCCTAACTGCTCCAGGGATGTGTAATAACATCTCTGAGTGTGTCGCTTAGAAAATATTTAAAACTGGGCTTATCTGATTAGGGGAGGTTGAATAGGTTAGAAATGTAATTGCTGGAGTTCAGAAGAATGAGCAGTTAACATTTTGAAACAATATAAGACCTTGAGATTCAGTGATTGGTGAGTTCTTCCAGGTATGGCATGGGGGTAGGAACAGTTGAGAGGGGCAGGTAGGTAGTTAATGAAGTGGGTTCAGTAAGATAAGGTGAGGCATCTTGCTAGGCCTTGTGGCAAAAAAAACCTAAAAATCCAACAAAACTATCACTCAGGCAAAAAAAAACAATATTGCCATCTGTTTTTCTTTGCACAGATGTTGCCCAAAAAGCTTAAATTCTCCACCACTTTTTTTTATGTTTTAACACTGGCTGCCTTTGCAAAAGAGAGCTCCAAATACCTACCAGAGATAATAGGAACTGCAGATGCCGAAGAATCTGAAATAACAAGGTGTGGAGCTGGATGAACACAGCAGGCCAAGCAGCAGGGCTTTCCTGCTCCTAAGATGCTGCTTGGCCTGCTGTGTTCATCCAGTTCCACTCCAAATACCTACCATCCTTTGCATGTCAAAGTGTTTCCTAATTTCTGAACTGAAAGATCTGGTCTATCTTCTATGCATCCCCTAGTCCTGGACTCTTTCAAAGAACAGAAATAGAGTAAGCAGAGAGGAACTGCTGCAGAGCTGGGCAGAGACGTGGCAAATGGAGTTTAATGCAGACAAGTGTGAGGTGATACACTTTGGTAGGAGTAACCGGAAGGCAAAGTACTGGGCTAATGGTAAGATTCTTGGTAGTGTAGATGAGCAGAGAGATCTCGGTGTCCACGTACACAGATCCTTCAAAGTTGCCACCCAGGTTGACAGGGCTGTTAAGAATGCATACAGTGTTTTAGCTTTTATTAATAGAGGGATCGAGTTCCGGAACCAAGAGGTTATGGTGAAGCTGTACAAAACTCTGGTGCAGCCGCACTTGGAGTATTGCGTACAGTTCTGGTCACCATATTATAAGAAGGATGTGGAAGCTTTGGAAAGGGTGCAGAGGAGATTTACTAGGATGTTGCCTGGTATGGAGAGAAGGTCTTATGAGGAAAGGCTGAGGGACTTGAGGCTGTTTTTGTTAGAGAGAAGAAGGTTAAGAGGTGACTTAATTGAAACACATAAAATAATCAGAGGGTTAGATAGGGTGGATAGGGAGAGCCTTTTTCCTAGGATGGTGACGGCGAGCACGAGGGGGCATAGCTTTAAATTGAGGGGTGAAAGATATAGGACAGATGTCAGAGGTGGTTTCTTTACTCAGTGAGTAGTAAGGGAATGGAACACTTTGCCTGCAACGGTAGTAGATTCGCCAACTTTAGGTACATTTAAGTCGTCACTGGACAAGCATATGGACGCACATGGAATTGTGTAGGTTAGATGGGCTTCAGATCGGTATGACAGGTCGGCACAACATCGAGGGCCAAAGGGCCTGTACTGTGCTGTAATGTTCTATGTTCTATGAACTATCTGTCCCGTTAATATCTTAAGGTTCCAATAAACCACTTTTAACCTTCTGAAATTGTTGTTTTCTTTTCAGCTCCTACCCTTTCATGTGATGGAGGACTATAGATCAGGAAAATCTGTGCTGCTTCAGTTATCTCATTGCAATTTCTTGAGCATTGCTCAAACAAATTGATTGCCAAATTACTCTGCTTTATCTCCACAGATGTGGAGACTTTCAAGCAATTTCTGTTTGTTTCTGACTTGAGCATCCATAGTTGTTTTATTTTGGTTAGGTTTTTGCCTTACTGCCACATCTCTTCCAGATAAGCCCATCCTGAAGATGTTCTGATCCTCTCTGATATGATTTCTGTTCTAATCTTGTTCTTTGTCATTACTTTCACTGTCACATCTGGTACTTGGCTAGGTATTGGCCAAAACTCCACTTCCACAGCCACATCTCATTTCTCTGTGACTGATGCCAGCTCAGAACCATCCCACGTGGATTCCAACTGAAGTTTCGTCCTTCGTGTTTTCAACCCACTCAGGATCACGGATATCTCAGTGATGCTCTGCATTCCTCAGAGAGCTGTTTTCGCCACATCCTGAGCTTCACATTCAATGCTATGTGTCATTATATGCACATGCTTAATGCTTGCTCTGTCAGTACCACCTCACGTTGGATCAGAGCTGCCTTGCCTCCCAGCTCCACTTCATCTTCCAGCTCATTCTACATTCTAACCAGAAACTTTTTTTTTCTTTTCCTTTCAGACATTAAAGAATGTGAGATGCAACAACTTAGAGATACCCACACCCCTCTGGATCCTTCCTCTGGTCTGGAACCTTCCTCCCCTCCCCTTCCGAGATAACGAAGTGCAGAGCTGGATGAACACAGCAGGCCAAGCAGCATCTTAGGAGCAGAAAAGCTGACATTCCGGCCCAAAACGTCAGCTTTTCTGCTTCTATTATGCTGCTTTGCCTGCTGTGTTCATCCAACTCTAAACTTTGTTGTCTAAGATTCTCCAGCATCAGCAGTTCCTATTATTCCTTCCCTCTGATTCCATCCCAACTCCTAACCCCATGTATTTCCTATCCCTTCTGACCTCCCCCTCATTGATTCTGATTGCTCTGTACTCAGCAAAAGTCTAAGTTTTATTCCCCTGCACACAACATGATGTTGGACTTTCCTTCCATTGCCTTTATCTCCACGCCCATTCCTTTGGACTAGAGTTCTCTCCCCATCCCACAGATCCCTTCACCTTCCTCCAACACTCTCCTTCCACCTGAACCCCTCCATTTCGCCTTTTACCTGCACTAGATATGTTCATTGAGGACTGATATTGGTCAGCTCAATTTCTCTGCCCCATAACCATTCAAACCTACCTCCTTCTCAGCTGACTGATTGTTTGCTCTCCGGTCCAATCATGACTTCCTCATCAATCCTGCCAACAAGAGTGGCGCTATTATTGTCTGGTGGAGTGACCTCTACATTACAGAAGCTGAGTGCCGGCTTTCAGACACCTCCCCCTGGATCATGACCCCAGAATTAACCACCAAGCTATTGAATTCACAATGGTGATCGTCACCCTACTATCTTGAATCTCATAATCTCGCAAAAATACGTTCTTCCCAAAATCCACAAACATGACTGTAGACCCATTGTCTCTGCCTGCTCCTACCCCAAAGAGCTGATCTCTTCCTACCTTGACTCCGCTTTCCTTTTCTCCCCTTGTACAGTCCTTTCCCACTTGCATTCGCAATTCTGCTGCAAGCTTTAATTCAGTTTCAGAAATTCCAGTTTGCAGGCTCCAGCTGCCTCTTTCTCACCATGGATGTTCTGTCCCTTTTACATGGCTCTCCACATCCTCCTGGGGGAAAAGGCCTAAACCACTCCCATCCACTGTCACTCTCCTCTGCTTGGCCGTACTCATCCTCATTTTAACCTATTCCTTTTTTAACTCCTCTTGCTTTGCCCAATTGGATATGACCATCGGTACCTGCATAGGCCCCAGTTATGCTTATCTCTGTGTGGAGAACATTCTTTGTTCCAGTCCTACTCCGGCCCCCACCCACAACTTTCTCCGGTACATTGATGATATCATCGATACTGCTTCCCTCTTGCGTCTAGAATCGGAAAGGTTTATCTATTTTGCTTCTAATTTCCATCCCACTCTGGAGAGGTGACTTTATAAGATCATGTAGTTAAGGTTAATGGTAAGTGTCTTTTCCCTGGGATGGGGGATTTCAAGACTAGAGGTCATATTTTTACCGTGAGCGGAGAGAGATTTAAAAAAGACAGGAGGGGCCAATATTTTAGAGGGTGGTGCACATGTGGAATGAATGTCCTGAGGAGCTGGTGGATGTGGGTACAATTACAAGGTATTAAAGATATTCGGATAAGTATATGAATAGGAAATGTTTGGAGTGATATGAGGCTAGGAGCAGGCAGATGGGCCTCGTTCAGTTTGAGATTATGTTCAGCATGGACTGATAGATTCAAATGCTGTATGGCTTTATGACTGTGATTCCATCTCTGACTCCTCCCTTCCCTTCCTTGACATCTCTGCTTCCATTTGTAGGGGAAAAAAACTGGCTACCAATATCTATTTAAAAACCCACAACTCCCACAGTTATCTGCATTACACATCCTCACACCATGCTTCATGTACAGATTACATCCCATTTTCCCAGTTTCTCTGTCTCAGCCATGTCTGTTCCTCTGACGCCAACTTCTACAAGGGTGCCTTCAAAATGTCCACCTTTCTCCTCAACCAAGAATTCTCCATACCCTCATCTGTGTCTGACCCATCTCCTGCACTTCAGCCCTCACCCCCTCTCTTCCCTCTCACAACAGCAATAAGGTCCCCTTCATCCTCACTTACCATCTCATTATCATCCACATCCAAAGGATCATTAGTTGCCTTTTCTGGCACTTCCATTGGGTAATCACCACTAAATACATATTTCCTCCATTCTCTAGTCAGCCTTCTGCCAAGACTGTTCTGTCCTGATCACCCTGGTCCACTCCTTCTCCACTACCACACCATCACATCATCTTCCCTAGTAATTACGGAGTATGTAACACTTATTTGTTTACATCCTCACACCTCACCATCCAAGGACACAAACATATCCTCCAGGTGAAGCAAAGCTTTACCTGCACTTCACAACTCACTGTCCACAATGTGGTCTCCTCTACATGTGGGGAGATGAAGTACAGACTGGGTGACCGCTTCGCGGAACACCCACATTCTGTCCACAAAAATGACCCCGAGCTTCCAGTTGCCTGTCATTTCAACATTACCACCGTATTCCTTCGCTTGTCTTGGGAATGCTGCATCGCTCCAGTGAAACTCAGTACAAGCTGGAAGAATAGCATCTCATCTTTTGCTTGGAGACCCTGCAGGCTTCAGGAGTCAGTATCGAGTTCATAATTTTAGGGGCTGAGCACCTTCAACAATGTGCTTACCCCAACCCCAACACACCAGGCCTTGTCACCACATGAGCTGCTATCGCACACACCTGCTGTCAGCCACTAATAGTCCTCATTAGCAGACATTCATTCTCCCAGGCTGACCATTTCCCGTTCCTTTTATCGGCCTAACTATATTTTTCTCTCTCACTGGGCTCCATCTCCACCTTTTGTTTGTTCCTTCCGCCTCCCCTCACCCCCTCTTCTTCTTATATACCAACCTTTTCCCAGACATAATCGTTCTGAAGATGTGTATGCTACAAACATACATAATCAGGAAATAGGAGCAGGCGTAGACTATTCAGCTCAGAGTCCATTCATTATGATCATAGGTGATCATTCAGCTCTTCCCACTTTGCCAACATGTCCTCTGACCTCCAAGTATTCTATCCAACTCCTTGAAATGTACTCGATTAGCTGTGAAGAGCACTGAGATGTTGGATATGAAAGAGACCGTAGAAATGCATTGAATCACCACAATGCAGAAAGCAGCTGCACACACACACACACAGTCCCTGTAACCCTGCAATTCCCATGGCTAACCCACCCAATCTGCTCATCCCTGGACAACACTGGGAATTTAGCATGCCAATCCACCCTAACCTGTATATCTTTAGACTGTGGGAGGGAACCGAAGCACCTGGAGAACATGGGGAGAATGTGCCCAAGGCTGGAATTGAGCCAAAGTCCCTGGTGCTGTGAGGCAGCAGTGCCAATCACTGAGCCATCATGCTGCTCTGAGAGCTGAAAGATCCTGCATGCTATTATGCCGGATTTAATGGGAAGCATCAGCAAGTCTGAAAAGCTAAGAAAAACAATTCAAGCTGAATGTAGTGAAAAATACTGAATGTGCATCAGGAAAAGTATGTTACCACAGAAACCAAAGAAGTAGTAAAACACAGGAAGAGCCATTCAGCCCATTTTGTGTGCCCAGCTGCATAAACTAGCCACCCATTCTAATCACCTTCCAGCACTTGGTCTGTGCCCTGTAAATTCCCGCACTTCTCTTTCTTTGTACTTTTTTTCAAGAGCAATTATATCCTTCCTGGACCAGGACTGTACATGAAATTCCAGCTGTGGCCTAAATAATCTGCTATATAGTCCTGGCATTACATTTATGTTTTTGTATTTAACACCTCACCCTGCAAAGAAAAGCTTCCCATATGCTTTTTACACCCTTACGCAAAGCAAATGTGAAGGACATGCCCTTTTGTAACACTACCAACCTGTCCTGCCACCTTTGCAGGCCTGTAGATGTGCTCTGCTTCCATGTCTCTCAAAAGGTCCCTGTTTGTTCTGTTCTCCCTTGCTTTGTTCACACTCCGCCAGCTCTGAATAGGAGATATATTAGACTTGAAACACTGACTATGTTTTCTGTCTCCATAGATGCTTCCAGACCTGCTGAGTTTCTCCAGCATTCTCTGTGTTTGATTCTATCTCTTTGGTTTGTTCTACCACTCAAATAGATCATGGTAACTTCATCTATCTGCCTTGTGCCCTGCAAAAATCTGTCAACGGCAATTGTTGGATGTAATTTACATTTCAGCATTTCGGGCATTCATTTCCCGAGAAATGACAGTAGGTGCGGCCTCTCAAGTCTGCTCTGCCATTCGATATGATCAAGGCATTTCTTGTGCTCCAAATCCACTTTACTACCCATTTCTTGTATTCCTTGATTCCCAGAGAGAATGTCTGTGTATCTTTATCTTAAGTACATTCAACAATGGAGCATCGACAATTCCATGGGTATAGCAAATTCTGAACATATAGGCAGAAAAGCTGTCCCTCTTTAGTGAAGGAATATGTATTTTTAATATCTAATTGTTGGGATGTGGCCATCCCTGGTCAGGCTGTTATTTTCTTCCCAACCCTAAATTAAAGCAACCATTAGTTTGAAATAAAAACAGAGTCACAGTTCAAACATTAACTCTGCTTTTCCCTCTCCATAGCTGCTTTCAGACCGACTGAGTTTCTCCAACATCTTTGTTTTTATTCTTCTTTCAGTTTTCCACAGTATTTTCATTTTACCCATTTGGAAATGATTTGCAGGGCAATGACATGATTGGAGCAATGACAGACAACCTTATTGAAGTACACTAGTGTCTCTGGGGACTGGACAAGGTAGATGCGGAAAGGTTGTTTGCTGTTGTGGCAGACCCCTGAACATAATCTCAGAACAAGGGCTCACCGTCTAAGACAAAGATGAGGAAGTTCTTCTCTGAGTCATAAAGTCACACTGCATGGAGAAAGACCCTGCAGTCCAACCAGTCCATGTCGACCATGTTCCCAAACTGAACTCGCCCCACCTGCGTGCCTTGGCCCATATCCCTTCAAACTTTAAAAGCCGAAAGAACTGTGGATGCTGAAAATCAGCAACTAAAACAGAAATTGCTGGAAAAGCAAACCAGGTCTAGCAGGATCTGTGGAGAGAAATCAGAATTAACGTTTCGGGTCCTGTGGACCTGCTGAGCTTTTTCAGGAATTTCTGTTTCTGTTGCCTCCAAATCTTTCTTATTCATGAACTTATCCTTTTTTTAAAATATTGTAACTGTGGCTTCATTCTCTGGAAGTTCATTCCACACTTGAGCCACTCCCTGGACAAAAAAGTTGCCCCTCATGACGTAATTAAACCTTTCTCCTCTCACCATGAAAAATGCCCCCTTGTTCTGAACTCCTCCACCTTAGGGAAGGGGTCTTTCACCTTATCATTTGCCCCTCATCATTTTATAAACCTCAAAAAGGTCACCTCTTAGCCTCCTGCACTCCAGTGAAAAAGTTACAGCCAATCCAGCCTCTACTTTTATAACTCAAACTCTCCATTCCCAGCAACATCCTGTTAAGATATTTTCTGAACCCTGTCCAGCTTAATAATATCCTTTCTATGACAGAGCGACCAGAACTGCACACAATGTTCCAAAAGAAGCATCATTAATGTCTTGTACAACCTTAACCTGTCAACCCAACTCCTATACTCAAATGTCTGAGCGATGAAGGCAAGCGTGCTAAACAACTTCTTAACCTCCCTGTCTATCTGTGATAATGGATGGAATTCTTTAACACAGAGGAGTGTAGAGGCTGGGTGGTTAAGTATATTCAAGGATAAGGTAGGCAGATTTTGAATGAATAAGGGAATCAAAGGTTTCGAAGAAAATGCAGGAAAGTGAAGTTAAGTATTATCAAATTAGCTATGATCTCATTGAATCATAGAATCCATAGAGTGTGGAAGCAGGCCATTTGGCCTAATGGATCCATATTGACTCTCTAAAGAGCATCCCACCCAGACAAACACCTCTCACTGTAGCCTCTATATCTGAGCCACCTAACTTACACACCTTTGGACTATGCAAAGAAACAGCAGCACCTGGAGAAAGCCCATGCAAACATTGGGAGAATGTGTGCAAACTGGACACAGAACGTCACCTGAGGGTGGATTCAAACCTGGGTCCCTGATGCTGTGAGGCAGCAGCGCCAACACCTGAGCCACTATACCCCCCACAGTGGCAGAGCAGACACAATGGCTGAATGGCCTACTTCTGCTCCTACGTCTTACAGTCATGGGGGCAAAAAATCAAACCATTTGGGACAAAAAAAAGTATTAACCTACATTGAAAACAGAAATTGCTAACACAACTCGGTAGGCTTGGTAGCATCTGTGAGAAGAAAGCAGACTTAATATTCCCAGTCTGGTAACCAATAGCTCTGCTGAAGAGTTACCAGCTTCAAAACGGTTAAACTATGCTTTCTTTCTCCACAGATGCTGGCAGATCCGTTGAGTTTCTCCAGCAATTTGTTTTTGTTTCAGACCTCCAGCATCTCTGTTTTGTAATAGATTAATGTGTTTCAGCTTTCATTTGTGCATTTGATTCAGAAAGTGAAAATTAACACAAACAAATATCACGCTTTTATTCCAAATAAACAATGCATTGCATTTGAGGAGCATTTAGGAAGTTTTCACAATCTTCAGTGCCTCAGCTCTTGAGGACTGAACTGGTCACGTGATACCCCAACAACACACGGCCTTGCGGTGAAATCCATCCACAAGGCCAAGAAAGAAAATAGTTCTCCCGTTATGTGATGCCCTGGCCGCTCAACAACTTATTAAAAGCGGGTGAGGAGTTGTAGGGAGAACGGCGCTTAGCTGTTTAAACGGTTAACAGATATTCAGCGGGTTTCTTGAGGGAGGAGTACGGTATGGAGTTACGTGGTCCTCCCAGAGTGATGCGGCTGGTCCTCCAGTGGAGCGGCACACTGCTGTCAGATGATGGTGGAGAATGGAGGACTATTGCCGGGCGACGGCGGATGGTTACATAGCGACTGGTCCTCCGAAAGTGATACGGTCGGTCCTCCAGCGGAGCGGCCCACGGCTCCTTGTGGTGGGGATGGGCACGACTACAACGGGGCGGCGGCGGATGGATACGTAGCGGTCTGCCCTCGGAAAGTGATGCGGTCGGCTCTCCAGAGGCGGAGCGCCACCCGGCTCAGGCGGAATGGTGGCTGTGAGGAGGCGGCGCTAGTTTATATAAAGAGAAGGAGGAGGCGGCGCTGCCAGCCGGACTCGTGCGTTCAGGGTCAGAGGAGCTGGGCTCATCTCGGGCAGGTTTGTTCTAACGTGCGGAAGGGAAGGGACAGGACAGGACAGATTGTTTTGCTTTGTTTGGGAGGGAGAGAAAAGGTTAAGGGTGTACGTAGGGAAGGGAAAAGGGAGTGAGGCAAACAGATGGTGATGGAGCGATTCCCGGGGAGGGCCCGCAGAGCCTGGGCCTAGGCCCCGGGGTTTCCTGAGCAGGAGGCGGCGGTCCCCTACACCTCGCTCGCCCCCTGCTTGTACATTTGAAACAAGCCGGCTCCCAGTTAACCAACCCCTCCTCCACTTGGAGTTTTGCTGTTCTGTTGTTACACGACCCCCCACTGAGCTCCTCATCATCTCCCCTTTTAACATGACCCTGAGCCACCCCTCTTTATCACCCAACCCCCCCTTAAAATGACCCTGAGCTCCCCCTCTCCATCACTGCCCTATTAAAATCATGCTGAGTCCCTTCTCTTCTTTCATCATCCGCCCCCTTTTAAAATGACGCTGAGCCCCCTCTCCTCTTCCTTTCCTCCCATTTAAAATGATCCTTTGTCCCTTTTCGTCACCCCCCCCATCTGTTTAAAATAGCTGAGCTCGTCACCCTCTTCTTAAAACTTCACCTCTTTTCACCCTTCCTTTTGTAATGTTGCCCAGAGTTCGTCCTTTCACCACCCCCTCTACCTTAAAATTGCGCTGCGTCCCTTCTCACCTTTTATAATGGCCTTGAGCACCTTGTTTCGCCATCCCCAGCCATTAAAATTGCCTCTAGCTCCATTCTTCGCTCATCTGAAATCACTATTTTTCTTTGTTTCTCCCTCCCACCCCCGCCTGGAAGTGCCCTTCTTACCCTCTGAAGGTCGATTTTTGCCTCTCCGCTGTTCATCATGCGGCGCGATGCTTGCACGCAGGCGTCCTATTGCCCAGATTAAAATCTGAAATTAAAGGGCTTTAAATGTTAATTTTGGTTAATGCTTTTTTGTTCTCCTCTTCCTAACGGGTTTTGAACTATTCGTTCCATCCTCCAATGAAAAGGAGAAAGTGGGTTTGTTTAATTCTCTATGCATTTGCAGTAGATGCATTGTTCATGATTTTTTAAATATATAATTGTGACCCCTTTTCTAGTCACTTAAAATCGTTTTTGTACTCCGATTTTAGTTTTAAATTGGAGCTGCGTTTCTCTCAGCTCACTCGTTTCTATTGTGACTAGTTCGTTCCTAACATTTTAGGTATGTTAGAATGTATTTGAGCTAATTTTACTCCCCGGTAACTGGAGTACTTTTGCGTGATCGATGCTTAGCTGAAGGAGGCTGTAATGATGCTTACAGCAATGCGATACCAGGCACTCGTGGCAAGACATTCACTTTTGGTTACTCCATTTACTCCAGAGGTGTTTTAATCTTCAAATGTCTAACTCTCCTGCGCTTTAGTAAAGCAGCGAGGAGGTTTTGATCGTCTAAAACAGTCACTTTATGTAAAATGGGAAAGAAACCTGCACTAATACTAGACAAAAAAGGTTCGCAGGCTGAGCCTTAGCATAGATTAATCATGCTGCAGCATGGGTCTGCAATAAATCATCAAATCCCTTGCCCGTGCCACTTATTTCTCGAAAGATGCATATCCAGTTCCCCGGTGGAAAGGTGCGATTGAACATGCCTCCGCAATTTCGTTCAAGGTTACGCGACATGTTCCTGGCAAGTGGTGTTTATTCTGAAGTATATCTTTCCCAACTAGCTATATGCAATTTTCATTTTAAAATGACTTGGAATTGAATTTCGTATTGCGTCTTCTGAAGGTATCATGTTAGCCGGCAG
Organism: Stegostoma tigrinum; assembly: GCF_030684315.1. Classification (NCBI taxonomy): domain Eukaryota; kingdom Metazoa; phylum Chordata; class Chondrichthyes; order Orectolobiformes; family Stegostomatidae; genus Stegostoma; species Stegostoma tigrinum. The sequence goes on along the minus strand of NC_081389.1, from coordinate 14,419,119 downwards.
GGGGAGTAAACAATGTGGCGTAGTCTAAATGAAGTTCATTTTTCTGGAGTTTCCAGGTGCTTTGTTCTGACCTCGGACCGAGCACGGGATTGATGCAGGTTGCTGCTTGATGCGTCTTTTTGGCGGCGGGGAGGTTGGGCAAGAAAGTCAGGAGTCTAGTAAACGCTATTTCATTTTGTACTCCTCATGCCATGCGGTCAACTCTACACGTTCTAGTGAGCCCCCACCCTGCTATCAGTTCCGTTCGATTGGTTAGGAGAAGCGGTTTCGGTTTAATGCTCATCTTTAAAGCCAATCCCATTTTACAATCTAGCATGAGTATTCTTGGGTGCGTCATTTGCGGTTGCGAGTTTTCGCTTTTCTGAGCAATATTTCGGAATAGATTAACCGTCTTCTCCGTTACTCATGCATGGAATATTTTTCACATTTTTTCTACCCTACTTTACTGTCAGTGGATGCGAGGCAGACCGCACGTACACTCAGCGCCATTGGGACGTGACTGCAGTAGCGCCCAGATTATTGCTGCAGACAGCGCATCTCCAGTCTCTCTCGCCTTTTTTTGGTGTGCAAGTTCATTTTTCTTGCAGGCTCTATTTTCTTTGATTTCTAATTTTAAATCGAATGTTGTAATAGAGGCAAAATACCTGGGATGCTGGATGCAGTACTCAGTTGAAGAGAGGAGAGCATAAACATTTCAGCTCGATGCTGTTGTGCATTTTCAACGGTGTTTGGTCCGAAGTTGTCATTGCTGTATTCCTGAGTGGCATTCTGTGTTGGGAATCGCCTTTATTGGTCGAAACTCAGAGCCTTGGTAGACCAGTTTCATTTGTCATCTTTGCCCTCACTCCTCCATTGCCTCCCATCTCCTCCCCCCCTCCCCATCTCTTCCTTCCCCTCCCCAATCCCCCCCCAAAACTTTTTTGATCAAAAATGTTTAAACTGAATTGGTTTTACATTAATGCTTGCAGTGACAGAAGCCACACAGAATGTTTTTGGCCAGTTACCCATTTTCCTTATGAAGAAGACTACAATTCCCATTAGCTCCACAAAATCATGGCTTGTTATCTCTTATCTGGTTAAGCCATGCTTGCTAATAGAAACAATTTCAGGGATCAGTCTTGCATTAACATCAGTGAAATATTCCATGTTGTAACACTACTGGATCTGCAAGCAAATTATTATAGGTGATTGCCTGAGATTGAGTGCAGACCTTCTTGCATCTTTAAAGGTCCCTCAGTCTTATGATATAGTTATTTACCTTAGGGATGACTACCTCCTACTAGGGAATTTTGATCTCTTCTAAATCGATTCTCTAATCATAATGGGGGGGGGGGGGGGAGAAAGAGAGTGGCGGCACACATTTTGATCAGTACCTTTTCTTTCTTAATCATTGTAAATTGGAATCAAAGTAAACCAGAATGTGTTTTTCTAAACAAAATAAGGCAGTTCACGTGAAGACTTTGCAGCAGAAATACTTTGGTCTTTGTTGTGGACGTGAGTCAACATGGGGAAATTACTTGGAATCTTTATTAGGGGAAGGATACTTAACAGATTCTCATTAAAGGAAATGTAGTAAATCCATAGAGCAAATCTGAAACTAAATGTTAAAATAATGAACTAGTGGAACTACTTTGTCCTGTGTAGATTCAACTTCCTGTTTTTTTGGTTTCATATCTAACTTCTGAGTTTGAATTCAGAAGCTGTAGTGCTTTAAGAGTATACCTTTCTTGAGCTTCGCAGCTTGCCAGTTCAGCGGGAAAGGCCAGAGTTATCTTCAGTTCCCCTCACTTTGCTCTTTATTTCTCCCTCTGTCCATAGCCTTGCTGAGTTCTCCTTTGCAATCTTGAATTCTATTCATCCCTGCTGAAATGGCTGTTTTGCATCTTTTCGCAAAAACGAGGTGCTCTTGTCTGACTGACTTCTACTGAGGATGACCTGTGTCTTTGCCTCCAGCGCTGACTGCTTGTGTGTTTCCTGTTCGGAACCATGCCCACATCCTATTCCACTTTCCCATCACTCTTGCCTTTGCTGACCTACAAGTTGCTCCAAATTCTATACCTCAATCAAAAGTCCACTCTGAGAAATCCTTTAATGGACTCAGTCTGCATATCTTTGGATTTATCTATCATTCCATTCTCACTATCCCATTTCAGCCTAACTTGACCAAGTCCTGGCCTGTGTATTTTCCCTGACTTTTTCCTATTCCTCCTTATCACCAATTATTTGTAGATCTTTGTCTAATTAACTTACTCAAACATTGAGACATCCCTAGAAAGGTAGGACATGATCAATGATACCAACACTACATCACAAAAGCCCAACAATTATTTGTATCTGCTTCCTATCAATTTGAATGCTCCAGTCTGAATTCTTTCCCCACATCCCCTTGTTTCAAAGTTTTGGCTAACTCTGATTTTCTCCTTCCTTGCTTTCCATTTATTTAGTTGAAATGAGTCATCCATCGCATTAAAGATTTCCTATGAATGCATGTTACTGAACTTTTCCTCCAATTTACTTTTGGCTATTTGATTTATTCTACTGTTCGTGAATCATATCCTTCATATAAGCTTGACTGAGTGCCAACAATCAATACAAGGCAGAGATGGGAACTTAAGTTTTGTCTTCAGGAAGTAGCTAGACTTGGTTATCAATTTGCATTGCTAACTAATTGAAGCTATAATGTCTTTTGCTTGGGCAATCATGGTGATATAAGAAGTCAGTGTGTCCTTGGTAAAGATTATCCTAGAAGTGCAGCTTTTACACAAGTTAGCTGCTTAATGAGTTCCAGTGCACTGTAGATCTCCTGTGACCTTTGTTTATAATTGCTGTCTTTTCAGTCAGATGTATGCTTAAGTCTTAATATTTTCAACAGAGAACATAATATATTAACAAACTTATAGTAAACTTGATCTATTCAAATGTGTTTGTAGTAATTTGCCTGTTGAAGCATGGTTCTGGCAGATCCAGGAGCAATTCAGTTTGCCCTTTCTGAATTTCTTGAGGTCATTGTATAGTAATCTCTGCTGTGCCATTCACGTATAGTGATTTCACCCTTTCAGTGCAGCAGCCATGTGAGTTATCTGAATAATCTGGTGATTTGATAGTTGGGGAAGAAAAAAATGGTCTTGAATATCAGGTTCACTTCCGATCTACATTGCAGATCTTCAGATTAACCTCAGCAGCTTGGAATCTTAGAACCTTTGTTTACATACTGACCTTCAAATTCACTGTGGTACTTTTGAGACTGCATTTGCGTATGGCTCTGCAATTCCCATGCAGCGGACAGGTTTGTCTCAATATCTCTGAACAAGCTGATTAGAAAATATCTGGAGTGCAGTTGGTTTAAACAGTGTGGTACATGGTTGTTGATCTTAGTTGAAGCTAACATTGACTGATGCATTGAACACCTTAAAATCTCTTCCTTGTATTTGTAATCTTACAAACGAGACTTCTGCATTTTTGCATTTACATGTGCTATCTTTAGGTGGATAGCGTCCCATGGTAAGGCGTTCCAAAGTGGGGCCAAGACCCCAATTGGAAGTGGGAGCTGGCACTTTTAGGTCTCAAGCTCAGGCAACAACAAGCACTGTGTAGTTCTATCTCTTTATTTCCTTTCCAGCCCAGGTATTAGGTGTTTGGCCCCAGCTATACACCCCAGAATCCCTGTTTTGATAGGTTTCTGCCTACTTCAGTCTGAATTCTGAGGCCCTGACAACCTTTTAGTCTCTAAATGGGGTCACAGTGGAGAAAAATGTCTGAAAGTAATGCCTCAACCTTGCAGATAAAAGTTGATGTCAAATCTAAGGAAGATATTATTGGGTATGCACTTTACAGACTAATTGTTGTATATATTCTCTCCACATCAGGATAGAATCAACAGCTATGCCAATCACGAAAGACGTTATGCATGAAATGGGCACATCCTTTGTTCAGCGCCAGCAGCTGAGTGCTGCCATGGCTGACACTTTCCTGGAGCACTTGTGTCTGCTAGATATTGACTCTGAAGCAACAATTGCACGCAACACTGGCATTGTATGTACGATTGGTGAGTATTGCGTAAGCCACAAATGCATCCTCGTGTGAAACATGGTTACTGTGAAGCTCGTTCAGATCTTTGCATTTTGCAAATTGATGTTTCTGCTTTGAGATGCTGATGCTGCAATGCTTTGTATAATCAGATATTCATGACATTGCGTGAAATGTCTCTTTGCCTACTGAGGCTTCCATTTAATTACACTGTATTGCTGTGTTTGGAGATTAGAAATAGTGTTATTTCTTCGATACTAACTTGAAGCTTTCCTTAGTTTGTGCTGATTACTTAACATACCTTGCTTGAGCATAAAATCCTAGTGCTTGTCTGGAGCATAACTAGAAAATGCTTTTCTTTGAAGCATTACACTTGGTTTCCATCTGATCCATTCCTCCGTTTTGATCATGTAGTTCCCTGATTGTTACACCCAGTTTTCTTTCTTGAATTCCAACGCTGCTCTGATTTATCACATTCCCAAGATCAGCCATAAACTTCTACATTTACTTCACCTTAGAATTCCAGTATTTATTTGTATCTGTGTTTCTAATGAGACAAGTAAAATATAACTAATCAACTTGAAAGGATCTGATGTAATTATGCTTGTTAATTCCAGGACCTGCTTCCAGATCTGTGGGAATGCTGAAGGAGATGATAAAAGCTGGGATGAATGTGGCACGGATGAATTTCTCGCATGGGACACATGAGGTATTACCTCCTTGTACTCTAAACTGGAACACTCAAGCCGCTTAGTGTGGTGCTAAGCCATGCAAGTCAGTTAGAAGCTGCTGCTCCGATTCTGCTATACAGCTGATTGATTCAGTTAGTGACTATTTGAATAGAAGAGTCTGTTGCTCTTGCGTGGTATCGTAAAATGAAAACAGGATCCACTCTGTTTTTCAATGTTTCCTTTTAACATGTAGACATTAGACAAGCATTTGTTTTATAATGTTGTCTTTTCATGGATAATTTGTGATCTTTTAAAAAAGGCTGTTAACCAAGTACTGAAGTATTAATGATATCAGAGATAATGGGAACTGCAGATGCTGGAGATTCCAAGATAATAAAATGTGAGGCTGGATGAACACAGCAGGCCAAGCAGCATCTCAGGAGCACAAAAGCTGACGTTTCGGGCCTAGACCCTTCATCAGAGAGGGGGATGGGGGGAGGGAACTGGAATAAATAGGGAGAGAGGGGGAGGCGGACCGAAGATGGAGAGCAAAGAAGATAGGTGGAGAGGGTGTAGGTGGGGAGGTAGGGAGGGGATAGGTCAGTCCAGGGAAGACGGACAGGTCAAGGAGGTGGGATGAGGTTAGTAGGTAGCTGGGGGTGCGGCTTGGGGTGGGAGGAAGGGATGGGTGAGAGGAAGAACCGGTTAGGGAGGCAGAGACAGGTTGGACTGGTTTTGGGATGCAGTGGGTGGGGGGGAAGAGCTGGGCTGGTTGTGTGGTGCAGTGGGGGGAGGGGATGAACTGGGCTGGTTTAGGGATGCAGTGGGGGAAGGGGAGATTTTGCAGTGGGGGGAGGGGATGAACTGAGCTGGTTTAGGGATGCAGTGGGGGAAGGGGAGATTTTGCAGTGGGGGGAGGGGATGAACTGGGCTGGTTTAGGGATGCAGTGGGGGAAGGGGAGATTTTGCCCGAAGGTTGCAGGAACAGCAACTCATATTCCGCCTGGGAACCCTGCAGCCATATGGTATCAATGTGGACTTCACCAGTTTCAAAATCTCCCCTTCCCCCACTGCATCCCTAAACCAGCCCAGTTCATCCCCTCCCCCCACTGCACCACACAACCAGCCCAGCTCTTCCCCCCCTACCCACTGCATCCCAAAACCAGTCCAACCTGTCTCTGCCTCCCTAACCGGTTCTTCCTCTCACCCATCCCTTCCTCCCACCCCAAGCCGCACCCCCAGCTACCTACTAACCTCATCCCACCTCCTTGACCTGTCCGTCTTCCCTGGACTGACCTATCCCCTCCCTACCTCCCCACCTACACCCTCTCCACCTATCTTCTTTGCTCTCCATCTTCGGTCCGCCTCCCCCTCTCTCCCTATTTATTCCAGTTCCCTCCCCCCATCCCCCTCTCTGATGAAGGGTCTAGGCCCGAAACGTCAGCTTTTGTGCTCCTGAGATGCTGCTTGGCCTGCTGTGTTCATCCAGCCTCACATTTTATTATCACTGAAGTATTAATGTTAGGAGTTAGGCTAAGAGTTTGCTTTTTGCAAAGAAAATCATGCCATCCTTCCTTGCCTGAAATTAAAATCTGCTTCTTTCCCTGAGGCAATTCCACATATTTACAGGTGATTGCAGATGTTTTTTCTGGCTAGTCAGAATTGCCCTGGAGTATATTTTTGGCATTTCTCGCCTTCTAATAAATACCTTGTCTAACATTGAAAAAATGTGCAATGTCTGTTTAAGCCACGCTTTCTTGACTTATTTCAATGTGTTAAACAAGTCTATTTTTCTTTTGAAGAAAAATGATGGCCAGAATTGCATTCAACGTTGTGAAGTGGCGCTAAGATGCGTTTCCTTTTTTATACTGTTGGGTATATATCTAATACCTCCAGAGATGGTAATAGAGGAAATTCTGACATTGCTACAATATTACAAACAATACTGTGTATTGATAATTTGCCTGCAGCAATACTTATAATAGGTTTTAAACTTGATCATAGTGGCTGCTATTTCAATGAAGACATGGTTTAAATTATTTTTTGTATACACCAGTGCTTCCAACTTTATCAAGGTTTCTTTCATGCTGTTCGGTTGAGGAGCTGCAACACTAGTTTGAGGTTTTTATATATGAATTCACTGCAATGTGTGAACTCTTGCAGTATTAAGTCTTGTTTTCTTGATACCTAAAATGTTGGAAATGCTCAGCAGGTCAGGAACATCTGAGGAAAAACACTTGACATTTCAAGCAGGGGTGACCTTTCATCTGGGAAGCCTTCTGTCTGGAACATGAGCACTATTTCTCCAGTGATAGCCCTGACCTCGATCACAGGCGTTTTGTTTTATCTAAGTTCCAGTTTTCAATGGTTTTCTGTATTTATGATTTGAAAAGTGGCTAACACAATTTTTGACACGCAGTGAATAATCAAGTTTTGTGCAAATATTTGCCAACTTGCCTAACCACCTTTAACCTCTATGCTAGATATCGGAATAGTCATTGCAATAAATCAGTTGGTGCTGTAATATGAGCTGCTAAATGGCAGTTCAGACCGTAAGTGTAATTTTAGTTTTGGGGGTATCTCTGATCAGGGTTTCACATTACCCTATCAAATGCAGGGCTGGTTTGAGTGCCCAGCTGTCTCTGCCTGCTAGACCCTCTCAACAGTTGAGACTAGGTGTCCCCTGGTGTGCATGTCTATATAGTAGAGGTCAAATGAAATGGAATATGTTCCATTGATCAACTCGCCTATTTATAGGAGTTCTAACTGTGCTGTGTAACTAATTACCCTCTTTATTCACGAGGAAGCACAGGCCTAGGAGGCCAAAAGGTCACTTATTCCATTTGTTGCAAACAGCAGATGGTCCTAACAGTCCTGGTTATTATGATATTGTATAAGATGGAAACAAAGGTAAATCTGGTGTGGAAATTAATGACGTTTGGCCTAATGAAGTTCTTGCCCCAAAAAAACTCAGTTGGAAATCAGAAATTGTTGGAAATACTCCAGTCTACCAGCATCTATGGAGAGAAAGCGGAGTTAATGTTTTGCAAAAGTAACCTTTCTTCAGAACTGATTTTAGCTAGGAAGAAGTTGGAATATATGCTAAAGATGGTGTGAGGGAAGGGGAGAAGTAAATGATAATTGGACATGCAGCCCAGAAAGAGAAAAACACAGTTGGTCAGAAGAAAAATGGATAGAGGTCAGCCTGAAAGAAGGAATAGCTGTCAATGGGTAGTATTAGTGATTGACAATGGGTTGTTAGTGGTAGGCCTGGTGTGTGGGGATTGGTATAAGGACATGGTAGAAGTTGTTTGAGATCTAAAATTATTGAACTTGATATTGAGTCCTTAAGGTCGTGAGTTCCCAAGTAGAAAATGAGGCACTGTTTTTCCAGCTTGTGTTAAGCTTTGCTGGAGCACTGCAGCAAGCCCAAGAAGCACATTGGTCGGGGAACGTTGTGTGTTGATGAGAGGGCACTGGAAGCTCATGGTTACTCCTGCAGACAGAATACAAGTGTTCTGCAAAGTAGTTGCCAAATCTGCATCCCATCTCCATTGTAGAGGAATGATGAATACATTTGACTAGGTTGAGTGAAGCGCAGGTAAAGTGTTTGCCTGGAAAGTGTGTCTGGGGTCCCTGGCTAGTAAGGAGGGAGGAAGCAAACCAGCAGATATTATACCTTCTACAATGTTGTGGGGTGGTGTTGGGAGTGGAGGAGGAATGGACCAAGGCATCCTGGAGGGAACAGTCCCTATGAAAGGCTGACAGGAGTGGAGGGGAATGTGCTGGTGGAAATGGCTTCTTTTGGATCTGGATTGCTGCTGGAATGGTAGGTGAGGATGAGGGAGACATTATTGCTGCTGTGGGAGAGAAAAGAGAGGTTGAGAACTGAAGTGCAGTAGATGGGTCAGACAAGGCTGAGGGCCCTGCCAACCAGGGTCATTGAAAATCTTCACCTGTGGAAGGTCCTTTTGGAAGCTTCCTTGCTGAAATTGGTGTTGTGGGAGCACGTGAGAGGGAGGAACCGGGAGAATGGAATACTCTTAGCAAGCAAGGAATGAGGATGTATAGTCAAGGCAACTGGGAGTTAGTGGGTTTGTAGTGGACCTGGAACATTCTGCTTTTTCTCTCCACCGAAGCTGCCAGACCTGAGGTATTCCAGCAGTTTGGTTACTTCCTGGTTTTCTAATGTAACTTGAATGTAGTGTGTAAGTGAGGGATATCTGCTGATTAGCTAAATCTCTCACTGAGATCAAGCATGTTGTTCTAATTTTGGGGAAGACAATGGATGGCGTCTCCTTAGGCAATACTCTGAATAGTGTAGAACTGGATGAGCACAGCCCAAGTAGCATCAGTGGAGCAAGAAAGCTGACGTTTCGGGCGAAGGGTCTAGACCCGAAACATCAGCTTTCTTGCTCCTCTGATGCTTAGCCTGCTGTTCATCCAGCTCTACACCTTGTTATCTCAGATTCTCCAGCATCTGTAGTTCCTACTATCTCTGAATAGTGTGATTGCTTTAGCTTTATGTGCTTGCCCACGATTAACATGGGATTCCATTGCTCCTTCTGAAGATTATTTTCCAAGTCCTACCCATGCATAACAAGTGATGGAGCTGTCATGGAATTGAAAAGGCATGCTTCGAATGCTAATCTAAAATATCTTTATGCACTGTCATCTTGTTTGTTTGGGTAACGTCCTCCAGAGGTTCTCTGAGCTGGCTAGATTCTCTTCCTGCAAGTAAAAGTTGAAAATGTTTGTGATTAACTAATTGTGCGGATCTTCCCAGCAAAACTAGCTGTCCCATGGTCTTCAAACTTGCCAATCTTGGCAATTGGGAGTAGGCTTTTGTTAATATCATTGGATATGCCTCAAAATAGCTTAGCTTCATATGCAAGACTACAATTGGGGCAACTTGGTTTGTCTGAGAGGGATAATTTCTGACAGTTGAAGTAGGAAAATTTGCTTTGTCATACCCCTTTAGTAGACCTGCAGTGTAGCTAAACTGATCAGTTGCTGGATGAACTAAATGTTGGTGTCCAGAAATCCCTTCCCATATCATTAGACAAGTCCATAATCTGTGTTTTCTTTCTGTGGGTGAGTGCTTTAATATTGAAGTCTTACTGGCCAGGAAGAAAATCACATTGGCAGTGACAGTGTTTTTAAAGCAATTCAAATTTGGTCTGCAGTTTACACTGCAAGGCTGTACTAAACCCTCACCCTGTCTAGAAATGAAGCAGACGTTTTTGCTAATTCAGCCAGAAATTGCCTGGTAAGGTTGATCAGCTATTAGGCTTCCATTGCTATAAAGATTTAATGGCCTAAAATTCAGCAATATCTTGCATAACTTCATGGTTTTCAGATTAAATATATTTCTCAGATGAAATAATTGATAAAATGCTTGGCGCTATAAAGCTAATAGTGATTGAAGAGTTTAATTATCTTGCCGAATGTTTAGGAATGTTAATTCCCTGAAAATTGAAGTCTCTGCTGTGTATAGTGTGAGCGTACTTGTTCTGTCATGGGAGGAGGTAAAACAGCAATTAAAATATTCATAGAAAACAGTTTTTTGCATGCTTTAACTAATTATAATTAGCCGATTGAAGAGATCCAAGTTTGCACTGTGGTCACTAATTTGTTTTCATATTTCCTTCAAAATGTACTAAATAACAAGTGGATAAGATTGTAAAGAAAACTTATGACATGCTTGCCTTCAGTTGGAGCATTGCTGCAACATGACTTCCCAACTATTATACTCAATGTAAAATTTTAAGCTGTGTTTGGTGTATGGGGTGCAGTCTTGTCACCACACTTCAGAAAGGATTTGCAGGCTTTGGAGAAGGTGCAGAAGAAGTTTACCAGGATGTTGCCTGGATTGAAGTCTGTTAGCTATAAGGATTTGGAAAACTTGGACTATTTTTGCTAGAGCATTGGAGGCTGAGGGACAACCTGATAGAGATATATAAAATTAGCGTGGATAGTCAGTGTTTCTCCCAGATTGGAAAATTCAAATTCAAGGGTCAAAGTTTGAAGATAAGATGAGGCAATTTTAATTTTGAGGATGGTGGGTACCTGAACGTGTTGCCAGGGCAGGAGGTAGAAGCAGATATGATAGCAAAGTTTGAGGCATTTATACAGTTAAACTGGCACAGTAGAGGGGAATATGGGCCATGAGCAAATAGATGGGGTTAGATTCGAATGACATCATGGTCATCTCAAGTATTGTGAGCCAAAGGGCCTGTTCCTGTGCTGTACTATGCTAAGGTCTAAAATGTTGCTAGACAAACATACTACTAACTACTTTCTACATAAGGCCTCCTGTTGTTGCTTGGACTGTTTTCTAAATGAATGTACTTCGGTTTGAATGACATTAAGAATACGGAGCTGGAGAAACACAGCAGGTCAGGGAGCTCTTCTGATGCTGCCTGGCCTGCTGTGTTCCTCCAGCTCCATACTGTGTTGTTTCTGACTTCAGCATCTGCAGTCTTTCTATCTCTGTGATGGTTTAAAAGTTTGGTTTACTTATCTGAGTTACTGGGTCACATTCCACCATTAATTGTTAAGCCAATCTAATCCAAATTGAGATACAAGAACACTGAATATTTGAAGTGTCCTCATTCAGTCCTGGTCATTGAGGCATAGTGAAGGGTTGGGAAGGTTGGGTGCCTAAGTGATTGAGACTGCAGCTACAGATTAGATTCTGTTGTCCTTGTGCAATATCGAGTGTTAAGTTTTGAAGCATATCATTTGCCATGGTAATCGTTGATACCTGGTAGTGTCAAGATGGGGAAGTGCTTCTCTACTGTGCTGGAGAAGCATGCAATCAAGTTGTTTCTTCCTTTTTGACTCTGGCTTCTTATCTGCTCAAGTTATTCAACAATTACTAAATTTCTTGTATATGAAAGGTGTTCTTAGAAAGCTGGCCTGTGTGCCAGTGGTGAAGGCAGTCTCAGCAAAACTGCATTTTCATTTTGGATTCTGTCTTGGGTACGAACGACATAGACTTGTCAAGTAGTTAAGACATTAACCAAATATTTTCAGTGGCACATAAAACATTGATATTGGCGGAATGTTAAACTTATTTCTTATTTGCAGTACCATGCAGAGACCATCAAGAATGTCCGTGAAGCTACAGAGAGTTTTGCTGGGAATCCCATCAGCTACAGACCAATTGCTGTTGCTCTGGACACAAAAGGACCTGAAATCCGCACTGGACTTATTAAAGGAGTAAGTACTTCTGTGAAATACTTTACTGCAGCTCAATCCTGTGCTACTTGAAATATGTAGGGGGAACAGTATTCTCCTGTGCAGTGAAATTGATTATCTATACTGCTCTTGATCATCAGTTGGTTGACCTGGTACTAAAACAGACAAAAGACACCTGCTTGATTTGCCTGTTAGTGCTTATGTTGGAAAAAAGCACAACTGTATTTATTTGGGTGGCTCCGTTTTATGGAGCGCAGCTTGTCTGAATTCATATTTTGTCAAATGGTTTGCATAGAATTTCACTGTGTAGCACCCTCTTGAGCCAAATAATGCCACAGTTGATTTAAAACACTTATAACTGGCGTAACTCTCCAGTTTAAACTGCATCTTAAGTGTAGCTGTAAACTGTTGATAAACAGTTCACTGTAGAAGATGTGCATTATTGTATGAACTTATGTACTTTAAGATGCACTGTTTCAACTGCAGAGCTGTGATGTGATTTAGAAGTATAGTTGCAAATAAAATGTTTGCTGTGGCATTTCTCAAATGTTTTGAATGTATGCAAATTTCTGGTGCCTGAACTGCTTTGGAATTTTGTTAGGCACAGCAAAGAACTTCTTAGCGTGGGTTTTTGGAAATGGGACAGTCATTTCAGTAGTTGCCCAATTTATTTGCAAATTATATATTGCTACATGACGTTTTTGAAGTAAATTTTGTCAAATTACTCACAGAAGAGCAGCTTTCCTGAGAAGCTTCCAGATGTTGGTTTCATCCCAACCTATTTTGTACATTCAACGTAATACTTCTGATTTGCGTATGATATCGAAAAGTTAATTCAAGCCAAAATGGACTGTTGTTTTTTGCTGTGCTGCATTTCTTTCTTGGTCTAGACAGTAGTTTTTAATGTGTAGAGCTGGAGGAACACAGCAGGTCAGGTAGCATCAGAGGATCAGAAACGCACGTTTGCTGTGTTCCTCCAGCTGTGCACTGTTATCTGACTCCAGCATCTGCAGTTCTTGCTATGTGAGTACTCTAATATGTCATGTCTGTCTGTTATAAAGCGTAATTGGTATTATTAAAGCTTATTATCTATTCACTTTTACTAGAGTGGCACAGCTGAGGTTGAACTGAAAAAAGGAGCTAAGCTTAAAATCACTTTGGATGATGCATACAAAGAAAAATGTGATGAAAATATCTTGTGGTTAGATTACAAGAATCTGACTAAAGTGGTTGAAAAGGGTAGCAAAATCTACGTGGATGATGGCTTGATCGCTCTCCGCGTGCTAGACAAAGGTTAGTGTTGTATGATCATGTATTCTGACTGCTTCAGCCATTTATCAAGCTAGTTTGCTTTATGCCAAACATATGCTCCTTTCATGTACTGAGATAGCTCAGGGCCAGCCATTTAGTGCATTATTTTCCTCTGCAAAACCAGATTTGAAATACTGTTTTCTTTTTAACCTCCCCCAGTTTGGTCCCTTTATTCCTGATACTGTATGAATGTCCAGTCTCAAACAACAAGGTGTTTGCTAATTTTAAAGGATGTGAGCATCACTGGCAAGACCAACATTTGTTTTGTCCTTAGTGAGTGGCTTGCTGAGGCCTTTCAGGAAGCTAAGAGTCTAGCCATGTTTGGAGTTCCATGTCAGCCAAATGAGGTGAAGATGACAGCTTCCTTAACTGAAGGAGATGATTGAATAATCCCAGAAGTCATTGGTTTCATTGTCATTTTCTTTAAAATAAACTTCCAGTTAGATTTGTTAATTGAGTTTAAAACTCTTCAGCTGCTATGGTAGGAATTGAAACCATGTCCTCAGCATTAACCTGGACTTTTTAATTCAAGGGATCAAAGGATGTGGAGGGCAAGTGGGACCAGGGTATTTAGATCAATGATCATAATGAATGGCTGCTGTCTCCTGTAGTCTATAATCTGTGAATTACTAGTCCAGTGATATCACCTGTCTACTACTTGTCCAAGCCCATTCTACAAAAGCAAACCCTTAAGAGTACAGTTGTGCTTTGTATTGCAAACTTGTCTTTTACTGGGCCAGGTGCTGATTAAACAAATTGTTTCAATTTAATATCCTGTAAGTGATATTATCTTTGAGAAGTTGGTGAATGCTTGCTGGTAACAAATTCTAATGCCCTGTACAGGGTAAAATGTTTCCACCCTTTTTTGTATGAAATTCATAGTGCATGTGACAAACAAAAACATCGTATTGCTACATTTATGCATTGTAATCTGCCAAGGCATCAATAGAACAATGTGAATTTATCAGTAACTCATTTTGTATGTGGTCAGAACTATCATTCTTCCTTCTGCTTCCTTGATGCAATCTGTATTCAGTTACATTGCCTATGACCAAAATAAGTGCACTTTGGCTTTTGGCTATTTTCTAAACAATTGTTAAGATATGTTATCTCAGTTCTGGAGCAGGTGGGACTTGAACCTGGGCCTCCTGGCTCAGCGGTAGGGACACTGGCTATGCACATGTTCACGAGCTAGGTGCTTGGTTTACAGATTTCTCTTTTTGACTGTTTATAACCTGACTACTTGCCTATTTTAATTACAGGAGCAGACTATTGTGACACTGAGATTGAGAATGGAGGTTTCCTGGGTAGTAAGAAAGGTGTAAACTTGCCTGGAGCAGCTGTTGACCTTCCAGCCGTCTCGGAGAAAGATATCTCTGATTTGAAATTTGGTGTGGAGCAGGGTGTAGACATGGTATTTGCATCATTCATACGCAAGGGTTCTGATGTCCATGCTGTCCGGGAAGTGCTGGGTGAAAAGGGAAAGCACATCAAAATTATTAGCAAAATTGAGAACCATGAGGGAGTTCGACGGTGAGTGGCTAATAATGATCTTGAGGCAATTGTCTAATTAGTGCAATGGAATAAGTACCATAGTGCCATTGGACATTTCAACTATGCAAACTTTGTACATTTTTCCCATGTTTAACCCCCAGAAGGTTTTATGGCATATAAAAGCAAATTGTAAAGATTGCCTTACATTTTAAGATATATATCTCCAGGGGAATAGCAACGTTAATTTGTATCCTGATTTGAAAAGTTTGTCTTCTGGCTCTAGATATTTGCACAGGAGAACACTAGTTGACCAATAGTAGTTTTTCTATAACTATAGAATTAAATAGATGTTCTTTAATTAGTCTGATTCAGCTATGATTCTCTCATATTGCCATTTGCTTAATCTGAACTGAAAACCATGACCATTGTGATTAGCTTCTCAAGTGGCTATTTCTCCACTTAGATTTGATGAGGTTCTGGAAGCTAGTGATGGTATTATGGTTGCTCGTGGTGACCTGGGTATTGAAATTCCCAGCGAGAAAGTTTTTCTTGCTCAGAAGATGATGATTGGGCGCTGTAACAAAGCTGGCAAACCTGTCATCTGTGCTACTCAGGTTTGTAGTTTTTCATCAAACAGTATTGTGGTTAATAAGAACTTGCCTGCTGGGTGAAGTTTTGTCATAAAATACTTTCTTGGGAAATTATTAAAATGTATAAATTGCCTGAGATTAATATTCTCAAACATGTAACTTAGAATGCTATGTAAGTGTTGCCAAAACACACGACAAATGCTAAATTTCAAAAAAATTGCAACTGTTTATGTAATCATCAGTCAATGAAAGCAAGCATGCACGTACAGCAGGCAGTGAAGAAAGCTAATGGCATGCTGGCCTTTATAGAGTTGATAGCCAGAGACTATTTCCCAGGGCAGAAATGGCTAGCACGAGGGGTCATAGTTTTAAGCTGGTTGGAGGAAAGTATAGAGGGGATGTCAGAGGCGGGTTCTTTACGCAGAGTTGAGAGCATGGAATGCGTTGCCAGCAGCAGTTGTGGAAGCAAGGTCATTGGGGTCATTTAAGAGACTGCTGGACATGCATATGGTCACAGAAATTTGAGGGTGCATACATGAGGATCAATGGTCGGCACAACATCGTGGGCTGAAGGGCCTGTTCTGTGCTGTACTGTTCTATGTTCTATAACAAGAGGAATTGAGTATAGGAGCAAAGAGGTCCTTCAGCTTTACAGGGCCCTGGTGAGACTGCACCTGGAATATTGTGTGCAGTTTTGGTCTCCAAATTTGAGGAAGGACATTCTTGCTATTGAGGGAGTGCAGCGTAGGTTCATGAGGCCAATTCTCAGAATGGCGGGACTATCATATGTTGACAGTTTGGAGCAACTGGGCTTGTATACACTCGCGTTTAGAAGGATGAGGGGGGATCTGATTGCGATGTATTAGATTATTAAGGGATTGGATACTCTGGAGGCAGGAAGCATGTTTCTGCTGATGGGGGAGTCCAGAACGAAAGGACACGGTTTAAAAATAAGGGGTAGGCCATTTAGAACAGAGTTGAGGAAAAACTTCTTCACCCAGAGAGTGGTGGATATATGGAATGGTCTGCCCCAGAAGGCAATGGAGGCCAACTCTCTGGATACTTTCAAGAAAGAGATAGATAGAGCTCTTAAAGATAGTGGAGTCAAGGGTTATGGGGATAAGGCAGGAACAGGATACTGATTGTGGATGATCAGCCGTGATCATAATGGTGGTGCTGGCTCAAAGAGCTGAATGGCCTACTCCTGCACCTATTGTCTATCAGCACTGTAGTGCCCTGCAGAGAATTTGATAATCTGAAGATTGGCATTCTTGTAATAGCCCTGATGAGTGCAAACTAAAATCTTTGGCAGCATGTCTCTATTCACTAGTATACAAGATCTGTGTGCTTTAGAATTTCACTTGTCTTCGGATTCAGGTTTTTGCATTGCAGATTCTGTTAACGTTCTTGTCAGTTCATGCTTAGTGATTTCAGACCTGCAGCAATTGTATAATAGCGAGGTGGACCTTTTAACATGTTTGTAGAATGGATCTTAAATTGTTTGTGGCTTTGCTTCCCTTTTCAGATGTTGGAAAGCATGATCAAGAAACCCAGACCCACTCGAGCTGAGGGCAGTGATGTAGCTAATGCTGTATTAGATGGTGCAGACTGTATCATGCTGTCTGGAGAGACTGCAAAGGGAGATTACCCTCTTGAGGCTGTAAAAATGCAGCATCTGGTAGGTAATGAACAGTATTGGTGTGGCAACCGCTCATTTTGGAAGCTGTTAGTACTCACAGGAGTAGAGGTATGAATTTGATCCAGGAACTAATGATGAATGTGGTGTAAGACTCCTACTTCCACTTCCTGTCAAAGAACCAGGAAACAATTTGGGGAAATACGATAATAGCGCGATGACCTTGCACTAACTTTAATGTTGCAATAATAATTGCAATCTTCATTTTTCTGGGCTGTTGAGCTGTTTCATGACTCATTAGAATAATAGTAGCACCCAACATTTTGTTTTCTGCTTCGGGGCTATTAGATATTTAGTTGAATCATCTTAGACCTCAAAGCAATTTGACTTTTTTATCTTACTAATTGCTTGTTTCCCAGATGAGTGTAATTGGTTTTGTGGAATCTGCTTTCCTTGCTGTGCTTTGAAAAAGAAAGTTACTGACTTGCTGGAATCAGTGTTAAAATGTGCTAAACACTGAGTATTGGATTCTGAATAATGAAATCCTTCCATACAATGGACACTTCTGCAGGATACAGATATGATTGACTGGAGCAGACTAACTGGTTCATCAGTCCTGTACAATATGCAGTTCCCAATATATCATGATGAGCAGCATAATGCTCACCTGCATCATCTCCTAGATGACATGAAAATAAGATCATTGGGTAGTTTTGGGGTGAAGCATGTAAAATATTTTATAACATCTGAAAATAAAAGCATGTGATCTAGGATCCTATTGATTCTGAGCCGTTCCTGTGGTGTGACCCTACCTATGTTTTTTAAATATTAAAAAAATCAATCTTTATTTGGAATTTGGCTGAAGGCATGCAGCCTGTTTGTGTAGGTTAATAAATATCTGAAAATGTAATCTTCCCATTAACCTCTTCATGCTAACAGCTTTTATTGATGTCCTTACTCCACTGACCATCTAGATTATCATTGAAACCAAATTGCTATCTCGATTTTAATTGAATATCACAGTTGATTCTATTTCTTCTGAGCAGTAAGCCACAACACACTTCCTTTATTGTGGTCACAGTCCTTTTTAAACCAGTGCCATTCTTCTGAGTCTGTCAGTCAACATAAAAGCTAAGTTTTTTCCCCATTACATAGAATCTGGAAACTGATGGCATGTAGAAGCACCAAGTTTGCCAACCCTGGAATAAGTGTATTGACAGTAAGACTCCTACCTAAGTCCTAGTTTGAAAAACTGCATGCTCAGCCTCCAAACTTGTGTGGGCATACATTTATCTGTTCACTGACTGTTGGATGTAAGCCTTATTTTCCTTCCTTCATTTACATTAGTCTGTTTGATCACTATTGTCAAAAGATGCATTTTCTGACCATGTCTACTGCACTTTCAACCAAATCATTTGAAGAGCAAGCTGCATCATTCCTTCAGAGCTGTAGTAATTGCTCCCAATAAAGAATGATTTCTGTGAAACACTTTCCAAATGAAAAATGATTAGCTAATCCCTAATGGAGCCAGTAAAGTAGTTTATTGTCCAGTTTTCCTTAATTAAACTTTTCTCCATTTCAACTGAGTTACTTGTATCCCACCTGATGTCAGTGATGGCCATGCTCATTTCCAAAAGCTGTTTCGTGTTTCTCAGATGACTTTGTGCTTAACTGTTAACTCACTGAAACACCATGTCTCGTTTGTAAATTGTAGGACCTGCTGATTGCTGGAGTCTGAGACATCAAGGTGTAGAACTGGAATAACAGCAGGCCAGGCAGCACTAGAGGAGCAGGATAGCTGATATTTCGGGTCTGGACCCTTCTGAAGAAGGGCCCCGACCTGAAACGTTAGTTTTCCTGTTCCTCTGCTGCCTGGTCTGCTGTGTTCACCTAGCTCTATACCTTGATGTCTCACTTGTAATGTTCAAAATGCTACTTTGAAGTGATTTCAGTCTTTGATTTTTAACATAGCATTTGTCCACCAAATTACTTTGTAAACTTGATGCATGCAAGGATAAACTGAGGATAAGGTTTGCTTTGGCATGCTTTTTGGCAGAGAAATGCCACCTTAAATAATCAAGCAAGCTTGACACAACATCATGTCGTCACAAATATTTATTAATCATTTCATTTAAGTTTGAAGCTGGGAAGCTTGTTACAGTGGTCTTAATTTTATTGCAATTAAAGTTTTAAATTTGGCAAAGTTCAAACTTCAAATTGGAAGTATTTCAGTGTGTCACAGAGCCCAATACTCAATACAAACTGGATAAATCAAAATGTAACTAATATGTCCTGATGTTTAAGCTTGCCCTCTACTGATTTTGGATTAAAGATCCCAGATGTTGCAGCATTTGCAGCAAAACATGTTAAATTTCTCTTGATGTGGTTTAATGAATTAATCCATGCCGTAATTGGGAAACACGAATTCTTTATTTCTTTATGTTGAAAATTAAGCTCATTCAGTTTTGTTCTATGAATTTGTAAATGTCCAGGCACAGCAGTCAATGTTCTGTCAAACCTACAATAGCTTTGCCTAAAATGCTGCACTCAACTGGAGGGACTCTTTAATCTTTGTCTCCCCGCAGTGCAAGAAAATTGCTTTTAGCTGGTAAGAAACCAAACATTGAATGTAGATAACTGTTTTAAAAAGGCGTTTTGTGGAGCTGGCTATGCAGTTGTACCATTTTGCAAGTGATTCTGAAGTTAATTTGGATATCATTTAAGCTACTTGTGGCATGCTTTCTTTCACTGAGGTGGGGACAATCTAATGTGTAATTAACCTGGTTTTATTTTTCTTTATTTTTAAACTTGACTAACTTTGTCTGATCCACCTGCTCCAGCAGCCTTTTGTGCTTCATTTTTGCCTTGCAAAATGAACCTTTTTGGCACAGACCCAAACTAATGCTCAGGCTAGTAAACAAGCACAACCCACAGAAAGAAGTCCCACTGGACTGTGACCCCTGTGTATTGGGGGAAAAGTGGTTGGTTGTCTGCCTATACAGAACAGAATTCTTTTAAGTTTGAGTGGTCATGTAGGTCTGATTATTTTTCAAGGAAATGGCTTGTCCCTTATTCAAAGGCACTTAGTGCATTTATTTCCCCACCATATGATCCCTTTCTTATCTTGTGGAACGGGTCCGTAGGCAATACATGCACCCCAGTTGGGTGCATTAGTAGCAGTAGCCACTGCTTTACAATTGGTACTGAATATTTGTGGTTGGGATCTCCATCGTTTGCCTAATTGGCACCTTGTCCAGCAATCCTTTCTGAAAGGACGTGACGTGTTCTCTGTGCAGCTGGCAGAAGCAATCCCTGTCACCTATGTAAAATTCTGCCCCATTTGCCCGAGTGAAGGTGTCATACAGTAATCAATCATTTCAGACCTGTGTTGGTTGACTGATTTTTATTTTTGTGACTTATTGATAGTGTCCCAGCAGTAGTTGATTTGCCTTGCTAATCCTGCCTTCAGTCATGCAGCTTCTCAATTTTGTTTTGCTTCCAGTCATAGTTACAAGAAGTTCACAGATCTGGTTTAGGCAATAGCAATAAATCTTCAACCTCCCCTGGTATTTCTGATGAACAGAACATTTGTTTGGATTTGGAAGATGTGCGAGTTGCATTGCTTTATCATGAGTCTTGATGTGTGAAAGTTTGAACTTAAAATTGGCATTTAACCTGTATGTAAGCCCCACCCTGACCTAATTTGTAAACTGAAAAGGTGATATTGTTTGTAAATTTTAGTTTCTGCTACCATTAGTCTGTGGAGTGGTGCACCATCTTTCGAAGAAGCAGTATTGACCAGCAGAAGCCTTCAAGCTGACTTTATTTGGCTGTTCTCCTCCATGCCACTTAGATTTTAAAGGCATCAGTATTCACCACCAGCATCTTCTTTCACTGGTAAAGCTAATGGCTTGGAACTTCCTGTGCAACTGCACACTCAATTATGCATCAGTTTCTAAATTCCCCTTCCTTGGCGCTAATTTGTCACTAAAAGTTATCTGTTCATCATGGCCCAGTTCCTTAATTAGAGCCGAGAGCATGAGTTCACTAATTGTGCTTGATCAAAGGCCGTATTCCAGCTGAAATTTTCAAATCATGGATACTTACCCATTGCCACCTGAAGTAGGCACAAACAGCTGCAGATAGCATTGATGCCATTCTGCTAATGTAGACATGTTTGTAGCTTTTCCCAAGGTAAATGAAATTGCCCTCCTTCCAGTTCAGAGCTCACCAGTACCTGCATGTGGGGAGAATGAAGCACCACTAACGGGGCAGCAGCCTTTACACAAGCGTCTGCCCTGTTCTTTAAAGAATTGGCATTTGCTGGAAGAATGATTTTTGCCTGGCTCCGGTGCCATGTAATGAAATTTATCTGGTTGTCTATCTCCATGCTGATGGCATTTATTAAATGTGTTTCTTGTAGGTTATTTTCAGGAATGTAAGAATTTTATAATGGATGCCTTCACTTTTAGAGTTTTTGCAAGTTGGTCTTAACATGATCATGCCATTCACCCCCTAGTTACAACCTTCACAACTAACCATTTAGTCTAATTCTTTGCTCTCCAAATTTGGATCCAGATTAGTTGTCCTGTCCTTGTTGGTAACATTCACAAAGTTAGAAAGAAGCATGAATTTTTTTGAATATGTTTAGTTGAATTTTTAAAGATTAAAATTCCCATGTGAAACTTTGCCTGGGCGTTGTTCACAATATGGGAGCCATTTGCCTAGCTTTGTGAGGAAACGGGCTGCAATTATTTTTACAAGTCTTTGCCACAGGACCTGAGATCTTTGTTCATAAAATCTTTTGGCTTCATGGGAGCAGAGCAAATCAAATCCATTGAAGAAAAATGATTTAATAGGATGTTTCAGCAGCATGTCTGTGGAGTTTCTCACAGTATTAATTTTTCCCCATTTTTTTCTCTCTCATCTTCTAATCCTAAAATCATAACCGTCTAAGGAACCATCCAGTTCCAATAAATCAGTAGCCTAACTAACCTCTCCAGTTGCTACTGTGAATTGCCTTGCATTCTAATTTTTCAATTGGGTACTAAATTTGCATGTTCTTTTGCCTGGTCTGGAGCACTGGCATGTTTAGATGGCAGTTGTGCAATCTACATATAACAGTAAAACACTACCCAATGTCAGTCTGTACAGATTGACTTACTTTACAAATCAAAATTTAAAATTGTTGGTTTCACATGCTTGGTTCAGGATGATTTGAGAGAGCAGTGTCTCCCAAATTTGATCAGTTGAATTGGTATTCACCTACTGCGCAGGCACAAAATAACAAGTGGGTTTTTATTCTCACTCCTTTGTATTCCTGACATATGAATGTTGCACAACTACCCAAATCTATCTATCACTAATGAATCACGTATAGCTGACTCTTTTGCATCTTTCTCTGTCCCTGTCTTATTTTGTGGCCTACAGATAGCTCGTGAGGCAGAGGCTGCAGTGTATCACCGACAGATGTATTCTGAGATCTCTCATCTCGCGCCTCCTACGATAGACCCTACGGAGACTGCTGCCATTGGCGCTGTGCAGGCCTCTTTTAAATGCCTTGCTGCTGGTATTATAGTCTTGACCAAATCTGGCAGGTAGAGTAGCAAAGGAGTCTTACTCTGCAGAAGTATTAGAATTAACTATTTCTCCTTGCAGGCTGCTGGATTGTTCAAGTGGCCTGGCGGCTGCATTGCCAAACGTTTCTTATTTGGTTTTCACATGTGCACTGAGGAAATGTTAAAAGAACTAGATGTGTGAACTGACCCAAGTGCCTTTCACTGATCCAGAATGGGTCTACCTAATTTATTGGCTTTTATTATACTGCCAGGTATTTTACCATTTCCAATTAAGGGAGCACATCAACTGTGCTGAACTTGGCTAGAAGGTAGGTGAAGGTAGCCTGAAACCAAGCGCACAAGATGTAGGCAGGATGAATGGAGCAGTAGTAGTGGTGACTGACTGGAATGTTCCCTTCCCTGGTGCTATTTTATGTGGCATCTGCAGATTGCTCGTGAGGCTGAGGCTGCCATGTACCACAGGCAGTTGTTTGAAGAGCTGCGTCGCCTAGCACCCCTCTCCCGAGATCCATCAGAAGTAGCAGCCATTGGTGCCGTGGAGGCCTCTTTCAAGTGCTGTGCTGCAGCTGTGATAGTGCTGACTAAGTCTGGAAGGTAGGACTGATTCCATTGCTCCCTGAACTATTGACATTTCACTGGTCTATTTTCGTCAATCAGCTGGTTATCCTTTGCCTTGCAGGGTACATAGGCGGGCTGAACTGCAAATGTCACACTGATTTTAAACTGTAGATACCTCACCTTCTTGGTTAAAGTGATGTTGAAGGCCAAGTTTTTTTGTACACTTTTTAGTGTTACACTAATTACTCTAGGCGATTTTTGACTGTGTAGTTTGAAGTTGGTGTTCAGTTAGCTATTAATGAACTCTGACTTGTGGTCTTGTTGCAGCAATTAAACATTAAATGTACTTGAAAAAATATTGGCTCTTCAAGTGGCAGGAAATTTTTTTATTCTTGATGGCAGTTGTCACTGGGTCTTGCACCTACAGATGATGCAAAGCCACTGCTAGTTCTAGAATTACTGTGACCCTGAAACTAGAAATTGGCTGTTTTGAGCTTATTGTAAGAACAAGATGAATATAATTTTTGCCAGTTTTTTGTACGGGAATGTACCTGCAACTCCATTGTCTGCAATGTGTCATGGTTATTTGCCAGTTATGGCTGGTTAACTTCAAGGACTCACCACTTTGAGGGAAGTGGTGCGGTGCTGGATGGTGTATATTTGTCTTTTACATTTGTAAATTTGAGTCTTGATTTCAGCTCTCCACCTTTCCTGATGTTTTCTAACCTTTGTTCTTTGCAGTACAATCTCATTGGGAGGTAAATTCAGGAATGGTCATTGTTCATTCCTAGAGTGTCCTTTCGGCTGATTTAAAAGTCTGAAGTGTATAACAAGTTGACTAATGGTTGGATTTACACTTCACAAATTTAGATCATCATTGAATCTACAGGATAAGAACTGGTGTTCTGGCCCAATTACCTGTTTGTAGTGTTTTTAATCAACCAGTTTAGACATGTACGCTCCTGAGGAGCAGGCTGAACTTGAACCAAGGCCTTATGGCTGTGAGGTAGAGAAATCAGCGCAGCATCAGAGGATAACTGAATTCTCTACAAATTTTCCCCTCAATATTCTTAGCTTGTACCTGTGTGTGTCTCTCTCTCTCCGCCCCGCTTCTCCTGCTTTATATGGATTTAGGCACCGATGTACTGAGGGGTAACTGCATTGATCATTTTCCATGGCAGAGTCCTAGTCTCTGTAAAGAAGGTCCTAAGCTGCAACATGAAGGGACTTGCAGTTATTCATGCACCAGAAGGTTAGTGCATAGGTACAGCAGGTAATCAGGACGAATAATAGATGCTGCTCTTTATTTCAAAGAGGTTGAAGTGTAAATAGGGAAATTTTACTGCATCCGTACAAAATGTTGGTGAGACCACATCTGGAGTAGTGAGCACTTTTGGTCCCCTAATTTAAGACAGATGAGGAATTTTGAGGATTGAGCCTCTTTGTCAAAGAGAGCTGTGGGACCAGAGTCCATGCGATATTAATTCCCCTACTCACCAAGGAATCACGAATTATCTGGAAAAGATAGGAAAGTGAATATGAGGAATGTCAGATTAGCTGTGATACTGTTGAATGGCTGAGCAGCCTTGACCTGAATGGCTGCCTTCTCCTATTATGGTTCTTGTGGTCTTTCTGACCTCTTGCGGGCTGCCATATTTACACTCCAGTGTTCTAGTCTTAAGATGGATCCATACTTCATAATGCATGCTATTGAATTGAAAAGCTATTCATTCAGTCCGGGCCTTGATCTGAATTTCTGAAGGGGAAGAATACTCTGAAACGTTTTTCATGGAGTGTGTGCTTTGCTGGCTAGGCCAGCGTTTGTCTATTCCTCGTTGCCCTTGAGAAAGTGGCGAGCTGTCATAATAGGTGCTTTATCTTATCCTAAGCTGTTTATTTTCAAGTCCTGTTTTGCCTAATGATTTAACTTCCCAAGCTAGACAGCTACTAGAGTGCATTAGGAAATGGTAACTTGTTTCTTTGCAAAAATTTTGTTCTTGAATGTTGGACTGAATTTTAAGAATTCTGTCCTGTTGCTTCATTTGTTTGTGATGCATTTGATATATTTGGCATCCTTTTGAACACATGGTCATGTACCTTAAAGGATCTTCTGTATTGTGGTGGGCAGGTCTGCAGAGTGCACTAGCTATATTTCCTTTCATTCTTTTTCTATATAAATAGTTCTCTGTCCTGACTTTTAATATTTGTTTTGCTTTTCTTAATTGCATTGCTTCATGGTCTATGAAAATGCACACCCTCGCTCTGGAAATCTTTTCGGTGCACCTCTCCACGTTGGCCATATTACTTCTCTACCCTTGTCAATTTGGTGCCATTTTCATTTTGAAACCATGAGTCTGATTTGTGTATGATCTTCAGAACTGTGGCATTCCTCTTTAAATTTAACTTTTAATGCTGCTATCACTGTACCCCAACCTGACCTTAAGTAAGTTTGTCTAGTTCTGTCTTTTTTTTGTCTCAATTGAAAAATGTCTTTGCATTGAATACTGACTGTATTCATACAGTTAGTTACATGCTTATGAAGGGAGTGCCAAGAATTGAAAGTATTTTGCTTATCCACCTTTCTAATGGACTACTTAACCCCATCTTTTCTAAACGTCTCCTGTTACTATTTATCCTTTTGCTTTATACCTTGTATTCTACTGCCTTCCTTTGGATTCTGCTGTATCACCTTCTCCAGTTCATAGTAACATTTTCTGCACCGAGGGTAGATTTACCTGGCCTGTGATAGCATTTATTGTGCACCACTCCTCTGTTTCATTGCAGTATATTTCTGCACTTTCTTAACTAGCCCTTTTTAACTTTGAGTTTGTGTGGCTTTGGGATTTTTAAATATTTTACAGATGGGTGGGTTTTGGCCTGGGTTTTCTAGCCTTCATTTTATGGCTGTCAAAAAGCAGTGAACATAGATATTACTACATCCCCAGTACGTTTGTCCTTGGATTGGAATGATTTAATGCAGACAGTTTGCATTTTGCCTTTTAAGTGTTTGTACATTGGAGTTTGCTGTACAAGCACTAACCTGGTTTCTATTGGCAGTTGGCTGAGTTTCAATGATTTGATCAGCATTAGAATACTTATTATTTTTTCTTCTTAGTGCCGTTTTTGTAGATAATATATTATTTTGCCATTTTCAGTTTTAGCTGCCAAACATATAGAAAATACTTTTCTCCATGTAGCTTCCTCCATTTTCAAGCAGGGTGTAATTCACAGTCCTGATTACATTTATATTTGTTGGGCAGCACTGCATATCCTTTTCAACAAGCAGCATGGAGAGCCTCAGAATCAATGCAACAAATGCTATCAATGTGGTTACTTCAGATGTCACTGCCCAAGTCCACTGATGAAAATTGGAATTTTAGAAGTTGCAATCCAGGTATATTGGGCATGAAGTGGGTTCATGGGTCTAATAGTGGAATAACCCTAATTCTTGCATGATGGAATGAGAAGTAAAACCTTAACCTGATTTTATTTTAATTAATTGAATGTGGGTGTCAGTTGCTGGACTAGTGCACAGTGCCCAGGGTGCAATTGGGAGCCAATCTCATTGCTGTCGTCTGGAGTCACATGTAGGCCAGACGAGGCAAGAATGACAGATTTCCTTTCCGTAAAGGACGTTAGTGAACCAGATGTTTCTTTTGACCATCTACAGTAGTTTCTTGGTTGTACTTGACCACTTTTTTCCCCCAGATTTTTATTGAATTCAGGCTTTGTCACCTGTGGTGGGATTAAAATTCATGTCCCCAGAACACTGGTCTGGAGTTTGGTTTGCTAGTCCAGTGATATTGCCATTTTGCCATACCATCCCATGTGGATGTGATCAGTTTGAGCTAGATTTATCATGTATCCTAAATATAAGCAGAACGTTTTTGTGACCCAAATGAAGTTAAATTTAAATTCCCCTCAAATCAATCTTGCGGTTTGCTGAGTTTACAAACGTCAGATGTTGAGAACTGTAAGTGGATTGTGTTCAGCTAGAAACTGGATAGGAATCTGGGGACACCAATTCCCACTGATAACTTGATGGATCCCAACTGTGCAATGACAAATGTGCCCAAATTTATAATTGTTTAATTATGCTGGGAGCTAGTCCATAGTATATTGGTAAATGGGCAGAATTACTCTAGTGGACATTTTTATCAAAAACCTGCTCTGAGACTGCCTGGAAGTAAAGTTTAAAGATTGTAAATTGGCAGAGAAGATCCTTGACCTGAGCACCTGGCAAACCCAGACATGTTTCTTTCCTCCATCCAGACCATGGATGTCACAGAAATACTTGGTTAATTTCTCTGCCTCCAGGTGAACTCCATTTTGGACCGGAAATTAAGTTTTTTGTTTAAGGTCTAAACTTGCCTTGCAAGGTAAGATTTTCTAATTGTGTGGTTCGTGCTAAACATGAGCTGCCAATGAACAGTGAGGCAAAGCGTGCCTTTGGGATTTGACAGTGAAAATAAATTGTCAGCCCCTGCAGACCAGATGATTTAGCTACTAAACTTATTTTTTGCTGAGCCAGCTTTACAGTTGAGATTCTGTTTTGATTCAGATATAAAAGTTAAGCGATCTGTTTTTAATGCTTTGCAGCACAGAAGGAAATTGTCATTTCTGGTTCTGCACTGTTGGGTCAAACCTGAGACCAATTTTGACATATATAATTGTGTTGACTAATCAGCTAATGCTCTGTCCAGGCTCTCAAATAAAAACCTGGTGAGGAGCTGGGGGCTACATACATGAGTTCTCAATGCCTTGAGAGGGTTGAGTGAAAATCCACAATAATCTTTGGACCTAGAGACAATCAAATGTCTAAGCTTGATAGCCCAGTATCTGATCAAATTGCATCTCGTAACTTTAGCCAGCTTCCGAGCCTAAGCCGTGGAGTTGATTTGGAAAGTTTTGCTACTGCAAAACATCAACTGTTTACCCTATGAATTCCAACTACCAACATTGTTGTTTGTGTTTAGGTCTGCACACCTGGTATCCAGATACCGCCCACGTGCTCCTATCATTGCTGTAACTCGTGAACCTCAGACTGCACGTCAGGCTCATCTTTATCGTGGCATCTTCCCTGTCCTCTTCAGACCACCAGCTGATGCAGTATGGTCTGATGATGTTGATCACAGGGTGAATTTTGCCATGGAAGTTGGTAAGTTGAACACAGTTGTACAAGTATTTCCTTTAAGAATGGCAAACTCAAATACTTGAGCAGGTCTTTCAGCAGTGGGGTGTTTAATGATTTGGCTGAAATGTGATTCCTCAATGGGCTGCATGAATCTTTGGGATTGGGTTTCGTTACTTTGATTTTTCTGCATAGCTGAATTTATTGTTTTATACTTGCAGGCAAGGCTCGTGGTTTCTTTAAGTCATGTGACTTGGTGATAGTGTTGACAGGCTGGCGCCCAGGATCTGGTTCCACCAACACTATGCGTGTGCTGCAAGTGCCCTGAGTGGATAGGAACACCTTCATCCACTGCAGTACCACCATCTCCCGTACCACCACCTCCCTTTAGGCAGCTGTCGCTTTATGTACTGCAGAGCAGCTGCTAACCCTTTGAGCACCTCCACTTCAGCAAATAAAAGAATGCAGCGTTCTTGGTCATAACATGTTCGCTCCTTATCGCATTGCTCTGTACTGAACTTTGACTTTCCGATGTAAGACTATTATAAATGTTTCAGTCAGTGTAGTATGTTGTACTAAGTGCATCATACCTTTATTTATACTCGTGGTTGAGATCGACAGTAAAATAAACTGCCCAGTAATGAACCCTGGCATTATTTAGGTATGGCCTTGGCTAAATTAGATGTGTATTATTCAGATACTGTACTATTCTTTTTAAGTTCAACCTGTTGAAGTTTGAGATTAGACCAGATGTTTCACTTAGTACAACATGCTTTGTGAATATAGGAGAAATGCAGTTTAATTGCACATTTTGTGGATATCAATAAAAGCTAGCTCCCAAAAATTTCACCAGCCGTGTCAAGTTTTTTTTTCAAGCAAATGCTCTAAATTGATGCTAAGGCTGGGTTCTCATTCTTGTTGCAAATGATTCTTGCTGAATATAAAATAAAAGACATTTAAAACAGTGGAAATCCACCAAGTCGGCTGCACTGCTCAGTCCAGGTGCATGCCTCTTAACTCAAAACTTACCATGCTAGGAGGAAAATCTGCTAACAAGGGTGCTGTGAAATTTCAATTTATGGAATGTGATGGCTGCTGGTTAAACCAGCATTTATTGTCCATCCCGAATTTGTTGAACTTGATAGGCTTGCCTTGCCAGTTTGGAATGTAGTTGATTTGCAGATTTCTTTTCATAAAGGACATCCAAGAAGGGTATTTACAATAATTGACAGTAGTCTAACAGTGACCATAATAATTCTAGATTTTGATCAAATTCATTTTCTGACATGGCAGGATTTGAGGCTTGTCCCAGGTCTTTAGTCTATGCCTCTGGATTATTACGCCAGTGATCTTGTCATTTCATTGCCCCCTCTCCATAATTGTGGGTTGTCTTTATCCAGTCCCTACTTATGAATTGAATGAAAAAATTGAGAATGTTGCTCCTAGCATGGAGAATGTTAAACTAGGGGACATGATTACTGAACAAGGGGACACATGTTTAAAACAGATGTGAAAGAATTTCTGCCAGTGAATGCCTGAAGTTCCATTTCCAGCATTGCAGAAATTAGTTGAGCTGTTGAACCTTTTTTGAACTATCAAGGAATTGAGGATTATTAAGAACTCGAACAAAATGAATTTTATCTGTGATCTAGTGTGGTGGGGGTCTGTCAGTTGCCAGGAAGAATAAGCTTTGCAGCTACAGATTGGGTTTCATACCAGGACTGAGGAGTATCTTG
The DNA here is from genome assembly GCF_030684315.1 of Stegostoma tigrinum. Taxonomy (NCBI): domain Eukaryota; kingdom Metazoa; phylum Chordata; class Chondrichthyes; order Orectolobiformes; family Stegostomatidae; genus Stegostoma; species Stegostoma tigrinum. Next base: position 14,389,184 of record NC_081389.1, on the reverse strand, counting down.
GAAATGCATTGGTTGCATTCAGCAAGTGAAAGAGAATAGAACACTTCAGAATGAGCATATTTTAAAAACTACTGAAATGTTATTCTGCTAGTGTATGAATCCTAACAAGGGATGGAGATTGGAGAGGGAAGTGAACAAATTTTTTCTCTGCATTCTTGGGAAATGAAATACATTCCCCTAACAACATTGGGGAATTCAGCTGCTGTAAAGGAAGCTTTATATGTATGTAGCTCCAAGAACAAAATATTGGTAGCCTACTGTGCAAAGTCCAATCTGTGTGAAACAGAAACTGGCCTGGCAGCATCTGTAGCGATAGAAATCAGTTAATGTTTTGGGTCCAGTGGCCCCCTTCCAGAAATTTTCTGGCAACTTGTTTCTGATTTACAGCATATGCAGTTCTTTTGGGTTTTTAATTCAATCTGACTTCATTGATAATGACCAAATGAATGAAAGGTTTGAAATTTCCCGGTACTTGTTTGAACAGTGACAGATGGTCTCTACTGTAATAATTTAACCAGATGATTCTCTCAATGACCAAATTGGCCCTGAGGCTGACCTTTAGCTATTTTTGTTCAAGTGTTATCTCATGGCTTCATTGCCATCCAAAGTTTTGTCTCTGTCTCTCGCCCCCTGATGTCTCCCAGCAGTGTTTCATATTGGCCCATCAGGAGTACCGGGAGACACTCATCAACTTAACCACTCTCGAGTTCTCAAGGATCAATGTGACCAAATATCCACTTCTCCCTCTCTCTCCCACTTCTCCCAGCTTACAAGTAGAAAACTAACATACTGATTTGATTATCAGTTTGCATTGTTAAAGGGTGTGCAATAGAACCAAGAATAGTGCAGGAAAGGAAAAAGCCCTTTGGCCTGCCAAGACTGCATTGATGTATACGTTTCTAACCTTTTGCCTCTAGTCCATATCAGTCTGTTCCTTGCCTGTTCCTGCATCTGTCAATGTGCCTTTTCGATGTTGCTATCTATGGCTCTCTCTGGCTGTGCATTCCAGGCACTTACCATCTTCTGGTTCTTTAAAGAGGACACGTCCCTTTACTTTAAATCTGTTCCCTAGTAATTAATATTTCCTGCCTTGGTGGTGGGCGGAGGGTAAAGAGACTGACCATTCTATGCATGTTTCCCCTATACCTGTCAGGTCATCCCTTTTTCATGAAAGAAAATGAAAGAACTGCAGACGTAAATCCAGAAACAAAAACAGGTTGCGAAAAAGTTCAGAACTAGCAGCATATCTGAAGAGAAGTCTGTAAATGTTTTTGTCTGGTGACCCTCCAAACTGACAGTAGCTAGGAAAATGTTGGTTTATAAGCAAAAGACAGGGTGGGATAAGAGGGCCAGGAGTAAATGATACACCTGGATGGAGCCCAAAGAGAACAGGTGGACAGACAAAGGAATGGATAATGATCTGGCTAGGAGGCTGAACAGCTGTTAACAGACTTAGTGGCTAATAATAGGTAGTGTGTCATGGCAGGCTGAGACAAGGCCTGGTGTGTGTGGTGGGGGGCTAGGATATGGGAGTATTCAGGCTCTAAAATCAGCTTGTGCTGACCTTTGCTGGAACACTGAAACAAGCCACTTTAACATGCCACTGTAAATAACAAAGTGTGGGGCTGGATGAACACAGCAGGCCAAGCAGCATCTTAGGCGCTCAAAAGCTTACGTTTCAGGCCTAGACCCTTCCCGAAACATCAGCTTTTGTGCTCCTAAGGTACTGCTTGGCCTGCTGTGTTCATCCAACCCCACACTTTGTTATCTTGGATTCTCCAGCATCTGCAGTTCCCATTATCTCTTAACTGCAGAAGTCTTCAGCACAAGCTGGAAGAATAACACCTCATTTTCCACTTGGACCCTGCAGTCCTTTGGATTCAATATCGAGTTCAACAATTTTAGGGCCTGAACAATCCCATGACACAGCTCCTGACCCCACTCACCAGGCCTTGTCAGATCATTTGCCATTACAAACTACCTATTGTTAGTCACTAACTGTCCCCATTAACACCTAACCAGCCTTCAAGCCAGATCATAACCCACTTGTTTAATTGATCTTGTGATAATGGGAACTGCAGATGCTGGAGAATCCAAGATAACAAAGTGTGGAGCTGGATGAACACAGCAGGCCAAGCAACATCTCAGGAGCACAAAAGCTGACGTTTCAGGCCTAGACCCTTCACCAGAGACCTCTCTCTGATGAAGGGTCTAGGCCCGAAACGTCAGCTTTTGTGCTCCTGAGATGCTGCTTCGCCTGCTGTGTTCATCCAGCTTCACACTTTGTTCAATTGATCTTCTCTCTTTTTGGGCTGTATCCCTATCTATTGTTTACTCCCGACCATTTCCCCTATTTTCTGCATTAGCCAATGTTTCCTAGCTACCATCAGTTCTGAGGAAGGATCACTAGACCCAAAACATTGACTCTTGCTTCACAGTTGCTGCCAGACCTGCTGAGCTTTTTCAACAAGTTCTGTTTTTGTTTCTGAAAACAAAGTAAGTTTGTCCAATCTTCCAGCTAATACCAACAAACCAGGCACCATCCTGTTAAACAGTTTTTGATCCTCCATATCTGTGTTGTAGTACAATCTATCCACAATGTATCATTTCACATTTGGGTTAAACTACATCTTACATCTGCCTAAATCTCCAGTTTATCTGTAGCCTGCTGTGTCCTCTGGCAATCCTCACTAGCTGCAGCTCCCAAAATCCTTTTGTATGCAAACTCGCAAATCATGCTGCCTACTTTCTTGATCACTTTTATGTATTACAAACAGTGGGGCCCTGGCACCAGTTCTTTTGGAACACTGCTTTATTCTGTTTTTTATAATTGAGTCCTGTACCCAACTTACCAGCTCCTTGTGGATCCTATGTGACTTCACCTTTTGAATCTGCCTGCAATGAGGAGATCTTGTCATAGGCGTTGCTAAGTTCCATGTAGGCAACATCTATTGTCACTTCTTCAAAAAACTCGCTAGGTTTAGGAGACATGACCTTACCTGTACCAAGTCATTGCTTTGTATCACTAAGTTCATAGGATTTATTCATATATGTAAGAACCTTCTCCAATAACTAGCCTCCGTACTGCTGGTGTAAAGTTCACTCATCTGTAATTTCCTGGGTTGTCCTCAAACTAAGAGATTTTCCAGTCCTGAGATGATTTCTGTGACTAAAGTTGCAAAGACTTCATGCAAGACCTCAGCAATTTCCTTACCTGCCTCCCTTGCCATTGTGGGATAGATCCCATCAGATTCTGGGGATTGGTCTGAGTTAATGATTTTTGAAACAGTTGACACCACCTTTCTAATATTGATGTATTCCAGGATATCAACATATCCTTTCTGTGACTCACCCTGTCCTCCTTTGTGAACACCTATGCAAAATATTCATTAAAGACCTCACCCACTTCCTCTGGCTCAATGCATAAACTCCCTTTTACCTTGGGTAGACCCTATCCTTTTCCTAGATACCCTCTTGCTCCTTTTATATGTGTAAAGAATCTTGGAATTTTGCTTCATCCTGTTTGTCAGATTCGTCATGGCCCCTTTTTAGCCCTCTAATTCTTTGCTTGAATTCCTTCCCACTATCTTTATTCTTCGAGGGCTTGATCTGTCTTCAGTTTTCCCTTCCTTACATATGCCTTATTTTACTTCTTGACTAAGGTCACAATTTCTTGGCAGCCTTATCCTTCATTTTCACAGGAACGTGTTGGTCCTGAAAGCTAATCAACTGGCCTTTAAAAGATTGCGATGTGCCAGATGTGAATTTACCTCAATACACTTGCCTCCTTCACATACCCCCCAACCCCTGACTTTAGTACTTTCAGCCAAGGACAACTTGTTATCAGTAAGTAACTTAAAACCTGTGAATTATGGCCACTGCTCCTGAAATACTCCCCCACTGAAACTTAACTGGTTGGCCTCTTTCCCCAGCACCAGGTCTTATGTGGACCTTCCTTAGTTAGACTTTTTACAGATTATTTTGTTTTAAAAATCCTGGGCTCAAGTAACAAATTGCCGCCATCCAAGGTTCTTGGCGCTAAGTGAGTCCCGGTCGATATAGGGGGGAAATTAAAATCACCCACCATAATGACCTTTGACACTACATTTTCCATATATCTGTTCCTGTGTTGCCTGTTTGCTGCTAAAAGGATTGTAGTACAATCCCATCAAAATGATTGCACCCTGCCGGTTCTTGAGGTTTACCCATATGGCCTCACTGGATGAGCTCTCCAAGGTGTCCTCCCACAGTACACGTGATATTTTCCCTTATCAGTAACGTAACTTCCCCCACCTCATTTACACCCCTCACTATCCAGCCTGAGACCTCTCAATCACAGAAAGTTTAGCTGCCAGTCTTGTCCCTCTCTCAACCAAGTCTCTCATAACTGCAACATTGTAGTTATATGTATTAATCCAAACTCTAAGTTCATCTGCTTTGCCTGTCACACTCCTTTCATTAAAACAAATACACCTCTTACTGCCAGCCCTACCATGATCCGTGATCTCTCACTGTCTGTTTCTCGTTTTTGATTTACTGGCCAAAGTTTAAGACTTTTCCTTGGACGTTTTGCGTTGATCTTGCTTTGCGCACCTCCTGTAGAGTTGTAACCATGTATGCCTCGCTCTGTCTAAGCACCCTATGATCTGTATGACCTTGTTTGCTATGATCTGCCTGCTGCTTGAAAAACAAAGATTTTCACTGTAATTTAGGTACCTGTGATTACAGTAAACCAAATTAAATTTATTTGCAGAGCTATTTCTCTGGTTTTGGCACACGCTACCCTGCCCTCGACCATGCTTATTTAAACTCTCCTGAATGGCACAAGCTAATTTCCCTGCCAGCATACTGCTGCCCTCCAGGTATAATCCATCTTCCTTGTACCGGTTTCATCTGCTGTAGATCCAAATGCTCTACACCAGCTCTCAAGCCATGGAATTAACTGTAATCTGTTGCTTCTTACCTTGCTTCGTGGGGCACCTAGCACAGGAAGCAATCCCAAGGTTGCAACCCCAGTGGTTCTGCTTTTCAGCTTCCTACCTAACTCCCTGAATTCTTTCTGTCTGTGTCATTGACACCAATATGGACCACAACCTTCAGGATATCTTTGCCTGCTTAGAGACATCCTTCACCCGAGCATCAGGGAGGCAACACACCATCCTGGAGTGCCTCTTGCAGCCACAGACCTATTTGAGCCCCTGACTCTTGAGTCCCTCTTCACTATTGCCCACCTATGGGTAGACCCTCCTTGCTGTATGACGGTGCCATCCATGGTGGTGCCAATGATCTGGCTGCCTCTACTTTTCCTTGAGAGACCGACCGTACTCAAAATAGTATCCCTTTTCTGTCTGTGCCACACTTACTGCTGGTGTGACCAGCTCACCAAATGCACTATCTACACCATTATCAGCCTCATGGATGCTCCACAATGAGTCCATCCACAGGCACTCCATGTAGCAAATCAGGAGCTGCAGTTGAACACACTTCCTGCATACATAGTCACCATGGAGGCCAGAACTCTCGCTGAAATTGCACGTATTGCAGGAGAAGCAATCCACAGGACTGAGTTCTCCTACCATTTCAAACCTTACCTCGCCAAGCCGAGGTCATGTTTTGAGCCATGATGCCCAAACTCCAGGTTCGCCCTGACTGACGCCAGTCCTCAGGTATTTATCCTGCTGTTCACCCCCAGGTTCACCCTGACTGACCCCGCTCCTCAGGTATTTATCCTGCTCCTGTTCACCCCTAGGTTCACCCTGACTGACCCCCGCTCCTCAGGTATTCATCCTCCTGTTCGCCCCCAGGTTCACCGTGACTGACCCGGCTCCTCAGGTATTTATCCTGCTCCTGTTCACCCCCAGGTTCTCTGTGACTGACCCACTCCTCAGGTGTTTATCCTGCTGTTCAGTCAGGCCATGCCAAATGATTGCGCAGGTTTTTGGTGCGAGTTCAGGCATAAGTGGCAGAATTTTGATTGACTGATCTCGAGTTTATGAGGGACAACGTGGGAGGCTGACATGTCTTATTGATTGAATGTAGACGTAATTAAAGTACAAAAAGTTTTACAGCAAGTTAAGGTTGCAGTATGGGCCGAATCGAAGGTGCATACCTTAGACTAATGAAAGATCAAATGCATTTATGTTTCAAAATTCCAAGAACAAAACATACAGTCTTTGACTTGAGGCCCAGATTTTGCAATGTAATTTTGGTTGAATAGAATATTGTTTGAAATGAAACAATGTTCCATTACCATTGTACAAAATTTCACGGCACACTTGAACAAGATGAAAACCAGTATTTCAGCCAAGTGTAGCAGCTATTTAGCAAAAAAACACATGATCCCAGAGACCACAATGACCTGAACAATTAGTTCATGTCTGATCTTGTCAGTGGAGCAAGCAAATGACATCTTACATTATGGGGCTGTGTCTTTTCACCATAATAGGTAGGCAAGGTCTCTGTAAAATTAATACCGCAAACAACATAGCTCTCCTTCAATGCAGAACTAACATTGCTGTTTGGAATGATAGCCTTACACTGATGCAGACTCTTAGATCTTAGATATACCCGGGTCCTAACATTTTCACACAACATCCAATACTCTTGTCAGCATTAGAGCTGTTGCAGCACAGTAAGTAGCCATTAGGCCCAACTCAAACATGCTGACCAGGTTCCTAGACTGAACATATCTCATCACCTGCTCCTATCCCTCAAAACGTTCCCTATCCATTTACCTGTCCAAATGTCTTTTAAATGTTGTAATTGTTACCCACCTGTGCCACTTCCTCTGATAACTCAATCCATACACGAAAGGTTCCCCTCAGGTCCCTTTCAAATCTTTCCCTCTCACCCTAAACCTGTGCCCTCTAGTTTTGGACTCCCCTATCCTGGGGAAAGGATCTTGGCTTTTCATACTATCCATGCCCATCGTGACTTATAAGGTTGCCCTTCAGCCTCTGATGTTCCAGCATATTCAACCATAGCAGATGCTGGAGAATCTGGGATAACAAGGTGTAGAGCTGGATGAACACAGCAGGCCAAGCAGCATCAGAGGAGCAGGAAAGTTGATGTTTCAGGTCTGGACCCTTCTTCTGAAATGGGGGAGAGGGAAGGGAGCTCGGAAATAAATTTTCTGAAGGAGGGTCCAGACCTGAAACATCAGATTTTCTGCTCCTCCAATGTTGCTTGGCCTGCTGTGTTCGTCCAGCTCTACACCTTGCTATCCCAGCATATGCAGTCTCTCCTTATAACACAAACCCTCCAGACCCAGGGTTAGAATAGGTTTCTCATTTCCCCAATTCCCATAATTATAATCCGATGTCTGCTCGGCTTTGCCTTTTGGTAATATTTATGGATTTGGGTCTCCAGTTGGTCTGTGTATCATGTGCATTGATGTATATTTCAGCAATTCTTCAAAAAACTTGCCCCATTGCGAAGCGTCAACATTGGCATAGTTCCGTGGTGAGGTCTGAGAAGCTGGAGAGAAGGCAAAGTGTTTAATTCTCAGGATTTCTAAGAACTTCGCATGATTTTTTGGAGCAAGAACCAGACCTTACAAATCAGCCACTTCGACGAGACATACCATATTTTTAAAAATACACACAAATTTTGCAAGGCCCATGTACAGCTAATACCTGGTCAGAGGTCCTGGCAGCCAATGCTGCCTCAGAGCTCATTATCCCAAATTCCTGAGCTGCAATCCACAGTTTGGGAAGTTCTGAGTCTGTCTTCCCTACTCAAAATCTATTCACAGAAGACATCAAGTTTTTTTTTAACTCAATCCCTCAATCTAAGATGAATTACAGAATCTATACGGTGTGGAAGGAGGCCATTTGGCCCATCAAATCCAGACCGGCCCTTCCAAACAGGATCACACCCAGATCCAACCCTCTCTATGTTGCCCTACATTTCCCACGGCTAATCAACCTAGCCTGAATTTCCCTGGACAGTATGTGCAATTTTGTACGGCTGATGCACCCAAACCCGTACATCTTTGGGCTATGGGAGAAACCCGGAGGAAACCCACACAGACAATGTGAAAACGCCATACAGATATTTGCCCAAGGGTGGAATTGAACCCAGGTTCCCGGTACTGAGAGGCAGCAGTACTAACCACTGAGCTTGAACTATAGCTTTTCATTTTAAATACCTGTGACCTTTCCCTTTGAAATTCAAGTAAACTATTCTGAAGAATTCCTTTGTCTACTTTAGGCAGAATCAAGCCAATTAAACAGCCCAACAAATCGGACACGAACCATTATCCTTTGATGATTTGGATTTGCTTTTGACAGGTGGTTATTAAAAAGAGCAAATCTTTGTTTCGAGTCAGACTTAGTGGAGGCAGCGTAAGTTTTGTAAGGTAAATATTTAAGATGCTTTAGGCATCAGAAGCCATAAATGTCAGAATACCATGAGTAAAATAACATTTCTGGAGAAGGTTTGCAGAGGCCTGAAACAAACTTCAAATGACGGAGTTGATCTTGAGGAAAAGCAGCTTGTAAAGAGTTGACCTTGACTGAGTGTTGCAGACTGGCACATTCCAAAGTCTAAGACTATGCGCTGGGGGACACAATAAAACTTGGACAAGGCACAGTGGGGAAAAACCACTGTCTAAGGTCTTTTAATGAGGGTCTGCTCGGTTATCAGACCCTCTCATTGCCTCACTGTAAGTAAACACTCTCCTACATGAGTAAGAAATGACTTTTTTTTCTGCAACTGCAGTAAGCTTCAAATTCTAAGGTTTTTCTTGATATGCAAAGACTGTATAGGACTGCTTCAGTACCTGCGAACATCAATAAAGATATTTTTATGTATAAAGTATTTTTACAATAATGTTAAAAAATGTTTGTCTGGAGGGCATGGAATCGTGGCATTCATTTACTTCATTTGAGGAGGTGTCAGTAAGTACCGAGATGAACGTTTGTGCAATTTTTGGAAAGTGATTTCAAAATATTGGGCGGAAGATTAAGAGAATCTGAGCAACATGGTCTGTAGTGAGTTTGTGGCAGAATTGGGCAAGTAACCCATGAGGCCTATCTCGACTTCAGGATCCACTCACTGCACCTTCTTTTCTACTTGCTCAGGTGAACTTCTTGCTTGGTAGCAGTGACTTTGTCAATTAAACAGGATTATGATTTGTTGAATACCTTATTCATGTCACAACCCGCCTCATTGATACCTGTCTATGTGCTTCTGTAGTTGTGTTTGTAAAATTCTTGTATACATTGAAACTTTATTGTATGTACTTCCAAAGACATTGGAATAAGGTAAAGTCACCTTAGTCCCAGAGGGCCATTCTCTTAGAGAAAGACAATTGGTAGTGGTGTAACCTAGAGGTCACCATGCCTCAGACAGAGACTGAGAAGGAGAGTCTTTCATGATAACCTCAGTTGGTATAGCCATGCTATTGGCTGCTCTATGCATGACAAATGAGCAATCCAGCCAAGAGTTCAAACTGAATGTAGCTGTAAGGAACATTTGAAAGCATTATTTATTCAGCTTATTGTGTTATTGATGCTGTGAATTTTGCTACTTATAGAAAATAAATGCTGAGAAAACTCTCCAAAGCGTTTCTTAAAGGACATCAACATTGACGGTAATGATCTTGACATTAAAAATAATGATGAACTGTTCATTGAGCTACATTACCCTTTGACCCAAACTGAGGCAGATGCATGGCATAGGCGGACTGAAGAGGAATCCAATCCTACACCTGAGATCCCATTGCCTGAGGCACTCAAAGATGTGTCAGTTAAGAATCACCATGTTCACCATCTTGGTCATAGGTCTGAGTATGGAGTACAGGAGTTGGGACATCTTGTTGCAGCAGTACAAGACATTGATGAGGCAACATTTGGAGTATTACATCCAGCTCTGGTCACCTTACTATAGAAAGGATATAATTAAACTAGAAAGCATACAGAAAAGATTAACTAGGATGCTACCTGGACTGGAAGGTTTGAGTTATAAGGAGAGGCTGGATAGGCTGGGACTTTTTTCCCCTGGAGTGTAGGATACTGAAGGGTGACCTTATTGCCATCTGTAAAATCATGAGAGGCATAATAAGGTAAATAGCTAACAGCTTCTCCCATGGTAGGGGAGTCTAAAACTAGATGGCAGAGGTTTAAGGTGAGAGGAGAGATACAAAAGGGTCCATGGGGACAATTTTTTCGCACAGTCTCTGGAACTGCCTGCCAGTTTGTCAGATGAAGATGGGAACAGCACTCCAAAAGCATGTGATTTTAAACAAATCCATTGGACTATAACCTGGTGTCATGCGAATTCTGATTTTATGTGAATTAAGACAGAGATACATTCCTTCCTACAGTTCAGAATCTATTTGATGCTATATATTTGCAGCCTGATGTCTTTTGACTTCTGATTTTGACCACCCAGTCCAGCCTTCCCACTTCATTGACTCCTATAATGAAGAAAATTTAAGGCATCCATCATGTCATATTTTCATGAAAGAACAAGAGAAGCTCTAGAGAAGACAGCCATAAATTTGCAAGTCACCGGCACATCCTATGAGTCAAACACTTCTCCATGCCTCAGTCAAAAATAATGATAATATAGCCATGAGTAGGTCAAAAATCAATAGAGATTTTGTAATGATGGGCCAATGCGCTAAAATGTCACTGCCTATAAGCCCATTCCACTTTCTGATTAATGGTGACTATATCTAATCTCTTTGGATGAGGAGGATCTGATGTGTTGCCTTTCACACTTTGCTTGAGATTGAGGTAAGTTACACTTTATGTCTTATCCCCTGTTTTGTCTCCAGTGGTTGGACCCTCATCTTCCGTTGCATCAGCCTTCATTTGTAGAAAAGGTACTTTCAGTGGTTTGCCATAGCCTTCTGCAGGACGACTGACCAGAAAACTCTCCCACTCTTACCGCCTGCCATAATGGCAGGATTTATGGGCTGACCACGTTACAGGTACATGATTGGCAAGTCGTAGCACGAAGTTCATACAGCTCCCTTGAGGGTGGCTTAGTGGCTCAGTGGTTAGCATTGCTGCCTCACAGTGCCAGGGACCAGGGTTCGATTCCACTCGGGAGACTGTATGGAGTTTGTACGTTCTTCCCGCATCTGTGTGGGTTTTCTCCTGGTGCTCTGGTTTCCTCCCACAGTCCAAAGATGTGCAGTCTAGGTGGATTGGATATGTCAAATTGACTGTGGTGTTCAGACATGTGTAGGTTTTGTTGGGTCATCGGGGAATGGGCCTGGGTGGGATGCTCTGAGGGTTGGTGTGGACTTGTTGGGCCAAAGGGCTTGTTACCACACTAGGGATTCCATGATGTAGTTTCAGACCCAGAGGTAGAGATGCAACCACTGTGCCATAAGATATCCTGAAGGACACTGTAAAGGAAGATAATAGAAATGTGTCACAGGATATTAGCTAACCACATTCTTTTGAGTTGAACTTTAGTACAAATATCAGTACACAATAAAGCACCAATATAACTTGGGAGATGGCTGGGATTCTCATTGAGATTTCTTGTTAATCACATTCTTAAGGTTTGTTCATTTAAAATTAAGAGTTTCAGGTCGTGGATATTAATTTTCTTTGGCACACATGAATAAGGGGTGGGGTGAGAGTTGTGAGAGTCAACAGATCCTTTATTCCTTTATTCATTCACGGGGTGAGGGAATCACTGACCAGGCAGCATTTATTGCCCACCCTAATTGCCCATAGGGTAGTTCAGAGTCAGCCACATTGCTGTGGATCTGGAGTCACGTGTAGGCCAGACGAGGTAAGGATGGAAATTTCCTTTCCTAAAGAACATTAGTGAACCAGATGGGATTTTCCCGACAATCGACAATGCATTCACAGTCATCATCAGATTCTTAATTCCAGGATCTATTGAATTCAAATTCTACCGTCTGCCACGGCAGGATTTGAACCCCAGGTCCCCAGCACAATATCTGGGTCTCTGGATTATCAGTCCAGTGATAATACCACTAGGCCATCACCAGATAAACTCTGCTGACAAAGAAGAGCTATATATCTTGGTTTCTATCTCATCAGCTAGTGTGGAATGTCTGGCCTCAAAGCCCCTAGCTATGATTCTGAGGACATCTTCAGCTTGTGTACTTCTTTGGAACTACATAACTCTGAACTGTAGATGGCAGTCTCTAACTGAACAAAATTTCTATGAATTCAGTGCACTGTAAATATGAAAACAGAACTGTACCTCTCAGAGGTGGGTTACTAATTTGCCTATTCAAAATCTTCAATATTTAATAGCCATCAGCTCTCATGACATTTTATATCCCACTGTGACGGGCAGGATTTTGTCTGGAATTTCAAAATTTGCTGATCTCACTATTTCTTTGTCTAATCGATGCAGTGATTTGCACAAGTGTCCATTGCTGACACTTTCAGATTTCAAAAAAATCAATCTGAAGAGTGCTGTATAATCGGTGTACTGACAGTTGGAGCAGTGAAGCGAGAAACAATTAGGATGCCAGATTTAAAAGTGTTCTTGAGATGACAGCTTTCATCTTGTTCTGCACTTCTGCCTACAACTTTCCAGGTTGTCAACAAATCGCAATATCAAACAGCAATGCTGACTGTGCATATGGGATAGTAACAATCCACAGTGTGTGTGTGAAATGGTCAACATCCTAATGATGATCAATCAGGCATAAGTTCAGTAATACTTAATACAACTTGAAAGTTGTTTCTTCAATCTGTTGCCAGACATGTGGTTTTCCCTCCAGTTTCAGCTGTGAATGCCTCATGAAAATTGGCATGATTTCTGTAAAGTGGCTCCAACAGAGCTTGTTCTACCATAGCCTTGGTGCTTTGTTCGTTCCAATTCACTGACACTGCACCTGAGAGAACACATACTCCTGAAAGCGTACATAGACTTCAAAATGCAGACAAAGTTCATTCAGAACAACTGTCATTCACATAAATAATTTGGATTTCAGTATAGGAGGAACAGTTGGTAAGTTTGCAGATGACACCAAAGTTGGAGGTGTAGTGAAGGTTACCTCAGAGCACAACTGGCTTGATCACGTGTGCCTATGGGCCGAGGAGTGGCAGATGGAGTTTAATTTAGATAAATGTGAGGTGCTGCATTTTGGTACGGCAAATCGGTAAGGTCCTGGGAAGATACAGGTTTACATTTCTTTGAAGGTGCAGTCACATGGGCACAGGATAGCGAAGAAGGCATTTGGTACATTTGCCTTTATTGGTTAGTGCGATGAGTATAGAAGTTGAAAGGTCATGTTGCAGCTGTACAGGACATTGATTAGGCCACGTTTGGAATACTGCATTCTATTCTGGTCTCGCTGCTATCAGAAAGATGTTGTGAAACGTGAAAGGGTGCAGAAAAGATTTCCAACGCTGTTTCTGGAGTTGGAAGGTTTGAGCTATAGGGAGAGGCTTAAAAGGCTGGGGAGACTGAAGGGTGATCTTATAGGGATTTATAAAATCATGAGGAACATGGATAGGTTGCATTGACAAAGTCTTTTTCTCAGGGTAAAGGAGTCTAAAGCTAAAGGGTATAGCTTTAACATGAGAGGGGAAAGACTTAAAAGGGGTCTAAGGGACAACTTCTTCACACAGAGGGTGGTGCGTGTATGGAATGAGCTGCCAGAGGAAGTGGTGGAGGCTGGTACAATTACAACATTTAAAAGGCATCTGGAAGGGTGCATGAATAGAACGGGTTTACAGAGATAGAACATAGAACATAGAACATAGAACAGTACAGCACAGAACAGGCCCTTCAGCCCACAATGTTGTGCCGACCATTGATCCTCATGTATGCACCCTCAAATTTCTGTGACCATATGCATGTCCAGCAGTCTCTTAAATGACCCCAATGACCTTGCTTCCACAACTGCTGCTGGCAACGCATTCCATGCTCTCACAACTCTCTGTGTAAAGAACCCGCCTCTGACATCCCCTCTATACTTTCCACCAACCAGCTTAAAACTATGACCCCTCGTGTTAGCCATTTCTGCCCTGGGAGATATAAGCCAAATGCTGGCAAATGGGTCTATATTAATTTAGGATATCAGGTTGGTGTGGATGATTTGGCCCAAAAGGCCTGTTTCTGTGCTGTAAAACTCAGTGACCCCAACTGTATCATACCAATATTTATACCCAATAAAATTCTCCTTCAAATCTGCAGCCATGTCAGCATAATGTTCTATTCCCTTCATGGATTTCTATTCCCTTCTATTCACTACATTTCCTGTGTATACTTACCTAGCTTCTCCTTTTCACATCTGTGCTTCCACCTCAACTGGCATTCGAACTATTGCCAGTGTAAATAATTCTCTCCTGCATTTCTTATTGGATTTATCAGAGACAATTTTGTATTTTATGGCATCTCCGCTTTAAAAGGAGACAATGGTGATGTGGAATCTGCCTGTTTTTTCTCTGGTCCTTGAAGTAATTGAGTTGTTACCTAAAAACTGCTTTGAGAACATGGCTTGAGAACTTTGAGAACCTACATTGCCACACAGAACAATTTTGAAGTCTGAAGGTATTGCTATGCAATGGGGAAATGAATGAGTTTTTTAAGCTTATTTCCAATGGACTGGTTTCTGCATTGTTTTGTCAAGTTATGAATTCGGAGGCATGAGGTTTTGACTTAGATTTTATGTCTAAGGCCACAGAGAATGCAAGGTCTGAATTCTATATGGTATGTCTACTTGAAGGGACAGAATACCACCCATGGTAATTTCGGAAACTTCCCAGAGCCATGTTCAGATGTGAGTTAATCATTCGTCTACCTAAGAAGCAAGGACACCTGACTCTTGGCAGCCACCTTGGGTAGCATTTTGATCGCTTTTGAAAGTTTATGTCAAAATGCCCGTGTTGATTTCAGTCAATATCGTGAAAGTTGCAGATGTGATTGCCTTACTGGCTATGACAAGGAAATGCTGAAGCATGGTTTATCCAGACAGTGGTCAAAGCTTCAGGTTCAAGGCCAGATGGAGCACTTGAAATAAATAAAATGGGTGCATTTAAAGAGAAGCTCGGCAGAAGGGAACAGAAAAGTAGGTACATTGAGCCAGATCCCCAGCATCCTATTTGAGTGAGATGATGGGTGAAAGAAGGCTTAGGTGGCATAAACTAGGTGGGTTGAATGGTCTGCCTGCCTATCCTTCTAAGGATATGTGGTAGACAGTTCAGGACTGAGAAGAGGAGAAATTTCTTTATCCAGAGAGTGGTGAGCTTGTGGAATTCTCTGCCACAGAAAGCAGTTGAGGTAAAAGCGTTGCGTATTTTCAAGAAGGTATTAAATTTAGTTCTCAGGACTAAAGGGATCAAAGATACCTGGCGAAAGTGAGAACAGGGTAATGGGTTGGATTATCAGTCATGATAAATGAATGGTGCAGCAGACTCAAGGGGCTGAATGGCCTACCCTAATTCCTAATTTCTATCTCTTTAGTTTCTGTGCACTAAATTCTTTTAGGCTTATTTGAAATTTTAGAATTCTGCTATTACCAACTGAACTCAGCAATGAGGTGCACTGATTGTTCCAGTACATGGCCTAAGTATGATTTGTTTGAGGGAACCATTGAATACTATTGGGTTCCTGGATTGTTTTTGACAGTGTGAATGATTGGGAAAAGAATGACTTCCAATGACTATGCCTTGCTCCTTTCAGGAATTTTGGAGTAATTTTGCATCATCTAATGTTGTAGTTTTCCAAGAAATGTAGTCCAAAATATGACTGTACCTCTAATTAATACCCACTCATCATTATTGAAGGACTTAATTCTTTAACCCAGGATTTTAAGGCATTATGATTTCCTTACATTACAAAGCGATGCCGACATGATCAAAAGAACCTGGTTCTGATTTGGTAAGAGTCATTGAGTTGAATATTCACAACTTCACATCACCAACACAATGATCAGAGGAAAACTGCTCTCAAGTGTCCTTCTCCCTCCTCATTAAATTGTTTGACATAAAATTCATCATCAGCAAACTGCAACAATTTTTCTTAATACAAGCCCTCCCCTGAAACTCAGTGTCCTTGTACTCTCCTGTTCTTTTGTTAGCCTCATCAATCAATTATCAGTGATCCATAGTCACATCACAAAGCATTTTAAATGCACTTACTTATTCATAAAAGATGAGAATCCATGTGTCAGCTTCCTTCAAGACCATGCATCTGATGGCTTTAGCACTGCAGCTTTGAAGTATCATCGTTGGCAGACTAATCAGTGTCCTTAAACATGATTATGCTTTCCCTGATTTACTCAATGCCTTTCTACAAAAGAGATTGAATCTAGCAAGAAAAGTGACAAAGAGCAACAATGGTGCGCATCATTGTATCAACTGCCACTTGTAGTATTATTAAGCCTTTCCCAACATGTCATCAAGTTCTTTGAGTATAGGAGTTGCGAAGTCATGTTAAGGTTGTACAGGACATTGGTGAGGCCTCTTCTGGGATACAGCGTCCAGTTCAGTTTGGCTGTTACAGGAAGGATCTTATTAAGCTGGCCAGAGTTCAGAACATTTTTACCAGGTATGGAAGGTTTGAGTTATAAAGAAAGGCTGGAGAGGCTAGGTCTTTTTTCACTGGAGCGTAGAAGGTTGAAATGTGACTTTGTAGAGGTTTATAAAATCATGAGGAGTACGCATAGGGTTAATGGTAGGTATCATTTCCCTTGGATGGGGGATTTCAAGACTAAGGGAAATATTTTTAAGGTGAGATGAAAGAGATTTTAAAAAGACATGGGCAATATTTTTACACATTCGCATGTGGGATGAACTTCCTGAGGAAGTGTTGGATGTGGGTACAGTCGCAACATTTAAAAGACACTTGGATATGTACATGAATAAGAAGTGTTTGGAGGGATGTGAGCCAGGAGCAGGCAGTTGGAACAAGCTTAGTTTGGGATTATGTTTGACATGGACCTCACTGTCGGTTTCCGTGCTGTATGAGCCTATGACCCAATGACTCTATGTAGGAGGGCTTCAACAGCAAGCATGAAGGAATGCTAGAAGCATAGTCAAAGAAGGATGTTTTTAACATATTTTTGATGACTGGCAACTGGCTAGTAAGCTTAAGTAAAGAATTTAGAGTGTAACAAAGCAGTTTTGTTTTACTTCTATAAGATGAAACAATGGTTGCATGGTCATCATTAGGTCAGCTTTCTATTTCCAGGTTTTGATTAACTTGGACCAGCTGTGATGGTTGGGTTTGAACACATGCCCCAGAGCATTAGCCCTGCTTCTGTATTACCACTGTGCTACTGTCAGCCCTGGTGAGCTGTGGGCCTATCATATTTTTAGCATTTATCGGCCACCCCTAATTACCCTGGAGGAGATGGGGTTTGAGTCTCCCTTCATGAATTGTTACCATGTCTATGATATAGATGCATGCTTGCTGTGAGAAGGAAGTTCTGGGATTTTGATGAAGCAACAATGAAGGATGTTTAATATATTTTCAAGTCAGAATGGGTGTGGCTTGGAGGACAAATTGCTGATGGTGGTGTTGCCATGCATCTACTGCCCTTGTCACTCTAGGTAGGAGAGATCATGGGTTTGGAAGATTTGCTGTTGGCTGGAGCCTTATGAGCAGCTACAGTATATCTTTTAAGTGGTACAAGCTGCTATGATGCACTTGTTGTGGAAAGACCAAATGTTGAATGTGGTGGATGAAGTGCCAGTCAAGCAATCTTCTCTGTCCTGGATGGAAGTGAGCTTCTTTAGTGTTGTTGGACTAGCACTCATCAATGAAAGTGGAGAGTAGTCCATTTCACTTCCGACTTGTGCCTTGTACATAGCGGTCGGTCTTCAGGGAGTCAAATAATGGGTTATCCACCAGAGACTTCCCAAAATTTAACCTCCTGTAGTAGCTATAGTATTGATATGGCTGATCCAATTTTATTTCTTGTCAATGCTAACCTTTCAGATGTTGATGGTGGAGCAAATTAACAATGAAATGTTAACATAGAACATAGAACAGTACGGTACAGTACAGGCCCTTCGGCCCATGATGTTGTGCTGACCTATTATCCTACTAAGATCAATCTACCCTGCATACCCTACATTTTACTATCCTCCATGTGCCTGTCCAAGCGTTGCTTAAAAGTCTCTAAAGTATCTGACTCCACTATCTCTGCTGGCAGCACATTCCACATGTCTACCACTCTCTGGGTAAAGAACCTGCCTCTGAAATCTCCTCTATGCCTTCCTCCAGTCACCTTAAAATTAAGCTTCCTCGAAATAGTCATTTCGCCCTGGAAAAAAGTCTCTGACTATCCACTCTGTCCATGTCTCTCATCATCTTGTATACCACTATCAAGTCACCTCTCATCCTTCTTCGCTCCAATGAGAGAAGCCCTAGCTCCCTCAACCTTTCCTCATAAGACCTGCTCTCCAGCCCAGGCAGCATCCTGGTAAATGTCCTCTGCACCCTCTCTGAAGTTTCCACATCCTTCCTATATTGAGGTGACTAGAACTGAACATAATATTCTCTGTTGCCTAACCAGAAATTCTTACCAGAGAGATATTGCTAGGTCTCTTGAAGAGAGACCTTTGCAAAACTCAATGGAACTGTTACTGCTAAAAATTGTGAGGTTTAGCCCTTGGACTCACAGATAGTTACAGCATAGAAGGGTGCCATTCTACTTCAGCAAGCTGCGCCAATCCAAAAAGATCTGACTACACAAATCCCATTTTCCAGCTCTTGGCCCACAGTCCTGGAGACTATGGTAACAAGTGAGTATCTAAATGTAGTTAAATGGGGTGAGAGTTTCAGTTTCAACCATTGTTTCAGACAGTGAGTTCCAGACTCCCTCCACACTTGGGGTGAAAAATATTCTCTTAAACTTGCCTCTTAGCCTTCTACCTCTTTGACTAAATCTATGCACCTCCCTCCCCTGGTTATTGAACCCTCTACTAATGGAAGAAAGAGCCTTCCTATCCATCCTATCTATGACTCTTATAATCTTATACACTTTTGGAATACAGTGTTCAGTTCTGGTCCCAAGATGTTGTGACACTTGACTTGATTCAGAAATGATTTACAGGGAAGTTGCCAAGAGCAGAAAGTTTAAGCTACAGGGAGAGGCTCAATAAGCTGAGGCTTCTTTTCCCTGGAGCATCAGAGGCTGAGAGGTGACCCTATATAGAAGATTATAAAATTATGAGGGGCATAGATAGGTTGAATAGTCAAGGTCTTTTCCCCTCAGTAAGAAATACCAAAACAAGAGGGCACAGGTTTAAGGTGAGAGTGAAAAGATTGAAAAAGGACCTAAGGGGCAAATGTTTCATGCAGAGCGTGATAAGTGTATGGAATGAGCTGCCAGGGGAAATAGTGGAGGCTGGTACAATTACAACATTTAAAAGGTATCATAATGGGTACATGAATAGGGAGGGTTTGGAGGGATATGGGCCAATGCTGGCAAATGGGACTAGATTTACATAGGATAACTGGTTGGCATGGACGAACTGGACTGAAGGATCTGTTTCCATGACTTCTCTATGACTTTATGGTCTCTGTCAGGTCCCCTCTCAGCTTTTGCTGCTCTAAGGAAAACAACCCCAAGCTATCCAATCCTTCTTCGTAGCTGAGACCCTCTGGCCCATGCAACAAATTCTCTTGACACCAGTTTCAAAGGGTCATTAGCTAATTTATTTTAAGCAAGTTAACAGCCGTGTTTCCAAAACAAAACATTTCTTACAGAATGTATTTAAGTTTTCAAGTGTTAATATTCACACAGTATCATTTCAAGGCTGGTGATTTTGATGTCTTTCAACAGACTGGAGTTACACTACCAGCGGCTATCATTGCCTCCAGCATGTATGCTTTCTGAAGTCCACCTCAAAAGGAACTGAAGACTGGATTATTAACTAACGCTAAATTATTCAGTAACATTTTGATAATCGCTTCACAATACATTCAAGCACAAGAACAGAAGGGCTGGATAGAAATGCTTTAGGATGAGACCTAAAATTTACCGTCATCAGATATTCATGTGAAAAATGCATTTCTTATCCTATTCAAACTAAGTGGGAAATGTAATAATACAGGCTTTGCCAAACAGGAGTGTTTGAACCTGTTTCTCCACTCAATGAGATCATGACTAATTTGTGGATTAATTCCATATACCTATCTTTGGCCCCATCCCTTAATACCATGGTTTAACAGGAATGTATCTGTCTCAGATTTAAAATTAACAATTTCTGTAATTTGTGAAAGAGAATTGCAAATCTCTACCACTCCTGGTGTGAAGAATTTCTTCCTAACATCTCTCCTGAATGATCTGGCCCTAATTCTCAGACTAAGACCCCTAGTTGTAGAATCCCCAACCAGTGGAAACAGTTTATCTTTATGTACTTTTCCTGTTGTCTTGCAGACTTCAATCATATCATCACTTAACCTCCTAAATTCTGGAGAAAACAGGCCTAATTTGTATTATCTCTCCCCATAATTTAACCCAGGGATCACTCATGTAAATCTACATTGTACTCTCTCTAAGGCACTTCCACACACAGGTGTTTAGAACTCTCTTCCACAAACTGCAGTGGATGCTGGATCACGTGTTAACTTAAATCAGAGCTCAGTAATGTGTTGTTATGCAAAGGAGTTAAGGGACAGGGGCTAAGTTATGGTGCTGAGATTTCTGTTGCACAGTGTCAGTTCTAGATGAAATTGCCATAATCTCGCTCTCTCATTAGAGAGAGACAGGCAACTGGTTTCACCTGAGAAAACCACCCCTCAGGCAATAGGAGAGGTTGAGGAAAGTCCTTCACTGTAACCAGTGTGGGGAATTGAACCCATCCTGTTGGTATGGCAAACCACTTGGCCAGCTAACTGCGCTGCCAGCACCCCTTTTCTATTGTATTCTAATGCTTAAATAAATAGATTTTCAGTGAAGGATGATATTGTTTCAATTCTCACTACTCTAAAGTGTACATGTTATCTGTCCACAATTTATATGAAGTTTAATTAGATAGGATCTCCACACTGGACCTGAGTAAATGGAAACTTGCATGGCTGAACTAAAAAGCTGTTTTTACTTTGCAGAACAGAAAGCAGTTACAAAATTCTGCAAAAAATGTCTGATCTCGCGGCTTGTAGTAACATGCTTTTTATCTAAGTTTCCAACAGGTTGCAGTAATTGTCTCATCTGTTATTAGAACTCATTGACTGAAGTTGAGTTCCCCATCATGTCCTTTATAGTGCTGCTGACATTAACCTCATGTTGATGGTCGATGTTGTGACATTATAATTAGCAAACCTCGCAGGGTGTCATGGATATGCACGTTCTAGAAATAAAAGACTTTAATAGTATTATGGGATTGTTACAGCACACAAGGCAGTCATTTCACCAATTGTGTCTGCACTGGTTATCCAAAAGAGGATGCACTTTGGTGCCACTCATCCAGCCGTAACCCTGCGCATACTTTGTTTTCAAGTACTAATCCAATCTCTTCTTCAATGTCTCAATTGAACCTGTCTCTACTGCATTCTCAGGCAGCACATTCCAGATCCCAATCACTTGCTGTTTTTCCTTATTCCTCCATTGCTGCTATTGCCAAGTACCTAAAATTTGCATCCTCTTGTTCTTGATTCTTCCACCGATGGGAACAGGTTCTCCCTCTCTGCTCTGTCTGGGACCTTCGTGATTCGAAAACCTCCATCAAATCACTTCTCAACCTACTCTTACATGGAAAACAGTCCACAATGGCTCCAGTCTTTGTAGATGACTGAAGGTCCTTATCCCTGGAATCATTCTCTTTGACATTTTCTGTGCTCTAAAGTCATAGAGTTTTTACATTATGGAAAAGAGGCCCTTCTATTCAAATTTAATTCCCAGTACTTGCACATGACGTTGCATGGTATAGAATTCCATGTGTCCATCTCAATACTTCTTAAAGTCCTTGAAGGTTCTCATCGCTGTCACCCTTTCAGGTAGTGAGCTTCAAAAACAAATTTTCTCAAAGCTCCTGGTCCTTACTTTAAAACTGTGTCCTCTTGCTATCGACCCCTCTACTAAGAGGAAAGTTTTCTCTCTATCTACCCCATCAGCCCCTCAGAACTAGGTACAGCTCAATCAGGTCCCTTCCCCCTTAGCCTTCTTTGCTCTCAGGAAAACAACCCCAGCCTATCTAGTCTCCCTACAATACTGAAGCACTCCAGACCAGGCAAAATTCTGCTAAATGAAGAATGAGAGGTGATTTCACTGAAACATGTAGGATTCTTAAGGGACATGACAGGGTAAATGCTGAGAGGATGTTTCCCCTCATGGGAAGGCCTAGGACCAGAGGGCCGAGTGTCAGATTAAAGGTGCACTAATTTAAGACTGAGATGAGGGAGAATTTCTTCTCTGAGAAGGTTGTGAGTCTTTGGAACTCTTTGCTTCAGAAAACTGTGATGGTATAGTCCTTGCATATATTTAAGTCCAAGATAGATAGAGTCTTCATCAGTCAGGGAATTGAGAGTTACGGGGAAACAGCAGGTAAGAATGTCAGACCAGCCATGATCCAACTGAATGGTAGAAAAGGTTTCAGGGGATGAATGGCCTACTCCCTTTCCTTTTCCTTATGATATGTCTACTGTGCAACCTCTCTAGTACAATCACGCTCTTTCTACAATGTGGTGCCCAGAACTGAACATAATTCTCCTGTTGAACTTGAACGAATGCTTTTTTGTATTTTTATATGTGGTAATATGGTTGCCCTGAATCATGAACAGACATGCTGGAGGAATTGCAGAATTTCAAGTTTTGCTTGTTCTCTTTTTAGGCAGAAGTGCCTTCCATTATTATTAGAAATACTAATACCCTTTGCATGAATGTGCAGTCCACACATATGTTTGATCTCACACTGTTTCTTTTTGTGTCTCAGCTTTATGGGTGCAATATGTCTGCAGTTACTTTTGTTATTCACTTAGAATGTCCAAACGATTCGATGGCTACACTCCATAAGGAATGGATGAATATTTATTTGATGCCACACTCATTTAAATGAGATGGTCTACAATAGGTAACTGTGTGCCAACTTTAAAGAAACTGACATTTCAGCCAGCCTTCAATAGGGAAATGAAAAGCATTTTGCAAAGGCTAAAAATACATCATGAACAAAAGAACTGAATACATGAATACAATATTCAAGCCACTGAATTTTTTTTTAACCTTTACTATTCAGGCAAGCTCTGGCGCTTGAGCATATGATTCCTTCCCAAAACTGATGCAAAAAAAGTAGCTTCCTAATCTTGAATTGGAAAGACTGTCAGGTGCAAGCAGTAACCCATGAATGGCTGGTGGTGTTTGTGAACTGATGCTTAGTATATTGGTGGTAATCAGTCTAGTTTGTCAGTGCAGTACCAGACCATTACCAACAAAGCAGAATCTTCTTTTTGGTCACAGCTCATAGTCTTGCATCCATGATGGCAATTCACAAGAAATGCTAATGTATAAGGGAACAGCACCTTTGCATATATGTGAAGAGAGTGTGATTCATCCAGCTCCATACTTTGTTATCTGCGAAGAGAGTGTGATTTGTTGGCAAGTGGAATCTGATTGGTAGGGACATGCCATTGGAGAATGTACCAGTTCATTAATGACTGACAGTTAACTGCCAAGCTTTATTCAAATTTAAACCAGCCAGATCAACTCTGAATGGTCAAGGCAGAAGGCATTGCTGTGTGTAATGAAACAGAATGGGCACTGACAACTTTATTTAGTTGAAACAGATAGAACGTGTGTGCATGTTCTTTCTGTTTGTAAATAACAGATCCCAGTGTCTTAATGTATGTAATTTCCAGTATGCATCCGTGACACACTTCAAGCCCAACTGACAATCCTAAATTGGTTGTCAGTGTAATTCTTAGCGAATTTTATTTAGCAAGCATTATGCACTTCTGGTGTTTAGACTTTTGCAAATGCAGCTTTCATTATTTCAGCAATAACCCATTTGTACGAAACTAGTTAATGTGCCTGTTAAGATAGAAGACAATATCTCTATTTAATGTTTTGTTTCAAGGAGTAGAACAATAACGTTTAGGCTACTATTCAATGGCTAATAGGAACTTTTAATGTAATGTCTTGCTCCCTTACTTAGGAATTAAAATTGAAAGCAAGATTTTCATCTAACATCAGCATTTGTGGTCACATCATGCCCAAAGTGCCTTACAGCCAACCAAATAAAGCACTTTTAGGGTATAGTCACTTGTTATATAGAAAACACAACAAGCAGTTTGCATGCAGTTTGCTCTTACAATCAGAATATCAGTCCTTGCGATGTTGATTAAAAAGTACATGTATTGTCTAAGAAACTGGGGAGAACTGTGCTGCTAGTCTTTGAAAAACAGTCCAGAGATCTTGCATGTCCACCTCAGAAGGGACTGGAGTTTCATATCTTATCCAGAAGACATTTCTGTGCCACAATTGTGAGTGAATACAGACTATCTATTTTAATTTCTATAGTCTCCTTGCGTTTACAGGCTGTTTTCTTGCACTGCAACACACATGCAAGTCACTTATTGTGATCATGCCAACTCATGCACCAGTGGTTCACTGAGCATATTTTAACAGGCTCACTAGTACCAAACAACTTTGCTGATGAAAACATTCTTTAGATTCAATCACACTTTTTAATGAATCTCAACGTGAAAAAAAACTTCAGTACTAAAACCAATAGAGATTAAAAAAAACCTTCCATCACATAAAACATGTTGGGCAACTTGTCCTATTAGGTTAATATCTCACACCACACGAAACGCCTCGACAAATCTCTTTAATATTCAAGACTCTATAACATACATTTTTTTTGTGAAGAAACTACTTAACTCCCTTCGAAAAGAATATATTCTGTATAAATGATAGTCTGTGGTAGGACTTTCTGCATTGTAACCAAAGCCTGTACATTTAACCTCCACCCACTGACATAACCTTATATCTCAAACAAGCAAAATATGTTTACACATGACTTTCACCCTTTCATTCCTGTTTTTGCCCGGACTCGTGTCCATTGATAGGATTTTGTAGAAGTAGGAATTGAATAAAATTCTAGTCTATTTACACAGCCGTGTAGTTGCATGTTTCAAGTATGTTTTACAATGCCTTTGGTATATAATTCAGTAAAAAATAAATTTTCACTGGCCAACAAGATGACATTAAAAAGCACAAATTTAAAAACAAGTGTAACAAAAAGTGTAGTACATTGGAAACTCAGTTCATTTCAAAGGGAAATGCATAATTGCTATGAGAGTATTTATTATTCATTTGTGGAATGTGGGTTGTTGCAGGATGGCCAGCATTTATTGTCCATCCCTTGTTGCCCTTGAGAAGGTGGTGGTGAGCTGCCTTCTTGAACCGCTATAGTCCAGCTGCTGCGAGTTGACCCACATTGCAATTAGGGAGGGAATTCCAGGGCTTTGACCCTGTAACAGCAAAGAAGCGGCAATATATTTCCAAGTCAGGACAGTGAGTGACGTGGAGGAGACCTTGAATTTGGTGGTGTTCCCATTTATCTGTTGCACGTAAGGGAAGTGAGCTTCAATACTAGCTCTAAGGATACATCTCAGGTGACTAAAACCACTGAGTGGTCTGTTTCTATGTTGTTATAGGGGGTGAAAAGTTGCCTACTCAATTCCTTTAAACAAAATATTAAGTAGGTTAGAAGATTCCTGGTGGGGCTCTGTAACAAAAATAAGTCAAAAGGTCAATAAAAATTTATAGGAGAGGAAAGAAAACTTAATAAAATCAAGTAAAAATATCATTGTCTGTGGTAATGGTGAATCCCAGCCTCTGTGGCGCCCTTTGGTCACTAAAGGCCTCTATTGTGCTGGTGGACACTGCTTGCTCTCTCTCAATGGATATCCAAGTGAGGACAAATCAGTGGGAGAAGGACAGGCTGTTGGGACCACAGTCCCCTCCTGGAATCACTCTTTTGGTCTGTTCGTGTCCATTTTGGCGAAGCCCGGAAGTAGGCCCACTAGGAGGCTGTGTTTTCCGCCTGAACCCCTCCACACAGGGTGCCCGCAGACTGCGAGTTGGGGGCTGAAATGCAACTGGAAATGTAACAGCAGCCCTCCAAACAGGGGTTGAAAATGGAAACATGCAGAATGCAATGAAGCACAGTTCCCTCTCGATTGGTCTTTGAAGGAGTATTTGAAGGCCTGAATAAATCAGATTTGGCAGACTTTTAGAAACTCACTCCATACGGCCATCTAGTGGTCAGCATTTGAATTGTGACCAATGGTAAGCATGATTTAATATTTATATGCTCACTTACAAATGCTGAGCACTGCCAGTTCTGTGCCGTTTACAGCTTTGGATGATCTGGTTAAGCACATTCCCAAATCAATTAACAGCTATCGGTTATAGCTTTACTTATGTAAGGAACCGCTATAATCCAATAGATTTCTTCTCAGTAAATCTCTTCCTGGTAACAGACTTGTTTCTTGCATTGCAACCCGTATTGCCTTATAATGGTCTTCCACTAAGCGTGTGATAGCCCTTTAAATTTATCTGCAATCCTTGACTTTGATTCTTCTGTGCTAAGTTGGCCTCTTCACATTCTGAAACTGGAGACTGTCAGGTTTCTTCAGAATAATTGACCTTGGACACACCTGTTGCTGTGAATCTTTTTAGTTTATTACAGCTTTCATTCAAGTGATGAGTCCTTCATTTCTTTGTAGATAATGTACTGGTGATATGATATGAGTTGAGCACGTCAGTCAAGCATTTGGTTCCAAGCCAGTTCCTTATCGCTGAGGTCCAATTTTCTCTCAAATCATTCAATGCGGCATTTCTAAAAAATCCGCTTAGTCCAACCTGTGGTACCATGCTATAGTCCTAGAGATTTACATCAATATTAAATATCACTACAGATCATTCAAAACAGACAGTAGGGCTTGCGTTGGGTTACACATTGGCTTTTCAGCTTTGAATGTGGGCTGAGATCAAATAGATGTCTTATGGATGTCCTACATGACTTGGTTTTGGGTGGACAGACTCCTTTAAGTATCGGGCCATAACATAATGCCAGATTCATGTCAGCACTAAATGACATTGAATCTTGGCAGCGGGCTAGTGGGTGGGAAGGCAGGCAGGTATGAAAATTCACATCACCAGCTGGATTCTTTGTTTCCACACAGCATCTTGGGCCCCTGGAGTCATGCTGGTGGTTAGAAGGCTTACTCACTCATGAACAGCCCAATCCCTGCCCTGCAAACTCTCTTCAATGGTTTATAAACGATTGAGAGTTTAATGAACTGAACCTGACAAGATAAGATCAATGGACATGAATGAAAAATGCAGGGGGCCGCAGATCTTTCATTTTCATCCTGCAAACCAAGGAGACTTCCACTTCACAATGTATTATCATTAATTGAGACTGAAGTGTTCATAATTTTACAATCCTATTACTTTATGTGTTATTTTAATGATTGCCTGTAACTGTGTTGTGAATTATGATTGTTTGTTTTATTTGTATTATCGTCATCACAATTCAGCTCATGCATCCTGGATGATTTTTCAAACAATCTCATTTAGTCTAATCTAACTGGCAACTTTCAGTCTGAGGTTGCCGAGAATCTTCTGTGTGGGTGCATTGGCTTGCTCCAATTACCAACAGGAAACACCCCAACACAAGACTTTTGAGGTTAACATTTCAGGCTGGGATTTGCGGGTTTTCCATGTGTGTCTGTCCACAGGTTGACTTGAGGATGGGTATCAAGACTCTTTGCTAATCCTACTCGGAAAGACAATGGGATCGCGAGCTGGCTGAGTAGCAAATATCAAACTGGTATAATGACATGTCCTCTGTGACTGGGGGCAAATGTGCCCTTGGTTCAACCGGAGGAGATTTCGCTGATCTAGATGCATTTGCTGCAGATTCGAGTTTGCAGAGGTGGGAATGATCTAAGCCCTTTTTTTTAACATTGAAAGCAAAGTTCAAGGGCTTCATCCACAAGATAATCAAATGCAGCAAGACAGATACAGTCATGCCAAACTTCAACTGACCAGCTCAGCATCTTTGTGAAAAGGGTGAGGTGTGCCAATTAGAGATTCACTCCAGCGTTTTCGAAGAGTGTGAGGTTAAAGTTCAAACTGGAATAGATTTAAAACAGCATCTTTGGACTGTGGGAAGAAACCAGGGAATACAGAAAAATCCACACAGACACAGGGAGAATGCGCAAATCCCACTCAGACATTCGCCTGATGGTGGAATTGAACCCCGTCCCTGGTGCTGTGCTAACCATGGAGCCACTGTGCCACAAATTTATTTTGGGTTTGAGCCTAAACTGCAGCTAGCCATGACAAATTAGTATAGGATCAGTAGCCCCAATGTAAATGCAACCTTGGTCATGAACCAAAATAAAGTTGCTGGAAAAGCTCAGCAGGTCTTGGCAGCATCTGTGAAGGAAAAAAACAGAGCTACTGTTTCAGGGCCAGTGACTCTTCCTCAGAACTGATGGTGGCTGGGAAAACATCAGTTTAAATGCAGAAAAAAAGGGGAGGGGAATGGGGTAGGGATGAAATGATACGTTAGAGCCGAAAGAGAGAGAAGAGCAGTTGGACAGACAAAGAGTTGGTAACAATCAGTCTGGGAGGATGAACAGTTGTTGATAGGGGCCATTAGTGACTAATAACAGGGGGAGTGTAGTGGCAGGCTCTGTGGTAACAAGGCCTGGTGTGTGGGTTAGCGGGCTGGAACATGGGAGAGTTTAAGCCCCAAAATTGTTGAAACTTGATATTGAGTCTAGAGGGCTGCAGGGTCTCCAAGCTGAAAATGAGGTGTTGTTCTTACAGCTTGCATTGAACCCCGTCATGATTGGTCTGCTTTTTACCAAAGTGTTTTTCTTCTTTAAAATTACCCTCATGCTCTGGTTAGTGCTAGTTTTCAACTTGACATCTGTTCTTATCTTATTTTTATTAAGGCAATGATCCAATAAAAGCAAACTGTGAGTCCTAGGAATTCTTGGGAAGGCCTGCATGAATATGTCTTACAAGTAAAGGTTACTTCATTTGATGATACAGAAGTTGCCTACAAGTTGGTCGAACTGTAGATGATCAAGTATTTCAAAGGCAAATGGATGGGTCCTTGTGCAAAATTAAGTTGTAGGAACTTGGGGATAGAGCAGAGGAAATTAGGCTGACTGAATTAGTCCACAGAGCACTCACATGGACTCTGTATGGACTTGAAAGTTTAATACATAATTGCAGTGCAATGAGCACTAACCGCTGTGATGATATCATGAGGACTTGGTGGGAGAGCACAGTCAAATCTTGTGGGAGGCAGACCTAAGGCTAAATCTTCCCAAAAACCTTTGTAGTAATGTGGAGCCTATGCTTATAACGTGTAAATATTGACACACCTGAAATAACCTATGCCTGGTTGAAAGTACCACAGAGATAATGGGAACTGCAGATGCTGGAGATTCCAAGATAATAAAATGTGAGGCTGGATGAACACAGCAGGCCAAGCAGCATCTCAGGAGCACAAAAGCTGACGTTTCGGGCCTAGACCCACAGAATTTGTTTTAACCAGCACATTATGAATCAGCGCTTTTGATAAACTGGCAAAAATTATCTACCTCAAATGCAGTGAAGTTTACTGTATTATTCTGTCCAATTATTACAGTTTTTAATTAATTTGCCTCAATGTAAATTTACTTGTTGTTTAATCAAATGACCACATGGAATATCAACAGTTAATTCAACTTTGGAGTCAATTTCTCCTCAAATTCCATGAGTAGTCAGTTGAGGATGTGAGTGAGAAGGCTCTCTGCTGGTAAGTTTTATTTAAGGCAAAGTTGCATTATTATTTAATTGATTAACGTTGTAATTAAAGTACAACAGTGATGTGTATACTCCTGCATCATGTTTCTATCACTTAGTGAGTGTTTTTACATTGGCCAGAATATTTGCTGACCCCTTGCCCTATAAGTGCCAATTAATGAAACATTTACTGTACAAGGCTCTTTTCATTAGAACAGAAGATAGATTTTCTTGCACACAGACCACATAAACCCTAAAGAGCCAACATAGTTATGAGGTATGGATGCCAGCAAATACAACAGGCTTGATGGGCAACTGGGTTCTTTCTGTTCTATAATGATTCTAAACCGACTAACCCAATCTATAGAATTAATATACATCAGTGGGTCGCTTTGCAGTTGATATGCCAATACTTTATTGAGTCTGATATTTCTCTTTTGCCCATTTTTTAAGAAGTGAAAATGAAATGGTTCAAATAAAATTCATGGCTGGAGGATTCAATACTTGTGATTTCTTTTAAACATGTTTTGAGTCTACTGTAGGGTGATAGGGTTTTCTGGTGGCAATGTCAATGGACTAATGTCACTGTCCAGAACTTTGGCTAATGTTCTAAGGATAATGTCTCAAGTCTCACTGTGGCAGATGGTGAAATTATCATTCAGAGAGTATCTTGAATTAAAAAGCTAGACTGTCAATTATAGCAAAAAACCACTTGGTTCACACATGACCTTCAGGGAAGGAAATCTGCTGCTCTTACTTGGTCTGACCCACTCTTAACTCCAGATACACAGCAATGTGGTTGACTCTCAACTGCCCTCTGGGCAAATAGATATTGACCATATATACTGATTTTACAGCCTGCTAATGGATAAAGATAATTTCATTTCTTTGATATACCCCTGATATTACAGGCACTTTTGTTTTGCAAGGATAGAGCAACATTGCCTGTAGATGTCATCATAGTACCACGCTATCATTAGAGCAAGAGGAACAACTGGTGGTGAGTTTAACCTGATGGTCACCATACCTCAGGTGAGGGGCAAGATTGAGAAGACAGGATCTTGATGGTACCTTGACAAACCCAGCCAACCAACCCCCATAGTATATTGACTGGACCATTTTGTGATGATACTATAGCTTTAATTTACCTGTGCTTGCTTTATGAAGAAAGGATGAGACAGAAGCACCAAGCAGTCTGTTCAAAGCCAATAAAGTAAACAGCTTTTAAGACCTTGGGTGTTTTTTTAAAAGTTGGAACAATAGAAGTAGCCTAACTGGGTGTGGTCAAGCTCCCACAGAATCAAGCTTTTTAATTTTAGCCTTCAGTAGCAGTTGCTCTGATCTTGAAGCTGAATGTCGAAGCTCTCTCTGTTACAGCTAAAAGCTGGGATTCTCTTCCTGCTGCTAGAATTACACATCTGACAATCTATTTTACTTAATTTACCTTTGCCAAGGGTGTGTTTATGGGATGTTACTACATTGGAACAGTTAATTAGTAGTGGTTTATATGTAAATATATATACATGGGTATTACTGTTAAGACAATTCTTTAATTTTTATTTTGTCTCTAAACATATAGTGTATAAAAATAAAGTATGTTTTTCTTAAAGTTGAGTAGTTTGACTAATCTGGAAGGCAGGGTCTTGCACTTACCATTAAATAAGAAAAAGTTGGGGTTTAGGTTATCTTCTTCATTTATCTTAAGATGATTTGATGTGGTTCACAATAGATATGATTCAAAGCCCATGCACAACAGCAACAGTGCACTTTATTAATCTTTCACCTTTGTTCAGCTACTCCAACTCTATCAAATGTCCCTGGCTCTAACTTACCTTCCTGGAACTCTCCCTGGTTTCAGCGCATATTACTGAGCTGCACTTGGAAGATATATTGGGGTCAGTTAGAAAGAATGTTACCATGGCACACACTATATGCTTCTTATTTTGTGACCATCAATGTTGGCAATTGGTGCCCCAGTTGGAGACACTGTCCATCCGTCAACAGTAACATCCCTTGTGTCAATAAGCAGAAAAATAAATCTAATAATTGAAGAATCAGACACTTTCATCAACCATTTCCTGGGTTTTATTGGCAAATACTTCTCTCACACTTCATTTCTAGATTATCGATTTTTAAAGACAAGCATTTTAAATATTTTATAAATGTTAGGGAGTCACATAATTGAAACTTCAGAGAAAACCTTTGTCTGAAGTGACTGTACAAAATAAATAGATTACAAAAAGAACTAATCCTAATGTCAGCATGTGAATGAATTATGCATATAGGTAAGACATTAATTGTGTGTGTGTGATATTTGTAGGTCCAGCGTTAAGCCAAGTTAATTCCCAAAGTTAAGGGATTGCTGGTAAGCCTGGAATTTATTGCATTTTGCCAACTGCCTTCATTTATTTCAAACAATGGAGTAACTTGCTGGACCCATTCAGAAAGCAGTTGAAAAGAACCAAAGCCCACACAAGTGGCCTCACTATCCAATAGCATAAAACATTAGAATTGTCCACTCTTGTGTCAGCACAACTGGACCTATGTCATGACCACAAAGACAGTGCTTTCCAACAATGAGATAAACATAGGAGCAGGAGTAGGCTCCTCAAACCTATTTCACATTCTATTAGATAAGGACCGAATATATTCTGAGTGTTTTCATTGTATGACTTTCTGCCTCCAATTACCCTGCCTGAAGTTCCAAACTGCCAGGAGTCACATGACCTGTCAATCTTTGTTGGATCCCCACCATCCTGCAGCAATCAGAAAACCAAACTCTTCATTATGGCATTGAATGATTTTGTTTGTCAGTCAAACAGCCACCTTTAGACTAATCAAAAAGATTGGATAAAGGAACTGGAAAGAAAACCAGTGATAATGGGAACTGCAGATGCTGGAGAATCCAAGATAATGAAATGTGAGGCTGGATGAACACAGCCTCACATTTCATTATCTTGGAAAGAAAACCAACTGTTTTTAATACTCTTCTGATTCTGATCCTCTCAAGAGACTCACTGCATTTTCTAAATACCCTGAAACTCAAGAGCCATCTTGGAAAGCTGTTAACTCTAGAAATATTGAAGTTCCTGTTGATAGAATTTGTAATTAATGTTACAGCACAAGAATGGTTGTCTGCTGTGTGGAAATTACAAATGAATTTACAATAACAGTAAAATCACATTGAGGAGTTTTCTGCAAAGTTGAATGTGTCACAAGAAGGGTCCTGACCCGAAACATCAAGCTTTCCTGTTCCTCTGATGCTGCTTGGCCTGTTGTGTTCATCCAGCTTCACACCGTGTCATCTCAGATTCTCCAGCATCGGCAGTTCCTACTATCTCTGCCACAGTCACTACAGTCCTTTTTATGTGTTTTGTCACTAGATGGCGTTCACAGTGTTTGGATCACAGATGTACAGTTCACACAGTAAGTGCAGGTTCTAGCTATGCTAGTATTGGCAAAATAGAAACAGCCCTTTCCTGGAGACCAGCTACAGATAAAAATTGAACATTCCCCATTGGCAAATATCGTACAGCAAAAAGGGAGTTACAAAGCTGGCCAAAATAGCTCTTGCGCTTAATACCTTTCTTTATTCATTTGTGGGGTGTGACCATCACTGAAATGACCAGCATTTACTTCCTTTAAGTATTAACCTTCTGAACAGTGCCCTTTCTAGTTGGCCCCTAGGTTGAATTGAATTAAATTTTTGTCATGTGTACGCAAGTACAGGAGTACAGTGAAAAGTTTATAAAGTCATCCCTCGTGGTGCCATCTTAGGTAGAAAGTACCGAGGTACAAATTTAGATTAGATTCCCTACAGTGTGGAAACAGGCCCTTCTAGTGCTGTGAGGCTGCAGTGCTAACCACTGAGCCACCATGCCGCCCAAAAGGTTTGCTATCCTTGCCTTAAATCTACACATCTCCCTGACGAGTTTAACCACACAACTTTTACATGAATGATTAGATTAGATTCCCTACAGTATGGAAACAGGCACTTTGGCCCAGCAAGTCCACACTGCCCCTTGGGGCATCCACCCAGACCCATCCCCCTATAACCCACACACCCCTGAATACTACGGGCAATTTAGCTTGGCTGATCCACCTAGCCCGCACATCTTTGGACTGTGGGAGGAAACCAGAGTGCCAGGTAGAAACCCACACAGACACGGGGAGAACGTGCAAACTCCACACAGACAAGTCACCTGAGGCTGGAATTGAACCTGGGCCCCTGGTGCTGTGAGTTAACCACTAAGCCACTGTGCAGCCTACTAAATGCTAGGGACAAAATAGAGGAATAAAGAAAAATAAGGTTACATTACCTTACAGTGATTCATCGCATGAGTTTGAAAATAAGATTGATCGCTATGCAGCATTTGCTCAACATGAGTAGCTGCCTTTGGTAAAAAAAAGGATGGGATAAGTAATGGGGGACTGTATAGTAAAAATGTTTGCTCCATGTAATGCCTTCCTCAGTTCCTATGTTATACAGACTGCATAAATATTAATTATAGCCTCTCAGATTGCACACATCTTATGGAAGTTATTTTCTGGCAATGTTCAACAACTGCCTCTTTGGCACACCATTTGCTACTCTTGGCATCGTTGCTGTGCAGATGAATGGAGCATAGGCTAATGTCTGAGAATTATCCTACTGTGACTTCTTGTTTTCTCATTGTGTGGGCAGGGACCAGCTAGAGGTCAAATAAGAATCCATTGAGTTGTTCAAAGCACATAATGACGTGCTATACAAATGCTAAGCTAAAATCGTACAGGGAGTGACATTGAATGTGTGAGGCATACTTTATCTGTTATGGCTCATGTGAATGAATTGTTCACTTTCGTCAGTGTCTGCAGGTCCCATTTATAGGAACAGGAGGAGATCATTTAGTTCCACAAAGTGTGTTCTACCATTCAATGAAACAGTAGCAAATCTACGTAGAGTCATAGTCATAGACATTTACAGCACAGAAAAAGACCCTTTGGTTAAACTTGCCCATGTCGATCAGATCTCCTAAATTAATTTAGTCCCATTTGCCAGCATTTGGCCCATATCTCTCTAAACCTACACGTTCACATACCCATACAGATGCCGTTTAAGTATTGCAATTGTACCAGCTTCCAACACTTCCTCTGGCAGTTCATTTCATATACACACACCACCCTCTGCGTGAAAAAGTTGCTCCTTAGGTCCCTATTAAATCTTTCCCCTCTCTCCTTAAACCTATATCCTCTTGGTTTGGACTTTCTTATCCTGGAGAAAAGACCTTGGCTATTCACCCTATCCTATAAGGTCACCCCTTGGCCTCTGATGCTCCAGAGAAAATAGCCCCAGACTATTTAGCCTCTCCCTGTAGCTCACACCCACCAACCCTGGCAACATCCTTGTAAATCTTTTCTGAACCCTCTCAGGTTTCACAACATCTTTTCTACAATCTAATGCCATGTATTCCCTTTTGCTCAGCTTCCTTAATACCAAAAATTCACCAGTCTTGGTTTTAAAATAAACAACTGTGTCCTCATTTCAAACCTAACTGATTTTGATCCTATTTTCAGACTTTTCCCCAGGCCAAGATTCCCCATTAAAGGAAACAGTTTCTCCCCACGTTTTGTGGGATTTCAGTTATTGAGTTTAGAGATGAATAGATTTACAAATGCTAAAGGTATCAAGGGATGTAGGAACAAGTAGGTAAAACAGTACAGATGAAGAAAGGCATATTCTACAAATGATCTCCTCCTGTTCCTATAAATGGGACCTGCAGACACTGATGAAGGTGAACAATTTGTTCACATGAGCCATAACAGATAAAGTATGCCTCACACATTCAATGTCACTCCCTGTACGATTTTAGCTTAGCATTTGTATAGCACGTCATTATGTGCTTTGAACAACTCAATGGATTCTTATTTGACCTCTATCTGGTCCCTGCCCACACAATGAGAACACAACAAGTCACTGTAGAAACATTTTGTCTCGTACTCATCAGGATAATTTGCAAGCAATACCAAAGTGAATGGATAATATACTGTACAAAAAAAGTGCTGATTTATTGTTAAGTGAACTCTAGTTATAGGAGACATTACCATGGGAAATACCTCAAATGATGCTGATGACCAACAGTTAACTGCCAAACTTTGTTTCAAGTTTTAAACAAGGCAGGTGGACTCTGACTGGTTAATTCATTCCCAGAGAAACACCTTTTTTATTCACTCATGGGTGGTAGGCATCTTTGGCTGGGCCAGCATTTATTGTCCATCCCTAATTGCCCAGAGGACATTTCAGAGTCAACCACATTGCTGTGGATCTGGAGTCACATATAGGCCAGACCAGGTAAGGACAATCCAGACGACTTTCTTTTCAATAACTGACAACAGTTTCATGGTCATCAGCAGAACCTTAATTCAGTTTCTTTATTGAATTTACATTCTACCATTGACCATGGCGAGATTTGAACCTGTGTTCCCAGAACATCAGTTGTTTATCTGGATTAATAGTCTAGCAATAATGCCACTAGGCCAATGGGCCTACTTGGCTAACTTGCGAATGACTGGCGCCTGTTTTGTTGAGATGACACAGACACAGCATATACACATGTTCTTTCTGTTGGCTAAGAATAGGGACACATAAATTAATACACGTGGCTTCCATTACGTGCAAGTATGTCATACTATGAGGCTGACTGACAGCGCTAAATTAAGAATAATAAGGAAAATCATCATTGAGATAGACGATCTAGCTGAACAGCTTCTCTAAAGGATTCCCTAAAGAATTCTCTAAAGGTTAACTTGCAGGTAGAGTCAGTGATTAAGAAAGTTAATGTAATGTTGTCATTTATCTCAAGAGGGTTGGAATATAAAAGCAGTGATGTGCTCCCGTGACTTTATAAAGCTCTAGTTAGGCCCCATTTAGAATACTGTGTCCAATTTTGGGCCCCACACCTCAGGAAGGACATACTAGCACTGGAGCGTATCCAGTGGAGATTCACACGGATGATCCCTGGAATGGTAGGTTTAATGTACGATGAACGGCTGAGGATCCTGGGATTGTATTCAATAGAGTTTACAAGGTTGAGGGGAGATCTATTAGAAACTTACAAGATAATGTATGGCTTTGAAAGGGTGGACACTGGGAAGTTGTTTCTGTTAGGTGGGGAGACTAGGACCTGTGGGCACAGCCTTAAAATTAGAGGAGGTAAATTTAAAACTGAAATGAGGAGACATTTCTTCAGCCAAAGAATGGTGGGCCTGTGGAATTCATCACCACGGAGTGCAGTGGAGGCCGGGACATTAAATGTCTTCAAGGCAGAGATTGATAAATCCTTGATCTCACAAGGAATCAAGGGCTAGGGGGAGAGTGCAGGAAAGTGGAGTTGAAATGCCGATCAGCCATGATTAAGTGGCAGAGTGGACTCGATGGGCCGAATGGTCTTACTTCCACTCCTATGTCTTATGGTCTTATGGTCTTAAACGCAGAGGGGGCGCATTTTGTTATTTCCAAAATTCCCATCTTTTTATGATCCTGCCCTGTCTATCCTAAGACACCCAAGGCCGCAGCCATAAATTTCTCCTATTAATTCCTGAGATCTACCAATGACACTAAATACATCTGCATGAACAATGGGAGAGCCGACAGAACATTGTAATAAGCCATAAATATTCCCATCAGGTTTATCCATTCATTAAGCCCTTTAAAAGGAATTTACAAAACAGCAGAATCAAATGAAATCAGGAAAAATGTTTAATTAAATTGGTATAGAAGATTGCAGCTTAATTACCCAAAGGTCCTATCATTTAGAATGGAATATTATTTAATGCAATCTAAGTGTTCATCAATTTCAGTTTCGCTCTGTCATTAGCAAAACGACAAGGTGACTATGGAGAGGATCAAAGAGGTGTATTTTCTTTTATGAGTGTATTATTTCTCAACAGTAAATGCATGAAGGAAATTGAACAAGTGTCACTATTGGACTCGTAAGTGCTTTCTGACAGTGAGGTAAGCATAGGAGTGGGGTAGGCTATTCAAGCCTGCTTCTTATTCACGTAGATCATGACTGATCTTTCAACCACTTTCCTGCGCTGCCCTATATCCATTGATGTCTCCAATCTTTAGTGATCTGTCGATCTCTGCCTTGAATATACTCAAAGGCTGAGCCTCCACAACCCTATCGGCGTTGCAACAATTCTGAAGATTAATCTCCCTGACAGTGAAGAAATTCCTCCTCGTATCACTCTGAAATGGCCTATCTCTTATCCTGAGATTGTACCCCCTTGTTCTACACAGCAGAAACAGCTCCCCTGCATTTACATTTTGCACCCTGTCAGAAATGTGTTTGCTTCAAAACAATATGGCTGGGATGCCATATTCACTGCCAAAACGTAGAGTTAAGATGTGGAAAAAGATAATGTTTTTATCCTGTCAATGTTAGTATAACTCAGTGCTTTTTGTACGCATCAAGGAATATTTGAGATAATGGGAACTGCAGATGCTGGAGAATCCGAGATAACAAGGTGTGGAGCTGGATGAACACAGCAGGCCAAGCAGCATCTCAGGAGCACAAAAGCTGACGTTTCGGGCCTAGACCCTTCATCAGAGAGGGGATATTTGATGTGGGCTGTCTTTGTGTTCACATTGCATACTCTTTCTTTTGTAGAAATGCTATAGGCTTTTCAACCAATGTATTCACACTGACCTTCTGAGAGCATCTCAGCCAGACCCACACCACTTTCCTATTGCAGCAGCCCTGCATTTCCCATGGCTAATCCACCCAACCTGCAAATCCTTGGACACTAATGGAAGTTTAGCATGTCCAATCCACCTGACCTGTATGTCATTAGACTGTGGGAGGAAACTGGAGCACTCAGAGGAAACACACACAGGCACAGGGAGGACCGACAAACTCTGCACAGACAGTCACCTAAGGGTGGAATTGAACCTGGGTCCCTGGTGTTGTAAGGCAGCACTGCTAACCACTGAGCCACCGTGCTGCCGCTAATAATTGTATCCTGTATAAGTAACAGGTTTAAAGAAAAAGTCCCAACTCGAAGTTGGGGCATTCCTCATTTGGTTTTGCTAATATTGCGTTTTGCCATTTGCAATTGTTTTCATCTCTGGGGAAAGTAGCTTCCTCAGTCAGGGCATTTGTAGACCATAATGTTTTGTAACACAGTGAATGCTACTTTCACAAGTGAGTAACACGATTTATAATTTTACAGCAATGAATACATAACAAATCTGAATTTCACACCAGTGATTGGTCTCTTTTGAAAAACTAAGACTAAGAACTATAAACATCAGGGTAGTGCTAACCATAATTATTGGAAATTTAACATTTTTCACATTTCGAGGAGGCAGGAATCTGTCTCTTTTAATTAGGTTAATTACAGATAAAAGAAAAAATGCATTGATGTACATAGTAATTATAAATCGGCCTAGAATTTGGTATACTGAATTGATATACAGAATAAAACATTGCTAACTTGGCAATTCAAGCTAATTGGACATTGATTGAAAACCTAAAAGCCTAAGTGAGAGCAGAAACAAGAAGGAAACATTTTCTCCCCTTTCCTGGTATGTCACTTTGGGCTGAATCTAGCGTTGTTTAATGTTAAATTTGTGTTTTTTTTTTAATTCATACTTGGGATGTGTGCATCACCTCAGACTGTTTAAACATCTGGGGAAGAGTTGGCAATGTGAAGTATTTGTGCTGGGCCTGAGGAGGAGGAACTTTGGTGATCCAGCTGGTCTTTCTGTTGTACATTGGCTTGTGTGGTGTATTGAATTGAGCTGTTTGCCTCAATGGCCTGATTTTGTGCAGTAGGCTCCATGCAAAACCATACACAGAGTGGGGAAAATTCAATCAGTATAAATATCACAGTATTTAACTTGGAAACATAGAACATACAAAATAGGAGAAAATTAGGCTATTTGGCCCTTCGACCCTGTTCTGTCATGAGATGGCTGAACATCCAACTCAGAATCCTATTCCCACTTTCTCCCCATATCCTTTGAATCCTTTAGCCCTAAGACGTATATCTAACTCATCCTTGCAAACATTCAATGTTTTGATCTCAAATGCTTTCAAAGGCCATGATTTCCACAGGCTCACCACTATCAAGGGGGAAGAAATTTCTCCTCATATCAGTCCTGAATGGCCCAACCTTATGACCATAATCTGTGACCCTGTGATTCTGGACATCCTGGTCATTGGGAGCCTCTTTCTATATTTACTCTGTCTAGTCCTGTTGGAATTTTATAAATTTCTTGAGATTGCACCACACCCCACCTCCCCCTCCAATTTTTCTAAGCGCAAGTGAATCTAATCTTAACCAATCTCATCTCACTTTTCTGTCATTCCTGCCACCCAAGAAAAGCCTATCAGTAGAATGAAGTGCTTCAAACAATATCAGAGATAATGGGAACTGCAGATGCTGGAGAATTCCAAGATAATAAAGTGCTCCTGAGATGCTGCTTGGCCTGCTGTGTTCATCCAGCCTCACATTTTATTATCAAACAATATCATTTGTGTTCAGCATTTAACTTCGAATTGACACAAGAATACAGGCAGTAATTGCTGGCAATGTATTCATGAAATGCTGGAATTTGTACCGCAGAAGATCCTAATATGTCTGATGTAAGTATTTGTAGCTATTTGTAGTTTGTGTGCTCCATCAAACCCTGCTTGACACACTGATTTACTTCTCCTTAAAGGACAATGATGATCTCTTCCTCAAAAATAGACATTTTCAGTATTTTTGTCTATTTACTCTCGGCAATAAAAGATGCCACCTACTTTGTCCCATCTGTATCTAAGAGAAGCATAGGAATTGCTAGATTAGATGAAAAGAAAAAGACTCATTTAATTTGCCTTCTCCCATTCTGATAGACTCATGGTACAGCAACAATGGAGTTGTTGACTATTCAGAGCAATCAATCTTTATTAATTAGTCTCTAACATCCATTTGCATTCGTATAATTGTAATAATTAGAATAGGCATTTTGTAAAACATGATTCAAGCTATTATAGGTAATGACTACAGTTAACATTACAACACACTCTGCAGTAAATTAGCACAAATCAGGAATTTTGTGTAGAAGTAGCAGTGAATAAATAGCTTCATAATACTCAAAGATTTTGATTTCAGTATTGAACGCAGCATTTTCATTTTCACAATTATACCATGCTTATTTTCATGTACTTTATTCAACCCCCCATCCTGTCATTAGCATAAATACCACCATTTCCCAGCTATTTTCAATTCTAACAGAGGATCAATGGACTCAAAATGTTAACTCTGTTTTCATCTCTCTGCAGATGCTGCCAGAGCTGCTGAGTTTCTCCAGCACTCCCTGTTTTTGTTCTGCATTAGCATACCCTGTAGCTATTGCATATGTGATTGATCTATTAGTCAGGTCCTAACTTCTATAAAGGTTCTGGCAGGATGTTATATTCATCCTGTAGAGAACATTGATTGGCCTTAATACTGTTAAGAATTCAGTTATAGAATATAGACATTACTGGATGGCAATCCCTAGTTGCCCTTGAGAAGGTGGTGGTGACCTGCCTTCTTGACCTGCTGCGGTAGATGCACCCATAATGCTGTTAAGGGGGGAGTTTGAGGATTTTGACCCAGCAACATTGAAACAATGGAGATATATTTTCAAGTCAGGGTGATGAATGGCTTGGAGGGGAACTTTCAGGGGATAGTGTTCCCACGTATCTGCTGTCCTTACCCTTAGAGATGAATGAGTGAATTGATTAATTAATTAATTAACTGATGATTTAGCATCATACAGTTCTTGAAGATACAGTGAGGTGGTG
Organism: Stegostoma tigrinum; assembly: GCF_030684315.1. Lineage (NCBI taxonomy): Eukaryota > Metazoa > Chordata > Chondrichthyes > Orectolobiformes > Stegostomatidae > Stegostoma > Stegostoma tigrinum. Next base: position 14,347,649 of record NC_081389.1, on the reverse strand, counting down.
AGCTCATGGATCTGGAAGGTGTTGTCTTAACAATTTTTGGAAAATTTCCACAGTGTATCTTGTCAATGTCACACACTGCTGTGACTGAATGTCAATGGTGGAGAGAATGAATGTTTCTGGATGTGGTGTCAATCGAGCAGACTGCTTTTTCCTGGATGGTGTCGAGCTTCTTGAATGTTGTTGGAGCCGCACTCATCCACACAAATGGGGAACATTCCATCACAGTCCTGACTTGTGCCTTGTGTAGAGTGGACAGGCTTTTTCAGAATCATATGGGGCAGAATCTTCCTAGGCCCTGAATGACATAGGCCGTGGTGCGAAATTTGGGAAAATTGTGTCAGAAGTTGAGTGAGGCCTTTCTTGACATCAGAAGCAAAAAGTCATATCTTCCAACGAAGTTCCAGATTGCAGATCGAGATTCTTGTTGGACAGCAGCCAGGGCCCTATTAATGGAGATTTTCGCTCAATATCATCTCCTTTACTACCTAATCTTGCCTCATTAAAATGCTGGTTCCAATTCTACAACATGCCAGAAAGAAACAAAATGCCAAGAATTCCCAAAATTAAAGTCAAAGTGGTATGTAGTTCTTGTCCAGGCCTCCATCTTGAACAGCTGACATCAACATCGCAGGGTATACTCCATTGACAGAGGCTGCACGGACCTCATGGCCATGCATGCTGCCATCTGGCATATGCCACTCCATTATGGCGCATCACCAATGAATTTACATTCCACGTCTGCATTTCAATGTAGCTCTATGGAGCACACTGATGCCTCTCTTTGCAATGCTGCTGCGAGGACACTTTGCCTGAATGGAGGGTCACCTAGCTCACAGTATGGACTAGGCCGCATCTCAGGGCTGCTGCTGTGCTCCCTCAGTGTGCATTGTCTTTGCACCTATATGGATGCTCACACAGCAGCTTGAATTTTTGCTCTTTGTCCCCTCGGCCAGCGCTTAAATACTCGCGGTCCTTTCAATTTGCCACACTGTTTAGCAAAGACACAAAGCCAGGGAGCCTGTCACGGTGGTCACCAGTGATCAGGCAAGGGGACAGACATCCCGTTACATCAATATCACATCTGCACCACAAGCCAACAGCTTATGTGCTAATCACACAGTCATATCAAAGTCTCAGGGGAGTTGTGGTCAGTTAAGTTCAAAGCGACATCCTTCAGTCAGGGAGTCCTGATGCCATAGGTCAAAGGCAGCTTCCAGATTCAGTTCATGGGTCTCTGAACATGACATGCTCATTTTGAATTCATTCCAGCTAACTAAATTTAAATTTGTTGATTGCTAACACAGCATTTGAAATCATATGTAAATATTCTGCGGATCTGTACACATTCCCCTTCTTCAACAGTTTTACCAGAATGACAAGCACACTTCAGTTCATACAGTTGCATATTTTGACTGCACTAATTACTATGGATACAATGGACAATATATTCTGATAGCTCAATAAAGTGTTGTTCATTTCTGCAGCTGCAACTTGCTTACATGAACTCACTTAATGATGCTGGCTGATAATGACAAACTAACCCCATTGATTATGTTACCGTAGAGTAGAAATATTTGAAACATAAATGGATGGGAGCATTGCATAGAAAATGCATGCTTTTTTACAGCTACATTATACAAAATTTATTTCAGGATGTTGATGGACAGCACTCAAATCTATACAGGAAAACAAAAGGCAATAACATGGCAAAATGAAGCCAATAGTAAGGTGTTTCTTAAATACTATTCATGTTTTCTTAATCGCAGCAAACTGTTAATATTCCTTAGCAGCTCAGCAAGATCATGAATATTATTAAGCCAAGTGGAATATTGCACAATGACTTTAGGTTGGTAATTTAACACCAGTCTGTCTAACCCTAATCAACTTGAAATTAGTAGCCCACTAGCCTTCAAATCAATTAACAGGTGGTTCAGTTTGTTTAAAGCCTAATGCACTTCAACTTTTCATAGCTCACTTAAATGCAAGGGAGGAAAGTGGGGAATGAATTGTAGCAGGTCTGTAGGAAAGCATCAAAAGATGTATAAAAAAATTAAGGTGAACAAGCAGAATTGGTTGCTGAAGGTGACTGCATTTGGCTGTCAGTGGACTTGATTTGGTCACGTTCTCCACACTGATCCAACAATTAAGGAGAATTTGAGAGGACACAGGCCCTTTAAGCTTTGGCTGGGACTGATATCTGATTAACATCCTGCTACTAGATGTCCTGCCCTGATTTGATTTGCCATGGAGCTGACCCCCTGAGCCACATGAATTGGCCAGCAGACACTTGACTGGACGTGAGGGAGCAGTGGGGTAGAAATTTGTGATACACCCATTTCCCTCTCTGCCTCTCTTACCCCACTAGTGAACATAAAATAAAGCCCTTCATTGTTTTTTAATAATCTGTCGTGAAAACAGACATTGAGCTAAATGTTAGAATCACGTACAGTGGAATCCAAGTCACAGTCAAACAAAGATCAGGAATTGACTCCCTTTAGAGGTGTATAAAGTCATGAAGGGTATAGAGAAGATTAATGGTAGGTGTCTTCTTCCTAGAGTGGGGGATTCCAAGTCTAGGGATCCCATTTTTAACTAAGAGGAGAGAGATTTAAAAATGTCACGAGGGACATTTTTGATACACAGAGGGTAGTTCGCATGTGGAATGAACTTCCTGAGAAAGTGGTGGGCAATTATATTTAAATACACTTAAATAAGCACATGAGTGTTTTGAGAGCAGGCAGGGAGCCGGCAGATGGGGCTAGATTAGTTTAGGGTTATGGACTTGTTGGACTGAAGGGTCTGTTTCAGTACTGCAGGTCTCAATGACCCTAGTGTTGACATCATGTTCAGAATTTTCAGATATGATTCTGTAATCCAACAGCATTTACTAAATAAACCTGAATAATTTAAGAATTAAGATTATCAAACAGGCTTGCAGTGTGGCATACTTTTGCGTCTTGGTAGCTACATCCGTAAGTTCACTTGTTCCTGTTCTTTGCAGACAAAAAGAACATTTACACACATCAAATATTTCAACTTTACAAAATAGGTAATAACCATCCTTTAGACCATTCCTCTGGTCAATACCTCGACCAATCAGAGTTAATCTACCTGGTTTAAACTTACTCAGAGATAGTAAGAACTGCAAATGCTGGAGTTAGAGATAATAGTGTGGAGCTGGAGGAACACAGCGGGTCAGGCGGCATTAGGAACCCTTCTTCAGAAATTCCCAAAACGTCAACTTTCCTGCTCCTCTGATCCTGCCTGGTCTGCTCTGTTCCTCCAGCTCCACACTGTGTTATCTCTGGTTTAAATTTAGATGGATTTGGCAGTTAACTGTGAATCATTATCAATATGGTGCATTCTTCAGCACCTCTATCAGAAAAAGTTCATTTCTTGACTGTAAAGGAAAACTGATGAAAATAATGGGGTAAAACTAAAGCTGCTAATAATTCCAACAGATAATAAAATGTGAGGCTGGATGAACACAGCAGGCCCAGCAGCATCTCAGGAGCACAAAAGCTGACGTTTCGGGCCTAGACCCTTCATCAGAGAGGGGGATGGGGTGAGGGAACTGGAATAAATAGGGAGAGAGGGGGAGGCGGACCGAAGATGGACAGTAAAGAAGATAGGTGGAGAGAGTATAGGTGGGGAGGTAGGGAGGGGATAGGTCAGTCCAGGGAAGACGGACAGGTCAAGGAGGTGGGATGATTCCAACAGCTTGTCTTTGTATAATGCTTTGTAAGACTGAGACTCTAATGAAATACCTAATTAAACAAGGCGACTGGAACAGTATAAATTGTTAGCTTAAACATTGTATGACCTTTGTGAGATTGGGCTTCTCCTTGTATTTTCATCTGAGTAAAACAACTGACTCTGGAGGCGTTTTCATACTGGGCAAAGTCCCCATCCTTTTCATTAAACAATCAACTTTCTCTTGTCATACAGTCTAAAACATTATTCCCCTTTACATTGGTATTCTTGCTGAGGAGTGCAAGATAAAAAGCTTCAACAACATGTGTTCTTTTCTCAGCAATACTCAAGTCCTGTAAGACCAAACGTCTTATAGATTCCTCCTAATTTCTATCATGTATTCAAAAGTGGAAATGATATGGGTTTTTCAGTGGAAGTTTGCCTGAAACACAGTTCTTTCTGATCTCCCAGCCTGGCTTTAGGAGTTGCTTCCGACCGCGGTGGATGCTTGAGTGCTAATTCACATTAGGCCATTTATTCCATAGCACTCACTTGACCCAGTGGAGAGGCCAGACTGAGTCTCAGCATAGCATCTCAGCCGAAGGGTGCATCACTCTCTTCATTTTGCGCACAGAGATACATTTACGAAAATCCATCACTCCTGGGTCATGGTCTTTTCTGTGATTTAGGAAGTGAATTTTCCCAGTGTTTTTTCCTGGCTTGTGTTGAAGTACTGAAATGAACAATTGAGGCTGAAATGCTTACTCTTCCATTAAAAAAAATGAGGGAACACTGGTGTCATTCGGCAATTCCGACAAGATTTGTGGAAAAAAAGGATTTTCTACATCTTCGTGTAAGTTCTTTGTACTCCCTTAACAGTTTACTTAACCTATGTGTTATAACAAATCTGATCATTTAAAATCAATCAACCCTAAAAGACAAAAAAAATTAAAATCTATAATATTCCAACCTTGAGTAGACCATTAAGTTCTTAATGATGACAGCTATTGATCATATTACTCCACCTACTCAATGACATCACTTTTGCTGTTCCATTTATTATAGTAAGGGCTAATTACCAGGTGCAATTATCCTCTTGGTTCAGGCAAAGGTCACCGGTAGTTTGCCATGTGTAAATTGCTTGACTACTGATGGAATGGAAGTGAAACAAATGTTGAAATCTTACAACTCAGTAGTGTTAGTGACTATCATATGTTTTCAACTGCTATAATGCTAAATCGTTACCTTCTGTATCACCTCAGATCGTAGAATTCTTCTTTCTGAACTCAACTCTAATCCCCAGTGCAGGTGATGACAAGGTAACAGTCCATTGTAAAACTGAAGCACTGAGAATACAATCCCTATGGTGTGGAAGCAGGCCATTTGGCCCTTTGAGTCTAACTGACTCTCTAAAGAGCATCCCACCCAGCCCCAACCCATTATCCTGTCCTCATAACCCTGCATTTTCCATGGCCTGCACATCCATGGACACTGTGGGTGATTCAGCACGGCCAATCCACCTAATCTGCATATCTTTAGACTCTGGGAGGAAACTGGAGCACTTGGATGAAACCCACACTGGCATAGGGAGAATGTGCAAACTCCACTCAGATGTCACCCAATGGTGGGATTGAACCTGGGTTCCTGGTATTGTGAGGCAGCCGTGCTAACCACTGAGTCACCATGCCACTTGCATTGCTAGCTCTCATGCTAAAGATTCCATGACTCTATTTAAGAGCACAAAGATAGATGTTCTGATATCCTAAGCAACTTGTTCTCCCCAACAATTTCTGCCCAAATTAGCTAAATTGCTCATTTATTGTACTACCTTCATTTGTGCAATATTATCACCATAGTTAATAGATGCCACTCTTTGAAATAATATCAAATTGTAATTTCAGTGTTTCAGCATTGTTCCTTGGTGCATTTGTCATGACAATGCCATTTGGCCAATTACAGCCTACTAACCAATCAGTCAGGGTTTTTTACAGGCTGTGGGAAGTTGGTTTAGCTCAGTTAGTTTACATTTCAAAATGATACCAAGCATCATGGGTTCAATTTCCACACCAGCTACAAAAAGGATTCTCCTTGTCAACCTCTCATCTCATCTGAGGCATGGTGATGCTAAGGTTAGATCACCCAAATTGTTCTTTACTGAGAGAGCAGCCCAATGGTCTGGTAAGATGACAGTGGCTTTACGTTTATGTGCAGCGTAAATTGTTGGTCCCTTTGAAATTTGGAATTCTTGCACCGGTCCTGATGAGTGCAAGGCAGAGTGCTATGATAGGATATTTCCTTTGTCAGCAATCCTCAAGTTCTGTTTTACCTAGCAATTAACTAACTTGACTCTTCTACGTAAGTTGCATCAAAATAAACCTCTATTTAATGAAAAGATTATCCATGAAAAGAATCAAGGCATATAGCAATGTTGCAGAAAGATGTTGTAGGTGTAAAAGTTTAGTCATGATCTGATTGACTTGTGGAATAGGCCTGAGGGGCTGAATGGCTACTCCTGTTCTTATTTCTTACGTTCTTACTCCCTATCAGTGGTTCTGACAGAAAGGTAACTAAATCAGCAACATACTCAAATGTAACAAGAACATTTGTCAGCTTGAAATTTGTCACTTTCTAGATTCACAACATTTATTTTATATTTAAAACATTAACTAATTTATAGCAATTACTTATAATGTTGCTCATTTTACACTAAGCATTCAGTGTCAGTGAGGTTTTAAATTCACAGTCAAATGATTATAGTAATACCCCACACGTTATATAAATCATAAATTATATATTAATAACTTAAAAGTTTGCCTTGGAATGTTTATCACAATACAAAAAGCATATCGTCAAGGCAATGTTTCACTGACAAATTTCAGACAAGCTTTTCTGAAACAATTGCTTATCAGGCGATTTGATTTAATTTAATGGAAATCTGACATCATTAAAAAGACATCAAGACATGGAGATGTCCCTCATGGTCATTCATTGAATCTTCTTTCCCCTTTCCTGCTGCGCGTGCACACACACACACACACACACACACTCATAAATATACACACCCGCATGCACGCACACGCATACTCACACACACTCTCTCTCTCTCTCTCTCACATACACACACACGCGCACACACACTCTCTCAGACACATGTACACACAGGCACACATACACATACACTCTCTCACATACAGGCACACATACTGACTCATACACAGGCACATACACACATAGACACACACTCTCACAGACATAAACACACACAAATGAGCACACAAACTCTCACACACTCACACAGACATTGACATTCTTACACAGACACTCTTTCTCATGCACACTCACATTCACACACTCTCCCACACACAGATACATGCACACACTCACACAGTCTCTCACACATACATGCAGAGATACACACATAGTCTCATACTTACACAAATGCAGAGATACACATGCATAGGGAGGCACATACGCTCAAACAGACACATAGACACAGACACATACATGCATGCAGAGACATGGTGCAGATTTACAGAAATTACTGAAGAAGCCAGGTACCAATTTGTAGTAAATTTTGGCTTTAATTTGGGGAGGCAACAGCGCAATGGAAATGTCACTGGGCTTGTAAACCACAGATCCAGGTAATATTCTAGGGACCTGGGTTTGAAATCTGTGATTGCAGTTGGTGGAATTTGAATTCAGTAAAAATCTGGAATTGCAAGTCCAAAGATGAATGAAATTGTTGTGAAAAACAACAGGTTTACTAATGTTCTTCAGGGAAGGAAGTGTGCTATCCTTTATCTGGTCCGCCTATGTATGACCCCAGAAGCACAGCCTGGCTCTTAATTACTCTCTGAAATAGCCCAGCAGCTGACTGGCTCAGGGGCATCTAGGGCTGGGCATTAAATGCTGGCAGGTAGTGACAACCTAAACCCATGACTGGTTAAAAAATAAAACCCTCAATGGAATTTATTTCATCAGCACAATCTTCAACCCTTGAGCTGCCATTTTTTTCCCATTCATAGTTTCACCTTCAAACACCTTTTCTGTCTCTGTATCGCAGCAATTTCAGAACTTGTACGTTTGCAAGCATTTTCACTTTTAACTCTGACCCTTGTTTTCAAATCCCTTTGCGGTCTTACCGTGCCTATCTCTGTAATGTCCTCCAGCCCTACAACTCTCTGAGATAACATTGATCGGAACTATTTTTACATCAACCTGTTCAGACATGTTTCAGAAAGGTGGCTGGGATCTGAGCTCAGCACTTAGGACAGTATCACTGAATCACAACAGTCTGAGTTCATTTCCTGATTGGAAATTGAACTTGATTCAGAGTGGCGAAATACAAACCACTAGGCCAGCAGGGAAGTGGAAATAGTGTTGATCAACTTGCTCAGACACATTATGTCGCACCTCTAGGGCTAGTAACTTGAACCCAAAATTTCAGGCCCAGAGGTATGGTCACTACCACTGTTCCACAACAGCCTTCTACCGTATTGTTCTCCATGTTGATGTGCCATCCATTAAGCAGCATGCCCCCTGTGCCCACACATCAATGAATTGCATTCACGCTTGGACGTCAAACACTTCTTCCACCACCTCTGTGCCCATTTCTTTCACTGTGACTCTAACCCACCCTCTACACACCACTTCTCCTGCCTCCAACACACTCCATCCTCCTGGACACCACCATGGTCTCCTACCCTCCCTCAACCTTTTCATTTCTAGCTGCCATCGTGACATCGATCACCTCAACCCTCACCATCTCTCTCATTCACTGCAACCTTTTCCCCACAGAACATGCAGCCCTCTGTTCCCTCCACTGCAACCCCAAACTCACTATAAAGCCCGTGGACAAAGGTGGCTCAGTTGTGGTATGGCACACTGACCTTTACATTGCCAAGGCCAGGCACCAACTCTCTGACACCTCCTCCTACCACCCCTCCATCATGACCTCAACCTTGACTACCAAACTATCGTCTCCCAGTCCATCCATAACCTCATCACCTCCCGTCCACAGCCTCCAACCTCATCATTCCCCAACCCCAAACCACCTGTTTCTATCTCCTTCCCAAAATCCACAAACCCGACTGCCCCAGCTGACCCATTGTCTCTCCCTGCTCCTGCCCCACTGAACTTATCTCTCTTTACTCTGACTCTGTTTTCTCCCCCTGGTCTAGGAACTCCCACCTATGTTTCGGATACCACCCACACCCTCCATCTCCTCCAAAACTTCTGATTCCCTGGCTCCCAACACCTCATCTTCACTGTGAACATCCAAACACTGTACACTTGTATTCTCACGAGGATGGCCTAAAAGCCCACAGCTTCTTCGTCTCCCACAGGCCCAACAAGTCCCCATCCACCAATACCCTCATCCACTTAGCCAAACTCATCCTTACCCTTAACAAGTACTCCTTCAACGCCTCCCACTTCCTACACACTAAGGGGTGGCCGGGGGAACCCACATGGGCCCAAGCTATGCCTGCCTCTTTGAAGGATGTGTGGAACAGTCCGTATTCCACTGTTACACTGGCACTATCCCCCACCTCTTTGTCCGCTACATTGATGACTGTATCTGCAGTGTCTTGCAATCCCATGAGAAGCTTTACTAACACCTTTCACCCCAATCTCAAATTCACTTGGACCATCTTTAATACCTTCTTCTCCTTCCTGGGCCTCTCTGTCTCCATCTCTGAGACCACCTCAAAATGGATATCAATTTCAAGCCCACCAACTCACACAGCTACCTATACTACACCTCCTTTCACCCACATTCCTGCAAGAAGGCGATCGCCTATCCCCAATTCCTCCGCCTCCGCCTCATCTGCTCCCAAGATGGGGCATTTCACTCCTGCACATCTCGGATGACCTTCTAGTTCAAGGACTGTAACATCCCCCTTCAGTGGCCAAAAATGCCCTCAACCACATCTCTTGCATTTCTTGCAGTTCTGTCCTCACATCACCTCCGACCAACAAAAATAAAGACAAAATCCCTCTTGTTCTCACATATCACCCCACCAACTTCTGCATCCAACATATCATTCTTTGCTACTTCCACCACCCTCAATCCAACCCCCACAATCAAAGATATATTTCCCTCACCACCCCTATCTGCCTTTTGTAGGGGCCGTGCTCTCTGCAACTCACTCATCTGCTTCACACTCCCCATTAACCCACCGGCCCTAGCAGTTTTCTCTGCAACTCCAGGAAGTGCTACACCTGCCTCTACATCTCCCCCTCACCTCTATTCAAAGCACAAAACAAAACTTTCAACATCCGACAGGGGTTCACCCGTTCATCCTCCAACCTGGTCTACTGTATCTGTTGCTCTCAATGTGGCCTCCTCTACATCAGTGAGACCAAGTATAGACTTGGGGACAGTTTTGTAGAGCATATGCACTCTGTACGCAACAAACAACAACGCCTTCTGGTCACCAATCATTTTAACTCCCCCTCCCTCTCGCTGGGCGACATGTCCATCCTGGGCCACCTCCACTGACACAATGATGCCACAAACAAACTGGAGGAGGAACACCTTATATTCCTAGTCGAGAGCCTACAGCCCGATGGTCTAAACATGGAATTCTTCAGTTTTAAAATCTCTCCATCTCTGCTATCATTCCACATCCAAACTTCCCTCTCATTCCCGCCTCCTTGACCTGACACAACCTGTCCATCTTCTCTCCCACCCATCCATACCTGCCACTTCACTGACTAATCCCCACCACTCCCCACCTATTCTCACCTCTCACCATCCCACCCTATCTTCCCCATATCCCCCTCCTCTCTCTATTTATTTTCCAGCTCCCTTGCCACTCCCATTTCTGAAGGAAGTTCCCAACATCCCTCCTGCTTCTCTGATGCTGCCTGGCCTGCTGTGTTTCTCCAGCTCCACACCGCACTGACTCACCAAGCAGTAGGAATGTGCCCATTCTGAAGAAGGGTCATTGCACTCGAAAAGGTAACTCTGCATTCTCTCCACTGTTGTTGCCAGACTAGCTGAGTTTCTGCTTTTGTTTCATAAAGGGCTCTGTGTTTCTCTAAATCTAGCCTGTTGTGCAATTCCCATTACAACATCTTCACTATTTGCAGCTGTGCCTTCAGTCACCTCCAAGTTCTGGAATTAATTTAGTCAAACTCCCAGCCTCTCTATCTCATTTTCCCTGCTTTAAAATACTACTTTAACCTCTCTGACCAAGCTTTTGGTCATCAGATCAAATGTGTCTTTCTGTGGTTCCTTTATATTTTCCTTTATAATGCTTGTGTGAAACCACCAAAGACATTTAGAGTCATACAGCATGGATGGGCCCAACAAGTCCATGCCTATCATAATCCCAAACTAAACCTGCCTGCGCTCAGCCCATACCCCTTCAAAAATTTCTTATCCATGCACTTATACTTACTTGGAATCTCTACACAGTTCATTTAGAGGCCATTTAGCCCATCTAGTCTGCAATGACTCTCCTAAGAGCACCCCACCCAGACTCAGTCCCAGCCTATCCCCCTATTTAGTGAGGCCAACCCACCGACCTGTACATCTTATGGCCTATGGGAGGAAACCCAACCATCCAAAGGAAACCCACACAACAAGGGGAGAATGTGCAAATTCTACACACACAGTCACCCAAGGCAGGATTCTAACCTGGGGTCACTGGCACTATGAGGCAGCAGCGTGATCCACTAATCCACCATGCTACCCTTTGTTAAGTTAGAAGTGCCATATTGGAAGGGTCTAGGCTCAAAACTTCAGCTTTTGTCCTCCTAAGATGCTGCTTGGCCTGCTGTGTTCATCTAGCTCCATGCTTTGTTATCTCTTATATTGGAAGCTGTATTGCATGGAAATTTGACTTTGAATGATGTCAACAAGTTTCCAGCCACTTAATCTTCACACATTTCAAATCTTGCATTAAGTATTATTAAGAGAAATTTTGGATCGGTGGTTTTATGACTAGACTGTTAATCTAGAGACTCAGTAATGTGGTGGGGACCTTTTCAAATCCTGCCATGGAAATAAGAGTCGAATAATGGCCATGAAACTATTGCCAATTGCTGAAAAACCCATCTGATTTTTTAATGCACTTTAGGGAAGGTAACTGCTCTCCTTACGTGAGCTTCCAGATCTACAGCAATGTGATTGACTCTTACCTGCCGTCTCGGCAGTCAGCAATGGGCAATAAATGCTGCCCAGCCAGCGATGCCCACATCAGTCCCATCGCTTTAAAAATACACATGAAATATGAAGGTGCTCACAATGGCTTGTACATTGGCCTTTTAATTCCACTCTTAAGAATGTAGTGGTGAGTGATAATGGGAACTGCAGATGCTGGAGAATCCAAGATAGTAAAATGTGAGGCTGGATGAACACAGCAGGCCCAGCAGCATCTCAAGAGCACAAAGGCTGACGTTTCGGGCCTAGGCCCTTCATCAGAGAGAGGGATGGGGTGAGGGTTCTGGAATAAATAGGGAGAGAGGGGGAGGCGGACTGAAGATGGAGAGAAAAGAAGATAGGTGGAGAGGAGAGTATAGGTGGGGAGGTAGGGAGGGGATAGGTCAGTCCAGGGAAGACGGACAGGTCAAGGAGGTGGGATGAGGTTGGTAGGTAGAAGATGGAGGTGCGGCTTGGGGTGGGAGGAAGGTATAGGTGAGAGGAAGAACAGGTTAGGGAGGCAGAGACAGGTTGGACTGGTTTTGGGATGCAGTGGGTGGAGGGGAAGAGCTGGGCTGGTTTTGGGATGCAGTGGGGGAAGGGGAGATTTTGAAGCTGGTGAAGTCCACATTGATACCATTGGGCTGCAGGGTTCCCAAGCAGAATATGAGTTGCTGTTCCTCCAACCTTCAGGTGGCATCATTGTGGCACTGTAGGACGCCCATGATGGACATGTCATCTAAAGAATGGGAGGGAGAGTGGAAATGGTTTGCAACTGGGAGGTGCAGTTGTTTATTGCGAACCAAGCGGAGGTGTTCTGCAAAGCGGTCCCCAAGCCTCCGCTTGGTTTCCCCGATGTAGAGGAAGCCACAGCGGGTACAGTGGATGCAGTATACCACATTGGCAGATGTGCAGGTGAACCTCTGCTTAATGTGGAAAGTCATCTTGGGGCCTGGGATAGGGGTGAGGTAGGAGGTGTGGGGGCAAGTGTAGCATTTCCTGCGGTTGCAGGGGAAGGTGCCGGGTGTGGTGGGGTTGGAGGGCAGTGTGGAGCGAACAAGGGAGTCACGGAGACAGTGGTGTGTTCAGAGAGCAGACAGGGGTGGGGATGGAAAAATGTCTTGGGTGGTGGGGTTGGATTGTAGATGGCGGAAGTGTCGGAGGATGATGCGTTGTATCCGGAGGTTGGTGGGGTGGTGTGTGAGAACGAGGGGGATCCTCTTTGGGCAGTTGTGGCAGGGGCGGGGTGTGAGGGATGTGTTGCGGGAAATGCGGGAGACGCGGTCAAGGGCGTTCTCGACCACTGTGGGGGGAAAGTTGCGGTCCTTGAAGAACTTGGACATCTGGGATGTGTGGGAGTGGAATGCCTCATCATGGGAGCAGATGCGGCGGAGGCGGAGGATTTGGGAATAGGGGATGGAATTTTTGCAGGAGGGTGGGTGGGAGGAGGTGTATTCTAGGTAGCTGTGGGAGTCAGTGGTCTTGAAATGGACATCAGTTACAAGCTGGTTGCCTGAGATGGAGACTGAGAGATCCAGGAAGGTGAGGGATGTGCTGGAGATGACCCAGATGAACTGAAGGTTGGGGTGGAAGGTGTTGGTGAAGTGGATGAACTGTTCGAGCTCCTCTGGGGAGCAAGCGGCGGCGCCGATACAGTCATCAATGTAACGGAGGAAGAGGTGGGGTTTGGGGCCTGTGTAGGTGTGGAAGAGGGACTGTTCCACGCAACCTGCAAAGAGGCAGGCATAGCTGGGGCCCATGCGGGTGCCCATGGCCACCCCGTTAGTTTGTAGGAAGTGGGAGGAATCGAAAGAGAAGTTGTTGAGGGTGAGGACGAGTTCGGCTAGGCGGATGAGGGTGTTGGTGTAGGGGGACTGGTCGGGCCTGCGGGACAGGAAGAAGCGGAGGGCCTTGAGGCCATCTGCATGAGGAATGCAGGTGTATAGGGACTGGACGTCCATGGTGAAAATGAGGTGTTGGGGGCCAGGGAATTGGAAGTCCTGGAGGAGGTGGAGGGTGTGGGTGGTGTCACGGACGTAGGTGGGGAGTTCCTGGACCAAAGGGGAGAAAATGGAGTCCAGGTAGGTGGAGATGAGTTCGGTGGGGCAGGAGCAGGCTGAGACGATGGGTCGACCAGGGCAGGCAGGTTTGTGGATTTTGGGAAGGAAACGGGCCGTGCGGGGTTGGGGAACAATGAGGTTGGAGGCTGTGGGTGGGAGGTCCCCTGAGGTGATGAGGTCATGAATGGTGTTGGACATGATGGTTTGGTGCTCGGGTGTGGGCCCACCCACAGCCTCCAACCTCATCCACTTCACCAACACCTTCCACCCCAACCTTCAGTTTACCTGGGCCATCTCCAGCACATCCCTCACCTTCCTGGATCTCTCAGTCTCCATCTCAGGCAACCAGCTTGTAACTGATGTCCATTTCAAGACCACCAACTCCCACAGCTACCTAGAATACACCTCCTCCCACCCACCCTCCTGCAAAAATTCCATCCCCTATTCCCAATTCCTCCGCCTCCGCCGCATCTGCTCCCACGATGAGGCATTCCACTCCCACACATCCCAGATGTCCAAGTTCTTCAAGGACCGCAACTTTCCCCCCACAGTGGTCGAGAACGCCCTTGACCGCGTCTCCCGCATTTCCCGCAATACATCCCTCACACCCCGCCCCCGCCACAACCGCCCAAAGAGGATCCCCCTCGTTCTCACACACCACCCCACCAACCTCCGGATACAACGCATCATCCTCCGACACTTCCGCCATCTACAATCCAACCCCACCACCCAAGACATTTTTCCATCCCCACCCCTGTCTGCTCTCTGAACACACCACTGTCTCCGTGACTCCCTTGTTCGCTCCACACTGCCCTCCAACCCCACCACATCCGGCACCTTCCCCTGCAACCGCAGGAAATGCTACACTTGCCCCCACACCTCCTCCCTCACCCCTATCCCAGGCCCCAAGATGACTTTCCACATTAAGCAGAGGTTCACCTGCACATCTGCCAATGTGGTACACTGCATTCACTGTACCCGGTGTGGCTTCCTCTACATTGGGGAAACCAAGCGGAGGCTTGGGGATCGCTTTGCAGAACACCTCCGCTCGGTTCGCAATAAACAACTGCACCTCCCAGTTGCAAACCATTTCCACTCCCCCTCCCATTCTTTAGATGACATGTCCATCATGGGCGTCCTGCAGTGCCACAATGATGCCACCCGAAGGTTGGAGGAACAGCAACTCATATTCCGCTTGGGAACCCTGCAGCCCAATGGTATCAATGTGGACTTCACCAGCTTCAAAATCTCCCCTTCCCCCACCACATCCCAAAACCAGCCCAGTTCATCCCCTCCCCGCACTGCATCCCAAAACCAGTCCAACCTGTCTCTGCCTCCCTAACCTGTTCTTCCTCTCACCCATCCCTTGCTCCCACCCCAAGCCGCACCTCCATCTCCTACCTACCAGCCTCATCCCACCTCCTTGACCTGTCCGTCTTCCCTGGACTGACCTATCCCCTCCCTACCTCCCCACCTATACTCTCCTCTCCACCTATCTTCTTTTCTCTCCATCTTCGGTCCGCCTCCCCCTCTCTCCCTATTTATTCCAGAACCCTCACCCCATCCCCCTCTCTGATGAAGGGCCTAGGCCCGAAACGTTAGGTTTTGTGCTCCTGAGATGCTGCTGGGCCTGCTGTGTTCATCCAACCTCACATTTTATTATCTTAAGAATGTAGTGATGTTTTATTTGCTATTAGACAATGAAGAGAGAGAGATTTAACAGCAAAAACATTGGGTGCTGCCTCATTAATACAGAATTAAGGAGGGGGTTTTGAGTGGTGCAGTGGTAGTATTCCTAATTCTCTATCCTGAAGGCCAGGGTTTAAGCTCCTTCTGTCCCAGAGGTCATAGCATGCCTGAACAAGTTGACTGAAAATATTTTAAAACTACTTTGAACCTCGATCTGTAATTAGCACTTTTGTTTTGGGAGAAATTCCAGTTTTGGAAGTGATGTGCGTGACATGGAAATGGATGGGACTACCAGGCTGAAAATCACTGGGGGCGAGAAATATCAGTGTCAACTGATACTACCTGTACTCAGCTAATCTGAGCTCTCAACTATCTCAGGTATGGATATTCTGCTATTTAACAGCTTGTCTCAGCTAACTAGAGGATATTAGACATTTTAGGTGGATATTTTCAGCACTGTAGGGCAGACGGAGGAAATCAATTGGGCATTAGGCAAAAATTAAATAATCTCATTCCAGCAGCAGATTAAGGTTTTGGCATTAAGTTCTCAGAAACACTTCGGTACAGCCCTCATTGGTCAGGAATCTATTTTTCATTCATTAGAATGCCACTCATTAACACCTCAGCCCACAGCAATTATGCTCACCGACAAAGGTAAAGGGAGGTGATGGCCAAGTGGTATTGTCAATGGACTGTTAATCCAGAGAACCAGGTAACGTTCCAAGGACCTGGGATTGAATCCTATACGACAGATGTTGGTTAAACAAAAAAATGGCATTTCAAAAAAGTCTATTTGATGATTGACAGGATAAACTTTACACAATGCCTTTGGTGGGGTGGGGGGTGAAATTACTGGACTACATGCGACTCTAGGCCCATAGCCATGGGATCAATCCAATGTGGTTGAGTCTTAACAATTGGGAACGGGCAGAAAATTCTGGGTTAGCCTCATCCAATGAATAAATGTTTTTGGCAAAAACAGGAAACAAATTTGTTCACGTTATATATGAGGCTTATGCATAGAGGGATAAATATCTTCCTGTGAACTCAAGTGAGAGCACACTTCTGCATTGTCTTGGTTCCTTCATACCACAGCTGTTTTGTTGGAATGCTGGGTTTGAGTTATAAGGGGAGGCTGAGTAGGCTGGGACTTTTTCCACTGGAGTGCAGGAGGGTGAGGGGTGACCTTGTAGAGGCTCATAAAATCATGAGAGGTCTGGTTACGATGTTTTACCCCTGGGCAAGGGGATTTCAAGTCTGGGGGTGCAGAAGGAGAAAAAATTAAGAAAGATTGAGAGGCAATTTTTTTCAGACAAACTGTGGTTTGTGCGTGGAAAGTACTTCCCGAGGAAGTGATGGATGCAGGAAAGAGGTACAATGCCTAAAAGGCAATTAGATGAGTACATGAATAAGAAATTTTTAGAGGAATATGGGCCAAGTGCACAGGTATGACTGGTTTTGTTTGGCATGGACTATTCAGATTGAAGAGTCTGATTCTATGCTGTATGGTTCTATGATTCTACTGGTGCGGTTCTGGTCACCACACTATAGGAAGGATGTGATTGTACTAGAGAGGGTGCAGAGGAGATTCCTCAGGATGTTCCCTGGGCTGGTGCATTTCAGAAATGCCATGAGGCTAAATCAGCTGGGGCTACTTAGAGTTGAGAAGGCTGAAGGTTGATCTGATTGAGGTGTACAATATTCTGAGATGGGGCATGTAGGAAGTAATTTTTCCCCTTATTAGAGGGGTCAATAAACAGGGGGCATCATTTTGAGGTAAAGAACAGGAGGTTTAGAAGGGATTTGAGGCAAGAACTTTTCATCCAGGGTATCTCGAACTTGCTGACTGAAAAAGTGGTAAAGATGAGAACCACCAAGATAATTATGATGTATTTGGATGGGCACTTAAAACAGCACACCAAGGCCAAGTGCTGGAAAATGGGATTAGAATAGATAGCTGCTTCATGACTAATGTGGACTTAATGGGCCAAACAGCCTCTTTCCTGCATAAACTCTTTGATCTATGGTTTATAGTGTCAGTGATGGAGTCTGATAGGCTCAACCAGCTGATGAGAAGTCTCAGAAAATGGGGTCTTGCTGGTAATGCTCAAAACTTTGACTGCACAGGGTATAAAGCATCATCAATTCAACAAACCACTTTGGCTGACCCCAGCAAACATGACCATGGCAGTTAAGCGTTGGTACTGGGGGGGTATGAACTCAATAGGGGCCTTACCTCAAAAAATAGGAGGGGTTACTTAGAAAGAACACATTGCTGAATGGAATTTAAAGGATGTGATTGTTACGGGCATAGGAAGGATCTGGGGAAATGGAAAGTGGCAAATGGGATGCAGAGGGCAGATTAATTGGGGCAGTTAGGTCTGTTAGTGAGGGGGAAAGAGGAGGTGAATTGAATGGTGTAAGATGCAGGCTGGGCATAGGGATCTGAATGGGAATGGGATCAGGAGGAAGAGGAAGAATATCAAGTGGGGATAGTGAAAGGGCCAACAAGCATATAGGGAGATTGAAGGACAGAAAGAGATGTTGGCAGAAAAGAAAAGACAAAGAACGGTGATACGGAGAAAAAAGTAGTGTAGCGGTGGAGGGTACAAGGTGAATGATTCATATCAAAAAATTTACAAACACAATTCGTCTCATAGACCGTCTTGCAAAAGAGGTCTCACGGTATGACAGTGCAAATGGGAGGCATTTAAGATCTGTTTGCAAATGTTCCTGCACAGTGACAACACACAACGGAGGAAATCGAAGCAGAAACCGAAAAAATACAACTGTCCAAGCAATGAGGTAGGGTCCAGCATTGATGGAAAGCTCTCTTTGCAGAATGCAGGTGATTCAGCTCCTAACACCAACTTGTCAACCCTGTCCTGCAATTCAATCAACACTGAGAACAAGGGTTCCTAAGACACAGCAACCGCGGCAATTTTGGTGGAGGGAGGGTTATGTCACATAGAGAGCGCTCCCAGGTCCATGTATCTGCGAGTTGATCATAGAGACAACACTGTTTTGTGGGATGTAGATTTCAAAGTTGTCTGTCTGTGTCATAGGAGATAATGAGGGCCACAAATAGACAGATTGAGTGAATTGCTGCAGGCATGGAAAGCACGGCCAAGGTTTTGTTTGTAGCAGAATGAGGAAGAGGAAAACCAGTCATGGATCACGGCGAATGCTCATTGCCATGTAAAGGTGGCTAGAGGGCAAGCTTTCACTCAACAGATGGGCAGCCTGGTAAGGTCCCGAAGGATAGTTTGACTCTGTCAAGACCTGAAATGGAAACCAATATCTCATTCCTGGTATCTCTTCACAGTCCACTACTTCCATGCCAAAGATTTGAGCAGCAGGTGTACCAGCATTACAGAGATTAGGAGGGTGGAGGAAGAGGATTAGAAGAAGGAATGTCCAGCTTTGGGCAATCACGTAGCTCCTGAAGAGATACTTCTAAACCTAGGGGATGGTCGAACTTTGAAAATCTCTTTTGCAAATAGCGATTGATGCAAGATCAATTGTTAATTTTAAAATTGGGCTAGATTGATCTCTGCACTATATGGAGCTATATTTATGGAAAATGATGGGATCTTCACATATTCTTCTCTGCATCTTTTTATTGAGCAGTCATCTACTCAAAGGCTGGACTGACCAACAACAGCATGATCTTCACCATAGGTAGGTCAAGGAAGCTAACCCTAACCTGTCCCAAATTCACCTCAAGCAGAACAGGATTAATCCTTGTGCTGGAAAGAATTCAGAAGAGATTTCAGAAGGATGTTGCCAGGTATGGAAAGTTTGACTTATAAAGAAAAGCTGGGTGGACTGAGACTTCTGTCATTAGAGCATAAGAGGTTGAAAGGGAACTTTACTGAGGTTTGTAAAACCATGAGGAGTACAGATAGGACTAACAGTAGGTGTTTTTCCCTACTGTGGGCAATTTCAAGACTAGGCAGCATCTTACTAAGGTGAGAGGAGAGAAATTTAAAAAAGACATGTGGGACAAATCTTTTACACAGAGGGTATGAACGAACGGAATGAACTTCCTGAGGAAGTGGTGGATGTGGGTACAGTTACAGTGTTTAAAGAATACTTAGATAAGGACATGAATAGGAAATACCTGGAAGGATATGGGCCAGGAGCAGGCATGTGGGACTAGTTGAGTTTGGCATTATGTTCAGCACGGACTGGTTGGACCAAAGAGTCTATTTCCATGCTGTAGGACTATGATTCTCTGTCTATGAACTGAGGTGTTTGTGGCAACACATACTTCTCATGTGCACATTGTGTTCCGGAGCAACGATAGAGGCTCTCAAAAACTTCTCAATACACAACTGACCAGAAACTATTGCCTCCTTTACCGCCTGCTATTGATGTGTGTTGGAAGGATTTTCAAGTCAATACTCACCTTCAGGTTAGATTAGATTCCCTACAGTGTGGAAACAGGCCCTTCGGCCCAACAAGTCCACACCGCCCCTTGAAGCATCCCACCCAGACCCATCCCCCTATAACCCACATACCCCTGAACACTACGGGCAATTTAGCATGGCCAATCCACCTAGCCTGCACATCTTTGGTCTCTGGGAGGAAACTGGAGCACCCGGAGGAAACCCACGCAGATACGAGGAGAATGTGCAAACTCCACACAGATATTCGCCTGAGGTTGGAATTGAACCTGGGTCCCTGGTGCTGTGAGGCTGCAGTGCTAACCACGGAGCCACTGTGCCACCCTGTAAACTTGTTTAGCCATGTTGTGAACCCACTTTCCTTGGTCAACAAGTCCTGGAGTGAGACTTGAATCTAACCTCCTGGCTCAGAAGCAAGGATGCTACCATGTGCCACAACACTATTTAATATTCTGCCATGTTATAGAGCAGACAAAGTATTTGCTTTGATGCTTGAGTTATGCTAAAGATAACAAATGAAAGCCACAAAATGATCACAAAGCATCTACAGATGGTTTTGGGCACGATTCAAAAAAACATCCTCACTTTCTCCTCTCCACCGTTTTCTGATCTTTATCAACAAACAATGTGGAATTTGAAAATACTTGTGATTCACAAGAACATTAGCAGGCCAAGTTTGATATTGTACCACGCCAGAAGATATTAAGACAGGCCAAAAAGAAAGGGTTTCATGAGCATCTATTTGGAAGAGATACTTGGTAAGTTATATCTGGAATTCTGTGCCTTGGCATCTGAAAATATGGTTGGTAATGTTGGGGACAGTATAAATTGAGGATACACAGGAGGCCAGAACTGAAGGTAAACAGGGTCAGGGAACTTGCCTAATGAACAATTTGGGCAACATGGACCTATTTAGAATCCCAACAGTGTTGAAACAGGCCATTTTGCCCATCAAGTCCATACTAAACTTTCAAAGAGCAACTCACACAGGCCCATTGCCCTACCCTATCACTGTAAACCTTCATTTCTCATGGCTAATCCATCTAACCTCCATGTCCCTGAACACTAAGGGCAATTTAGCATGGCCAATCCACCTAACTTGCACATCTTTGGACTGTCGGAGGAAGTCGCAGCACCTGGAGGAAACCCATGCAGACATAGGGAGAATGTGCTAACTCCACACAGACAGTCACCTGAGGGTGGAATTGAAACCCAGGTTACTGGCACTGTGAGGCAGCAGGGCTAACCACTGAGCTGCCATGCCTCCCCTGTAGTTTTTAAAGTATTCACACACTATATTAAAAGCTGACACCTGCTGAACCAACACTGTCATCAGTAATCCAGGCCTACAGTGGATAAAAATATTTATGCTTCCCATGGGATGGTCATTATTACACGTTCATTCCCAGTTGGAGCCAGCCATAAGACTGACATATTGCTCAATTATGGCTTTGCCATTCATTAAATTGACTGCAATGAATTAGAGTTCAAAAGGTTGAACAAATGCCTAAAACGATCGTGACGAAAACATTGGTCAACTGGTTGGGATAAGAAGGAACTTCCCTACTTTTTCTCAAGGTCACAGCTCAAAAAGACCTCAAGGTCTTCATATCAGTTTCTGAAGGCTGCCTGAGAATGATTGAGTTCACTTTTAGATGGTGGACTAATAGATTTCTCTAATATGACAGACCATAGCGAGCTCCATTAATCTTCCACCATTTGTTTATGACAGGGCCATTATTTTGTAGTCGCTGGGAACAGCAGCTGAATTCAGCCATTGATCCAGCAGAAAACTTTTCTAATTCAGATGGCCATAAGGTACCTTATTATCACACGGTCACACCTGACAAATTGATTCATTCAAGAAAGGTGTAAAGATCCAGTTTTGCTCATTTGTTCTGACTCAGAAGGTCAGTGGAAGAGAGTTCCTGATTAATAGTTGGCTTGATGCAACCACTGATTAGCAGAATTCTATAATTTAATGAGGTTAGCTACATGCCACCACTATTAAATAGAACTTCTTTGGGCAATTTATTACAACTGAGCGACAAACTCTTAGAGTTAGCTGTTCCTTCGTATCATTAGCACAGATTTTTGGTAAATTTTCTGACTGAGTGATGTGAACAATGTGACAATGGTTTACTCTTCCTGCCTCTGTCAACTCTTTCTTTCATTTCTTCATAAGATGTAGGTTAATTGGCTATATCAATATTTATTGCCCATCCCTAGTTGCCCTGGAGAGGGCTATGGTGAGCCTTTTTGTACCGCTGCAGTTCTGAGGTGTGGGTACTCCCATAAAATTATTATGAGGGAAGTTCCAGGGTTTTGACTGAACAACACTGAAGAAAAAGTGACATAGTCAGAATGGAGAGTGGTTTGGAGGAGAACTTGTAGATGTTAATGTTCCATGTATCTGCTGCCCTTATCCTTCTGGGTAACAGATGTCATAGTTTTGGAAGGTACTATCAAGGAAGCCTCAGTGAGTTGCTTCAGTGTGGTCCATCTTGTAGATGGTACACATTACTGCTGCTGTGTGTAATTGTTGGAGGTAGTGGATATTTTTGGATGTGGTGCCAACCAAGTGAGCTCTTTGCCCTGGATGGTTTCAGTCCTTTGAGTGTTGTTAGAGCTGTAGCCATCCAGGCAAGTGGGGAGTATTCCCTAACACTCCTGAATTCTGTCTTATATTTTTATATTTTTACTTTTAGTCACTTAATTATATAGAACTTAAGTATTGATGACTAAAAAAAGCATATTGTTGAAGTTTTTTTATTTTGCAATCATCAGGACAGATGTAAGAATGTCAAATTTCAAAAGGAGCAACAATTTATAGTGCTTGAGAAAATATGTGCTGATTGGTTGGCATATTGACTTTGTCTTGTGACAATCCTATGGCTTTCAGGGGGTTATTTTGTCCTTATTAGCTGAAGATGAGTTGTAATGCAGGCAGAGGCTCTGAGCTGCTTGCTGGAATCACTTGAGTAAACACTTTGTGAGGCCTTGGGTTTTTTTAAAGTTGGAACAATGGAAGCTGTCTAGGTATGGCCAGCTCTCACAGACCAGGCTTTCTAAGTTTTTTGTTAATGCTTTTAGGTTTAACTGTAAGTGGAAGCTATTAGGGTCTCAAAAGAGTTTGAAACTTCGGTGTACGTCTTCTGACCACTACACCCTGTGACTTTTCTCTTGTTTTTTTTTAACCTCCTGGATTGGAGAACTGCATGTGTAAATCTACATGTGAATTTGCTTTTTTTCCGAGGTATGTGTTACTATACTGAGGAAAAAATAGTAATAGGTACTATATCTATTATTCTGTTAAGTTTCCAATAGAGTAGTTATTCTAAATTTGTCTTTTTTTAGTTACATTTAATGACAGTGTTTAAATAAATTATGTTTTGCTTAACCTTGAGTAGTTTGACCAGTTGCTCTGCGTTGGGAACAAACATTTGCCTTTAAAATAAGAAAAAGTTAAGATCTAGGCTACCTTCTTAAAACGTTTTGAGGGGGTCTGATCCGGCCCATTACAGTCTCATGTAGTACAAATTATTATTACCTTTGAAATCTGGCCTCCTTGTATCTATCCTGATGAGTGCAAGATGAAAAGCTTTGACAGCATGTCTCTTTTGCCGGCAATAACCAATTTTTGCAAACAACAATAGCAACTTGTGTTTGTACAGTGCTTGCAACACAGTAAAATATACTTTGCAGAACTGTGACCAAACAAAACCTGACATTGAGCTGCACAAAAGATAGGTGGACAAACACTTGATTGAGTTATAGAATCCTTACAGTGTGGAGTTGCTAGGATGTAAGGCACATCTTAAAGGAGGAAAGAGAAGGTAAGCGACCAAGAGGTTTAGAAGGGGAATTCTAGAACGTAGTACCTCATTAGCTGAAAACATAGTCACTAGTAGTTTATTTTCCAGCAGAAGTGGTGACATAAAATATATCCATTCACATACAAATAAAACATATCCACTCACATGCACGTAAGGATTCAGATTACATGGACGTCTAATGCAGAAAATGTCATCTTCAGTTGGAAGCTATAGGGAGAGGCTGAATAGGCTGGGGCTCTTTTCTCTGGAGGCTGAGGGGTGACCATATTAGAGGTTTATAAAATCATGAGGGTCATGGATTGGGTGAAATAGCCAAGGTCTTTGTCCCCAAGGTAGGGGAGTCCAAAACTAGAGGACATAGGTTTGAAGTGAGTGAGGAAAGATTTCAAAGGGTGCTAGAGAGCAATGTTTTCACACAGAGGGTGGTGCGTGTATGGAATGAGCTACCAGAGGAAAGTAGTGGAGGCTGGTACAATTACAACATTTAAAAGGTATCTTAATGGGCATATGAATAGGAAGAGTTTAGAAGGATATGGGCAAAATGCTGGCAAGTAGGACGAGATTAAATTAGGATATCCAGTTGGTCGGAGTGAGTTGAACTGAAGGGTCTGTTTCTGTGCTGTACATTTCTATGATTCTATAAGAATTAAAATAAGCCATTTGTCTCTAATGGTCTATCAATACTCTAAAGTACATTTTATATAATATTCAATTAACGAAACTGAGCATCAATACAGACCCACTCACTTGGCTTTCCTAAGCAATAAGTGCTGCAGTAAAGAGGCATATCTATTTTAAATTCTAATGTATGCACATTTGCTCTGGCTTCTTAATCTGCACCAAGTTCTGCTCTGAATAGTAGCCGCACAAGTTTAACAAATCCTTCTGATTTACGAGTAGATATGCTTCAGCAAACAGCAATAAAAAATAGGCTATTTACATTTACCATGCCTTTAACAACATTAAACATCCCAAGGCATTTCTTATGAATGTCTGACAAAATTTAACAGAAAGCCACTTAAGGAGGCATTGGGTCAAAGCGTGGTCAAAGAAGATATCAAGGAGTGTCTGAAAAGAGGGAAGTGATGTGGAGAAGTTTTGGGTGGAAGCTCAGGGTCCACCTAGCTGATGGCACGATGACAATTGGGTAGCGTAACTCATTTTGGGGGTATGCAAGAGACCAGAATTCGAGGATAGGTATTCTTGGCCACTGTGGGACATGAGGATTTTGGAGAGATTGGGAGTGGTAAGGCCTTGGAAGGATGTGAAAACAAGGTTACAATTTATAAAATTGAAGCATTCCTTAACTGGGAGCTGGTGTGAATCACAAATACGGGAGAGACTGGTGAACATCCAAAACTGTTGCAAATACTAGACATGCTCGCTGAGCCAGTGTGTTTGGGTGCAAACGTTTCATCACCCTGCTAGGTAACATCGTCAGTGCGCCTCTGGTGAAGCATCGGTGTTATTTATGTGTCTTGGTTTGTTGGGGTGGTTGGTATTACATCTGGTTCCATTTCTCTGTTGTTTTGTACACAGGGTCTAATTCAATGTGTTTGTTGATGGAGTTCGAGTTGGAATACCAGGCCTCCAGGAATTCCCTGGTGTGTCTCTGCTTGGTTCTGTTTGCATTGAATTAGATCCTATGCACGAACCACTGAGAAATGGAATTGTAAGTGATACCAACCATCCCAGCAAACCAAGGCATATAAATAACAAGAGATAGTAGGAACTGTTGATGCTGGAGAATCTGAGATAACACGGTGTGAAGCTGGATGAATACAGCAGGCCAAGCAGCATCAGAGGAGCAGGAAAGCTTGACATTTCGGGTCCGGACTCTTCTTCAGAAAAAGGGTCCTGACCCAAAACGTCAAACTTTCCTGCTCCTCTGATGTTGCTCGGCCTGCTATGCTCATCCAGCTTCACACCACGTCATGTCATTTCAATAACAAGCAGGACAGAACACCAACACTTCACTGGAGGTGCACTGACAATGTTACCTAGCAGGGTGACGAAACGTTTGCAACCAAACCCACCGGCTCAGAGAGCATGTCTACAACCTCATCCACAACCTGAGCTACACATCTTCTTGAAAACTTTGCCATCCATGGCAAATGTATCAGATTAGTTTTTAGGAGAGCACACTGCAAATTGGTGTAGGAGATGTCTTCAGTTGGTACCTGGTTCCATTAGGATCGTCTTTGGGTTGATTTGCAGCTACCAATTCTTCTTACCATACTAGTCTCCGAGAGTCACCAATATGAATTGGGGATGGATTAAGCATTAATATTTTTGCTGGAAGGCAGCCATACTCTAATAACAAGCATGATTTTATGACATACTTAAAAGTGGGTTATAGTAGTTTATAACTACATTAGCTCTAGGTAAGGGGCATTATTATTATCTCCAAAGAGATCGCAGCTAAGTCAATAAAACATGGTTGTAGACTATAGAACTGATTAACAACCAGAAGTCACTGTAATTCTACCAGGCTATAGAGCTGCTGTCTCATCAGCGAGAGATAGATGGTGGTGGTTTAACCCAAGAGTTACTACACACTTAGGCAAAGGGAAAAGTGGAGAGAGAGATTCCTCGTGGCAACTTTAAATAGTATCCAAATTGAACCACCTTGGTGGGATAATTATACCACAAGTCACTTGTCCATCCAAACAAGTGAGCCAATATGATAGCGATCAATTGATATCAAATCGATCAGCTCCTGCTCGAGACACTCGTAGAGTAATAGAGTCATACAGCATGAAAACAGATACTTCGGTCCAATAGCCCATGCAAACCCTTTCCCAAATTAAACTAGTCCCACCTGCCTGCATTTGGCCCATATCCCTCCAAACTTTTCTTATTCATGTACTTCTCCAAATTTCTTTTAAATGCTGTAGCTTTACCTGAAACCATCACTTTCTCTGGAAGTTTATTACACACACGAACCACTCTCTGTGTAAAAATGTTGCGCCACATGTCTTTTAAATCTTTATCCTCTCACCCTAAAAATTTGCTTCCTGGTTTTGAACTCCACCATCCAAGGGAAAAGAGCTTTGGTAATCACCTTATCCATGCCACTCATGATTTTATATACAGCTATAAATTCAACCCCCAAACCTCCTATAACCCAAGGAACGGGTCCCAAGCCTATCCAACCTAGATCACAACTTAAACTTTCCATTCCCAGTAACATCCTGGTAAATCTTTTCTGAACTCCCTCCAGTTTATTAACATCCTTCCAATAACAAGCTGGTTGGAGGAAAGTATAGAGGGGATGTCAGAGGCGGGTTCTTTACACAGAGAGTTGTGAGAGCATGGAATGCGTTGCCAGCAGCAGTTGTGGAAGCAAGGTCATTGGGGTCATTTAAGAGACTGCTGGACATGCATATGGTCACAGAAATTTGAGGGTCCATACATGAGGATCAATGGTTGGCACAACATCGTGGGCTGAAGGGCCTGTTCTGTGCTGTACTGTTCTATGTTCTATGTTCTAACAGGGTGACCAGCACTGGACACAGTACTCCAAAAGGGGCCTCACCAATGTCCCATATAACCGAACATGATGTCCCAACTTCTATACTCAAAGGTCTGAGCAATGAAGGCAAACATGCTAAATGCCTTCTTAACCACCTTGTCAACAAGCGATGCAAATTTCAATGAATTACGTACCTGAATCCCTAGGTCTCTTTTTCTACAACACTACCCAGGTCCCAACAATTAATAATACTGCTTTTTTTTTCTTTACCAAAGTACAACATCTCACACTTATCAAATTAAACTCCATCTGCCACTCCTTAGCCTATTGATCCAATTGATCAAGATCTCTTTGTAATCTTTGATAACCTTCTTCACTGTCCACTATAGCACTAATTTTGGTGTCATCCGCAAACTTACCAACCAGGTCATCTATATTCTCATCTAAATTATTTATATAAATTACAAACAAAAGTACTGATCTCTGAGGAACATCGCTGGTGCCAGGCCTCCAGTCCAAAAAAACAGCGCTCCATAAATATCCTCTGCCTCCTACTGCAAATACAATTTCATTCCAATTAGCATGAATCCCATGTGGTCGAACTTTACAAATTAGCCTACCATGTGGAACCTTACCGAAGGCTTTACTGAAGTCCAAGTGAACAATGTCTGCCTGTCAGCCCTCGTCAATCTTTTTTGTTACATCCTCAAAAAAGCCCAATCAAGTTTCATTTACATATATTTATGACTTCTGAGGAAGGGTCACTGGGTCCAAAATGTTAACTCTGACTTTTTTCCACAGATGTTGAGCTTTTCCAGCAAATTCTGTTTTTGTCCCTGATTTACAACATCTGTGCTTCTTTCGGTTTTTATTTATATATAAATGGTGGAGCTATTGTTAATACTTTCAAGTTAACCCTTTTCCAGGCCACTGTCTTATACAGTAATAATCAGTTTTGGGTAAGTTATATATGTGTAGATTATCTAGTGAGGTAAATATTATGCTGCTGGCCTGATACTGTTGCAATTGTGACATTCAATAGTGGACAAACATATTAATAGTGCCTAATATAACATATGTTAATAAATGCAAACTTTGCTGCATTTCATTGATTAACTTGAAACATCAGTAGGCTAACATGTAACTTTTCTTCTTTCACACACTTATTTTAGAATTACCATTTTAAAAAATGATAACCTTTCACAATTTCTCCTGTGTTAAGTACTCCCCAGCCAAAAAAAACTCATCAAAATAAGTCTTAGCACTTAAAGCAGAAAATCAGGGTGTCAAAAGCTGCAGATGATTGGATTATTAAGTGCTCCAATAACAGCGTACACCAGTTGACATTCTCTTTGCATTGTAATGGGAAGGAGGTGAATAGTTGATACAGCCACCCAAGTTACAAATTGCCTTATAAGGCCTGGAATGCAACTTAGGATGATTGACACATTTCAGACTGGTTCTAGAGCTTGCCTTTTCATAGAATCCCTGCAGCATGGAAACAGGCCCTTCAGCCCAACAAGCCCACACCAAACCTCAGAACATCCCACTCAGACCCATTCCCCTAATCTACATATCCCTGAACACTATGGGCAATTTATCATGGCCAGCCCCTCTAGCGTGCACATCTTTGGACTTTGGGAGGAAACCGGAGAACCCGGAGGAAACACAAGCAGATGCAGAGAGAACGTGCAAACTCCACGCACACAGTCGCCCAAGGGCGGAATTGAACCTGGGTTCCTGGCACCGTGAGTCAGCACTGTTAACCGCTGAGCCACCATACTGTCCCTATTACCCTTCTGAAACACAATTCTCACAATCCAGTGCAAACATAGAATATTGAGCAGAAGAGCTGAACACCACATTTTAACTTGTAATCTGTTACATAATTATCTGTCGTGCATTTGCTGCTATTTAAACTGATCACCTTGATGTTTAATTAATTGAAGTCAAAAACAGAGACCCAAAATGGTTCCCGTTTAGCATTTCTCTTTAAACAAAAAGTTGCCTGTATCTTTTATGAGTTATTATTTAAGGGAGTGGTTGCATTCTTTGTCATGCAGTAAAATTCATCCAGCTGCCTTTAGCACAGGACAGGCAGTCATCTGTCGCTTATTGGGATGATTTCCATGTCTTGATGAATCTCATGGAGCTTCCTGTTCTTATCTCTCAGCATGCTTTACCTTTAGAAGCAGAATACGTTCTGTAGTTTTGATCATTCATTCTGCAGCTTAGGTCAAAGATTGTATATTCAGAAGCACTCATAAATGGATTTATTGAGTCCAAAGTATAAGGACAAATAAACTTCAACAGATATTTCAGTGACATTCTACTCATGCTGTCTACACAGAAGAATTTTGGTTTTTATGAATCAGTCAAGCTGTTAAGAGCACTTACAACAAGCTGCACTCATTGCCTACTGAAAATAATATTGCAAGAAACTGACCTGAGAGGAAACATGATTGAAGGAGGTTTGTGGGACATAATATGAGCCATGTGACTCCTCTCTTTCTCCAGCATCATATTAACTTAACAAGCCAGTGCCGGTACAATAGGCTAAGGGACTTCCTTCTGTGCCATAATACTTCTGTGATTAAGATGGGCAGAAGTTAATGTGTTCCTCTCTTCAGGGATCATGGCCCAAAGTGACATTGGTGACTGAAGACAACAAATGCTGGCGATCACATCGGGTCAGGCAGCGTCCCTGGAGAGGAAGCAGGCTAACGCTTTGAGCCTAGATGACTCTTCTTCAGAGACCTTGGTCTTCCACTTAGAGTCATATAGTTACAGAGTCTACAGCATGGAAACAGGCCCTTCAGCCCAACTTGCCCATGCTGGGAAATTTCCACAATTAAACTAGTTCCATTTGCCTGAGGTTGGTCCATATCCTTCCATACCTATCCCACCATGTACTTTTCTAAATGTTTGTTAAAAGACAAAATTGTACCCGCTTTCATCACTAACTCTGGCAGCCTGTTTCAGACACTCACCACATCTGTATGACTTCAGCCATTGCCTTGAGGAATGAATCAGAGAATGGCTGTCACTATTTTTGTTGTGTTGAAATAAGCACTGTGTGTGTGTGTGCATGGGTGTGTGTGTGTTTCTCTTTTGGCAAGGATCAGAGCCCTGTGTAACGCAGTGTTGAGCTGGAGGAACACAGCAGGCCAGGCAGCATCAGAGGACCAGGAAAGTTGACATTTCCAGTCAGGACTCTTCTTCAGAAAGTCTTTACTATTTCAGAGACCTGTTAATGATAAGTTTAGCACACAATAGAAAAAAAAACAAAGAATGAAAGAGAAAAAATCATTTCTAAAATGTGTCTTTTTTTAGCAATGCATAAATTCTGTATTATTAAATCACCTTGTTCTCTTAAAAACTCAGGAATTGGCAACAGAATTGGATGGCCCATATATTTTAATGGAAATGGTAAGTTAAATCAATCAGATTCTCTGAAATTCTTTATGAAAAATGACCCTCCGGATGTCTGCACTAATTAGAAAGCAGCATTCCGGTGAACAGTTAGAAATCTGAAATAACACACTCCCACCAACTCAATATTGCTGGAACTACTCTCTAAGCAGAGAACACATTTGCAGAGGTAGACAAGAAAAGTCAATGTTTCAGACTGATAACTTTCTATTAAGAAACTAGGAAATGTTAGAAACATAACAGACTTTGGGTGGGAATAAAGGGAAGTACCTCTTCTTGTTAAGATTCATGAGTGGTTCATCCTTTGCAATGTTGATTAAACAGTTCCTTAGACTTAGCAAAGAAGAGAAGATTTACAGGTGCTCTTGTAGTGCACTGGTAGTGTCCCTCCCTCTGAGCCAGGAGGCTTGGATTCGAGCGCTACTGAAGTGTGCAGCAACATTTCTGAACAGGTTAATGAAAATAAAAATAGAAGGAGGATTTAGGGGCACTTTTACAGCAATGGTATTATCCCTTCATCTGAAACAAGAAGCATTGGCTCAAATCCCTTCCGCCCCAGGGATGTGTAATAACTCTGAACAGGTTGCTATAAAAATATCTGATAGAAAGATTGGTGACAACAGTATGCCCCAACTGTAAGCTGCCTGTTGTTGGCTTGACAATTTGGAGATGGGAGAGAATGGGTAAAGGGAGATTGAATCTTCCAGGGCTAGTGGGAATTGCATTGAAACAAGTAAAGAAACCATAATGTACCTAAAGAATTTTTGTTACTGTCTGAAACTGAAAGTGAAGGAGACGCTGAAACAGACAAAGAAAAATGAATTAAAATATGGTTTGAGGGCTACAGTGTGCAATTGAGTCTGTAAAGTGTCAAGTTAAAAGCTGAAGTTGCGATCCTTGAGCTTGCTTGAGGAATTCCCTTTTGCCCTGGAAGGCTGATTTGTCGGTCGGTCAATCTTTCCTGTTTTTAAACCTCCAACCACCCTCACTGCCATCCCTCCTGTAAGCTTGTCCTATTCCTGATAATTGGGCATTTCAAAGCATCAACCTGGACTAGGGCAGACCAATCCAACAGCTTCGATAGTGCCATTAGCTCAATAGTGGATGCTGTCAGTATGGCAAGTAGACTCATGAGGATATTTCAAGAATTTTGGTCATGGAGCTGTAGAGATATATCACACGGAAACAGGTCCTTCAGACCAACTTGTCTGTGTCAACCAGATATCTTGTATAAATCTTGTCCCATTTGTCAGCATTTGGCCCATATCCCTCTAAACCCTTCCTGTCCACATACCCATCGAGACGCCATTTAAATGTTGTTATTGTACCAGGCCCCGTCGCTTCCTCTCACAGCTCATTCCATATATGTCCCACCCTCTGCATGAAAAAGCTGCCCTTAGGTCCCTTGTATATCTTTCCCCTCTCACCTTAAACCTATGCCCTCCATTTTTGGACTACACCAACCCCTCCCCCACCCTCCTCCACCCTCACCTTGCTGGGGAAAAGACCCTACCTATTTACCCTATCCATACCTCTCATGATTTTACAAACCTCTATAACGTCATCCCTCAGGTTTTCTGAAAGTCCAGGTACACTATATCCACTGGTTCTCCCTTGTCCATCTTCATAGATACATCCTCAAAAAATTCCAGAAGATTAGTCAAGCACGATTTCCCCTTCATGAATCCATGCTGACTCTGACCTATCCTGTAACTGCTGTCCAAATGAGTCGTAACTCCAGAGAAAATAGCCCCAGCCTATTCAGCTTCTCTCTATAGCTCAAACCCTCCAATCCAGGCAATATCCTTGTAAATTTTTTCTGAAAACTTTCTAGTTTCACAATATGCCTCCTATAGGACAGAGGCCAGAATTGCATGCAATACTCCAAAAGTGGTCAAACCCATGTCCTGCTGTAACACGACCTCTCAACTCCTATACTCAATGCACTGGCCGATAAAGGCAAGCATTTAAATGCCTTAGTCACTATCGTGCCTACCTGCAACTTTACTTCGAAGGAACTTTGAACCTGCAGTCCAAGGTCTCTTTGTTCAACAACACTCCCCAAGACCTTACCATTAAGAGGATAAATCCTGCCCAGATTTGCCTTTTCAAATTGCAGCACCTTGGTGTTGGATAGATTGTTAGGTCTGAAGGCTGATAAGTCCCCGGGTCCTGATGGTCTGCATCCCGAGGTACTTAAGGAGGTGGCTCAAGAAATCGTGGATGCATTGGTAATCATTTTCCAATGTTCTATAGATTCAGGGTCAGTTCCTGCGGATTGGAGGGTGGCTAATGTTGTCCCACTTTTCAAGAAAGGAGGGAGAGAGAAAACAGGAAATTATAGACCGGTTAGTTTGACGTCAGTGGTGGGAAAGATGCTGGAGTCAATTATAAAAGATGAAGTCATGACTCATTTGGATAGCAGTAACAGGATAGGTCAGAGTCAGCATGGATTCACGAAAGGGAAATCGTGCTTGACTAATCTTCTGGAATTTTTTGAGGATGTATCTATGTAGATGTACAAGGGAGAACCAGATGTAGTGTACCTGGACTTTCAGAAAGCCTTTGATAAAGTCCCACATAGGAGATTGGTGAGCAAAATTAGGGCACATGGTATTGGGGGCAAAATACTGACTTGGATTGAAAATTGGCTGGCTAACAGGAAGCAAAGAGTAGTGATAAACGGGTCCCTTTCGGAATGGCAGCAGTGACCAGTGGGGTACCGCTAGGTTTGGTGCTGGGACCGCAGCTGTTTACAATATACATTAATGATATAGATGAAGGCATTAAAAGTAATATTAGCAAATTTGCTGATGACACAAAGCTGGGTGGCAGTGTGAAATGTGAGGAGAATATTATGAGAATACAGGGTGACTTGGACAGGCTGGGTGAGTAGATGGATGCATGGGAGATCAATTTAATGTGGATAAATGTGTGGTTATCCACTTTGGTGGCAAGAACAAGAAGGCAGATTACTATCTAAATGGAGTCAAGTTAGTTAAAGGGGAAGTACAACGAGATGTGGGTGTTCTTGTACATCAGTCAATGAAAGCTAGCATGCAGGTGCAGCAGGCAGTGAAGAAAGCTAATGGCATGCTAGCCTTCATAACAAGAGGAATTGAGTATAGGAGCAAAGAGGTCCTTCTGCAGCTGTACAAGGCCCTGGTGAGACCGCACCTGGAGTATTGTGTGCAGTTTTCGTCTCCAAATATGAGGAAGGACATTCTTGCTATTGAGGGAATGCAGCGTAGGTTCATGAGGCCAATTCCCAGAATGGCGGGACTATCATATGTTGAAAGATTGGAGTGACTGGGCTTGTATACACTTGAGTTTAGAAGGATGAGGGGGGATCCGATTGCGACGTATTAGATTATTAAGGGATTGGATACTCTGGAGGCAGGAAGCATGTTTCTGCTGATGGGTGAGCCCAGAACCAGAGGACACAGTTTAAAAATAAGGGGTAGGCCATTTGGAACAGAGTTGAGGAATAACTTCTTCACCCAGAGAGTGGTGGATATATGGAATACTCTGCCCCAGAAGGCAAGGAAGGCCAACTCTCTGGATACTTTCAAGAAAGAGATGGACAGAGCTCTTAAAGCTGGTGGAATTTAGGGTTATGTGGATAAGGCAGGAACAGGATACTGATTGTGAATGGTCAGCCATGATCATAATGAATGGTGGTGCTGGCTCAAAGGATCAAATAGCCTACTCCAGCACCTATTGTCTATTTCTTGTCTCACATTTATCTAAAATAAACACCATCTGCCACTCCTTTGTCCATTGGTCTCTCTGATTAAGATCCTGTTGCACTCTGAGGCAACCCTCTTCACTGTCCACTACACCACCAATTTTAGTGTCATCTGCAAAATTAATAATCATACCTACTGTGTTTACATCCAGGTCATTTGTATAAATGGCAAAATGCAGTGGATTCAGCACCAATCCTGGAGTGTCTGAAAAGCCACCCTCCACCACTACCCTCTGTCTCTTACCTTTGAGTCAGTTCTGTATCCAATTAGTTGGTTCTCCCCGTATTCCATGTGATCTAACCTTGCTAACCATCTACCATGAGGAACCTTGTCGAACACCTTATTGAAGCCCACACAGATCACAACCACCGCTCTGCCCTCATCAATCATCTACATCACTTCTTCAGTAAACTCAATCAAGTTAGTGAGACACGATTTCCCACATACAAAGTCATGTTAACTATCCCTAATCAACCCTTGCCTTTCCAAATACATGTAAATCCTATCCCGCAGGATTCCCTACAACAACATGTCCACCATGTCAAGGATCACTGACCTATAGTTCCCTGGTTTCTCCTGTTTTAAAAAGAGGCACCACATCAGCCAATCTCCAGTCTCCTGGCACCTCGCTTGTGGCTATCGATGATCCAAATATCTCAGTAAAGGCCCAGCAATCTTTTCCCTCACTTCCACCGAGTTCTAGGGTACAGCTGATCAGGTCCCGTGATTTATCCACCTTCATGTGTTTTAAGACATCCAGCGCCTCCTCCTCTGTAATGTGGACATTTTTCAAGCTGTTGTTATTTAATTTCCCATGTTCTCTATCTTCCATATCTCTCTCCACTGATACAAAATACTCATTTAATATCTCCCCCATCTCCCGCAGTTCCACATGTAGGCGACTTTTATGATCTTTAAGGGGCCCTATTCTCTCTCTTGTTACCCTTTTGTCCTTAGTGTATTTGTAGAATTCTTTTGGATTCTCTCCTTACTTAAGGAAGGATACAATGCATTGGTTCAGAGTTGATTTACTAGATTGATACTGGAATTAACAGGTTGTCTTATGAAGATACTTTGCACAGGCTTATTTCCATTGGAGTTTAAAAGAATTTACTTCAATTTTGACTTGATAAGGTTGGCGTGATTGAAGGTATAAGACCCTGAATGGTCTTGACAAAGTGGTCATGGGTAAAGCTCTTTCCTCTTGTGAGTGAATCCAGATCTAAAGGATGGTGTTTTAAAATTAAGGTCTGTCTTTACAGAGTCATACAGAACAAAATCAGACCCTTCGGTCCAACCAGTCCATGCTGAACATAATTCCAAACTAAACTAATCCTACCTGCCTGAACTGGGCCTTGAGGTGTTGAGACTTACTTTCTCTCTCTCAGAAGCTTGTGTGTCTTTGGAATTCTATACCTCAGAAGGCATTGGAGGTGGGGTGTTTTGAATATTTTTCAAACTGAGGTGTATAGATTCTTGACAGGCAGGAAATCAAAGAGTGTTGGAGGACGAGTGGGAATGTAATATTTGAAACACTAACAGAGCAGCCTATTTGAAAGGCAAAGCCAGCTGAAAGGGCTGAAAAGCTGAACATTTCAATCTACATCTCAATATCCCGTCAGGTCCCCTCTGGACCTTCTACATGTCAAGAAGATATCCTTTCATTCTTCTAAACAGGACTAGCCAGTTCAAACTTTCCACAGATAGTAGGAACTGCAGATCTAGAGGCTGGAACTGGAGAATCTGAGATAAAAAGACATGGAGCTGGATGAACACAGCAAGCCAAGTAACATCAGGGAGATCTTCAGGCCTAGACCCCTTTCAGAAGCTTTCCACATCCCAGATAATGGTCAACCTTCACTGAACTGCCTTGAACCTACTTATGCCTTATCTTAAATAAGGAAACCAAAATTGTAGTTGAAGCTCTGCTCCAATTTCATATGTTCCAGAATTTTCTCTCCTCATTAAGATTTGTCTGCCACTTTTCTTTCAGCCCAATCCACAATTTGTTTGCATTTGCTTTTCAAGTTGGCCAGGGTCTCAAATTGAAAGGCCAACTTGCCTTTCTACTTCACAACAGTTTGAGCACCTGCTGTGCACTTCCAGGATGTTTGCATTCCTCCTCACGTTTCTAGCAAGTTGCTTTCTCTTCTCCTCCCTCTCTTTTTATCCTCTCTCTCTCTCCCTCTCTTTCCCTTTCTCCCTCCTGGCAGTCATGGTACAAGAATAATCAGCACAGATTTCTCTACCCACTGAGCTGTAAATACTCAGTGCACAGCAGGCAGAGTAACTATTGGAATGCTGCTTGCACTTATTAACAATGAACAAACTGTGGAAAGTGAGAAACTGCCCTGGCTTAATAATTAAAAGGACCATTTTCAGATAATGGATCATCACACCACTTACTGCACTTTGATAGAAGCAATTACAATCATAGAATGATTGTGGCTGCCTTCCAGAATCCACTGACCTACAAAATTTAAAGTTCAGGTATCCACCGAGCCATCTTGATTGGGATTACTTCAACACTCTGATCTCTTCAATAGGCGCTGAACATCAAAACTCAACACAAGCCGATTTGCAGGGTAGCTTTTGGAAAAGAAATCGAAATTCGAGCACCTTCCACCCCAACCTTAAGTTCACCTGGACCAGCTCTGATACCTCTCTCTCCTTCCTGGACCTCTCTGTTTCCATCTCTGGCAACCACCTAGAAACCGATATCCATTTCAAGCCCACCAACTCCCACAGCTACCTAGAATACACCTCCTCCCACCCACCTTCCTTCAAAAATGCCATTCCCCATTCTCAGTTCCTTCACCTCTGCTCCCAGGATGAGGCATTCCACTCCCGAATATCTCAGATGTCCTTGTTTTTCAAGGACCGCAACTTCCCCCCTTCAGTGGTCGAGAACACCCTTGACCATGTCTCCCACAACTCATCCCTCACACTCCCTCCCCTCAATATCAACCCAAACAGAATCCCCTCATCCCCACGTACCACGCCACCAACCTCCGGATCCAACGCACCATCCTCTGACACTTTTGCCATTTGCAATCCGATCCCACCACCAAAGGCGTTTTTCCCTACGTACCCTTGTCTGCTTTCCGGAGGGACCACTCTCTCTGTGACTCCCTTGTCCACTCCACACTCCACTCCGGCTCCACCACACCTGGCACTTTCCCCTGCAACTGCTACACCTGCCCCCACACCTCCTCCCTCACCCCTATCCCAGGCCCCAAGAAGACTTTCCATATCAAGCAGATGCTCACCAGCACATCTGCTCATGTGGTATACCGTATCCACTGTTCCCGTTGTGGCCTCCTCTACATTGGGGAAATCAAGCGGAGGCTTGGGAACTGCTTTGCAATAAACAACTGCACCTCCCAGTTGCGAACCATTTCGACTCCCCCTCCCATTCCTTAGACGACATGTCCATCCTGGGCCTCCTGCAGTGCCACGACGATGCTACCCGAAGGTTGCAGGAACAGCAACTCATATTCCGCTTGGGAACCCTGCAGTTCAATGGTATCAATGTGGACTTTACAAGCTTCAAAATCTCCCCTCCCCTACCGCATCCCAAAAGCACGGCTCGTCCCCGCCTCCCTAACCTGTCCTTCATCCCACCTATCCCCTCCTCCCAACTCAAGCCCCACCCCATTTCCTACCTACGAACCTCATCCTGCCCCCTTGATCTGTCCGGCCTCCCTGGACTGATCTATCCCCTCCCTACCTCCCCACCTACGCTCACCTTTACTTGTGCCATCCCTGCCTCTTTGATCTGTCTGTCTCCTCTCCACCTATCTTCTCCTCTATCCATATTCTTTCCGCGCCACCCCACCATCTCTCCCTATTTATTTCAGAACCCCCTTCCCCTCCCCCATTTCCGAAGAAGGATCTAGGCCCAAAACGTCAGCCTTCCTGCTCCTCTGATGCTGCTTGGCCTGATGTGTTCATTCAGCTCGACACCTTGTTATCTCGAAGTTCCTCACTGGCTTTTGTGCTGAGGCACCAGTTACAAATCTTGGCTGAATGGATGTTCAAACGGATACCCTCTAGCAGCTTCAGGTGTAACCATTGTATGTTGGGGTAGAATGGGTAGAGAAGCATTCTGGTCATTCCCTAGCACCTTATGGGATTGCACTTTGTCAGTTGTCAGGCCGCCATGGTTAAGCAGGAAACAGCAGCCAAGTTCCATGCAGCAAGCTCCCACCAAAAGAAAACATGATAATTCTCCAGATAATTTTACTGGAAAGGTTCTTTCCATTGCATTACTTACCATGGTGACCCTCGTGAGATGCTGGCACAGCATGGAAACCATCTGAACACTTATAAGAACTAGCAGCAGGCACAGGCCATTCAGTCCCTCTAATCTGCCCCATTTCCATCTACATCTCAATATCCTATCACGCCCCCTCTGGATCTTGTACATGTCCAGAAGCTCTCCTCTCATTCTTCTAAACACTGGTGGACACAGGCCTCGCCTGCTCAACCTTTCCACATTCCAGATAGTGGTCAAATAGGCCTTGAACCTATTTATGTCCTATCTTAAATAAGGAAATCAAAATTGTATGTAGTATTCCAGATGTGGTCTCACCAATGCTCGTCTCTACTTTTATATTCCATTCCACACTACATTAAACAACATTCCATCTGCTTTCCTAATCTCTTGCTGTACCTGAATGCTTATGTTTAGTCATTTATGTACCAGGATATCTAGATTGTTCTGTAACCCAGTTCTGCAGTCTCTCTCCACTTATGTCATATGTTGCTTTTCTTTTCTTCCACTAAAATGTACAAGTTCACATTTCCCAACTGTATACTTTACCCGCCAAACATTTTCCCACCTGCTTAACCTATCCTGCGCAGACACCTCGTAGCCACATCACAACTTACTTTTCTAACTATCACTGTACTGTCAGCAAATTTAGCAACGTGCATTTGATCCTTTCAACCAAGTTCATTACAACAAATATACCATTATTCGGCACCTATCGGACCAGGAATGTGCCCGTTGATCAAATATTTTGAATAATCAAGACATCCATACTACCATTGTAACAACATGTACTAAGCACAAAAATAGTACTGCAGGGGGTATCCATATTGTTGTTATATTTTATTTGTAGCATTAATCACTTAAATCATAAATGCAACTTAAATAAAACTTACCAGCAGAGAGCCTTCTCAATCACCCTCAACTGACGACTCGGACATCATGGCATTCGAGGAGAAATTTACTTGAAATTGAATCACCTGTGGCCTTTCAGTTGAAAAACATATATATTTACACATGGCAAATAAATTTGAAAAACTACAATAATTGGATAGAATTATACAGTAAACCTCATGGTATTTGAGATATGTAAATTTTGCCAATTTATTGAGAGTGCGTGTTCATAAGGCATTGGTTTAAACAAAGGTTGTTGTATATAGACAGCAGATTAATTGAAGTCCTAACACTGATTCCTGTTGCACTGATTCCTGTAGATTCCTGCTTGTCATATTCTGTCAACTTGAAGATGACCCATTTATGTCCACCCTCTGCTTCCCATTAGCCAGCCAATCCTTCAACCATGCCACTATGTTTCGCCCTACACTATGAACTCTTATTTTGCATAACAACATTTTACCTGACACCTTGTCAAATGCCTTCTAGAAATCTAAGTATAATATTTCCACTGGTTCTCTTTTATTACTTTTACTTGTTACATCTTCAAAGAACTCTAACAACTTTTTCAAATATGATTTTTCTTTAACAAAACCATGTTGAATGTGTTTAAGATTTTATAAGTGGTTAATAACATATGATGGAATTTTTCCTATGATAGATATTTCACCAATCTGCAGTTTCCTGAATTCTGTTTCCCTCCTTTCTTTAATAGAGGAGTCCATTTCACTATTTTCCAATCTAATGAGACCTTCGCAGAACTGAGGGAATTTTGGAAAATTAAAAGTGAACATCTATAATACAAGCGGTCATTTCTTTTAATATTGTGGGATGATGTTCTTATTAGAACCTGGAGACTTGTAAAGATCTTAGTTCTAATAATTTGCTCAGCTCCTTGCCGTTTGTGATTGCATTTGTTTTAAATTCCTTGCTCCCTTTCTCTACCTTTCTGTTTTACATGTGACTCTAGATTCTTAGCAATGTGGTTGACTCTTAACTGCCT
Organism: Stegostoma tigrinum; assembly: GCF_030684315.1. Taxonomy (NCBI): domain Eukaryota; kingdom Metazoa; phylum Chordata; class Chondrichthyes; order Orectolobiformes; family Stegostomatidae; genus Stegostoma; species Stegostoma tigrinum. The sequence goes on along the minus strand of NC_081389.1, from coordinate 14,306,987 downwards.
TCTGAAAGGTTTAGAGAGCTGATCAATTCAAGGCCAGTTGTAGGTGGACAAAAAAATCATATTCTTGCCAACAACTTCTAAACCCCCACAAGAATAGAAAAGAGCAAGTCTATGTGTCTTCAGTTGGATCCTGCCTGATTGTAAGCTTGAGTGGTTTATGTATTGGAAGCTGAAAAAAATAAATTATGTTTTTGGAGAAAGATGCAAGGCATTTACATTTGGGAAGGATGAGAGCTGTTGCAAAATCTAAACCTTTTCTCGTCCAAAATCTGGATCTCATTGGCCTCCCATATCTCCAAGAAGATTTTAGTACTGCAATATCAATACTAGTTGTGGTGTGAGCTATAACCTTACATAAGAACATAAGAACTCAAAAAATAGGAGCAGGAGTAGGCCATCTGGCCCGTTGAGTTTGATCCATCATTCAATAAAATCGTGGTTGATCTTTTTGTGGGCTCAGCTCCACTTACTTGACAACTCACCATAATCCTTAATTGCTTTACTGCTCAAAAATAAATCTATCAATGCCTTAAAAACATTCAGTGAGGAATTCTCAACTGCTTCACTGGGCAGGGAATTCCACAGATTCACAATCCTCTGGGTGAAGAAGTTCCTTCTCAATTTAGTCCTAAATCTGCTCCCCTTTATTTTGAGGCTATGCCCTTTTTCGCTAGTTTCACCTACCACAAGTGAGAGTTGGGACCAGAAATAATGAATTAACATCTTTACTTAGATACAAATTTAAAATAAATCTTTGTCATGTTGAAGTGGTTAAGGATGCTACTTTGAGATCAGGTTACAGACTTCTCTGTAAATCTACAACTATCACACACATTAGTAACAGTTTGGTCATGTGGGCTCTGTAACCAACTCGAAGGAAGAGAATGAAAGACAAGTTGTCAGTCAGGCCTGAGCTTTAAACAGGAAAATTATTAGTTCTGCTGTTCACTATGCAAAATGCAAGTAAGAGGTCACAATAAGCTTGGAAACTCTGTTTGTGAGGAGTCAGAGTGAGTGAGATTTGTCAGGACAATCCTCAGGAAATTTCACACTTTGCTAAAGAGCAAAGAAAGAAAAGACACAGACATAAAACATTTGGGAGCTACTTGTGAATCACTTTGGTTTGAATCCTTGCCTAAACAACTTAGTAATAGAATAACATGGTAATTTTGGTTGTCGTGGTAAGTAGAGATGAGCAAATTCTGTTCATCCAGTTTAAAGTATAAAGACCAAAAGATCTGCGGATGCTGGAAATCAGAAACAAAAACAGAGATTGCTGGAAAAGCACAGCAGGTCTGGCATCATCTGTGGAGGGAATCCAGGGCTAATATTTATGGTCCAGTGACCCTTCCTCAGAACCCTTGGTTAACCCAAAATGTAAACTCTGCTTTCTCTCCACAGATATTGCCAGACCTGCTGAGCTTTTTCAGCAATTTCTGTTTTCATTTTAAGTGTAAGTTGCTTATGGAGAGAAAATAGTTTTGAATTAATAGTGTTCCTTTTGTATTTTTCACGGATTGCATTTTGCATTTAAAACATCAAACCCTTTCATGGAGAGATAGGAGGAACTGCAGATGCTGGCGAATTCGAGATAACAAGTTGTGGAGCTGGATGAACACAGCAGGCTGAGTAGCATCTTAGGATCAGGAATGCTAACGTTTCAGGCCTAGACCCTTCATCAGAAGGGTCTAGGCCTGAAACATTAGCTTTTGTGCTCCTAAGCTGCTGCTTGGCCTGCTGTGTTCATCCAGCCCCACACCTTGTTATCTCAAACCCTTTCATAGCTTTTTCTTGCAAAAAGCAAATAGCTGTAAATTTGAAATTCTCTTCAAACATGATCAGTCTCTACTGGGAGCATAATAGTGTGGAGATGGCAATGAGAATCGGGGAGAAGGTGGGTCACAGGAAGAAAGGATTTCTCCTGAGGACGGCTGGGGCTTGTGTCACTTCCTGGCCTCCCTTCACAAAATAGTCAATGTCTCCAAAACAAATGAGTAAATGCAGCAAGTACATTAAAGAGTGACAAGTCTCCACTTGAATGCTGACGAGGACCAGTTTGGAATTGCTTTTCGATTATTCCATGTTTGGAAACTAATTAATGGGAAATCACATCGCTTTGTGACAGCTGCAGTGAGTCCATTCAAGGCTCCTCTGCTGCTTTCAGAATGAGCTTCCCTGTTGAGAGAATTTACTGCTGCTGTGTGCTGTGTCAGAACAATTTGGAAGGCGTGTCTGGATTAAGCAAATTGATTATTTCAATGCAAAATTATTTTTACAAGATTCCTCTAAAAGTGATTGCATAATACGCCATACAATTAATTAGGAAGGCTGGGAGGGAGAAGTAAAGAAAAAGAAAGAATTTGCATTTCAGTAGCACCTTTCATCACCACCAGATGTTTCCAATCACTATACAGTCAACAGATGTACAGTTCAAATGTAGTCACTATTGCAATAGAGTGGCCAATATTCCCAGATCAAACTGCCACAGCAGCAACGTGACAATGCCAGGTGATTTGTTTTTGTAAGATAGACCAACAGACTTTATTGGTCAGTGCATTGAGAATGGAAGTTGGGACTCATCTTGCAGAACATTGTTTAGGCCACTTTTGGAAAACCGTGTTCACTTCTGGTCTCCCTCCTGTAGGAAAGTTAAACTTAGCGTGCAGAGAAGACTTACGAGGATGTTGCGGGACTGGATCGTTTGAGCTGTGGGAGAGGCTGAATAGGCTGGGGCTGTTTTTTCCTGGAGTGTTGAAACCTTCTAGAGGTTTATAAATTCATGAGAGGCATGGATAGGGTGAATAGCCAAGGTCTTTTCCTTGGGGAATCCAAAACTAGAGGGGCATAGGTTTAAGGTGAGAGGGGAAAACTTAAAAGGGACCAAATGAGCAACTTTTTCACACAGAGCGTGTTACGTGTATGAAATGAGCTGCCAGAGGAAGTGGTGGAGGCAGGTACAATTACAACATTTAACAGGCATCTAGATGGTGCATGAATAGGAAGAGTATAGAGGGATATGAGCCAAATGCTGGCAAATGAGAGGAGATTGATTTAGGATATCTGATCAGCATGGATGAGTTGGACTGAATGGTCTGTTTCTGTTCTGTATCACTCTGTGGATCTATGACAAATATTGACTAGGATTTTGGGAAAAAAACTCTTATTTAAAGATCATACTTTAGGACCTTCTAAGTACAGTTGAAAGGACAAAGAGGGCCTTGACCGAAAAACCATCAATAAGGCATCACTCACTCAGCATCATAGGGCAGTGTCAACATTGATGTTTGTGCTCAGCTTCCGGCGTAGACCTTGAGCACAGAACCTGACTTTCCAAATTGAATAGACAACCGTGTATAGGCTTCCTGAGTTAGCTCAGCAAAACCAGGGCTTCATGATAGAGAAACCCAGCATTGCGATCTGTTCACTGTTGTGTAATTTTGAAGCAAGCTTGTGATGATGTCACAAAGATGCACATCACCGGGCATAAATATCACTGAGTGGGTGGAGTTAGAAAACTCTGGAAGAAGCTCTCAAGAAAGCCACTAAAATGCGAGTCTCTCTGAAAGACGCACTGAGAGCACATGGAAATGAGTACTCGGAGAAAGCAGATTAATCATTAGCTAATGTATGTGGAAGTCAGAGCCCGATATATATTGACCTTGTAATGTAGTAGTTAGCATGAAAGTATAATATATAACGTTACATCAAAGTTTAGCCTGAAGACAAATCTCAACTTAGCCTTCTTCCGTAAAGTACTCACAGTTCTGGAGAAGCATTCCATTGCAAAAAAGAGTCATGTTTGGCTTGAAACATTGGCCCACATATTCCGATGGCCAGATGGTCATTGGACCAAAAAAGACTGGAGGCATGTGTTGAGACCCTGAGGAATGTCCAGAGCAACAGACTCTGTGACAATTGTCCAGGAAATTGAAGGATCCAGGAGCTATTAAAGTATCCAGACATATTAAAGTCATTTATCGCTCAGAACACAGAACGTTCGCTTGCATTAAAGTGGGTATGGCTTGACCTCCCCTGATCACCCTACATTAGGGGAGATCTGGATTGATTTAAATGATGCTTTGCATTTATGAAGAAGTCATGGCTGGAATTCGCAGCAAGAAAAGTGGACCTTAATACTAACATAAAGAAACTTAACTTTGATTGACGGTCCTTGGAATGACCGTGCCAAAAGTTTGACTTGTCTCTCCACAGGTGCTGCCAGACCTGCTGAGTTTCTCCAGCACTTACTGTTTTTGCTTCCCGGTGTGGAGGTGCCGGTGTTGGACTGGGGTGGACAAAGTCAGGAGTCGCATGACACCAGGTTATAGCCCAACAGGTTTATTTGAAATCACAAGCTTTTGAAGGACGAAATGGCACTATCGTATGAGCAGTGCCGTGAAAGATTGTTATTTTAAATCAAAAAGTTGGACTATAACCTGTGTAACTCCTCACTTTGATAACAAAATGTGAAGCTGGATGAACACAGCAGGCCAAGCAGCATCTCAGAAGCACAAAAGCTGACGTTTCGGGCCTAGACACTTCATCAGAGAGGCTCTCTGATGAAGGGTCTCGGCCCAAAACGTCAGCTTTTGTGCTCCTGAGGTGCTGCTTGTCCTGCTGTGTTCATCCAGCTTCACAGTTTGTTATCTTGGATTCTCCCGCATTTGCAGTTCCCATTATTACTGACTTCTCACTCTGTTCTTGTTTCGGATCTTGAGCTTTTGATCTTAACATAACACACAGACTCAATGAACATACAAACAAGGAGCAAGATTTGGCTATTCAGCCCATCGGACTTGCTGCACCAGTTAGTAAGATCGCGTTGATCAGATTTAACCTCAAATCCACATTTGCAACTTCCCAGATAACATTTCATCCCTCTTGCTTAACAACAATCTATCCAGATTTGATGTAAAAATATTCAAGGAACCTCCTGCAACACTTTTCAGGACGATACTTCCCTTGGGCTCTGACTTCCAGGTACACTAAATAATGATTAATCTGCCTTATGAGCCTTTGGAATTCCCTTCCTCAAAAGGCAGTGGATGCAGAATCTTTTAAATACACCAAACTTTGTTCTGACCGCCACCTTGATGAGCTGGTTTTCTCAATAAACCGGCAGAAAGAAAAATCTGTACTAACGGTTGTCTATTGTTTTACCGCCATCTCTGCGATATCCGAGGGTGCGCATGAGAAGGATCGTTGCTGGTAAGTTTTATTTTAGGATAAGCCTTCCGTATTACTTGACGAATTTATGCTGTAAATAAAGTATAATAGTGATGCCCATTATTCAGTTTGCGTTTTTACAATATGAGGTGTGCTTGATCAACCGGCATATTGATCAACCAGCGTATTTTGCTTCTAGATGCCGGTTAATAAAAAGCCTACTGTATTTTTAACGATGAGATGTAGATTTTTGCCAAAGAGATGAAAAATGATTGAGGGAGTGTAGAAAAAAGAGTTGAGGTTAAAATCAGGATCAGCCACAATCCTATTGAATGGTGGAGCAGGCGTGAAGGGCCGAATAGCCCACTCTTGTTCCTTGTCTGTATGGTAGTATAGAAAAACTTGTAAGTAACATTGCAAGAAAAGAGGTGGTATTAATTAGGAGTAGATGTAGGTTAGTTGTGGGGAATGAGATCTGACCATGGTCGTCATGTAGAAAAAGGCTGTTTTAGGAGGACAGATTTAGGACACAGCAGTGTGCGTGGGTGCTGTATTCTGCAGGGATGGCTATAATGGTCACAAGGCTTTCAGAGTCTGACATTAAGGTCCGCTGTAAGGTCCCCTCCTTTGATAAAACTCACCCAGTTAATCCTCAATATTATCACTGCAGCCCTCTCCATGCCCCACCCCTGCCACAGACCTCACTGAACTTACTGGTGATTAGGTCATGCATTCTTTGAATTGGTTCTGTTAGATTATGATCATGCTGCAGAGATGCTTAATTGCCTGGAAAAAATCTCATTAAAATATGTGTTGCTGATAATTGCTAACTGCATTAGGGATCAGGCGTTAAAGCAAGGGAGGAGGGTGATGTGTGCATCATTTTCTTCCCATGAGAAATACAAATCACTCAACTTCAGATAACTTTTATCCTTGAAATGAAAATGCTGGTATTTATGGTCTTAATTCCCATCTGTTTATGTCCCCTTGCGATGTTTAAGAGTTCCTTGATAATACCTGAAGTCATAGGAACAGAAGGAGGCCATTCGGCCCCTCGGGTCTCTCCACCATTCAATGAAATCACGGCTGATCTGATCATCCTCAACTCCACTTTCCAGGCTTTTTCCCAAAAATCCTTCATTCCCTTTTTTGATTACAAATCTGTCCATCTCAGCCTTAAATGTGCATAATGACCCAGCCTCAACAGCCCCCTGTGGCAAAGAATTCTACAGATTCACTACCCTCAGAGAAGAAATATCTGCTCATCTCTGTCTTAAGTGTATGATCCCTTCTTCTGAGATTATGCTTTCTGCTCCTAGGCTGTTCCAAAGGAGAAACAACCTTTTCAGTATCATCTCTGTCAAGTATCGCTGGTCTGTTAATCCAGAAACCCGGATAACATTCTGGGGGCCCGGGTTCAAATCCCTTGACGGCAGATGGTGGAATGTGAATTCAATAAAATATCTGGAATTAAGAATCTAACGATGACAATGAATCCATTGCCGATTGTCGGAAAATACCCATCTGGTTCACTAATGTCCTTTAGGGAGGGAAACTGCTATCTTTCCCTGGTCTGGCCTACATGTAACTCCAGACCCACAGCAATGTGGTTGACTCTCAACTGTACTCTGGGCACTTAGGGATGGACAATAAATGCTACCCTAACCAGTGAACCCCTCATCCTGTAATAGATAATTAAAAAAAAATAAGATCACCTTTTATTAGGACATAGTGCCTTGAGCAGTTCAACACATGAACAGGCCCTTCAGCCCACAATGTTGTGCTGAACATGGCGCCAAATTAGACTAATCCCTTCTGCCTGCCATTGCTCCATATCCCTCCATTCCTTGCATATTCATGTGCTTATCTAAAAGCCCCTTAAACACCCCTATCATATTTGCCCCCACCACCACCCTCAGCAGCACGTTTCAGACCCCTACCACTTTCTGTGTGAAATAAAACTTGCCTCTCACATCTCCTTTGAACGTTCACCTTCTCACCTTAAATGCATGTCCCCCAGTTTTGGACATTTCAATTCTGGGAAAATGATTCTTCTAAACTCTGGACTACAGACCCAACCTGCTCACACTCTCCTCACAAAACACTCCCTCCATACCTGATATCTTGATTTGTGAGTTCTGAAGTTCAATTATGTTTAAAGTGGAGATTGTTGGATTTCTAGTACCAAAGGCATAAAGGGTTATGAGGATAATGTGAGAAAAAGGGGCTGGTGTGTTTGATCAGGTGTGATTTTATTAATTGGCAGACCAGACTACTCTGTCTGACTTCTGGAATTGTCAGAATGCATGTGATGTTGGACCATCCACTGTGCTGTTAGGGAGGGGGGTGGGGCTCCAAGACTTTGACCCCACAACAGTGAAGGGATAGCCTAATCCTGTTCCAATGCACCTGTGCTGTGGAAATTGGCTGAACGAAGCTATTAAGCCCAACATTTGACATATATCAAACTAGAATTCACATGGAAGAGAATGACACCCATTTGAGGTTTAGAGTTCCCATTTCTGGGCAATTGAGTAAAGAAGATACAGATGAGAAGGAAAGGTCTTCAGCTTGAGTGCCATTCTCTGACAAATGAGACCCCTTCCCATTTGACTTTGCCAATGTTTGGAAAGGCTGTATCTTCTGTAATCCATGACTATAATTCCAACCAGCGAAGATTTGATTATTCTCAAACTCTATAGAGTTTATTCCACTATCCTTTTTTGTTATAAATCATCATTTAATCCCCCCACTAGAAATTTCTATATATCTTCCACTGACCTTTAAAGCTACCCAGTAAATAAGATCATCAGATGTTTGAGCTGAAATAGACCACTCAGCCCATCAAGACTGCTCTGCTATTCAATGAGATCATGGCTGATCTGATAATCCTCAATTTCACTTTCGTATATTTGTGTATATTAAACTCCCTGGTATCCAATACCCAAGCAACTGGCAAAAGTTTCAAAGAAAATTTACCATACCTGTAAAGTTTCTTCAAAGCCATGTATTTGAACTTGACTTTCAATGACAGATTTGCCGGACCTATGAGAGGAAAGCATTGGACTGAAATGACACTTGGATATTAACAGTTTTGTACGAAATTGCAAGCATGTGAAAAATGTTGGACAGGACAAAAGATCTTTTGGTCTGACTAGCCTGATCCAAATAATGGTGATATCTGAAGAATGTTATGGACCAGACCAGACCCCCTCAAAATATACTAAGAATGTAGCCTACACCTTAATGTTTTCTTACTTCAAAGGTAAATGCGAGAGTCTGTGTTCTGGATGTAATTTGATTGGTCAAACTACTTGGCGTTAAGCAAAACTCAATTTATTCAAACACAGCAGTTAAAATACAACAAAAGAAAAAGGAACTTGGAGTAACTTAACTCTATTGAAAAACTTAACTGAATATTTGATTATTTCACTACTGAACAGTAACGGTCCCAATATAGTAACATCCCACAAACACCCCATGTCAAAAGGGCAAATTCAGAAAAACAGTTTGCTTCACATGCAATCCTATCAGCAAGACAGAGATGTATGCAGCAGCTGCACAGAAAGACGGAGAGTATAGCATTCGGGAGAGATTCACTGTCTCCCAACGCTGCTGAGCCCGCAGCAAAAACCACCAAAAGCTAACCAAAAATCCTGGATCCGTTGGAGCTTAACCATATCGATTCAGGCTGCTTCTACTGTTCCAACGATTTTTAAAAAAAAAACAAGGCCTCACAAGTTGTTCATCTTCTCATAAGCTGCTCAGCATCTGTCGCCAGTCTCTCTGTTAAAAAACACAAGGTCAAAACACACCTCTTAAAACCATAGCAGCGTCACAAGAATTTCAATCCCTAAATTCTGCCCTGACAAGTAATATGATTATGAATAACAATGTTATGCCTTAAAAAGTTGTTTCCTGTGCCCTTAAAATAGTTTTTAATTTAGTTCAAAAAAAAATTCCAAATTACAGAAATCTCCTGTGCCATCAGGGCCCAGTCAGAATGTTATGCGAATTGTTTTGGTGTCTGCTGTTTATTATTTTATTATTAATTCATGTAGCGCTTCCCATCTGATCCTCTGTGCTCAGCTGCACAGAGTTCCTGCCTCTGGCTGAAATGTTTTTTCAAGTCGTGAATCTGATAATGTTTTTTACATCTTTTCAACATCTTTTTTGCATTTGCTTCCAGCCATTCGGAGTCCATTTTAACAGTGCGTGTTGTGGTACTCCTACTGTCCTTGCAGCTGGCAGAAGAGGCATCCCTGTGGCCAACACCAATTTGGAAAATTGCCTGGATGAGTGAAGACTGTAACATGAATTACATGACTGTAACATTGTTTTCATTCAGCAGATTTGGTGCCAGACGAACGTCAAATTCGATGCAGATCTGACAAAGGGGAGCAAGTTTCTGTGCACAGCAGATGCTGCAGAACTCATTGCCATGCTGTTTTGGACTGCAGCCATACTGTCTTTATAAGCAGGTTGTAACTTGCCATCTCAATAATTTAGATTTCATTTTAGTAATGGGTGGACTATCAAATGGGATGTACCTTTCTAGTCCTCATCTTCCCCTTAAGTGTTCGCTGGAGTCATTGGAAACACTGGCACCTGAGTTTGGAAGATTCTACGTTTCAATCTCACATGGAAACATGAAAAATAGCAGCAGGTGTAGTCTATTTGGCCCTTTGTGCTCTATTCAATATAATCATGGGTACTTGTTCAGTTCAGTGCACTGTCACCCCCTTTTTCTCTGTAATGTCTTTAGTTCTCAGAACTGTAGCCCTTCCTTGAAAACCTTTAATGTTTTGGCTTCACCCACTTTCTGCAGCCAAGAATTGCACGGGCTCACCATTCCCTGGGAGAAGAAATTTGTCCTCATAGAATGCAAACAGGGGCCCATCAACTTCATAGCAAACCTTCAAAGAGTATGATCAATCCACCTAGCCTGCACATCTTTGGACTGTGGGAGGAAACCACAGCACCTGCAGGGAACCCACACAGACACAGGACAAATGTGCAAACTCCACACAGGCAGTTGCCTGAGGCTGGAATCGAACCTGTGTCCCTGGTGCTTAGAGGCAGCAGTGCTAACCATTGAGCTGCCCTCAATCTGAAATGGCTTACTCTGCATCTTTAGTTCTGAGCTCCCTGATCATCGGGAACTCATTCCTTTGTTTTCCCTTGTCTAGGTCTGTTAGAATTTTATAGATTTCTCACCTTCTCCTTCTTCTAAATTACAATGAGTATAATCCTTGCCAATCCAATTTCTCTTCATCCATCTGTCTTGCCATCTCAGGAACATTTGTTGCACTACCTCCAGAGCCAGAACATCCTTCCTCAGATAAGGAGACCAAAACTAAACACAACTCACTTCAGAGATAATGGGAACTGCAGATACTGGAGAATCCGAGATAACAAAGTGTGAAGCTGGACGAACACAGCAGGCCAAGCAGCATCTCAGGAGCACAAAAGCTAGCTTCTCACTTTGTTAGCTTTTGTGCTCCTGATATGCTGCTTAGCGTGTTGTGTTCATCCAGCTTCACACTTTGTTAACTCACTTCAGAATTTGATTGTAAAATCTAAGCTAATACTTCGTTCAGTACTGGGGAAATGCTGCCTTTTTGGAGGGCTTGCCTTAGAGGTCAACAGCAATCTGATGCCAATCCTTTCTCTTCAGTGGATTTAAAAGATTCCCATCCCAGTTGAAGGATAGGAAGATTAGTTTGCTGGTACACAAACCGAAAATGCTGGAAACATTCAGCAGATCAGATAGCAGGAGAGAGAGATTCAAGAGGCTGTGTTTCAGCAAGATCTTCTATTGGGGTAAAAAAAAAGCTTCTTCAAGTTGGGCATTTGTGGAAGGAAAGTGTTTGAAACAAAATGGAAGTTGTAGGTTATTGAAAATTGTTTCGTACATTTTGTTCACTTGAGGTTACCATACGTACATGTACCAGCAAAGGGAGTCCATTAGGAAGAAATAATAACAGTTTGTGCAGTTCTAATTCTAAATGCCTACGGCTGCATATTTTATGCGGCTGACCCAAGAATTTGATGAAATATCATGAATTCTGGAAACTTGACCTTCATAATGCAGCATTCTCTTGTTGCTGCACTGGAGTGTCAACCTAGATTTTGTACTCAACGCCTAGAGTTTGTACTCAAACCTAGAAGTTTTTAATGCAACTGAACTACCAGGAGAGCTATAGTTGACACTACACTCTAGTGCAGCACTGAAGGAGTGCTGCATTTTATTGGAGGTGTCGTCACTTAGATGAGGCTCCAAATTGAGTTAAATGCTGTATCAGAGATAAAAGGAACTGCAGATACTGGAGAATCTGAAATAACAAGGTGTGGAGCTGAATGAACACAGCAGGCCAAGTAGCATCTTAGGAGCAGAAAAACTGATGTTTTGGGCCTAGACCCTTCATCAGAAAAACTGGCTGCAAGGTATTTTGGAACTTTTAAATACACATGGTGCGATAGAAATGCAAATCCTCCTTTGCTGTTTATTATTTCAGCATGTGAGATTAAGCTATAAGATAATTGTTGGATGGGGAGGCAAGGTTTTATCTGAAGTCGTTCTCATTTAATGATGAAAAGTGACACAAAGTGAAAGGACTGACAGATGCGGTAGTTAATCACCTACACCTTCTCATGTGTTTAAATGAATCAGACTTTGTTTTCCTCTTCAGACTAATGATTAAACTTTTTTTTTACAGTTGATGAGAGATGAAAAATCAATACATTCTAGTTTAATACTCAGACTTTGAATTCTGCTGTCAATATGAATCCTCCTGTTTTAGATCAATTCCATGGTAGATCAATCTCCAACAAACAGATGCGGTGATACAGCAGCAGCTGATGCTCAGAGCATCTGTGAGCTCCATCTGACAGACAGACCCTTGTGTTTCCAGGCTGATTAGAGTCACCCAGAGTGTGCGCTTCCACAAAACTCCTCAGCTCTCAAAGGAGTGTCTTATTTATAACTCGGACTTAATCTCAAAGTGTATGATCCCCTGCTGAATGCAAGATTGATGTTCAAGAGGTCCTGATTTCTGCAAGTGATGTTTTCAGTCTTTCTTTCCGTAAAATATTTAAACAGCAACATTTATTCACCACCTTTAATGTCGTCAGATGTCCCCTAGGGGTTTCTCAGAAGTATTATGGAAATAAATTGCACGTTGAAACATGGGAGAAAATACTAGGGCGAGCAGCTAAAAGCTTGGTTGTAAAGTAAACTTCAACAGTGCCTTAAATGAAGAGAGAGATGTGGAGAGATTTAAGTATAAAACTTGCTATTCAATTATATTACCTTACTGTTCAAATAATAAAGTATGGTCTTTAAAAAGACTGAATTAATGATTCTGTTAAAAAGGTATGTCTAGGTTAATGCAGGGTCAATACACACAGTAGGGCGCAACGCTGAAGCTTACCTTCTTGCATTCATCTGTATTGAAATACAACAAAACCAAATTCAGAAAGGAAACAACAATTTATATTTCACAAGAAGATTGGTTGACTAGCTTCACTATTGTAGGAAAAAGATAAAAGATGAAACGCTTCAATCTTGTATCTGTTTAGCAATGTTTAAACAATGTATGAGATTGTCGAGCCTCTCAAAATCTGTCACTGTACACCCAAATATGTGTATTGAATAGTACCTTCATAAAATATAATTTTGAATGTACCTTTAATTTTACTATTGCTGCAGCTTCATATTTAACTTTGCGCCTGATTCTTCTCAAATTGCAATTTTAAACAAAATGAATGAAGGTAGAAATAACTGAGAGTAAAAGAGGATGCCTGAACTTGGGCTAGATCAAAAATTGTGTTTTTTGGTAGGGCCATGTTTATTTAGTTTTCTTCACTACTTGGTGTGCAGGTTTGGTTCGGTTGTGATAGAAATTGCTCCTCTGAGTCTGCCCTCATAGGTGAATATAAGGATCCCATATTAAAGAAAAGCACTGTCCCATATCCCAGCCCCCCACCCCACATACCACGCCTTGTTACCACGTAGCCTACCACTACACACCCTGATATTCAATATTCAGTCCTCAATCACCACCTAAACCAGACAAAGCCATAACTCATCGAGCTGTACAGCTTGGAAACAGAACCTTTGGTCCAAATTGTCCAGGCTGATCAGATATCCTAAATTAATCTACTCCCATTTGCCAGCCTTTGGCCCATATCCCTTTAAATCCTTCTTATTCATGTACCTACCTGGATGCCTTTTAAATGTCAAAATTGCACCAGTCTCTGTCCTTCCTCTGCAGCTCATTCCAAGTACACACCACCCACTGTAATAATAAAGTTGTTTCTTAGGCCCCTTTTAAATCCTTCCCCTCTCATCTATGCCCTTTAGTTTTTGAACATCCCCCAATCCTGGGACAAAGACCTTGTCTTTTCACCCTATCCATGACCATCATGATTTTATCAACATCTATAAGGTCGCCCCCAGCTTCCACGCTCTAGGGGAAATAGCCCCAGCCCATTCAGCCTCTCCCTATAGCTCAAGCCCTCCAACGCTGAATTATTCATTTCACTTAATTTAGGATCTGGTTGTGCACAAATGCAGGCTGTGCTTCACGCATTGCAACAGCAACCACACGTCAAGTGTAACCACTTTATGAGGAGAAATGCCTGCCTTCCGGAGAGACCACTCTCTCCGTGACTCCCTTGTCCGCTCCACAATCCCCTCCAACCCCACCACACCCGGCACATTCCCCTGCAACCACAGGAAGTGCTACACCTGCCCCCACATCTCCTCCCTCACTCCCACCCCAGGCCCCAAGATGACATTTTACATCAACCAGATGTTCACCTGCACATCCACCAATGTGGTATACTGCATCCGCTGTACACGGTGTGACCTCCTCTACATTGGGGAAACCCAGCGGAGGCTTGGGGACCACATTGCAGAACACCTATGCTCGGTTCGCAGTAAACAACTGCACCTCCAAGTCGCGAACCATTTTAACTCCCCCTCCCATTCCTTAGATGACATGTCTATCCTGGGCCTCCTGCACTGCCATAATGATGCCACCCGTAGGTTGCAGGAACAGCAACTCATATTCCGCTTGGGAACCCTGCAGCCTAATGGTATCAATGTGGATTTCACCAGCTTCAAAATCTCCCCTCCCCCCCACTGCATTTCAAAACCAGCCCAGCTCATCCCCACCTGCCTAACCTGTTCTTCCTCTCACCTATCCCCTCCTCCCACCTCAAGCCGCACCTCCATTTTTTACCTACTAACCTCATCCCACCCCCTTGACCAGTCTGTCCTCCCCGGACTGACCTAACCCCTCCATACCTCCCCACACCTACTCTCCTCTCCACCTATCTTCTCCTCTATCCATCTTCGGTCCACCTCCCCCTCTCTCCCTATTTATTTCAGAATCCTCTCCCCACCCCCCTTTTCTGAAGAAGGGTCTAGGCCCGAAACATCAGCTTTTGTGCTCTTAAGATGCTGCTTGGCCTGATGTGTTCATCCAGCTTCACACTTTGTTATCTCTGACACATTAAGCCTGTTTTCTCTAGAATTTAGAAGGTGATCTTATCAAAGCCTTCAAGATATTAGCAGGAAAGCATGCAGTCGATAATGATAAACTACGGTAAAATAATAGGAGTACTAGGACTAAGGTATATTGCCAGAGAATTAGGGCCAGATAGTTCAGGAGGGCGATATTAGGAAGCGATTTTACACACATAGAGTGGAAGATATTTGAAACTCTCTTCATCAAATGGCAGTGGCTGCTAGATCAGCTGTTTCTTTTAAATCTGAGGCAAATGCATATTTGTTAAGCGAAGACACTAACGGTTATCAGTTAAATGCAGGTATATGGGTTTTGCCTAGAGATCAGCCATGTTCACAATGAATAGCAGAGCAAATGGGAGGGGCTGAATGGTTTATTCCTGTTCCTCTTCCCCCATGCATGTAAACTATTTTAGAAAATCCTGCAGTTAAGGTTCTATACAAATGCAAGTATTTTTCTCTTCTATTGACAGGATGTTGGATTAGGACTTTAACCTTTTCACAGTTAGATTCCAAGTGTCTTGCTCTTCTGAATTCAAATTGTCACCATCTTGTCCTTTCAACTGATAAACTGTTGCAGTTTTATAGAAATGTGAGAAACAGGTAAATTCTATCCAGATTGGCCTCTCTTTGCTAAAATATAAAAGTGAGGATTTAAAAAAAGGCATCTTTCACGAACTTGGCAAGCTTTGTTGATGAGGAAATTTATTAAAAGATTTTTTTTAAAAAGGTTTTATTTTGGTTGCAAATTGAGTTAGACACCTCAAGGACTTTAGCAGGTGTTTGTGATGCAGAATGCTAATAAGCAATTAATCACTTGTCTACTATGTTATCATTCTTTTGTATTGCAACTTAAGTCACAATGAATAGACTGCAGCTTCTACAGCCTGTTTGAAACAGAACATAACCCATTTAATTCTGTTGCAAAGGACTGGGGATTCCATGGGGGCTAATTTTTCACAGAATCCAATTATTGTAGTTTAGACTGTCTGGTTGAGAAACAAGAGCATGTGCCAGGGAGTCACAGTGATAAGAGACTGGATTCTGCGTTCTTGAGAGAGGATACTAGCTTTGTGCTCCATGAAGTTACTCCCACTCTCCCAGATTGAGGCCTCAATTCTAGTCTAAAGCGTTCTGTCCAGATGCATCATGGCTTGGTATGGCAACTGCTCTGCCCAGGACTGTAAGAAGCTACAGAGAGTTGTGAACACAGGCCAGTCCATCGTGCAAGCCAACCTTCCACCCATTGACTCCATTTACACTTCTCACCGCCTCACCAACATAATCAAAGATCCCTCCCGCCCCAGCTATAATTTCTTCCAACCATTCCACTGGAAAGAAGATACAAAAGCTTAAGCACACACACTGACAGGTTCAAGCAGAGCTTCTTCCTTGCTATCATAGAATCCTTACAGTGTGGAAACGGGCCATTCAGCCCAACAAGTCCACACTGCCCCTCCAAAGAGCTTCCCACCCTGACTCACTCCCCTTACCCCTGCATTTGCCCATGCCTAACCCACCTAACCTAGACATCCCTGGACATCACGGGCAATTTTGCATGGCCAATCCAACTACACTGCACATCTTTGGATGTGGGAGGAAACCAGAGCACCCAGAGGAAACTCATGCAGACACAGGGAGAATGTGCAAGCTCCACACAGACAGTCACCTAAGGGTGGAATCAAACCCGGGTCCCTGGCGCTGTGAGGTAGCAGTGCTAACCGCTGAGCCACCGTGCTGAATGGACATCTCATATTTCAAATCTAATGTTGATCTCGCTGTTTGTGCACCTTCTCTGCAGCTGTAACATTGTATTCCTGGCCCTGTTCTATTATCCTAATGCATTTTGTATGGTATAATCTGCCTGTATTTGCTGAAAAACAAAACTTTTCACTGTTTAATGGTACATATGACAATACAAAATCAAATTTTAAAAAAGTATTGACCATAAGATCATAAGAAATAGGGGCAGGAATAGACCATTTGCTCCACTGTTCAATAGGGTAATGGTTGATCTGGCATTCCTCGTATCCACTTTCTCACCATTCCCACATCACCCTTGATTCCCCTACTGATCAAGAATCTGTCTATATCAGCCTTAAATATACACAAGGACTCTGCCCTCAGGTGTCTGTGGCAAGGAGTTCAAAATACTCATAATTCTCTGAGAAAAGAAATTAGTCCTAATCTTAGTCATAAATTGGTGCCACTCTACCCTGAGGCTATGCCCTGTAGTCTGAGGCTCTCCCATGACGGGAAACACCCTCCTAACACTTACCCTCTCAAGCCCCTTAACAATCCTTTATGTTTCAATGAGATCACCTTTCATTCTTCTGAACTCCAGTGAGTAATGTCGCAAGCTGTTTAGCTTTTACTCATAAGACACTCCATCCAGTGGCTTCGTAGGCTGTTTAAGAGTCAACCATGTCACTGTGGATCTCCGTCATTTGAGGCCAGACCAGGTAAGAACAACAGATTTCCTTCACAAAGAACTTTAGGGAATCTAGGAGATGACAATGAGTTGATGTGCTCACCTCCTAACTTTATGGGCTAGATTTGTTAATTTACTTCAAATTCCACTGTGGCAGGACTTGAACCTGTGTCTTCAGGATATTAACCTTAACTTTTGGATTGCCACTATGTCACCATCTCTTAATTGGCTTTTATCAATTTGGCTTACTAGGCCCTTTATCCTGTCAGCCACTTGCAGACAGAAAGCTTCTCCCCCACCCATTGTTCTACCTACAGGAAAATTGCTTAGAGTTAGCTAAATGGCATGTGTCCATCAACAGCACAATTGTCTTCCAAGTCCACGTGTGCCCCACTCAAAGTTAGAAGTTCAGACTCCAGTGCAATGTCTCCTAAGCATTTTCCCACCATGGCCCCATTTTAGCACTGAAATACTATTGTGACCACTTAGTGAGAGGTGGGGGCCTCACCAGGGGGAAGCTAGGCCAGCCTTTGATATCTTTGGGATTGTAAATCCAATTTTACAGCTCATTAGCCCACTTGGGGTCACAAACTCCACTTTGGGATGCCCTGCTGTAATGTGGTTTGTTTATATTCTGTCATTCTTTGAAAAGAAGTTTGAACAGGTGCAAGAATATTTTTCCAACTAATGCAAGAGGCTGCACTGTGCATGGTTCTTTAACCAAGCTTGGGCGTGAAAGCTGTAAATGATTTTGGATTAGCTATTGCCTTAATAACCAAAACTGATTACCATCTGAGCACTGTTTTATTCTGACCTTTTCAGAGGAAAGTCTCCTGTGGAGCAATTATGGGCCATCTTCTGCCTCGAGCTAGTTGTCATATTCATCTGAGCAGTCCGTGCACTGTCAGTGGAAGAAGCTCTTTACCTTATTATGGAGAGGAGATTCTGAGCACACAGCGAGTGGCCTTCTTTGCTGGGAATGCCCACATGCTGCTGGTGTTGATTAGTAAGTGCCTCTGACGTGTTGAGGCTTTTTTGTACTCCCAGGAGAGTGAACCTTGATTGACCTCTATTCTTTCTCTAAACCTCTGATTTCCTCTACGATAAATGCCTCCAGGGGCAGGGGGTGGTGTGTGTGTGTGTGTGTGTGTGTGTGTGTGTGTGTGTGTGTGTGTGTGTGTGTGTGTGTGTGTGTGTGTGTGTGGGTGGGTGGATACAGTAAACTTTGGATGCAAACAAAGTTTACTTGTTTGAGGAAGAACCCCCACTGCATCCCAAAGCCAGCCCAACTCATCCCCGCCTGCCTAACCTGTTCTTCCTCTCACCTATCCCCTCCTCCCACCTCAAGACGTACCTCCATTTCCTACCTACTAACCTCATCCCACTCCCTTGACCTGTCCATCCTCCCCGGACTGACCTATCCCCTCCCTACCACCCCACCCATACTCTCCTCTCCACCTGTCTTCTCCTCTATCTATCTTCAGTCTGCTTCCCCCTCTCTCCCTATTTATTTCAGAATCCTCTCCCCATCCACCTTTTCCGAAGAAGTGTCTAGGCCTGAAACGTCAGTTTTTGTGCTCCTAAGATCCTGCTTGCCCTGCTGTGTTCATCCAGCTCCACACTTTGCCATCACTGTTTCTATTGAGGTCGTTTGTTCAGTCGGCTGGGCAACGGGTTTGCGATGCAATGATGCCAACAGTGTGGGTTTAATTCCTGCACCAGCTGAAGTAATCATGAAGGACTTTCCTTCTTGACCTCTCCCTTCAACTGGGGTGTGGTGACCCTAAGGTTAAACCACCACTATTCATCTCTCTCTTTCACAAGAGTGTAGCCCTCTGATCTGGTAAGACTAGGATGACTTTGCATAGAATTTACAGTCCAGAAGGAGGCCATTCGGTCCTTCATGTCTGTACTGGCTCCTATAAGAGCTACCCAGCTAGTCCTATTCTCCAAACCTATCCCCATAGCCCTCTAACTTTTACACTTTCAAATATGTATCCAGCTCTTTTTTGAAACTTCTTATGGGACCTGCCTCCACCACTCTCTCAGGCAGAGTATTCCAAATCCTAAAATAAACCTATGAGGAAGGTGCCTGTATCATTTGCACTTCAATGAACGTTGAACACACCATGAGCCATCATTTCAAAAGCCTTGAAACTTTGACTTTCAAAAAATAAAGTCAAAAGGAAGAAGTTTCGTTTAAACTGTTCCAAATGCTTCTATCACAGAATTTTTTTAAAGTCAGAGAGCAAATCCATCACCCGTGAAGAGTGCAATTCAAAGCAGTCTCTCAAAATGAAACAGAAATATTTTGGTGCCCGATTAGTCAGATCCTTAGTAAATTGAAAAAAAAGGAGCATATTAAACTTAAACTGTGCCTATTGCTCTTAAAAGAAAGATGTTTCAAGTCTATTAAACGTTGTGAATGAGTGCAATTAGTTGTGTTCAATTCAATTGGGCAGGGTGGCATATCCTATGTTTCCAATTACGCATTTGACAAGTAAAGGATTAGTTGAAATATCAGTTAATTTATTCAAACTCCTAAGTAGAGAAGTGCAGTTCTATGTAAAAACGGTCTATGACTGTGTTAATGTTCCACATTAACATACTCTCAATCTGCATCATTGAACCCTGACACCATAAACTACTCCCTCAGGCATTAATCTAGCTTTCCCTCAAATGCATCTGTACTGCTCACTTCAACTAGTGGGATGAATGTAGAATTAGAATAGTTATGTCAGTACAGACTTGATGGACAGAAGGGCATTCTCTGTACTATGTCATTCAAACAGCTCTACGCTGTAGTGACTTCAACATCCTCACTGCTCTCTGTGTGAAGAGGTTTCTTTTAACATTTTCCAGTTGCCTAAAGCTCAGACTGACAGCAGTTTCACTTTTTCCAATTGCTAAATGGGGCCTGCTGAAATTTTTAACCTAAGGGAATTAGTCCTGAAGTGAAATCTGATGAAATGCTCAGTCAATGTTTGTGGACTGAAAGATCCAGCCACATTCTGTAAAGTCAGAAGTCACACGACACCTGGTTAAAGTCCGACAGATTTATTTGAAATCACAAGGTGAAGGTCACTTCACCTGATGAAGGGGCTAAGCTACGAAAGCTTGTGATTTTAAATAAATCTGTACAACTACAGCCTGGTGTCATGTGACTTCTGACTTTGCCCAATCCAGTCTAACATCGGCACAACACAGAAAAAGAGATAGCCATTAGAGGGCAGCATGAACCAGACATGATTTTATCAACAAAGAACTGCCGATTCCGGAAATCAGAAACAAAAGCAGAAATTGCTGGAAAAATTCAGCAGGTGTGCCAGCATCTGTGGAGACAAAGCAGAGTTAATGTTTCAGGTCATTCATCAGAACTGAGAGGAAGTAGGAGCTGCTGATGCTGGAGTCTGACATAACGAGGTGTGGAGCTAGATGAACACAGCAGGCCAGGCAGCATCAGAGGAGCACGAAAGCTGGCGTTTCACGTCTGGACCCTTCTTCAGAAAACTTCTTCTTCTGAAGGGGTCCAGACCCTAAACATCAGCTTTCCTGCTCCTCTGATGCTGCCTGGCCTGCTGTGTTCATCCAGCTCCACACTTTGTTTTCTTCATCAGACCTGGTTTTATCCATGGTCCCCGTTTAGTCTGTTAGCTCAGGCGTGTTTAAAGGAACACTTAAGGAAAAAGGCACATAGGCCTTATTGAAGACAGACGCATTTTCTCAAAACTGTCCATCGTGCACTCATCAGGACAATTCACAAGAATAACAATGGAAAGAGGAACAATGTTTTATACTGGACAAGACAAAGGTGAAGATTGGTTGGCAATAGCTCTGACTGTGGGAGGTGTTGCCACGGAGAAGGGAATATGATGGTGTGGTGAGACAAACAGGAATGGAAGCCACTTTGCTTGGGAAATGAAAGCCAGCATTGGGCCAGATGGGTTGAATAGCCCGTTCTTGGCAAATTTGGTGCAGTTTGGTGATGGTCTTTGTGATTGTGCGATCAGTAAACCCTGCCCACAGTGTCCTGATTCCAAATGCTTAGCTAGAAAATGGAATGGGATGCTGATTCTGAACATCAATTCGGGCCTACCTCTCAGGCCTGTGTCAGTTACTAGGGAGGCTTGAAGTCATAGAAGGACCAGCGTCGAGGAAGGTTTATCCTAGTTCCTGGCAAGTGGTGTGTCCCACGAAAATTGGTAAAAAGAGAAAAAAATGTGCACATTTGTATCGCACCTCTCAGGATCTAATGCACAAAAACTGAAGTTGCTGGAAAAGCTCAGCAGGTCTAGAAGCACCTGTAAAGAAGATATCAGATCTAATGTTTCAGGTCCGGTGACCCTTCCTCAGAATGAATCTGATCTGAATTCACCTCATAACCAGTGAGGTAAGTCAATGTTTTAATGTTGGGAAGAAACGTTCACTTTTTTTTTCCTTTTTACCAAATTTCCTGGGACACACCACTTATGAGGAAAAGTTGAGGGAGCTAAGGCTTTTCTCATTGGAACTAAGAAGGATGAGACATGACTTGATTGAGGTGTACGAGACGATGAGAGGCTTAGATAGAGCAGATAGCCAGAGACTTTTCCCTAGAGTGAAATGACTATTACAAGGCGGCATAATTTTAAGGTGATTAGATGAATTTATAGGGAAGATGCCAGAGGTAGTTTCTTTACGCAGAGAATGGTGTGCGTATGAAACACGTTGCCGGCCGTGGTAGTAGAGTCAGAAACATTAGGGACATTTAAATTACTCTTGCATAGGCACATGGAAGATAGTAAAATGCAGGATATTCAGGGTAGTTTGATCTCAGAGTAGGATTATAGGACGGCACAATATCGTGGACCAAGGGGCCTGTACTGTGCTATACTGTTCTATGTTCTATGTTTTATAAAGCAATCTATCAGCTCACAGCAAGCTCCCATAAACAGCAATGTGGCAAAGTGAGGCGTAGTGGCTCAGTGTTTAGCCCTGCTGCCTCCCAGCGTCAGGGACCCAGGTTTGATTCTAGCCTCAGAAGATTGTCTGCATGGAGTTTGCACATTTTCCTCATGTCTGTGTGAGTTTCTGCCTAATGATCGGGTTTCCTCCCAGAGGTCAAAGATGTGCAGTTTAAGTGGATTGGCCATGGTAAATGCTGGGTTAAAGGGGAAATGCTGCTCGGTCTGGTTGAGATGTTCTTTGGAGGGTCAGAGCCGACTTAATGGGCCAGATGGTCTTTTGCCACACTCTAGGGGTTCTATAACCACATGATTTGTATAAGTGATGTTGGTTCAGTGATAAATGTTGGTTAGGGAACTTAACTCAGGTCTGGTACCTGTTAGGTCAACCAGAATGTACACTCAAAGGCGCTGTCTTTCCCATTTCTGGAATTATACTATTTTCTCATTTTGTTCTTTCATCATTCGTTTCCTAAACCTAAAAACCCTTGAGCTGAGTGGCCTGTTGGTCTATCACAGATTTACTGAAGGCCTGGAGTCACATGTAAGCCAGACCAGGTGAGGATGGGTAATTTCCTTCCCCGAAGGACATTAATAAACCAGATGAGCGTTTACAGCTATAATTATCATAGTTACCTTAGGTTGTTTGGCATGACAATTTTTCTCTCCAGGCCAGATCCTGGCCTTGTAAGGAGCTACCTATTCCTTCTAATCTTGACTTAGACATTTTCTAATCACCTGTTCAAAAATGTTATTTCACATCTCTGGAGCTGCTGAGGCTTGAAACTAGCTTCCTGGCTCAGAGAGTAGGATATTGGTACTGGAACCACAAGAGCTTCCCATGTCCAGACATTTTAAAAAATATAGTTCATTGAATCGCTCAGTCTCGTATTTCCCATCTAATATCCTTAGAGTTCCAGCTGTCCCTCATGTACATCTAATGAACATGTTCAACCCCTTCCAACTCCATTTTGATTGAGTCTCTTCCCACTCTCCCTACCTGTCCACTATCACTGATGGTCTGCATTTCCCTTAACAGGCTTTGCATGTACTTTAACGAATTAGAAAACACAAGAGATTCACTGGCAAAGACTAACAGGTGGAAAAATACCATGTGTAGGTTGGTGAAAGAAAAGTTCATAAAATCTCCAAACCATGGAAATATTGACTCCAAACTCACCCTCTAATGAACTCAGAAACACCACCAACCACCCCCCCCCCCAAGACCTAAACCCATAACCACACATTTCTCAGTCTAACCCACTTAGCCTGCACATCCCTGAACTCTATGAGCAATTTAGCATGGCCAGACTAATTAACCTGCATGTTTTTGGACTGCGAGAGGAAACGCATACAGTCACGGGGAGAACATGCAAATTCCACACTGACACAAGTACCGAAAGCTGGAATCAAACCTGGGTCCCTCATGCTGTGAGGTAGCAGTGTAAACCACTGAGCCACCATGTCAGTTAGTTCAGTTGTGTGCACTCGCACTTTACTTAAAAACTTAAAAATAAATCAACTTGATTCGGGATGTTATTGCACACATCCAGAGCAGCTGGGACTTGAACCCAGCTTCCTGATGAATACACTACCACCACAGCTCTCTATGTTCTAGATTTGTTGTTTGAATAGTAAATCCTTTTAGCTACAATGTTGGGGTTTGAATGCACATGTGAGAATGTTAGCATAGGCCTCTTAGTTACCAGTCAAGCAACATTACCAGCACACCACACCAAAAGCTGAAGGGAAAATTGGCCAAAATTGGGATATAATGAGGCCAGATTTTCAAAATCTTAGTAACCTAATCCCTGGATAAAATCCATATCCTGACCTCAGGCCTTGGCAACAACATTCTTCCTTTGTTGTTCTTTTTGGTGTAAATATCCTAATTGTGCAAAAAGCAATTCGACTTGCAGCACCTGGGGGCAACAACTGCCTAGTTAGAAGGAATAGGTAGCTCCTTACAAGGCCAGGATCTGGCCTGGAGAGAAAAATTGTCATGCCAAACAACCTAAGGTACAGCTCTGAACCTAGTGCTCATTAACCCATAGAGTTAACCAGTTAACCACAAAAGGAAATAATATACCTCAGGGTTGGGTACACTGGTAGGGAATTATCCCACTTCACAATCCCAACTTTTTAAAATGGTTGCTCGACACCAATGTATCGATTCCGTTTCTGGTGTGGGGTGAGGACTGTATTAGAACAGAATTCACTGTCATGCAAAGATGAGATATAATTTTTTTAAATGAAATATAGCTCTGTGTCTATTGCAGGCTTCACTATATTGAGAGAAAAAGAACTGTGATTCATAAAATTCTATTTACTTCATTTACATTCCTTCAAAAAAATGTGCTTTTTCAATATGTATTGGAATTCATAGTCCCAATAGTCCCATAGTCCCATTTGTAGTCCCAGGGTGGCATGTTCGCTCAGTGGTTAGCACTGCAGCCTCCCAGCGCCAGAGACCCAGGTTTGATCCCACCCTCAGGTGACTGTCTGTGTTGAGTTTGCACATTCTCCCTGCATCTGCGTGAGTTTCCTCTCACAGTCCAAAGGCTAGGTGGATTGGATATGCTAAATTGCCAGTAGTCTTCAGGGGTGTGTTAGTGTGGAGGATAGGTCTGCGTGGGATGCTGCAAGGGTCGGTGTGGACTTGTTGGGCCAGAGGACATGTTTCCACACTGTAGGGATTCTATGATTCAATTCAAAGGGGTGATAGCCACCAACAACCATGCTGAAATGTTAAAAGGTAGTGAACCTGTTGGGTTTCTTATTAATGATAAGTTCATGGTTATTGTTAGACTTTTAATTTCAAATTTTGAATTGAATTCAAGTTCAACCAGCTGCCAAGGTGGGGTATCAAACGTGGGTCCCCAGGGTAACTGGTTTATTTGTTAAGTGACAATTATAATTAGGGTCAAAAACAAAGTTTCTGGAAAAGCTCAGCACGTCCGGCAGCATCTGTGGAGGAGAAAATTGAGTTAACGTTTTGAACCTCAGAAGTTCTAAAGATGGGTCGCCGGACCCAAAACGTTAACTCTGCTTTCTCCTCCACAGATGCTGCCAGACCTGCTGAGCTTTTCCAGCAACTTTGATTTTGTTCCTGATTTACAGCATCAGCAGTTCTTTTGGTTTTTATTACAATTAGGATATCACCTCTTGCTATTGTTCTAACATGGAGGAGCAACCCACAGAAAGAACAATTAAGCCATGCACATTCTCATTGGTCATAGAGTCATAGAGATGTACAGCATAGAAACAGACCCTTTGGTCTACCTCATCCATGCCATCCAGATATCTTAAACTAATCCCATTTACCAGCATTTGGCCCGTGTCCCTTAAACCTTCCTATTCATACATCCATCCAAGTGACATTTAAATGTTGTAATTGTACCAGCCTCCACCACTTCCTCTGGCAGCTCATTCCACACATGCAGCGCCCTCTGCGTGAAAAAGTTGCCCATTTGGTCCCTTTTAAGTCTTTGCCCTCTCATCTTAAACATCTAGTTTTGGACTCCCCTACCCTGGGTAAAAGACATGGTTATTTACCCTATCCATGCCCTTCATGATTTTATAAACCTTTTCAAGGTCACCCCTCAGCCTCCAATGCTCCAGGGAAAATAACTCCAGTTTATTTAGCCTATCCCTATTGCTCAAACCCTCCAACCCTGGCAAAATTCATGTGAATCTTTTTTTGAAATCTTTCAAGTTTAACAATATCTGTCCTACCACAGGGAGACAAGAATTGAGTGCTCTATTTTCAAAAGTGGACTAACGAATGCTCTGACCTCCCAACTCCAACATTCAATGCACTCACCAATAAAGGTAAGTGTACAAAACACCTTCTTCATGGCACTCTCTACCTGGTCACATGAAACCAACTCCAAAAGCTAACACAGAGAATGTGTATCACTGATGTTCCATTCGGGCTGTGAACTCGAAGTAGATTGGCCTTTTCTCTCCCTTATTTTGGTGTCAATTGCATTTGTGTGGCTGTCATTCTTATGTTTGACAAGAAGACTTTGAGCCTACTCCAGGGTTTTAGCAGGATAATCAAGACTGGTCCTTCTTTGCAGCATTGAGGGATCCTGTCACACCTCAGCAATGCAAGATTACGCTAAAGCCTTTCTGATGGATCCTATGACATGATTTTACAAAACTATACTGCATTTATGCCTGGTGTCTGGCCAATAATTAACCCTCAATCAACAGGAGGGAAATAGACAATCTGGGCACCATCGCAGTGTGGTTTATAGAAGCTGGCTGTTGGCAAATTCGCTGCTATCCTTCCTTCACTACACCAGTGACTAAAGTTGGGACAAACCTTCCTTTGCTGTGGTTGTGAAATATTCTATATAAATGCAGGTTCTTCTTGAATTTCAATTTGAATGTCTCCTGAACGCAGCTCCTGGTTTATTGCTGTCAGAGAGTACATGTCCCTCTGCGGCAAATCAGAACCCATTCAGACAGAAACAAGCTGAGTAATGAAGCCTGGATAATGGAGATGTGATTTGCTTTGAAGAGCAATCTTTTTTTTTAACCAGCTGACATTAGTGGAAAGAGCTTTGAGTCTTCTCTCTGTAAGAGTTACAGTTCATGCCTGACTGGAAAAGTAACAAGCTCATGCATGTGCAGTAAACAGCACCTTGTTCTCCTCTGAAAGGCACACTCTTTTGTTATTATTTCTGCTGATTGTTTAACCGAGTCTTCATCTTTTCAACTACTAATTAAAGCGTTTGTTAATGACAATGAGCGTTGGAATGGACTCCTTCTTGAAATTAGCATTTTTCCCAATTGACAGCCTTGTATCAAGGACAGGATACCTTAAGGTATTCTGCTTGCCACCAGGTGCCCTCTGATTCAGCCTTCTTAGGTCAGCTTGGGTCAGCGTCGCACCTTCTGCTTCAATTCTAAGGTAATCACCAAGTCTCCTGATGCAGCACCATATTGGGAACTATTATAAGAAGGCCATTCAGCCCCTCAAGTTGACTAATTTTTAAATTATTCTTTCACAGGATGAGGGCATTGCTGGCTAGGCCATTATTTATTGCCCATCGTCTAATTGCCCAGAGGGCAGTTAAGTGTCAACCACATTGCTGTGGATCTGGAACCACATGTAGGCTAGACCGGGTAAGGATGGCTGTTTCCTTCCCTCAAAGACAGTAATGAACCGGGTCATTAACCTGGCCAAACAACTCTGTCTCTGGCTTGCTGCAGCGTCCCAGTGAAGCCCAGCGCAAGCTGGATGAACAACACCTCATTTTCCACTTGGGTATCCTGCAGCCCTCTTGACTCAATATTGAGTTCAATAATTTTAGGGCCTAATCTCTCCCATGTCCCAGCCCCCAATTCCACACACCAGGCCTTGTTACCACATAGCCTGCCATTACATACCCTCTGTGTTACTCACTAACAGTGCCCATTAACAGCTGCTCTCCCTCCCAGACTGATTGTTAGCAGCTCCTTTGTCTGTCCAACTGTCTTCCTCTCACTTTGGGCTCTATTCTATTGTTTACTCCCTACCCCACCCACCTCCCTATTTTCTGCATATAAACTGACGTTTCCCAGCCACCAACAGTTCCGAGGAAGGGTCACCGGACCCGAAACTTTAATTCTGTTTTCTCCTTCACAGATGCTGCCAGACTTGCTGAGCTTTTCCAGCAACTTTGTCTTTGTTCCAGCGAAAATACTGCTTGGCTATTGTCTCCGTATTACCACGAGGCTGCCGCCTACTGCCATTCAACAAGATCGTAGGCGTTCTGACCCAGGCTTTCAATTCTTGCCATCAAAATGTCAAAAATGTATCGACACCCTCTTAAAATACTTCCGGTAATTTGGCCTCCACAACTCGCTGGGATAGAGAATTCCAGATATTCACTCCCTTCTGGGGGAGGAAATTTCATCATATTCCAAATAAATGTATTGTACTGGTCCTTAATTTGGTTAGGCAATGAGAAGAATAATGTCGAGAGGGTGTGAACTATCAGGACTACAATTAGATGCCAGAATTAAATATAATAAGTGTAATGTGGTTGACTCTTAACTGTCCTCTGGCCAACTGCAGATGGACAATAAATGCTGGCCTGGCCAGCCCTCATCCCATGAATCAATACTGAAAACAAAAACTGAAGACAAACTGGAAAGGCTGCAAAGGATTATTAAACATTTGGAAAAAAATGATTTTAGGAATAAAGTGGGATGATCTTGCATTAAACTATATAATTAGGAGAGCAAAATCATGTAATTGAATGTTTTCGGTGTGTTGATTACTTTGTGATGTTGGGGCTATGGTTTAATTGTATAGTTAGCGTAACTTACGTATGACTGAAAATATTCTTAATACTTGGTCATGAGATCCAAACGATAAGGTCAAAGGTAATTGGGTTTAATCACACTGTGAGGTAGTAAATATGTTTCTCTCTTAATCCAGTAGAAGAATTGTGCTTAAAGACAAATTTTAAGTACAGGTTTTAATATGATCGTCAATAGGTAGAGAAGATGCTACCACTTGTTAGGAATCTCAAAACCAGATGGCTTAAATAAAAGGTAATTACTGATAAGTTCAACAGGAATTTATCCAGTTAATGATCATTAGTCTAACTTGTAATGCGGCTCATTCATGCTTAATGGGAGGAACACACATTCATTCACGGAGACCTATCATAGAACCATACAGCACGGAAACAGACTCTTCGGTCTAACCATGCCGACTATAATCCCAAACTAAACTAGTCCTACCTGCCTGCCCCTGGCTGATATCGCCCCAAACCCTTCCTATTCATGTACTTGTCCAAAAGTCTTTTAAACATTGTAATTATGCCCACATCTACCGCTTCCTCAGGAAGCTCATTCCACATGTGAATCACCTGTGCCCAATGACTTTGGAATTTGAATGGCCTCTTTTGCTTTTTCACGTGGCAACAACTTAGCCAATCAGAATCGACCTTCCAACCAAGCACAAACCTTTTCGACTGCAGCATAGAAGTCTGTGATTGTTCAAAATCTGGCATTCTTGTGTCCATCCTGATGAGTGTAAAATGAAAAACTCCATCAAATCATTTCTCTTTCCAGCAATAAGGAAACTTTGTTT
This sequence comes from Stegostoma tigrinum, assembly GCF_030684315.1. Classification (NCBI taxonomy): domain Eukaryota; kingdom Metazoa; phylum Chordata; class Chondrichthyes; order Orectolobiformes; family Stegostomatidae; genus Stegostoma; species Stegostoma tigrinum. Next base: position 14,277,816 of record NC_081389.1, on the reverse strand, counting down.
TGCCGGAAGTGATTAGAACGTGAAATTTTCTACCACTTGGAGTGCAGAGACAATGGATGTTTAAGGGACCATCAAATAAGTATGTAAGGGAGAAGGGAAGAGCAGAATATACTGATAGTATTAGATCAGATAAAGCAGGAAGAGGCTTGAGTGCAGCATAAACACTGGAGCCTGTATCTGTTTTGGTGCTGACATTTTGATACGGTTATATCTAATGTAATCCTCACGGAACACTCAGCTTTTACTAAGGTACAACTATTGCAACGTGAAGTTAAAGGGAAATAAAATCACAATTTTCCCTTTTCCGCTACTAGCCAATTTCCCAAAGCAGTGCTCACCCTGTTAGAAAAGAATGGGCACATTCTGCTCTGTCAAATGAATGTTGTGTGTCATTGTGACTATGCATGACAGGTAGATAAGAATTTGCTTTACATGTGAAATATTGGACTTCTTAGTATGCTGGAACTAGTTCTCGGATGCCAATGAGCTGTCTAGTCCTATACACAAGCATTTACCCCAGCACATGGGCAAATGTATAACATTGACAGGCAAGAAATGTTTTGGAATGGACCATGAATATGGATCTGGGTACACTGTGAAGCAGCAGAACTAAAAGCCATTTACTTTTTCTGATGCATCTATATTTTGACCATGCATCTTTGAAGCAGAATTCAAGGAAATGAATTAGTGGTGAATAAATAGTCTTCACAAATTCTGAGAACAGTGAAAGCAGGGAAAGATATCATTCTCTGAATTGGCCTCATAAGACAGCAAGCACATAAACCTCTACCTACATTTGTTTCTAAATTTAAGATTGCACTTAGACATAATCCCTAACATGTTAAAATGCTTTCAGAACATGTACGTTTTTTGCTGAGATCACTAGTGTTTATGTGTTTGCATTAGGTCAACATCTTTGTTCCGACAGTGCGCAGGGACTCGCACGTCGTGTGTCTACCTTGTTACTATCTATTAAACTTAAAATATCAGCAGTGCTATCAGTATTTTAGTAGGCATCCAGTTGATGGTTTTTCGCTCCTTTTCAGACTAACATTTCTGACATTCTTGGAAGACACAGGAAGGGTAATTATTTCTGTGCCTTCCTTAGCACAACTGTCCGAGTGATCTGGCTGATGACCTACTTTGCACTGAAGAATCTGAGTTCATTAAAAACTCTGCTGCCCGTACTCCAACAATGGACCAAGGCTCACTGAATGATATCAGCGCTAGTCAAGCCACATCTCAGTTTTAAAATTCACATTCTTGTTTTTAAATCCTCAATGTCTCCTCTCTTTGTAATCTCTTCCTGCCCCACAGCCATTCAGTGTATCAATGTTTTTCTAATGCAAAATTCTTGCTGGGCCCTGATATTATTTTACTCCTCTTAGGATCCAGACAACTGTATCATCAACTGTCTGGACCCTAGATTTTAGAATTATAACACTAAATTTCTCTACCACTTTCTCCTCCTTTACTGAGAATAAAATCTATATCATTTATTAAGTTTCTGGTCATTGGCTTGTCCTGATATCTCTTTTGGTATTTTGTTGTCAAATTTGTTTTCATAAGGCTCCTGTGGAACGTGTTAGGTATTGATAAACTGTTATTATTGTTACTGTGGCAAATGTTGGGAATTCATGTACTTATAGATTATGAGAATTGAAAAATAGGCATTTGGACATCACTTGGTTATGTATCCTATGTTGCCTAGAACTCTTAACTTAAAATGTAAGAGGAAGCTATAGTCATGTTTACTGTTTACATAGAAATAAGAAGGGAGGTCTGAAGAACCATCAGACTTGAAGGCTGCAGTGTTTTCTTTTAGAGCAATTGAAAGAAATTCCAATTTTTATATGAACACTTTTGTCAGTTCAACCAAAGTTGTACTAAGGTGACTAATTACTTTTATAGCTTTGCCTATCTACTGGCTTGTAAATTTCAATCTTGCTATCAATGTTATATTAATCTTACAATTTTTAATCCTGCAATAAGTCAAAGTTGCTGTATATTTTTGCCTTAAAGTTCTAAGACTTCAACATTATAGCAATGCTGCCTTCTTGTCTTTGTTTAGGAAGTTTGTAAATTCTATTGTAGCAATCACTATTATTTTCTTTTAATAAAACTTAAATTCCATTGATTAAAAGGGATGCATCTCACTGCTCACTGCCAAAACAATGATTTGTTGCGGCCTGTGACCAAAATGAATGCGGCTCTATTTTATGCAGCTTAGATAAAGGTTTCCTACATTTTCACGAGCATAACAGACACTTCCCCAACACTCACAGACAGATACACAAAACACTTGCCATTCCCTCATTATTCCAATGCAATCCAGTAATGGTAGAGATTTTTCATCAAGTTTCAGATTGGATTATGCATCGCCTGATCCTCTTGCTGTTTGAAAATTTTTCTATCATCTTTTGTCAGGTTCTGACTTCCAAATCTCTTCAAGTGCCCTTTTGTCCCCAGGAATCTCTATGCTCATTTCCAATTTGCAACCTTGGTGCTAATTCAATTAATGGTCATGAATATTGGTGGAAAAAGGCACATGTTGAGGTATTTCATCTTTCACTCATCAGGGCAGTTTGTAAGAAGTGTCTTGTAAAGGGAAATATGAACTATATGAAAACAAATTACTGATGGGTTTGGAGGTGGGTGAACTTTGATTGATAGAGCCTGAAAGACCTGTGGATGCTGTAAATCAAGAACAAAAACACAATTGCTGGACAAGCTCAGCAAGTCTGGCAGCATTTGTGATGGAAAAAACAGAGTTAACAATTCATGTCCTGTGACTCATTGTCAGAATTGATGGTAGCTGGGAAAACGTCAGTTTATATGCAGAAAAAAAGGGGAGGAGGATGGGGTAGGGAGTAAGCAAAAGGTTAGAGCCTAAAAAGAAAGAAAAGCAGTTGGACAGACAAAGAGTTGATAACGATTAGGCTGGGCGTTCAATTATTTTAGGGCCTAAACTCTTCCATGTCCCAGCTTCCTACCCCTCACATCAGACCTTGTACCATATAGCCTGCCATGACACACTACCTTCATTAGTCACTAACAGTCCCCATTAACAACTCTTCACCCTCCCAGTCTGTTCATTATCAACTCTTTGTCTGTCCAACTACCCTTCTCTCTTTACACTCTATCTTATCGTTTACTCCCTACCCCATTCCCCTCCCTTTTTTTCCGCAATTAAACTGACACTTACCCAGTCACCATCAGGAAGGGTCACCAAACCCGAAATGTTAACCTGTTTTTTCCTTCACAGATGCTGCCAGACCTGCTGAGCTTTTCCAGCAATTTTGTTTTTCATTGATTGAGGTTTTGCCAATGAGAAAATACCAATTAGATGATGGCTGACAGCTCAGCTTTGCTTAAGTCGCGTAGGTTGGTTGATTGGCCAAGTTTTGGCCGGGAGAATGAACCAGAGAACGTTTGGTACCTGTTTTGTTATGTTGGAAGAGCCTCAGTTTGTGTAAATTTTTTTCCTGTCTGTAAAGAATTGGGCCCAGCGTATTAATGAATGTTGCTTCAGTAACAAGCAAGCTCTGGGGACTCCTCTCCATTACTTATGTTTACTTAGAAAGGTCTACCAAAGAGATGGCACAGACAAGAAAGGATGAATAGCCTCTTCTTGTGTGGTAGCATTCCATAATACTATCTCGAACCTGGTCCCCCCCGCCGCCTCCCCGGCTATCGATCCTTCTGCAAATTCTCTCCGCTTTCTTTCCCTCATGGCTGCAGTGAGCTGGGAGCTGGGGCTGGCTTCAAAAGAGAATATTGTTAATAGATCATAATAGCTCATTTGAACTTGGTTGAATCCTGTGCTGGTGGCAGTGAAGCAGCAGCGGAAGGGCCTTTCAGCGGCATTGAGGTGGGCCATGGCGAGAGATGCAACCCTGACATTAGTTGGCCCAGTGCAGATGATGGTGAGGTCGTGGCAGTGGAGAATCAGTCCAGCAGTAAAAGATTTTTTGTTTTTTTTATTCGTTTGTGGGATGTGGGTGTCGCTGGTTGGGCCAGCATTTATTGCCCATCCCTAGTTGCTCTTGAGAGGGTGCTGGTGAGCTGCCTCCTTGAACTCCTGCAGTCCTCCTACTGTGGGTTGACCCACAATGCTATTAGGGAGGGAATTCCAGGATTTTGACCCAACGACAGTGAAGGACGGCGATATATTTTCAAGTCAGGATGGTGAGTGATATGGAAAGGAGCTTGAAGGTCGTGGTGTTCCCATACATCTGCTGCCCTTGGTTGTGGGTTTGGAAGGTGCTGTCTGAGGATCTTCAGTGAATTTCTGCAAGGCATCTTGTAGATAGTGCACAGTGCTGCTACTGTGCATCAGTGGTGGAGAGATTTGGATGCTTGTAGATGTAGTGCCCATCAAGTGGGCTGCTTTGTCCTGGATGGTGTTGAGCTACTTGAGTGTTGTTGGGGCTGCACTCATCCAGGGCAGGTGGGGAGTATTCCATCACACTCCTGACTTGTGCCTTGTAGACGGTGGACAGGCTTTGAGGAGTCAGGAGGAGAGTTACATTCCAGCTTTCCCAGCTTCAAGCCTGCTGTTGTGGCCACTCTGTTAATGTGGTGAGTCCAGTTGTGCTTCTGGTCAATGGTAACCCCCAGGATGTTGATTGTAGGAGTTTCAGTGATGGTAACACCATTGAATTTCAAGAGGTGGTGGTTAGATTGTCTCTTGTTGGTGATGGGTGAATGCTGCCTTAGGTTCAATGACTTTGGTGTTTGTTGGGTTCAGCGTAGACAGCAGTGGAAGATGCCTGGCAGCTCAGGCATCATTGATGATGAGTTGGCTCGGGACTGATGGGCTCACTTTAAGCTGCATCTTTCCTTACTTTCCCATATTCATAAATTATCCAAAATGGCACCGAATCGTGGCGACAAGTGAAAACTTCATTATATTTTATTGTATTCTAACTCTAAAATGCACGTGACAATAATATCATTCATACAAGCCAATGTTTTAATAATGACAGCTAATTGGAAGAGTGAGATATTTTAAAATTGAAAAATAATACCATTTTTGACCAGATGTGAAACATTTAAAATTTGCATGTTGTAATTTCAAGTCATCCAATGTGCTCAAAATTCTCATCAGAGCCCTTTGTGTCAATATATTTATGTCCCTTGCTTTCCAGAGATTATTTACATAATTTATTCATGGATGAGGTCTGAGAATATTTTCCAGAATAACTGCTCCAGGAACAGTGTTTTAATAGCTTGCCACGGGGTGAATCTAAATTTCCATCTCTATAACTTACACACTGTAGAAGTAACCATACTTTAAATTGTCAGTTTTGAGCTAAAGGACCTGAAGCGTTGACTGATCTCGAGTTGTAAAATCTAGTGAATAGAAATTGCAGTATGCGAAGTGTCTCGAGGCTCCAGTGTTAGAATATGAAACTAAAGGCAGAGGCAGCTGCCGCCATTGCACAGTGGGGAAGGGCTGCTGTCTAAGGTCTTTCTACTGAAGTTAAATGAGGGTCTAAGATAATAAAATGTGAGGCTGGATGAACACAGCAGGCCAAGCAGCATCTCAGGAGCACAAAAGCTGACGTTTCGGGCCTAGACCCTTCATCAGAGAGGGGGATGGGGGGAGGGAACTGGAATAAATAGGGAGAGAGGGGGAGGCGGACCGAAGATGGAGAGTAAAGAAGATAGGTGGAGAGAGTGTAGGTGGGGAGGTAGGGAGGGGATAGGTCAGTCCAGGGAAGACGGACAGGTCAAGGAGGTGGGATGAGGTTAGTAGGTAGCTGGGGGTGCGGCTTGGGGTGGGAGGAAGGGATGGGTGAGAGGAAGAACCGGTTAGGGAGGCAGAGACAGGTTGGACTGGTTTTGGGATGCAGTGGGTGGGGGGGAAGAGCTGGGCTGGTTGTGTGGTGCAGTGGGGGGAGGGGATGAACTGGGCTGGTTTAGGGATGCAGTAGGGGAAGGGGAGATTTTGAAACTGGTGAAGTCCACATTGATACCATATGGCTGCAGGGTTCCCAGGCGGAATATGAGTTGCTGTTCCTGCAACCTTCGGGTGGCATCATTGTGGCAGTGCAGGAGGTCCATGATGGACATGTCATCAAGAGAATGGGAGGGGGAGTGGAAATGGTTTGCGACTGGGAGGTGCAGTTGTTTGTTGCGAACTGAGCGGAGGTGTTCTGCAAAGCGGTCCCCAAGCCTCCGCTTGGTTTCCCCAATGTAGAGGAAGCCGCACCGGGTACAGTGGATGCAGTATACCACATTGGCAGATGTGCAGGTGAACCTCTGCTTGATGTGGAATGTCCCAGAGGAGACAGCCACACTGAGCCCTGCCGCATCTTCACCATCCCCCCAGACCTCCCACTGACTGAGGACGAACGGTCAGTCCTTAGCAAGGGGCTCACCTTTGTCCCCCTACAACCACACATCAACGAATACCAGCCACGGTCGGACATAGAGCAGTTTTTCCGCCGTCTTCGCCTCCATGCCTACTTCTTCAACCGGGAACCCAACCCTCCTTCCACTGACCCCTTCACCCGCTTCCAACACAAGTCCTCCTCCTGGACACCACCCCCAGGCCTCCTACCCTCCCTGGACCTCTTCATCTCCAACTGCCATCGAGACATTAATCGCCTCAACCTCTCCACCCCTCTCACCCACTCCAACCTCTCCCCCGCAGAACGGGCAGCCCTCCGCTCCAACCCCAACCTCACCATCAAACCCGCAGACAAGGGTGGCGCAGTGGTAGTATGGCGCACTGACCTCTACATCGCCGAGGCCAGACGCCAACTATCCGACACCACCTCCTACCGCCTCCTCGATCATGACCCCACACCCGAGCACCAAACCATCATCTCCAACACCATTCACGACCTCATCACCTCAGGGGACCTCCCACCCACAGCCTCCAACCTCATTGTTCCCCAACCCCGCACAGGCCCGTTTCTATCTCCTTCCCAAAATCCACAAACCTGCCTGCCCTGGTCGACCCATCGTCTCAGCCTGCTCCTGCCCCACCGAACTCATCTCCACCTATCTGGACTCCATTTTCTCCCCTTTGGTCCAGGAACTCCCCACCTACGTCCGTGACACCACCCACGCCCTCCACCTCCTCCAGGACTTCCAATTCCCTGGCCCCCAACACCTCATATTCACCATGGACGTCCAGTCCCTGTACACCTGCATTCCGCATGGAGATGGCCTCAAGGCCCTCCGCTTCTTCCTGTCCCGCAGGCCCGACCAGGCCCCCTCCACCGACACCCTCATCCGCCTAGCTGAACTCGTCCTCACACTCAACAACTTCTCTTTTGACTCCTCCCACTTCCTGCAGACTAAGGGGGTGGCCATGGGCACCCGCATGGGCCCCAGCTATGCCTGCCTCTTTGTAGGTTACGTGGAACAGTCCCTCTTCCGCACCTACACAGGCCCCAAACCCCACCTCTTCCTCCGTTACATTGATGACTGTATCGGCGCCGCCTCTTGCTCCCCAGAGGAGCTCGAACAGATCATCCACTTCACCAACACCTTCCACCCCAACCTTCAGTTCACCTGGGCCATCTCCAGCACATCCCTCACCTTCCTGGATCTCTCAGTCTCCATCTCAGGCAACCAGCTTGTAACTGATGTCCATTTCAAGCCCACCGACTCCCACAGCTACCTAGAATACACCTCCTCCCACCCACCCTCCTGCAAAAATTCCATCCCCTATTCCCAATTCCTCCGCCTCCGCCGCATCTGCTCCCACGATAAGACATTCCACTCCCGCACATCCCAGATGTCCAAGTTCTTTAAGGACCGCAACTTTCCCCCCACGGTGATCGAGAACGCCCTTGACCGCGTCTCCCGCATTTCCCGCGACACATCCCTCACACCCCGCCCCCGCCACAACCGCCCCAAGAGGACCCCCCTCGTTCTCACACACCACCCTACCAACCTCCGGATACAACGCATTATCCTCTGACACTTCCGCCATTTACAATCCGACCCCACCACCCAAGACATTTTTCCATCCCCTCCCCTGTCTGCTTTCCGGAGAGACCACTCTCTCCGTGACTCCCTTGTTCGCTCCACACTGCCCCCCAACCCCACCACACCCGGCACCTTCCCCTGCAACCGCAGGAAATGCTACACTTGTCCCCACACCTCCTCCCTCACCCCCATCCCAGGCCCCAAGATGACATTCCACATCAAGCAGAGGTTCACCTGCACATCTGCCAATGTGGTATACTGCATCCACTGTACCCGGTGCGGCTTCCTCTACATTGGGGAAACCAAGCGGAGGCTTGGGGATCGCTTTGCAGAACACCTCCGCTCAGATCGCAATAAACAACTGCACCTCCCAGTCGCAAACCATTTCCACTCCCCCTCCCATTCTCATGATGACATGTCCATCATGGACCTCCTGCACTGCCACAATGATGCCACCCGAAGGTTGCAGGAACAGCAACTCATATTCCGCCTGGGAACCCTGCAGCCATATGGTATCAATGTGGACTTCACCAGTTTCAAAATCTCCCCTCCCCCCACTGCACCACACAACCAGCCCAGCTCTTCCCCCCCACCCACTGCATCCCAAAACCAGTCCAACCTGTCTCTGCCTCCCTAACCGGTTCTTCCTCTCACCCATCCCTTCCTCCCACCCCAAGCCGCACCCCCAGCTACCTACTAACCTCATCCCACCTCCTTGACCTGTCTGTCTTCCCTGGACTGACCTATCCCCTCCCTACCTCCCCACCTACACTCTCTCCACCTATCTTCTTTACTCTCCATCTTCGGTCCGCCTCCCCCTCTCTCCCTATTTATTCCAGTTCCCTCCCCCCATCCCCCTCTCTGATGAAGGGTCTAGGCCCGAAACGTCAGCTTTTGTGCTCCTGAGACGCTGCTTGACCTGCTGTGTTCATCCAGCCTCACATTTTATTATCTTGGAATCTCCAGCATCTGCAGTTCCCATTATCTCTTTAAATGAGGGTCTGTTCATTTATCAGACCCTCTTGCTGCCCTAAATGCGTGTATGCATGAGTAAGAAATGCCTTTCTTTTTGCAACTGCAGGAAATATGAAATTCCAATATTTGTTTTTCTTGATACGCAAAGATTGTATACTTTGCCTGTGACTTTACGAACAAAGTAAATTTTTGGAATTAAAAAAGAAGAACATGAAACTGTATGGATCGAGGATTGGCTAACTCATTGAAGACAGATAGTTATGATAAGGGCGTGGAATTTTCAGCATTGTAACCTGTAACTAGTAGATATCATAGTAATCACTGCTCAAACCACAATTATTTCAAACATATTCTAAAAGCATTGATGAGGGAAGTGAATGTGCTATAGCTAAGTTTGCGTATTGGCGACCAGATCTCAACCATGCCTCATCAAACAACAATATTATGTTAATAAAATGTGAGGCTGGATGAACACAGCAGGCCCAGCAGCATCTCAGCAGCACAAAAGCTGATGTTTCGGGCCTAGACCCTTCCTCAGAGAGGGGGATGGGGTGAGGGTTCTGGAATAAATAGGGAGAGAGAGGGATGCGGACCGAAGATGGAGAGAAAAGAAGATAGGCGGGGAGGAGAGTATAGGTGGGGAGGTAGGGAGGGGATAGGTCAGTCCAGGGAAGACGGACAGGTCAAGGAGGTGGGATGAGGTTAGTAGGTAGGAGATGGAGGTGTGGCTTGGGGTGGGAGGAAGGGATGGGTGAGAGGAAGAACAGGTTAGGGAGGCAGAGACAGGTTGGACTGGTTTTGGGATGCAGTGGGTGGAGGGGAAGAGCTGGGCTGGATGTGTGGTGCAGTGGGGGGAGGGGACGAAATGGGCTGGTTTTGGGATGCAGTGGGGGAAGGGGAGATTTTGAAGCTGGTGAAGTCCACATTGATACCATTGGGCTGCAGGGTTCCCAAGCGGAATATGTTGTTTGTCAGCCACTCAACCATTAAATAGCCTCACTTTTGAGTAGGCATGATTCACAAAGTGTTGAGTACACTGCAAGAAGAAAATAGGTGGCTGATAAAATATGTCCCACTGGGCATCTGATTTGATCAGCCTTGAGTTTTTCTCTGTCAATAGTTGAAGTCGTGAAGGTGTTAGAAAGTGAATTCATGCATCTTCAGCCAAACATTCTCATGGTTTCAGGCAGATCTCAACTCAAACACTATTAGTACTGAATATATGAGTGTAAATGGAAGTGTAAGGACTGCTGCCTGGCTTGCTGTGTTTTTCCAGCCTCCTGTTTTTCTACCTTGGCTTCCAGCATCTGCAGTTTATTTTGTCTCTGGCCAAGTTTATACCACTGCAAAGTCCCTTCAAAGATTGCCCACTCTGACAAAGCTTTCAGCCTGCTTCTCCTCCTCCAGATGCTGCCTGGCTTGCTCTGTTTTTCCAGCATCCTGCTTTCCTACTTTGTATTGCTTGCTGGCTGCTATTCGGCTGATGGAGAGTTTACTTCATATCACAAACACTGTTTCAAACACCAAAGAGCAAAATCTTCTCACTGCAGACCTTATGTTCAGACTCAGGTCATTTTGACCTTCAGTGCACTTCGTGCAATTTAAATTTTCAATTGTTTCATTCTTTAGAAAAACCGATGTTCATTTGGTAAGTAATATTTTTGTACTGATCAAAACAGGGAAATTTGACAATAGAGCAACGTTTCAAAACATTTAAATCATAAAACATTTTACTTCTCAAATCATGTGTCTTCATCAAGCAAAGGCTGCACAATCTTAGCAGATTGTAGCATTGTGTTCTCATTAAAGAGAGATGACTGGTGCTAATTTAACCTGAGGGTCACCATACCTCATGTGAGGGTAAAGGTTGAGGAGACAATCTTTTATGATAACATCAGCCAGTGTGGGAATTGAACCTGCACTATCGGTATCACTTTGCAATGCAAACCAGCTGTCCAGTTAATAGGCCACTATTAATAAAATATTACTTACCAAATGAATAATGGCTCTGAGCTATGGAAATTGGTTTCCCACCGCCCTCCCTCAACTTTCCTATGGCCCTCTGATCAGTGGTAAACAACAGAAAAAGTGCAGAGGTTGGCAATGTGAATGCATGAAAATTTCACCATCTCCATTAAGGCAACACTCAAAAGAGCCTGCGAGTCCGCTAACTGATCTGTACTCGCTGGTTGGTTATGCCTGGATGTTGACTCAAAGCAAAGTGGACATATACCATAGAAGCTACTAAAAGTTGAACTGAATGAATTATTAAAGCAGACCATTTGTAATTGCAGGGATGTTCTAAAACCCTGCAAATAAAACCTGTTATACGCTTGAAGACTGAACATGGTCTTTGCAGCTCTCAAAAGAAAGAGAAGTATGTAAAAACACAGCAAAAGTGATCAAACTGTTCACAAACCTATTGCTTTTAAATGGATAGCAATATGCTTTACTTCATATCACCAATATATGAAAATGGATATATATCTTCCATGGTCCAGCATTTGACAGGATTCTGTTATACATATGCAGCCTTTCTTCCAATAGGATTTCTCATCCTGTGGAGCGGAAGGTGATTGCCTAGTGGTTTTATCACTGGGCTTTTAATCCAGAGAAACAGGTAATGATCAGGGGACTAAGATTTGAATCCTGCCATGGCAGATGATAGAATTTGAATTCAACAAAAAAAACCTGGAAATAAGTGTCTAATGATGACCGGGAATCCATTTTCAATTGTTAGAAAAACCCATCTGGCTCGCTAATGTTCTTTAAGGAAGGAAACTGCCATCCTTGATAACAAGGTGTAGAGCTGGATGAACACAGCAGGCCAAACAGCATCAGAGCAGCAGGAAAGCTGACATTTTGGACCTAGGCCCTGTTTCAGAAGGACACTTCTTCATTTTTGAAGAAGGGTCTAGGCCCGAAATGTCAGCCTTCTTGCTTCTCTGATGCTGCTTGGCATGCTGTACTCATCCAGCTCTACATCTTGTTATCTCTGCCTTCTGGGTAATTTGGGATAGGCAATAAATGCTGCCTATCCAGAATGCCATCAGCTTGTGAAAGAAAAAAGGAAATAAATTACTTGGAAATGGAAACATGAAGCAACCTTGTGAGGCCGCGATTGCAACAGGGTAGAGAGAGCTTCACTCCAAACCTAAGCCGTTATTACTATAATCTGGGAATGAGCGAACCTTTAAAACCCCAGATAAAGCACATTGAAACACTTTATTTCCTTACGTTGTGGGCTATTTGGCTTTGAGGTTCCTGGGCTCTGGGTGCATTAGCTAGGGAAAGGGATGGAAGCAAGCATCAGGAGACTCAACATTCAAGCTGTTAGAAATTTAGCCTCATTTGAAGCTAATGTGTCATGTGTCTGTTTATAAATGGGCAAATGAATAATGCTAGCATGAGGTAAATCATAGACTCAATGAGGTATATTCCTGAGGTAACCACTTAACAACACCCGACATGGGACATGCTATTGAATCTCTGGTACTAATGCTGTTTGGATCTTGGTAGAGGAATTTAAATGATTGCATTTATAAAGTGTCTTTCAATACATTCCAAACATTGCTGAAACTGGCGAATAATTTTCGAAGTATAGTAACTTCTGTAGTGGTAGAAGTTAAATAGCTACAGTGTACGCATATCAAGGCTACAGAAATTAGCTATAAAATAAATAGTCCAGTAATCTGTTTTGATGATACTGAGCCCAGGTTCCTGGCACTGTGAGGAAGCAGTGCTAACCACTGAGCCAAAATAAAGGAGGGGAATTTGGGAGAACTTCTTTTTTCATCTTTAAATGGTGTCATGAAGTTTTTGACAACCAATGGGAAGCCAGATATCTTGCCCCATCCCAAAGAATGGCCTGCAACAGTGCAGCACTGAAATATTATCCTGAATTTCTACTCATGTCTGAATGGATCTTGAATCTACACCTTTTGGCTTGAAAATGCAAAGGCTCCTCATTGAGTTCTGATTGATACTCAGTAGGAATTTCAAAGGCTTAAAGGACCTAACCAAGCAATTAAAATAACTCTTATAGTGGATAGAGGGGAGCTGGTAGATATGACGTATTTAGATTTCCAAACGGCAGTTGTTAGGTCCCACATCAAATGTTGTTGTACATGATAGGAATAGAGGGATATCATGTTAGCATGGATAAGGGAGACAAAAAGTAGGGAGAAGGGGATTTTTTTGGGGAGTTGGTAAGCTATAATTAGTAAAGTGCATTCCACGCTGGATCCTGCATTACTTATAATTGATATCAATGTTGTGAATGAGGGGACAGATGTACTGTAGCTAAATTGGAAATTGTAGCTAAAAAAGTAGGGAATAATTTTGAAATATGTGTTTACACAGAGATTTAGATTAGTCAGTGGTTGAGCAAATGAAGAACACTGGGTAAATATGAACTTGTGTATTTTGGCAGGAAGAATTAATAAGGATTTACATTATTTGGCTCAGTGGTTAGCACTGCTGCCTCACAGTGCCAGGAACCTGGGCTCAATCTCACCCTCAGGTGACTCTCTGTGTAGTTTGCACATCCTCCCTGTGTCTGTGTGGATTTCTTCTGGGTGCGCCAGTTTCTTCCCATAGTCCAAAGATGTGCATGTTGGGGTGGATTGGCCATGTTAAATTGCCCATAGTGTCCAGGGATGTGCAGGTTAGGTGGATTAGCCATGGGAAATGCAGGGCTAGCAGAATTAGAATAAGGAGTGGGCTTGGGTGGGATGGTCTTCAGATGGTTAGTCTGGATTTGATGGTCCGAATCGCCTACTTCTACACTATAAGGAATCTGTAATTTAAGAGGACTGCAGAATTCGGTGGTACAGAAAGATTTGATTGGCAAGGCACGTGAACGGAATAAAAGTTATAAGGCAGGTACAACAATTGGTTAGGAAGGCAAATGGAATGCTACCCTTTATTGGAAGTGGAATGGAATAGGAATGTTTAGCTGCAACGACACCAGACATTAGTGGGACAAATTTGTAGTTGTGTACACAGTCTTGGCCTCCCTATTTGAAAAAAACAGGCATAATTCCATTATAAACAGTTCGGGGAAGGTTCATTTTTACTCCTTCCCGAGACAAAGGGTTTCTCTTAAGAAAGTTTGAGTAAATTAAGCCTCCATCCGCTGGACCTTTGGAGAAGGAGGAGATTGAAACACTAAGATTTTGAGGAGACTTGATCGTATAGATATCTTAGGATTTTACCTGTTGTGAGGGAGATTAAAATGAAGGACACTGTTTCAGAATAAGAGATCCCCCTTTTAAAATTGAGACGAAGAGAACTTTTCTTTTCTCTCAGAGCAGTACAATGAGGAATTCTCGTCCACAGAAGGTAGTAGGGATGGTTTGTTAGATAGGCTGAGTTAGATAAATTTTTGATAGTCAAGGGAGAAGAGGACATGGATAGGAAAGGTGGAACTGAAGCCACAACCAAATTAGTTATGATCTTATTGAATGGTGGTACTGTCTCAAATGGTTTCCTTCTACTCACATTACTATGTTAAGATCATTCTTCTGAGAACCAGTGATCCATTAATCAACAAGCAGTCCCTTGAGATTGAGAATGATGTACTTCCACTCTGGATCAATTGATTCTGAGATGGTTGATGAGTCCAAAGCTAGATATGCAGGCTTTGACATATGTAGGACAGATAGTGTTGAAAAATTTGAAGGATGTGTTGTTCAGAGATATGTACGCTTTCTTCAATGCCTCAACTTCTCTGCTACATGTTATTGATTAAAGCTCACCATGTATTTGAACTTTCCATGAGGACCTTCTCTATTTTGGTGGGTCAAAAACCAGGGATTCCAAAAAATCAATGGGAATATTTACCTCTCTCGCTCATGGAAGTTTCTCACCTTGAACGATTTGATATATATGAGTGACGATTGCTTGTCAGTAGAGCAGGGTTTAAATTATTGACATTACTACGCTGGCCATATAGGCTTGAACATTGCTGAATGCTGGTCTTAACTGTCTCTTGCCACCAAATTTGGAACACATCGTGAAGGCACTACTGATGATGCTTCTTTGGTGCTTTGATGCTCCTGCTATAGATTGTCTCAGTCTCCAAAGCACATAGAGACATGAAAACCATTACATTTTGGGAGCTCCAGCCCAGAGCACCATGAACCACTGATACAGTAGGAAATCCCGTTCATGTCACAAGCCAACAACCCAGTTACTTCAGCAAATGGGAACAGGGCGTGGAGGGGCAATGTGAACTTGATGGGCTGAATGGCCTGAATTCTATGATTCTACAATTATTTGAAGATCTCATTGGTGCAAATTAATGATGCTTACTCCAGTTTTTGGATGAGGTAGTCAGAAAGGGAATATAAAAGTTACATCCTGGCTCACCCTAGATCCACGGGTCCCAAATTCTCTTTGTTGAATTTTGAGATCTATCTCTCTCCCTCTCTCTGTGGAATATGTATTCATTCCAAATAAAACTATTTAAGAAGATGCCTATTTTATTTGTTCACAGGATGAGGGCATCCCTGGCTAGGAAAGCATTTATTGCTCATCCCTGATTGCCCAAGAGTCAACCACATTGTTGTGGTTCTGGAGTCACATGTAGACCAGTCCAGGTAAGGATGGTTGTTTCCTTCTCTGGAGAATGTTAGTGAACCAAATAGGTTTTTCCTGACAATCAGCATTGGTTTCATGGTCATCATTAAACTCATATTTCCAGATTATTATTGAATTCAAATTCCACTATCTGCCATGGTAGGATTTGAACCCAGGACACCAGTACCATTACTTGGTTGTCTGGGTTGCTTATCATAACTGGAACCCCTGTCCAATACTTCTCCCCTGGCTTCTGGTCTCACATATATTATACCTCTACACATCCTATAATTGAGGAATATCTTCACATTGGTTGAGGTCACCCATGCTGTCCAAAGATAAGCAGGTTAGGTGGATTGGCAACGGTAAATTGCCCTTTGGTTTCCAGGGATGTGCAGGATAGTTGGTCATCGGAAATGCATTATTTAGGATTATAGGATGGGGGAATTGGGTCTGAGTGGGATGCTCTTCAGACTCGATGGGCTGAATGGCCTCGATCTGACATATAGAGATACTATGATTCTATGCTGTACTTCACTTGCCCACAAACATCTGTTCAAACTACTTACTGTTCATTTGCTATCATTGCATCCATAAGGAACAGCCTTCCTGTGCCAGATCCAACAATAGACATCTTTTGGATGAAGGAATGGGAAACAGGGACTATCAGCAACATGTTCCTTGTGACAAACCCCATATGTTGAACTATGCTGGGTGAGAGTGGTCTCCGCTAAACAGGTTCAGGGAAAGCCAGAGCTCTTCTGCAGCCAAGCTCCTTCACTGGGGCTTCAGCATCTCAGTGCAATCCCTTTGTGCAATCCAGCTGAAACACAAAGAATGCTGCACTTTGCAGAGGACAGACTCTCTACAGACCCAGTGATGGTCTAATCACCTTAAACTGAGCAAATGAGATGATCACTTGGTTCTGAGGAATTGATTTCACTAAACAAATAAAAATACAAGGTGAGCTGTTACAACAAAAGCCATCTCCTGCCTTAGTGCCTTCCAGGTGGAAAATATGTGTCCCTGCATCCTGATCTGATTCTCTGCCATGCAAATCAATTTGTTCCTTTACATGTTCTATATCTGGTCACATTACAGTGAAGGTGAACGTCTCCAATGCATTCATCAGTGAGTGTTATGACTGGTGAGTACAGTCCCCTACAGCTTTGTGATGTCTTGCAGAAATCCCCTTGATTTACCCGCACCACAAGCTTTACAGCAGCAATACCTCAAGCCTGAGAACCTTGCTGACTTGAAGATAAGGCAAAATAAGCTGGGAATGATTGCCAAGGTAATTACAGCTTCATAAAAGAGCCTGGCAGTAGTCTTGATGCATGTTTTAAAATGGTGCAAAGTCAATGAAATCAAGTGTCTGGGTTGAGAAAAGGAGGAACTTGTCATAGGTCTGTAAATTTAGAAAATCTAAGTTAGGTTCTCCAGGAGAACAAACATTGAATTCTCCTTGCCAAATGTATAATGGACTGCAACAACTCACATCTCCTCAACTGCTCACTGCCATCCCACCAAATGCAACAGCAAAATATTCCACAGAGACCAACTCGCTAGGAGCTGGGGCAATTCTGAAGAAGAGTCATCCCTGGCTTGAAACATTAACTCTGTTTCTCTCTCCACAGATACTGCCAGATGTGCTGTGTTTATCGAATGTTCTCTGTGTTTGCTTCAGACTTCCAACGTCCAGAGTTTTAATCCTCCATGGAAATCTGGCATTGGAGCAGTAATGGTAACCCATGAAAACAGCACTGATTATCATTAAAAATAAGCCAACAGGCCCACCAGTGTCCTCTGGGGAAGGAAATCTGCTACTCTTACCTGTTCAGGACTATATGTGTCTCCAGACCGGCAGTGTTATGGTTGACTCTTAACTGCCCTTTGAAAATGGCCCTTTTGAATAAAGGTGATGGCTTACCACCTTCTCCAAAAGCAATTAGGAATGGACCATAAGTGTTGACCTAGCCGGTGTCACTCAGGTTTCACGAATCAAAGACAAAACAACTTAGATTCATAGAGCTGTACAGCATGGAAACAAACTCTTTGGTCCAATTCGTCCATGCTGACCAGCTTAATCTTGTCCCATTTGTCATCATTTAGTCCACATCCCTCTTAAACCATTCCACTTTATAAATCCATGCAGTTGCCTTTTAAATGTTGTAATTATACCAGCCTCCACCACTTCCTCTGGCAGCTCGTTCCACATATGCACCACACTCTGTGAAAACGTTGACTCTCAGGCCCTTTATAAATCTTTCCCCTCTCACCTTAAACCAATACCCTCTAGCATTGGACTCCCCATGCCCTAGGAAAAAGTCTTTGGCTATATACCCTATCCATGCCATTCAAGATTTTATAGACCTCTTTAAGGTCACCCCTAAGCCTCTGATACTCCAAGGAAAATAACCCCAGCCCATTCAGCCTCTTCCTGTAGCTCAAACCCTCCTACCCTGGCAAAATCCTTGTGAAGCTTTTCTGAACCTTTTCAAGTTTCACAATATCCTTCCTATAGTAGGGAGACCAGAATTGAACACAGTATTCCATCAGTGGCCTAACCATTGTCCTGTAAAGCTGCAACGTGACATCCCAACTCCTATACTCACTGTGCTGACCAATGAAGGCAAGCATACCAAACACCTTCTCCACTACCCTGTCTGCCTGGGACTTACACTCTTGTTTTCGCATGCTGGAACTATTCAACAAAACAGGAACCAAAGATAAATGTCTGCAAGGACAGATATTTAACTTTTTCTAACTCTGATACAGTAATACAGCATGAAACAGACCCTTTGGTCTCACCAGTCCGTGTTGGGCAAAATTCCAAACTAAACTAGTCCCACCTGCCTATGCCTGATCCATATCCCTCCAAACAATTCTTATTCATGTGCTTATCCAAATATCTTTTAACTATTACAACTGTACCCACATCCACCACTTCCTTTGGAAGTTCATTCCATACATGAGCCACACTGTGTATAATAAAAATTGCTTCTCCTGTCTTTTTCAAGTCTTTCTCCTTTCACCCTAAAAATATGCTCCCAGTCCTAATATCCCCTACTCTAGAGAAAAGACATCAGCCACCCATCTTATCTGTACCTCTCATGATTTTATAAACCTCTACGAGCAGAAATTCGGTGCACATTCAGGTCTGTTCCACCATCCAGTAAATACCATTGCAGAGCTTTGTTTTAACTTGAATCCACTTACCCTGGACCTGTGTCCAATGATCAGGGTAAAACATTATCAATCTCATTTTCAACTTACCACTCATCTCCAAACAAGACAGCTTTTTGTGGAATAGAATTCTAAACTTCTGTTACTCTTTGCATGGAGAAGTGCTGAGAACCCCAGCCATAGTTTTAAGCTTTTACCCCTGTGCCCTGCCGCCTCCTACTAGAGGATAGTTTTCTTTTTGTATCTACACTATTAAAACCATCTGTCATTTTAAAGATCTAATTAACTCATCATATCGACTTAAATGCCAGCCAGTCTATAGAACTTGCCTTTATAATTAATTCTGTAGATCGGGTTCATTCCCATGTAGCTATACTGCACCCCACCAAGACCAATATATCTCTGCTGGAATAGTGTGTCCTGAACTGAACGCAATGACAAAGAACTAACTTTGATCCGGCACTTTGTTTTTGTCTCAAAGCTTCACAACCAAATGACATAACATAGGAACCGGAGAAGGCTATTCAGCCCCTCAAGCCTGTTTCATGGTTAAATGAGATCATGTCTTATCTGCGGCCCATTCCATATGCCGGCTTTTGGCCCACATCCCTTAATATTTTTGCTGAACAAAGTACTGTCTTGCTCAGATTTAAACTTAACAACTGATGCAGCAACAACTGCTATTTGTGGAAGATAATTCCAACATCTACCTGCCTTTCTGTGTAGAAGCATTTCCGACCATCTCTCCTTTAAGGCGTGGCCCTAATCCTCACAGAATCCCTACAGTGTAGAAGCAGGCCATTTGGCCCATCAAGTGCACACTAACCCTCTGAAGGATATCCTACCCGGACCTACCCGCTACCCTATCCCCATAACCCTGCAGTTACCATGGCTAATCCATCTTGACTGCATGTCCCTGAATGGTTTTGGCAATTTAGCATGTCCAATCCATCTAACTTGCACATCTTTGGACTGTGAGAGGAAACTGGGGCACCTGGAGGAAACCCACACAGTACAGGGAAATCGTGCAAACTCCACACCGACAGTTGCCTGAGGGTGGAATTGAACTCAGGTCCCCGGTGCTGTGAGGCAGCAGTGCTAGCCGCCGTGTCACCCCTGAGGGACTATACCCATAGTTCTAGACTCTTGCACCAATGGAAACACTGTATCTTTATCTACCCAATTTATTCATCTTCATATCTTGGGAATGAGATCACCCCTTATCCTTCTAAATTCTAGGGAAAAAAGTACTTTTGAAGTGCAGGCACTTTAACACAAACTATTATTCACAAACTCTGTAAGTGTCGGAAACAGAGCAGCCAATCTGTACACAGCAAGATCCCACATAATGCCTAGATAATTTTTTCTTGCAAAGTTGATTGAGGGATAAATATCAATCAGGACACCAGTCTGAACTCCCTCCATCCTATAACTAAACAATTCAAACCATGTTTTCATAAAAGGCTTAGGAATGCATCAAGAATATGTTTCTGTGATGATTGATTTGCCTGTGTGGGAGGCATAAATTCTGTTTCTAAATTTCTATGAAATTAAAATGAGTTTGACATTAAATTGCATACTGACTATAAATCAGTGTTGGGGATGATACGATCACTTTTCATCCTCAGACCTTTAATTAACTGGATGACTATTCAACTATTCCACAGTACATTCAGACCAGCTCAATCCTCAAGTCAAATTCCTGTGGAAAGCCACAACTCCTGCCTATGGTTTTGTTTCTGAATTTCAATTACTCAGAATTTTACCTCACATCTGTAATCATCCTGATTGCATACTAAGTGCTTGTAAAATCCACTCTCATTATCAAGCAAACCACTGCTTTTGCCTTCTTCAACACTAATTTCAATCTCTCTGTAAAGGCACTTGAGAAAGTGGAATGCAAGGGTTTTAAAATCTGCCGTCATATTTAACGCCCCCATGCCTCAGGACTGTGTCCAACATCCAATTGTTTCATAACTTATCACATTAAATAGCACAGAATTTATGCTCAATTTGGATCAATTTTCTGTTATTTATCAATGGGCTAAATGGAAAGAAATGCAGAAGTGTTCTGCATTGATATAACGTTAACTGCTGTGGTATATGCTGGACCAATGTTTTATCGTTAGTTGTCTGGATAGAATGTTACTTACCTGGTGCCTCAGGGTTTAGCACTATTGCCTCAAAGTGCCAGGGACCCAGGTTTAAATCCACCCTTGGACGACATTCTGTATGGAGTTTGCACATTCTATCTTTGTCTACATGGGTTTCCTCTGGGTGCGCTGGTTTCCACTCACAGTCCAAAGATAGATGTGCAGGGTTCGTTGGACTGGCCATGCTAAAGTTCCCCCAGTGATCAGATATGTGCAGGCTAAGTGGGTTAGCCATGGGAAATGCAGGGTTAGAGGGATAGGGTATGGGGATGGATCTGAGTGGGATGCTCTTTGGAGGGGTCAGTGCGGACTCTATGGGCCAGATGCCCTGTTTCTGCATTGTATGGATTCTATGATATGTCAAGAGCCATCAACAGTGGAGAGAAGGAGATCAGGTATGTACAAGAGACAAGAATTGCAGGAATGCTGATAGTTTCTACTTCCAGAGGCAAGGAGAAATAGTGAGGGCTGCGGAAAAACAAAAACAAGTGTGAGAATTTTAAAATTGCTGGAGTGGAAGCTAATCCTCAATAAAGAGAATATAATTTCATGACTAAGCACTTTTATAGAATCAACTGGCTAAGACAAATAAAATGTTTTCACCCTAAGTACAAAAGAAAGTGTCACTTTATGTGTTAAATTGGAAGAATTATTCTACTAATTAAGCATGTTTTACATCTTTTACACTCTATAATAATGAAACAGACACTCTTAACAGCATTATCATTGTATTTGAGCTAGCAGTAATATTTGAAAGAATAATATGCACAGACAGACCCTAATGGAATTGATAAATTTGCTCAGACACAAAAATAATTGCTTATCTCTCACAAATATCACTATCTAAACTAGGTGCAGCGATATCTGGTCATGAAGACTTGTTTAATTTATTTAACCTCTGCGCATTGTGAGGATAAGTTTTGATGGCTACACAGAGCATAATCTAATCAGTCGTTATTTGCCTGACAAAATCCTTCAGGGATCTTACACCTATTACATTAAGCTGAGAAATAACTAGGTTGAATGAAATAATTAAGTTATGATTTTATTAAAGAGACCGTAGCTCAAAAACTTGGTATGGATTTTATTGAGGTGTTGGGGCTGTCACCTGCCCACTGGAAAACTGGCAATTGTCCGCATTCGCACCTCTGGAAAACCCAATGGGATTATTAACTGCACATGGACACTTAGGTGACCACCAGCATGACTTTAAAGGCCACTTGGCATGTGGAGGTGCTGCAGAAATCCCTCCTAATGAAAGCTGCTGGCTGATCCGATGGGCCAGCAGCTCTTTCAAGTGGCAAAACTGTTGGGAAAGCCACGGCTTTGGGCTGCGTCCAAACAGATCTGAGGTCAAAGGTCAGATTTTCTCAGTGATTAGCCCCTCAACTATTGGCACGTTGAGATGAGAGGTATGTAGGAGATTAGCAGCAAGGCCAAGGAGGTATCATTAAGTGGGCCCACATACCTCCCTCACCTCCTCTTCCCAACCCACCATTTACAAAGCCAGCTTCCTCAGTCAGGCACTGAACATCTTTGAACAAGGACCATTCCTCTCCCCAGGAGAACTCAGGCCGACCACAATGTTTTATCAGTTCTGAGAAAGGGTCACCGGACTCGCAATGTTAACTCTGCTTTTCTTTCTCCACTGACGTCTCCCGACCTGCTGAGCTCCTGCAACTACTGTTTCTGTAAAGCGGTTCGTACTACATTGACAGGTTTACCTGTCATTGGGTCAATACCAGATGTGACAGGCTGAGGTCCTTAAGGGGTCAGCCATTAACTGGCTACTTAAAGGGCCTAAATGGGTAATGAAGCAGGCAGTCTGTGGACCTTCCAGCTCTCACTTACTCTTGGTTGGGAGAAGAAGGTGATAGGGCTCAGGCATGAGCCATCCCAGCTAATCTAAGCACCTTTCAACTCACCATATTAGATTCCAGCCACAGTTGCTGATTCCATCACATTGACATCATTCTCATGTGAATGTCCTCTCCTGTGAGTTGCATCTTTGGACTTTATCCATCCGGCATTTGACTGCGCATTATTTTAAGGGAGACAATTCATTGCTTTTTTTTCTGGTGAACAATTTAAAAGTTGCAACTTAAGTGGCTTGATTTATAGCACAGGCCCATTCCAGCACTGGATCACATAATCTTGACTGAAATGTTGAATATAGGAGTGTGGCCCTTGGGGCAGTGTTGGTATCTAATAGGATCACCATACCCAGTAGTTAAACATAACAAAGCAAACAGTTTGAGTGAACTAATTAGTTACTTGTATTTAAATGTTTTAGGCATGGTCACTTCTGGTAGAGTAGTAGTGTCCCTTCCCCTGGGCTGTGAGACCCAGGGCCAAGTCCTACCTGGTCCAGAAAAGTGGAATAACATCTCTGAACTGGTTGATTAGATATCTATTAAAACTTCTTGGGGTTCACGTGACACAGTGATAGAGTCCCTACCTCTGAGCCAGGATGCCCACATTCAAGTTCTTCCTACTCCAGAGGTATGTAATATAATTTCTGAAATGGTTGATTGGAAAATACCTTAGAATATTTAGGAGGGCTCTTCTGATGCAGTGGTAGCGTCCCTAATCCTGAGCCAGAGGGCTTAGGTTTAAGCCCCATCTGCTCTAGGGCTGTGAACCATTGGGTAAGAAAATATCTATTACTTTAACCCAGGATTCTGTGTGTCCCACTTCTTTCATATCTTTATGGAAGCTACCACACTGGTATGGAAGTTACCTGCAGATCATCCAGCTGGATCAAAGACAATGGGTCTAGGCTCCTGCATACACACTGGGCCATATTTCATCAGCTGCATTTGAACAGCAGGGCAGAGACAAGAAATGATAGATTTGGGGGAAACAATTGAGATCTTTCTTTCTCCATTTGTCCTCTCAACCATAAAGTTAGTGCTTGGTGAAAGATGCACATGGAACAATTTCTATTTTTTGAGAACTTAAAGATCTGCAAACTTCGTTACTACTTCAGAATATAGGGTAGCAACTAAACAATTGGCTCAAGTTTAAAATTTCAATGGTTTTAAGAACATGAAGTTGCAATTGCCTTCAACTTCCCAACTGTTGCAGACATCCTATCTTTCATTGTAAACTTTGTAACTTGTGTTTGCGCGTGCATTTGATATTGCAGTTTCCATTATTTTTTCAGGGTCAGGAGACGAATAAATTCCACCTCCCTTTCCTCTAATTGCCTCCATCATTTTGATTTAGTTAGTCATATTTTAATAAAGGTGTGATGACTACATGCTAAAAGAAAAATATTGAAATATTCATTGTGACTGACTGAGAAGGGGTATAAATAAAAAGCAGAGCTGATTACCCTTCCTCACCTGGTTTGTAACAAATGACAATTTCAGCTTGTCTAAAACTGCTAGCAATTGAGTGTCTTGCAAGGTATTGTAAAATTCCTGGCTCAGAGATGGCAAACTGGTTCCTTTCCACTGAAGAAGATTTTCAGAAGGTCAGAAAGTGGCTGTATGCTATGAGTTGTGCTCTGTTAAAGGTCTTTAAAAGAGGCTGGCATTTATGCAGCGCCTTTTCACATCTTTGAGAAATGTCGCTGGCTCGCGTATGATAAATGACTGTGCAACACTGTGCCTGCAGTTGTGCAGGCGAACACAGTGCGGTATTTCACCTTATCAGCACTGTGCCTTCGAGTCATTGTACCAGCACGCGCATTAAAGGGTTTGGTGAGCTAGCCAATATGATTGTTGCAACTTGCAATGTAATCCAGGTCCCTAAACCAACTGAAATAAATACCCAGGTCTGACATTGTTAAAGACAATTCTCTGCTTTTTTTTGTTATCATCAATATTGAGAAATCACTCTCACTTTAATTTTTGCCATCACAACTATCATATTCGGATGAAGGCACCCCCTTGGGTTACTTGTTTGGCCTTGTAATTCTTGATCGACTGTAATTGAATGAACATTTACAAAATGCACACTCCGAAGTACTTTGAATCTTACTCATCTTAACCTTTCAAAGTTCATAAGGAAGAGGAAAATGCTCATCTGACGAAACTGAAGGGTTCAATGGAAACCGAGTAAATGTTACATTGAATCTCCGATGATTTTCCTGAATGTCAGAGAAACCATGTGATATATCCTTATTAATCACGGCTGCTTTGAGTGCAGCAGCATGGTAAATTGCTCTACCATGTTCGGCTGGCCTTGAAAGCATTTCATTTTAAAAGCTTCTGCCTTTCTAATCCGAATATCCCTTCTGAGGCAAAGTCATGGATTCTGATTTGCTGTTGATACTTCTGGTGACCGGGCCTTATCCTTTAGGTCCTCGACGGAAACATATTTGCAAAACATTAGTTGAAGAGTTGAATGTGCTTAATGCAGAACAGCATTCAATAGAACCCAAGCTACATTTATATAGCACCTATAAAACAGTAAACTGGCCCAATGTACTTCAAAGAGGCATTAATATGCAAGATTTGGGGAAAAGTTACACTGGACTTGAAACATTACTTATGTTTCTCGCTCCAAATGTGCTGCCAGTTGTGTTGAGATTCTCCAGCACTGATTTTATTTTACTGGAGTAATTAGGACAGGTTTGGGAGATTTTGATGCCTACCCTAAGGAAGGAAGGGGACTTGGGTTGGCTTAGGGAGCACATTTTGGAACCCTGAAGCCATGTCAAGTGAGAGAATCACTGTCATGGTGTGAATGAAATCAGGGACACTGAAACTGAAGGAACACAGAGATTGTGAAGCGTTGTAGGATTGGTGACGGTTGCAGAGGGGCAAAGCATGCTACACACCAGAAAACTTTTATTATTAACCAATTATATTTTATATCCAGCAGTGCAGAAATGAAGAACATTGAGGGGCTTGGGACTTACATAAGGTAAAATCTTTCACAGGATGTGAGTGTTAGGCACCGTATTTGTTGCCCAAGGAACAGTTCAGAGTCAACAATGTTGTCTTTAGTTTGGAGTCACATGTAGGCCAGACCAGCTAGAATAACATTCCTTCCTGAAAGGCCACTAGTGAGCTGGGTGGGCTTTTCCTGACAATCAACAATAGTTTCATAATCATCATTAGACTCTTAATTCTAGATTAAATTTGTTTAAAAAATATTGCATTCAAATTCCACTGTCTGCTCCAGCAGGATTCAAACTCAGGATCCCAGCATGTTACCTGGGAGCCAAAATTAATAATCAGGTGATAATACTAGGAAAGCATCACCTTCCTCTATAGTACATGACCTGAGCTTGTATCTGGGTAAATTTAATGCAGCCAGTGCACAGTCAGTTATCTTGTAAGGCATTGGTTCATTACTATAACTGAAGTACAGGGATCCCTCTCTCAAGTAGAATCACGACTAATGATCGTTTTTTTCAGATACCTGGATCTCAAAATTGTCACTTAAGAATATAACGGCATAAGGAGTAGGGTCATGGTAACACCTTCAAATCTACCTCACCATTCAATAGGTTCATGGCTGATCTTCTATCTCAACCCAAACCTTCCAGATTATTCTCATAATCACTTCATCCCTTTAGCGTTCAGAGATTCCTCAATAAAACGTAATCTTTTCACCAACGCACATCCTTTAAGGAGGCCATCCTTACCAATCCCCCTTTCTAGTTTTTATTGCTCCCTGACATGACATATCTATGCTGTAGATTCATAGAATTTACAGAATCCCTACAGTGTGGAAACTGTCCCTTCGGCCCAACAAGTCCATACTGACCCTTGGAACATCCCACCCAGACCCATCTCCTTATATCCCACCTGAGCTACACATTCCTGAACACTATGGGCTATTTATGATAGCCAATCCACCTAACCTGCACATCTTTGAACTGTCGGAGGAAACCGGAGAACCCAATTAGGAATGGGCAATAAATGCTGGCCAGACAGCTCACAAAACCACAAATGCATCAATAAAAAAAATTAAATTTCCTTCTAGAGATAACACAGTGTGGAGCTGGAGGAACACAGTAGGGACCCAAAGGTCCCGACCTAAAACATCAGCTTTCGTGCTCCTCTGATGCTGCTTGGCCTGCTGTGTTCCTCCAGCTCCACGCCTTGTTATCTCAGACTCCTTCTTTACTAGCTCTAAATTGCCCTCCAAATTTGAATGACTCCATAGTTGGCTAAATAGGCACTATATCCAAGTGTTGGGCTTGTCTCAGTTTTCAAAAGAACTTTTCAATTGTTCCTGTGAGCAGTCAACTATTTTCCATCCACCTGCAGAGTTTTAACCAGTCCCAGATATTAACAGTAAAATTTCACACAAAGTTTTCTGTCAGTGCCTGCTCTTGAATGTTGCACGCAACAACAAAAAAAAATGACAACCCATAGAGTTTGCTTGTTTAGTTTGATTCCTTGTACAGGATAATTGCTAGAAGGATAAGTTTGCAGGCTCTCATTCTTATAATAAAGCAATTCAGGCTAATTGTAATTACTTATTTGCATCCATCATTAGTTCAGAACAACACTTTCTCATTCTTTCCCAAGCTACTTTGGCTGATGGGACAATTTATAAATTCATCTGCCAGAAGATGTACTCTTAACTGTTCCAGATCTATTACATTAAACATTTGGGGGAATATGCTGTTGAGTTGGAATTGCAAAGTAAGCCGTAGGGCCAATTGACTTATTCCTGACCAGATTTCTTTTTATGAAGCCCTCATTCAAAGGTTAGATACTTTGGCCAATGCAATATCTGGCCCACATTTGCAATTCACAGTGTCACCTGACTGTAATGCTGCCATTTACCTCTTGTTTTCCCTTCCAATGTTAACCTTTCTTGTCTTGGACTGTGCTGAATAAATCCAGGACAGTCTTCTATAGATTTCCATTGGGGGTTTTGCAGCTACTTAAGCTTAATGACAATGCTTCATGGACAGGCCGAAAGCAGGTCCTGCAATAATAGCTAATCTTCCTATTAATGTCCATGGAAACACATTTTTAAACGAGGATCACTGGATAGGCAGACGGAAAGGGAAACTGTGGCAAATCTCCAGCACACATCCAATTCAGTAACGCCAGTTTCATGGCATCAACTCTACTCCAGTACTTAATTATACCTTCGGATGTCCATCAGTTAGTGAGGGAAAACTAAAGGCCCAATGGATGAGTAATTGTGAATTGAAAAGGTAAAATGTTGGAAATCATCGGGCTGGTCAGACATCATCTGTGGAGCCAAGGGATACCATTACAGGAGAACTAATTGTGTCACAGTTCACCACTTGGGAGTATTTAGAGTCATAGCAGGAGACATTAATCTCTCTATGGCAGAGCTACTATGTTGTTCAAATGTGGCCCATTCACAATGGTACTCATGAGCATTTGATGGTTTCGCATTTGTGATACGGTAGTAGTGGTTGGAGATTTTGGCAGCAAATCAATGAAATGAATGAAGATCACCATAGTTTGGTGTGAGAGAGAAGGAGACAACTGGTGGTGGGTTTAATAGGAAGGTCACCACGCCTCAAGCAAAGGGTGATGTTGGGAAGGTAAGATCTTCATGGTGACCTCACCTGGTTTAGGAATTGAGACCATCCTATTGGTGTTACTGTTCGGCACAAACCAAATACAAGCCAACTGACCCCTGAATCAGCATAGTTGCAATGACTAGTGAGGAAAACTCACTTCATAAGGCCACAAGATATTGGAGCAGAATTAGGCCATTCAGCCCATCGAATCTGATCCACCACTCAATCATGGCTGATATGTTTTTCCATTCTCCTGTATTCTCCCATAACATTTGATCCCCTTACTAATCAAGACGCTATTATGTGGGTGGCATGGTGAATCAGTGGTTATCACTGCTGCCAGACAGTGCTAGGGGACGTGGGTGTGATCCCAGCCTTGGGTGAATGTATGCACGGAGGTTTCTCGTCCTCTTCATGTCTGTGGGTTTCTTCTGCATGCTCTGTTTTCCTCCCACAGCCCAAAGATGTGCAGGTTAGGTTGCTTGGCCATGGTAAATGCACGGTAATGAGGATAGAATAGGCATGCTCTTCAGAGGGTGAGTGCAGACTGGATGGGCTGAATAACCTCTTGCCATACTGTCAGGATTCTATCTTAAAGACACTCAATGATTTGACCTCCACAGCCCTCTCTACCAATGATTTTTCCATCTAGAGCAATACCCTGAGTTTATGTTTCATACTGTGAGGGAAGGAAGCTTTAGAAACAGTCAGGTTTTCTGCAGAATCAATAGGATACCTCCTGAAACAAGGAACGACAAAAAAATTGAAAAATTGTTTGGAAAGGGAGCTGTCCTTCTTAGAACAGCAGCCCGTGTGAGGTGTCTAAAATTGTAAAGGGATGAGGTAAACAAATTAAAAATAAAGTCATACAGCTGTACAACATGGAAACAGATCCTTCCGTTGGATTCATCCATGCCAACCAGATATCCTAAATTAATCAAAGATAACAGAGTGTGGAGCTGGATGAACACAGCAGGCCAAGCAGCATCTCAGGAGCACAAAAGCTGACGTTTCGGGCCTAGACCCTTCATCAGAGAGGGGGATGGGGAGAGGGAACTGGAATAAATAGGGAGAGAGGGGGAGGCGGACCGAAGATGGAGAGAAAAGAAGATAGGTGGAGAGGAGAGAATATGTGAGGAGGTAGGGAAGGGATAGGTCAGTCCAGGGAAGATGGACAGGTCAAGGAGGCGGGATGAGGTGGTAGGTGGGAAATGGAGGTGCGGCTTGAGGTGGGAGGAAGGGATGGGTGAGAGAAAGAACAGGTTAGGGAAGCAGAGACAGGCTGGGCTGGTTTTGGGATGCAGTGGGGGGAGGGGACGAGCTGGGCTGGTTTTGTGATGCAGTGGGCGGAGGAAGGGAAGAACTGGGCTGGTTTTGGGTTGCAGTGGGGGAAGGGGAGATTTTGAAGCTTGTGAAGTCCACATTGATGCCATTGGGCTGCAGGGTTCCCAGGTGGAATATGAGTTGCTGTTCCTGCAACCTTTGGGTGGCATCATTGTGGCAGTTCAGGAGGCCCATGATAGGCATGTCATCTGAGGAATGGGAGGGGGAGTTGAAATGGTTCGCGACTGGGAGGTGCAGTTGTTTGTTGCGAAACGAGCCGAGGTGTTCTGCAAAGTGGTCCCCAAGCCTCCGCTTGGTTTCCCCAATGTAGAGGAAGCCACACTGGGTGCAATGGATACAATATACCACATTGGCAGATGTGCAGGTGAGCATCTGCTTGATATGGAAGGTCATCTTGGGGCCTGTGATGGGGGTGAGGGAGGAGGTGTGGGGGCAAGTGTAGCACTTCCTGCGGTTGCAGGGGAAGGTGCCGGGTGTGGTGGGGTTAGAGGGGAGTGTGGAGCTGACAAGGGAGTCACAGAGAGAGTGATCTCTCCAGAAGGCATACAAGGGTGGGGATGGAAAAATAGCTTGGGTGGTGGGGGTCGGATTGCAGATGGCGAAAGTGTCGGAGGATGATAGGATGTATCCGGAGGTTGGTGGGGTGGTACGTGAGAATGAGGGGGATCCTCTGGGGGTGGTTGTGGCGGGGGCAGGGTGTGAGGGATGTGTTGCGGGAAATGCGGGAGACATGGTCAAGGGTGTTCTCGACCACTGCGGGGGGAAAGTTGCGGTCCTTGAAGAACGTGGCCATCTGGGATGTGTGGGAGTGGAACGCCTCATCCTGGGAGCAGATGCGGCAGAGGCGGAGGAATTGGGAATAGGGGATGGAATTTTTGCAGGAGGGTGGGTGGGAGGAGGTGTATTCTAGGTAGCTGTGGGAGTCGGTGGGCTTGAAATGGACATCAGTTACAAGCTGGTTACCTGAGATGGAGACTGAGAGGTCCAGGAAGGTGAGGGATGTGTTGGAAATGGCCCAGGTGAACCTGAGGTTGGAGTGGAAGGTGTTGGTAAAGTGGATGAACTGTTCGAGCTCCTCTGGGGAGCAAGAGACGGCGCCGATACAGTCATCAATATAACGGAGGAAGAGGTGGGGTTTGGGGCCTGTGTAGGTGCGGAAGAGGGACTGTTCCATGTAACCTACAAAGAGGCAGGCATAACTTGGGCCCATGCGGGTGCCCATGGTCACCCCCTTTGTCATCCAGCTCCACACTTTGTTATCTTGGATTCTCCAGCATCAGCAGTTCCCATTATCTCTCATCCTAAATTAATCTAATCTCATTTGCCAGCATTTGGCCCATTTCCCTCTGAACCCTTCTTATTTGTGTCCCAATAGAACATAGAACATAGAACAGTACAGCACAGTACAGGCCCTTCGGCCCATGATGTTGTGCTGAACTTTTATCCGAAGGTCTATCTAGACTCTACCTCTACCTTATACTATCATCCATACGCCTGTCTAACAGCCGCTTAAATGCCCCTAATGTGGCCAATTCCACTACCTTCTCCGGCAAAGCATTCCAAGCCCCTACCACTCTCTGAGTAAAGAACCTACTTCTGATGTCTCCCCTATATCTACCTCCACTCACTTTAAAACTATGCCCCCTTGTAACAGCTACCTCCATCCTAGGAAAAAGTCTCTGGCTGTCCATTCTATCTATACCTCTGATAATTTTGTACACGTAAATCCTGATGTCTTTTAAATGTTGTAATTGTACCCGCCTCTATCACTTCCTCTGGCAGCTCACTCCATACACGCACCACTCACTGCGTGGAAAGGTTACCTCTTAGGTCTATTCGTTGCCTTTTAAATTGACACTTTTTGTTCTAAAATGGATCCTCATGCATTTCAGCAATGTACAAACATTATCTGTATCTCATAACATGGGTTCACATTTCTTAAATAGCTCTCCAGCATTGTCTGAGCAACAACCAGCTTTTGCATTGAAATAACACATTGAATATAGCGATTTATCGAAGGGACTTTGCAGGATCGTAATCAAATAAAATTTGATACCACGCCATATAAGATTTTAAGACGGGCTTGATCAGAAAAAAAAATTAATTGGATATGAGACTTTGCTTTGGCTAATTGGGAAAACTATTTGAATTTTATTAGTTGAATTGGGCTGGATTTTCTGATGGGGATCTAGGCCCAAATGCGAAATGCCAGCTGTGAGTAAACTAACTGGCTGCCACCATGTTTGCTGTTTTATTCCGGATGCTGGCTGGGTTCCTGATAGCCATTCAGAGGGATGGAAATGATGTCGGGACACAGCAACACGATGACAGGGAGGTGCGGTTGAGGCTGGTTGGCAAGGGCAGGGGGAGCCTCAACATGGTGTACCTCTGGGGCCTTCAGAGAAAAGAAGCCTGATGTCAGTGGGGTCATTAGACTAACCTTGGAGGTAATGGTCGACCGAGTCACAATCTTTTATTGCCTCTTGCCCTGCCTTGGGCACATGGAGGGTCTGTCTGTGATGAATGCCTGGGTTGAACCTGGAGGGTCAGTTTAATTGAAAACACTGGTCATGACAGAAAATGGTCCCCAAGTGGGGGCCTAGGTGCTGCCTTCATTAAACTGGCGTCTTACCCAGTTCCCAGCCCACTCCCAGATAGGCAATGTGTCAGGGAATCATTCCAAAATGGTTGGCCCTAATTTCCTGCCTCTTATGCCATCTTCATGGCAGTGGGGAGATTCAAGCTATCCCCTATAAATCAGTGATGCACGTTGACTAATTCATGCTGGTCATAGTATCAAATGTAAGGCTTAGCTTCCAACATAAGGTGGTGGTGGCACAACGGTTACCATTACCGCCTCACAGCCCCAGGGAACCATGTTTAATTGCATTCTCAGGCAAACGTCTGTGCGCTTTCTCCGTGTTTGCGTGGGTTTCCTTGAGTGCTGTAGTTTTCTCCCACAATTCAAAGATGTGCGAGTTAGGTGGATTAGCCATGGGAAATACAGGGTTACAGGAATATTGCAGGGGTCTGGTTCTGGGTGAGATGCTCTTTCGAGGGTTGGTGTGGACTCCATGGATTGAATGGCCTGCTTCCACACTGTAGGGATTCTATGATCTCTACGCTCTCCTTGATACACAAGTGAGAAGAGATCTCCCTACTTTCTCAAGAAATGACATGCTTTCCATCTTGTCGATGAAGGTGTGAACTGTGCAAGAGGAAGTTCATAACCTGTTGTTAGGAAGCATCAAATTGAAGATCTTTCTAATGGTCAGAGGACAGGTACAAGCAAGAGTTAAACAGGCCAATGGATTTTCAGCTGAACTCAATGAGGCTGAAATGCAAAAGAATGAACAATTTTGTCACCTATCTGTGTCCTCTGTTGCTCTCATGCTTGTGACTGTAAGTTCTCATTCAGGTAACTTGCGTACAAAATGTAAGCTTTCACGATACATAGGAGGTGTTATTGATGGGAGGGGCATTATTTTGGATGAGACAGTAAACCAAATCAACCCTGTGTTGATTCAACCTAATAGATTCCAAGCTGGTTCGTTGTTCTGCAAATGTTTCTTTATCTTGCTGGGTAACGTCATTAGTGCAGCTTCCGATGAAGCGCTGTTATGTTTTCCCACCTGTTACTTAAACCATGGTGTCTGTGGAGCTGGGTTACCTCACATCCAGTTTTCCTTCGCAGTGGAGTATATATAGGGTTTAGCACTATATGTTTTTTGATTGCCCAGCAGGATAATGAAACTTTTGCGGAACAATGAACCAGCCAACCAACCACAACATCCACAGCCCGAGCTACAAATCTACTCAAAAGCCTTAGACAATAGATTCCAATTCACGATTCGAAGAAAAACAGAAGAATTCTTCTCTGTGTCTTGCTAACAATAACCCTTCAACAGTATCAATAAAAATGGATTTCTAACCCTAACCCTAACCCTCTCTGATGAAGGGTCGAGGCCTGAAATGTCAGCTTTTGTGCTTGGCCTGCTGTGTTCATCCAGCTTCGCACTTCGTTATCTTATTCTAGTCATTATCACATGTTTTTGTTCGAGAACTTGCTGCGTGCAAATCGGCTGGTGCATTTCCTTCATTGTTGCAAGTTAGTAAATTGTGATGCGCGTAACCGATTTAGAGATTGGTTTCAAGCAATAGTTAAAAACTGAAAGAGCTGTGGATGATGTAAATCAGGAGCAACTACAGGAGTTGCGGGAAAAGCTCAGCAGGGCTGGCAGCATCTGTGAAGAAAAAATTGTCAGAGTTAATGTTTCGGGTCCGGTGACCCTTCCTCAGGACTGACCCAAAATGTTAACTCTGATTTTTTCTTCACAGATGCTACGAGACCTGCTGAGCTTTTCCAGCAACTTCTGTTTCCTTTTCCAGCCACTGTTAATTGGCTGCAAAGTATGGAGGATCTTTGGAAATAGAGAAAGGCTCTACATACATATGAAAAACTTTATAAAACATTAACATAGCAGGGCAGGCAGATAAATTAGTTCAGAAGGCATATGGTATGATTTCATTTGTCAAGGCATAGAATTTGAGAGGTTATGCTGGAACTGGAGAAACATTGGTTTGGGTACAGCTCGTGTATTGTTGCAATTCTAGAATCTACATTAAACAAGAGACCTGTTAGCTTAGGAAAAGTTGCAGAGGAGATTTACAGAGATGTTGCCTAGGCTGGAGACTTTCAATTGTGAAGAGAGATTAGACAGACAGAGGTTGCTTTCCTTAGAGCAGCGGAGATAGAGAGAGGACATGATTGTGATATATAAAATTATGTGAGGCATAGATAGGGTAGACAGGAAGACACTTTTCATCTTGATGGAGGGATCAATGTCCAGGGGTATACAATTTAAAGTAAGGGGCAGGAGGTTTAGAGGAAATGTGAGGAAAAACCTTTTTCACAAAGAGGGTGGTGGAAATCTGGAACTCACTGCCTGTAAGGGTGGTAGAGGCAGAAGCCCTCATAGCTACTTAGAAGTGCACTTAACAAAGCCACACCACACAAGGCCAGGGCCAAGTGCTGGAAAATGAGATTAGAATAGATAGGTGATTGTTACTGACTGTCGTGGACTCGACGGGCTGAAGGGCCTTTTTTCTGTGCTGTAGACCCCTAGTCCGTATATGAATCCTGTTTGAGTTTGAAATGAGAGCAGTGAATTACAATGTCTGGCCTAAAGTCAACCGTCTGGTTGAAAAACCAGGCAGTATCAACATAAGAGAAGGTTTGTATTCAGCCTGATCCAACTTCCTGTAGAATCTGATGAGTTATGATGTAACGACATACCGCAAAGTTAATGATGACAGCTTAATGTAGAATCCAAGTGTGTCGAAGCCATTTCACCAGGCACTAGCTATACTTTTCAAGATGCTAATTGCCGAACAGTAAAAAAGTAACATTGTGTGAATATTTACATGAAACAACCTGACTAAATATATTTTTGTAAAAATGTAATTAATGCAAGAAAATGCAACTAGTTCCTCCTCTATTGGTGGTTGTACCTTCATATTTAACTCTCTCTCCTCCTCGAATTTGCTTCTTATAAAGAGCATATTTGACCCAGCTTTTAGACACTGGTCCTATTTTTCCTTATCTATCTGCCAGCTCATTCTGTACACATGCCACCCTCAGAGTGAAAAGATCGCCCCTCAGGTCCTTTTTAAATCTTTCCCCTCTCACCATACACCTAAGCCTTCTAGTTTTGGATTCCCCTATCGTGGGAAAAAGACCTTGACTATTCACCTTACCTAAACCCCTCATGATTTTATAAATCTCTATAAGGCTACCTGTCACCCTTCGACGTTCCAGGGGAAAAAAAAGTCCCAGCCTGTTCAGCCCCTCCTGATAGCCCAAACCCTCTAGTCCCAGCAACATCTTTGTAAATCTTTTCTGCATCTGTTCCAGTTCAACAAAGCAGAGCAACCAGAATTGTTTGCGATATTCCAAAAGTCGTCTCACCAACGTCTTGTACAGCTGCACTATGACATCCCAACTCCTATATTCAATTCTCGTGGCCAATGAAGACAATGTAAAATGAGATTATAAAAGTTCTGAGACAGTATGCTCCTGTTAGTGTGAAGGGCAAGGCTGATATGTGTGTGGAATTCTGAATGACGAGAGGTATTGAGGCTTTGGCCAAGAAAATGGAGAATTATGACAGGTATAAACAGCTGGGTTGGGTGAATCCCTTGAGGATAATAAGGGATGTAGTACTGTACTCAAGAGGGAAATGAAGAAGGCAAAAAGGGGACATAAAATAGCTTTGGCAAATAAGGTTAAGGATAACCCAAAGAGAGTACAAAAAGGGCAAATGAGTAACCACGGAGAGAATAGGGCTTCTTAAAGATCAAGGAGGCTTTTTGTGTGTGGAGCCACAGGAGATTGATGAGATACAAAATGAATATTTTGCTCCAGTACTTACTGTGGAGAGGTACATGGAAGCTAGAGAACTCAGGAAATAAATAGTGATGTCTTGAAAAGTGTCCATACTGCAGAAGAGAATGCACTGGAGGTCTTAAAATGCATAAAGGTAGATAAATCACAGGACATGATCAGGTATATCCCAGAAACTTGTGAGAGGCTAGGGGAGAAATTGCTGGCCCCTTTGCTGAGATATTTACTTCCTTGACAGGCACTGGTGACGTACTGGAGGACTTCAGGGAGGCTAATGTGGTGGCATTATGTAAGAAAGGTTGGAAGGAAAATCTAGGGAAGTATAGACCAGTGAACCTGATTTCAGCGGTGGGTACGTTGTTAGAGAGGATTCTAAGGAACAGCATTTACACGCATTTGGAAAGGCAAGGACTGATTAGACATAATCAGCATGGCTCTGTGCATGGGAAATTGTGTCTTGATTGATCTTTTTAAGGAGGTAACAAAGTAGATACATGAAGGTAGAGCTGTGGATGTTGTGTATATGGACTTAGCAAGACCCTGGACAAGGCTCTGCATGATAGACTGGTTAATAGGTTAGATGGCATGGGATCCAGGGAGATTGAGTCAACTGGATGCAAAATTGGCTCGATGGCAGGAGACAGAAAGTGGTCATAGAGAGTTATTATTCAGACTAGAGACCTGTGACCAGCAGTGTGCTGAAAGGATCGGTGCTGAGTCCACTGATTTTAGTAATTTATGTAAATGATTTGGATGAGACTATAGGAGGCATAGTTAGTAAGTTTGCAGATGGCACCAAACTTGGTGGCATTGTGGACCATGAAGAAGGTTACTTAAGAGTACAATGAGATCATGATTTTTTTGGACCAATGGACCAAAGAGTGTCAGATGAAGTTTAACTTAGA
Organism: Stegostoma tigrinum; assembly: GCF_030684315.1. Taxonomy (NCBI): domain Eukaryota; kingdom Metazoa; phylum Chordata; class Chondrichthyes; order Orectolobiformes; family Stegostomatidae; genus Stegostoma; species Stegostoma tigrinum. The sequence goes on along the minus strand of NC_081389.1, from coordinate 14,240,844 downwards.
TAAATGGGAAAAGTTCCATTTTGGTAAAACATACCAAGGTCAGACTTGCACAGTTAATGGTGGAGCCCTGGGGAATGTTGCCAAACAGAGAGATCCAAGGGTGCAGATACATAGCTTCATGGAAGTTGTGTTGCCAGAAGAAGTTGTAGAGGCATGTACAATTAGAACATTTAAAAGGCATTTGGATGACTAGGAAGGGTTTAGAGGGATATGGGCCAAATGCTGACAAAAGGGGCTAGCTCAGTTTATGATACTTGTTCAGTGTAGATGAGTTGAACCAGACGGACTGTTTCTGTGCTGTATGACCCTGTGACTCTATCTGACATTGTGTTCATTATTCAAACGGTCTGTTTCTGTGCTGTATGATCCTGTGACTCTATCTAACATTGTGTTCATTATTCAAAAACACTCCTGAGAAACATTTTGGAGCATATTAATATGTTAAAAATGGCATATAAATTGACATTGTTTGTGATGTTGTCAGCTATGGTCACACCACATGCAGTCGTTTACAATATAAGATCTAACATCACGATAAAACAGGTCCTTGTTTGCATTTTAACTCAACACATTTGATTTGGTTTTCAACAGCCTGCATGTTTAAAAAATTTTTGAACGCGTATTAATGGGTTCTTTGGTCTTTACATTAACATAGAATTATGTTCAGTGCTGTTGGTAAGAATAAATTGACTAAATAAAAACAATTAGAATAAACTGAAACAGAATTATTTTTCTAATGCTTTACTTCTATAAGCACCCTTTTCTCAAAATGTGATATTTGTTTAATTTTAGACATGCAACAGTGAGTGCCTGAAAATTGCACTGTTAACTGCCAGCGGTTTAATTTGGAACTAGTTTGTGCTTTTTCCTGTGGATTTCCGGGAAAAAAGACATAAATACAAAAAATTATTTGAGTGGTTCTAAATTTTGAAGTAACTGAGTGGATAGAGTTCTTAATACATTTCTCTTGCCCTCTAAGAAGCTGTCTCACATGAATTCGTTTATCAGGAATTCAATTTTCTCCCAGGTGGATGCAGAGAAGCCCCACAACATCATTTGGAGATGAGCCAGGGAGTTTGACCTCCATGTCCTGACCAGTATTGATCAATCAGCCCAAATCAATTGAACAGATTACCTTGTCAAATCAAGCATAATTTTAAAGAGAGTACAGGATCAGGGAGCGGACGATAAAGGTACATAAATCTCTGAAAGTGGCAGCCAAGTTTCGAAGGGTATTAAAAAATCAAATGGAATCCTTGGCTTTATTAATGAGGAACATAAACAAAAGCCATGCAATTAGGTTAAACTTTAGCACAACATTGAAGGGCTCTTGTGGTGCAATAGTAGTGTCTTTATTTCTGTCCTGAGTATAGGCCCAGGCTCACATACCACCTACTCTAGACTTGTGTCAGAACTGAACAGAAAAAACCTATAAAACAGTGGTTTTGCATCCACTTTATTCAATTTGTGGCAGAGGTTAATGTCCTTTAAGTAAGGTCACAGGACTGGCAATTCAAACATCAAAGCAGGCAGGCACCAGTTTAAATCCTACCATGTCAACTGGTGAAAATTGAGTCGACTTAAATGAAAATCTGAATCAGTAATGGAAAGCCCGTTGTTGCTGTAGAAAACCATCGAGTTCCCCAAAATTATTCAGGGAAGGGAGCCTGCCGCCTTTAGCTGATCTGATCTACAGCTGACTCCAGACTCTCAGCAATGTGCTTGTCTCTTAACTACCTTCCTAAACAAAATGGTTGGGTGAGGTGCTCAAATCAAGAACAAACAGCAATAGGCAACAAGTCTGGCCTTGACAATGATGCCTACATCCCATGAACAATTGAAAGATAAAGTTCCAGGTCCCATACTGCAGAAAGGATGTCAAAGTCTTAGAGAGGGTGTCAAAATGCTTTATTAGAATAGTATCATGGATGAAGGACTTCAGTTACATAGTGAACCTGGGTTTGCTGTCCACTGAGCGTGAGCATTTAGTAAAGATGTTCAAAACATGATTAGTTTGCATAAACTAAGTAAGGGTGAAAAGTGCTCGGTGACTGTTAACAATGCAGGTTTAAAGTGATTGGTAAAAGAGCAACAGGCAACATTATTTTGTTTACAGAGTGAGTTGTGCTCTGGAATGCACCACCTGAAGTGGATATTTTGTGAGGAACATGCTCTGATATAGATATTATATATGGGACTTGAACCCAGGTCTCCTACCTGGGGACACCACCGATGCACCCCAAGAAGTCATTAAGTAGTTAATAAATGGTGATAGGACAGTAGCATTCCATAGCAAATTACAGAAATACATGAAGAGAACAGAATGCAAGACTAAGTGGAAAAAGTGAGAGATAGGCCCAGCAAAGAATTAACATGTGCAAAATGGATTGAATGGCCTCCTCCTGGCCAACTCTCTAATTCACTGGTTGCTCTCAGTTCCAAAGAAGGGTCACTGGACTTGAAATGTTAACTCTGCTTTATCTCTCGGCTGATACTGCCAGACTTGCTGAGTTTCTCCAGCAATTCCCATTTTCAGCTCTGATTTATCTCATTGGTGTTTGTGGCACTTTGCTCTTCACACTTCACTATATTGTCTGCCTTTTTGGAGTACGGCCTTGGTTATGCAGTACCCAGGTAAAGAAAGGTAAAAGAGAATGAAATTTCTGCCTCTGATACAGCTGTGTCAGCATCACAAGCAAATTACTGTATTCTGATGGCATTTCCTTGGGTCATACTTACAAGACCAGGCATGAAGTGAGAAGATGGCTATTGTCATCATGAAAACTTTAAATTGGAAATAGCCTAAAGTTGAGTCTTGAAGATTTTAAGCACTGTGACTGTGAACTATGTCCTTCGCTGTTTGTTTCACTATAGAAATAAAGATTGCTGATACACTAACCTGGGTTTTTGCTTCCAGTTCGAGGACAAAGAAACAGGAGAATTTCCAACTCCGTAAACTCCATCTTTACAAAAGGTGGCACAGTGGTTAACACTGTTGCCACACTGTGCCAGGGGCCTTGGGTTCGATTCCACCTTCGAGTGACTGTCTGTGTGGAGTTTGCACATTCTCCCTATGGATGGGATTCCTGCGGGTGCACTGGTTTCCTCCCATAGTCCAAAGATGTGGAAATTATGTTGGACTAGCCATGCTAAATAGCCCAGACTAGGTGGGTAAACCATGGGAAATGCACGGCTATAGGGATAGAGTAGCAGTGTGGGTCTGGGTAGGGTGCTTTTCAGGGGATCATTGTGGACTTGATGGGCTGAATGGCCTGGTCTCATACTGTAGGAATTCTAGGGTTACCTAGAGGTTAGACCTTTGTCCACAATGGAATAGAAGCTGGGTTAGGTGTTGGGGCAGGCAATCCTGAAAGAAAGGATCACTTAAGGAATGTTGTAGTGGACTGGAAGTAGTTCGGATGAGGTTCACCAGGCTGATTCCAAGGATGAAAAGGCTGTTGTACGAGGAGCACTGAGTAGCTTGGGCTTATCCTTGCTGAGTTCAGAAGAATAGGGGTGTTTTGGGATTGGATTGGGGTATATAAAGTGCTTAAAGTGGTTTGGTAATGTTGATATTGAACCGATGTGCCCCTTGAAGGACTGTCTTGAACAAGAGGGCAGCGATATAGAGTGAGGGGAGGTCTGTTCAAAACTGAGATGAGGAGAAATTGCTTCCCTCAGAGATGTGTGAATCTTTGGAACTCACTTCCCCAGAGTGCAGTGGAGGCAAAATCAATCAACAGATTCAAGAAAGAAATAATAAAATGTGAGGCTGGATGAACACAGCAGGCCAAGCAGCATCTCAGGAGCACAAAAGCTGACGTTTCGGGCCTAGACCCAAGAAATAGATACATTTCTAATGAAGGGCTATGAGGATCAGGCAGGAAAGTGGAGTTCAGACCAGGATAAGATCAATCATGATCATGTTAGATGATGGAGCAGGTTCAAAGGACTGGATTGTCTACTATTACTCCTAATTCCCATGTTCCTGCATTTGCTGGTTCTGGAATTGAGTTGAGTGAAAGGTTTGTCGTGCAGTCAGGCATTGGGTAGATCACTTACTGTTTCTTAATACAATTGAAATTCTTTTCTCATATGCCCACCCTTGCTGATTACGATGCACTTTGAATATTTTGCTGCACGCTTGGTAGACATCTACACTCACTTAATATTCATTAATTTGTCATGCTATTGGCAGAGTAGAATTGTACATTATAAAATAATCAACAACAGATTTAATTAGGCAATAACAGAAAATAACACAGTCAGTACTTACTATTGAATAATAGCTTAAATGCTAATCTCTTGTTTCCAAGATAATTAACATCCCATCTATAATTGTTAGCTTTCAGTTTGAGAGTGAAAAACCTGGGTCAGAAACAACAGTGCTAAGCTTAAGTCAGGACAATTAAAAAGAAGTGAAGACAGAGTTCACTGGAGTAGATTGGGGGCAAGGTTTATCAGGAAAGGCGGTGAGGAATAATGGCAGATATTTAAGAAAATGAGTCATCATGCACAGCAAATGAGTATCCCAGAGAGAAAGAAGGATTCTAGGAAAGGGATAAGCCATGCTCGACCAAGGAAGTTAAGGATAGCAATGATTCTTAAGAGAAAGCATAGAACATTAGAGATTGGTGGCAAACTAAAGGATTGGGAAAGTTTCAAAAACCGATAGGAGATGTTTAAAAAAAAGAGAGAAAATAAACTTTGAGAGTAAACTTGAGAGTAATATCAATAGAGACAGTAAGAGCTTCTATAAATATATAAAATGGAGAGGCCAAAGTGAAAATAGGCCCCTTAGAGAAGGGAGCTGGCAAAATAATAGTGGGGAGCTAGGAAATGGCAGAGGAATTGAGTAAACACTTTATAGTAGAAGACTCTGATAGCATTCCAAAGTACTAAGTAATCAAGAGGCAAAAGAAGGACAGAAAATAAATACAATGGCTATCACTAGAGTAAAAGAAATAGGGAAATTAATGAATTGAAAAGATGATAAGTTTAGCAGTAACTGTGGACCAGCTAATCATAGGTTAATCCCTACAGTAGGAGCTCAGTCTGCAAAGGCCTATTTAAGTTTATTATTCAACCTCTGGAGAGAGGACACCTCCATTTTCACTTGCTAATGTGCTCTGATCCTGCTTTGAGGCTGGAAGTCTACTCACAGTCTTTCTGCACAGCTAGCCTGGTCTCTAACTAATTCAAGGGAAGTCAGAGATGAGGTATGGCTTGCCACACAGCGAGCAAGATTCTGACCCTTTCTTTGAGTCTGATGGTGGGTTTCAAAAACCAGCTAGGAAAACAGGGCAGCATAGTGGTTAGCATTGCCATCTCACAGAGCCAGGGATTTGGGTTTGATTCCTGCTTTGGGTCGCTATCAGTGTGGAGTTTGCACATTCTCCTCGAGACTGTGTGGGTGTCCCCTGGCTGTTTTCATTCCCTCCAAGTGTCCAAAAACATGCAGACTAGGTAAACTGGTCATGCTAATTATAGGGATAGGGATAGGGGAATGGGCTGGTTTGGGTAGGATGCTCTTCATTGGATTGGTGCAGGTTCAATAGGCAAAATGATCTCTTTCTGCTCTCCAGAGATTCTATGAAAATCCTTCACCATTCATCAAAGCCCCAGTGTTCAAAAGCCTCCCACATTCTCTGCCAGTTTGTTTCTCTAGGAGGATGTTTTAACTCGCATATGTCCTGTCGTGTCTCTAAAGACCAGACCATCCCAGTTACAAGTTGGTGATCCCGTTTCACAGGATAACACTGAATAAGTTCCCAAACACTGTTTTGCATGGAATGCAAATGTATCCCAAACACTTCTTTTTTCAGAAATCGATGGTAAGGTTGCATTTATGCCCATTCCTAATTGCCCAGAGGGCAGTTAAGAGTCAACGACATTGCTGTGGGTTGGGAGTCACCTGTAGGTCAGACCAGGTAAGGATAGCAGTTTCCTTCTCTAAAGGACATTAGTGAACCAGATGGGTTTTTCTAACAATTGTCAATGGATTCATGGTCATCATTAGATTCTTAATTTCAGATTATTTAATGAATCCAAAATCCACTATCTGCCGTGGCAGGATTTGAACCCAGAGTCCCAGAACATTACGTGGGTCTCTGGATTAACAGTCCAGCAATAATACCACATGGCCTTTGCCTACCCAGATACATTCTGACATACCACCTTGATGTGTTTTTTTGAGTCAAACATCACTGATTGTATCAGTGATTTTTCTTGGGGCCTGGGATAGGGGTGAGGGAGGAGGTATGGGGGCAAGTGTAGCATTTCCTGCGGTTGAAGGGATGAAGGGTCTGATGAAGGGCCTAGGCCTGAAACGCCAGCTTTTGTGCTCCTGAGATGCTGCTGGGCCTGCTGTGTTCATCCAGCCTCACATTTCATTACCACTGATTGTATGCTGTGGTCTGACTGTTGCTTTGCATGTTAAACACCTCTCCTCCACCTGCACTAAATATACCATGAAGATTGGCTTCTTGTTGAGCTGGATTCCTTAAAGGCTATAAAAAAACACTAACTGCAGCGGCCTAGTGGCTTGCCTTGCAGCGCCAGGGACTGGGTTTCAATTCCACCCTCAAGCAACTGTCTGTCTGACTTTTGCACATTCTCCACGCATTTGTGTGGGTTTCCTCCAGGTGCTCTGGTTTCCTCTCACTGTCCAAAGATGTGCAGGTTAGATGGATGAGCCATGCTAAATTGTCCACAGTGTCCAAGAATATGCAAGCTGGGTGAGTTAGCCATGGGAAATGTGGGGTAACAGGGATAGGCTGGGATGCTCTTCAGAGGGTTGGGGCAGACCTGATGGGGCAAATGGCCTCTATCTGCATGGTTGAGATTCTCTGGTTTTGCTTTTGTTGCTGTAATATCACAGACTAGAACATTGTTTGTGTTCTATGTATACTACACATGTAACTGACTGATTAATCACACTACACTGATTCCATTACATAGAGAAAATGACTAAATGTGAGGCATATATCTTTGCATCAGAATGTCAAATATCATAGTTTCATGTAACTGTCTTAAAAGCAAGCTCTGAAATCAATGCAGCAATACAACATCTTCTTATAATAAAGTATTATAAAGCAGACACATCGGAACACCATCACCTATAATTCCCCTCCAAAACCACACTCCATCATCTTTGCTTCACTATCACTTCACAAATCCCAGAGCTCCCACCCGAACAGCATCTTGGATGTCTCTCCATTTCAAGGAATGTAGCATTTCAAGGAGACAGCGCACCATCACCTTCTCCAGGGATTTTCAATAAATCTGGCCCAGCAAGTGGTGTCCTTTAAGTGTAATTGTAAATGCTGTCTTGAAGTCAGTTAGATATCCTTATGATGGATCCTGAGCTTGGTTCAAAGTCTGAAACTATAAGTCAAGGAGAAGTTACTTTATGTTACAACACTCAGACATCTCTCTGCTCTTCCATTTCTGGTTGTCTGTGCCTCCTGGACTTCCTTCACCCCACCGATAGTCACTGTAGCCTCAACTTCTGGAATTCCTCTCTAAGCCTTTCTAGAATATCTACCTCTCCTACTAACTTTAAGATGTTCCATAATATCTCTTTGAACTTTTGGTCACCTGTCTGAACAAGATGTGGCTCAATTTTTGATTGCTATGAAAGGCTTTGGGATCTTGAAACACGTTTTTGCTATACGTGAAAATTTGGCCCTTGGATGACGCAGTGAGCATTTTGAGGTGCTAAGGCAGAAAAGTAACATGAGCAAACGCTGAAAGAAGACAGGACAGACCATGATACCCCCATAGTTGAATTGCCCTGTAGATAATCACCATAAAAATTGCCAGTGTGGCCTTGACCTTTTGGTTGAGCTGGACAGATGTTTGCTAAAGAGTGAACAGTAAACATAATTTCAGGAAACATGATGATAAAACTGGAGAAGTGGAGGAAAGAGGAAAGAATGGTACAAATGCTTATTTTGCCTCATACCCCAGAGACTGAAATTAAATCAACTGCATACCAAAGGAAGACAGCAACCTGTAACTGAATGCACTGCAACATGAGCAAGCTGCTTATGTCAACACAGACCAACTAAGGAAAAATATCTTTTGCACATTTTTTCCACTTCTAATTTGTGCTGAGCTCTCTTTCATGTGGCAGCATACCCAGTCCCTGTATTGAGTCACCTTAAGGTGAGTTGGAACATCTGTGTCATGTATTGATCCACGAGCAGATCAACTTTCCATTCCTTAATTGGCAACTAGGAAGCGTGCTTGAAGCTGGCAGGACACACGTTCTCAGTTTCAGTTCCCTTGAGGTGAAAGCTTCTGTGCCAGACTCCAATCAAAAGCTTAGGCAACTCATTAGAGTGTGAGGCTAGCAAATCCATGCACAATATGTTCTCAAGTTATGAAGGCAATGACCTCTGAATTAAGAACCACACGTAGCCTTCCCTCTGATTTATATTTAACATTTCCAAATCTCAAGAGAAAGAAAGAGTTTTTGTGAATTTGTGAAAATTTGTGTGAATAGTGGCTTGGTGTTAATGAACTTAGGTATTGCTGAAATGTCACGGGGGTATCGGGTGTGATTCTGTAATTAGACGGCACTTCCTGGATAATTCCAAGTCTGCTCTGAATCACTTTAACAATCATGGAACCATAGAGCTGTACAGCATAGAAAAAGACCCTTCAATCCAATCTGTCCACCCCTGACCAGATATCCCAAATCAATCTAGACCTGTTCGCCAACACTTCACCTCTATCCCTCCAAACCCTTCCTACTCATATACCCATCCAAATGCCTTTCAAATGTCATAATTGTACCAGCTTTCACCACTTCCTCTGGCAGCTCATTCCATACATGCACCACCATCTGTGTGAAAAAGGTGCCCATCAAGTTCCTTTAAAATCTTTCTCCTCTCACCTTAAACCTATGCTCTCTAGTTTTGGACTTCCTACCCTGGGAAAAGGGCCTTGGCTATTCACCCTATCTATGCCCCTCATGATTTTATAAACTTCTATAAAGTCACTCCTCAACCTCTTGAGGGAAAATAGCCCCAGCCTTTTCAATCTCTCCCTATAGCTCAAATCTTCTAAACTGGCAACATCTTTGTCAATATCTTTTGAAACCTCTTAAGTTTCACAACATCCTTCCTATAGCAGAATTGAATGTATATTCCAAAAGTGGCCTCACCAATATCCTGTACAGCTGCAACATGACCTATCAGCTCCTCTACTCAATGCACTGACCAATAAAGGCAAGCATACCAAACACCTTCTTCACTATCCTATGTACCTAATATTCCACTTTCAACGAAATATGTACTTGCATTCCAAGATGTCTGTATTGAGCAACACTCTCCAGTAACACTCCCCAACACTCCCTATTATACACTTACTATTAAGCATATAAGCCCTGCCATAAATTGCCTTTCCAAAATGTAGCAACAAATTTAAGATTATTTATTGGGTTTATAATATGGTGTGCTTTCATTTGCCAAAAACTACTGATATTCTTAGTTGGAGGCCTGTCCTTTTCAAATGAAAGGAACATGTCCAGGCATTGTGTCACTTTGGAATTAAACAAACAGCTGTGAACAAGTTTCATGTTGCATTTTTCCTAAAAAGTATCAACTAACCAGAGTTGTCTTGTCAACCAATCACTGCCTATTAAACAAGTCATATAAATTGTTGCTCACTTTGAAATTTGGTATTCTTAAAATTGTCCAAATGAGTTCAAAATTCAAATCTGCAAAAATGCCTCTTTTTTTAGCAACACTTACATTTAGGCATTGTCTTTTTAATTAGGCCATTTACTGCCTGGGTCCTAAATTCTAGAATTCTTTTCCTAAACACCTATTCCCTTTTGAGTTTTTAACGATGTGGTATCTGGGGTTTCTCTATGCTTTCTGAAAGGTATAATGGTTAATTTGCAAATAATTTTGTAGCTATGGTGATATTTTTTAAAAAAGTCTGAGAGAGATAGTTGACAAAAATTAATGGGTCATTTTTGTTTACTTTGGACAAGTCCATGAATAAAGTGTGCAGTGTGTTATATTAGAGTTTCTGATGGATAATTCTGAACTTGTTTTTATTTCAATCTTAGGGAGAAAAATCCATAGCTTGGAGAGAAATGTTTCAGTTTTAGTTTCAGTTTGGACTAGTTCTGCTTGTTTCCTCGATGAAGATAAATGTGTAAAGGTCCTGGGAAAGGAAGAATATACTTCAGATTTGTTTAAAAACAAGATTATTTCAAAATGAGAAGTTTATTAATAGTTGCAGACCAGAGGTGTTTGGGTAAATGCTGAAGATATCCAGAGTTTATTGAATAATTCTTTCCTGGGATGTGGATGTCACTGGTAAAGCCAGCATTTATTGCACTTCACCAGTTAGAACATAGAACATAGAACATTACAGCGCAGTACAGGCCCTTCGGCCCTCGATGTTGTGCCGACCTGTGAAACCAAACTGAAGCCCATCTAACCTACACTATTCCATTATTATCCATATGCTTATCTAATGGCCATTTAAATGCCCTTAAACTTGGCGAGTCTACTACTGTTGCAGGCAGGGCATTCAATGCCCTTATACTCTCTGAATAAAGAACCTACCTCTGACATCTGTCCTATTTCTATCACCCCTCAATTTAAAGCTATGTCCCCTCATGTTAGCCATCTCCCTCCAAGGAAAAAGGCTTTCACTGTCTACCCTATCTAATCCTCTGATCATCTTGTATGTCCCTATTAGGTCACCTCTTAACCTTCTTCTCTCTAGCAAAAACAGCCTCAAGTCCCTCAGCCTTTCCTCATAAGACCTTCCCTCCATACCAGGCAACATCCTGGTAAATCTCCTCTGTACCCTTTCCAATGTTTCCACATTTTTCCTATAATGTGGTCGCACCAGAGTTTTGTACAGCTGCGACATGACCTCATGGTTCCAAAACTCAGTCCCTCTACCAATAAAACTTAACAAACCGTATGCCTTCTTAACAACCCTATCAAGCTGGGTGGCAACTTTCAGGGATCTATGTACGTGGACACCGAGATCTCTCTGCTTATTCACACTACCAAGAATCTTACCATTAGCCCAGTACTCTGTATTCCTGTTAGACCTTCCAAAGTGAATCACCTCACACTTGTCTGCATTAAAGAGGTTTGCCACCTCTCAGCCCATCTCAGCAGCTTATCTATGTCCCTCTGTAACCTGCAACATCCTTCTGCACTATTCACAACTCCACCGACTTAAATGTCATCTGCAAATTTACTAACCCATCCTTCTACGCCCTCATCCAGGTCATTTATAAAAATGACAAACAGCAGTGATACACGAGTCTCCTGATGGCGCCAGGAGAATTGGAGAAGAATGACCGCAAGGGTGGGAGAGATAATTCCAAGCAAATGACAAGGTCAGTTTCAGGTTGCACCACTGTGACTGTGAGTGAATTAGAAAGAAGAAGAGAAGCATCGTGCTGTGGTAAGTTATCGGCTTGAGTAATGCTTCTTATTGCCAGTGATGCTGATAGTGTCCTCTTCTATTGAGCCAATTGCTGTTAATGGGCAGATCTGCTGAATGTTCTGCTTGTGTCCTTTCTGTTGCATGGCAGCTTCTTCTTCTGAGCAGGAATGGGTTTTTATTTGGCTTTTCAAGATGTAGGGTAGTAAAGAAGATGTTTGGTATGCATGCCTTTATTGGTCAGTGCATTGAGTTAGGAGGTCATGTTATGGCTGTTCAGGACATTGGTGGGGCTACTTTTGGAATATTGCACTCAGTTTGGGTCTCCCTGCTGTCGGAAAGGTATTGTGAAGCTTGAAAGAGTTCAGAAAAGACTTCCAAAGATGTTGCCAGGACTGCAGGGTTTGAACTATCGGAAAAGGCTGAATAGGCTGTGACTATTTTCCCTGGAGCATTGGAGGCTAGGTGGTGACCTGGTGGAGTTTTATAAAATCATGAGGGGCATGGATAGGGTGAGTAGCCAAGGTCTTTTCCCCAGGGTAGGGGAGCCCAAAACTAGAGAGCATAGGTTTAAGGTGAGAGGAGAGGAGATGCAGAGAGTGGTGCATTTATGGAATGAACTGCCAGAGGAGGTGGTGGAAGCTAATGCAATTACAACCTTTAGAAGGCATCAGGATGAATAGGAAAGGTATGGGCCAAATGTTTGAAAATGGGACCAGATTAATTTCAGGCCTCTAGTTGGCATGATTGAATTGGACTAAAGGATCTGTATCTGTGCTGTACAAAACTATGACTCTGTGAGTCTGTGTCGGAACTTGCTCAGTTCAGTACCCTGAATGACAAGGAATACAGAAAGCATTTTTAGGTGGAAATACACCAGTGGGGACTTGCATGAGTAGGGAGGAGGGGAAGTTTAGAGTCTGCGCTAATGTGTGATGTGCAAAGACTGAGGAATGTTAAAATGGTGTGCGCTGGAATTAAAGTCATGCAAAGATAAACAGACATGAAGAGGATTGTTACCTGGGTAGCCCTTGTCAGGTCATTTATTCTTTCAGTGTGCTGTGATGAACCTGAATCTGCAAATGATGCTTATACTCTCTGAGAAGGTAGTCAAAGGCATTAATTAAGTATGTTTTCAGTGAGCTGCTGGATGTCTGTACCAACTAGGCAACTGACAAACTGTAACAAGTTCTCAGGTCTGAAGAGATGCATGGGGAGAAAGTGGGAACAGAGCACAGAGTTGAATGATCAGCCAGGGCGATATATGAATGGTGATGATGGCTTGAAGGGACAAATGGCCTACACCTGCTCCTATTTTCTACATTTCTATGTATATCCTGTAGTGTAAGGAGTTAACAGCTATTTACTGATATCTAGACTGACACAATCAGTAATATCAAATGATTTCACATCAGCTGAACTGGGATCTGAGGGGAAGATAATTCTAGAATAGAATCCCTACAGTGTGGAAACAGTCACTTCGGCCCATCAAGTCCACACCAAACCTCAGAGCATCCCACCCAGACCCATACCCCTATAACCCACACCTCCCTGAACACTACAGGCAATTTAGCATGGCCGATCCACCTAGCCTGCACATCTTTGGACTGTGAGTGGAAACTGGAGCACCCAGAGGAAACCCACGCAGACATGGAGAGAATGTATAAATAGGGTCTTGCTCAATCGTATTTCTCAAAATGGCGCACATCGTTATGGCTTGCCTGACAATGGTTTCCAATCCTCGCCTGTCTATAATATTGAGAACTTGGTCATGATGTTTATGCATCTTTCACCTTCCCAGTGACTGAACTGTGAGAAGTTTGTGCCCGCTGCTCTCTATTTTAATCATGATCCATCAAAAAGATGTCATTTGCACTGTGTCTTTCAGGTGCATGCCCACCCACTCTCTAAGAGTTCATGGATTTGTGTAAAAGTAGCCTCTGGATTGTAGGGTGATGATTCAACAGGCTGCTTTGTCCTTGATGGTGTCAAAGCTTCTTGAGTATTTTAATTGTCCTGAAGTGCAGTAGGATCCAGATTTATTATAATGTAAGACGCCAACTCTGCACCTGATTAATGTACATTGAAAGACAATGGAAATTCAGAAGGGACTTTCCCTCCTTTCTTGCAGCGAAGTACTAATTAGCTATTAGCAATGCCTGTTAAATGTATTGTTGAACTGAAGTTATTAATGGGGTTGTCACCAAAGTATTCTTCTCTTCTCTTTCTCAGTTAATTAATACATACGTCTCTTTGTCCTCTGAATTCACTGTTACATTCTATTTTCCTCATTTTATACCAACATAGTGTTATACAGCGCGGAAACAGACCCTTCAGTCCAAGCATTCCATAATCCCAAGCTAAACTAGTTCCAGCTGCCTGCTCATGACCCATATCACTCCAAGCCATTTCTTTCAGGCACTTTGTTGTATCCACATCCACCACTTCCTCTGGATCTTCACTCCACACATGAACCACCTACATTGTAAAAAAAATTGCTCCTCATCTGTTATTTAAATGTTTCTCCTCTCACCTTAAAAATATAGCCATTGCTCTTGAAATTCCCAACCCTGGGGAAAAGATACCTGCCATTCACCTTCTATAACATCATCCCTCAATCTCCTGTGCTTAGTTTATGCTGGCCCATTATCCACAGCAGAGTTATTGACTCTTAAATGTCCCCTGAAATCATCTTGTAAGCCACTAATTTCCAGGGCAACTGGGGATGGACAACAAATGTTGGCCTTGCCAGCCATGCCCACATCCCATGGAAGAATAAAGAGTAAAGGCAATGTTCTGCTTGTAGATGCTTGCAAACTGTTTGTGTAATCCGAAGAGAGATTCACATAATCCTAACACCCACCTACTGAGTGCTAACCAATGTTGCAAAAATGGACAACCAGGAAATTGGTATTAGTAACACTTCATTGCTACATTATTGCCAAGTGTAGAACTCTTTCAGCCATAAATACTCTGCCCCCTTTGTGGATAGTCTAGAAACTCCTAGTGTTAGGTGCTTCAAAATAGATTTGACATTTTCTTCAATTTAGCCACCCTTTGAGAAATTTTTCTTCAAGTCTGACAACATGGCAAGGAACTTTCACACTAAGCAAATGCCAGACAATGATCACCTCCAATGGGATAGAACCTCATCATTTACTTTTGGAATTCAGCAGAATTACAAACAATGAATTCCCACCATCAACATCCTGGTGTGGTGGGGTGGGTACTGTGGTGGTGCTTGTGGATATAATTTATTAGAAGTTGAACTAAACCACCCATATAAATATCATGGTTGAAGGAACAGGTCAGACAATAAGAGTTGTGCAGTGAGCAACTCATTTCCTGACCCCCCTGAAACTTATCCATTATAGCCAAGGCCCAGGTTCGGAGTGAGATTGAATACTGAGGAGTGAGATTGAATACTGAGGGGTGTGGTTGAATGCTGTTGACCTTTAAGGATGATGCAGTTGTCATAATACTCAAGAAGCTTTGACACCATCAAGGACAAAGCAGCCTGTTGAATGGCATCCCGTTTACCAATTCAAACATTCATTCCTCCACCTCCAATAGTAGCACCAGTATGCCCCAGCTACATGATACAATGCAACAAGTGGCAGCATGGTGGCTCAGAGGTTAGCACTGCTGTCTCACAGCACCAGGGATCTGGTTTTGATTCCACCCTCGGGGTGACTGTCTCTGGGGAGTTTGTACATTCTCCCTATGTCTTTGTGGGTTTCTTCCAGCTGCTCCAGTTTCCTCCCACAATCCAGAGATGTGCAGGTTAGCGGGATTGGCCATGGGAAATGCAGGGTTACGGGGGTAGGAAAGTGGGTCTTGGGGGGATGCTCTTTGGAGGGTCAGTGTGTGCTCTGTGGGCTGAATGGCTAGCTTCCACACTATAGGGATTCTATGACTCAACAAATTTCCAAGACTCCTTCAACAACAGTAACTTCCAAACTGGCAATCTGTAGCATCTGGAAGGACAAACGAAACAACTACACGAGAACACCACCTTTTGCAAGTTCCCCTCCAAGCCACGTCCTGGACTGGAACTACATCTCTATTCATTCACTATCATCCAGTCAAAATCCTGGAACTCCCTTCTTAATAGCACTGTGAATGGATGACACCACATGGACAATAGTGATTCAAGGAAGTGGCTCATTACCATCTTTGGGCAATAAATGTCAGCTTTTGATGAAGAAATGATAAGCTTTTCTTAACTAACAACATTAAGGCGGTTTCCACAAGTAGATTGAAAGCGGGTTGGAGAGCACGAGGAATGTAACAATTGATTTCAGGATGATCTCTTGCTCCTTTCTGATGAAATACAGAGCTTTGAGTTGAAGATTAATTTTTCTTCAGCGTTAAGTCAACTAATTTGGTTGATTGCAATCCAATGGAGTGAAAATATTCAATATTAAACTAATGTTGTCAAACTGTAATTCCTGCAAAGTTTGTATTTTCTTTACTGAAACACCAATAAGGAAAAGACACAGGGGACGAGAGATTTGTGACGTTTCTTTCTCCAAGTTTCCATCCTTGTTTTTGTGAACTCTTTATGGTTTGAAGTTGTGTGGTGGGTTAATGATTAGACCATTACAAACATCTCAGTTCTGATGCTCCCAAATGCTTCCCCAGCCAGTTTTAACCAAAATCATGTTTCAAATTCAGTTTTACCAAGTCATTAAACCAGCCTACTGTGAAAGAAGGCACCAGTAGTCATGTGACATTACTGCGACAGCAAGCATTCATTCTACAATTTGCAATCAAATCTTAATGTTTTCTTTTCATGTTTCCTGGGATGTAAGTGTTGCTGACAAGGTCAACATTTTTTGCCCATCCCTAATTGCTAAAACTGGACCTTTGACTGAATGCGGCATCAAGGAACCTGAGCAAAACTAGAATCAATGGAAATGAGAGGAAAAACTTTGCACTGATTGGCGTCATAACTAGCACAAAGGCAAATGGCTTGGTTGTTGGATTTCAATCATTTTAATCACAGAATACAGGAGTTCCTCAGAATCATGTACTCAGCCCAGATATCTTCAGCTTTATCACTGATGACTTTCCCTCCATCATAAGGTCAGAAAAGGACTGCACAATCTTTAATACCATCTGTGACTCCTCAGATACCAAAGCAGTCTATGCCCAACTGCCACAAGACCTGGACAGTATCCAGGCAAGTAACATTTATGACACATAAAAGTCAGGCAATGACCATCTCCATCAAGAGACATCTAAACATCCTTGTCATTCAATTTTATTACCATAGCTGTATCCTCCAATACAAAAATCCTAGGGGTTACCATTGATAAGGAACTGAACTAGCCTAGCCATATAAATAATATGCCTACAAGAGGAGGTCACAGGCTAGATGTCCTCCAGTGAGGAACTCACCCCATGGCTCCTCAGAGCCTGTCCACAGTCTACAAGGCATGAATCAGGAGTGCGATGCTAAACTCCTTACTTGCCTGAATTACTGCAGTTCCAAAAACGTTCTAGAAGCTTGATACCATCCAGGACAAAGCAGCTCTTTTGATTGACACCATAATCTACAAACATTTACACTACCTGTGCTCAGCAGCAACAATGTGCACCACATACAGGATTACAATGCAAAAACTCAACAAAGTTTCTTAAACATTACTTTCCAAACCCATAACCGTGACCATCTAGAAGGACCAGGGCAGCAAGTACGATGATTGATTGATTGATTTATTGTCATGTGTACCAAAGTACAGTGAAAAGCTTAGTTTACGAGCAGTACAGGCAGATCATAGTAAGCAAGGATGCACAGATCAAAAATACTTAGACAGAGGCACACAGCCTATATTGCCCAGGGCATGCACTAGGTGAGATCAATATGAGCAAGAACAGCATTATTTGAGGCTATAGAGTCTATTCATCAGTCTAATAATGACTAGGAAAAAGCTGTTCCTGAACACCACCACTGCAAGTTTCCCTCCAAGCCACTCAACATCTTGACTTGGAAATATATTGCTGTTCTTTCAGTGACACTGGATCAAAATCCTGGAATTTCTTTGCTCATAATACAGTGAGAGTTCCTACAACCCAAAGACTGCAGCATTTCAGGAAGGTAGCTCACAGCAATCTTCTTAAAGGTAATTAGGGATGGTCAGTACAAGCTTGTCCAGTCAGCCTCTGAATAAATTAGAAAAAGTTGAGCCGATCACTTGTTGTATTATGGAGTCAAATGTAAGTCGGGCCAGGCAGGGTGAGGATGATAGATTTTTGCAATAATTAATTATAATCATCATTAGTAATGGAAAGCTTTATGTTCCAGAGTAATTATTTAAATTCAAGTTCTACTAGCTGTTATGATGCATGACCCACAGCATTCAACCAGGCTTCTACATTATTGGTTTAATGACATTACCACTACACTGCTCTCTCCCCTTGCTAATCATTTCCACAGAATGGAGAACTATCAAGCATTTCTGACCATTGAGTTAGATCATGCCTGTTTGTGTGTCGATACTGAGGTTTTAAAAGGTTTTTTTTGCCCCAATTTCTTTCAGAGCGAAGTTGGGAGACAGATAGAGACAAGTGTATGAAATGAAAAACAACTTTGCGTGTTTTGAAAGTTGGAACAATTGAAACAGCCGGAGCTCTACAGATCCAGGATTTTTAACTAGCTTTCAGCGGTTATTGCTAGGGTCTCAACAGGGTTAGAAGTCAGCGAGTCTCTCCCAGTTGCTACACTCTTTCTTTCTGGGGTAGCTGCAGCAGGTATCTCTTTCTTGCTAATAGGATTGCACATGAGGCATTCCGTTTTTTTGAATTTATCTTTTTGCCAAGGGTGGTTTCTAGGATGTTGCTATCTTGGAACAGTTACTATTTACTACTAAAATAATCTCTTATTCTGTTTAGTTTTCTAATTGAGCTGTTATTCCAAATTCCTCTTTCTGTTGTTGTATTTTTACTGTAGTGTTTGAACAAATTGTCATTTGCTTAACATTGGTTGACCAATTAATTTGCACCTGGAACACAACATCGTGCATTTACCTTTAAAATAAGAAATAGTTCGGGTCTAGGCTGCCTTCTTAATATATTCTGAGGGGGCCTGGTCTGGTCTGTAACATCTGTGACTTATCACTGAAGCCAGAGTGTACTTTAACGCTGAAGTGAAACTATGACTGAGACACAATATTGATTCAGAGTATACAGCAGCCGTGTATTAGTCTGACCTGGGAGAAGTTGGAGGCAATGCTCAAGGCTCAAATGTTCATTACTGAGCGTAAACAGTTTGATAAGTCAACGAAATTCATAGAAACAAGTCACATGAATGCCTTACAAACAGGCAGAGTGAATCCTTGTATTTCATACTTAGAATTCAACCTTCACCTTTATCCATCATGCCACTTTTAATTGGCCTGATGCAGGAAAAAGCTGTCTCTTGCACCATGTACATTAATGTATGAAATTCAAGCAAATGATTACTGCTAACAATTTGACACCTTGTGCTTTATTGCAATTGAATGAACAAATCAGTATCAGCAGTCAGCAGGGGACTGTGAAACTGCTGAGACTTTCTGCTCATACTTTAAAAGGAACAAATACATTATTTACAGATTCAAAATGGGTTAAATGTTGTATGCCTATGGAGGGCTGACAATTTCCCAACACTGATTAGACCACAATAATGAGTCGAGCAATGCGGTACTGTTTATAACCACGGCAAAATGCCAGATGGGGCCCCAGATATTGTCACAACACGAACCCATGAATATCAAAAATAACACATTGTTGAGAAAGAAAGATTTGTAGTCATATAGCTTTCCTTACTCCAGGATATCTCACCACGCCTTGAAGCTAATTAACTATTATTGTGGTTTAGCCAGTGTTGTTATGTTGGAAATACAGCACGCAATGTGCAAAAGCAGGTTCCCATAAATACCAATTTCCAGATAATCTCATTTTAGCAATGCTGATTGAGGGATAAATATTGGTGAGGGCAAACTCTGCTGCTCTTTTTTGAATAACAGCATATTTTTCCTTTACATCTATCTTAAACAGCAGGAGGCACCTCTGTTTAATATGGCATTCCAATGACAAACAAGGGTGGCAGGTGGCTAAGTGGTTAGCACTGCTACCTAGGGACCTAGTTTCAATTCTAGACTCAGGCAACTGTCTGTGTAATTTGCATGTTCTCCAGATCTCTGTGTGAGTTTCCTCTGAGTGCTCCATTATCCTCCCACAGTCCAAAAATGTACAGGTTAGGGTAGATTGGCCATGCTAAATGGCCCATTATGTGCCTTCTGGGTGAATTAACCATGGGAAATATGGGGCTGGGTCTAGATGGAATGCTTTTTCGGAGGGTTGATGAAGACTCAATGGGCAAATGGCCTCTTTCTGCACTGTAGGAATTCTATATGATAGCTTTGGAGAATCAGCCTAAACTGTTGGGTTCAAGTCTTGGGAAAGGGTCAGGGACCACTTGGAGTCCAAAGCACTGTGCCCTGGGTGGTACCATTGTCCAGTCAAGTTTCCTTTATTGGCCTGAGCAATGATCGCTGCCATTTGAAGATAATTTTTAACCAAAGGCCTTCTTGCTGTGAATAGCCTACTGCAGTAGTTTAGAACTCCAGAAAATCCCATTAATCCAGGGGTTGAATGTGATTTTGGATAACTTTATGCCATCTTTGTTAGGCAGTATACCAGTTTATCCATTGCATTGTCATTCATCTATCTTATACATCTAACTTATTTTACTTATTCATTTATCTGATTGGATTGCCTTAGAGCAAGGCGGAGAGGACATTAGTTTCTAACTAGTCAAGGCTTTTATTTACAAACGCTTACAATATCTCTGTAATAACAAAATGTCTGCATTCATACTTACAGATTAGCTTCTAGTAACCTTTGTATTTTGTTCTGAGTCCACATCCAGGCATAACCAAGCAAGCACAGTAAGCATAGATTAGCGATCACACTCACATAATCAAACACAGAACATTCATACAATTGAGCAAGCAACATTTCTGTCCTTTTCTTTTCCACATCAACCCACTCAGAAATGTTCCAATCAGGGAGCCCTGGCTGACAGATCTAAACAGAAGTTTCAGAAGTTCTGCTCTGTGACAGCTGGCTCTATGGTAGCTGGAACAGTGTCAAATACAATGCATGTGTGAATAAAGCATGACTTGGTGGCAGGATATTGGCCTCTGCGGGTTATTTCAACCTTAAATAGTGATGTCAAGTTTCTCAACAAGATTTATTACTTTTACCTGCTCAGCACTACTGCACCATTGCTTGTCATTAATCTCTTCTGTCCAAGTCTATCTGACATGAGTTAGCTTACTTTTAGGTTTTTATCTTGATCAGATTTGCTCTCATTTCTCTTCCTGAGTAAAAGGAAAGAAAAGAATAGGAAACTTTTTGAACAAAGTTCAAATACTCCACATGACTGTACATCATTTTTCTGGGTAAAACAAATTCCCACTGCAAATTATTCAACACATTATGAGTTAATGCATATCATCAGACTTAATTGTCTATTTTTCATTACCAGAAAGTCACAGAAACTAGTTTAAATTATAAACCTATAGAACTCAGTCTAGACTGTGTGCAATGACCAAAAAATGTTTTGCTGTGGTCGTGGTCTCAACAGGATCATGTCTTAAGGCCTTAACTGCACCATTCAATCCCTTTGATTTTCCTTTTCTTTTAATACATGGAAAATCATGGCGCGCATGCACCTGAAGTCCTGATTTCCACCATCACTATACAAGATTGTGGTATCACAGAGCGATCCCTTACCTCTGAAATAAGGAGCCTTCTAAAATGGATACTGACCCAACTGATTGTACATTCATTGCAGCTTAAATGAATGAGAGCTGATCTTATTGAAAGGGATATCTTTCTGAGGGGCATGACAGGGTGGATGTGGAAAAGATGCTTCCTGGCAATAGACAATTCTACAACAAGGAGTCACAGTTTAAAAACAAGGAGTACCTGATTTCAGATGGAGATGAGGAGCAACTACACTTCTCACAAAAAATGTTAATGTATGGAGTTTCACAGAGAGCAGTGAGAGCTGGGTTATTGATCACAGTTTAGGCTGAGTTCTATACTTTGACAAGAGAGTCAAGGGTTAGTGAGAGACAGGCAGGGAAGTGGAGATAAGACCAAAATCACATCAGCCATGATCTTCGTGAATAGAGGAAAAGGCTTAAAGGGGCAAATTGTAGGTTTGCTGCAATGTGGAATTTTATGCTAAAATTTACATTAGATAACTCTCTGCCATCTGCCTTGCAATGGACTGAGAGTCAAACAATTCTACAGCATAAAAAAAGGCCCTTCAGCCGAATGGGTCTGCACCAGTCAAAAACAACCACCTAATTATTCTAAGATAACACAGCAGGCCAGGGAGCATCAGAGGAGCACGTTTCAGATCTGGGTGAACAAGGTCCTGACATGAAAAGTCAGCTTTCCTGCTCCTCTGATGCCTGGCCTGCTGTGTTCCTCCAGCTCCACACTGTGTTATCCCTGACTCCAGCATCGGCAGTACTTAGTACTCCCACCTAATTATGCTCATCCCATTTTCCAGCTCTTGGCCCATATACCTGACACTAACCCTAACCCTAAACCTAACCCTAAACCTAACCCTAACTCCAACCCTACACCTATCTGTATACCTTGGCATTATAAGTGCACATTTACGTACTTCTTCAATGTTATGAGGATTCCAGCCTTTATTACCCTGACAAGCAGTGATTCCCAGCATTCTCTGGGTGAACAAGTTTTTCATCACGTTGTCATATGTTCCTGTGTCATTGCAAATACTTCTATCATGGAGAGCAATCTGGGTGAAATGCAACATAGAATCATAAAGTCATACAGGACCGAAACAGGCCTTTCAGTCCAACCAGTCCATGCCAAACACAACCCCATGCTAAACTATGAAGGATAATGCTGAGTGAGTAAGCTTTGATCATAAAACTCTTAAAAATGCAAGACACTGCCAAGAATGAGAGATGCCTAGGAGTAAACGCTGGCTGCATGTAATCTCCTAATTGTTTGCTGTAGCTTTGGTGAAAGACCCAAAAAAACAGAAAGCTGGAGAAGTTGAAAGCCATTCGGCCCTTCAAGGCTGCTGTACCATTTTCTAAGGTTCAACTTAGTATTCTGTTCCTGCTTTCACCCCATATCCTTTGATCCTTTTAGCCCTAAGATTATTCCGAACTCCTGTTGAAGATAGTCAATATTGTGCCCTCAACCGCTTTCTGTAGCAAAGGACTCCACAGGCTCACAATTCACTGGGTGAAGATACTTCTCCCCCTCTCAGTCCTAAATGGCCTACTCCATATGCTTAAGCTGTGACCCCCCCTGGTTCTGGACTCCCCAGTCATCGGGAGCATTCTTCCTGCATTTGCTTTACCTAATCCTGTTATAGATTTCTGTGAGATACGCCGTCATTCTTCAAAGCCCCAGTGAATATAGTCCTGACCGATCCAGTTTTTCTTCATATGTCAGTCATACCATCCTAGGAATCAGTCTGTTAAGCCTTTGCTGTACTCATTCTATAGCCAGAACATGTTTTTGGTTGTGCTGGTTTGGAGTGACAACTTTACAATCTTGGACTTTCATCTGGACTTGTAACTTAGAAACTCCACTTTAATTATCCGAATATATGCCGGTTGCTCCAAGCCTGTGGGTAGCTCTCGCCTGGCAATATTTAAGATGCTGAACACTTGCTAATAACTTAATGATGATCTAAGTTTGCAGGACACAATGGTTCAATTTATTGTGGCCTGGTTTGTGGTATCTGGGTTGTCTGTGGGGATTTTCAGTAGACAATAAATAAAACAATAATTTTCCCTCAAGTGAAGAAGGCAGACTTAGTGAATCCAATTATTACGGCAATGGGTTTTAGTAGACACAATTCAGACTATTTTTCTGGACTGATATATATTAAGGGCAAAGTGAAGGAACCTACAGAACATAAATGCAACAGGACTGTTCAGTGGAATCATTAAACATATTTCTACTGAATTGTCTTCAAGTTTTGACTACTTTAAGACAATTTGCTAAACAGTGCTTCTTGATATGATCTAGAATACATTGCCTGAAAGGATGGAAGCAGATTCAACAGGAACGTTGAAAAGGGATCCCGGAGCATGCATAGCAAAGATATAGGGCTTTGATCATGGTTTACGGAGCAGTGGTGGTCCCCACCTCCTAGATGGTCTAAAATGTGACTATCTACAGAACTCGCCTCAAGGCACTGGAGCAGTACCACCAACTCTGCCTTTGCACAATCTTGTGAATCTGTTAGGAAGAGAGATACAATGATCCCAACATGGTCGAACAGGCCAACATTCCCAGCATCAAAGCACCAACCACCTTGGATCGGCTTCAATTGGCAGGGCACATCAGCCACACGGCTGACACAAGAATCCCCAAGCTGGTACTCTACTCCCAGCTTCAAAACAGCAGGCAAGCCCCAAGTGAACAGAGGAAGTGCTTCAATCATGCCCTCAAGGCATTTATTGGTGTAGACCGAAAGGGCCAAAGGGCCTCTCCTCAATTGTATGATTCTATGATTCCATGCCTGACTTTTCCCAGGTCACAGACAAGAAAAATTGATTCTGAATCTCACTCAACATAGATGTTATACAACCTGCTGAGCTTTTCCAACATTATCAGTTTATATTTCAGATTTCTTGTATCTGCTGCGGTCTGCCTTTGAACATTTTCCATTACAAACAGTCAATGAACTTAACTCCAGCAGAAGGACCAAAATGTTGAGAAAGTTAAAAATACCTCAACAAAGCGTCAATCAAAGTGAGGAGAGGGAAGCATAAAATGTTGCATCTGCATATTGTTTTTCTATTTATTGTGCATAATTTATTTCGGTCATAACTTTATATCTTACGTAAAAACAATTCCTATATAAACTCCAAAGTAAAGGATATCACTCTGTTTTCTTCCACAGGAAAAAGCTGAGGATCATGCAGGAACCATGAGGCTTCAGTGATGATGAAAAGCCTCCAAATTCTGTTTTGCAAACACTGTGCAGGAATTTGCAAACGGATTAATGTGCAATGATGTTGGCACATTGATATCCTGTCACTATTTCCAGCTGTTACTTCAACTCTCTTAAGGACTGTCAATGTACAAAAAACAGGTGCCACTGAACAAACTTTCACACCAAAACTGATAATAAGATGAAGGATGTGTTTATATTTTGCCTCAGAGCTTCCAGTATTATCACGCTGAAATCAAAGCTCCTTGTATCCTATAATCATCAGAGTTATTTACCTTCCCTGTGGCCTTCTATAGTTCTAAAAACTATTTATCCCTCAGCAAAAAGTCATAACCTGATTGAAATATGTTCAAGAAGCTTTTCTGTATGAGATATGTTGCACAATTTTTGCTTCAGGGGTTGAAAGTTGAGGGTTAATGATAATGTTTGGAATTCTCTATCTCAGATGACATTGGAGACTGGTCATTGAGTATGTTCAAGACAGAGATTGATAGATTTCTAAATATTAAAGACTCAGCGATATGAGGATAGCACTGGAAAATGGCATTGAGGTAGAAGATCAAACATGCTTGAATTGTATGGCAGAATAACCCACCCATCCTCCTGTTTCATAGGTTCTATTATAGGCCCTAAGCATGTAGTCTAGGTTAGTGTTTGGGTGCAGTAGTGGAGAGGTGGTTCATTGCAGAAGCTGGCATCTTTTGAATGAAATGTTAACTTGAGACCATGTCTGTATGCTCAGGTTGATGTAAAAATATCCCATTGTAAAAATTAGAAGTTAAGTCACCATATTATTTATAGAAAATTAACAGAGCTCACCTCGTCTTCTGGTCATCATTTGTCTTTCCCCAAACAGTTTGGGAATAAATTATATTTACAGTTATGGGATCTTACTGTCCACAAATTAGCTGTTTGTATTTGCTGACATAACATCAAGAAGATAAAATCATGGAATGCCGACTGTGTGGAAGCAGGTCATTCAGCCCATAAAGTCCACACTAACCCTCTGGTCAACATACCACCCAATCACACCCCCTACCCTATCCCTGCATTTCCCACAGCTGCTCCATCTAGTCAGGAAATTATGGACAATTTAGCATGGCCAATTCACCTAACCTGAACATCTTTGGGCTGTGGGAGGAAACCGGAGCACCCCCACATGGACACCGGGTGAATGCACAAACTCCACACAGACTGACACCCAAGGCTGGATTTGAACTTAGGCCCCTGGCACTGTGAGGCAGCAGTACTAACGACTGAACCATGCAACCCCAACAACACTCAAGAAGCTTGACACTACTGGGACAAAGCAGCCTGCTTGATTGACACTACATCCACAATCTTCCATTCCTTCCACCACCAACACTCAATAGCAGCAATGTGTCCAATCTAAAAGATGCACTGCTGAAAATCACCAAAGGCCCTCAGACAGCACCTTCCAAACCCACTACCATTTCTACCTAGAAGGGCAAGGTCAGTAGATATTTGGGAACACCACCACCCTCAAGTCCCGCTCCAAGCCTCTCACCATCCAAACTTGGAAAGATATCACCGTTCCTTCACTGTTGCTGAAATGGATGTTGCCATTCTTGGTATGTAGTTAGCTAGAGCGAGTGGGAAGGTACAGATGTAAAGGGTGTTAGCATATCTTCCACTGAATCAGAAGGCACGATAGGAGGGGTGAAGTCAAAATTATATTATGGAAAGGTGCAGAGAGATCAAAACAAAGGATCACATTTGGAAAGTCCTTACCTCTGTAGATCTTCTCCAAAAACACCACAGGTGTGCCAGTACATAAATTGACCTTTGAAAAGGTGAAAAATCCCTCCAAAACCAGGAACTGCCTTATACTGCGAGTACAGAAGCGAACCGGTGCCTTGACAATGAATTGTTGCCACAAAGATTGGGTGTGTCATAAATATTTGTTTACAACACAGTCCCAAATGCTCACTTTATCCCTTACACCCTCAGTTTTAAGATTCTGATTGTTAAACATGCATTTTTGGAGAGGAAAATTAAGGTTGAAAACTAATGATGGCATAGGTGGATGAAAGTGGGGGGGCTAACTTATATGTCATACACAGACAAAGGAAAAATATTTTTGGGACCAGAGTGTGCCTTATATGTTCAGTTAACTTTTATCAGTCACTATTTAATACAGTTGAGATCCGATGGATCTGGGAAGACTGCAATTAATTTTGAGCAGTTTCAATTCTCAGTAAGGAAGAAAAGTAATAAATTATGTGTCTTTCCAGATCATCAGCTGTGACACTGCTATTAGGAAACACAAAGCAAGTCTATATCACATTAGAATAAAAAGGTGTAGATGAATATTTCTTTTGACAAGTTCAGCCACTGTAAAACTAGGGTCTAATATCTGTGTCACTCCTGGCTGCAACTGGAATAATTAAACAGAGCAGAGCTATCACTAGCTCCCATATATAGTTGCAAACCATATTTCATTCACAATAGTTTTTTGAACAAATGCAGAGTTTCAGTTTAAATAGGCATTACGGATATAAGTTATTGAGTTGTAATGTGGCTAAATTTCTTCTTTATTTATTTATCCAGTTACTAGTTTTATTAATTAATGGAATACATATGCTGTTGGCTTGTCCATAATGTATTGTCCATTCCTACTTACCCTGGAGAAGGTATTCGTGCTGTGTTGCCTTTTGAACCATTAGCATTCCTTGGAATGGTCCTACACCCACAGAGCTGTCAGGGACAGAGGAGTTTGATTTATTGACAGTAAAGGAAGGACAACTTGGTTCTGAGTCAGGATGGTGGGCCCTCGGATTGGAACATGCTAGAAAGTATATGTGAGGCTGGACGAACACAGCAGGCCAAGCAGCATCTCAGGAGCACAAAAGCTGACGTTTCAGGCCTAGACCCTTCATCAGAGAGGGGGATGGGGGGAGGGAACTGGAATAAATAGGGAGAGAGGGGGAGGCGGACCGAAGATGGAGAGTAAAGAAGATAGGTGGAGAGAGTGTAGGTGGGGAGGTAGGGAGGGGATAGTTCAGTCCAGGGAAGACGGACAGGTCAAGGAGGTGGGATGAGGTTAGTAGGTAGCGGGGGGTGCGGCTTGGGGTGGGAGGAAGGGATGGGTGAGAGGAAGAACCGGTTAGGGAGGCAGAGACAGGTTGGACTGGTTTTGGGATGCAGTGGGTAGGGGGGAAGAGCTGGGCTGGTTGTGTGGTGCAGTGGGGGGAGGGGACGAACTGGGCTGGTTGAGGGATGCAGTAGGGGAAGGGGAGATTTTGAAACTGGTGAAGTCCACATTGATACCATATGGCTGCAGGGTTCCCAGGCGGAATATGAGTTGCTGTTCCTGCAACCTTCGGGTGGCATCATTGTGGCAGTGCAGGAGGCCCATGATGGACATGTCATCAAGAGAATGGGAGGGGGAGTGGAAATGGTTTGCGACTGGGAGGTGCAGTTGTTTTTTGCAAACTGAGCGGAGGTGTTCTGCAAAGCGGTCCCCAAGCCTCCGCTTGGTTTCCCCAATGTAGAGGAAGCCGCACCGGGTACAGTGGATGCAGTATACCACATTGGCAGATGTGCAGGTGAACCTCTGCTTGATGTGGAATGTCATCTTGGGGCCTGGGATGGGGGTGAGGGAGGAGGTGTGGGGACAAGTGTAGCATTTCCTGCGGTTGCAGGGGAAGGTGCCGGGTGTGGTGGGGTTGGAGGGCAGTGTGGAGCGAACAAGGGAGTCACGGAGAGAGTGGTCTCTCCGGAAAGCAGACAGGGGAGGGGATGGAAAAATGTCTTGGGTGGTGGGGTCGGATTGTAAATGGCGGAAGTGTCGGAGGATAATGCGTTGTATCCACATCTGCCAATGTGGTATACTGCATCCACTGTACCCGGTGCGGCTTCCTCTACATTGGGGAAACCAAGCGGAGGCTTGGGGACCGCTTTGCAGAACACCTCCGCGCAGTTCGCAAAAAACAACTGCACCTCCCAGTCGCAAACCATTTCCACTCCCCCTCCCATTCTCTTGATGACATGTCCATCATGGGCCTCCTGCACTGCCACAATGATGCCACCCGAAGGTTGCAGGAACAGCAACTCATATTCCGCCTGGGAACCCTGCAGCCATATGGTATCAATGTGGACTTCACCAGTTTCAAAATCTCCCCTTCCCCTACTGCATCCCTCACCCAGCCCAGTTCGTCCCCTCCCCCCACTGCACCACACAACCAGCCCAGCTCTTCCCCCCCACCCACTACATCCCAAAACCAGTCCAACCTGTCTCTGCCTCCCTAACCGGTTCTTCCTCTCACCCATCCCTTCCTCCCACCCCAAGCCGCACCCCCCGCTACCTACTAACCTCATCCCACCTCCTTGACCTGTCCGTCTTCCCTGGACTGACCTATCCCCTCCCTACCTCCCCACCTACACTCTCTCCACCTATCTTCTTTACTCTCCATCTTCGGTCCGCCTCCCCCTCTCTCCCTATTTATTCCAGTTCCCTCCCCCCATCCCCCTCTCTGATGAAGGGTCTAGGCCCGAAACGTCAGCTTTTGTGCTCCTGAAATGCTGCTTGGCCTGCTGTGTTCGTCCAGCCTCACAGTTTATTATCTTGGAATCTCCAGCATCTGCAGTTCCCATTATCTCTGATGCTAGAAAGTATGATCCCATGTCTTTGCTCCCTTTGTCCTTCTAGATGGTAGAAATATTTATTGAGGTGTTCAATAGAAATTTGTAATCATGCCAGTTCTGGTGATATCTTGTTTGGAGCAGGTTGGAGTGATAGATTACTTTACAATGAGAGGTGGGCTATTTCTTGGAATATAATTTAGAAGATTTAGGGGTGATGAAATTGAGGTGTTTGAGATTATTAAAGTAGAGTAGGGAGAGAGAGAAATGATTCCACCTTGCAAGGGTAATTAATAAGGAGCACTTCCCAATTCCCTACAACCAATCAACATTCTGATTGGCTGAAGATGGGTTTCAACCTCCCCTTCAGTGGCATCCCATTTCAGAGGGCTGTCAGATAATCTGATTGGCTGGCAGCTTTCTTGTCCTAGAATCCCCAGAGGGAGTAGTGATTATGGAAGTCCCAGACCCCAGGATAAATGTGATATGGGGGTTTCATGGTGGGAATTAAGGGCACACACTGAAGTGGAGAGGATGGCAGGAAGAGTGCAGGCCCAGGGAGGGACAGATCTTGGCAAGTTGGGTTTAGCACCTGATCTCGAAACGGGGCTAGAAATGGAAGCACAATTGACCTGCCCTTACCTCCTGCCCCAACCCAAGGACTGAGCAGAGTCATGTGACAGCCTTCATAGCACGGTGATGGTTAGTAGTAAACGACAAACCCAAGGTTAACATTTAGGGAACATGAATTCAAAGCCCACCTCAGCAGATTGTGAAACTTGAATCCAATAGAATTCTTGAATACAAAAGCTATCATGGTGTCAATTTCACTAATATTTGAATTTTTCTTTAACTTCACGTGTTGCTTAAACAGCAGCCAATGTAGTTTGGTAAATATAATTAATGCTAATCATTTTGTATCTCAAGTCGATGTCTTCTGCCCAAAACAATATCATGAAGGAGTCTGCTCCTTCTCAGCTTTCACCTTTGGACCAGAGAGACTGTGTTGTTGACAGCAATACATGTCAAAACTTATCAGGTGCTTGAGAAGAGCACAGTGCATTTGTTCAGTGAAGTAGCATCTATCTTAAATTGAAGTGCTATAATTGAAGCCCTGTCTCCTGGTTTCCTGATGTCGACTGGAAAGAAACATTATTATCTATTTGAGGGAGACAAAATAATTTCTGGTACCCAGTGAAACAGATAAACAAATCTAAATAGAGTAGAAAGCATGCTTTCAGTCTACTTATAGACCACATTTTCATAGAATGCATTACTAAGTTCTCTCAACATTATCTCAGTGCTTGAGCATCCCATTTAGACTGACCAGCTAAATGATCACTCTTGGTTTGGGAAAAATTCCATTGAAAATAAAATGATCTGACTACATTAGTTTCAATTTTTACAATCTACACAAAAATAGACTGAAAGAGTTTTGCATAGTGGGCATTTCCTGTGTCATACTCACACATACTGACCGCAATTCTGTCGCTCTGTAACAGCAAACCCTCCAAATCTCTATTAGTAAAGCTACAGGAATATTTTTGCTCTCAGACATACATAGAATGCCTGCAGCCTGGGAGCAGACCACTTGGCCCATCAAGCCCACACCAACCCTCTGAAGAGCAGCCCACTCAGACCCATCTTATCTCTGTATTTTCCATGGCTAATACAGCTAGCCTGCACATCCCTGGACACTATGGGCAATTTAGCATGGTCAACCCACCTAACCTGCACATTTTTGGACCTTGGGAGGAAACTGGGGCACTTGAAGCAAACTGACACAGACACAGGGAGAATATGCAAACTCCATTTTAACAGCCACCTGAGGGTGGAATCAAGTTTGGGTCCTTGACGCTGTGAAGCAGCAGCGCTAACCAGTGTGTTGTCCCTAATAGATTGTTACTTGCTTCTGTTTAACTACTTAGGACCACATAATTCATTCAGTTGATTGAGTTTGTTCTGCTATTCAATGAGACCTTGACTAGTCTGAAAATCCTCAACTCCACTTTTCTTCATTTTCCACATAATTCTTGATTCTCTTATTGATTTAAAATGTGTCTATCTCAGTCTTGAAATTACTTGATGACCCAGTCTTGGCCATCTTCTGCTGTGTGGAATTCCGTAGATTAACCACCTTCTGAGAGAAAACAAACTTCTTCATCACAGTCTTAAATGGGCAAATCTCACAATCCCTCTACCTCATGTAGGCATATTATTTCTTACCCTCACAGGAACGCTTTCTCTAATTAAACCACTCTCATATAATACTGTTCTGTTGTCAAATATGCTACAGGCAGTCCCCGGGGTACAAATAGATTCCATTCCCAACTAAGTCAATTTGTACGCAAGCCAGAAAGCAATACAGTGCAGTATAGAGTATCCCAAATAAGTCAATTTGTATGCATGTCAGAAAGCAATACAGTACAGTACAAAATATTCGTTTGTGCATACGACCAAATGTTCACATGTTGGATCTTTGAAATTAACCATAATACAGGATCTTGTTCAGAAGTATGACTAAGCAAGTTAGACATCCATAAGCCAGGAACCACCAGTTACACTAGCAAATGGGAATGAAGCTCACATCCCATGCTTCTTTCGGAATTTTAAGACTAGAGCATTCTGTTGAAAAGATAGTATGAACTGAATGGCATTACAATCGTCTTCTGTTTCGGCAGCCCGTTGCGCTTAAGCATGGTTCTCTCCCATTCCAGTTCTGTGGGTGCTACTGTGAATGGGCAGCT